>NC_138508.1:1210000-2410000 GCF_964252035.2 Podarcis erhardii
GATCAGAAGGTCGGCGGTTCGAATCCCCGTGACGGGGTGAGCTCCTGTTGCTCGGTCCCTGCTCCTGCCAACCTAGCCAATGAAGCGAGATGAGCGCCGCAACCCCAGAGTCGGCCACATCTGGACCTAATGGTCAGGGGTCCCTTTATCCTTATTATCATTTGTATACCTTTTATGAGTTCTATGTTTTCAATGTTCCTGAGATCTTTTGATGAAGGTTGGTATATCAATTCAATTGACAACAACAACAACTATTATTATTAGTATTATTAATACTAATAGTAATAATATCCCACCCACCTGGCTGGTGTTCCCCAGCCACTCTTGGCAGCTTCCAACAAAATATTAAAATACAGTAATGCATCAAACAATAAAAGCTTCACTAAAGTAAATGCATGAAGTCAGAACTGACTGACAAAGGAGTCATTTGTATCTTGTGGAAAATGGATGCCTGGCTCTAGTGGGGGTCCTCATTCGGGGGGTCCTCAGGAGTTGCTCTCCCCACCCCCACTCCCCTGCTTCTGTCTCCTTTTCTTGCACTTGGACTCTCTGCCGCTCTCCAGACTGACCCCTGGGGTGGGGTCCCTTTTTCTTTGCTGTGAGGGCCAAGTGGGCAGAGCCAAATACATCTCCCTTGAAATTTAGGCAGCTAATTTATTATTATTATTCTCTTAGATGGCTTAACACACACACAGCCATTGATGCCCAGGTCCCTGGAGGCTCAGTGAGGAGCAGCGACCATTTCCGGCTGGTTTTCCAGCACCAATCCCTTTGGGAGAGAGAGGATGGGGTCCTGGGATGCCCTGCTCTGGGTGCGAGGGGATGGCTGCAGTGGCCTCCGTGGGGAGCTGCCCTGGGAGACACTGGGAAACTGGTCCCCAATGCAGAAGCCAGACTCTGGGCTGGGATCCCTCTCTTTATTCCCGGCCTCTCTTTCCCACCTTTTTTTTGAGGGGGGGGCTAGTCCATCTCGTCCAGCTTTGGAAAACCATTTGCAGATGTTTCCTCTGTTCTGCAATGACGCTGAGCGACGTCACACAGAGTCAAAGTCCTAGGGACTCCTTTGTACTGTATAAAGAAGGGGGATTTCGGGGGAGTCATTGTTTTTCTGAAAGGGGGGGCGGAGGGCCAACTGAGTTTGGGATCCTCTGATCTGCAGGAAGGAGAGCGTGGCAGCCCTGGCCCCTCCCTGGCAGGACCCTCTCCTCCCCCCTGACTTGGGGTCCCCCCCCCTTCCCGGCAGGATCTCTCTCCTTCCCTGACCTTCCTCCTGGCTCTCAGCCCCGGGGCTCCTTCCTCCTCTGGGTAGCAGGAGCATATGGGGGGAGGGTCTTTGCACCCCTGACCTTCTCCTCCCTGACTTGGGGTCCCCCCCCCTGCAGGAGCAGATCAGCCCCCCCCCCCAGGCCCCCTCCCCTGCTGCAGCCCTGGGACCCCCACCAGATCCCAGAGAGAGAGAGAGGAGACTCACCAGGTCCCGGGAGGGGAGAGCGAGGCAGCCCTTGCAGGAGAGACACCCAAGCAGGGAAGGACTGGGGAGGGGGGGGGCTTGGCTGGGGAGGACTTGGCCCCCCCTTGCTTCCTGGCCTCTCTAGGAAGGCAGCTCGGTTCCCTTTAACCCTTTCAAGGCCAGTCCCCCCCTCCAGCTCAGCCCTCTCTCGCTCTCTCCCAAAATTGGGCTCTGAGAAGAGAAGCCTCCCTGGCAAAGACCCTGATGCTGGGAAAGAGGGGGGGGGTCCGGGGGGGGACGAAGAGGAGGACACGACAAAGGAAGAAGAGGGACCTTGCTGCCTGGGAAGCCGGAAACCTCATCCTGGCCTCTCTAGGAAGGCAGCTCGGTTCCCTTTAACCCTTGCAGTGCCGAGTCCCCCCAGCTCAGCCCTCTCTCACTCTCTCCATCGTTGCACAATCCCAGAATCGGGCTCTGAGCTGCAACCTCATGAGAAGAGAAGCCTCCCTGGAAAAGACCCTGATGCTGGGAAAGACAGGAGGCCTGGCGTGGCGAAGAGGCGGGAAGACTAAAGAAGAACCTTGCTGCCTGGGAAGCCAGAAACTCATCCTGGCCTCTCTAGGAAGGCAGCTTGGTTCCCTTTAACCCTTGCAGTGCCGAGTCCCCCCAGCTCAGCCCCCCCCTTGCATTGCACACTCACTTAGCCAGGGCAGAACTCTGATTTCTATTCATTTCTGTTCTTTTGAATGGCTCTAAGGGGGCAGCTGCCCCCTGGCTCGGCCTATGGCAAGGTGTGCTTTTGGGGGGGATTTTGGCTCTTGGCTGGGCTCTGTGTTCAATAGTGGGGAGACGATGAGGCACCTAACCATAAGCCTGCATTTTTATCAAAGCTTCTATATATTTCAATCAAGGCTTGTATTTAAAATTGAGCTTAAAAAGGATTTTCAAATGTTTCATGCCAGGCAGAGAAAACCTTGGCCATTCTCCTAAGACAAGAGGGCCCCATTGATTTATAGTAGAAAAACAATTCTCAAAGTCATAAAAAGGGAGAATTACATATGCTGCCCCAAGGCTGAAAAAACACTATTAAGAATGGGTAAGATAATACTAATGTGCCTCCCAGTAAAATGAGCCAGATCTTCTAAGGTTGAAAGGCCAGGAGCAAAAGGGAAAAACATTTAGCTGACAGAAAAAGAGAACATTTTTGAAAAGTCTTTTCTAAAGCTGTTTCTTAAACTGAGAGAGTTAAAAAGGCAATAAATGTTGAGAAGAGCTAATGGGAGAAGCATCTAGCTGGCTGTGAAAGGAGGGGTGCAAACTGAAGAGGCTTCTTTTAAAAGCTGTGTTTTATTGAGTTCCTTCCTTTTTACTTTGAAAAGCTTTATTCTTTTAAGAGGCTACCTATGATAAATGTATGAAATATATTAGCTTAAATATATTGGCTTAAATGTAATTATGCAAAGGATTTAAGGAATGCTAGATTCTTATTTCATATGGTTGTAAGAGTTGTATTTATCCTGAAATTAAGTCAGCCACCAGCCTACCCCCCCTGCCAGACAGAAGACGCCATCCAAGCAGTCTTGATATATAGTTGTCAGGCATTTGTTTAGAAACATTAAATGAAGGAAATCTTTCAATGTTGATGTGAAACTCAAGATCCTTGACATCTGTTGAACATAAAAATGTAAGATTAAACATTTGTTTTAGAAGGCAATAGGGCAAGGAGGGCAAGAGGTGAGCTGGTAATTAAGATTCCATGTAAGATATATTATTACTTATTTGTCATTTATATATAGCTCTTTGTCTCCCTTATAAGGATAGAAGGAAGTGGGTGTATCTTTTGTGATTGGTTCTAGCAAACAGCCAATAGGAATTTCAACCAGGCTGATTGGACAGAGGCAGCCACAGGAGGAGCAAAGGGGGCTGGATTAAGGGAATATAAATGCTGGCCAGAATGGCAGGAGGCCAGGCCAGAGCTTGGTAACCATACCACTGTGCCTCTTATTTATTTGTCTGACAAATAAATTACTATTTTAATTTCTCTATTGCTGCGTTGAATATTTCATTCCAGCTAAGCGTTAACCACAAGCAGGGTGCTACATTTTATGGTGCCCTGTGACTCGGATAAGTGGTCTGCTGGAACGCAGCCCCTTCGCCCTACTGGGCAGGGTACAAGAGAGAGGACAACTGCTTACCCAAAGCGCGCACTGGTAAATTTTTCCAGGGGGAACGCAGAAGACTCGTCTGTCTGATACCCTGCTCACTGGCGGCGACGGACCGGGGGAAACAGGGAACCAACCAAGGGTAAGTGCACAAAGGGATTTTTGGCCCTCCAATTAATTAGGAGGAAGAGAAGTCTTGATCAAACTTCTGCGTCTCAGTAAGGGGAAACTGAGTACGCTAGGTGGTTGGGTACATCAGATGGTGATCTGGTGTAGGGAAAGGGAAGGATTGGGAGGTAGAGTGTGGTGAAGTATCCAGCGCATTGTATGTGTGAGAAAGTACAGAGCAATCTGTAGCTGACCTGAGTGTGGAGTGGGCAGTACTTCGGTTCCTAGTAAGGCGACTTCACTAGGCAAGGAAACCCACAAAGCGCGTCTGTGAGTGACTGAGTGGATACTTCACAGGGCCATACAATGGGAGTTGGGGGTTCAAAGGGGGAAAATACACCTCTTGAGTGTATGTTAAATAATTTTAAGAAAGCCTTCTCAGGGGCATATGGAGTCAAAATGACGCCAGAGCGCTTGAGAACGTTATGTGAACTAGAATGGCCAAAACAAATTACTGGATGGCCATCCCAGGGAACCTTTGATATAAATTTAGTGAGCAAACTTTGGACTGATATCGCCAAAGAAACTGGAGGGTGCCCAGAACAATTTCCATATATAGATTCCTGGCTGAGCACATTAAATAAAAATCCTCCATGGATAAGGGAATGCAAAGTCAAACGATGCAAATTATTGGCTGTAAAAGCCGAAGCTAGGAAAGGAATCTTGCCAAATAAACTCAAACCCATTTTTGAGGGGCCAGAGGAAGAGGTGCTTCCACCTCCACCCTATGCTCCACATCGAAGGGAGCTTAATCCAAACACTCCACCAGTTGTAACCCCAAGGCAAGAAACTGGAATGAATAATGGGAGTGGAGTCACAGAGCTTGATTCCTTGATAGATTATGATAAATATCTTCAGGAGGCATTGGAGTCCTATAATAAAGCCCAAGCAGAAGTGGTTATTCCACCTGTGACTCCTAATAGACCTCCATCTACAGTCTCCTTTAGTGGAACAACTGATTGCCCACCCCAAACCCCTGTACATCCAAGTCCCAGAGAAATATTACAGAAGTTACAGGGAGACCTTGCTCGGTCAGCAAGCAATACAGCCAGGCATATAAAGCTGCTAAAAGAACGCCTTGCGACAGATACCATCCCCTATGATTTGAGGCCCCTAGAGCAAAGTGAAGAGAAAGGTCACGTAGTAGCCCCTCTTAGAAGAGTATTTGATGCACTTGAGGAGCCTGCGCTGGTTAATGGGCAACCCGGACCACGGCCACCTCGAACTTCGACCCTGCAATATATTCCATTCACAACTACAGATCTGATGAATTGGAAAACACACACCCCATCTTTTGCAGAAAAACCTCAGGCTATGATGGACTTGGTGACTTCAATAATAAATACTCATAGTCCTACTTGGACAGATTGCCGCCAGCTCCTGAATACTCTGTTCACCACTGAGGAAAGGAGAGACATAATTGAAAAGGCACAGATATATTTGCGTGAGCAGGCCAGAGTGGGAAATATTTATAATATTGACCGTCATCTCCAAGATAACTTTCCCTTGGAAGATCCTAATTGGGATCCAAACAATGCAATTCACCTGGCCAGACTCACCACCTACCGCCAGACACTTGTGCAAGGTATCCGCAGGGCATGCCAGAAACCCACTAATATGTCTAAAGTCTCAGAAGGGTAGATGTGTTACCCATAACACTGTTTCGTGTTCGGTGTGCACCCACAAAAAGACTTAAGTTGTCACCTTTTGAGCTCCTGTATGGGAGACCGCCCTCCTTTGTTCAGGATATTCCAGCTGACCTTAAACAAATAGGAGATCATGTGACACAGGGACAAGTGCAATCTCTCTCCCGTGTTTTTGTTTCTCTTAACAGGTGGGCCCTCGAGCGCACGCCGTGCAGCATTGCCGAGCCGATTCATCAGTTCCAGGCTGGCGATAGCGTATGGGTGAAAGAGTGGAAACGTGATCCACTTGCACCCAAGTGGCGTGGACCTTACACCGTCTTGCTCTCTACTCCAACAGCGGTGAAGGTAGCTGAGGTGACCCCCTGGATTCATCACTCTCGTTTGAAGAAGTCCGAAGGCAGTTGGACGTGCAAAGGTGACCCCTCTAATCCTTTAAAACTAACTCTCTCCAAAAACCCCTGTATCTAGCCCTACCGGGAACGGGCTAGGTCACGGGCAACATTTGACGACCGGCCTGCTGCAGCCACAACCTGGAAGCTGGCTGACCTGCGCACGCCTGAAGCTTGAGGAGCGGCTGAACCAGCGACTGTGAACGGAAAGATTCTCTAATACAATTGATTGACTGCCCCCCTTGTGGAACAATTATCAGAGATATTACTCATTGGGGATCCTCGGGATATATGTTTTGGTCTTGGTGGTTCCCCATTTCTGTCACTGGGGGAATTATATTGGGGCTAATAATTATTTGCTATCATAATAAGGTAATCTTTTGTGGAAGGAATGCATATACTAGACATCAACATGATTTTATTATTAATCCTGATCCCTTGGGAAGGGGAAGGGTCCTTGAATCTGACCAAATTGGCTAAATATGGATTCAGCCATGACCACAATATGTGGGTAGGTTTAGCTGAAATGGTAGCTAATGTTGCAAATAGGACCAATTGCCTTGTTTGCTCTCTTGGGCCAGATGTTTCAGAGGGAGGTATGCCCTTATTACCGATACCATTAGATGCTATTGGTATGGTAAGCGAAATGCCACACCAAACTGAAATACAGAATTTCCCCGGATGGAACTCAACTAAACCATTACGAGTTATACCTGTACAAGGGGAATTCTGTGTACATAAATCATCAGATGCAGCTGATTCTCCCATGATAGGCTCTTCTCATTGTCACTATACTTGGGATTATAAGAAGAATAGTCATACCTGGGCACACGGTACTACCTATCGAACTCGGAATACCTTGCCCTGTGCACCTCCTTTTATTCACGCATGGAAAGTGGTGTGGAACATAACTGTGACAGAAAAAGGCAATCTAACATACTGCACTGTGAACTCTCTACCCCTTTTGGTATTTCGCCTTCTGTATTTCCCGTACCAAAAACCTCAGACCCGATGGTTGTGGTGGATATGTGGAGAATGGGCATACAAGAAACTCCCTTCCAAATGGAGTGGGACTTGTTTCTTGGGTTGGGTATTACCACCAATGTGGATTATGCCCACTAGTTCGGCCAGGCGAACACGAAGGAATGCTGATATTTCTCATATAGCAGGAGGAAGTACCCAAAGTTGGAGCGGTACTGATGATTGGCCGCCAGAGCGCATTATAGCCTATTATGATCCTGCCTCCTGGAATCCTGGTGAGCTCATACAAGGGGCACGGGATCCTATTTATAATCTAAACAGAATAATTCGATTGCAAGCAGTAGTGGAACTTGTAACCAATGCAACGGCCCAGAGTTTGGGACTTATTGCACAACAGTTGGATGAAAGTAGAGCCGCCATTTTGCAGCTGAAAATGGGAATGGATTATGTACTTGCCAGGCAAGGAGGCCTATGTGGAGTCTTGAACTTGACAGGGAATGCCTGTTGCTTTAACATTTCTGATAATGGTGAGGCAATCCGTGTGTTGGCCACAAAGATGGAGAATATAGCACATGTCCCAGTACAAACATGGGAAGGATGGGATATGGGATGGCTCACCAATTGGTTACCTAATGTCACAGGACTCAAAGGGATACTATTGTCTTGCTTGTTTTTCTTGACAGTAGTAGTATTGGTTTTATGTATGATGCCATGTATCATTTCATGTTTTAGAAGTACAATTAGCAAGATGGTTTCAAATGAAACTCTACCTCATATCATGGCCCTATACAGAGCTTTACCTCAGGAATATGATGAAGGTCAAGCTATCAAGGACACTTGGGATGAAGGTCCTTGAGCTTGAAAGGGGGGAATGAGGCACCTAACCAAAAGCCTGCATTTTTATCAAAGCTTCTATATATTTCAATCAAGGCTTGTATTTAAAATTGAGCTTAAAAAGGATTTTCAAATGTTTCATGCCAGGCAGAGAAAACCTTGGCCATTCTCCTAAGACAAGAGGGCCCCATTGATTTATAGTAGAAAAACAATTCTCAAAGTCATAAAAAGGGAGAATTACATATGCTGCCCCAAGGCTGAAAAAACACTATTAAGAATGGGTAAGATAATACTAATGTGCCTCCCAGTAAAATAAGCCAGATCTTCTTTCTAAGGTTGAAAGGCCAGGAGCAAAAGGGAAAAACATTTAGCTGACAGAAAAAGAGAACATTTTTGAAAAGTCTTTTCTAAAGCTGTTTCTTAAACTGAGAGAGTTAAAAAGGCAATAAATGTTGAGAAGAGCTAATGGGAGAAGCATCTAGCTGGCTGTGAAAGGAGGGGTGCAAACTGAAGAGGCTTCTTTTAAAAGCTGTGTTTTATTGAGTTCCTTCCTTTTTACTTTGAAAAGCTTTATTCTTTTAAGAGGCTACCTATGATAAATGTATGAAATATATTAGCTTAAATATATTGGCTTAAATGTAATTATGCAAAGGATTTAAGGAATGCTAGATTCTTATTTCATATGGTTGTAAGAGTTGTATTTATCCTGAAATTAAGTCAGCCACCAGCCTACCCCCCCTGCCAGACAGAAGACGCCATCCAAGCAGTCTTGATATATAGTTGTCAGGCATTTGTTTAGAAACATTAAATGAAGGAAATCTTTCAATGTTGATGTGAAACTCAAGATCCTTGACATCTGTTGAACATAAAAATGTAAGATTAAACATTTGTTTTAGAAGGCAATAGGGCAAGGAGGGCAAGAGGTGAGCTGGTAATTAAGATTCCATGTAAGATATATTATTACTTATATGTCATATATATAGCTCTTTGTCTCCCTTATAAGGGCAAGGAAGTGGGTGTATCTTTTGTGGGTGTATCTTTTGTGATTGGTTCTACCAAACAGCCAATAGGAATTTCAACCAGGCTGATTGGACAGAGGCAGCCACAGGAGGAGCAAGGGGGCTGGATTAAGGGAATATAAATGCTGGCCAGAATGGCAGGAGAGCAGGCCAGAGCTTGGTAACCATATACCACTGTGCCTCTTATTTATTTGTCTGACAAATAAATTACTATTTTAATTTCTCTATTGCTGCGTTGAATATTTCATTCCAGCTAAGCGTTAACCACAAGCAGGGTGCTACAACGATGCAGTGATTTCTCCAAAGCAGCTCTTTATTTGTAAGCTGGAACAGAACTGGACAGCAAACAGCTCAGCCGGCCGGCTTTTATAGGCTGTCAACATTGTAGCAGCAACACCCAGGGCTTCCCGCCTAAAGTAACTGACATGGACCTGAGTGAAAACTATATACAGTGATACCTCAGGTTACAAACGCATCAGTTTGCAGACGCCTCAGGTTACAGACTCCGCCAACCCAACAAAAGTACCTTGGATTAAGAACTTTGCTTCAGAATGAGAACACAAATCGTGCTCCAGCAGCGTGACGGCAGCAGGAGGCCCCATTAGCTAAAGTGGTGCTTCAGGTTAAGAACAGTTTCAGGTTAAGAACGGACCTCCGGAACAAATTAGGTTCTTAACCCGAGGTACCACTGTACACGATATTCCTGGTGGCCAGTACATAACACTCTGAGCATCTCCTTCCATTGGCCGGAAACCAGAGGAAGAGCTTGCAGGGAAAAGGGTTTTGCAGGAGGCAAGGAAGCTCCTCCTGGAATTCAGGAGTGGAGAGATAGGAGGGGATCCTAGGGTCATCTAGTCCAACCCCCTGCAATGCAGGAATCTCAGCTAAAGCATCCATGGCAGATGGCCCTCCGATCTCTGCTGAGAAACCTCCAAGGAAGGAGAGTCCCCCACCTCCCAAGGGAGACCTTTCCCCTGCCAAACTGCTCTTAGATGTCCCTTAAGACAGCGGGTCCTGGGTTCCAGCACTGCTTAAATAATGGCGCTGGCTACCAAGGAGGAACCAAGCGAAGTTCAAAATAAATAAATCCTATTCTCATCATGAATCAATCATTAAAAACTTCCCTGAACAGGGCTGCCTTCAGGAGTCTTCTAAACATCAGAGAGTTGTTTATTTCTTTGACATCCGATGGGAGGGCGTTCCACAGAAGAGGCGCCACCACCGAGAAGGCCCTTTGCCTATCATGTTGTAAGCCGCCTTGAGCATTGTTTTAACGATGGAAAGGTTACAAATAAAATAAAATGATGATGAAGATTGAACAAATGTCTACGATTTCCAACAGGCTACTTTGTGTGAGGGAAACTGCAATCCAGGGAGTCTCTGGCAGGAGATAATCAGATAAGGAAAGCTTTATTTACAAAAAAAAAAAGAGAATGGTGAAACAAAGTGAAGACAGGAGATGTGTTCTTTCAGGGAGAAGTTAACTTATTACTTCAGCTAAATGTCTCAGGATTAAACACAGTTCTGCAGGCACAGCTTCTCTTCAACTCCCTCCTCTCAAAATCAGTTGTCACACTTCAGGGAGATGTTCAGGTTTCCAGAATAGGTGGTGAAAGGCTGGACTCTCTTTCTGCTGCTTCTCTCTCACCCCCGAACTTAGTTATGAGGGGTCTTTCCGTGAGGTACTTTTGACACAGCCCAGCTTCCTTCACAGCGAGGGGCCACTTTCCCTGGGTTCCCCTGAGGTATTTTCCTTTGTATGCCAGACCCAGGGGATCTTCTCAGCCCTTGCCATGGACTCAGGAATCTCCCTTTCCTAGAAGATCTCTCTCCTCCTGACTGGAAGGAGACCCCAGAAGAAGAAGAGGAGAGTCTTCCCACAGCTTCTCCCTCCAGCTTCTCTTCCATCTGAATACTCCCTTCGGACCCTCAACATGGTCTCCCCATCTCAGCTGTGAGGCTCCTTCCTCTGGCTCCATAGATATTCTCCTCAGAGTGGAGGATCCACTCAGATCAGAGCCACTTCTCCCTCCCTCCAACCCCTCCGACTCTCTCTCCCCCTAAACTGTCTCATGTGGAGACTTGTTCCAAAGTGGCAGAAGGCCAGCAAGAGTCCCATCTGGATGCCTCTAACCACTGAGCCAGCTGGCCATTGAGAGCTGTTAACGGAGAAATCCGAGGGCTCCCTTGGACAAAAACAAAGACACCAACCAGGATAACTTGGAGCAAAACAGCAGCCTGTGGGCTTGGCCTTTATTGGATACTGTCGTGACAGGACTCCCACCTGCAACAAGGTGAAGCAAAGTGGAAGTCCAGAACAAAAGAAGACCCCAACTTTTATTGGTTACTAATCCCCCAAACTACACCCTTAAGACTACATCACAACTACATCACAAAAAGGAGGGGTTGAGGGAGGAGTTGTGGAGGTAACCTGAGTGTCCTGTCACCTGGCTGTTTCCCCCTTTCCCCCTCCCCATGAGTATTTTCCAGGTGACAGAGGGGACTTTGCAGTTTCCTGCCCCCAGAGGGAAGATCTGATTATTGCCCTTTGTTCCAGTCCATGCTGAATCCACTCCCATATGCAAGTTCTTTGTGATCTTCATTGTCTTCTGTCTGGGACCCTCAGGGTTGGCATAGCAACTGGGCAGGGCTCCTGTGGATGTGCTGGGATGCTGAAGGGATTATGGCTGCCCTGTATCAAACCTTCCCCATTTTGTAGTCCTTCCTTCATGGAGTAAAATAAAAGTGGAACAGTGCAGATCCGATGTATGGTTGATTTTCTATGAATTTATAACAGAAGCGCAGCGTATGTATGCTGCTAAAATGGAATACACAGGATGAAACGGTTAAATCAGCAATGATTAAGTGGGCACAGGACATTGGACATGATATTATGTTTGCTGATTGGGAGCAGTTATGGACCACAGGCATTAAGTTTACGGCATGTAGTGCCTTGAAAGAAAACATAATGAAAATGATCTATAGGTGGTACATGACCCCAGTCAAGCTTGCAAAGATATATCATTTGCCCAATAACAAGTGTTGGAAATGTAATGAATGCGAAGGAACTTTTTATCATCTTTGGTGGACCTGCCCTAAGATTAAGGCTTACTGGGAAATGATCTATAATGAAATTAAGAAAATCCTTAAATGGACTTTTATAAAGAAACCGGAGGCCTTTCTCTTGGGCATGGTTGGCCAAACAATTCCAAAGAAAGATAGAACCTTTTTTATGTATGCAACTACAGCAGCAAGAATCCTCCTGGCAAAGTATTGGAAGACGCAAGAACTACCTACTCTGGAAGAATGGCAGACCAAGGTGACTGAATTTATGGGGTTGGCGGAGATGACCGGCAGAATTCGAGACCAGAGGAGAAAGTCGGTGGAAGAGGACTGGGAAAAATTTAAAATTTATCTTAAGGACGTTTGTAATATTATGGAATGCTAAGATGTCAAGGGATTAGACACAAGGAATTACAGTTGTAAAATTTGAATTTGATAAACTTTAATAAGAAATATATTTAAGAATTGGATGAAAGAATGCTAAAAAAATTGATAAAATAAGGATGCAGCGAAGGGGAGGTTTGGGGAAGTCAGGTTATATGTTTTTGTTTGTATTTTTGTTTGTCGAAAATTAATAAAAATTATTTAAAAAAAAAAAAAAGAAGCGCAGCGTATGTAGTGTGTGAGTGTGAGTGTGTGTGAAGTTTGTACAAACTGAATGATGGGGGGGGGGTTCCTGCGACAGAGCCACTGCCAGTCCAGGATTCCCCTAGCCAAAGTGGGCCTGCCAAACTAGGCCAGAGATGAGGACCCCGCCCAAAAAATGAATTATTTTTCATCTATCATAATATTAGCCAGCCTCTGTCTGCATCAGGATGTCAAGACCCGGCATGTGGCGGCTGCAAGAGGCAAATGTCACTCTAAGGTCCTTAGCAAAGGAATTGAGCAGAAAACTGCCAGGATCATGATGCCGTCATCTATGGATGGCAGCTATGGATCGCTACGGATGGTGGCTAGCAGACTGAGGCTGAATCCCGACAAGACAGAAGTCCTGTTTTCAGGGGACGGGCAGGTAGGGGGGACTCCCTGGTCCTGAATGGGTTAACTGCCCCTAGAAGACCAGGTGCACAGCCTGGGAGTCAATTTGGACTCACAGCTGTCCATGGAGGTGAAGGTTAATTCTGTGTCCAGGGCAGCTGTCTACCAGCTCCATTTGGTCCGCAGGCTGAGACCCTCCCTGCCCACGGACTATCTCGCCAGAGTGGTGCATGCTCTAGTTATCTCCCGCTTGGACTACTGCCATGCACTCTATGTGGGGCTACCTTGGAAGATCACCCAGAAACTACAACTAATCCAGAATCCAGCACTAGACTGGTGACTGGGAGCGGCTGCCAGGACCATATAACGCCAGTCCTGAAAGATCTACATTGGCTCCCAGGACGTTTCCAAGCACAATTCAAAGTGTTGGTGCTGACCTTGAAAGCCCTCAACGGCCCCGTATACCTGAAGGAGCATCTCCACTCCCATCGTTCAGCCTGGACACTGAGGTCCTGCTCTGAGGGCCTTCTGGCAGTTACCTCAATGCGAGAAGCAAAGTTATAGAGAAGCAGGCAGAGGGCCTTCTTGGTAGGGGCACCCACCCTGTGGAACGCCCTCCCACCAGATGTCAAAGAGATAAACAACTATCTGACGTTTATAAGACATCTGAAGGCAGTCCTGTTTAGGGAAGTTTTCAATGTTTTATTCTGTTTTTAGTGTTCTGTTTGGGAGCTGCCCAGAGTAGCTGGGGAAACCCAGCCCAGGGCTCCCAAGGCACATTCAGAGCTGAAATCCCTTCAATGCAGGGGGTTGGTCTAGAGTGTGGTTAACAGACGTCCCCGTTTCCCGGGGACAGTCCCCAGATTCACGCATCTGTTCCGGACAAAATCTATCCCTGGAATGTCCCAGGATTTCATTTAATGTCGCAGGATTTATATTTTAAGTGTTGTAGATTTATTAGTAGGGAATGAATGTTGCGTGATTGGTTCAGCAGCACAAGACACATCATATAGGGACTTCCAGTGAGGCAAAATGGCGGGTGCCACTGCCGAGGGGGAACCGAGGACCCCCAGCAGGTCAACAGGGGGAACCGCTGCTCCCCCCATGACCCAAATCAAGCCGGGAGCAAGAGCACCCGGCCAGCAGTCCGACTGCCCAGCGGCGCTCCAGGGCCAGGAAAACGCCGGAGCCAAGGCAGAGAGAAGGAGGAGAGGAGAAGGAGAAGGAAGAGAGAGAAAGAGGAAGGAGAAAAAAGAGGGGAGCCCCAACCTTGCCATGCCACAGCCGCCACCTCCAAGGACAGGTAGGAGCGCACCAGGAGGGCAAGGACACGTGGAGGAGGCCAGTCCAGACCCGAGGCTACCCCACGGCAGCTAGCATTACAAGAGAGCAGGCCAGGGCCCAGAGGAAGGCCATGTGACAGAGGAGATCACAGAAGAGAAGATAGATTCATAGAAGCTGATTCATAGTAAAGTTTAAGGTCTGGCAGGGCAAATCCACCCCTTTCTTTAGCATCAGTTAATATCTTAAATTTTATTCGAGGCTTCTTGCCCTGCCAGACAAATCTGGAAATATCTCTCTGCCACTTCTTGAAACAATCCATTTTATCTAAAAATTGCAATGTTTGAAACAAAAACAACACCCTTGGCAATACATTCATTTTTATCACAGCAATTCGGCCTAGCAATGATAACTTCAAATTTGACCATATTTCTAAATCCTTTTTCACTTCCATCCAGCATTTTTCATAATTGTCTTTAAATAAATTCACATTCTTAGAAGTTCTTAGATGTGGCTAGTTTCAGAACTCACAGGGTTAAGGAGTTCTGGGTGACGTCTCTCCATTCCTGAGGCATGACTTGAGGGAGTGGCTTTATTCCACTGCCTGTTTGTCTCTGTTTCCGAAAGAGACGGAAGCAACATGAGCGCTCTGAGTCCGGGGAAATCCAGGAGAGTTCTCTTTTATTGTTTTACTGCTTGAATAAAGACTGAGATATAAACACACTAATGTCGAAGTGTGTTTGATCTTTGAAACACCGGGGAGCAACAGCACGCTGTGTTATTACTCTGCAATTGTGGCGGACGGAGGATCGGCGCAGCAAGGAGGCAGCTAGAGGGAAGTGTGCCGGGCTGCAGTTCGATTAGCTACGGCTAATTGGGGTCCAATCCAATTAGCTACGTCACGCCTTCACAGGTTATGGGTCGCTAATTACTGCTTTGAAGCTGTTGCGACGTTGTGCCGGTGTGTGTTTGAAGCCAGGAGGCCAAGACGCTACAGAAAGCTGAGGTCCTGTCTGCGTTCTGAGGCAGAACAGCTGGCTGGAAGGAGCTGAACAGGAGCTGAGAGCAGCTGAGAGCCAGGTGCCGGAAAGCTGACTGGTTCCGTGAGTACAGCTGGGGCCCCGGGGAGAAGATGGCAGACAGCCATGAATCATGGACTGTTCCGTTCAAAAAGCTTACTTTCCAAGGATGGGCCACCTGGGTCAGCAAAGTGAGGGGTTGGTTTTTGGCTACAGGGCTGTGGCACCCAAGCCAGAGGGAGCCAGAACCCCCCACTCCAGGTGCTGCTGGGACAGACGCTGCGGGCTTTCAGGCTGCGTTGCCAGAAGATAGCCAGCAGAGAATGCAAAGGGAGTTTTGCATGTTGAAAGCATGCATACACGCATCGCTGTTGCCGCATTTGGAGGGCGTAGAGTCAGCAAGGGCTGCCTGGGAGGTGCTGAGAAGTTTGTGTGAAAGCTCAGCAGGAGGCCAGAGCCCTGGAATGAAGAGCCCAAAGATGGCTGAAGCCCCAGTTCCTGATGGGCACGTCGGGGGGGGGGCGAAGAATTCCAAAGGCAAGTTTGAAAAGTTTTCCACTGTGAGTGCCGGAGTGGAACACCGTTTCAGAGGGGGCAGGACTGGCACAGAGAGCTCTTCCGGAAGAAGGGGGGCCAAGCCGGCTGAGAGGAGCCCTGGGCAGTGTTTTTCCACTGTTGATCGTCGCTGCTTTGTTTGCAATTCAACTGAACATCTGCGTCGCTCCTGCCCCCACCGAAATAGGGAGGCAGGACAGGATGTTTTGAAGGTCACTTCCCATGGGAATCAGCCAGGTTTCTATGGAAACCAGTCCGGCAAGGGAGCCAGGCGTGGGAAGGCGCAAAGAGTACGTGCTTTAGACAATGATGATGCTTATCAACTGACAGCTTCTCTCGCAAAGTTTGAAGACAGCTCTAAGAGAGACAATGAAATGTGCTTTATAATTGACTCTGGAGCGAACAGGCATCTGATAACAGAGACACCTGCTGTCGAGATGTGGAATTGCAGGGCTGTTCCAGCTGGGAAAACTGTACAATTTGCTGATGGGACGAAAAAATCTTTGTCTAACGTAGCAAATGTTTATCTTTCTGTTTTGCAGGCGCAGTTGGAAGTTTACGTGGTACCTGGGATGAAACATTGTCTTTTATCTGTTCCTTGTCTGTTACAGGAGGGGTATAAGGTTTGCTTTGGAAACAATTACAGATAGGTAGCAGATAGGTAACATTGTTTTGGAAACAATGTTTGTACAATCTCCAAGGGAGGAAAGCAACTGGTCAGTGTTGCAAAGGGGCAGAATAATCTCTTTGTTCTTAAAACGCCTCTGAAGGGTGAGGGGAATGCTGAGAGGGCTCAAGCTATGCGTGCTACAGTTCCCACTCATGTTTCATGTGCCTGTGCTTGGCACTGAAAGATGGCGCATGGTACTCTTGAAGAAATCCAGATGTTGCCGGAGTGCGCTAAGGGTTGTAAAATATAAGAGTGTGGTAGATCCCTAAAGTGTAGGGCGTGCAAGATGGCAAAGGTAAAAGGGTGCAGTTATCCCAGGGTTGAGAGGGTAACCTCAAAACCTTTTGAGCTTGTACACACAGACCTTTCTGGACCCATGCCAAAGCCAAGTCTGGGAGGAGCCAGGTTTCTGCTGACACTTACAGATGACCATACGCAGAACTCCTGGGCTTATGCATTGAAATGCAAGGAAGATGCAGCGCAACTGATTAAAAATTGGGTTGCGGAGGTGGAACTAAGGTTCTCCACCAAGGTGCAGGGGGTCAAGAGTGACCGATGTGCACAGTTTACTGGGTCTGCTCTGCAGAAGTTCTTTCGCCAGAAAGGGATACGTCACAAGGTGACTTCTCCTCAGGAGGAGGGTGTGTCAGAGCTCAGAAGTCAAACTCTGGTTAAAGCTACAGAGGTTTTGCTGTCAGACTCTGGTTTACCTCCAAGCTTTTGGGGGGAGGGAATTCGGACAGTGAATTTCACTATGAACCAGTCCTACAATTCAGTGGTAGGTGACACCCCGTTCTTCATGCTCCACGGAAAGAAACCGCAGATACATTTCTTCCGTGCTTTCGGGTCACAGGCCTTGGTGCCAGTGCCAAAGGCACTACAAAGGCCAGGTGGACCTAAGTTCCAGAAAATGATCTTCTGTGGATATGAACCTGCGACAAAGGGATGGAGGTTCGCATATCCAGAAGGTGATCAGACCAAGCTTCTAGTTAGTAAACATGCTGAGTTCTATGAGCAGGATGGTTGGTCAAAGACTCCTGCAAGGCATGACGTTCTCTCAGAATGTCTGTCTGACTCTGAGGAGGAAGGAGAGGCAGAGGCTGAACCTGTTGTTGACGACCAAGTTTCTGAACAAGGTCAAGAACAGGGTTGGGCATCTCCACAAGTTGTTAAAAGAGAGCCCAAGAGTGAGCCTTCGTCTCCTGTTACCAAAGTACAAAAGGCCCGAAGACGCGTTAAGTCAGAGGGGGAGGATTATGATGGTGAGGACACACCTGCTGACCACAGTGAGTCAGAGGAAGTACCTGAGTTTGTGCCCAGGTGGTCCAGTCGCGCCACGAAGGGAATTCCACCTGAGAGGTTTCAGGTCACTAATGCGTGGGTTGGTTTCGCACAGTGCGAACCTAGGAGTTGTGAGGAGGTTCCACAGTTGCCTGACAAGGACGCCGGGAAGAGGCGCAAGGCATTGGGAAAGGGACTGATCTCACAGAGGTCTGTAAAGGTAAATACCCAGCTTACCTCAGGACTGGATAGAAGAGGGTGTGTGGCTAGTTTCAGAACTCACAGGGTTAAGGAGTTCTGGGTGACGTCTCTCCATTCCTGAGGCATGACTTGAGGGAGTGGCTTTATTCCACTGCCTGTTTGTCTCTGTTTCCGAAAGAGACGGAAGCAACATGAGCGCTCTGAGTCCGGGGAAATCCAGGAGAGTTCTCTTTTATTGTTTTACTGCTTGAATAAAGACTGAGATATAAACACACTAATGTCGAAGTGTGTTTGATCTTCTAAACACCGGGGAGCAACAGCATGCTGTGTTATTACTCTGCAATTGTGGCGGACGGAGGATCGGCGCAGCAAGGAGGCAGCTAGAGGGAAGTGTGCCGGGCTGCAGTTCCATTAGCTACGGCTAATTGGGGTCCAATCCAATTAGTTACGTCACACCTTCACAATATTAACCCCTAGGTATTTCACTTTCTTTTTTTTTTATAAAATATTTTTATTAAATTTCTTTTCTTATAGTCAAAGATATACAGAATAAAGAAAAAGAAAGAAAACAGAAAAAAGGAGAAAATATAAAGAGTCCAACTTTCCTTAATATTTTTTAACAAACCAACTGGACTTCCCCACATCCTCCAAACCCTGCATTCTTTGTAGTACAAACATCAGCAATTTGTTACCTTGTTTCATAACTTACTGTATCTTTCGATTTATCATGTTTCTAGATTCACAATGTTATGTCCCAATTCTTATGTATTTAAATTAAACATAATAAAGTTATTTCATAATTCCACCCCTTATTTCTTGTACCTTAGTTTCCATTTCACCTAATCAAGTTGCTGAAGCTAGAGTTTCCTAAATCGTGCATTTTCTTAACATTCATACAGCTTATAATGTTTTTGCAAATAGTCCTTAAATTTTTTCCAGTCCTCTTCCATTGTTTCTTCTCCCAGGTCTCGGATTCTGCCAGTCATTTCAGCCAGTTCCATATAGTCCATCAACTGCGTCTGCCATTCCTCCAGCGTGGGTAGATCTTGTGTTTTCCAATACTTTGCGATAAGAATTCTTGCTGCAGTGGTAGCGTACATAAAGAAATTTCTATCCTTCTTTAACACTTTCTGGTCCACAATGCCCAGAAGAAAGGCCTCCGGTTTCTTGGGAAAGGTATACCTAAATACCGTTTTTAACTCATTGTAAATCACCTCCCAGAAGGCCTTCACTTTTGGACAAGTCCACCAGAGGTGAAAGAATGTCCCTTCCGCCTCCTTACATTTCCAGCATTTATTGTCAGACAGGTGATATATCTTAGCAAGCTTGACTGGGGTCATGTACCACCGGTATACCATTTTCATAATGTTTTCCTTCAAGGCATTACATGCTGTGAATTTCGTTCCGGTGTTCCATAACCTTTCCCAGTCCTCAAACATGATGTTATGCACAATATCATTTGCCCATTTTATCATGGCAGATTTAACTGTCTCATCCTGTGTATTCCATTTAAGCAGCAAGTTATACATTCTCGAAAGTATCTTAGTTTTTGGTTCTAGCAATTCCGTCTCTAGTTTCGATTTTTCCACCTGGAACCCAACCTTTTTGTCCATTTTAAAAACCTCTTGAATTTGAGCATAATGTAACCAATCTCGCACCTTATTTTTTAATTTTTCCAAGCTCTGCAACCTCCAATTGTCTCCAGTTTTTTCAATTATTTCCCAATATTTCGGCCAGTAGGCCTCCATATTAAGTCTTTTTCGGGCCTTAGCCTCCATCAGTGATAGCCACCTCGGGGTCTTACCCTCTAATAAGTCTTTGTATTTTGTCCAGACCATAAATATTGCTCTTCTGACAATATGGTTTTTAAACAATCTGTGAACTTTAACCTTGTCGTACCACAAATATGCATGCCAACCAAAAGCATTGTCAAACCCTTCCAGATCCAGGACATCAGTGTTCTCCAACAAAAACCAATCTTTCAACCAGCAGAAGGCTGCAGATTCATAATACAACCTCAAGTCCGGCAGGGCAAACCCCCCCCTTTCTTTCGAATCAGTTAATATTTTAAACTTTATTCGGGGCTTTTTGCCCTGCCAGACAAACTTAGAAATATCCTTCTGCCACTTTCCAAAACATTCCACTTTGTCCACGATCTGTAGGGCCTGGAACAGAAATAACATTTTCGGCAATACATTCATTTTTATAGCTGCAATTCGACCCAACAAGGAAAGTTTCAATCTTGACCAAATTTCCAAATCTCTTTTGATTTCCGACCAACATTTTTCATAGTTATCTTTAAACAAATTCAAATTTTTGGAGGTCAAATGAACCCCTAGGTATTTCACTTTTTTAACCACATTTAGTTCTGTCTCTTTCTGAAACTCCTCTGTTTCTGTAGGTGTCAAATTTTTAGCCAAAACCTTAGTTTTTTGCTTGTTCAACTTAAATCCCGCCACCCGACCAAATTCATAAATCAGTTCTAACACTCTTTTTGTACTAGATACTGGCTCCTGTAATGTTAAAACCAAATCATCTGCAAATGCTTTCAGTTTATATTGTTTCACTCCGACCTGGATTCCTTGTACCAACCGGTCCTCCCTAATCATGTTCAAAAGCACCTCCAGGACTGAAATAAATAAAAGAGGGGATAAGGGGCACCCCTGTCGTGTCCCTTTTTCAATTTTAAACTCCTCTGTCACCACATTGTTCACTATCAGTTTAGCTTTTTGCTCTGAATAAATTGCTTCTATTCCATTTTCAAACCCCCGTCCCACTCCCATCCCTTCCAAGTTTTTCTTCATAAACATCCAGGATATGTTGTCAAAGGCTTTCTCCGCATCGATAAAAATTAACACCGCTCTCGTATTGATATTTGTTTGTAAAAGTTCCAAGACGTCAATGATGTTTCTGGTGTTGTCAAACAAATGCCTGCCAGGGAGAAAGCCCGCCTGGTCCTTGTGAATCACTCCATTAAGTACTTTTTTAAACCTACTTGCCAGAATATCCGCAAAAAATTTATAATCCACATTTAGGAGTGAGATGGGACGGTAGTTCTTAAGTTGAGCCTTTTCAGTCTCTGATTTAGGTATCAATGTGATGAAAGCTTCTTTCCACGTTTCCGGTGCCTTCTTCCCCTCCATGATCTGGTTACAAACCTCCATCAAAGGTTGTATCAAATAATCTTTCAAAGTCTTATAATATTTGGAGGTGAGTCCATCAGGGCCTGGAGATTTGCCTAATTGCAAGTTCTGAATGGCACCTTCAATTTCCTGTTGTGTTATTTTGCAGTTCAGGATTGTTCTCATTTCCTGAGGTAGTTTTGGTAATCCATTAATTTTTAAAAATTGATCCACCTCAAACTCTTTCTGTGGCCCCTGTGCATAAAGTTCTTTAAAGTATCTCTGGAAACACTTTCTAATTTCTTCTGGTTTCTGAACAATTCCCCCTTCAATCTCTAGGTTTGTAACTGTATTTAATTTTTGTCTCTTTTTTAACTGCCATGCTAGCAGTTTCCCACATTTATTCGCTGATTCAAATGATCTTTGCTTCATTTGTTTAATTTTCCATTCAACCTCTTGATTTATCAATTTCGAATATTGTGCTTGATAAAATTTCACTTCTCTCAGCACCTCCTTCGACTTGGGCCTAGATCTTAATTTTTTCTCTCCTTCTCTTATTTTCTCCAATATCTTATCTTTCTTTTCATTCCAGAGTCTTTTCTTAATCGTATTTTGTTGTATCAGAAACCCTCTCATAACTGCTTTACTTGCGTCCCAGATTGTTCTTTTTTCCACCGTGGTATTTAAATTTATCTCAAAATAGTCTTTTAGAGTTTTTTGGGCCTTCTTCACAATCTCCTGATCTCTTAATAAGGTGTCATTCATTTTCCATCTAAAAGAACCGATTAAATTGAGTCTCAATTCCACTTTCAAGGCGTTATGGTCGGAGCAGGTTCTTGGGCAGATTTCCACTTTTCTAGTCTTAGGTGCCAGTCCTCTAGTTGTCCATATTTGGTCGATTCGTGTCCATGACAGGTGAGCCTCGGAAAAGAAGGTTCCTTCTTTACCTAAAGGGTTCTTTGTCCTCCATATGTCAATCAAATCCATATTGTCAGTTAGTTCAAAAAAGGTTTTAGGTAGCCTGCTGTCTTTTGTTATGTTTTGATTTTGTGACTTGTCCATGTTTATAGATACAACCCCGTTCATATCTCCCATCATGATGATGTTGGTATAGTCCAAATAGTCCAGCATAGTCTCATGCAGCTTCTTAAAAAATTCTGATTTCCCATCGTTTGGTGCGTATATTCCTAATATCAAAATTTTTTCTCCTTGTGTCTGAATTTCAATCGCCAAAATTCTTCCTTGTTCATCTTTGAATAAAAATTTCGGTGACAGGCTCTCCTTTGCATATATCACCACTCCTCTTTTCTTAACTCTGTCCGATGAGATAAATTCCTGGCCTAATCTTTTGTTAATTAACACTTTTCTATGGAGCCTAGTCACATGAGTTTCTTGCAAACAAATAATGTCCAATTGTTCCTTTTTCAAAATGTGAAATACTTTTCTTCTTTTTTCCGGGGAATTTCCACCATTTATATTCCAACTAAGTAGCTGCAGAGACATCCTGGATTAATTCGTTGATCCTACAATGGGGTATCTTCTTTTTCCTCTGATCCCAGAGGTGGAAGCGTTGGTCCAGCTCCAGGTAGTGTTGGTCCAGGTAGTGGTGGTGGCCAAGATGCTGTTACTCCTTTTTGAAGGTCTTCCCCGTGGTCGTGCAGGAACTTTTGCTGGTCTTCTGTTGTTTTAATTCTAACTTTCTTTCCTTTGTAGGTAAAAGATAGTCCTTGTGGGAACTCCCACCTATAAGGAATTGCGTTGTATCTCAACAATTTAGTCAGATCTATATAGGTGGCTCTAAGGTCCAATAGCTGTTTCGGTATATCTCTGTAAATTTCAGCCTTTTTGCCTTGTATCTCAAGTGATTTTCTAAAATGCAGGCCTAGTATCTTGTCTCTTTCTTCCCTTGATCTCAAAATAATCAAACAATCTCTGGACTTGTCTTTCTTTACCAATCTACCCAGTCTGAATGCAGTTACAATTTTAAAGTCCTTATCTTCTTCTATGCCCCAGAACTTAGAAAATTCAGATGTCAAATAACCACTCAAGTCTTCTTGTTCAAGTTCTGGAATAGCTCTCAGCCTGAGATTATTCTCCCGATTTTTCAATTCAACCATTGACAGGTAGGCTTGTTGTTCACCTATCTGTTTTTGCAAAGGCTTCACTTCTCCCTTGATCTCGTCAACCTTCTTGTTAGCTTGCTCTGCTTTTTGATTGGCTTCCTCAGCTAATTTGTGGTTTTCAGCCGTTGCTCCTTGCAAATTTTCAATTGCCTGAGTATGCTGGGAAACCTGATCAGTTAATTTGCTAATCGAGGATGTAGCTTGGTCAATTTTTGTTGATTGGTTATCCACCTTTTGATTTAAAATTGCCAGTTGCTCCAAAATTTGTTTCAAAACTCCTTCAGATCCTCCTGTTGCCATGTCTTCTGCTGCAGGCTGTTCAACTTCCCCCCTCTGTGCTTCCAGCACAGCTGGGACCGATGATCTACGTTGATGAGTAAAAGTTGTTTGAACAAGTTGTACAGTTTGTTTTGCTTTCGCTTTAGCTGCTCTTGTTCTCCCTGAGCCACTCATTCCACACCTGCCTCTGTTCAAGGTCAAATTGTCTATTATTCCATGGGAAAGACAAGTTCAGAGTAAAAACAATTGAACAACAGAAAGTAAAAAAAAAAATGTAGTTCCCAGGCCTCTATAACTCCGCAATCCTCTAGGGGGAGTGCCTCAGAAGTTCAGAAGAAAGAAAGAACTTTTTCCACCATTAAAGTTCCTGAGGCAGCGGACTTCCGGAGGCGGCGCAAAACGGCAATGGCGGTCCTCTTCTGTCTTTGAAGAGGGGCTCCGCGGAAAAGGGTCGCTAGCTGCGGCATAGCGGTGACCCACCAAGAAAAACCACGGGCAGGGTGAGCCCGTGGCCATGGGACTCGGCGGGCACCAGAAGTCCCCCCAGAAACAGAGAAGGAACCCCGTAAGGGGCTCCGGAACGTAGAAGGGGGAGCGGTGCTGTGAGTTCATCGCTCTTTCTGCGGAAGCGAAGCCGCGCGGCTGCTGCCGATGAGCGCCGACCTTTCTTCTTGAAACATTGGATTATAAGCAACACACCCGTGAGTAAGGGGCATTAAAATTCCGGGACTAAATTGTTAAATTCGGCTGAAAACGGGAGACGAGAAACAGGAAGTCCGTCTTCCGATTTTGCTTACAAGATCAAAGCAAAGACTCTGAGAAGCGGGAAGCGCTTTAAAAGAGACTGTAAAAAGTTGGGACTACCGTGTATTTGTTAATTTTGCTTTTAAGGGAAAAAGTGGAAATTCTTTTAAATTTGTTGGACTTGCAACTGGAACTTTCCTCTCATTTATGGATTATAAGGATTAAAAAAGGACTAAAGGAACCAAGCCGTCGGGCTGTCGGGCGTAAGAGAACTGTCAAACTGCGGAAACTGTTACTAGAATCTAAACTGCTACATTGGAACATTGTTGCTTGAAAACTGTTGTTGGCACCTTTCTTGAAACTTTGTGATTTAAAAAAAAAGAGAGAGAGCTCTGGAGAACCTTCCTTTTGTATTGGAACTATAAGGATTCAGTATTGGTGTTTCACTTTCTTAACCAATGTTAATCCTGTCTCCTTCTGAAACCTCTCTCTCTCAATCACTGTTAGATTTTTCTCTAAAACCTTAGTTTTCATCTTATTCAACTTAAATCCCGCTACCTGACCAAATTCTTGAATCAGTTCCAATACCATTTTGGTACTAGATTCTGGCTCCTCTAATGTCAATACCAGATCATCAGCAAATGCTTTCAATTTGTACTGTTTAGCTCCCACTTGTATACCTTTAACCAATGGATCCCTTCTAATCATATTTAAAAGGACCTCCAGGACTGATATAAAAAGCAAAGGAGAGATTGGGCAACCTTGTCGTGTTCCTTTCTCTATCTTAAATTCTTCCGTCATCACATTGTTGACAATTAATTTAGCCTTTTGTTCTGAATAGATTGCACCTATACCATTTCCAAAACCTTGGCCAACCCCCATCCCCTGTAAATTCTTCTTCATAAAACTCCAGGAAATATTGTCAAAGGCTTTCTCCGCGTCCACAAATATCAAAACTGCTTTGGTGTTAATATTCACTTGTAATTTTTCTAAAATGTTAATTATATTCCTCATATTGTCAGACAAGTGCCTGCCCGGGAGAAAGCCCACTTGATCTTTATGTATTTCTTCTACTAAAACCTTTTTTAGTCTTTTAGCCATGATATCTGCAAAAAATTTGTAATCCACATTGAGCAAAGATATGGGGCGGTAGTTCTTAAGCTGTGTCTTCTCAGACTCTGTTTTCGGTATAAGTGTAATATAAGCTTCCTTCCACGACTCTGGTGCCTTTTCCCCCTCCAATATTTCATTACAGACTTCCTTCAATGGTTGTATTAACCATTCTTTCAAAGATCTGTAATATCTTGAAGTCAAACTATCCGGCCCTGGAGATTTGCCTAATTGCATGTTCTGAATGGCCCCTTCTATCTCCTGCTCCGTTATTTTGTAATTCAACATTAGCTTATTTTCTTGAGAGATTTTTTGTAGTCCATTTATTTTCAAAAATCGATCAATGTCCATTTCTTTCTGCGTCTCCTGTGTATATAATTGTTTAAAGTACCTCTGAAAGCACTTCCTGATCTCCACTGGATTCTGTATATTCTTTCCCTCCACTTCCAAATTCGTAATGGTATTGAGTTTTTGTCTTTTTTTCATTTGCCAAGCCAGCAGTTTCCTGCATTTATTTGCCGATTCAAATGTCTTTTGTCTCATCTGTTTAATTTTCCATTCTATTTCCTGGTTCATCATTTTCATATATTGTACTTGATATAACTTTATCTCTTTTAGAATCTCCTGCGACTTTGGTTTCACTCTCAGTTTCTTCTCTCCTTCCTTTATTTTCTCCAAAATCTTATCTTTTTTTCATTTTGAGCTCTCTTCTTAATTGCATTCTGTTGTATCAAAAATCCTCTCATAACTGCTCTACTTGCGTCCCAGATTACTCTTTTTTCAACAGTGGTGTTCATATTTATCTCAAAGTAGTATCTCAAGGTTTTTTTGGGCCTTCTTAGTCACTTCTTCGTTCCTAAACAAAGTGTCGTTCATCCTCCATCTAAAGGAACCAATTGGTGTTAGTTTCATTTCCATCTTCACAGCATTGTGGTCGGAGCAGGTTTTAGGGCAGATTTCCACTTTTCTAGTCTTCGGAGCCAGCCCTCTAGTTACCCAGATTTGGTCAATTCTTGTCCATGTCATTTTGGCCTCAGAGAAGAAAGTTCCCTCTCTTCCCAAGGGGTTCTTCGTTCTCCAAATGTCAACTAAATCCATATTGTCAGTCATGTCAAAAAAAATTTTTGGTAGTCTACCATCCTTAGTAACTACCTGTCTCTGTGCCTTGTCCATATTTGTAGACACCACTCCATTCATGTCCCCCATCAAAATCATATTGTAATCCATATAGTCCATTAGAGTCTCATGTAACTTCTTAAAAAATTCCGATTTTCCCTCGTTTGGTGCATAGATGCCTACTATCAAAAATTTCTCTCCTTGTGATTGAATTTCAATTGCAACAAATCTTCCTTGGTCATCTTTAAATATAAATTTCGGGGATAGGCTCTCCTTTGCATAAATTACTCCTCCTCTTTTTTTTAACTTTGTCTGATGAAATAAATTCATGGCCCAGTCTTTTATTACTCAATACCTTCCTGTGTAGCCTTATCACATGTGTTTCTTGTAGACAAATCAAGTCCAATTGTTCTTTTTTTAATAGATGAAAGACTCTTTTCCTTTTTTGCGGGGAGTTCAGTCCATTAACATTCCAGCTTAATACTTGCAGTGCCATGATGTAGTTACTCTGATTTTTCTCCAACAGCACCCAATGCTTGTTCTTGTTCTGTCGGTGGTGTTGGTATCACTTTCTCTGGACAGTCCAGTCCAAAAGGTAGTCTTGCTATGTCCAATATTCCTCTTTTTGGTGAACTTCTGTCCAGTGCTTTTTGTTCTAGTCCTCTCTCTGGCGATCTTCTGTCCGGTGCTCCTGGCTCTTTTCCAAGTTCTTTCTGCAGATCTTCTCCGTGGTTTTTCAGAAACTTTTCTTTATCCTCTACTGATCTTATTTTTATCTTTCTTCCTTTAAAACTAAAGGATAGGCCTTGGGGAAATTCTCACCTGAAGATGATTTTATTCCTTCTCAGCAGCACAACCAAATCTCCATAATTGGACCTAAGGTCCAAAAGATGTTTTGGGATATCTTTAAATATTTCCACTCTTGTCTGCAGTATTGTCAAGGTCTTCTGATAGTGCAAACCCAGAATTTTAACTCTCTCTTCTTTAGATCGGAGGGTAATCAAACAGTCTCTTACTTTATTCTTCTTCCCTCCTCTTCCAAGTCTGAAGGTGCTCACGATTTTAAATTCTTCTTGGTCCAAATCCAAATGCCAAAAATCTGCAAATTCCTGCGTGAGAAAGTCTGTCAAACTATCCTTCTCCAATTCAGGTACAGCTCTAATCCTCAAATTTGTCTGTTTTTCCTTAAGTTCAATCATAGAAAGCGTCAACTTATGGTCCTCAAGTTGCCTCTGTAGGTCTGGGACTCTCTCTGTTTCCAATTGTGTTATCTTAACTTCCACAGCAGCAACTTTTCCCCTTGCTTCCACTGCGGTCTGTCGGATCAAAGTAGATTCCTGTAACAATTTCTCAATAGTTTCTGTATTGGTATTCACCTTTTGTCCCAAACTATTTATACTTTCTGTATTTAAGTCAATTTTAGTAGTTGCAGCATCCACTCTTGCATTTGTCGCATCTGCTTTTTTATTAAGCTGTTCCAATGAGTCATTTATCTTACTCAATGCAAGCGCTAGAGCTTCTTTTGATGACATTCCTCTAGGCTTAGATTGTGTTAGTACAGCCGCAGATGAAGCAGAAAGGCCAGATGCTGATGCCCTTCGCTGCCAAGACTTCCCAGACCTTGTTGTTTTGTCTGGGAGTGACGAATCTACTTTTTCTTTCCCATCTGCCATAACACTTAAACAAAAAAGAACCAAGGTCAATCCCACAGCTACACAGTTTATCTTACAAGTGGAAAATTCCCCTGATCCAACTGTTGTATCAATTTCAGAAACTTCCTCTAGTTGCAGTCTATACTTGTTTTAATCCAAAATAACGCCTTTTAAACCCCAACTCAAATAAATAAATCAGTTTCAATTTTCTGTTACTTTTCAGTTACTTTCCCTCCTTTTTAAGGTCAGAGGAGGACAGCTAAAAACAATGTATCTCTCTTACTGAGCTAGCTGTCAGCGAGTGGTCTATTCACAAACAATGCGCGTTTCAAAATACGGCAGTCTTGTTGTCTATTGGCAGCCCGTTCCCAGGTTCTGAGCGGTGGATTTTAGCTTCCTTCCCTCTCTCTTTTAAGTTCAGATCTTCTACCAGTTGATTAAATGTTATTGGGAACTTCCCTTTTCTTGATGTTACATCTCTCTCCATTCTATCTAGAGCCAGGGATGTTACTCTGTTGAAGTCTCCCATGATGATCATTACTGTCATTACTGTATTCTAATAGCTTATCTTCAAGGTTGTTTTTGAAGTTTGTTTTATTTCCTCTTGGTGCGTATACCCCCAACAAAATTATTTCTTCTCTGCCTTTTGTCAATTGTATTCCTAATATTCTTCCTTCGTCATCTTTAAGTGGTATTTTTGCATCTCTTTTGGTTTATACATATATATAACTATTCCTCTCTTTTTGGAAACATCTGAAGCTATGTATTCTGTTCCTAATTTCTTATCTATGAAAACTCTGTCATGTTTCTTAGCTATATGTGTTTCATGGAGACCAATGATGTCCCAATTTTTCTTTTTTAAGATTCACTCACTTTTATTCCTTTTTACCTTATTGTTCAAACCATTGATGTTCCACGATATAATGTTCAAATTCATTAATCTTTATTAGACACAAAGTCAAATATCAACATCAAATACGGAACTGCAATTAAGTACAATAATATAGTTGTGGGAAATTCTGCTTATTTTCTTATCCTCCTGGACTTTCCTGTCCTTGTTCACTTTCTTCTCTTTCTTGAGCTGTACCCCCTCCCAGGTCTATTTTGTATTTCCGCCAAAATTTTCAGAATTCTGGGGATCTAAAAGTCTTTCTTCTATCTTTCTTCTATCTTTGTAGGAGAAGGAAATACCTTCAGGAAATTCCCACTTGTCTCTAATTTCATTTGTTTTCCACACCTCTGTCAGAGTCCAAGCAGCTGCCAGGGTTGGAAGATGGCCCAGAGCAAAAGGAGGGGGGTTATCATGGAAACACTCTCCCAGAATGTAGGTGAAAGGCCAAACTCCACAGATAGCCTCTCAGACATGGCTGGCCAGCCTTCGAGTATTTAAGAGCGTAGGGGGGTTACAGGAAAAAGGACACAATTTGTCACAGAGTACGAAGAGAAGTTTCCTCCCACGTTGCATTTGTAGGATGAAACGTGACACTGAGAACTTAGTTGAGTCATCATCGTAATGGTGACCAGCTCACGGGAGAAGAGCTCCTGGTAATCTGTTCTTCTCGGAATAAAACCAACTTTATAAATGAACTGCACTCTTGCGTGTCTCACTGCCGTCACAACTGATTATCCATATATATACAATGGTTCTCTATATATACATACAGCGCCAGTGACTGACCCAGTTCTTCAAGCTATCCTATTAGCTGATCCCACCCACAGAGGTATTTTCACTCTGAGAGATCGGGGGGGGGGTTAGTGCTTGTATAATACTCAACCCAGTGGTGCTGAATTGAATAAAATATTGGTGGTGGGTCAGGTAAGGTCTGCCTTGCACAATCAAACACATGATGCATGCAGGCCATTAGAACGGCAATGCCTACTAACTTGGGTGGTGGCCCCCTCAAATGCTTTACTGGGGGGGGGAACCCTCAGCCTCTAAAGATTGACTCCTGTTGCCACGTGTCAGGACGGTTACAACATAAAACAAAAACACAATATAAAAACACAAAATACACTTATGTAACCCTCTTCTCACCACATTTTTAAAAAGTGCAGATTTCCTTGTCTCCTAAAGCTACATAATGAAGGATGTCTCCCCAATATGAACTCTTTGATGGCAAGTGAGAGAGTAGCTCCGACTAAAGCTCTTTCCACATTCAATGCACTGATAGGGTTTCTCCCCTGTATGGGTTCTTTGATGGGAAGTGAGATAGTGGCTGTGAGTGAAGCTCTTTCCACATTCTGCACACTGATAGGGTTTCTCCCCTGTATGAATTCTTTGATGGGAAGTAAGATCATTACTCTGACTGAAGCTCTTTCCACATTCCATGCACTGATAGGGTTTTTCCCCTGTATGAATTCTTTGATGGGAAGTGAGATGGGCGCTCTGACTGAAGCTCTTTCCACATTCAAAGCACTGATATGGTTTCTCCCCCGTATGAATTCTCTGATGGGAAGTGAGAGAGGCCTTCATACTGAAGCTCTTTCCACATTCCATGCACTGATATGGTTTCTCCCCAGTATGAATTTTTTTATGGGAATTGAGATCGGAGCTCTGACTGAAGCTCTTTCCACATTCCATGCACTGATACGGTTTCTCGCCTGTATGAATTCTTTGATGGGAAGTGAGAGAGTCATTTCGACTGAAGGTCTTTCCACATTCCATGCACTCATAAGGTTTCTCCCCTGTATGAATTCTTTGATGGGAAGTGAGATAGTGGCTGTGACTGAAGCTCTTTCCACATTCCACACACTGATAGGGTTTATCCCCTGTATGAATTCTTTGATGGGAAGTCAGACTTTGGCTGTAACTGAAGCTCTTTCCACATTCCACGCACTGATAGGGTTTCTCCCCTGTATGAAGTCTTTGATGAGAAGTGAGATGGGAGCTCTTCCTGAAGCTCTTTCCACATTCCATGCACTGAAAGGGTTTCTCCCCAGTATGAGTTTTTTGATGGGAATTGAGATCAGAGCTCTGACTGAAGCTCTTTCCACATTCCATGCACTGATAGGGTTTCTCCCCTGTATGAATTCTTTGATGGGAAGTGAGAGAGGCCTTCATACTGAAGCTCTTTCCACATTCAATGCACTGATAGGGTTTCTCCCCTGTATGGGTTCTTTGATGGGAAGTGAGATTGGAGCTCTGACTGAAGCTCTTTCCGCATTCCACACACTGATAGGGTTTCTCCCCTGTATGAATTCTTTGATGAGAAGTGAGAGAGGAGTTCTGACTGAAGCTCTTTCCACATTCCATGCACTGATAGTGTTTCTTTCCATTGAGATTTCTTTGTTGGGAACTGGAATGGGAGCTCTGACTGCAGCTCTCTCCACACTCCAAATTCTTACGTGGCTTCTCCTCTCTGGGGATTTTGTCGTGTTCACCCTTGTTCTCGATCTGCAATTCATCACAATCTGCAATGGAGGCAAAAAGAGATTTGAGCCTCAGGAACAAAAGAAGGAGAACTGAAGGGAGTTGGGTGTGTGTTCATTGCCTTTGTTGTTTGTGATTAACCAACATATTTATTATTAGATTCTGATGGTTGTTGAATGTTGTTTTGTTTGATATACTGTAGTGGCCAAAATTGTGGAAGCTTTTTGGGGGAAGGTGTATTTCAGAGGTTTGGTGGCTCATAACACCACTTCTTTGGGAGGGAGGCTTGTTTAATTTCATTGTACACAGGTTGTACAATGACAATAAAAGTATTATTAATAATATTGTGAAATTATTTATCAATGGAAAGATAATTTAATCAAGAATGTAATGCAACAAAGTTTGTTCGGTTATCTGAATTTGTCAGGCTGGAGCCAACAAGCGAGCAACAGCAGCTGCCAGACTTGAATGGCTGCCCAGGGGACGAAGGGAGGATTGTTATGGGGAAAACAGAGGAAAGTACAGGGGGGAGGTCACAGCCCAGAGAAATACAGGAGTTATCAGACAATAGCTTGTCTGGGCCAGTTTCCAAGCCTCTCAGCCTGCAGGAATGCAGGAGAGGAGCGGTATAAGAAAAGGGGAAATGGACATCATAGAAGTGACAGAAGAGATCATAGAATCATAGAGTTGGAAGAGACCAGAAGGGCCATCGAGTCCAACCCCCTGCCAAGCAGGAAACACCATCAGAGCACTTAACACCATCAGAGCAACAAAAGCCCTGCTAGTGCATAGAATGAAAAAGTCACACTGATCTGTCCTCTTTGTGCCAAAAAATGGCCTGAAGTGTTGCACTGCTATACCAGCTGACAATTTCTTCTGGATCTTTTGCTTTTGTTTAAAACAATGATGCTTCCTAATTCTGTTGTTTTCTGTGCAGATCACATTAGCTAGTTCTTGCTGCATAGCATCACTTGATTATAGATTTCTTTCTCTTTTACACATGCATACATTAACACACACACCAGGTTAAGGGGGGGGAACCCCTTCCTGTCTGTTGCCAGATTTAGGCTTTATCTATAATTTCTGGCTCTGCTCTGCTGTGACCATCTTGGATGGTTTTTAATTTTTGCAGTCATTTAGGGTTTTGTTTTTTTAAAAAAAGATCTGAATTTTAAAAGAAATCAACATTGCTAAAAACAAGGTGTTATACAATAAGATAATTTGTCTTAAGAAAACTAGGGGGGACGTGGAGCTGTTGTATAAATGTGCATTGTTAATGAGCAACTAAAATAGTTTGTTTGTTTCCTGTTTTGCTTTGCCAGAGATAATGTGTAAGTGTGGTGTCAGCTCCCTAAAAAAAGGTAGAACCTTTCCTTAAAAAGTCAACAACTTTGGGGTTCCCTCCCCCTTAAAAAAGGTCATGAACTCTGGGGAACAGGGGGAGGGGCGCCGGAGGGATCTTTGCACCATGGCGCCAGATATGCTTAAGACGGCCCTGCGTATACCCCCACCAAAATGATTTCTTCTCTGCCTTTTGTCAATTGTATTCCTAATATTCTTCCCTTGTCATCTTTAGGTAGGATTTTTGCATCTATCCTTCGGTTTATATATATATATATATATATATATATATATATATATGCTTTCGTAGATTTTCACGGGTACAGGAATGCAGGTTTTGGTGTCCTCGGGTGTCTTCCCGTGTAAAAGTTGGGGTGTCTAGGCGACGTTTCGACGAGGTCTCACTCGTCATCTTCAGGCTGGTGCTTTCGGCTTCTTGTTACTGGAACAGAGCAGGATCTCAGTGTTTGAGTTCCTATAAATACTGTAGAGGGGGTGTGGTGTATAGCCTCCAATGTTCTGGGCAGAGAGGAAGTTCCCAGGCTAGTGTGCCTTTTCTTCTTTTGTTCCTTAATTACTTGAGAGATATCTTGAGTGATTTCTTGAGTGATATCCTGAGTACCACTTAGGTGGGTCATTAGGTGTGGATTAGTTGTTAAAGTCTTTGTGTCTTGACCTCTTGAACTTTGTGAAGAGTTTTCCTGAGAAGATGGCTGTACTGTACTTAGTTGTGCTCTGGCTTGGCTTCGTGTATAGGGGCGAGCTGTGGTTTTGTGGCTTGTGTCAGCCAGATCTGTGTAGGGATTGCAGGGAATATATATATATAAAACTATTCCTCTCTTTTTGGAAACATCTGAAGCTATGTATTCTGTTCCTAATTTCTTTTCTATCAAAACTCTGTCATGTTTCTTTGCTATATGTGTTTCCTGGAGACCAATGACATCCCAATTTTTCTTTCTTAAGATACGCTCAGTTTTCTTCCTTTTTACCTTATTGTTCAAGCCATTGATGCTCCACGATATAATGTTCAAATTCATGAATTTTTATTAGACACAAAGTCAAATATCAACATCAAATATCAACATCAAATACGGAACTGCACTTAAGTACAATAATATGTTGTTGTTGTTGTTGTTGTTTACTCGTTTAGTCGTGTCCGACTCTTCGTGACCCCATGGACCTCAAAAACACTATCCAACCATCTCGTCCTCTGTCGCCCCTTCTCCTTGTGCCCTCCATCTTTCCCAACATCAGGGTCTTCTCCAGGGAGTCTTCTCTTCTCACGAGGTGGCCAAAGTACTTCACAATCTGTCCTTCCAGTGAGCACTCAGGGTTGATTTCCTTCAGTATGGAGAGGTTTGATTTTCTTGCAGTCCATGGGACTCTCAAGAGTCTCCTCCAGCACCATAATTCAAAAGCATCCATTCTTCGGCGATCAGCCTTCTTGATGGTCCAGCTCTCACTTCCATACATCGCTACTGGGAAAACCATAGCTTTAACTATACGAACCTTTGTTGGCAAGGTGATGTCTCTACTTCTCAAGATGCTGTCTAGGCCTGTCATTGCCCTTCTCCCAAGAAGCAGGCGTCTTTTAATTTTGTGGCTGCTGTCACCATCTGCAGTGATCATGGAGCCCAAGAAAGTAAAATCTATCACTACCTCCATTTCTTCCCCTTCTATTTGCCAGGAGGTGATGGGACCAGTGGCCATGATCTTCGTTTTTTTGATGTTGAGCTTTAGACCATATTTTGCGCTCTCGTCTTTCACCCTCATTAAAAGGTTCTTTAATTCCTCCTCACTTTCTGCCATCAAGGTTGTGTCATCTGCATATCTGAGGTTGTTGATATTTCTTCCGGCAATCTTAATTCCAGCTAGGGATTCATCCAGCCCAGCCTTTCGCATGATGAATTCTGCATATAAGTTAAATAAGCAGGGAGACAAAATACAGCCTTGTCGTACTCCTTTCCCAATTTTGAACCAATCAGTTGTTCCATATCCAGTTCTAACTGTAGCTTCTTGTCCCACATAGAGATTTCTCAGGAGACAGATGAGGTGATCTGGCACTCCCATTTCTTTAAGAACTTGCCATAGTTTGCCGTGGTCGACACAGTCAAAGGCTTTTGCATAGTCAATGAAGCAGAAGTAGATGTCTTTCTGGAACTCTCTAGCTTTCTCCATAATCCAGCGCATGTTTGCAATTTGGTCTCTGGTTCCTCTGCCTCTTCTAAATCCAGCTTGCACTTCTGGGAGTTCTCGGTCCACATACTGCTTGAGCCTTCCTTGTAGAATTTTAAGCATAACCTTGCTAGCGTGTGAAATGAGTGCAATTGTGCGGTAGTTGGAGCATTCTTTGGCACTGCCCTTCTTTGGGATTGGGATGTAGACTGATCTTCTCCAATCTTCTGGCCACTTCTGAGTTTTCCAAACTTGCTGGCATATTGAGTGTAGCACCTTAACAGCATCATCTTTTAAAATTTTAAATAGTTCAGCTGGAATACCATCACTTCCACTGGCCTTGTTATTTGCAGTGCTTTCTAAGGCCCATTTGACTTCACTTTCCAGGATGTCTGGCTCAAGGTCAGCAACCACACTACCTGGGGTATACGGGACATCCATTTCTTTCTGGTATAATTCCTCTGTGTATTCTTGCCACCTCTTCTTGATGTCTTCTGCTTCTGTTAGGTCCTTTCCACTTTTGTCCTTTATTATGGAAATCTTTGTACGAAATGTTCCTTTCATATCTCCAATTTTCTTGAACAGATCTCTGGTTCTTCCCATTCTATTGCTTTCCTCTATTTCTTTGCATTGATCGTTTAAGAAGGTCTTCTTGTCTCTCCTTGCTATTCTTTGGAAATCTGCATTCAATTTCCTGTATCTTTCACCATCTCCCTCGCATTTTGCTTGCCTTCTCTCCCCCGCTATTTGTAAGGCCTCATTGGACAGCCACTTTGCTTTCTTGCATTTCCTTTTCATTGGGATGGTTTTCGCTGCTGCCTCCTGTATAATGTTACGAGCCTCCATCCATAGTTCTTCAGGCACTCTGTCCACCAAATCTAAATCCTTAAACCTGTTCCTCACTTCCACTGTGTATTCATAAGGGATTTGACTTAGATTGTATCTTACCGGCCCAGTGGTTTTTCCTACTTTCTTCAGTTTAAGCTTGAATTTTGCTATAAGAAGCTGATGATCTGAGCCACAGTCAGCTCCAGGTCTTGTTTTTGCTGACTGTATAGAGCTTCTCCATCTTTGGCTGCAGAGAATATAATCAATCTGATTTCGATGCTGCCCATCTGGTGATGTCCATGTGTAGAGTCGTCTCTTGTGTTGTTGGAAAAGCGTGTTTGTGATGACCAGCTTGTTCTCTTGACAGAACTCTATTAACCTTTGCCCTGCTTCGTTTTGATCTCCAAGGCCAAACTTGCCAGTTGTTCCTTTTATCTCTTGACTCCCTACTTTAGCATTCCAATCTCCTATGATGAGAAGAACATCCTTCTTTGTTGTCACTTCTATAAGGTGTTGTAAGTCTTCATAGAATTGGTCAATTTCAGTTTCTTCAGCACCAGTAGTTGGTGCATAAACTTGGATTACTGTGATGTTAAAAGGTCTGCCTTGGATTCGTATCGAGATCATTCTATCATTTTTGAGATTGCATCCCAGTGCAGCCTTCGCCACTCTTTTGTTGACTATGAGGGCCACTCCATTTCTTTTACGGGTTTCTTGCCCACAGTAGTAGATATGATGGTCATCCGAACTGAATTCACCCATTCCCGTCCATTTTAGTTCACTGATGCCCAGGATGTCAATATTTATTCTTGCCATCTCATTTTTGACCACCTCCAACTTACCCAGGTTCATGGTTCTTACATTCCAGGTTCCTATGCAATATTTTTCTTTACAGCATTGGACTTTCCTTTCGCTTCCAGGCATATCCGCAACTGAGCGTCCTTTCGGCTTTGGCCCAGCCGCTTCATCAGCTCTGAATCTACTTGTACTTGCCCTCCGCTCTTCCCCAGTAGCATGTTGGACGCCTTCCGACCTGAGGGGCTCATCTTCCAGCGTCATAACTTTTATATGCCTGTTGTCTTTGTCCATGGAGTTTTCTTGGCAGGGATACTGGAGTGGCTTGCCGGTTCCTCCTCCAGGTGGATCACGTTTGGTCAAAACTCTCCACTATGACCTGTTCATCTTGGGTGCCCTGCTCGGCATAGTTCATAGCTTCTCTGAGTTCCTCAAGCCCCTTCACCACGGCAAGGCAGTGATCCATGAAGGGGATCATAATATAGTTGTGGGAAACTCTGCTTCTTTAATTATCCTCCTGGACTTTTCTGTCCTTGTTCTCTTTCTTCTCTTTCTCCCCCCCCCCCCAAATTTTTTGTATTGGTTTTCACATTTATCACATAAACAAGAAACAAGAAAAAAGAAAAACATTACAATACACAAAAACAAAGAAAAACTCATAAAGAATTTCTACTTCCAAATCCTAATTTCATTTCATTGATAACTGACTTCCTTGAATCCCCTCTACCTGAATTTCATATCACCAGTTTAGCAGTTCTCCAAATTCATATTTCTAATAATATTAACTTCTTTCATTTGCTAACAACTTCTCCTTTATTAGTATTCTAATCCTTAATGTTTATTAACAACATATTCTTATTCTACCCTGTGATGGGATGATGAGCTGCTTGTGCGTAAAGCTTAGTCCCTCAGAGTTTGGCCTGATTATCAAAGCTCTGTCTATAGCGGAGCCCCCTTAAACATGACTCCCTCAATCGCTGGCAGAATCCGACAGTGGGCGTTTGCGGAATCTCTTCCAACATAAAAGCTCCTTAACGGAAACCCGTCTTCGGGATTCACGGCGCGACAGTTTCCGGCGAGGGGTGGGTGTCCCTATAGGAGGTCCTGAAACTTCCCCACTGTTTTCGCTGGAAGTGTCCCTGAGCCATCCCTCCGACTCTCTTTCCCTCGGAGCTCCTTCTCTCCCCCTGCTGGTTCCCTCCTCTGCTGCTAAGTCTCTCCTAGCCTCCGTGAGCCCTTCCACCACCTGCCCTTCCGATGGCAGTTCCCTGACATACCCCTAAGCCTAATTATTACTTCCAAGAAATTTCTCTTTATCTTATATTACAATATTTAGCTAAATATTCTTTAAATTTCTTCCAGTCCTCTTGTGTCTCCTTTCTGGTCACGGATTCTTTCAGTCAGGTCGGCCAGCTCCAAAAAGTCCAACATCTTCATCTGCCATTCTTCTATTGTTGGCATCTCTTGCGATTTCCAATTTTTGGCTAATAAAAGTCTTGCCACTCTAGTGGCATACAAAAAAAGTCTTTTTTTGGCAATTCCAGTCCTATTATTCCAAGTAGAAAGGCTTCTGGTTTTTTAATATATATTTTTTCATTTTTTTCAATTCATTATATATCTTTTCCCAGAAGTCTTTCACCTTAGGACACGTCCACCACATATGATAGAAAGTACCTTCTTTTTCTTTGCATTGCCAACACAAGTTATCATTTGTATGATACACCTTTGCTAATTTCACCAGGGTTAAATACCATCTATACAGCATTTTCATAATATTTTCTTTTAATACAGTACATGCAGTAAACTTAACCCCTTTCTTCCACAGTCTTTCCCAATCTGCCAACATTATATTGTGTCCAACATCTCTTGCCCAATCTATCATCACAGATTTAACTTTTTCGTCCTTTGTACGCCATTCTAACAACAAATTATACATTTTAGAGAGATTTTTAACATTGGTATCTAACAATTCCATTTCCAATTTGGATTTTTCTGTTGCAAAACCATTTTTCTTATCACGTTTATATAATTCATTAATCTGATAATATTGTAACCATCCATCCAATTTATCTTTAATTTAATCAAATGGTCTTAATTTAAATTCTTCGTTATCTTCCACTAGTAAATCAGCATATTTCAACCATTTACTCTCCATATTCAACTTTTTCTGTGCGTTTGCTTCCGTTGGTGAAAACCATAGTATGATAGAGTTGGGAGAGACCACAAGGGCCATAGAGTCCAACCCCCTGCCAAGCAGGAAACACCATCAGAGCACTCCTGACATATGGTTGTCAAGCCTCTGCTTCAAGACCTCCAAAGAAGGAGACTCCACCACACTCCTTGGCAGCAAATTCCACTGTCAAACAGCCCTTACTGTCAGGAAGTTCTTCCTAATGATTAGGTGGAATCTTCTTTCTTGTAGTTTGGCTCCATTGCTCCGTGTCAGCTTCTCTGGAGCAGCAGAAAACAACCTTTCTCCCTCCTCTATGTGACATCCTTTTATATATTTGAACATGGCTATCATATCACTCCTTAACCTCCTCTTCTCCAGGCTAAACATGCCCAGCTCCCTTAGCCGTTCCTCATAAGGCATCGTTTCCAGGCCTTTGACCATTTTGGTTGCCCTCCTCTGGACACGTTCCAGTTTGTCAGTGTCCTTCTTGAACTGTGGTGCCCAGAACTGGACACAGTACTCCAGGTGAGGTCTGACCAGAGCAGAATACAGTGGCACTATTACTTCCCTTGATCTAGATGCTATACTCCTATTGATGCAGCCCAGAATTGCATTAGCTTTTTTAGCTGCCGCGTCACACTGTTGGCTCATGTCAAGTTTGTGGTCAACCAAGACTCCTAGATCCTTTTCACATGTACTGCTCTCAAGCCAGGTGTCACCCATCTTGTGTTTGTGCCTCTCATTTTTTTTGCCCCAGTGCAATACTTTACATTTCTCCCTGTTAAAATTCATCTTGTTTGTTTTGGCCCAGTTCTCTAATCTGTCAAGGTCGTTTTGAAGTGTGATCCTGTCCTCTGGGGTGTTAGCCACCCCTCCCAGTTTGGTGTCATCTGCAAATTTGATCAGGATGCCCTTGAGTCCATCATCCAAGTCGTTGATAAAGATGTTGAATAAGACCAGGCCCAAGACAATGTACTTGCATTACACTGACCGTGAAACACGCAGATAGTGTGATGATCTGGGGTTGTATGACAGCAAAAGGTGTGGGCAGAATTTGTGTCATAAAACGGAATGGAAATGCTCCAAAATACATGAATGAAATACTTGAGCCCAAACTGAAGCCTTCTGCACGTGATCTTTTCCCAGATACTGAACCTTTTTATTTGTTTGTTTGTTTTCTATTTCAGCAGGATTCAGCTCCATGTCATGTTGCTGCTGTGTGCAAAAGGTGGTTTCAAGAGAATCATATTCCACTGCTGGAATATCTCCAGACCTTAACCCAATCAAAAATTTTTGGAGCCGACTAAAGAAACTTGTTAGTCAGAAGCAACCCAGCAATAAAGCCCAATTAATAGAGGCAATAATTCCATCTTGGTTTCACATTATTACAGCTGCAGAACTAAGAAACTTGCTTCACTCCATGGGAAGACGTTGTAAGGCCAGAATTAAAGCTAAAGGTTCCCAAACTCAGTATTAATTGACATGGTGAGAATTTCTGTTAGAAGATTGGCAGATGAAAATGATGGACTTTGCAGATCTGGTGACACTGACAGGAAAAATTCAAAACCAGCACGATTACGTATTCCAAAAGGGTTGGAATAAATTTATACGATATCTGAAAGATTATTGTAAGCAATTAACATCACTAACAGGGTTGTCTGAAGACTTGTAATGATAATTTTCTACCTTTCTATATTAATTTTTGAGCCATTCTGTAATGAGTGTAATAAGAATTGGAAAATGTACAAATTGGAATGATATAAATGTTAATTTTGAAAGCCATGAGGCTGGAGGGAAGGAAGTTGAGGCTCCAAAGAGCCAGGGTGGTATAGCGGATAATGATGATGCGAATGTACAGTATTAAATGGAAAATAATTTTAAAAATTATATATATAGGGGGAAAAAATAATTTACTGTTCAAGGTTTATTGTGGGGGTGTTAGATTCCCAGGTGTTGTAGGGGGCGTTGCTGAGCTCTGTGGAAATGTATGAGGTTCGTCACATAAAGATATTTTTTGAATTTCCAGGCAGATAGGATGATCCCACAGGGAGCCTTACCAAGAGAGGCCACGATCCCCCGATTCTCCTCCATGACGTCCTTATGCAGAGCTCTCTGGTCAGGATCCAGCAACGCCCACTCCTCGTCCGTGAAACAGACAAAGACGTCTTCAAAGCAAACTGGACCCTAAAAGAAAAGGGAAATGTCCTCCTCTTAATTGCTGCGCTGTTTCAATAGGATTGCTTTGCTGCATATTTTAATTCTGGGTGCTTATTTCAACGCTTTAATGGAATTCTTTTATTCTGTGTTTTAATTATGGGCATTCATCTGCTGCAACTGGATTTCTTATGGACAGGCCCAACCCTGACCCTTCTTGCAAGCGATTGAACAGTGCGCCAGTGTGCAGCCTGCCTTTGCTCCTCCATTTTCGGACGTCTCCTGGCTGTGAGAGACAAGCAGGGAGGGGGGCTTCTGGCAGAAGGAGAGGGAGCCAGGGTCTTTTGCCTCACCATCCCCACTACTGACTCCCTGTTGCTACTCAGCTTCCAAAAAAAAAAGTGTCCCCGGATTCATTGAAAAATATCTGGTAACCATACTCTAGCCCTCCTAGAGGGAAGATTGCAATGCAAATTGTGGAGGCAACGGAAGTGATTTTTGTGATGTGAATCAGCCTGCTTGCTCATGCCTTCCAGTAAATAAATCATAATAATAATAATAATAATTTATTTATGCCCCACCCATCTGGCTGGGCTTCCCCAGCCACTCTTGGCGGCTTCCAACAAAATATTAAAATACAGTAATTCATCAAACAATAAAAGCTTCACTAAAGTAAATGCATGAAGTCAGAACTGACTGACAAAGGAGTCATTTGCATCTTGTGAAAAATGGATGCCTGGCTCTAGTGGGGGTCCTCATTCGGGGGTCCTCAGGAGTTGCTCTGCCCACCCCCACCCCCACTCCCCTGCTTCTGTCTCCTTTTCTTGCACTTGGACTCTCTGCTGTTTTCCAGACAGACTCCTGGGGTGGGGTCCCTTTTTCTTTGCTCCGAGGGCCAGTTAAATTTATACTCTTTGCTGTTAACCATATTCCCAAATACTTGCATTGCAATTCTTCCACCATATCTTAAACTGTATTTTTAGTTAACCTTTTCATCTTGGCGTTACTAAGTTTAAAACCAGCCAGTTGCCCAAATTCTCTTTTCTTTTCTTGCACTTGGACTCTCCGCTGCTCTGAAAAACAGACTCCTGGGGTGGGGTCCCTTTTTCTTTCTCTTGAGGGCCAGGAAGGTATCTGGACATTATTATTCTCTTAGATGGCTGGAGACACTGGGAAACTGGTCCCCAATGCAGCAGCCAGACTCTGGGCTGGGATCCCTCTCTTTATCCCTGGCCTTTCTCTCCCACCTTTCCTTCCTTCCCCCCTCCCTCCCCGTGAGTTTTGAGGGGGGGCTAGTCCATCTCGTCCAGCTTTGGAAAACCATTTGCAGATGTTCCCTCTATTCTGCAATGACCCTGAGAGACACAGGGTTAAGCTCCCAGGGACTCCTTTGTTTAAAGAAATGAGATTTCGGGGGAGTCATTGTTTTTCTGAAAGGGGGGGCGAAAGGCAAAATGAGTTTGGGATCCTCTGATCTGCAGGAAGGAGAGCGTGGCAGCCCTGGCCCCTCCCTGGCAGGACCCCCTCCTCCCCCCTGACTTGGGGTCCCCCCCCTGCAGGAGCAGATCAGGCCCCCCCCAGGCCCCCTCCCCTGCTGCAGCCCTGGGACCCCCACCAGATCCCAGAGAGAGAGAGAGGAGACTCACCAGATCCCAGGAGGGGAGAGCGAGGCAGCCCTTGCAGGAGAGACACCCAAGCAGGGAAGGACTGGGGAGGGGGGGGGCTTGGCTCTGGAGGACCTGCCCCCTCTTGCTTCCTGGCCTCTCTAGGAAGGCAGCTCGGTTCCCTTTAACCCTTGCAAGGCCAGTCCCCCCCCTCCAGCTCAGCCCTCTCTCGCTCTCTCCCAGAATTGGGCTCTGAGAAGAGAAGCCTCCCTGGCAAAGACCCTGATGCTGGGAAAGAGGGGGGGGGTCCCGGGGGGGGGTGACAAAAAGGCGGACGAAAGGAGAAGAGCCTTGCTGCCTGGGAAGCCGGAAACCTCATCCTGGCCTCTCTAGGAAGGCAGCTCGGTTCCCTTTAACCCTTGCAGTGCCGAGTCCCCCCAGCTCAGCCCCCCCCCCCGCATTGCACACTCACTTAGCCAGGGCAGAACTCTGATTTCTATTCATTTCTGTTCTTTTGAATGGCTCTAAGGGGGCAGCTGCCCCCTGGCTCGGCCTATGGCAAGGTGTGCTTTTGGGGGGGATTTTGGCTCTTGGCTGGGCTCTGTGTTCAATAGTGGGGAGACGATGCAGTGATTTCTCCAAAGCAGCTCTTTATTTGTAAGCTGGAACAGAACTGGACAGGAAACAGCTCAGCCGGCCGGCTTTTATAGGCTGTCAACATTGTAGCAGCAACACCCCAGGGCTTCCCGCCTAAAGTAACTGACGTGGACCTGAGTGAAAACTATATACAGTGGTACTTCAATACATAACACTCTGAGCATCTCCCTCCCTTGGCCGGAAACCAGAGGAAGAGCTTGCAGGGGAAAGGACTTTGCAGGAGGCACTCCTAGAATTCAGGAGTGGAGAGATAGGAGGGGATCCCAGGGTCATCCAGTCCAACCCCCAGTCATCATGAATAACCAAAATTTTCTTAAGCATGTTGCTATGCAAACATTCAATAGTATGTCATTTCCCCTTCCAGAAATGCGGAATTTCTAACTCAATGGACTAAAAATGGATGGTTGTTATGCTTAAGGAAGCTTTTAATATTTGATGGACTATTGTATTTTAATATTTTGTTGGAAGCCGCCCAGAGTGGCTTGGGAAAAACCAGCCAGATGCGCAGGGTATGTATAAATAATAATAATAATAATAATAATAATAATAATAATAATAATGCTGCTACTGCTGGGCAGATAGGCCTCCTTCTTCAAATGGTTTTGGGTTTTTATCTGTGTCATTTTCAATTGTTATTGATATTAATGTTGTATTCCGAATTTTAGATCTTATGATTTATGTGGAAATTCTTTTCCATTTGGTTGTGTACCTTTGGATGTGTTTTGCTTATCATTTTTTACTTTGATTATGTTGGTAATTATGTAAATCTTGTCATAACAATAACAACAATAATTTATTATTTATGCCCCACCCATCTGGCTGGGTTTCTCCAGCCACTCTGGGCAGCCTACAACAAATGATTAAAACTACATTAAACATCAATCATTAAAAACTTCCCTAAACAGGGCTGCCTTCAGGAGTCTTCTAAATGTCAGGTAGTTGTTTATTTCTTTGACATCCGATGGGAGGGCATTCCACAGAAGAGGTGCCACGACCGAGAAGGCCCTTTGCCTATCATGTTGTAAGCTGCCTTGAGCGTTGTTTTAACAATGGAAAGGTTACAAATAAAATAAAATGATGATGATGAAGATTGAACAAATGTCTACGATTTCCCACAGGCTACTTTGTGGGGTGTCTTGTGTGAGAGAAACTGCAATCCAGGGAACCTCAGGCAGGAGATATTCACACAAGGAAAGTTATATTTACAAAAAAGAGAATGGTGAAACAAAGTGAAGACAGGAGATGTGTTCTTTCAGGTAGAAGTTAACTTATTACTTCAGCTAAATCATAGAATCATAGAATCATAGAGTTGGAAGAGACCACAAGGGCCATCGAGTCCAACCCCCTGCCAAGCAGGAAACACCATCAGAGCACTCCTGACATATGGCTGTCAAGCCTCTGCTTAAAGACCTCCAAAGAAGGAGACTCCACCACACACCTTGGCAGCAAATTCCACTGTCGAACAGCTCTTACTGTCAGGAAGTTCTTCCTAATGTTTAGGTGGAATCTTCTTTCTTGTAGTTTGGAACCATTGCTCCGTGTTAGGATTAAACACAGTTCTGCAGGCACAGCTTCTCTTCTTTTTTTAAAAAAATAATATTTATTCAAAGTTTAAGAGTTACAGAAAGAAACAAAAAGAAAAATACAAAAAACAATGCAACAACAACAAAAAAAGAAAATATACTCACTTGAAAAAAAACGAAAAAAGAACAGATTAAACCTTTGCATAACTTTCTTCCTTTAGTCAATACAAAATAAAAAAAATTCCTTCCAGTAGCACCTTAAAGACCAACTAAGTTAGTTCTAGGTATGAGCTTTCGTGTGCATGCACACTTCTTCAGATACACTGAAACAGAAGTTTCCAGACCCTTCTATATAGTGAGAAGGTGGGGAGGGGTATTACTCAGAAGGGTGGTGGGAATGGGTGATTGGCAGATAGCAGTGATGAGCCTGTTGACGACTCTTAACGGCTGCAATAGGTCTTACAGGAAAAAGCAAGGGGTGAGAAGGTGAAAAATGGCTTTGTCATGTATAATGAGATAAGAATCCAATGTCTTTGTTCAGACCAGGTCTCTCCATGGTTTTAAGTTTGGTAATAAGTTGCAATTCAGCAGCTTCTCTTTCCAGTCTTTCTTCCTTTACTTATTTCCTTGACCTCCTCACACCTGCCATTTTTGTATTCTAGTTGAAATTGTTATTTCTGCAAATCCTTCCAACCTTATTTTCATTTAAGTAATTTAATTTATTTTAAAAACCACTTTTACTTTATCCAATCTTAACTCTCATCCAAACCTATATATCAATACTTATTCTTAAGGCGTTTCTCTAAGGTCGAAAAAAAAATTCCCTTCCACGAATTCCCCAACTCTCATACAAAACAAAAAAAGCAAATTATATTATATACCCTTTGAGTTCCCAATTTCCATTCCACCCATACCCCCTTCCCGGTTTCAGTCCCCAACATAAGTCCATCAATCTCGAGAAGCCATCAGCCCGGAGATCTTACATCGGAGGCTCTTAAGTCTCTCTCATGTCCCCTCTGCCAGTCTTTTTGATAGTCCTTAGTATTAAAAGCCAAATCTCGGGGAAGCTCCAACCCAACAGCATCCACATTCCTTCCAGCCAGACCTCCGTGCTTGAAAATAAGGCCTATGGGGTATTCCAAATCTTGTTTCGTTCTCCTTTCAAATCCAAATGTCCCCAAAGCTCCAACTTCCACCTGAATCAAACTTGTAATCCTAGGGTCATCTGATCTCCACATAAGGAGATCTCTCCATCTTTCGCTTTCCAATTCAGGCCAAGCTTCCATCTTCAAAAATTTATTTCCCCCTGTTGCCATCATGTCAGGCCTCAAATTGCAGCTCTCCTTTCGCATCTGCAGGGTTACGGCTCCCCTTTCTTCTCTTCAGAGACAACATAATTCTCCTCCTCAAATTTCCCTGTTTGTTCAGTTGAATAAAATTCCTGTGCCGAGTTCTTATCAAGTTCAATGATGGTATTCACTCTTGTGTCCAAAGTTGTAACATTTGTAGTCAAAACATCAATTTGACCTTGCAACTTTCCCAAGAGAAAGAATGTCCTATTCAGTTCAAACTGGATTTCCTCTCCAACAGCCATTCTCTGCAATATCCCGAAGCTCCCTCTAGGGGAATTTAAGTTTCTTTTTACTCCTTTCAGCACAGATCCAAAAGTCCAGTTAAATTGTAACAGTCCTTCCTTCTTTTCAAAAACAAGCTTGTAACAAAAGTAGACAACAGAAACAAAGTCCTCTTTTTGCGTCTTGACAGCTAGCTTGACAGCTGTCAAATTGTTCTATACTTCATCAATGAGCTCTCATGGACCACTCCCGGGTCCGGGGGGGGGGTGGTACATCAATTCCCAAATTTAGTTCTTTTCCTGCAGGCTCCCCTGCTTCCAGATAGAATTTCTTATAGTGTCAATCCGTAGAATTAAAGTCCTTTACAGAGAAAAAGAAAAAAAGAACCTCTCCACGACCTTAGTTGACAGGTCCTTTGCTTTAAATTATTTACAGAAAGGGGAGGCGGACTTCCTGTTTGGACCTTCCCTGATCGTGCCAAATTTAAGAATATATATTTTTTTAAATCCAATTTCCGTACTACTCACGGGTTGTTGTTTGAAATCCGAATGTCCACAAAAAGAAGTCAGCGCTCTCCGACAACGGCTGTGCGGCTTCACTCCGCAAAAATAGCAGTCGATTCGAGACACCGCGCCACTCACCCCGCGTCACTTCAGAACCCCCAAAAAGGGGTTTCCGCGTGAGTAGGGGGGGCGCTCTTGGTGTGAGCCGAATCCCACATTCCCAGGCTTCCTCCGCCTGGGATTTTTGAGGGGTCTCCACCTTCACCGCGGCGGCAAGACCCGATTTTGGCGGAGTGGGTTCCTCTGAATCAGAGGAATTCCGCCATTGCCCATGGCGCTAACCCGGAAGTCCTCCAGGCACAGCTTCTCTTCAACTCCCTCCTCTCAAAATCAGTTCATAGAATCATAGAATCATAGAGTTGGAAGAGACCACAAGGGCCATCGAGTCCAACCCCCTGCCAAGCAGGAAACACCATCAGAGCACTCCTGACATATGGTTGCCAAGCCTCTGCTTAAAGACCTCCAAAGAAGGAGACTCCACCACACTCATTGGCAGCAAATTCCACTGTCGAACAGCTCTTACTGTCAGGAAGTTCTTCCTAATGATTAGGTGGCATCTTCTTTCTTGTAGTTTGGCTCCATTGCTCCATGTCCGCTTCTCTGGAGCAGCAGAAAACAACCTTTCTCCCTCCTCTATGTGACATCCTTTTATATATTTGAACATGGCTATCATATCACCCCTTAACCTCCTCTTCTCCAGGCTAAACATGCCCAGCTCCCTTAGCCGTTCCTCATAAGGCATCGTTTCCAGGCCTTTGACCATTTTGGTTGCCCTCCTCTGGACATGTTCCAGTTTGTCAGTGTCCTTCTTGAACTGTGGTGCCCAAAACTGGACACAGTACTCCAGGTGAGGTCTGACCAGAGCAGAATACAGTGGCACTATTACTTCCCTTGATCTAGATGCTATACTCCTATTGATGCAGCCCAGAATTGCATTGGCTTTTTTAGCTGCCGCGTCACACTGTTGGCTCATATCAATTTGTGGTCAACCAAGACTCCTAGATCCTTTTCACATGTACTGCTCTCAAGCCAGGTGTCACCCATCTTGTATTTGTGCCTCTCATTTTTTTTGCCCAAGTGCAATACTTTACATTTCTCCCTGTTAAAATTCATCTTGTTTGTTTTGCCCAGTTCTCTAATCTGTCAAGGTCGTTTTGAAGTGTGATCCTGTCCTCTGGGGTGTTAGCCACCCCTCCCAGTTTGGTGTCATCTGCAAATTTGATCAGGATGCCCTTGAGTCCATCATCCAAGTCATTGATAAAGATGTTGAATAAGACCGAGCCCAAGACAGAACCCTGTGGCACCCCACTAGTCACTCTTCTCCAGCCAAGGAGTAGGGTGGAGTCTCCTTCTTTGGAGGTCTTTAAGCAGAGGCTTGACAACCATATGTCAGGAGTGCTCTAATGGTGTTTTCAGCTTGGCAGGGGGTTGGACTCGATGGCCCTTGTGGTCTCTTCCAACTCTATGATTCTATTCTAAGAGGAACCATTGATGAGCACCCTTTGGGTTCGGTCAGTCAGCCGGTTACAAATCCACTGAGTGGTAGCATAGTCAAGTCCGCATTTTACCAGCTTCTTTACAAGAATATCATGGGGCACCTTGTCAAATGCCTTGCTAAAATCAAGGTAGGCTACATCCACTGCATTCCCTTCATCTACTAGGCTTGTAATTCTGAATTCTTGTAATTCAGTTGTTGCACTTCAGGTAGATGTTCAGGTTTCCAGAATAGATGGTGAAAGGCTGAACTCTCTTTCTGCTGCTTCTCTCTCATCCCTTCACTTAGTTATGAGAGGTGTTTCCGTGAGGTACTTTTGACACAGCCCAGCTTCCTTCACGGCTTCATACTTTGGTCCGTGAGCGAGGGGCCACTTTTCCTCGGTTCCCCTCTCTCTTAGCAGTCCCACTCCCGAGGTATTTTCCTTTGTATGCCAGACCCAGGGGATCCTCTCAGCCCTTGCCACGGACTTGGGAATCTCCTTTTCCTAGAAGATCTCTCTCCTCCTGACTGGAAGGAGATCCCAGAAGAAGAGGAGAGTCTTCCCACAGCTTCTCCCTCCAGCTTCACTCCCTTCAGACCCTCAACATGGTCTCCCCATCTCAGCTGTGAGGCTCCTTCCTCTGGCTCCATAGAAATTCTCCTCAGAGCGGAGGATCCACTCAGATCAGAGCCACTTCTCCCTCCCTCCCTCCACCCTCTCCTCATCCCCATCTTCTCTCAACCTTCCCTCTCTCCCATCTCAAATCCCCTCAGAAACGGCTCTCTTTATTTTCCCTCCAAAAGTGCTGGCGCCACCCCCCTCTGGGTAGCCAATCAGAAAGAGGCTCTGGCCCCCTGGTGGAATGGTGAGGCACTGCACTCCCAGACTCTGCTCTGGCTCTGCTGTCCGTCACAGCAGCCAGCTGCCCCAGCAGGCCTTGCAATCTCCCCACCGCTTGAGCCGTCCTCCATTGTCTCCCGAGACAGGCGGATGAGGAGAGAGCCATTCAGGGGCCACAGGAAAGGGGCATCGGGGGCCGACAGAGGCAAACTGGAGTGGGGCAGCATCGCCCAAATGATGCCTACTAAATCCCCAAAGTTTGAGGGATAGGGTCTCTTTCTCTTCCTTCTCAATATCAGTTATTTCTAGCTAAGAAATTGGGGAAAAGCAGCTAGTCATGAAGGATTTTTCTAGAGTGTTTTATTCATCCTTACCTGAATAAACACCTAGATAACGTGAAATTAATGGGTGTTAAGTGTCTCCAAATAACATTAAACCTATGCAAGCAGATTATTGGAATAGGACAAATGATTCCCCCACCTCCTGGAATTCCCTAGGCAAAAAAATTTAAATGTTATGGAAATCATGGGGGAGGCACATCTTTATAGTTGTTGCAATGTTACAAATATTAGGCCTGAATGTATCCTTTTGACTTGACAGCTCAGGTAAGGTACCTAGCTTTATAAATTCCTAGAAAATCCATACTTTAACAGCCTCTCCTCATTCCATGTTAGGAGTCATTCTGCAAAGAAACAGAAAAGTTGATTGTAACTTTAAGAACCTTTTCTGTGAGTTCTGAGCTGATTAGGTACAGCTGGTCATGACTACAAAAGGAGGGAAAGTTACAGTTTGAATTTACCTGCAGAGAGAGAACACCCATGATCACAGCAGATGGTGACAGCTGTCACGAAATTAAAGGACGCCTGCTTCTTGGGAGAAAAGCAATGCCAAACCTAGACAGCATCTTAAAAAGCAGAGACATCACCTTGCCGACAAAGGTCCGTACAGTTAAAGTGCCATGGAGGCCCCTGGGGGGCTAGGGTGGTGGAAGGGGACACTGGAACATTGAAGCCAGAAACTCTGCTGGGTGGTCTGGTCGTCTCCTGCCCGCCCCAGCTCCCAGGGGAGCCATCAGGAACAGCCACTTCCCCCTGCCCATGGCCAGTGAGAGGAGGGGAGGGGAAAGAGATGCAGCCAGCTTGGCTTTCAGAGACAAACACCTTCCTCTCCTTCTTCCTCCAAGAGGCAATGAGAGAAATGTCTTCTTCGTGGGCTTCCTGGCGCTGCCAGAGAGACCATCCAACCGGACCAGCCACCTCCCCCCCCCCACTGCTTCTGCCCCCCAACTCTAGCGGCTCTTCTGCTGCATGAAATGAGAAATCAGCAATGGCAGAGGCACCCACTCTGGGCTTTGGATTGCAGGCAGCAGAAGGAGCCAGAATCTTGTCCTTCTGCCCCTGGTGCTTAGCAGTTCTGCCAAAGGGAACCTTTGTCCAGCGTCTCCTGATTATCCTGCCTCACTGGGGGTTGGACTAGATGACCCCAGGGTCCCTTCCAACTCTACGATTCTACATTCCTACAATCTGCTGAATGGAAATTCAGATTTAGAACATGCTCTGCATGATCCCAAGAGGAACACACTTTGCCCCTATGTGGTGAAGGTCCTGGCTTCCGTCCCTAATGCATATTTCAAATAGTTCCCAGAGAGGTTTGCCAGGTAGAACTGCAGATACAAATATATGAAAAGAAAATGATGAAGGCTCACCTCCCCCTAGGTCTATAGATTAATCCATCCTTTAATTTAACAGGCGGGTCAGTCCTTTATGTGTCCTAGATCTTAAACACTGTCGTTTTCCGCTCACAGGGCATTTTAAACTGTGCCACAACCAATCTGCCATTAGCCCAGGTTGACATCCAGAATTCTCTTCTGTACTGTCTTTCCAAATGCTAATGAGCTGATGCCTCAGCATAAACACAATAATTCCCGTCTGGGGTTCTTTGTTTGTCATTCTGCAGCCTTATTGGAGTTCACCGATTGGGTCTGCGTTGCTCCCGGACAGGAGGAAGGAAGTCAAATGACACCGAGGGTTGGTTCAGAGAAAGAGTTCTTTATTTCTGCTCTCCGGAACAGCAGAAAGGCACCTGTGTGGTGTGTCCACAGCAAGTCCAAAGAAATGAGAAATTTCATGCAGTATATATATCCTCCAGACACCCTCTCCCCCTTCCCCAGGAATCCAACCACGTCAGCTTGTACACGCAGGTGGACATCACAGATGTTCCTGCTCCGACACTCTTAACCATAAAAGGGTATTCCTTCCTGTACTTCTGACCATAAAAGGATCTTCCTGTTCCTACTCTTATCTTGGAGCAAGAGGTCACCATCTCCAAGAACACCCTCTGGCGCTGTTCCCAGCCTAGGTCTGTGCGCCTTTGTGGTCAGGATATAAGATAAGGCTCAGATGTGTCTTCCCTGTTCTACTGGTAGAGTCAAGGCCATCCTTGCCATCACAAACTGATAAAGGAGAGGGCTCTGAGCACTTGTTTATACAGCTGGGTTTTGGGCTCAAGAGCTCAAGTTAAAGCATTTTAGCAAAGGAGGTTGTTGCTAGAGCCATAATAATTTCACACAGTCAATTTTGTAGTTAAACTTAGCATTTACTTGTATATTTCCAACAGTTTTTCAAAGGGAGATTTGCCAAATAAAACAGCAGATGCAAAATATATCAAAAAAGATAGTAGAGGCTCACCTCCCTCAGTTACGACTAAAGTCTTTCTCCAGATCAAAACCTTCTCAGTGGCTGATTTAATTAGCAAATTATTTTATCTCCACTAGTTCAGAGGATGCCTATTAGTTAAGTCTGAATTTTATCTTAAAAAACAGGTTTCTTCTGCTCATGGAGCCAGCTCCGGAGAGTTGCCGAGACGTGCAGTGCATAGCACCCTGCACCCCTGCCCTCCACATTCCTTCAGGACAGGCAGCAGGTATCGGATGATCTGCGGGTGGAGCTGGCCCCCTGGCCCCGGGGAGTTTCGGGGAGGATAATTACTCCCATATTATCCTCATTAGCCGCAGGAAAGGCTCTGCTGGAATGGACACAGCCGATTGCCATGGCAGCTAGACCGGAAGTCCTAAGAATGCGTTGAGCATTGCAGCCTCCAAGCAAATAGAAGTTAGGCACATTGACATTGCAACTGCCTTTCTTCATGGACAGATTTCAGAGGAAACCTACATGAGACAGCATAAGGTTTTCTTAAACCACATGAGGCACATTTAGTGTGCAAACTGCAGAAAGGACTTTATGGACTTAAGCAGGCTGCTAGGGCCTGGAATCAGAAACTGCACAAGATGTTGATGCAGCTTGGGTACAAGCAAGGCCCTGCCGACAAGTGTCTGTACAGCAAGTCGAGTAATGGACAATTTTCATATGTTCTTGTTTTTGTTGATGATTGATTATTGCCACAGCAAATGACAGAGACAATGCACAGGTTGTAAAACACCAAAGCAAAGATGTTGCTTTATTATTTATACCCTGCTGATCTGGCTGGGTTTCCCTAGGCACTCTGGGCGGCTTCCAACAAACAACTAAAAATACATTAAAACATCAGACATTAAAAACTTCCCTAAACAGGTAGGTATTTGCCTGGCTCCTAAAGCTATATAATGGAGGATTTCCCAACCTTTGTATGAATTCTCTGATGGGAAGTGAGATTGCAGCCCGAACTAAAGCTCTTTCCACATTCCACACATGGATGGGGTTTCTCCCTTGTATGAATTCTTTGATGGGAAGTGAGAGAGGACCTCTGATTGAAGCTCTTTCCACATTCCAAACACTGATAGGGTTTTTCCCCTGTATGAATTCTTTGATGGGAAGTGAGATTGCAGCTCTTACTGAAGCTCTTTCTACATTCCACACACTGATATGGTTTCTCCCCTGTATGAATTCTTTGATGGGAAGTGAGAGAGGAGCTATTAGTGAAGCTCTTTCCACATTCCACACACTGATAGGGTTTCTCCACTGTATGAATTTTATGATGGGAAGTGAGCCTGTGGCTGTGACTGAAGCTCTTTCCACATTCCACGCACTGATAGGGTTTCTCCCCTGTATGAATTCTTTGATGGGAAGTGAGAGAGGATCTATGAGTGAAGTTCTTCCCACATTCCACACACTGATAGGGTTTTTCCCCTGCATGAATTCTTTGATGGGAACTGAGATTGTGGCTCTGACTGAAGCTCTTTCCACATTCCACACACTGATATGGTTTCTCCCCTGTATGAATTCTTTTATGGGAATTGAGAGAGGAGCTCCTACTGAAGCTCTTTCCACATTCCACACACTGATATGGTTTCTCCCCTGTATGAATTCTTTTATGGAAAGTAAGAGTGGATCTATCAGTGAAGTTCTTCCCACAATCCACACACTGATAGGGTTTCTGCCCTGTGTGAATTTTTTGATGGGAAGTGAGATAGGATCTCTGATGGAAGCTCTTTCCACATTCTGCACACTGATAGGGTTTCTCCCCTGTATGAATTCTTTGATGGGAACTGAGATGACGGCTCTGACTGAAGCACTTTCCACATTCCACACACTGATAGAGTTTCTCCCCTGTATGAATTCTTTTATGGAAAGTGAGAGTGGATCTATCAGCGAAGTTCTTCCCACAAAACACACATTTATAGGGTTTCTCCCCTGTATGAATTCTTTGATGGGTATTGAGATGGTCGCTCCTACTGAAGCTCTTTCCGCATTCCACACACTGATAGGGTTTCTCCCCTGTATGAATTCTCTGATGGGAAGTGAGATAGGCGCTATTAGTGAAGCTCTTTCCACATTCCATGCACTGACAGGGTTTCTTTCCGATGAGATTTTGTTGATGGGAAGTGGAATGGGAGCTCTCACTGCAGCTCTCGCCACACTCCAAATTTTTATGTGGCTTCTCCTCTCTGGGGATTTTGTTGTGGTCATCCTTGTTCTCGATTTCCAGTTCATCACAATCTGCAATGGAGACAAAAAGGGATTAGAGCCTTGGGAAGAAATGGAGAACTGAAAGAAACTGTGTGTGTGTTCATTACCTTTGTTGTTTGTCATTAACCAACATATTTATTATTGGATTCTTATGGGTTGTTGAATGTTGCTTTGTTTGATATACAGTAGTGGCCAAAATTGTGGAAGCCTTTTGGAAAAAAGTGTATTTCAGACGTTTGATGGCTCATAAAACCACTTCTTTTGGAGTAGTATCATAAAATTATATATCAATGGAAAGATAATTTAATCAAGAATGTAATGCAATTATGATTGTTCAATTACCGTATTTTTCTACCGAAGAAGATTCAGGTGTGGTAGGATGAAGAAGGGAGAGAAAATGATGCAGTGATAGAAAGTCGCAAGAGCAGAAAAAGGAAATAACAGTCCCTGCTGAGTGAGTACAAAAGTGAAAGTCCTCAGTAACAATGTGCTGAGGCAAAGGCTACTTTAAAACAAAGAGCTGAAGAAGAGATAAGTAGAAACTTTGAATCTTATTTTGGGAGAAGACTTATGAGGGAGAGAGGGAAGGTGGTTTAAGAAGTTTAAAGAGACATTTTACAAGGACAAAAAAAAAGATTAGAACCAAATGGAATTTAAATAGAGGAAATTAAACCACACATGTTTATGCTTCATATATATTGCAAAGTGGATTATTGTTTTCTCCCCTGGCAGACTACTACTCTCTCTTTTAATGGTATTTTCTCCTCCCTGACTCTTATTGACTTTTACTCTCTTTTACTCCCTCTCTGCTTTTCTTTTATCCTCATGAAGATTAAGCCATCAAGAGGCTAAGAAAAGAGAAGAGCTTAAATGTAATTCCCCCCTTTTTTTCTTTCTTTCTTTTAAATATATTTATTAGGCTTTTGTAAAAGAAAGGACACATAACTATTTATAATGGTTCTAGAGGTGATAGCAAACAGGATGAGGAAAATACCGGAAATTCGTGGAATCAAAATTGGAAAGAAGGAATATAAATTGAAAGCGTATGCAGACGACCTGGTACTTACTCTAGAAGAACCACAAATTACTGTTGGTAAAGCATTACAAGAATTAGAGGAGTTTGGTAAATTATCAGGATTAAAATTAAATAAAAAGAAAAACAAAAATGATGACCAAAAATCTGGAGAAGTATGTGACAGAGCAGTTAGAACAAAAATATGGAATTAAAGTAGCGAAAAAAGTGAAATATCTAGGGATCCAATTAACAATGAGAAACATTAATTTAATCAGTGATAACTACAATACAACATGGAAAGAAATTAAAAGAGATTTGGACAATAAAGCTATCTTGGTCTGGGAGAATAAAGCTATCTTGGTCTGGGAGAATGGCCGCAATAAAAATGAGCATTCTTCCGAAGATGCTATTTCTTTTTCAGGCAATTCCAGTAATTAAGGAATCAACACAATTTAAGGATTGGCAAAAAAACACTGTCAAAATTCATCTGGCAAGGAAAAAGACTAAGAATTAAATTTCAATTATTAACAGATTGGAAGAGAAGAGGGGGATTCTCTGTTCCAAATTTAAAATTATATTATGAAGCATCTTGTCTATGTTGGATCAAGGAATGGATTACGTTAGAAAACACGGATTTATTGGATTTAGAAGGATTTAACAACAGATATGGTTGCATGGGCTGGATGAATCCCAAGCCGGAATTAAGATTGCCGGAAGAAATATCAACAACCTCAGATATGCAGATGACACAACCTTGATGGCAGAAAGTGAGGAGGAATTAAAGAACCTTTTAATGAGGGTGGATGAGGAGAGCGCAAAATATGGTCTGAAGCTCAACATCAAAAAAAAAAGATCATGGCCACTGGTTCCATCACCTCCTGGCAAATAGAAGGGGAAGAAATGGAGGCTGTAAGAGATTTTACATTCTTGGGCTCCATGATCACTGCAGATGGTGACAGCAGTCACGAAATTAGAAGACGCCTGCTTCTTGGGAGAAAAGCAATGACAAACCTAGACAGCATCTTGAGAAGTAGAGACATCACCTTGCCAACAAAGGTCCGTATAGTAAAAGCTATGGTTTTCCCAGTAGTGATGTAGGGAAGTGAGAGCTGGACCATAAAGAAGGCAGATCGCCAAAGAATTGATGCTTTTGAATTATGGTGCTGGAGGAGACTCTTGAGAGTCCCATGGACTGCAAGAAGATCCAACCTCTCCATTCTGAAGGAAATCAGCCCTGAGTGCTCACTGGAAGGACAGATCCTGAAGCTGAGGCTCCAATGCTTTGCCCACCTCATGAGAAGAGAAGACTCCCTGGAAAAGACCCTGATGTTGGGAAAGATGGAGGACACAAGGAGAAGGGGATGACAGAGGACGAGATGATTGAACAGTGTTCTCGAAGCTACCAGCATGAGTCTGACCAAACTGCGGGAGGCAGTGGAAGACAGGAGTGCCTGGTGTGCTCTGGTTCAGGGGGTCACGAAGAGTCGGATACGACTAAATGACTAAAGAACAACAACAATGGTTGGCATTCTTATTTGTGGCTTAATAAGGCCAAAGTTCATAGAGGCTTTTCGAATCACATTTTTAGAGGTGCTCTATATGAAGTTTGGGAGGAAAAAAAAATTATTAGAAAGAAACACACCCTGGTGGCTTTCACCGATAGACATACTAACAACAAAAAAACTGAACGTGGAAGGAAAAAGAATAACTTTTGAAATTGTCTTAGTAAAAACGGATAGAGGATGGAAAATTAAAACATACGAGGAATTAAAAAACAAATTAACAGGGTGGTTACAATACCACCAGGTAAATGCTTTATGGAATGAAGATAAAAAATTAGGATTCAGTGAGAAAAAATCTAAATATCAAACAGAAATCTTGGAGGGAAAACAAAGCTTTTATCGAAGATGTACAGTCTTCTATTGGAATGGGATACCAAAGACGAGGAAATCAAGGAGGTGATGGTAAAGTGGGAGATTGACCCGGGTTATAACATAGATTAGGAGAAATGGACAACTTTATGGAATAAGGGAATGAAATTTACTGCATGTTCCACTTTAAGGGAAAACCTAGAAAAAATGATGTATAGGTGGTATATTACCCCAGTCAAATTAGTAAAAATGTATAAAATGGGAAACAAAGCTAGCTGGAAATGTAAAAGTAAAGATGGAGACCTATATCATATGTGGTAGACATGCGAGAAAATGAAAAGATTCTGGGATCCAATATATAATGAAATAAATAAAACTTTTAGGTATACCTTGCCAAAAAAACTGGAGGCATTTTTATTAGGGATAATAGGGGACGAAATAAAAAAGGTTGATCATAAGTTATTTCAGTACGCAACGGTGGCAGCCAGGATTTTAGTTGCACAAAAATGGAAGACATCAGAAATCCCAAATGTTATGGAATGGCAGGTAAAATTATTTGAATATATGGAATTAGCGAAAATGACACATAGGATTAGAAACCAAAAAGGATCAAAGTTTGTAGAAGAATGGAGTAAATTTGTAGCACACATAGAAATTAATTGTAGAAGTTTAGGACTACAGCAGGATTAGATTAACTCTTGTGATGTATATGTAAAAAACTCGATGAAACTGTAAGAGATGAGAATTACTAAGAAAACCGAAACTGGGAAGGAGGGAAGTCGAGGCGTGATCTAGCGCAATGTAGATATGATGACAGCATGTGTGATTGCAAAGAATGTATTATTTAATTCTTTATTTATTATTTATCATTTTGTATCAGTGTTTTGTTATTTTTTTTTCTTTATGTTTTTTTCTTTTTTGGAAAATGCCAATAAAAAAGAAAGAAATAAAAAAGAAAGAAAGAAAATATACGAGGTTTGTCACATAGAGCTATTTTTTGAATTTCCAGGCAGATAGGATGATCCCACAGGGAGCCTTACCAAGAGAGGCCACGATCCCAAGATTCTCCTCCATGACGTCCTTATGCAGAGCTCTCTGGTCAGGATCCAGCAACGCCCACTCCTCGTCCGTGAAACAAACAGCAACATCTTCAAAGCACACTGGACCCTAAAAAAAAAAAGGGAAATGTCCTCCTCTGAGACAGCAGAAATATGATCTGCAACACAATGCTCTGTTGTTTCCTTCCTTCTTAATTGCTGTGATATATATATATAATTTTAACTAATGAACTATAAGATGTACCACAAAACTTATCCCTTATACAATCTTTTTAGACTTCCTTCAGCACCTCTGATGATCCACCATTTTAACCACTTCTTATGCATTTCTTAACTTTATATTGCCTTTACATCTCTTAACAAATCATCCTCCCCCTTGTCCATTTTTTCCATACTTCTAATAATACTCCTCACAAAACTTCTTGCAATCCTACAAACGTCGTCTGTTCTTCACAATTACCGTATTTTTCACTCTATAACACGCACCTGACCATAACACGCACATCGTTTTTAGAGGAGGAAAACAAGGGGAAAAACATTCTGAATGAAACAGTGGATGTATCATTTTTGTGCTTCATGCTGTGGCCACAGACATGTGATCTGATGGTGAATTTGGGGTGACCCAATGCAAAGATCCTGAGGATCCATGTGGATCCATGCTTTGTAACCACATTTTAAGTGGGGAGCAAAGGAAAAACAAAGAAGGGACATGAGAGGGGTGTATAGAGAAGCAGCTGGCTAAGAATGCAGAAGAGGGATTTAACGGGAGGGAGGAAAGAAAGGCAAAAGTTTCCCCCCACCCAAGCCAGCCATCTCTCTCTCTCTCTCTCTCTCTCTCTCTCCCCCCCCCTCTCTCCCTCTCCCCCAGCAGCACCGGAGCACAGAGGCGACACTCTGCTTTCCCCTCTGCTTGCCTGGAGGGGAGGGGCTTTCCCTGCTCTTTGTTCCGTTTCTGCAAACACAGCAACGAAACAGAGGGGGTGGGGAGTAAGACCCTGAGGCAGAATGCAGGAAAGCAGCCACTTCCTCTTTTCAGGTTTCCCTTCTCCGTGAAGCACGATTTGATTTTTGCCTGATTTTTCGGCTCCAGGGACCACACATTCGCTCTATAACACGCACAGACATTTCCCCTTCCTTTTTAGGAGAAAAAATCTGCGTGTTATAGAGGGAAAAATACGGTACTTTTCAGTTTACTCCAGTCTTCCGTGAATTTCTGGTCTCGCTGGTTTTGAATCCTTCCTGTTACTTTATCTAATTCTGCTGCGTTATTTCAGAAGGATTGCTTTGCTGCACATTTTAATTATGGGTAGCTATTTTAACGCTTTAATTGAATTCTTTTATTCTGCTTTTAATTACGGGTATTCGTCTTTTTGCAAATAGGTGGTACTCCAGCTTATGTTTACGTTATTCTGCCTACGCAAGCATTCCAGTTTCCCCGATGGAAGGATCCACTTTCTCCTCTCCTCGTGAGTTGTTCTGGGGAGGTTCCCTTCCAATGCCCTAGAGCCAAATTCAAGGGGTTCATGGGGGCATGGAGAGGGGGAGGAGTGGGGGGCAGGCCCCATTTTGCAGCAGATAGGGCTGGCTAGGTAAATCCTGGACACTATTTGTAATTGTCTGTCCACTGCTTAGAAGCCTGTTTTAGCATTCAGTGATGAATACAGAAATACAAGAAGCCTAGTTTGGATGGCCATCTGTCTTGGGTGAACTAGCTGAGATTCCTGCAATGCAGGGGGTGGGACTTGATGACCCTTGGGGTCCCTTTCAACTCTAGGATTCCATGAAAACTGCAACTACAGATGAATCCTACAGGCGACATTCAGAAGGCTGGTGTCACTGAGTTATCTGGGCAGGAAATCCCACAGTTCACAGCTGGAGTTAACTCTTTATCAGCAAGAACACAATATTCACAGACTTGGCTGAGTTTCAGGCCTAATGAGAAGAGCAGCTCATTCCCGGAGGGGCTGTCAGTTTGCACTGTCAATCTAGACTAGTTGCCTAGGTAGAAGTTTCTTTAGTGTGGAGGTATATGAAAAGTGAGATTATATAGTGCAAAGTTTGAAAAGAGTGAAGACCCCGGCTCCCCACAACTTTTTAAGTCCCTCCCCCCGGGGTTTCTAGCATACAATTGAACAGTGCGCCAGTGTGCAGCCTGCCTTTGCTCCTCCAATGTCAGACATTTCCTGGCTCTGAGAGATGAGCAGGGAGGGGGGCTTCTGGCAGAAGCAGAGGGAGCCCCCGGTGGCTCCTCCTTCTCCTGACTCACCTCTGCCTCTCGACCTCCCTCTGCCCACTTGCCTCCTTCCTCTTCTGCCTCTGATTCTGCACTGCATTCCGCCACAGAGTCTCCCAGCTCACTAAGCCCTGTTACCCCTTCAGCTTCTGACACCTCCTCTTCCCAGGCTTCCCCCTCTGACCGCTCATCCTTCTTCCACCTCCACTTCTTGGGCTCTGAGCCATCTTCCCTTCCTGGTTCCCTGGCTGCTTCCTCCCACCATTCCTCTGTGCCCAACCAGTCCATGACATTGCTCCATCCCTTGGCCTCTGACCCCACAAGGCAGCTTCTCCTGACCTGATCTGGTTCCACAGCTGCTGCTTCCCTTCTGCCCACATGAAAAGATGGATCAGGAGGTTTTGCCGGCATCATTCTTTCACCTGCAAGAGAAAAAAAGGTAATCAGGATGCTAGGAGTGCCTGCTTCTCTCACAGAGGAAACAGGGCATCTCTAACTACAGATGGGCTTTGAGAAAGTCTTACCTGCTGAGTGCAGTTGAAGGTTTGTGCCCATTTCATATGTTAGTAATGCAGAAATACATCTCTCCTCCTCTGGACCCTTCCTCCCAACTCCCCCCCCCCAAAAAAAAACTTGATGAAAAGAACCCAGAGATTAGTTGGGAAAGCAACAGAATGAGACCAAACAGAGAAAAGCCACCTTCCTCCTTACCCAGTGGCCTCTCTCTGGTGTCCAACGGAGGCCTCTCTGCCTCACAGGAATCCAGGTCCATTTCTGCAAAACGATCCCTTTTCTGAAAGAGCAACAAGGATTCAAAACATAGAATGGCGAGAAATATTAGAAAGATAATGACAAAGACAGAATCTTTAAGGGTGTTAGATCTCATTCCATGGATGCCTTCCCAGGAAAAGAATGGGCCAACAGTAGAGCATTATGGGATGTTCTCCATCCTGTTGGATCCCCTTGGGAGTATCCAGAGCAAACTCTCTCTCACCTGCTTCCTCTCCTCTGCCTGACTCAGGAGGAAACCTTCGGCCAGGGCCACCGCCTGGGAACTGGTCTCCGCTCCACAGTCCCTCACCCAGCTCTCCATCTCCGGGGGAAGGACAGCCAGGAACTGCTCCAAGATCACCAGGTCCAGCATCTCAGCTTTCGTGTGCCTTTCTGGCTTCAGCCACTGGTGGCAAAAGTGGTAGAGTCGGCTGCAAACCTCTCGGGGTCCTTTGGCCTCCTGGCAGCAGAACTGCCTCACCTGCTGGCTCTGCACCTCTGAGCGGAGGGTGTCCTCCTCACCCAGGATCTTCTGCCCAGAGTTTCCCCAGAATCCCCCACTGCTCCCAGTTTGGATGACATGGCCTCTTCCTGCTCCAGGAATGACATGGCCTCTTCCTGCTCCAGGGCCAGCTGGGTCTTGCTCATCCATCTGTGGTCTCAGGAAGTCTCTAAGAGATCAGAAGGAACCCTTTGGTCTTCTGCCAAGTTCTGTCTGTCTGAATGAGAAGCTCTAGCAAATCCTACAAAGCAAATACATTGTTTAGTTACAGAATTTTTAGGTCAGAAGAAGAGAAATGTTCCTTGAGCAAGCATGGATGAGTCTTCCTAGGAATCAGGGTGGGACTGTACCAAACCATGAGATATCTTCTGAAGAAGAAGACGGAGGAGGAGGAGGAGGAGGAGAGAAGAGGAAGAAGAAGGAGAGGAGGAGGAGGAGGAGAAAGCAGACTCTAGCCCTCCTAGAAGGAAGATTGCAATGCAAAATGTGGAGGCCACTGAAGGGATTTCTCTGAGGTGAATCAGTCTGGTGCTCCTGCCTTTGAGTAAATGCAAGAAGTCAGAACTGACTGACAAGGGAATAATTTGTATCTTGTGGAAAATGGATGCCTGGCTCTAGTGGGGGTCCTCATTCGGGGGTCCTCAGGAGTTGCTCCCCCCACCCCCACTCCCCTGCTTCTGTCTTCTTTTCTTGCACTTGGTCTCTCTGCCGCTCTCATGACAGATTCATGGGGTGGGGTCCCTTTTTCTTTGCTCTGAGGGCCAGGAATGTATCTGGACAAGGGCCAAGTGGGTGGAGCCAAAGACATCTCCCTTGAAGCTTAGGGTGAAAGACAGGAAATTTATTATTCTCTTAGAGAGCTTAACACATGCACAGCCATTGATGCCCAGGTCCCTGGAGGCTCAGTGAGGAGCAGCGCCCATTTCCGGCTGCTTTGCCAGCACCAATCCCTTTGGGAGAGAGAGGATGGGGTCCTGGGATGCCCTGCTCTGGGTGCGAGGGGATGGCTGCCGTGGCCTCCGTGGGGAGCTGCCCTGGGAGACACTGGGAGACACTGGGAGACACTGGGAAACTGGTCCCCAATGCAGCAGCCAGACTCTGGGCTGGGATCCCTCTCTTTACTCCTGGCCTCGCTTTCCCACCTTTTCTTCCTCCCTCCCTGTGGGGTTTTTTTGGGGGGGGGGGGCTAGTCCATCTCGTCCAGCTTTGGAAAACCATTTGCACATGTTCCCTCTGTTGTGCAATGGGACTCCTTTGTTTGAAGAAGGGAGATTTCGTGGGAGAATCATTGTTTTTCTGAAGGGGGGGCGGAGGGCCAACTGAGTTTGGGATCCTCTGATCTGCAGGAAGGAGAGCGTGGCAGCCCTGGCCCCTCCCTGGCAGGACCCCCCCCCCAGGCCCCCTCCCCTACTGCAGCCCTGGGACCCCCACCAGATCCCAGAGAGAGAGAGGGGAGACTCACCAGATCCCGGGAGGGGAGAGCGAGGCAGCCCTTGCAGGAGAGACACCCAAGCAGGGAAGGACTGGGGGGGTGGGGCTTGGAGCTGGAGGACCTGCCCCCCCTTGCTTCCTGGCCTCTCTAGGAAGGCAGCTCACTTCCCTTTAACCCTTGCAAGGCCAGTACCCCCCCCCCCCCGCTCAGCCCTCTCTCGCCTTTCTGAACCTCAGCTCTTTATTCTTTATAATGGCTCTAAGGGGGCAGCTTCCCCTGGATCCGCCTATGGCAAGGGATCCTTTTTTGGGGGGGCCTTTGGCTCTTGGCTGGGCTCTGAGCATCTCCCTCCGTCCCTTTTGGGGGGGGCCTGTGGCTCTTGGCTGGGCTCTGAGCATCTCCCTCGGTCTCTTTTTGGGGGGCCTTTGGCTCTTGGCTGGGCTCTGAGCATCTCCCTCGGTCCATTTGGGGGGGGGGGTCTTTGGCTCTTGGCTGGGCTCTGAGCATCTCCCTCGGTCCCTTTTGGGGGGGTCTTTGGCTCTTGGCTGGGCTCTGAGCATCTCCCTCGGTACCTTGGGGGGGGGCCTTTGGCTCTTGGCTGGGCTCTGAGCATCTCCCTCGGTCCCTTGGGGGGGGGCCTTTGGCTCTTGGCTGGGCTCTGAGCATCTCCCTCGGTCCCTTTTGGGGGGGGCGTTTGGCTCTTGGCTGGGCTCTGAGCATCTCCCTCGGTCCCTTTGGGGGGGGCGTTTGGCTCTTGGCTGGGCTCTGAGCATCTCCTTCGGTCCCTTTTGGGGGGGCCTTTGGCTCCTGGCTGGGCTCTGAGCATCTCCCTCGGTCCCTTTGGGGGGGTCTTTGGCTCTTGGCTGGGCTCTGAGCATCTCCCTCGGTCCCTTTTTTGGGGGGGGCCTTTGGCTCTTGGCTGGGCTCTGAGCATCTCCCTCGGTCCCTTTTGGGGGGCCCTTTGGCTCCTGACTGGGCTCTGAGCATCTCCCTCGGTCCCTTTGGGGGGGGGGCTTTGGCTCTTGGCTGGGCTCTGAGCATCTCCCTCGGTCCCTTTTGGGGGGGGCCTTTGGCTCTTGGCTGGGCTCTGAGCATCTCCCTCGGTCCCTTTGGGGGGGGGCCTTTGGCTCTTGGCTGGGCTCTGAGCATCTCCCTCGGTCCCTTTTTTGGGGGGCCTTTGGCTCTTGGCTGGGCTCTGAGCATCTCCCTCGGTCCCTTGGGGGGGGCCTTTGGCTCTTGGCTGGGCTCTGAGCATCTCACTCGGTCCCTTTTTGGGGGGGCCTTTGGCTCTTGGCTGGGCTCTCAGCATCTCCCTCAGTCCCTTTTGGGGGGGCCTTGGCTCTTGACTGGGCTCTGAGCATCTCCCTCGGTCCCTTTTGGGGGCGGGCCTTTGGCTCTTGGCTGGGCTCTGAGCATCTCCCTCGGTCCCCAGCAGGCCTTGCAATCTCCCCACCGCTTGAGCCGTCCTCCATTGTCTCCCAAGACAGGCAGATGAGGAGAGAGCCATTCAGGGGCCACAGGAAAGGGGCATCGGGGGCCGACCGAGGCAAACTGGAGTGGGGAACCATCGCCGAAAGGATGCCTACCTCTCTCTCTTCTTCCTTCTCTATATCAGTTATTTCTAGCTAAGAAATTGGGGGAAAGGCAGCTACTCTGTGTAGGGCTTCTTGGGGTTGAGATCCGTAAGCTGAGTATGGTACGATTTCTCAGCAATAAATAGGATACACTTTTACGGGTGTTACGGAAGATTCCAGGTTGATTGACGACTCATCCGCCCAGCCAGTCGGGTGCAAGTCCCTCATGGATCCATGCGGTCGGTAAAAGAAGCAAGTTCCGGCCAAGTAATTTGGAGCAAAACAGCGGTCAGTAGACCTTGATCTTTCTTGTTGCCCAACAGGTCCCCACAGGAGCAAGAACCCAGAACCAAGGGTTACCTTGACTTTTACCCAGAGTACATTTCACAGGGCATCATGAATAGGCCCATACTACATCACAAAGGAGGAGGGGTATAAGATATACACAGGTTCAGCAGGGGCCAGACCCCGCTCCCAACGCCTCTTAAGTGCCCATCACCAAAAGAACAATGAGTCCCTTGGCATCTCCTTGCCCTCAGGACTTGTCTGGAAATGGGCTTTCAGAACACCTGACTTGCTAAAGTGCCTCTGGGGATGTCTATTGTTGCCCCCCCCCCCCCGTAACTCCCTGGGTGGGCGGCCAGGGCTCAGACAGTAACCAGAGCCCCAACGCCAGGAGCAGTCAAGGCGAAGGCTCCTAGAGGGACCAGGAAGTGCTACATCTGCGACAGTGCACAGCACATGGCCAAAGAGTGTCCCCAGAGGCTCCAGAGGCAAACTGCAGCCTCAGCAACAGTAAGGGGAGCAGTTCAGCAGGGGGAACAGCTGCAGGGAAATGACGAAGCCTGGTTGGAAGCAGAGGCACTGGGGCCCAGCCAGGCGAGTCAGTGAAGCAGCCCCCAGCGATTTTGCAGCCCACAGACCCCCTTCCTGCCCAAACCAGTGGTGCAACTCACTGCATCGCTCCAGTTGCCCAATGGCCTCACCCTTGAAGTCCCAATTACCATTGACTGTGGTAGTAATGCAGACTTTGTAGGAGTGGACTTCATCAAGCAACATCGCATAGCGCTCCTACCAGCCACGATGCCCCTGAACGTCGTCACGGTCAATTGCAGAGAGCTACTAGGAGGACAGGTGGTACAGCAAACACCGCCAATGGTAATGCAAATTGGAAATCACCGCGAAGTCATCAGCTTCTACGTCACCCACCTGTCGGACACGCCCATAGTGTTGGGCATGAGTTGGTTGGATAGGCACAGCCCGGCATTGGCATGGTACCAGCGTCAATTGACCTTCTGCTCCTCCTACTGCGCAGAACACTGCCTCCTGACCAGCCAGGAAGATCAGGGGCAAGAGGATGAACCACAGCTACACTTAGGCATGGTGCAAGCGGTACCCAACAAGTACAAGGAGTTTTTGGAGGTCTTCTGTGAGAAGGAAGCGGACAAGCTGCCTCCCCACAGGCCCTACGACTGCAAGATTGACCTCCTGCCGGGGGCGACGCTGCCGACTGGAAAACTGTATTCCATGTCTGAAGACGAACTGCAAGAACTCAGGGAGTTCATAGATCACAACTTGAAGCGGGGATTCATCCAAGAATCCAAAGCAGTGGGGGGCAGTCCCGTGTTTTTCGTGAAGAAGAAAGACACGAACCAACGGAGATTGGTTTGTGATTACCGCATTATCAATTCCAGGACGAAGCCCACAGCTTTCCCCATGCCCAAGATCGACGACCTACTCGCGACGGTGAGGAAGGGACGCATCTTCACCAAGTTGGATCTACGAGGGGCGTCCAACCTTATACACATGCGGGAGGGCGATGAGTGGAAGACGGCCATGTTTACGCCTTTAGGCACCTATGAATATCGAGTTATGCCGTTTGGTTTGCAAAATGGCTCCCACTGTTTCCAAGCCTTCATGAATCACGTGTTAGCGGGACTCCTCTACAAGAAGTTCGTCTGCTTCCTGGACGACATCCTGATCTTCTCGGAATCGCAGGAGGCTCACGAGAGGGACGTCAAGGAGGTCCTGCAGAGACTACGGGAACACAGACTTTACGCCAAACTGGAGAAGTGCCAGTTCGACATGACGGAGGTGGATTTCCTGGGCTACAAGCTGTCCGACAAGGGACTCGCCATGGACAGCACCAAGGTCCGCTCGGTGCTGGACTGGAAGAGCCCGCGCAACCGGAAGGAGGTCCAGAAGTTCGTCGGCTTCGCCAACTTTTATCGCAAGTTCATCAAGGGGTTCGCGATGGAGACGGCGGCCATCACGGATACCCTCAGCTCCAAGAAGAAGAAGTTCACCTGGACGGACCAGTCGGAGTAGTCCTTTCGGAGACTCTAGCGTCTCTTCGCGTCCGAAGAACAGCTGCTACACGTAAACCCCAGCAAACCAATGAGGGTTGAAACGGATGCCTCGGACAGAGCGGTGGGGGCGGTCCTGTTGCAGCAAGATCCGCAAGGGGACTGGAGGCCATGCGCATTCTACTCCAGGAAACTCAGCAAGTCGGAACAGAACTACACCATCTGGGACAGAGAGTTGCTGGCCATTCATGCAGCCTTCAAGGCGTGGCGGCACTTCCTCATCAGAGCCAAACACACAGTGCAGGTCCGCACGGACCATAAGAACCTGGAGTACTGGCGCATGGCGTGGTTCCTGAACCAGAGACACATCCGCTGGGCGGAGTTCTTTGCGGATTTCGACTTCCGGATAGAATACATCCCCGGAGACAGCAACGTCATGGCGGATGCGCTGTCCAGGAAGCCGCAGTATCTCGAGGAAGCGGCACCGGCGGCGGCCAAACACATTTTCGCACCGAAAGCGTGGGCGTGCGCTTCAGCCACCGTAGACCTGGACGCCGTACGTCGCGCGCTGCAGACGGATTCGTTCACTCAATCCAAGATGGAGGAGGTGCGAAGAGGCACAGCAAAGGACGACGAGTTCCAGATACGCGACGGACTGCTCATCCGCAAAGGGGCCCTCTACGTGCCGGGAGACTACCTCCGCGCAAGAGTACTGCAGCAGTTACACGATGCGCCCAGCGCCGGGCACTTCGGCAAGGAAAAGACGGCGGAATTAGTAGCCAGACACTTTTGGTGGCCCAAGATGAGGGGAGAAGTTGCGGATTGCGTCACTAGGTGTGACACGTGCCAAAGGGCCAAACCAGTACACAGGCCGCCGGCGGGACTGCTGGAACCGCTACAGACGCCGCTCGAACCGTGGGAGAAAGTGGCCCTGGACTTTGTCACAGATCTGCCCAGCTCGCGAGGCAAAACAGCGGTACTTGTGGTCGTAGACCTGTTCACCAAGATGGCGCACTTCATTCCGTGCGCGAAGGTGGCCACAGCGGAACAGACCGCCAAGCTGTTCATAGACCACGTGTTCAAAGTTCACGGCTTACCGCGGTCCATCCTGTCCGACCGGGGGCACCAATTCATCTCGATCTTCTGGCAGAAGCTGCTGGGCATCCTGAACGTCAAGATCAACTTAGCACGACACCCGCGGCACGACACCCGCAGACCAACGGACAAGCGGAGAGGGTCAACGCCATCATGCAGCAGTACCTGCGATGCTACGCGAATCAACAGCCCTCGACCTGGGTGGACTACCTACCGCTGGCTGAGTTTGCCTACAACAACACAAAACACGTGTTGACGGGGGTGACACCGTTCTTCGCCAACAATGGACGGCATCCCAGAACCTTCCCGGGGTTAGAGACGAAAGGGGGGGGGAGATACGGGGAGCAGAGGCCTGGGCAGCGGAGTTGCAGGAGGTCCACAAGCAACTCCGAAGGCACTTGGAACGCGCAAAACACGCCTACAAAATGCAGGCAGACAGGCACAGGAGAGCCGGGGAAGACATCCAGGTGGGGGACTGGGTCTGGTTAGCAGCACAGGCAGTGCCGGCCAGAACATTAGCTAAGAAGAAGCTCAGACACAAGCAGCTAGGGCCTTACCAAGTCGAGGCACAAATCAATCCAGTGGCCTTCCGGTTGACACTCCCGGAGGACTCCAGAATGCACCCGGTCTTTCATAGATCAATGCTCACACCCTACAAGGAACCCCACAGATTTCAGGTGCCAGGGACCGCACCAGACCCACTCAGCAAAGCCCCAACGAGGGGGGGGGTCACAGAGGGCGGCGCCACTCAACGAGGTCACAGAGATTTTAGACTCGAGATGGGGGGAAGAGGGGGTTGAATATCTCCTCGCCAGGGAAGGTACCCCGGCCAGCGCCAACAGGTGGGTACCGTACTATGCCATGGAGGAGCACTACCTCAAAGACGAGTTCCACGCACTCTTCCCACACAGACCTATGCCGGCAGATTATTTCGACGAATATATTTTCACACCCACACTTTCAGCCAGCACGTTCCAGGGGTTCTCATCAGCTGAGGAAACGGCGCCAGACACAAGCTCCCCGGAGGGATCGCTCTCGGGGTTTGTCACAGACCGCTCTTATTGGTGGGACAATCAACCGGAGGTGGGGTGGAGCAGGGAACAGCAGAGGGGGCCCTTACACGCAGCATCGCCCGAGGCAACAGGGGGAGAGACGGACATGGACGTGTTGGGGGAGGATCCTGAGTTCGGGCACAGCTGCAGAGAGATGGAAGCAGAGGGAATCGACGTCGACGAGCCCATCACGGACTGGCCGGATCCAGCTGGTCGGTTGCACACCAGGGGGGAAGAACTGTATCCCGCACTCACCCCCACAGCACTGGAGCACCCGGAACCCGCACCCGAAGAGGGGGAGGGGGGAAGGGGGGCTTCGAGGAGGGGATGGATGTCAGGGGCTCAGGAGCAGAGGCACAGGGGAGAGAGGGAATGGAGAGCGAAGGGGAAGAATCTGAGGGCAGCGTAGGGGAGTATGACAGTGGCACGAGAGATTCCATGAGCTTCTCCAGCTAATCAGAAGATTCCCAGAGGGGGGCGCTGATGGCCAGGACAAGGGGGGTCCCAGGGGGGATGCACCAGAAACAAGAGGCCAGCGGGGACTCCCAAAGCAGCAGCTGGAGATCAGGACCAGCTTCCCCACCAGAGCGTAGTGGGGGGGAGGGTCCCATGGATCAGGGCCAGCGTCTCCCCCAGCAGGGAGAGAAGATGAGTCAGAGCTGGCCACGCCTCCATCACAGAGTGAGGGAACAGAGGGGAAGTCAGTTTCAGCTAGCCTCCCCGAAGGGGAAAGCAGTGATAGGAGCAGTGTAACGGTTAGGAGGAGGGTTGCCGGCTGGGCGCGCGCGCCAAGTTCAAATGTGCAGGTGCGCGGCACAGCAGGAAACACGGATTGGGAACCAGGTCCTAAAGCCCGCCGGAGGCAGGGGGAAGACTCAGGGGCATCAGCGTCAGAAGAGTGTAGAAGGAGCGAGACCCCAGCGGACAGGCGGACCCAGAGGAGGAAAGAGCAAAGGAAGAGGTGGAGCAAGGCTAGAGTCTTAAACTGGTGTCTGGGAGGAGGAGATTCAGACGGAGCTTCAGCGGTCTAGAGTTTGAGACGTAGAGCTGCGCGCCGCGACTTTGAAATCGAAACTGAACTTCAATAAAGACTTTTGTAAATAGTAACGCACTGGCGTTGGTCCTTTGTGAGCTGGGACCTCGGGCAGCTCTGACACATACGCTTCGGGTTACAGACTCCGCTGACCCAGAAATAGTACCTCAGGTTAAGAACTTTGCTTCCGGATGAGAACACAAATTGCACGGCAGCAGCGGGAGGCCCCATTAGCTAAAATGGTGCTTCAGGTTAAGAACAGTTTCAGGTTAAGAACAGACCTCCGGAACGAATTAAGTACTTAACCCGAGGTACCACTGTGAATACTACAGTATAAGGTTTAAGTCTTTTTCTGCGGCTTCTCTCTCATCCCCTCCCTTAGTTATGAGGGGTCTTTCCGTGAGGTACTTTTGACACAGCCCAGCTTCCTTCACAGCGAGGGGCCACTTTTCCTGGGTTCCCCTGAGGTATTTTCCTTTGTATGCCAGACCCAGGGGATCCTCTCAGCCCTTGCCACGGACTTGGGAATCTCCTTTTCCTATGAGATCTCTCTCCTCCTGACTGGAAGGAGACCCCAGAAGAAGAAGAGGAGAGTCTTCCCACAGCTTCTCCCTCCAGCTTCTCTTCCATCTGAATTCTCCCTTCGGACCCTCAACATGGTCTCCCCATCTCAGCTGTGAGGCTCCTTCCTCTGGCTCCATAGAAATTCTCCTCAGAGCGGAGGATCCACTCAGATCAGAGCCACTTCTCCCTCCCTCCCTCCCCCCTCTCCTCATCCCCATCTTCTCCCAACCTTCCCTCTCTCCCATCTCAAATCCCCTCAGAAAGGGCTCTCTTTATTTTCCCTCCAAAAGTGCTGGCGCCACCCCCCTCTGGGTAGCCAATCAGAATCAGGCTCTGGCCCCCTGGTGGAATGGTGAGGCACTGCACCCCAGACTCTGCTCTGGCTCTGCTGTCCGTCACAGCAGCCAGCTGCCCCAGCAGGCCTTGCAATCTCCCCACCGCTTGAGCCGTCCTCCATTGTCTCCCTAGACAGGTGGATGAGGAGAGAGCCATTCAGGGGCCACAGGAAAGGGGCATCGGGGGCCGACAGAGGCAAACTGGAGTGGGGCAGCATCGTTGAAAGGGTGCCTACGTCTCTCTCTTCTTCCTTCTCAATATCCGTTATTGCTAGCTAAGAAATTGGGGGAAAGGCAGCTACTCTGTGTCGGGTTTCTTGGGGTTGAGATCTGTAAGCTGAGTATGGTACGATTTCTCAGAAATAAATAGGATACACTTTTATGGGTGTTGCGGAAGATTCCAGGTTGATTGATGACTCATCCGCCCAGCCAGTCGGGTGCAAGTCCCTCATGGATCCATGCGGTCGGTAAAAGAAGCAAGTTCCGGCCAAGTAATTTGGAGCAAAACAGCGGTCAGTAGACCTTGATCTTTCTTGTTGCCCAACAGGTCCCCACAGGAGCAAGAACCCAGAACCAAGGGTTACCTTGACTTTTACCCAGAGTACATTTCACAGGGCATCATGAATAGGCCCATACTACATCACAAAGGAGGAGGGGTATAAGATATACACAGGTTCAGCAGGGGCCAGACACCGCTCCCAACGCCTCTTAAGTGCCCATCACCAAAAGAACAATGAGTCCCTTGGCATCTCCTTGCCCTCAGGACTTGTCTGGAGATGGGCTTTCAGAACACCTGACTTGCTAAATTGCCTCTGGGGATGTCTATTGTTGCCCCCCCCCGTCACTCCCTGGGTGGGGGGCCGTGTATGTGCTCTCAGGCTTGGGGAAAGATGCCCTCTTCCGGCTGCCCACGTGACTTCCTGCTTCTTGGTTCATGGAGGGAGGTGGAGCCCAAATTCACCTTTCTTTCGGGGTTAAAATGCCATTTGAATGAGAAGAGTCGTTTAAAGTATGGATTTTCTACGAATTTATAAAGCTAGGTATCTTCCCTGCACTGTCAAGTCAAAAGCATACATTCAGGCCTAATATTTGTAACATTGCAATAACTATAAAGATGTGCCCCCCCGTCATTTCCGTAACACGGGTAAGTGAACTCATATTTGAAACAATGCAGACGCAGTCAAGAAGGATTTTTCTCTAGTGTTTCATTCAGCCTCTTAGATTATGTGAAAATGATGGGAGATACCGTCTGCAGATGAAATTAAACCTGTGCTTTTATTTATTTTCATGGTATAAAAGGTAATTTTAAAGAAAGCAATGGTTACAACAGTAAACAACAAATTGCTTGTCCTCATGGAATTGCAGACTTTCATCCAGCCATGTGTTAAAGTTTAAATTGATTATTCTAAAAGATCACGCCACATTTTCCCACGAGTGCTGGTTAGATTCCGGCAACAGTCTTCACAATTTATGTATTCAGTAAACATTGGCCACGCGTTATAAAAGGAATACGGACTGTGTTCCCCCACCTTTTGGATACTTAAATTGTGAGGCCCAGAACAGAACACAGGATTTTAGGTGGGGCCTGACCAAGGTAGAATAAAGTGGTACTATTCCTGCCCTTGATCTGATTCTGCCTTCCGCCACATTGACCTGTGCTCCCCGTTTGGTGTCGTCCGCAAATGTGATGAGCATCCCCTTCAGTTCCTTCACCCAAGTCATTTATAACGAAGTTGAACAACAACGGGCCCAGGACAGAACCCTGCAGCACCCCTCTTGTCACTTTTCCCCAGGATGATGAGGAACCATGAAGGAGTCCTCTTTGGGTTCGGTCAGTCAAATCCACCTAACAGTTTCCTCATTCAGCCCACATTTTTCCAGCTTCCTCACAGAAAGATCACGGGAGACTTTTCAAAATTTGCCTTACTGAAATCAAGATGCACTATTTCCACAGCTGTTCCCTGATCAACAAAGTTTGTAACTCCATCCAAAAGAAGGGGAGGAGAGATTTCTCTGGCTTGACTTGTTTTTGAGAAAGCCATCCTTTCATCTTGTATGTTTCTGTTGCGAAATCTTCAGATGGATGGCACATAAATATTAAAAATGATAATAAATAAGGATATCGACAAGCTGCAACATGTGCAAAGGAAGGTGATTTATGTAATTATTTAATTTGTATACCACCCGACCCAGTAGTGCCAACTTGAATAAAATCTTGGTGGGGGGCCAGGTAAGGCCCTCCTTGCACAATCAATCACATGACACATGCAGGTCATTGGAATGGCGATGCCTATCAACTGGGGGGTGGCCCCCTCAAATATATCATTGGGGGGCAAAAGCCCCTCAGCCTCTAAAAGTCGACTCCTGTTCCCACATAACATAAAAACACAAAATGCACATCTGTAACCCCCCTCACTACCACATTTTAAAAGGGCATTAGATGTCAATCAGGCAAAGGCCTGGTTAACAAGGTGCGAATTTCCCTGGCTCCTAAAGCTGGATAATGGTTTTTCCAACCGTTGCATGAATTCTCTGATGGGAATTGAGATTGGAGCTCTGACTGAAGCTCTTTCCACATTCCATGCACTGATAGGGTTTCTCCCCTGTATGAATTCTCTGATGGGAAGTGAGATCGGAGCTCGTCCTGAAGCTCTTTCCACATTCCATGCACTGATAGGGTTTCTCCCCCGTATGAATTCTTTGATGGGAAGTGAGATAGGAGCTCGTCCTGAAGCTCTTTCCACATTCCACGCACTGATAGGGTTTCTCCCCTGTATGAATTCTCTGATGGGAAGTGAGAGAGGAGCTCTTCCTGAAGCTCTTTCCACATTCGAAGCACTGATATGGTTTCTCCCCTATATGAATTAGTTGATGGGAAGTGAGAGAGGAGTTCTTACTGAAGCACTTTCCACATTCCATGCACTGATAGGGTTTCTCTCCCGTATGAATTCTTTGATGGTAAGTGAGATGGGAGCTCGTACTGAAGCTGTTTCCACATTCCACACACTGATAGGGTTTCTCCCCTGTATGAATTTTCTGATGCTTAGTGAGATTGGAGTTCTGACTGAAGCTCTTTCCACATTCCACACACTGATAGGGTTTCTCCCCTGTATGAATTTTCTGATGCTTAGTGAGATGGCCTCTCTGGCTAAAGCTCTTTCCACATTCCACGCACTGATAGGGTTTCTTTCCAATGAGAATTCTTTGTTGGGAAGTGGAATGGGAGCTCTGACTGCAGCTCTCTCCACATTCCAAATTTTTGCATGGCTTCTCCTCTCCGGGGGTTTTCTCATGTTCATCCTTGTTCTTGTTTTCCAATTCATCAAAATCTGCAATGGAGACAAAAAAGGGATTAGAGCCTCAGGAACAAATCAAGAAGAACTGAAGGGAGTTGGGTCTTTGTTCATTGCCTTTGTTGGTTGTTATTAACCAACATTTTTATTAATATATTCTGATGGTTGTTGAATGTTGATTTGTTTGATATACAGTAGTGGCCAAAATTGTGGAAGCCTTTTGGGGGAAAAGTATATTTCAGATATTTGATGGCTCGTAACACGACTTCGTTTAGAGTAATACCACAAAATTATGTATCAGTGGAAAGATAATTTAATGAAGAAAGTCATAGCAGAATAACCAGAAAAAGGAAGCACAACTTGCTTAGCTTGACTTTTGTCAGTGTGTTATGTTATACTGTGGAAAGTTGATATAAAATTTACAGATTGTATATTATTAAGAGAGAATTACATGAAAATGATGTATATATGGTATATCATACCAGGGAAAATGGCAAAGATGTTTAAGAAAGAAAATAAGAGATGCTGGAGATGTAAAGAAAAGGAAGGATCATTTTATCATATAATAATAATAATAATAATTTTTATTTATTTATACCCCGCCCTCCCCAGCCAAGGCCGGGCTCAGAGCGGCTTACAAGCAATAATAAAAACAAGATGAATGATTACAACTTAAAAACAAAAATAAAATACAACATTAAAATAATGGAACATTAAAATATTAAAATGTAGCCTCATTGCAGGAGGAGAAGGAAAAGAAATGAAAAAAAAGAGAGGGAGGGAATAAAATTGGCTCCAAGCCAAAGGCCAGGCGGAACAACTCTGTCTTACAGGCCCTGCAGACAGAAATCAGATCCTGCAGGGCCCTGGTCTCATGAGACAGAGCGTTCCACCCGGCAGGAGCCAGAGTTGAAAAGGCCCTGGCTCTGGTTGAAGCCAATCTAACTTCCTTAGGACCTGGGACCACTAGGGTGTTGCTATTTATGGACCTTGAGGCTCTCCGTGGGGCATACCAGGAGAGGCGATCCCGTAGGTACGAGGGTCCCAGGCCGTGAAGGGCTTTAAAGGTCAAAAGCAGCACCTTAAATCTGACCCTGTACTCCACCGGGAGCCAGTGCAGCTGGAAAAGCACTGGGTGAATATGCTCCCATGGCAGAGACCCCGTGAGTAGCCTCGCTGCAGCATTCTGCACCCGCTGGAGTTTCTGGGACAGCTTCAAGGGCAGCCCGCATAGAGCAAATTAACAGTAGTCAAGCCTGGAGATGACTGTCGCATGGATCACTGTGGCCAGGTCGGGGCGGGAAAGGTAAGGGACCAACTGCTTGATGCGGCGAAGGTAGAAAAATGTCGCCTTGGCTGTTGCTGTACCTTGCGCCTCCATGGAAAGGGAGGCGTCAAGGATTATGCCCAAACTCCTAACGGAAGGCAATGGCACTAATTGGGCCCCCGCAAGAGAAGGGAGTTGGTCCCTCATCCCCATGCCATCCCGACCTAGCCATAGGACCTCTGTCTTCGAAGGATTTCGTTTCAATCGGCTCCCACGAAACCATCCAGCCACACCTTCCAAGCATCTGGTCAGTGTGTTCGGGGCCAAGTCGGTGTGGCCATCCATCAGCAGATAGAGCTGAGTGTCATCAGCATATTGGTGACAGCCCAGCCCAAAGCTCCGGATAATCTGGGCAAGGGGGTGCATAAAGATGTTAAAAAGCATCGGGGAGAGAATTGCGCCCTGCGGCACTCCACACACCAAGGAGTGGCGCGACGACATTTCCCTCCCTAGTGCCACCCTCTATCCCCGACCAGAGATAAAAGAGCACAGCCAGTTACGGGCTATGCCCTGTATCCCCACGTCTGCGAGGCGGTGGTCCAGAAGATCATGATCGACCATGTCAAAGGCTGCTGACAAATCTAAAAGGATCAGCAGTCCTGACCCGCCTCGATCCAGTTGTCTACGGAGATCATCTGTTAGGGCAACCAGAGCCGTCTCCGTCCCAAAACCAGGACGGAAACCGGACTCAAATGGATCTAATGCCGATGTTTCCTCCAGAAACCTACCAAGCTGTTCAGCAACCGCTCTCTCAATTACCTTACCCAGGTATGGAAGATTTGAAACTGGGCGGTAATTGGATAGGTCTAAGGGATCTAATGAAGTTTTTTTTAAGAGTGGACACACCACTGCTTCCTTCAGTTCCCCTGGGAATGTCCCCGTGTCAAGGGACAAATTGATAATTTCAACCAGGGGGGTCCGCGCAACATCTGGACACTCCCTAATCAGCCAAGACGGGCACGGATCAAGGAGGCAGGTGGTGGGCCTACCAACTTGGAGGAATCTATCCACATCAGTAGGGAGTATCCGATCGAAATGGTCCAACACTGGACCTGAAGTCAGTCGAGGGGCCTCCAGTTCAGTCACTGTATCTAAATTGGCAGGGAGGTCACGGCGGAGCAACAGGACTTTCTCCGCAAAAAAAACTCGCGAATGCCTCATAGCTCTGGGTCAAATTTGTGCTTAAATTTGGTTGTCCTCCTAAGGACGTTATTGGCCTAATTATTTTAAAAAGTTGTGCCGGGCGAGAGCTAGCGGATGCAATGGAAGCTGCAAAGTAAGATTTCTTAGCAGCTTTCATAGCCATCTCATAGGCTTTCATAAGCATCCTATAAGATGTTCTTGAGGCTCCGTCACGAGTCCGTCGCCATACTCGCTCTAGCCGTCTGAGATCCCGCTTCATTTTCCGGAGCTCCTCAGTAAACCAAGGGGCCCGGTTTCGACGGGGTCGCAGAGGGCGCTTAGGCGCGATCTCATCAATGGCTGCCAAGAGCTGGTTATTCCAGTACTCAACAAGGTCATCTAATGAGGCGCCAGGAGGAGCAGGGTTCCGCAAGGCTTGTCGGAATCTATCAGGATCCATCAGTTTTTGCGGACGAACCCAAATTGGTTCGCCACCCGAGCCGGGGAGGAGCGGGAAGTCAATCTTGGCTTTCAGAGCGTAGTGATCAGACCATGGCACTTCCACAGCAGGGAGCATGATCACATCTATGCCAGCCCCAAAGATCAGATCCAGTGTGTGGCCTGCTTGATGAGTGGGGCCCAAAACAACCTGGGAGAGCCCTAGTGTTGCCATGGAAGTCACTAGGTCCAGAGCCTGTGAGGAGGGAGCGGCATCGGTATGGACGTTGAAGTCTCCCAAAACCAGTAGGTTTGGGAACTCCAAGGCCCAGCCCGCCACCACCTCCAGCAGGTCTGACAGGGTGGCTGCAGGTGTGCTGGGTGGTTGGTACACATGTGGTGGGAATGCAAATGCATTAAAGAATATTGGGAAACGATATAAAATGAACTGAAATAAATGTTTAAAATGAGCTTTGGTAAACATCCTGAAGGCTTTCTGTTAGAGTTACAGATAGGTAGCCGTGTTGGTCTGCCATGGTCAAAACAAAATAAAAAAATTCCTTCCAGTAGCACCTTAAAGACCAACTGAGTTAGTTCTAGGTATGAGCTTTCGTGTGCATGCACACTTCTTCAGATACACTGAAACAGAAGTCACCGGACCTTTCTATATAGTGAGAAGGTGGGGAGGGGTATTACTCAGAAGGGTGGTGGGAATGGGTGATTGGCAGATAGCTGCGATGAGCCTGTTGACGACTCTTAACGACTGCAATAGGTCTAACAGGAAAAAGCAAGGGGTGAGAAGGTGAAAAATGGCTTTGTCATGTATAATGAGATAAGAATCCAATGTCTTTATTCAAACCAGGTCTCTCCATAGTTTTAAGTTTGGTGATAAGTTGCAAAGAGAAGCTGCTGAATTGCAACTTATCACCAAACTTAAAACTATGGAGAGACCTGGTTTGAATAAAGACATTGGATTCTTATCTCATTATACATGACAAAGCCATTTTTCACCTTCTCACCCCTTGCTTTTTCCTGTTAGACCTATTGCAGTCGTTAAGAGTCGTCAACAGGCTCATCGCAGCTATCTGCCAATCACCCATTCCCACCACCCTTCTGAGTAATACCCCTCCCCACCTTCTCACTATATAGAAAGGTCCGGTGACTTCTGTTTCAGTGTATCTGAAGAAGTGTGCATGCACACGAAAGCTCATACCTAGAACTAACTCAGTTGGTCTTTAAGGTGCTACTGGAAGGAATTTTTTTATTTTGCTTTCTGTTAGGTATCTCAAATCAAGAGCTGCCAAAAGAAAAATGGACATTATTTATGTATGCTACAACAGCGGCAAGAATCTTGATAGCGCAAAATTGGAAGATGGAAGAAATACCATCAAAAGAACAATGGTAAGAAAAACTGAGGAATTATGCAGAATTGGCTAAGCTAACAGATAAACTACGAGAGAAGGACAAAAAGGATTTTAAAAGTTTGGGAACCATTTACAGGTTACTTACAGAAACAACAACTGGCAGGGTCTGAATAAACGTTCACAACTTTATTATAGTAACAGAAAAATTAGAGAAATGGTAAGGGAATTTACTTTTATATAAAGCAGGACACAATAAATAAAACTAAATAACTCAGTAGAGGGGAAGTTGAGGGAAGTCCAGAGGACGGGAGGGAGAACATTTGTATATAACATGTTGATTGATATATTTTTATTTGTTATAAAATTCAATAAATATTCATTTTAAAAAAAGAAAAAAGAAGAAGATTGAGGAAAACTTAACCAAAGCTGGCCTTTCTATATTTGTGAAGAGGTATAAGGAGACTCCCATGGACTGCAAGATCAAACCTCTCCATTCTGAAAGAAATCAGCCCTGAGTGCTCACTGGAAGGACAAATCCTGAAGCTGAGGCTCCAAGACTTTCGCCACCTCATGAGAAGAGAAGATTCCCTGGAAAAGACCCTGATGTTGGGAAAGATGGAGGGCACAAGGAGAAGGGGACGACGGAGGACGAGATGGTGGGACATTGTTCTCGAAGCTACCAGCATGAGTTTGACTAAACTGCGGGGGGCAGTGGAAGACAGGAGTGCCTGGCGTGCTCTGGTCCAGGGAGTCACAAAGAGGCGGACACGACTAAACGACTAAAGAACAACATAAGGAGACTCAGTCACTCCAAAATCAGACTGGTAAAGGCAGGAAAAGGTGCACAACAGCAAGTGACGATCGAAGAATGAAGGGACTGTGCCTACGTGGCAGAAGAAAATCATCTGGGTGTTTACAAGATGACATGGGGCAATGGAAGGTGAAGTTGAGTGCAAGGACTGGTCTAAATGCTAGAATTCCAAGGGAAAAGCCATTATCTCTCAAGCCAAGGTGGAAAAGATTAAACTGGGCTAAAACCCATGGTAACTGGACAGCGGAACAATGGGACAGTGTTATTTGGAGCGATGAGACCCCAATCTCCTTGCTTGGTAGTGAGGGCATGAAATACGCGAGGAGGAGAATCGGAGAAGATTTACATCCTACTTGCATTATACCGACCGTGAAACACCCAGACAGTGTGATGATCTGGGGTTGTATGACAGCAAAAGGTGTGGGCAGAATTTGTGTCATTAATGGGAACGTCAATGTCCCCAAATACATAAATCAAATACTTGAGCCTAAATGTGAAATCCTATTCCACTGCTGGAATGGCCTGGGAATAGCCCAAGCGAAATGAGGGGATGAGGGACCAACTCCCTTCTCTTGCCATTGCCTTCCGTTACGAGTTTGGGCGTAATCCTTGACGCCTCCCTTTCCATGGAGGCGCAGGTTACAACAACAGGCCTAGGCGACATTTTCCCACCTTCGCCGCATCAAGCAGTTGGTCCCTTACCTTTCCCGCCCTGACCTGGCCACAGTGATCCATGCGATGGTCACCCCCAGGCTTGACTACTGTAATTCGCTCTACGCGGGGCTGCCCTTGAAGCTGTCCCAGAAACTCCAGCGGGTGCAGAATGCTGCAGCGAGGCTCCTCACGGGGTCTCTGCCGTGGGAGCATATTCACCCAGTGCTTTTCCAGCTGCACTGGCTCCCAGTGGAGTACATGGTCAGGCTTAAGGTGCTGCTTTTGACCTTTCAAGCCCTTCACGGCCTAGGACTCTCATACCTCAAGGTCCATAAATAGCGACACCCTAGTGGTCCTGGGCCCTAAGGAAGTTAGATTAGCCTCAACCAGAGCCAGGGCCTTTTCAGCACTGGCTCCGGCCTGGTGGAACACTCTGTCTCATGAGACCAGGGCCCTGCAGGATCTGATTTCTTTCCACAGGGCCTGTAAGACAGAGTTGTTCCACCTGGCCTTTGGCTTAGAATCAGTTTGATTCCCTCCCCCTCTTTCTTTTTCCTTTCTCCTCCTGTGAAAAGGCTGCATCCTAATGTTTTAATGTTGTATCTTAATCTTTTAAATTGTATTTTAATCAACTTGTTTTTATTACTGGTTGTTAGCCACCCTGAGCCCGGTCTTGGCTGCGGAGGCCAGGGTATAAATAAAATTTTATTATTATTATTATTAATAATAATAATAATTCCATCTTGGTTTCACATTATCACAGCTGCAGAACTAAAAAACTTGCTTCATGCCATGGGAAGGTGTTGTAAGGACGGAATTAAAGCTAAAGGTTACCAAAATCAGTATTAATTGACATGGAGAGAATTTCTGTATATCTCCCTTTTTCTATGTGTTTCACATTTCTTTTTTATGACTGCTGTTCTAATAAATACAGATAGGTAGCCGTGTTGTTCTGCCATAGTCAAAACAAAAAATTCCTTCCAGTAGCACCTTAAAGACCAACTAAGTTAGTTCTAGGTATGAGCTTTCGTGTGCATGCACACTTCTTCAGATACACTGAAACAGAAGTCACCAGACCCTTCTATATAGTGAGAAGGTGGGGAGGGGTATTGCTCAGAAGGGTGGTGGGAATGGGTGATTGGCAGATAGCTGTGATGAGCCTGTTGAAGTCACAGTTGCAGTCGTTAAGAGTCGTTGAGATTTCCAGGCAGATAGGACGATCCCACAGGGAGCCTTACCAAGAGAGGCCACGATCCCCCGATTCTCCTCCATGACGTCCTTATGCAGAGCTCTCTGGTCAGGATCCAGCAACGCCCACTCCTCGTCCGTGAAACGAACAGTGACATCTTCAAAGCACACTGGACCCTAAAAGAAAAAAGGAAATGTCCTCCTCTGAGACAGCAGAAATATGATCTGCTACACAATGCTCTGTTGTTTCCTTCCTCTTAATTGCTGCGCTATATATATATATATATATATATACAATTTTAACTAATAATCTATAAAATGTACCACAAAACTTATCCCTCATACAATCTTTTTAGACTTCCATCAGCACCTCTGATGATCCACCATTTTATCCACTTCTTAGGCATTTCTTAACTTTATATTGCCTTTACATCTCTTAACAAATCATCCTCCCCCTTGTCCATTTTTTCCATACTTCTAATAATACTCCTCACAAAACGTCTTGCAACCCTACAAATGTCGTCTGTTCTTCACAATTACTTTTCAGTTTACTCCAGTCTTCCGTGAATTTCTGGTCTCGACGGTTTTGAATCCTTCCTCTTAGTTTATCTAATTCTGCTGCGTTATTTCAGTAGGATTGCTTTGCTGCACATTTTAATTATGGGTAGCTATTTTAATGCTTTAATTCAATTATTTTATTCTGCTTTTAATTACGGGTATTTGTCTTTGTGCAAATAGGTGGTTCTCCAACTTATGTTTTCCACGTTATTCTGCCTACGCAAGCATCCCAGTTTCCCCGATGGAAGGATCCACTTTCTCCTCTCCTCGTGAGTTGTTCTGGGGAGGTTCCCTCCCAGTGCCCTAGAGCCAAATTCCAGGGGTTCAAGGGGGCATGGAGAGGGGGAGGAGTGGGGGGCAGGCTATATTTCGCAGCAGATGTGGCTGGCTAGGTGAATCCTGGCCTCTATTTGTTCTCGTCTGTCCACAGCTTAGAAGCCTATTTTAGCATTTAGTGATGAATATAGAAATGTGGTGTGGTGTGGTGGAGTCTCCTTCTTTGGAGGTCTTTAAGCAGAGGCTTGACAACCATATGTCAGGAGTGCTCTGATGGTGTTGGCAGGGTGTTGGACTCGATGGCCCTTGTGGCCTCTTCCAACTCTATGATTCTATGATTCTATTCTATGATTCTATGAAATACAAGAAGCCTAGTTTGGATGGCCATCTGTCTTGGGTGATCTAGCTGAGACTCCTGCAATGCAGGGGGTGGGACTTGATGAACCTTGGGGTCCCTTTCAACTCTAGGATTCCATAAAAACTGCAACTACGGATGAATCCTACTGGCGACATTCACAAGGCTGGTGTCACAGAGTTATACAGGCAGGAAATCCCATAGTTCACAGCTGGAGTTAACAGCGAGAACACGATATTCACAATCTTGGCTGAGTTTCAGGCGTAATGAGCAGCTCATTCCCGGAGGGTCTGTCACTTTGCATTTCTTAGTGCAGAAAGTATGGATCTGATATTGATATTTCCTATAAAGGTGTACGACAAGGCTGTATATTGTCTCCCTGCTTATTTAACTTATATGCAGAATTCATCATGCGAAAGGCTGGACTGGATGAATCCCTAGCCGGAATTAAGATTGCCGGAAGAAATATCAACAACCTCAGATATGCAGATGACACAACCTTGATGGCAGAAGGTGAGGAGGAATTAAAGAACGTTTTAATGAGGGTGAAAGAGGAGAGCGCAAAATATGGTTTGAAGCTCAACATCAAAAAACGAAGAGCATGGCCACGGGTCTGAGGAGATTTCACCCCTCCCATACCCAAGAATCTCCTGATGATCTCCTGAGGTCTCTGCTGACTCTACAGAGAGGAGGAGCAATGTACTGCTCTCTACTTAATTAGTCAAGTGAGTGAGTCTCTGTGTGAATGAGAGAGTCAGTCAGTGTGTCGGAGAGAGAGTGCAAGAGATTGTGTTTATAGATAAGATTGCTGCTAAGAGCAGCTGCAGGCACTCAGAGTATAGCATTGATTTATGCTCAGAATATTTAGCTCTGTATATAGTTTTGTATCATAGCTGTAGCAATAGAATAAAAGGAAGATATTCTACAGAGCTGCTCTCCGAGTGGTTTATACTCTGCAAGACTCTGCAAAACGCTGCTGTGCAACGAATGTATTATTGAGACAGTGAATCCGGTGCTCTCAGCTCCAAGCTGTGAGTCCAGAGCACTGTGACCTGTTCCTGTGGGAAAGGAGGTCTCTGGCAGTGCTACCCAGCTCGCCTAGCCCAGTCGGGGCTGTAGTGCATGAATCCAGTTGGTACACTGGCTCAAGGGCGATGCTGACAGGGTCCCATCACCTTCTGGCAAATAGAAGGGGAAGAAATGGAGGCAGTGAGAGATTTTACCTTCTTGGGCTCCATGATCACTGCAGATGGTGACAGCAGTCACAAAATTAAAAGACGCCTGCTTCTTCGGAGAAAAGCAATGACAAACCTAGACAGCACTTAAAAAGCAGAGACATCACCTTACCAACAAAGGTCCGTATAGTTAAACCTATGGTTTTCCCAGTAGTGATGTATGGAAGTGAGAGCTGGACCATAAAGAAGGCTGATCACTGAAGAATTGATGCTTTTGAATTCTGGTGCTGGAGGAGACTCTTGAGAGTCCCATGGACTGCAAGAAGATCCAACCTCTCCACTCTGAAGGAAATCAGCCCTGAGGGCTCACTGGAAGGATAGATCGTGAAGCTGAGGCTCCAATACTTTGGCCACCTCATGAGAAGAGAGGACTCCCTGGAAAAGACCCTGATGTTGGGAAAGATGGAGGGCACAAGGTGAAGGGGACGACAGAGGACGAGATGGTGGGACAGTGTTCTCGAAGCTACCAGCATGATTTTGACCAAACTGCGGGAGGCAGTGGAAGACAGGAGTGCCTGGCGTGCTCTGGTCCATGGAGTCACGAATAGGCAGACATGACTAAACGACTAAACAACAACACTAATTAATTCAAGAGGGTTCCGGAAGCTTCTCTGCGTAAAAGAAACAAGCAGAAGGTTCCTGGTGTTTGGGTTAAAGTGGCTCTGTCATCTCTTCTGTCAAGGTCATGCTGACTATAAGAAGAGGCCAGAAGGAGCCTGGGTTTCACTTTCTCTCTCTCTCTCTCTCTCTCTCTCTCTCTCTCTCTCTCTCTCTTCCCTCTGGTGTTCTGTACATAGTATGCTGAGTGTTAAGGTTTAGACATTATAAGTTGTGGGACATTATAAGTTGCTGCAACTGGATTTCTTATGGACAGGGCCAATCCTGAACGTTTTAGATTTGTGAACAGATTATGCTCATTTGCCTTCAGTAGCAGTAAAACTCCGCCAGATGAAATACAATTGCCTCTGGTCTATTTTGGGGGATCCTGCAACGTCTTTACATTTTCACTCTGCTAACTATACATTGGAGTTCTGCTCTGGATCAATAATGAGTAGAATTGCAAGACAGGGTCTTCCTCCATGAAATCAGCTGCCAAAAGAGAAGGCCCCCGGCTCCCCACAGCTTTCTAAGTCCCCTCCTCTCTGGGGTTTCTGGCAAGCGATTGAACAGTGTGCAGCCTGCCTTTGCTCCTCCATTGTCAGATGTTTCCTGGCTCTGAGAGACAAGCAGGGAGGGTGGCTGCTGGCAGAAGGAGAGGGAGCCCCCGGTTGATCCTCCTTCTCCTGACTCACCTCTGCCTCTCGACCTCCCTCCTCCCACTCACCTCCTTCCTCTTCTGCCTCTGATTCTGCACTGCATTCTGCCTCAGAGTCTCCCAGCTCACTAAGCCCTGTTGCCCCTTCAGCTTCTGACACCTCCTCTTCCCAGGCTTCTCCCTCTTCTCCCTTTGACCGCTCATCCTTCCTCCACCTTCACTCCGTGGGGTCTGAGATGTCTTCCTTTCCTGGTTCCCTGGCTGCTTCCTCCCACCATTCCTCTGTGCCCAACCAGTCCATGACATTGCTCCATCCCTCGGCCTCTGTCCCCACAAGGCAGCTTCCCCTGACCTGATCTGGTTCCACAGCCGCTGTTCCCCTTCTGCCCCCATGAAAAGGCGGATCAGGAGGTCTTGCCGGCATCATTCTGTCACCTGCAAGAGCAAAAAAGGTAAGCAGGATGCCAGGAGTGCCTGCTTCTCTCACAGGTGAAACAGGGCATCTCTAACTACAGATGGGCCTTTGAGAAAGCCTTACCTGCTGAGTGCAGTTAGATGTTTGTGCCCATTTCATGTTAGTTGTGCAAAACTACTTCTCCCTTCCTTTGGACCCTTATTCCCAACTGTCCCCCCCCCAAAAAAAAAACAAGATGAAAAGAACCCACAGATGAGTTGGGAAACCAACAGAATGAGACCAAATGGAGAAAAACCACCTTCCTCCTTACCCAGTGGCCTCTCTCTGGTGTCCAACGGAGGCCTCTCTGCCTCACAGGAATCCAGGTCCATTTCTGCAAAATGATCCTTTCCCTGAAAGAGCAACAAGGATTCCAAACAGAGAATGAATGGCGAGAAATGTTAGAAAGAGAATGACAAAGACAAAAACTTTAAGGGTGTTAGATCTCATTCCGTGGATGCCTTCCCAGGAAAAGAATGGGCCAACAGTAGAGAATTATGGAATGTTCTCCATCCTGTTTGGAGCCCCTTGGGAGTATCCAGAGCAAAGACTCTCTCACCTGCTTTCTCTGTTCCTGCTTTCTCTCCTCTGCCTGACTCAGGAGGAAACCTTCGGCCAGGGCCACCGCCTGGGAACTGGTCTCCGCTCCACAGTCCTTCACCCAGCTCTCCATCTCCGGGGGAAGGACAGCCAGGAACTGCTCTAAGATCACCAGGTCCAGCATCTCAGCTTTCGTGTGCCTTTCTGGCTTCAGCCACTGATGGCAAAGGCGGTAGAGTCGGCTGCAAATCTCTCGGGGTCCTTTGGCCTCCTGGCAGCAGAACTGCCTCAACTGCTGGCTCTGCCCCTCTGAGTGGAGGGTGTCCTCCTCACCCAGGATCTTCTGCACTGGGTTTTCCCAGAATCCCCCACTGCTCCCAGTTTGGATGACATGGCCTCTTCCTTCTTCAGGGCCAGCTGAGTCTTGCTCATCCATCTGTGCTCTCAGGAAGTCTCTAAGAGATCGGAAGGAACCCTTTGGTCTTCTGCCAAGTTCTGCCTGTGCTAATGAGGTGCTAGCAAATCCTACAAAGCAAATACATTGTTTAGTTACAGAATTTTTAGGTCAGAAGAAGAGAAATGTTCCTTGAGCAAGCATGGATGAGTCTTCCTAGGAACCAGGGTGGGACTGTATGAAACCATGAGATATCTTCTGAAGAAGAAGACGGAGGAGGAGGAGAGAAGAGGAGGAGGAGGAAGAAGAGGAGGAGGAGGAGGCAGGCTCTAGCCCTCCTAGAAGGAAGATTGTGATGCAAAATGTGGAGGCCACTGAAGGGATTTCTCTGAGGTGAATCAGTCTGGTGCTCCTGCCTTTGAGTAAATGCAAGAAGTCAGAACTGACTGACAAGGGAATAATTTGTATCTTGTGGAAAATGGATGCCTGGCTCTAGTGGGGGTCCTCATTCGGGGGTCCTCAGGAGTTGCTCCCCCCACCCCCACCCCCACTCCCCTGCTTCTGTCTCCTTTTCCTGCACTTGGTCTCTCTGCCGCTCTCATGACAGATTTATGGGGTGGGGTCCCTTTTTCTTTGCTCTGAGGGCCAGGAATGTATCTGGACAAGGGCCAAGTGGGTGGAGCCAAAGACATCTCCCTTGAAGCTTAGGGTGAAGGGCAGGAAATTTATTATTCTATTAGATAGCTTCACACACGCACAGCCATTGATGCCCTGGTCCCTGGAGGCTCAGGGAGGAGCAGCGCCCATTTCCGGCTGCTTTGCCAGCACCAATCCCTTTGGGAGAGAGAGGATGGGGTCCTGGGATGCCCTGCTCTGGGTGCGAGGGGATGGCTGCCGTGGCCTCCGTGGGGAGCTGCCCTGGGAGACACGGGGAAACTGGTCCCCAATGCAGCAGCCAGACTCTGGGCTGGGATCCCTCTCTTTATCCCTGGCCTTCCTCTCTCATCTTTTTTTTTTGGGGGGGCTAGTCCACCTCGTACAGCTTTCGAAAATCATTTGCAGATGTTTCCTCTGTTCTGCAGTGACGCTGAGCGACGTCACACAGAGTTAAAGTCCCAGGGACTCCTTTGTTTAAAGAAGGGAGATTTTTCTGAAAGGGGGGGGGGGGCGGAAGGCCAAATGAGATTGGGATCCTCTGATCTGCAGGAAGGAGAGCGGGGCAGCCCTGGCCCCTCCCTGGCAGGACCCCCTCCTCCTCCCTGACTTGGGGTCCCCCCCCCTGCAGGAGCAGATCAGGCCCCCCCAGGCCCCCTCCCCTGCTGCAGCCCTGGGACCCCCACCAGATCCCAGAGAGAGAGAGGGGAGACTCACCAGATCCCGGGAGGGGAGAGCGAGGCAGCCCTTGCAGGAGAGTCCAGAGTCCTTGCAGGAGAGACACCCAAGCAGGGAAGGACTGGGGGGGTGGGGCTTGGAGCTGGAGGACCTGCCCCCCCTTGCTTCCTGGCCTCTCTAGGAAGGCAGCTCACTTCCCTTTAACCCTTGCAAGGCCAGTCCCCCCCCCCCCCCAGCTCAGCCCTCTCTCGCCTTTCTGAACCTCAGCTCTTTATTATTTTGAATGGCTTTAAGGGGGCAGCTTCCCCCTGGATCCGCCTATGGCAAGGGATCCTTTTTGGGGGGGCCTTTGGCTCTTGGCTGGGCTCTGAGCATCTCCCTCGGTCCCTTTTGGGGGGGCCTTTGGCTCTTGGCTGGGCTCTGAGCATCTCCCTCGGTCCCTTTTGGGGGGGGGCTTTGGCTCCTGGCTGGGCTCTGAGCATCTCCCTCGGTTCCTTTTTTGGGGGGCCTTTTGCTCTTGGCTGGGCTCTGAGCATCTCCCTCGGTCCCTTTTTGGGGGGCCTTTGGCTCTTGGCTGGGCTCTGAGCATCTCCCTCAGTCCCTTTGGGGGGGGCCTTTGGCTCTTGGCTGGGCTCTGAGCATCTCCCTCGGTCCCTTTTTGGGGGGGGCCTTTGGCTCTTGGCTGGGCTCTGAGCATCTCCCTCGGTCCCTTGGGGGGGGCCTTTGGCTCTTGGCTGGGCTCTGAGCATCTCCCTCAGTCCCTTTTGGGGGGGCCTTTGGCTCTTGGCTGGGCTCTGAGCATCTCCCTCGGTCCCTTTTGGGGGGGGGGGCTGTGGCTCTTGGCTGGGCTCTGAGCATCTCCCTTGGTCCCTTTGGGGGGGCCTTTGTCTCTTGGCTGGGCTCTGAGCATCTCCCTCGGTCCCTTGGGGGGGGCTTTGGCTCTTGGCTGGGCTCTGAGCATCTCCCTCGGTCCCTTTTTTGGGGGGGGCTTTGGCTCTTGGCTGGGCTCTGAGCATCTCCCTCGGTCCCTTTTTTGGGGGGGCCTTTGGCTCTTGGCTGGGCTCTGAGCATCTCCCTCGGTCCCTTTTTTGGGGGGGCCTTTGGCTCTTGGCTGGGCTCTGAGCATCTCCCTCGGTCCCTTGGGGGGGGCTTTGGCTCTTGGCTGGGCTCTGAGCATCTCCCTCGGTCCCTTTTTTTGGGGGGGCCTTTGGCTCTTGGCTGGGCTCTGAGCATCTCCCTCGGTCCCTTTTTTGGGGGGGCCTTTGGCTCTTGGCTGGGCTCTGAGCATCTCCCTCGGTCCCTTGGGGGGGGGCTTTGGCTCTTGGCTGGGCTCTGAGCATCTCCCTCGGTCCCTTGGGGGGGCTTTGGCTCTTGGCTGGGCTCTGAGCATCTCCCTCGGTCCCTTTTGGGGGGGCCTTTGGCTCTTGGCTGGGCTCTGAGCATCTCCCTCGGTCCCTTTGGGGGGGGGGCTTTGGCTCTTGGCTGGGCTCTGATCATCTCCCTCTGTCCCTTTTGGGGGGGCCTTTGGCTCTTGGCTGGGCTCTGAGCATCTCCCTCGGTCCCTTTTGGGGGGGGGCCTTTGGCTCTTGGCTGGGCTCTGAGCATCTCCCTCGGTCCCTTTTTTGGGGGGGCCTTTGGCTCTTGGCTGGGCTCTGAGCATCTCCCTCGGTCCCTTGGGGGGGGGCTTTGGCTCTTGGCTGGGCTCTGAGCATCTCCCTCTGTCCCTTTTGGGGGGCCTTTGGCTCTTGGCTGGGCTCTGAGCATCTTCCTCGGTCCCTTTTTTGGGGGGCCTTTGGCTCTTGGCTGGGCTCTGAGCATCTCCCTCGGTCCCTTTTGGGGGGGGCCTTTGGCTTTTGGCTGGGCTCTGAGCATCTCCCTCGGTCCCTTGGGGGGGGGGGCTTTGGCTCTTGGCTGGGCTCTGAGCATCTCCCTCGGTCCCTTTTTTGGGGGGCCTTTGGCTCTTGGCTGGGCTCTGAGCATCTCCCTCAGTCCCTTTTGGGGGGGCCTTTGGCTCTTGGCTGGGCTCTGAGCATCTCCCTCGGTCCCTTGGGTGGGGCTTTGGCTCTTGGCTGGGCTCTGAGCATCTCCCTCGGTCCCTTTTGGGGGGGGCCTTTGGCTCTTGGCTGGGCTCTGAGCATCTCCCTCGGTCCCTTTTGGGAGGGGGCCTTTGGCTCTTGGCTGGGCTCTCAGCATCTCCCTCGGTCTGTTGGCCAGGAAGCGAGGAGCAGCGCAGCCCAGGCTGGAGTGCCGCAGGTGAGACGCCGGGGAGGGAGAGCCCTGCTGCCGCTGGAGGAGAGAAGCCGGCCTGGGAGAGTTGTTCTGGGGTGGGGAGGAGAGTGGGAAGCAGGGGAAGCTGCTCTCTTCCCGGCCCGGCTGGCCCTTCCGGGTGTCCGAGGGGGGAATGGCTCTTTCGGTCCTGCTTGGGGGGTTCCTGGTCTTCTCTCCTGAGGGCAACAATCTGGCCCTGAGACACACAAGTTCTTCCTTCAGTTACACTCACTTTGTGAAAACAAAAAATTCCTTCCAGTAGCACCTTAAAGACCAACTAAGTTAGTTCTAGGTATGAGCTTTCATGTGCATGCACACTTCTTCAGATACACATGCACACGAAAGCTCATACCTAGAACTAACTTAGTTGGTCTTGTAAGGTGCTACTGGAAGGAATTTTTTGTTTTGACTATGGCAGACCAACACGGCTACCTATCTGTAACTCACTTTGTGGTTGCCTCATTTCAGAGGGCCCAACTGCTCTTAGATGTCCCTCAAGGCAGCGGGTCCTGAGTTCTAGCCCTGCTGAAACAATCACAATGGCTGCCAAGGAGGAACCAAGCACAGTTCAAAATAAAGAAATCATATTCTCACCATGAATGAGCAAAACTTTCTTCTGCATGTTGCTATGCAAACATACAATAGTATACTATTTTCCCTTCCAGAAATGCTGAATTGCTGATTCAATGGACAAAAAATGCATGGCGGTTGTTATTATTGTTTATTAAGTTGATATACCACCTTCATCAAGAGATCTCAGGGACTTTTAAAACATAGAACACATGAGGAGTAGACCAATGATGCATCACCTCAAATTCTTTACTCAGGTGAGTGCCCTCCTTTTGAAGGAGGCAGGTGGAATCTCCATGGTTGCTGCTACTCCTGCCCTGGGTGCTGGAAGGAAGACCTGAGAGCCAGTGTGGTGTAGTGGTTAAGAGCGGTGGACTTGTAATCTGGGGAACCGGGTTCGCGTCTCCGCTCCTCCACATGCAGCTGCTGGGTGACCTTGGGCCAGTCACACTTCCTTGAGGTCTCTCAGCCCCACTCACCTCACAGAGTGTTTGTTGTGGGGGAGGAAGGGAAAGGAGAATGTTAGCCGCTTTGAGACTCCTTAAAGGGAGTGAAAGGCGGGATATCAAATCCAAACTCCTCCTCCTCCTCCTCCTCCTCCTCCTCCTCTTCTTCTACTTTTCCATCTGACTTATGAGGTTATTGATGTCATCTTTGAGACTTCTTAGGGTAGTGATAAAGTGGGATATCCAATCCAAACTCCTCCTCCTCCTCCTCTTCTTCTTGCAAGGCCTTTTCCCACTTGGCCTAGAGGGTGAGGACCAGACTCCCCCTGCTCAACAGTTGTTGTGTGGAGACTTGAATACATCTATACTAGCCAAGTATTCTTGTACTATCTCCTTAGTTATTCTGGGCTGTGTTTCCTCTGCTGAATCATTTGCTCCAAATTCTTCAGGTCGGGCATTGTTTTCTTTATCGGGCTTAAAAGGATGATAAGAAATGACTCTGTTAACAACTCACCAACTCAAACTATGGATGAAGTGAGGTCCTGTCAAGTCTTGCAAACGAACCAGATAATGCTTGAGATTCACCGATACACTCATAGATGGATGAACCGCAGACAAATTACTATGTCCTTGTCTCAGCTCCTGAATTACCATTACCGAAATGTAGATCTAGAAAATTTCCACTTCCTGCCTACCTTGAGAAACACCATGCGCCTATTTATGACCTTTAGGTCATCAACCCTCCCATCTCGACTCATGGAGATAAAGGATACTCTATGGTGGTTCCATTCTCTCCGCCCAGTGAGGGTATTTAAGGACGAAACAAGGAGGCAATTGGTCCCTTGCATAGAGTCAAAGCTAATGCAGATAAGGGAAACCAAGCTCAACACTAGAAACACTAATTGCCTGAAGAAAGAAAAGAACTCTGCAAGCCTAGAATTACAAGACCTGAAGAAGAGGCTAATGAGTATAAAGACTGAGATTTCTACCCAAAATATAAGGACAGTAGAGCCTAGAGCACAATATTTAAAGACCTCCAACAGCTCTTTATCCCATGGAAAGACATCAGTGCAACTCCCTGTTCCCTTTTCAAACGACACCGAATTAGATGAGGAATTTGGCGCCTCCGACATTTCTATGGCAACACCACCTAAAGAACTCTATGTTGCTGACAATCCGGAGATATCCAGCACCAAATCTACATCTGGACCTTTGCCTAATGTTCCAAAAACTTACCAGAATGATCAGCCTTCTCTACTGTACTCCTGGCGAGACAGGATGGACAGATCTTCCGAATTCGAATCTGGCTCTTTGTTGGCCAGTGATCCACATTTTATAACACATACCTCATTAATACTTCCACAGCCACAGATAGAATCAACAATCCTCCAATTAACCCAGGAGGGAGAGGGGGATTGACAGTTAATGAAACACCATGGGACTGTCCCCCCAGCTTGGGGTGCGGTTGGTTGGGTTTTATCTTCTAGGGATACTTACCCTATCAGACCTCCACCTCTTTCCCATACCATTTTGACCCAGGAGTCCTGGCCCAAGGATGACTTGTTATTGAGGGGATGTTACCCATCCATTGGGGAGGCTAGTATGGGATCTGGGATTTCCACAATTGAAGGGCTAGGGAGGAATGGCGGTGGGGCTAGATATCTCTATCGACGAAGGGTTTCGAGATGCAGTGATCCTTGAACCCCTTCCAATCTACGCCCCATCCCAAGGGATGAGGGTAGGAAGAGCAAGGATTACACACCTCCATCATTGGTGCTGTGCAATGCCAGGTCCATAGGCAACAAAAACGCCACCATGCGTGACTTTTTTGTCTCGCAGGGGATTGACCTGGCTTGCGTGACGGAGACCTGGGTACGGGAAGGCGAAGCAGTCTCCCTACATGAGATAACACCCCCAGGTTTCTCTGTCCTCCATCAATCGCGGACTGTGGGTCGGGGGGGAGGAGTAGCGTTGTTATTCCGGGAGGATTGCTCTTTCAGAGCTCTGCCATCACTGGCGATCTCCGGCATTGAATGTGTTGGTCTCGTGTGGGGCACCAAGGAGAGCTTGGCTGTCTGGCTGGTGTACCGACCACCCAGCACACCTGCAGCCACCCTGTCAGACCTGCTGGAGGTGGTGGCGGGCTGGGCCTTGGAGTTCCCAAACCTACTGGTTTTGGGAGACTTCAACGTCCATACCGATGCCGCTCCCTCCTCACAGGCTCTGGACCTAGTGACTTCCATGGCAACACTAGGGCTCTCCCAGGTTGTTTTGGGCCCCACTCATCAAGCAGGCCACACACTGGATCTGATCTTTGGGGCTGGCATAGATGTGATCATGCTCCCTGCTGTGGAAGTGCCATGGTCTGATCACTACGCTCTGAAAGCCAAGATTGACTTCCCGCTCCTCCCCGGCTCGGGTGGCGAACCAATTTGGGTTCGTCCGCAAAAACTGATGGATCCTGATAGATTCCGCCAAGCCTTGCGGAACCCTGCTCCTCCTGGCACCTCATTAGATGACCTTGTTGAGGACTGGAATAACCAGCTCTTGGCAGCCATTGATGAGATCGCGCCTAAGTGCCCTCTGCGACCCCGTCGAAACCGGGCCCCTTGGTTTACTGAGGAGCTCCGGAAAATGAAGCGGGATCTCAGACGGCTAGAGCGAGTATGGCGACGGACTCGTGACGGAGCCTCAAGAACATCTTATAGGATGCTTATGAAAGCCTATGAGATGGCTATGAAAGCTGCTAAGAAATCTTACTTTGCAGCTTCCATTGCATCCGCTAGCTCTCGCCCGGCACAACTTTTTAGAATAATTAGGTCAATAACATCCTTAGGAGGACAACCAAATTTAAGCACAAATTCGACCCACAGCTGTGAGGCATTTGCGAGTTTTTTTGCGGAGAAAGTCCTATTGCTCCGCCGTGACCTCCCTGCCAATTTAGATACAGTGACTGAACTGGAGGCCCCTCGACTGACTTCAGGTCCAGTGTTGGACCATTTCGACCGGATATTCCCTACTGATGTGGATAGATTCCTCCAAGTTGGTAGGCCCACCACCTGCCTCCTTGATCCGTGCCCGTCTTGGCTGATTAGGGAGTGTCCAGATGTTGCGCGGACCCCCCTGGTTGAAATTATCAATTTGTCCCTTGACACGGGGACATTCCCAGGGAAACTGAAGGAAGCAGTGGTGTGTCCACTCTTAAAAAAAACTTCATTAGATCCCTTAGACCTATCCAATTACCGCCCAGTTTCAAATCTTCCATACCTGGGTAAGGTAATTGAGAGAGCGGTTGCTGAACAGCTTGGTAGGTTTCTGGAGGAAACATCGGCATTAGATCCATTTCAGTCCGGTTTCCGTCCTGGTTTTGGGACGGAGACGGCTCTGGTTGCCCTAACAGATGATCTCCGTAGACAACTGGATCGAGGCGGGTCAGGACTGCTGATCCTTTTAGATTTGTCAGCAGCCTTTGACATGGTCGATCATGATCTTCTGGACCATCGCCTCGCAGACGTGGGGATACAGGGCATAGTCCGTAACTGGTTGTGCTCTTTTATCTCTGGTCGGGGACAGAGGGTGGCACTAGGGAGGGAAATGTCGTCGCGCCACTCCTTGGTGTGTGGAGTGCCGCAGGGCGCAATTCTCTCCCCGATGCTTTTTAACATCTTTATGCGCCCCCTTGCCCAGATTATCCGGAGCTTTGGGCTGGGCTGTCACCAATATGCTGATGACACTCAGCTCTATCTGCTGATGGATGGCCACACCGACTCGGCCCCGAACACACTGACCAGATGCTTGGAAGGTGTGGCTGGATGGTTTCGTGGGAGCCGATTGAAACTAAATCCTTCGAAGACAGAGGTCCTATGGCTAGGTCGGGATGGCATGGGGATGAGGGACCAACTCCCTTCTCTTGCGGGGGCCCAATTAGTGCCATTGCCTTCCGTTAGGAGTTTGGGCGTAATCCTTGACGCCTCCCTTTTCAGTGAGGCGCAAGTTACAGCAACAGCCAAGGCGACATTTTTCCACCTTCGCCGCATCAAGCAGTTGGTCCCTTACCTTTCCCGCCCCGACCTGGCCACGGTGATTCATGTGACGGTCATCTCCAGGCTTGACTACTGTAATTCGCTCTACGCGGGGCTGCCCTTGAAGCTGTCCCAGAAACTCCAGCGGGTGCAGAATGCTGCAGCGAGGCTACTCACGGGGTCTCTGCCATGGGAGCATATTCACCCAGTGCTTTTCAAGCTGCACTGGCTCCCGGTGGAGTACAGGGTCAGATTTAAGGTGCTGCTTTTGACCTTTAAAGCCCTTCACGGCCTAGGACCCTCGTACCTACGGGACCGCCTGTTGGCTATTTGCAGTATGCTAGCGCTGCAGAGAGCTTGCTGGGGAGACCATGCATTAAAAAGAAAGGGACTCAAAAATAACTTAAACAAGGTTTTAATTACAAGAAAACAAAAACTCCTTATACACTAAATACATTAACAACAAACCAGACCCAACCCCCAGGGTAATGGGAGAGCTAGGTGCTGCTCCTTATATACTACATGCAAATGCTGACACACCTTTAATCAATGCAACTCAGCAGCACCTGCTATGTTTCACAGCTGTGAAGCTGGGTCTTGTTATCTTGCTCTGGCCCTTGCTCTGGCCCCTTAAAGACATACACATTAGGTGGAACAATGATGAACCTTTACATTTAAAGAAACCATTGAACATTTCCCCTGCGGTTCATCATTGTGGAACAAAAACATAAAGCATACTTTGTACATGTTTTTCATGTGTAACCTTTGGAAGTGCTTTTGTAAAAATGTCTGCAATTTGATTGTTACCTGGAACATATTCAAATACAATCATTTCGTCAGCAATTAATTTCTTTACAAACTGCAAACGTAATCTTAAGACTCTAGTGCGCTGCGTATTGGTTTCTGAACATAGGATAGCGAGTCCACTCTGGGAATCAAGGTAAACTTTTACTGGTAGTGTTACTTGCATCTGTAGGTCTGCAAATACTTGCAGATACCATTCTACATCACGAGTGGCCTGAACGCATGCACATAATTCACTCTCGGTTGTGGAGAGACAAATAATGGTTTGTGTCTGGGACTTCCATTCAAATGGACAACCGTTATAACAAAACACCATACCAGACACACCCCTGCAATTATTTTGTTCCACTGCATGAGATGCATCGCAGAAAATTTCAAAACCTTTGTCAATACTTGATGTAAACTGCAACCTATAATGTTTGGTATGTTTAAGGTACATTACCACTCTCTTAAGAGCAGAGAAACATTGTGTAGTGGGTTTTTCCACAAATTTTGCCAGAAAGTGAAAAGCATAAGTTATATCTGGTCTTGAGATTCTTTGAATGAAATTTAGCTTGCCTATAGCAGAACGATACAAAGATTTGTTAGGAAATGGCTTATCTTCACCTGTAAAGGTGAAACCACACACCATAGGCATTTCCTTCCCATTTGCATTTTCTAAACGTAGCATTTCAACAAGATCATCAATTTTTGCAGTTTGATGAACCAGAAAAGATCCATTTTTGCCTTTCTCAATTTGCATGGATAAGTAATTTTTAGCTATGCCTAATTCCACCACATCAAATTTCTTCTGTAACTGTGATACTACCTGTTCATATTCCTGTTTAGTTTTTGTAGAAATTAACACGTCATCTACATACACACATATTTGTCACAGAGTTTGCCCTTTCCTTTATAAACACACAATTGTCTGCCTTTCCTTGTGAAAAACCAATATTCAGCAATTCTTTTGCTAAAGTTTGGTGCCAATTCCTTCCACTTTGGTGCAGACCATAAAGGGATTTATTTAATTTGCATACCAAACCTTCAGCAGCGTCTATGCCTTCAGGAACACGCATAAAAATTTGTTCTTTTAAATCTGCAAACAAATATGCAGTTTTTATATCTAGGTGATAAACAGTCCACGTTGTGATGCATCTTTTAACAAAAGCTTAACTGTTTCATATTTTACACTTGGTGAATAACACAAATCATAATCTTCACCTGGAATTTGTTGAAAACCCCTAGCAACTAATCTTGCTTTGTACCTTACAACTTCATTTTTGTCATTCATTTTAACTCTATAAACCCATTTTGAATCAATAAGTCTCATATCTGGGGTTTGTGGTACAAGAGACCAAGTGTTATGCTCTTTTAAAGAAGCTATCTCAGAGTTCATAGCTTTATACCAATTTGCAGCTTGGTGCTTAGGTAAATTCTGAACGTCACTGTAGCTTTTTGGCTCAAAAACCACCTTATTGGCATACACAGTATTAAAATGTTCATCTGCAAATCGTTGTGGCTTCAGCCTCTTTCTATCTGAACGTCTTAGTCCAGAAGGAGAGTCAGACGCCTCAGACTTAATGGGACTAAGTAAATTACTAGTTTCAGGTTGTAAATCATCACTGTCAGATTGAAGAGATGCCTGTAGGCTAAGCTCACGGTTAGAAAACACAAGAGAATCTAACCTCCCCTCGGGTGCCTGTGACTTTAAATCATCAAACAAATTATCAGATTCAACAGGCTTTTTGTCTTTTTCCATTAATTCAGAAGCACCATTTCCTGCTGCTGCTGCTTCTTCCTCTTCTTCCTCAGTACTATCTATACCATCAGTATCTTGGAAAACAGCAACTCCATTCCAATTTACAGTTTGTATCATGCTTCTGGTAATATGAAATTTGCCAGTTGCTGGTATGTAAATTCTGTACGCCCCCTGCTGGTATCCCATTAATTTTCCCTGAACACTACGCTCACCCAATTTCTGCTTAGCGGGATAATGCATAATTACATCTGAACCCCAAATGCGTAGGTATTTCAGATTAGGGCGTTTTTTAAACAGCTTCTCATAGGGGGTGACATCTAAACCAGAATGATAACTGCGATTTCTGACATAACAAAACGCACTAAGCGCTTCAGCCCAAAAGTCTTTGGGCAGATTAGCATCGTGCAGATACGTTTTAACCCCTGCCTGCAGGTCACGCTGCACAACTTCAACAAGCCCATTTTGCCAGGGACTTCGGGGGCAAGATAACTCATGAGTAGTCCCCTGTGCTTCCAGGAATTTCTCAAAATCCTCAGAAACAAATTCTCCGCCCCGGTCAGAAAACAGGTTCTTAATTGGTTTGTTAAAGTGCATTTTTACCCAGTTGCAAAAAACTTTGTACTTCTCAAATGCTTGGAACTTCTCAGCTATTGCATAAGTCCAACAATATCTACTATACTGGTCTATGAGGGTAAGCCAGTACTTAGAACCTCCTAATGATGGTGGGAGTGGCCCAACTAAGTCACAATGTACACGCTCAAATGGCTCAGTTACTTTCCTATCTGAGCACCTACCCTTGCGTGCAACCTTAATCTTATTCTTGCAACAGGATAAACATTGCATAAAGAATTTACATGGTTTTAAGTTGAGGCCATTAACAATAGTCTTCGTCCTAATTACATCAGCAAAATTCAAGTGTCCCAGAATTCTGTGCGCCTCATGGACACACCCAGAATGAGGCCTTACATTCCTCAACCCCTGGCTTGACTGTGCTGCTCTGCAATTTATAGGTGATTGGGAGTAGGTGCGAAAATACAGTCTATATAAACCATCAGAGTCCCGGGCATACAATAGACGTTTGTTTCCCTCAAAAAACTCACACATTGACTTTAAGAAACGCACAGTTATACCTTGATGAGCAAAACACCTTACTGACAATAAATTGTCCACTGATGGGCAGTATATGCAGTTTGCTATTGTAATGTTTAAAGAGTCAAGTTTAACAGTACCCCTGCCAAGCGACTGCAAGACTTGTGAATTGGCTAAATGTACATTACCAATTTCCTCTTCGAAAGAAATAAACAAGCTTCGATCATTGCAAATGTGGTGAGAGGCTCCTGAGTCCACAATAAAAGACTTCCACTTGGCACCTTTAATTCTTTTACGATCTGTTGTCCGAGCATGAAAAGCTCGCGGCTCATTTCTGTCTTTAAGGTGCGATGTTGGCTGCTGAGATGACAACCGTGACTGACGAGCAGAAAAAGGCTTAGGAGTACATTGCTTTCTTTTGGCTCTGCAGTCCTTTGCAAAATGTGCTTGCTTATTGCAGAACCAACAATGCTTTGCAGATTTAAATGCAGTTGTATCACAACAAGTTTGCATATGGTATTCCTCATTCTTTCTGGAAATAGGAGTGCTTATGGCACAAGCCTCCCTTCTATCCAACTCGCCCATTAAGCTTGCCGTCACCCCTTCCACAGTTAATTGTGCTGGTGGGACGGCAGATATCTGGCTAGCTATACCATCAAAGTCCTCATTAAGGGAACAAAGAATGATAAAAACATACTGAATATCAGGTATGTCCATGTCCCTTCGAATTAATTCGCCGCGTATTGCCTCCAGACGTCTCAACTGCCAAATCACTACCAGGCTGCAACTTGGTCTGGTACAGCTGCTTGAAAAACGTCAATGCAGACGCTGACTCTTTTCTAACATGCACTGCTGCAAGACTGTCCCACATTTCTTTGGCAGTTTTCTTATTTCTTATATAGACTACTTGCTGGTCGCTGACTGCCAAATTAATTATTGCCCTGGCTTTTGCATCTCCTTTCGACCAAGCATTAGTTACAGGGTCAGGAGGGTCATCAGTTACATAGGTCCATACTTCCCTAGAGGTCAAATGTGCCTCCACCCGAAAAGACCATAAACTATAGTTCTCATCTGTCAGCTGTGGGAAGACCAGAGCCTTCTCAGCTTCAGGAACCCGGTCAACCATTCTGGAAATCTTCCAGACCCACAAAAACTACACTAACAGGAGAAGGAGTTTTCAAACCTTTCTCAGAGTCCAAAAATATGCAGTCATCCACTCAGCAGCTGGGCCCATAACCAAAGATGTTGGCTATTTGCAGTATGCTAGCGCTGCAGAGAGCTTGCTGGGGAGACCATGCATTAAAAAGAAAGGGACTCAAAAATAACTTAAACAAGGTTTTAATTACAAGAAAACAAAAACTCCTTATACACTAAATACATTAACAACAAACCAGACCCAACCACCAACCCAACCCCCAGGGTAATGGGAGAGCTAGGTGCTGCTCCTTATATACTACATGCAAATGCTGACACACCTTTAATCAATGCAACTCAGCAGCACCTGCTATGTTTCACAGCTGTAAAGCTGGGTCTTGTTATCTTGCTCTGGCCCTTGCTCTGGCCCCTTAAAGACATACACATCGGGTGGAACAATGATGAACCTTTACATTTAAAGAAACCATTCAACCATTTCAAGCTGCACTGGCTCCCGGTGGAGTACAGGGTCAGATTTAAGGTGCTGCTTTTGACCTTTAAAGCCCTTCACGGCCTAGGACCCTCGTACCTACGGGACCGCCTCTCCTGGTATGCCCCACGGAGAGCCTCAAGGTCCATAAATAACAACACCCTAGTGGTCCCAGGCCCTAAGGAAGTTAGATTGGCTTCAACCAGAGCCAGGGCCTATTCAGCTCTGGCTCCGGCCTGGTGGAACTCTCTGCCTCATGAGACCAGGGCCCTGCAGGATCTGATTTCTTTCCGCAGGGCCTGTAAGACAGAGTTGTTCCGCCTGGCCTTTGGCTTGCAGCCAATTTGATTCCCTCCCTCCCTCTCTCTCTCTTTTTTTCTTTCTTTCTTTTCCTTCTCCTCCTGCGATGAGGCTACATTTTAATATTTTAATGTTCCATTATTTTAATGTTGTATTTTATTTTTGTTTTTAAGTTTGTAATCATTCATCTTGTTTTTATTATTGCTTGTAAGCCGCTCTGAGCCCGGCCTTGGCTGGGGAGGGCGGGGTAGAAATAAATTATTATTATTATTATTATTATTATTATTATTATTATTATCGGAGAAGACTGAGGCAAAGAAGGCATTGAGGAGTTCAGCCCTTTCTGTGTCCCGTTTGCATTTCACCATCTTCTCCTCTGAGTGACCCCACTGTTTCTTTGTTCTTCCTTTTGCTACGAACAGACCCATAAAAGCCTTTTTTGTTGCTTTTAACCTCTCTAGCAAGCCTGAGTTCATTCTGTGCTTTAGCTTTTCTGACTTTGTGTCTACACGTGCTGGCTATTTGTTTGAATTCCTCTTTGGTGGTTTCCCCCCTTTTCCATTTTTTGTACACATCCTTTTTTAATCTTAACTCAGTTAAAAGTTCTTTAGATAGCCACCCTGGCTTCTTTAGGCACCTTCCATGTTTCCGTCTCATTGGTATTGCCTGAAGTTGTGCTTTTACTATCTCCCTCTTAACAAACTCCCAGCCATCATGAGATCCCTTTCCTTTTAATATTACTGTCCATGGGATCTCACCCAGCACTTCCCTAAGTTTTATGAAGTCGGCTTTCTTCAAGTCAAGAAATTGAGTCCTAGTATGCTTGGCTGCTCCTTTCCACTGTATAGTAAACTTCAGAAGAGCATGATCACTCGCGCCTAATGATCCTTCCACTTCTACCCCACTAACCAGGTCATCAGCATTGGTTAGGACCAGATCTAAAATGGCTGTTCCTCTTGTTGCTTCTCCCACTTTCTGGACAACAAAGTTTTCTGCAAGGCCAGTGAGGAATCTGTTTGACCTTATGCTCTTGGCTGAGTTTGACATCCAGCAAATATCCGGGTAATTGAAGTCCCCCATTACTACTATCTCCCTTCCTTTTGCATGCTTGGCCATCTGTTCCAGGAAGGCATCATCTATGTCCTCCATTTGGCTTGGGGATCTATAGTAAACTCCCACAATGAGGTCCCTGTTATTCTTCTCTCCCTTAATTTTGACCCAAATGCTCTCACTTTGGCTTTGAGGTTCTAAATCTTGGATCTCTTCACAGGTATACACATCCCTGACATATAACGCCACTCCTCCTCCTTTCTTGTCTGGTCTGTTTCTCTGAAATAGATTGTATCCCTCCATTCTTACATTCCAATCCAATCGTGGGACTTATCCCACCAGGTTTCAGTGATGCCTATTATGTCATATTTAGTTTGCTGTACCAAGAGCTCAAGCTCATCTTGTTTATTACCCATGCTTTGCGCATTAGTGTACAGACATTGAAGTCCATTAATCATTCCCCCGTGTCTCTTATTTAAGGATTTTTTCCTCCCACCACTAGGTCTGCGTGCTGTTTGCTCCATTTGGTCTATGACATTTGGATGATCATCTTCATCAATTGATAGACTCCCACCTTCAGGAGCACTGTCTCCCTCCCCCACATTAGTCAGTTTAAAGCCCTCTTGATGAGGTTTCTGAGATTTTTATAATAATAATAATAATAATAATAATAATTTTTTATTTATACCCCGCCCTCCCCAGCCAAGGCCGGGCTCAGAGCGGCTTACAAACAATAATAAAAACAAGAAGAATGATTACAACTTAAAAACAAAAATAAAATACAGCATTAAAATAATGGAACATTAAAATATTAAAATGTAGCCTCATTGCAGGAGGAGAAGGAAAAGAAAAAAAGAGAGAGGGGGGGAGGGAGGGAATCAAATTGCCTCCAAGCCAAAGGCCAGGCGGAACAACTCTGTCTTACAGGCCCTGCGGAAAGAAATCAGATCCTGCAGGGCCCTGGTCTCATGAGGCAGAGCATTCCACCAGGCCGGAGCCAGAGTTGAAAAGGCCCTGGCTCTGGTTGAAGCCAATCTAACTTCCTTAGGGCCCGGGACCACTAGGGTGTTGCTATTTATGGACCTTGAGGCTCTCCGTGGGGCATACCAGGAGAGGCGGTCCCGTAGGTACGAGGGTCCTAGGCCGTGAAGGGCTTTAAAGGTCAAAAGCAGCACCTTAAATCTGACCCTGTACTCCACCGGAAGCCAGTGCAGCTTGGCAAAAACATTCCTCCCAACCGTTGTGAGGTGCAGCCCATCTCTTGCCAGAAGTCCATCTTCAAGAAACTGCAGTCCGTGATCTAAGAATTCAAACCGTTCCTGTTTACACCATTTGCGAAGCCAGCTGTTCACTTCCACTATTTCTCCCTCTCTCCCTGGGCCACGTCATTCAACTGGGAGGACAGATGAGATGACAATTTGTGCATTTAATTGCTTCAATTTCCTGCCCAGAGCCTCATAGTCTCTTTTGATCTTCTGGAGGCTATTGCTTGCAGTGTCATTGGTTCCCACATGAACCAAGAGGAAGGGGTATTTGTCAGTGGGTTTTAGGATTCCTTGCAGTCGTTCAGTTACATCTTGGATCTTAGCCCCGGGGAGACAGCACACTTCCCGAGACATCTTGTCAGGCCCACAGATCACTGCTTCTGTTCCCCTCAGTAGGGAATCCCCTATCACCACTACACGCCTCCTCTTAGGTTTGGTCGGGGTTCTTCCATGATCTGTCCGTTCCAAGGTCGCCTGCACATTCCCTGAGGACTGACTTTGCTGCTCGTCTTCATATACCTGATCGACTGTAACGAGGGAGAGATCCTCAAATGGAGTCTGCTCTTCGTCTTCCATGCTAGGGGAGAGGACCTCAAAGCGATTGTGTATTTCTAAACAATCAGAGCGAACCCTGGGCCTGCTACTTCTTTGAGTCACGTTTCTCCATATATCTGGCTCCTGTGTTGGTGAACTAGCCTCCTTCTCAGGGGAGTCCCCTGTCTCCTCCTCGGTGGAGACGGTGTGCTCTGTTGCTTCCAAGAAGAGCTCCAGCTCTCTAATGCTTTGGAGCGTAGCCACACGTTCCTCCAGTTGCTGGACTTTGTCTTTTAAGAGAGCAATCAACATGCAATTGCTGCGGGTAAAGCTGCCTGCAACCTTTGGCAAGATGGCAAACATTGCGCAGGAATGGCAGGCGACTGCAGCTGTTCCCTCACTCTCCATCTTGAGAACGTGTCATTGGGGCTGGCTACAGCGTTCCTCCATCCTAAGAAGCGTGCAGACAGGACAAATAATTCCCCCCCAAAAAAACCCTAGGTCTCCCCCAACAAACGTTTGAGACTAGCTCCCCTAAATCTAAAGATGGATCAAACTGTGCGCGCCGCTGCCCTGCAAGCTCTGATAAGCTCCTCCCACAGCTAATCACCTGACTCAACAGAAACCCTGCCCCCTCTGACCTTTCCACAGGGAGAGCAGCTAATCAGCCACAAGAAACACACCAGAAAACCCTTTTTGCTCCTTCTTCAGCTGCTGCCCTGCAAGCTCTCAAAAGATCACAAAGAACTTGCATATGGGAGTGGATTCAGCATGGACTGGAACAAAGGACAATGATCAGATCTTCTCTCTGGGGGCAGGAAACCGCCAACTCCCCTCTGTCACCTGGAAAATACTCATGGGGAGGGGGGGAAGGGAACCAGCCAGGTGACAGGACACTCAGGTTACCACTGCAACTCCTCCCTCAACCCCTCCTTTCTGTAATGTATGCATGATGTTTCTGGGGGTGGGCTTGACCTACAGGATGGGAATTTCAAAAGTTTTTATAAGGTCTTGCACACCATTTTTCTGTGTCTTTTCTCTCTCCTGCAAGTGAGGGGAATACCCTGTTGCAACAGTCAATAAAGGCCAAGCCTACAGGCTGCAGTTTTGCTCCAGGTTATCCTGGTTGGTGTCTTTGTTTTGTCCAAGGGAGCCCTCGGATTTTTCCGGTAACAACAGCCAGGGGCCACTTTTCCTCGCTTCCCCTGAGGTATTTTCCTTCGTATGCCAGACCCAGGGGATCCTCTCAGCCCTTGCCACCGACTCGGGGAATCTCCTATTCCTAGAAGATCTCTCTCCTCCTGACTGGAAGGAGACCCCAGAAGAAGAGGAGAGTCTTCCCACAGCTTCTCCCTCCAGCCTCTCTTCCATCTGAATACTCCCTCCAGACCCTCAACATGGTCTCCCCATCTCAGCTATGAGGCTCCTTCCTCTGGCCCCATAGATATTCTCCTCAGAGCGGATGATCCACTCAGATCAGAGCCACTTCTCCCTCCCTCCCTCCCCCCTCTCCTCATCCCCATCTTCTCCCAACCTTCCCTCTTTCCCATCTCAAATCCCCTCAGAAAGGGCTCTCTTTATTTTCCCTCCAAAAGTGCTGGCGCCACCCCCCTCTGGGTAGCCAATCAGAAAGAGGCTCTGGCCCCCTGGTGGAATGGTGAGGCACTGCACCCCCAGACTCTGCTCTGGCTCTGCTGTCCGTCACAGCAGCCAGCTGCCCCAGCAGGCCTTGCAATCTCCCCACCGCTTGAGCCGTCCCCCATTGTCTCCTGAGAGAGACGGATGAGGAGACAGCCATTCAGGGGCCACAGGAAAGGGGGATCAGGGACCGACAGAGGCAAACTGGAGTGGGGCAGCATCGCTGAATGGATGCCTACCTCTCTCTCTCTTCTTCCTTCTCAATATCCGTTATTGCTAGCTAAGAAATTGGGGGAAAGGCAGCTACTCTGTTTAGGGTTTCTTGGGGTTGAGATCCGTAAGCTGAGTATGGTACGATTTCTCAGCAATAAATAGGATACACTTTTATGGGTGTTGCGGAAGATTCCAGGTTGATTGACGACTCATCCGCCCTGCCAGTCGGGTGCAAGTCCCTCATGGATCCATGCGGTCGGTAAAAGAAGCAAGTTCCAGCCAAGTAATTTGGAGCAAAACAGCGGTCAGTAGACCTTGATCTTTATTGTTGCCCAACAATAAACCAAGGGTTACCTTGACTTTTAACCAGAGTACATTTCACAGGGCATCATGAATAGGCCCATACTACATCACAGAGGAGCAGGGGATATAAGACATACACAAGTTCAGCAGGGGCCAGACACCGCTCCCAACACCTCTTAAGTAAGGTAAAGGTAAAGGTACCCCTGCCCGTACGGGCCAGTCGTGTCCAAATCTGGGGTTGCGTGCTCATCTGGCTCTAGAGGCCGTGAGCCGGCGCCATTCGAAGACACGTCCGGGTCACGTGGCCAGCGTGACAAAGCTGCAGCTGGCGAGCCAGCACCAGCTCAGCATACGGAATCGCCGTTTACCTTCCCGCTATAAAGCGGTTCCTATTTATCTACTTGCACTTAAGAGTGCTTTTGAACTGCTAGGTGGGCAGGAGCTGGGACCGAACGACAGGAGCTCACCCCGCCGCGGGGATTCAAACCGCCGACCATACGATCGGCAAGTCCTAGGCACTGAGGTTTTACCCACAGCGCCACCCATGTCCCTTTAACCTCTTAAGTACCCATTACCCAAAGAACAATGAAACCCTTGGCATCTCCTTGCCCTCAGGACTTGTCCGAAGATGGGGTTTCAGAACACCTGACTTGCTAAAGTGCCTCTGGGGATGTCTATTGTTGCCCCCCCCGTCACTCCCTGGGTGGGGGGCCGTGTATGTGCTCTCAGGCTTGGGGAAAGATGCCCTCTTCCGGCTGCCCACGTGACTTCCTGCTTCTTGGTTCATGGAGGGAGGTGGAGCCCAAATTCACCTTTCTTTCAGGGTTAAAATGCTATTGGAATGAGGAGAGTCGGTTAAAGTATGGATTTTCTACGAATTTATAAAGCTGGGTATCTTCCCTGCGCTGTCAAGTCAAAAGCATACATTCAGGCCTAATATTTGTAACTGCCCTTGATCTGATTCTGCCTTCTGCCACATTGACCTCCACTCCCCGTTTGGTGTCTGCAAATGTGATGAGCATGTTCCTTCAACCAAGTCATTTATAACGAAGTTGAACAACAACGGGCCCAGGACAGAACCCTGCAGCACCCCTCTTGTCACTTTTCCCCAGGATGATGAGGAACCATGAAGGAGTCCTCTTTGGGTTCGGTCAGTCAAATCCACCGAACAGTTTCCTCATTCAGCCCACATTTTACCAGCTTCCTCACAGAAAGATCACGGGAGACTTTGTCAAAAATTGCCTTACTGAAATCAAGATGCACTATTTCCACAGCTGTTCCCTGATCAACAAAGTTTGTAACTCCATCCAAAAAAAGGGGAGGAGAGATTTCTCTGGCTTGACTTGTTTTTGAGAAAGGCATCCTTTCATCTTGTATGCTTATGTTGTGAAATCTTCAGATGGAGGGCACATAAATATTAAAAATGATAATAAATAAGGATATTGACAAGCTGAAACATGTGCAAAGGAAGGTGATTTATGTAATTATTTAATTTGTATACCACCCGAGCCAGTAGTGCCAACTTGAATCAAATATTGGTGGGGGGCCAGGTAAGGCCCTCCTTGCACAATCAATCACATGATGCATGCAGGCCATTGGAATGGCAATGCCTATCAACTGCGGGGTGCGCCCCCCTCAAATATATCATTGGGGAGCAAAAACCCCTCAGCCTCTAAAAGTCGACTCCTGTTCCCACATGTCTCAGGACGGTTACAACATAAAAAGACAACATAAAAACACAAAATATACATCTGTAACCCCCCTCACTACCACATTTTAAAAGGGCATCAGATGTCAATCAGGCAAAGGCCTGGTTAACAAGGTGCGGATTTGCCTGGCTCCTAAAGCTGTATAATGGTTTTTTCAACCGTTGCATGAATTCTCTGATGGGAAGTGAGATTGGCACTCTGACTGAAGCTCTTTCCACATTCCATGCACTGATAGGGTTTTCCCCCTGTATGAATTCTCTGATGGGAAGTGAGATAGGAGCTTGTACTGAAGCTCTTTCCACATTTCATGCACTGATAGGATTTCTCCCCTGTATGAATTCTTTGATGGGAATTGAGATGGGAGCTCTGACTGAAGTTCTTTCCACATTCCACGCACTGATAGGGTTTCTCCCCTGTATGAATTCTCTGGTGCTTAGTGAGATGGCCTCTCCGACTAAAGCTCTTTCCACATTCCCCACACTGATAGGGTTTCTCTCCCGTATGAATTCTCTGATGGGAAGTGAGATGGGAGCTCTCCCTGAAGCTCTTTCCACATTCCAAGCACTGATAGGGTTTCTCCCCTGTATGAATTCTCTGATGCGAAGTGAGATGGAAACTCGAACTGCAGCTCTTTCCACATTCCACGCACTGATAGGGTTTCTCTCCTGTATGAATTCTCTGGTGCTTAGTGAGATTGTAGCTCTTACTAAACCTCTTTCCACATTCCCCACACTGATAGGGTTTCTCTCCTGTATGAATTCTCTGATGGGAAGTGAGAATGTGGCTGTAACTGAAGCTCTTTCCACATTCCACACACTGATAGGGTTTCTCTCCTGTATGAATTCTGTGATGCTTAGTGAGATTGGAGTTCTGACTGAAGCTCTTTCCACATTCCCTGCACTGATATGGTTTCTCCCCTATATGAATTAGTTGATGCGAAGTGAGAGAGGAGCTCTGACTGAAGCTCTTTCCACATTCCACACACTGATAGGGTTTCTCCCCTGTATGAATTTTCTGATGCTTAGTGAGATTGGAATTCTGACTGAAGCTCTTTCCACATTCCACGCACTGATAGGGTTTCTCCCCTGTATGAATTTTCTGATGCTTAGTGAGATTGGAATTCTGACTGAAGCTCTTTCCACATTCCATGCACTGATAGGGTTTCTTTCCAATGAGAATTCTTTGTTGGGAAGTGGAATGGGAGCTCTGACTGCAGCTCTCTCCACATTCCAAATTTTTGCATGGCTTCTCCTCTCCGGGGGTTTTGTCATGTTCATTCTTGTTCTTGTTTTCCAATTCATCAAAATCTGCAATGAAGACAAAAAAGGGATTAGAGCCTCAGGAACAAGTCAAGATGAACTGAAGGGAGTTGGGTCTTTGTTCATTGCCTTTGTTGGTTGTCATTAACCAACATTTTTATTAATATATTCTGATGGTTGTTGAATGTTGATTTGTTTGTAGTGGCCAAAACTGTGGAAGCCTTTTGGGGAAAAAGTATATTTCAGACATTTGATGGCTCGTAACACGACTTCATTTAGAGTAATACCACAAAATTATGTATTAATGGAAAGATAATTTAATGAAGAATGTAATTATCTGTATTCTATCAAAAGTCATAGCAGAATAACCAGAAAAAGGAGGCACAACTTGCTTAGCTTGACTTTTGCCAGTGTGTTATGTTATACTGTGGAAAGTTGATATAAAATTTACAGATTGTATATTATTAAGAGAGAATTACATGAAAATGATGTATATATGGTATATCACACCAGTGAAAATGGCAAAGATGTTTAAAAAAGAAAATAAGAGATGCTGGAGATGTAAAGAAAAGGAAGGAACATGTGGTGGGAATGCAAATGCATTAAAAAATATTGGGAAATGATATAAAATGAACTGAAAGAAATGTTTAAAATGAGCTTTGGTAAACATCCTGAATCCTTTCTGTTAGGTATCTCAAATCAAGAGCAGCCAAAAGAAAAATGGACATTATTTATGTATGCTACAACAGCGGCAAATATCTTGATTGCACAAAATTGGAAGATGGAAGAAATACCATCAAAAGAGCAATGGTAAGAAAAACTGATGAATTATGCAGAATTGGCTAAGCTAACAGATAAATTACAAGAGAAGGACAAAAAAGATTTTAAAAGTTTGGGAACCATTTACAGGTTACTTACAGAAACAACAGCTGGCAGGGTCTGAATAAACGTTCACAACTTTATTATAGTAACAGAAAAATTAGAGAAATGGTAAGGGAATTTACTTTTATCTAAAGCAGGACACAATAAATAAAACTAAATAACTCAGTAGAGGGGAAGTTGAGGGAAGTCCAGAGGACGGGAGGGAGAACATTTGTATATAACATGTTGATTGATATATTTTTATTTGTTATAAAATTCAATAAATATTCATTTTAAAAAAAGAAAAAAGAAGAAGATTGAGGAAAACTTAACCGAAGCTGGCCTTTCTATATTTGTGAAGAGGTATAAGGAGACTCTCATACACTCCAAGATCAAACCTATCCATTCTGAAAGAAATCAGCCCTGAGTGCTCACTGGAAGGACAGATCGTGAAGCTGAGGATCCAATAGTTTGGCCACCTCATGAGAAGCGAAGACTCCCTGGAAAAGACCCTGATGTTGGGAAAGATGGAGGGCACAAGGAGAAGGGGACAACAGAGGATGAGATGCTGGGACAGTGTTCTCGAAGCAACCAGCATGAGTTTGACTAAACTGCGGGGGGCAGTGGAAGACAGGAGTGCCTGGCGTGCTCTGATCCAGGGGATCACGAAGAGTCGGACACGACTAAAGAACAACATAAGGAGACTCAGTCACTCCAAAATCAGACTGGTAAAGGCAGGAAAAGGTGCACAACAGCAAGTGATGATTGAAGAATGAAGGGACTGTGCCTACAGGACAGAAGAAAATCATCTGGGTGTTTACAAGATGACATGGGGCAATGGAAGGTGAAGTTGAGTGCAAGGACTGGTCTAAATGCTAGAATTCCAAGGGAAAAGCCATTATCTCTCAAGCCAAGGTGGAAAAGATTAAACTGGGCTAAAACCCATGGTAACTGGACAGCGGAACAATGGGACAGTGTTATTTGGAGCGATGAGACCCCAATCTCCTTGCTTGGTAGTGAGGGCATGAAATACGCGAGGAGGAGAATCGGAGAAGATTTACATCCTACTTGCATTACATCGACCGTGAAACACCCAGATAGTGTGATGATCTGGGGTTGTAGGACAGCAAAAGATGGGGGCAGAATTTGTGTCATTAATGGGAACGTCAATGCCCCCAAATACATAAATCAAATACTTGAGCCTGAATGTGAAATCCTATTCCACTGCTGGAATGGCCTGGGAATAGCCCAAGCGAAATGAGGGGATGAGGGACCAACTCCCTTTTTTTTTAGAATAATATTTATTCAGGTTTTAAAACATTACAAAAAAAACAACAACAGAAAACACAATCCAAAAAACCCCAAGACATTTCCAAGAAAAAATGCAAAAATAAAAAAGCAAAAACCCCCAAAAACAGATAAAAAGGAAAATATAATAATTAGAAAATACATACAATCAAAACAGAAAAAAACAAGTTAAACCTTTACATAATTTTCTTTCTATGACTTATTTCCTTGACCTCCTCACATCTCCCCTCTTTGTTTTCTAGTTCAAATAGATATTTCAGCAAATCCTTCATCTTTATTTTTATCCTAATAATTTATCTTAATATACTGTAATTTTCCATTCTCTCTTTCATCAACTAGCCATCAAGTTCAAGTTAGTTTTATTGCGGCAAAAGCCAGCGACACAGAACACCACAAGATCAAACAAAAGGAAATCAACAACAACATCAAAAAAAAAAATTACACAAGGGAACTTCGTAGTGTGCCATTCAACAAAAGAGATTTACGCTTCCTGATTGCTAAAGTGCAAAATTTGGCCACCTCATATGATATTGAGCTTGAGGAATCTTCCAGAAGGTATTTTCTTAGAATTTCGGGGGAGGATTTCAAATAATGTTGTAGGAGTATAAATTTTGATAAAAGCGGCAGAATAAGTTGAACTCGTTCTTCACTATAGAATTCGCAAAATAGAAGGATGTGAGTGACAGATTCTACCTTACAGATAGGTAGCCGTGTTGGTCTGCCATGGTCAAAACAAAATAAAAAAATTCCTTCCAGTAGCACCTTAAAGACCAACTGAGTTAGTTCTAGGTATGAGCTTTCGTGTGCATGCACACTTCTTCAGATACACTGAAACAGAAGTCACCGGACCTTTCTATATAGTGAGAAGGTGGGGAGGGGTATTACTCAGAAGGGTGGTGGGAATGGGTGATTGGCAGATAGCTGCGATGAGCCTGTTGACGACTCTTAACGACTGCAATAGGTCTAACAGGAAAAAGCAAGGGGTGAGAAGGTGAAAAATGGCTTTGTCATGTATAATGAGATAAGAATCCAATGTCTTTGTTCAAACCAGGTCTCTCCATAGTTTTAAGTTTGGTGATAAGTTGCAATTCAGCAGCTTCTCTTTCCAGTCTATTTCTGAAATTCCTTTGTAATAGAACAGCTACTTTGAGATCTTGTATAGAATGTCCTGGGAGATTGAAGTGTTCTCCTACTGGTTTTTCTGTCTTGTGGTTCCTGATGTCGGATTTATGTCCGTTTATTCTTTGGCGTAAGGTCTGGCCTGTTTGTCCAATATAGAGAGCTGAAGGACACTGTTGGCATTTTATGGCATACACAATGTTAGACGATGAGCAATTAAATAGTCCCGAGATGGTATGTGTGATGTTGTTGGGGCCAGTAATGGTGTTGTCCGGGTGTATGTGGCAGCAAAGTTGGCATCTGGGTTTATTGCAGGCTCTGGTGCCAGTGTCCGTGTTAAGTCTGGTTATAGTATTATTGTGGGTTAGGAGTTGTTTAAGATTGGGGGGCTGTCTGGAGGCAATGAAAGGTCTTCCTCCCAGAGCTTGAGAAAGAGAACTGTCATTGTCCAGGAGAGGTTGTAGATCTCTGATGATGCGTTGTACTGTTTTAACTTGGGAGCTGTATGTGATGACTAGAGGTGTTCTGTTATTTTCTTTTTTGGGTCTTTTTTGGGGTTTTTTTTTGGATGTGGAATCTCTGTATACCAACATCCCACACAACGATGGTTTACAAGCTATAAGGAATACCATTTCAGATAAAACCACAGCGGACTTTGCTACCAAACTCTGCCAATTTGTCCTTACCCACAACAACTTCAAATTCGGTGATGACCTGTTCCTTCAGATCAGCGGCACAGCAATGGGCACCCGCATGGCCCCACAGTATGCCAACATCTTCATGGCGGATTTAGAACAACGTTTCCTAAACTCCTACCCACTCAAACCTCTCTTGTACCTGCGATACATTGATGATATTTTTACCATCTGGACACATGGTCAACAGACCCTGGACACCTTCCACCAGAAATTCAATGATTTTCACCCCACTATCAACCTAACAATGAATCAATCTATGCAAGAAATACATTTTTTGGACACTACTATAAAAATACAGGATGGGCGCATAGACACCACCTTATACCGTAAATCAACTGACCGACAAACATATCTACATGCCTCTAGCTACCATCCCAAACATACCAAACAGTCCATTGTATATAGCCAGGCACTACGTTACAGCTGCATCTGCTCCAATTCTACAGACAGAGACTCTCACCTAAGAGATCTACAGCAAACCTTTTTAGAACTAAAATACCCAGCAGATGAAGTTAGACAACAGATCAACAGAGCCAGACTGATACCCAGAGAGAACTTGCTGCAAGACAGACCCAAAAAAGAAAATAACAGAACACCTCTAGTCATCACATACAGCTCCCAAGTTAAAACAGTACAACGCATCATCAGAGATCTACAACCTCTCCTGGACAATGACAGTTCTCTTTCTCAAGCTCTGGGAGGAAGACCTTTCATTGCCTCCAGACAGCCCCCCAATCTTAAACAACTCCTAACCCACAATAATACTATAACCAGACTTAACACGGACACTGGCACCAGAGCCTGCAATAAACCCAGATGCCAACTTTGCTGCCACATACACCCGGACAACACCATTACTGGCCCCAACAACATCACACATACCATCTCGGGACTATTTAATTGCTCATCGTCTAACATTGTGTATGCCATAAAATGCCAACAGTGTCCTTCAGCTCTCTATATTGGACAAACAGGCCAGACCTTACGCCAAAGAATAAACGGACATAAATCCGACATCAGGAACCACAAGACAGAAAAACCAGTAGGAGAACACTTCAATCTCCCAGGACATTCTATACAAGATCTCAAAGTAGCTGTTCTATTACAAAGGAATTTCAGAAATAGACTGGAAAGAGAAGCTGCTGAATTGCAACTTATCACCAAACTTAAAACTATGGAGAGACCTGGTTTGAACAAAGACATTGGATTCTTATCTCATTATACATGACAAAGCCATTTTTCACCTTCTCACCCCTTGCTTTTTCCTGTTAGACCTATTGCAGTCGTTAAGAGTCGTCAACAGGCTCATCGCAGCTATCTGCCAATCACCCATTCCCACCACCCTTCTGAGTAATACCCCTCCCCACCTTCTCACTATATAGAAAGGTCCGGTGACTTCTGTTTCAGTGTATCTGAAGAAGTGTGCATGCACACGAAAGCTCATACCTAGAACTAACTCAGTTGGTCTTTAAGGTGCTACTGGAAGGAATTTTTTTAGATTCTACCTTATTAGACATACAGGGGCAGAGACGCGCATGCATTGGTACCCGCGTAAATTTGCCGTACAGCACTGCTGAGGGCATTGTCTCAAAGCGGGCTCTGAGAAAGCCCATCTATAAGCTTCCTTAGTGATGTTAGTTAAGTAAGGGGCAGCTGCAAAATTAGGCCAAGCTTTTAAACATCTATACGTCTCCGGGAGTAGGGCGTCTTCTTGTTGTAATTCGACATCGTAAAGTCTCTGAGTGATAATTACTTTTGCCTTGTTCAGAGTTCCAGTAAGAAGATTTTCAGGGTTTAGGCCAATTTGTTTGATCTTGTTAGTTATTTGCATAAGCCAAGGAGGATAGGGAACTGCGGCCAGGAAGTAAGGTAACAGTCCCTTAGGATTGTAATGGATTTTCAGCCAGAGGGATATTGCTTGCTCCCAGACTTTTAATTCCACTCTGGTCAGTCCTGCCTCTTGCCTTAAGACTGCATTAGGTGTACACTTTGGGGTAGCAAATAATGATCTTAAGAATTTTGATTGTACTGTTTCAAGGGTCTTAAGGTTGGTAGAAGGGCTAATTTGAGAGCCATACAGGAGTTGGGCTAAAGATTTTGCCTGAAAAACTTTTAGGGCCATCGGGAGGAAGCCAGCACCTTTCCTTCTGAATAATCTAAGGATGGCATTTGCACTTCTTCCTGCTGATATAGCTGATGTGGTCAGGTGTGTTGACAATTTGGCATTATAAGAGAAAGTAATGCCTAAGTATTGGAAGATCTTAGTCTTTTCAATGCCGTTTCCCTTTACGCTCCAATTATCTTTCCTGAAGGAGCGGTTAAAATGTACAATTTTGGTTTTGGCAAAGTTAATTGTTAACAGCTCAGTGTTACATTGGTCACTAAACTTTCCTAAGGCACGTTTCAGACCCACTTTGGTTTGAGAGAGAAGAACAGCGTCATCCGCATACATTAAAACTGGTACTTTTCTGCCGTTAGAGAACACGGGGGGATGGGTTTCGATTTCACGGCAACATGTGACCAGGGAGTTAACATAGATGTTAAATAAAAATGGGGCTAATAGACATCCTTGTCTAACTCCTCTTTGGACTGGGATTTCTCTAGAGAGTCTTCCGTCCTGTGCGAGTCTTATCTGGAGGGTATTGTTCTCATGAAGCTTAATCATCAGAAGTAATAGCCTTCTGTTAATACCCATATTGGCCAATTTGGCCCAGAGCCTACCCCTGGATACAGAATCAAATGCTGCCTTTAGGTCCACAAAGGCCACATACAATGACTTTTTCCAATGTTTCACATACTTATAAACAAAATAATCTAACACTAAGCAGTGATCAATGGTGGAACGTCCAGATGTAAATCCTGCTTGTTCAATTTCTAGCAAATCATTATGGTCTAACCATTCACACAATTTTAGGCATAGGTGTTTTGTATAAAGTTTGCAGATCACATTCAGAAGACTAATTGGTCTATAATTAGATGGATCAGAGGGGTTGCCCTTTTTAAATATAGGAACAATTATAGCCAGTCCCCAATCTTTAGGGATTTCAGTTGTCTTATCTATATATGAAAATAGATTTGCAAGAACCGGGGCCCACCAGTTTATTTGCGCTTTCAGAAGTTCAGCAACAATGAAATCACTTCCTGGGGCTTTGCCAGATTTCATTTGTAGAATTAACAAAGTGATTTCAGTTTCAGATGTTGGGGGCCATGGTGTATCATTATCTAAAGAGATGTTAAGCAGTGCAGGAGGCCAATGTTCCCTAAACAGCACTTTATAGTGCTCTTCCCATGAGTTTGCAGGGATTATTGTGCCCTCGTTAGGAGCTTTGGTTTGACTGGAGATAATTTTCCAGAAGTTGGTATTGTCTTTTTCTATTGATGCCAGATGAGAGAGTCTGCGGTTCTTTTTTTGGTTTTTAGTAACTCTTTGTAGTTCTTTTTTTTAAGTTGTAACTCTAATTTAGTAGTAGGGTTAGGATTTTGCTGGAAGACCTTAAAGCATTCCCTGAGTATAAGTTTTGCCTGGATGCATTCGCGGTCAAACCATTTTTTGTTGGTAGGGAACTCATTGTGGCTAGATCTCCTGAGTCTTGACAATAACGGTTGGAGTTTTCGGATTAATGTATTATAATGGTCAATTGGGGAGGTCTCTTCAATATCGTTGGAGGTCAGATCAGCCCAGAGGAGTTGACCTTCCACTGATTGTGTCCAAATGCTAAAGTTGTTATTAACATAAGGGGACCATTTAATTCTGGATCTGCCTATTTGTTGTAAAACATTAGGATCAGGTGTCTGTGGGGCGAGCCACATCTGGAGGGTTCCCAAAATTCAGTCCTTTTAAGATTTAGGGGTAGATGGTCACTTTTGGTTCTTATATCTACAGTAAATTCAATATGTTAATCAAAGAGTTCTTGGGAGACAAGAATGTAGTCAATAACAGAATGCCTTAAGCCTGACCAATAAGTAAATTGGCCAGGGCAGTCTCCCGAGGAGAGGCCGTTTAAAATAACAAGGTTTAATCTAAGTGCCAATAGAAAAAGACATGTACCAGCAAAATTGGTAACTGGGTCAAGTAAATGACGCCTGAATAGGGGCCAATGTTCATCATTAGCATTTAGGGGACCCATTCCATTTTCGTTGATTAGCTGTTCGTCTGAATGGCCTAACCTTGCATTAAAGTCCCCACCAATAATTAAGGAGGCAGAGGGAAACTTATTTGAGACAAGGAGAATGCAGTCTTCCAGTTCGTTCCAGATGTTTTTAAGATCAGTTTGTTTCATAAGTGGGTGAATATAAACATTGATGCATATGATCTTAAAGTGGGTAGAGAATATTTTAACAGCCAAAATCCATTTTTTATCGATTTTCAATTGGGTAGGGGAGGTTCCTAGGTCTGTCGATACGAAGGTGCTCAGACCTCCTCAATTAGCCATCCACTTTTACTTTATTTAACCTTATTTGTCATTAAAACTGATATATTTAAACCTATTCTCTTAAGACATTTCCCCTAGGGTCATAAAAATTCCATTCCACGATTTCTCCATCTCTCATTAAAAGCAATTTTAAAAAAAATTCTCAATATATACACTTTAAATTCCCAATTTTTTTTCACCTTCTCCCCTCCCCGGTCTCGGCCCCTGCCAACAGTTCCATCGGCTTACAACAGTCCATCAACCTGGAGATCTCAAATCCGAGGCTCTTAAGTCTTTTTCATCTCCCATCTGCCGATCTTCTTGATAATCTTTAATATTAAGAACCAGTTCTCAACCCAACGATGGTCATATTCCTTCTTATCAAGTCTGCCATTTCCATAATTAAAGATAGGGCCCATAAAATATTCCGAATCTTGTTTCACACTTCTTCCGAATCCAAAGGCCCCAGAAACTTCGGTCCCCTCCTGGCTCAAATTCATATCCCAAAAGTGATTTGATCCCCACATAGGGTGATCTCTCCACTTTTCATTTTCCAAATCAAGCCAAGCTCCCATCTCCAAAAACTGGCTTCTCCTAATTACAGTCATGTAAGGCCTCAACTTGTAATCCTCCAATTGTCTCTGTAGGGTTAAAGCTCCCCCTTGCATCACTTTAACAACCACTTTCTCCTTCTCTGGTTCTTCAATTTGTTCAATTGAGAAAGATTCTTGTGTCAGATTCTTGTCGACTTCTTTACTAATGCCTACTTTTGTTCCCAAAATATCAACGCTAGTAGCCATGGCATCTATCTGTTCATGCAGCTTTCCCAACAGATAAAATGTCCTGTTCAATACAAGCGTAACTTCTTTCTCCACCGACATCCTTGAAATGTCCAAGGTCAAAGCTCATTTCTCAGAGTTTTTATCTTTAGGCTAATTTCCCAGTTGCATTCTTGTGACAATGTCCCAAAACTCCCTCTAGAGGAAAGCAGTCTATCAATCCTTCCAGCACAGTCCCAAAAGTCTCAAAAGTAAATTAATAACAATTCCAGTTACCTTTCCTTCTTTTTAAACGCAGAAACGGACAATGGAAACAAAGTCTTTCTTTGTATCTTAACAGCTAGCTGTCAAATTTGACAGCTGTCAAACCTGTCTATTCACCGTCGATGGGCTCCTCGTGGACCTCTCCCGGGTTTGGAGACGTGACGCTTCAGTTCCTAAATTTTACCTTCTCCAGCAGGCTTCCCCTGCTTCCAAAGGGAGTGTAAGTAATAGTTTCAATCAGTGAAGTTTTAATCCTTTATGTAGAACTTTCCAAGACCTTAGTTAACAAACTCTTTGCTTCAGTCTATTTACAGAAGGGGGAAGGTGGACTTCCTGTTTAGACCTTCCCCCGTTCCTTGCCAAATTAAATTGTTTTAAAAACCTAATTTCCCGTTCTACTCACGGATTGTTATTTGAAATCCAATTGTCCACAAGAAAAAAGTCAGCGCTCTCCGGCAACGGCTGTGCGGCTTCACTCCGTAAAAATAGTGGTCGATTCAAAACACCGCGCCGCTCACCCCACGTCGTTTCGAAGCCCCATAAAAGGGGTTTCCCTGCGGGTAGGGGGGGCGCTCCTGGTGTCAGCCGAATCCCATGTTCCCAGGCTTCCTCTGCCTGGGATTTTTGAAGGGTCTCCGCCTTCGCCGCGGCGGCAAGACCCGATTTTCGCGGAGCAGGTTCCTCTAAGTCAGAGGAGCTCCGCCATTGCCGATGGCGCTAACCCGGAAGTCTCCAACTCCCTTCTCTTGCCATTGCCTTCCGTTAAGAGTTTGGGTGTAATCCTTGACGCCTCCCTTTCCATGGAGGCGCAGGTTACAACAACAGGCCTAGGCGACATTTTCCCACCGTCGCCGCATCAAGCAGTTGCTCCCTTACCTTTCCCGCCCTGACCTGGCCACAGTGATCCATGCGATGGTCACCTCCAGGCTTGACTACTGTAATTCGCTCTACACGGGGCTGCCCTTGAAGATGTCCCAGAAACTCCAGCGGGTGCAGAATGCTGCAGCGAGGCTCCTCACGGGGTCTCTGCCGTGGGAGCATATTCACCCAGTGCTTTTCAAGCTGCACTGGCTCCCGGTGGAGTACAGGGTCAGACTTAAGGTGCTGCTTTTGACCTTTCAAGCCCTTCACGGCCTAGGACCCTCTCAACTCTGGCTCCAGCCTGGTGGAACGCTCTGTCTCATGAGACCAGGGCCCTGCAGGATCTGATTTCTTTCCACAGGGCCTGTAAGACAGAGCTGATCCACCTGGCCTTTGGCTTAGAATCAGTTTGATTCCCTTCCCCTCTTTCTTTTTCCTTTCTCCTCCCATGAAGAGGCTGCATCCTAATGTTTTAATGTTGTATCTTAATCTTTTAAATTGTATTTTAATCAACTTGTTTTTATTACTGGTTGTTAGCCACCCTGAGCCCAGTCTTGGCTGCAGAGGCCAGGGTATAAAAAATTTATTATTATTATTATTAATAATAATAATAATTCCATCTTGGTTTTACATTATCACAACTGCAGAACTAAAAAACTTGCTTCACTCCATGGGAAGGTGTTGTAAGGCCGGAATTAAAGCTAAAGGTTACCAAAGTCAGTATTAATTGACATGGAGAGAATTTCTGTATATCTCCCTTTTTCTATGTGTTTCACATTTCTTTTTTATGACTGCTGTTCTAATAAATACTCCTTCATAAAAGTTATTGCATTGCATTCTTCATCAAATTATCTTTCCTATGGTATCACTCCGAAAAAAGTGGTGCTATGAGCCATCAAACCTCAGAAACACACTTTTTAAAAAGTTTCCACGATTTTAGCCACTAGCTGTTCATTTAAAGTTAATGTATTTTTTATATGGGATCAGATGGTTATTATTAATGTTTCATGTGTATGTATGTGTTGGAAGCCACCCAGAGTGGCTGGGGCAACCCAGTCAGATGGGCAGGGGATAAATAAAAATTATTACTATTATTATCACTGCAACTACTACCTGAGATTCAATAAGCCTGGCTCTTCTCTGGGACGGATTTTGTTTGGCCCAGTCATGGCATCGCCTCCATCGCCAATGTGAGGTGTCTCTTTGGTCAACCCAATAAAACAAAAACAGAAAACCTGACAGAAGCTACTTATCTTTCCAAACAACTCTGAAGCTGACATTTAAGATGCCTGGGCAGTTCAGACCAGCCGAATCGTGGTATAAAAAGGCAGAACTGGAGGAAGATGGTTCTCAGAAAAAACTGCAATTTGCTGTTCAAGGTTTATTGTGGGGGTGTTAGGTTCCCAGGTGTTGTAGGGGGCGCTGCTGAGCTCTGTGAAAATATATGAGGTTTGTCAAATAGAGGTATTTTTTGATATTCCAGGCAGATAGGACAATCCCACAGGGAGCCTTACCAAGAGAGGCCACGATCCCCCGATTCTCCTCCATGACGTCCTTATGCAGAGCTCTCTGGTCAGGATCCAGCAACGCCCATTCCTCGTCCGTGAAACGAATAGAGACGTCTTCAAAGCACACTGGACCCTAAAAGAAAAAGGGAAATGTCCTCCTCTGAGACAGCAGAAATATGATCTGCTACACAATGATATGTTGTTTACTTCCTCTTAATTGCTGCGTTATTTTTATATATATATATATTTTAAATTTTAACTAATAAATTATAAAATGTACCACAAAACTTATCCCTTATACAATCTTTTTGGACTTCCATCAGCACCTCTGATGATCCACCATTTTATCCATTTCTTATGCATTTCTTAACTTTATATTGCCTTTACATCTTGTCAGGGGCTCAGGAGCAGAGGCACAGGGAAGAGAGGAAATGGAGAGCGAAGGGGAAGAATCTGAGGGCAGCGTAGGGGAGTATGACAGTGGCACGAGAGATTCCATGAGCTTCTCCAGCAATTCAGAAGATTCCCAGAGGGGGGCGCCGATGGCCAGGGCAAGGGGGGTCCCAGGGGGGACGCACCAGAAGCAAGGGGCCAGCGGGGACTCCTAAAGCAGCAGCAGGAGATCAGGACCAGCTACCCCACCAGAGCGTGGTTTGGGGAAAGAGTCCCATGTATCAGGGCCAGCGTCTCCTCCAGCAGGGAGAGAAGATGAGTCAGGGCTTACCACGCCTCTATCGGAGAGTGAGGGAACGGAGGGGAAGTCAGGTCCAGCTAGCCTCCCCGAAGGGGGAAGCAGTGACAGGAGCAGTGTGACGGTCAGGAGAAAGGTTGCCGGCTGGGCACGCACGCCAAGTTCAAATGTACAGGTGCGCGGGACAGCAGAAAACCCGGATTGGGAACCAGGTCCTAAAGCCCGGCGGAGGCAGGGGGAAGACTCAGGGGACTCAGCGTCAGAAGAGTCTAGAAAGGGCCAGACCCCAGCGGACAGGCGGACCCAGAGGAGGAAAGAGCAAAGGAAGAGGTGGAGCAAGGCTAGAGTCTTAAACTGGTGTCTGGGGGGAGGAGATTCAGACGGAGCTTCAGCAGTCTAGAGTTTGAGACGTAGAGCTGCGAGCTGCGGCTTTGAAATCGAAACTGAACTTCAATAAAGACTTTTGTATATAACAACGAACTGGCGTTGGTCCTTTGTGAGCTGGGACCTCGGGCAGCTCTGACACATCTCTTAACAAATCATCCTTTTTCCATACTTCTAATAATACTCCTCACAAAACTTCTTGCAACCCTACAAATGTCGTCTGTTCTTCACAATTACTTTTCAGTTTACTCCAGTCTTCCGGGAATTTCTGGTCTCGCCGGTTTTGAATCCTTCCTCTTAGTTTATCTAATTCTGCTGCGTTATTTCAGTAGGATTGCTTTGCTGCACATTTTAATTATGGGTAGCTATTTTAACGCTTTAATTCAATTCTTTTATTCTGCTTTTAATTACGGGTATTTGTCTTTGTGCAAATAGGTGGTTCTCCAGCTTTTGTTTTCCACGTTATTCTGCCTACGCAAGCATCCCAGTTTCCCCGATGGAAGGATCCACTTTCTCCTCTCCTCGTGAGTTGTTCTGAGGAGGTTCCCTTCCAATGCCCTAGAGCCAAATTCCAGGGGTTCAAGGGGGCATGGAGAGGGGGAGGAGTGGGGGGCAGGCTATATTTCGCAGCAGATGTGGCTGGCTAGGTGAATCCTGGCCTCTATTTGTTCTCGTCTGTCCACAGCTTAGAAGCCTATTTTAGCATTTAGTGATGAATATAGAAATGTGGTGTGGTGTGGTGGAGTCTCCTTCTTTGGAGGTCTTGAAGCAGAGGCTTGACAACCATATGTCAGGAGTGCTCTGATGGTGTTGGCAGGGTGTTGGACTCGATGGCCCTTGTGGTCTCTTCCAACTCTATGATTCTATGATTCTATTCTATGATTCTATGAAATACAAGAAGCCTAGTTTGGATGGCCATCTGTCTTGGAGGATCTAGCTGAGACTCCTGCAATGCAGGGCGTGGGACGTGATGGCCTTTGGGGTCCCTTTCAACTCTAGGATCCCATAAAAACTGCAACTACAGATGAATCCTACTGGCGACATTCAGAAGGCTGGTGTCACAGAGTTATCTGGGCAGGAAATCCCACAGTTCACAGCTGGAGTTAACTCTTTATCAGCAAGAACACGATGTTCACAGACTTGGCTGAGCTTCGGGCCTAATGAGAAGAGCAGCTCATTCCCTGAGGGGCTGTCAGTTTGCACTGTCAATCAATCAATGGACTAGTTAGTTGCCTAGGTAGAAGTTTCTTTAGTGTGGAGGTATATGAAAAGTGAGATTATATAGTGCAAAGTTTGAAAAGAGTGAAGACCCCGGCTCCCCACAACTTTCTAAGTCCCCCCCCCCCGGGGTTTCTAGCATAGGATTGAACAGTGCGCCAGTGTGCAGCCTGCCTTTGCTCCTCCAATGTCAGACATTTCCTGGCTCTGAGAGACAAGCAGGGGGGGGGGCTTCTGGCAGAAGCAGAGGGAGCCCCCGGTGGCTCCTCCTTCTCCTGACTCACCTCTTCCTCTCGACCTCCCTCTGCCCACTTGCCTCCTTCCTCTTCTGCCTCTGATTCTGCACTGCATTCAGCCCAGAGTCTCCCAGCTCACTAAGCGCTGTTGCCCCTTCAGCTTCTGACACCTCCTCTTCCCAGGCTTCTCCCTCTTCTCCCTCTGACTGCTCATCCTTCTTCCACCTCCACTTCTTGGGCTCTGAGCCCTCTTCCCTTCCTGGTTCCCCGGCTGCTTCCTCCCACCATTCCTCTGTGCCCAACCAGTCCATGACATTGCTCCATCCCTCGGCCTCTGTCCCAACCAGGCAGCTTCCCCTGACCTGATCTGGTTCCGCAGCCACTGCTTCCCTTCTGCCCCCATGAAAAGGCGGATCAGGAGGTTTTGCCGGCATCATTCTGTCTCCTGAAAGAGAAAAACGGTAATCAGGATGCCAGGAGTGCCTGCTTCTCTCACAGGTGAAACAGGGCATCTCTAACTACAGATGGGCCTTTGAGAAAGCCTTACCTGCTGAGTGCAGTTAGACGTTTGTGCCCATTTCATGTTAGTTGTGCAAAACTACTTTCCCCTTCCTTTGGACCCTTGGTCCCAACTGTCCCCCCCCCAAAAAAAAACAACTCACAGATTAGTTGGAAAACCAACAGAACGAGACCAAACAGAGAAAAGCCACCTTCCTCCTTACCCAGTGGCCTCTCTCTGGTGTCCAACGGAGGCCTCTCTGCCTCACAGGAATCCAGGTCCATTTCTGCAAAACGATCCCTTTTCTGAAAGAGCAACAAATATTAAAAACAGAGAATGAATGGCAAGAAATGTTAGAAAGAGAATGACAAAGACAGAAGCTTTAAGGGTGTTAGATCTCATTCCATGGATGCCTTCCCAGGAAAAGAATGGGCCAACAGTAGAGCATTATGGGATGTTCTCCATCCTGTTGGATCCCCTTGGGAGTATCCAGAGCAAAGTCTCTCTCACCTGCTTCCTCTCCTCTGCCTGACTCAGGAGGAAACCTTCGGCCAGGGCCACCGCCTGGGAACTGGTCTCCGCTCCACAGCCCCTCACCCAGCTCTCCATCTCTGGGGGAAGGACAGCCAGGAACTGCTCCAAGATCACCAGGTCCAGCATCTCAGCTTTCGTGTGCCTTTCTGGCTTCAGCCATTGGTGGCAAAAGTAGTAGAGTCGGCTGCAAACCTCTCGGGGTCCTTTGGCCTCCTGGCAGCAGAACTGCCTCACCTGCTGGCTCTGCACCTCTGAGCGGAGGGTGTCCTCCTCACCCAGGATCTTCTGCCCAGAGTTTTCCCAGAATCCCCCACTGCTCCCAGTTTGGCTTGCATGGCCTCTTCCTTCTTCAGGGCCAGCTGTGTCTCGCTCATCCATCTGTGCTCTCAGGAAGCCTCTGAGAGATCAGAAGGAACCCTTTGGTCTTCTGACAAGTTCATGAGAAGCTCTAGCAAATCCTACAAAGCAAATACATTGTTCTGTTACAGAATCTGTAGGACGGGGGGGGGGGGAATGGTTCCCTGAGCAAGCATGGATTGCTGGGAACTAGGGCTGGACTGCACCGCATCCCAGACCATGAGCTATCTTTTTTAAAAGAAAGAGGAGGAAGAGGAGACGAAATAAGTCTCTAGCCTTCTAGCAATGCAAAATGTGGAGGCAACTGAAGGGATTTCTGGGAGATGAATCAGCCTGGTTGCTCCTGCCTTCCAGTCAATGGATGAAGGCAGAACTGACTGACAAGGGAGTCATTTGTATCTTGTGAATAATGGATGCTTGGCTCTAGTGGGGGTTCTCACCTGGGGGTCCTCAGGAGTTGCTCCCCCCCACCCCCACTCCCCTGCTTCTGTCTCCTTATTTGCACTTGGACTCTCTGCCGCTCTCCAGACAGACTCCTGGGTGGGGTCCCTTTTTCTTTGCTCTGAGGGCCAGGTATGTATCTGGAAAACCCCAGAGAGCCAAGTGGATGGGGCCAAAGACATCTCCCTTGAAGCTTAGGGTGAAGGGCAGGAAATTTATTATTCTATTAGATAGCTTCACACACACACAGCCATTGATGCCCTGGTCCCTGGAGGCTCAGGGAGGAGCAGCGCCCATTTCCGGCTGCTTTGCCAGCACCAATCCCTTTGGGAGAGAGAGGATGGGGTCCTGGGATGCCCTGCTCTGGGTGCGAGGGGATGGCTGCCGTGGCCTCCGTGGGGAGCTGCCCTGGGAGACACTGGGAAACTGGTCCCCAATGCAGCAGCCAGACTATGGGCTGGGATCCCTCTCTTTATTCCCGGCCTCTCTTTCCCACCTTTTTTTGGGGGGGCGGTGTCTAGTCCACCTCCTCGTCCAGCTTTGGAAAACCATTTGCAGATGTTCCCTCTGTTGTGCAATGACGATGAGCAATGTCACCCCGAGTCCTAGGGACTCCTTTGTTTCAAGAAAGGAGATTTTTCTGAAGGGGGGGGGCAGAAGGCCAGATGAGTTTGGGATCCTCTGATCTGCAGGAAGGAGAGCGTGGCAGCCCTGGCCCCTCCCTGGCAGGACCCTCTCCTCCTCCCTGACTTGGGGTCCCCCCCTGCATGAGCAGATCAGGCCCCCCAGGCCCCCTCCCCTGCTGCAGCCCTGGGACCCCCACCAGATCCCAGAGAGAGAGAGGGGAGACTCACCAGATCCCGGGAGGGGAGAGCGAGGCAGCCCTTGCAGGAAAGGACTGGGGAGGGAGGGGCCTTGGCTCTGGAGGACCTGCCCCCCCCCCGCTTCCTGGCCTCTCTAGGAAGGCAGCTCGATTCCCTTTAACCCTTGCAGTGCCGAGTCCCCCCAGCTCAGCCCCCCCTTGCATTGCACACTCACTCTGATTTCTATTAATTTCTGTCATTTTGAATAGCTCTAAAAGGGAACCTTAACCCTGGCTCCGTTTAGGGGGGGTCCTTTGGCTCTTGGCTGGGCTCTGAGCATCTCCCTCGGTCCCTTTTGGGGGGGGCCTTGGCTCTTGGCTGGGCTCTGAGCATCTCCCTCGGTCCCTTTGGGGGGGGGCTTGGCTCTTGGCTGGGCTCTGAGCATCTCCCTCGTTCCCTTTTGGGGGGGCCTTTGGCTCTTGGCTGGGCTCTGAGCATCTCCCTCGGTCCCTTTTGGGGGGGGCCTTGGCTCTTGGCTGGGCTCTGAGCATCTCCCTCGGTCCCTTTTGGGGGGGCCTTTGGCTCTTGGCTGGGCTCTGAGCATCTCCCTCGTTCCCTTTTGGGGGGGCCTTTGGTTCTTGGCTGGGCTCTGAGCATCTCCCTCGGTCCCTTTTGGGGGGGGCCTTGGCTCTTGGCTGGGCTCTGAGCATCTCCCTCGTTCCCTTTTTTTGGGGGGGCCTTTGGTTCTTGGCTGGGCTTTGAGCATCTCCCTCGGTCCCTTTGGGGGGTGGGCTTGGCTCTTGGCTGGGCTCTGAGCATCTCCCTCGTTCCCTTTTGGGGGGGCCTTTGGCTCTTGGCTGGGCTCTGAGCATCTCCCTCGGTCCCTTTTGGGGGGGGCCTTGGCTCTTGGCTGGGCTCTGAGCATCTCCCTCGTTCCCTTTGGGGGGGGGGCTTGGCTCTTGGCTGGGCTCTGAGCATCTCCCTCGGTCCCTTGGGGGGGCCTTTGGCTCTTGGCTGGGCTCTGAGCATCTCCCTCGGTCCCTTTTGGGGGGGCCTTTGGCTCTTGGCTGGGCTCTGAGCATCTCCCTCGTTCCCTTTTGGGGGGGCCTTTGGTTCTTGGCTGGGCTCTGAGCATCTCCCTCGTTCCCTTTTGGGGGGGCCTTTGGCTCTTGGCTGGGCTCTGAGCATCTCCCTCGGTCCCTTTTGGGGGGGGCCTTGGCTCTTGGCTGGGCTCTGAGCATCTCCCTCGTTCCCTTTGGGGGGGGGCCTTTGGCTCTTGGCTGGGCTCTGAGCATCTCCCTCGGTCCCTTTTGGGGGGGGCCTTGGCTCTTGGCTGGGCTCTGAGCATCTCCCTCGTTCCCTTTGGGGGGGGCTTGGCTCTTGGCTGGGCTCTGAGCATCTCCCTCGGTCCCTTGGGGGGGCCTTTGGCTCTTGGCTGGGCTCTGAGCATCTCCCTCGGTCCCTTTGGGGGGGGCCTTTGGCTCTTGGCTGGGCTCTGAGCATCTCCCTCGTTCCCTTTTGGGGGGGCCTTTGGTTCTTGGCTGGGCTCTGAGCATCTCCCCTGGTCCCTTTGGGGGGGGCCTTTGGCTCTTGGCTGGGCTCTGAGCATCTCCCTCGGTCCCTTTTGGGGGGGCCTTTGGCTCTTGGCTGGGCTCTGAGCATCTCCCTCGTTCCCTTTTGGGGGGGCCTTTGGCTCTTGGCTGGGCTCTGAGCATCTCCCTCGGTCCCTTTTGGGGGGGCCTTTGGCTCTTGGCTGGGCTCTGAGCATCTCCCTCTGTCCCTTTGTGGGGGGCCTTTGGCTCCTGACTGGGCTCTGAGCATCTCCCACGGTCCCTTTTTTGGGGGGCCTTTGGCTCTTGGCTGGGCTCTGAGCATCTCCCTCGGTCCCTTTTTCGGGGGGTCCTTTGGCTCTTTGCTGGGCTCTGAGCATCTCCCTTGGTCCATTTGGGGGGGGCTTTGGCTCTTGGCTGGGCTCTGAGCATCTCCCTTGGTCCCTTTTTCGGGGGGTCCTTTGGCTCTTGGCTGGGCTCTGAGCATCTCCCTCGGTCCATTTGGGGGGGGGCTTTGGCTCTTGGCTGGGCTCTCAGCATCTCCCTCGGTCCCTTTTTGGGGGGGTCTTTGGCTCTTGGCTGGGCTCTGAGCATCTCCCTCGGTCCATTTGGGGGGGGGGCTTTGGCTCTTGGCTGGGCTCTGAGCATCTCCCTCGGTCCATTTGGGGGGGGGGGCTTTGGCTCTTGGCTGGGCTCTGAGCATCTCCCTCGGTCCCTTTTTGGGGGTCCTTTGGCTCTTGGCTGGGCTCTGAGCATCTCCCTTGGTCCCTTTTTCGGGGGGTCCTTTGGCTCTTGGCTGGGCTCTGAGCATCTCCCTTGGTCCCTTTTTCGGGGGGTCCTTTGGCTCTTGGCTGGGCTCTGAGCATCTCCCTTGGTCCCTTTTTGGGGGGGCCTTTGGCTCTTGGCTGGGCTCTGAGCATCTCCCTCGGTCCCTTGGGGGGGGGGCTTTGGCTCTTGGCTGGGCTCTGAGCATCTCCCTTGGTCCCTTTTTCGGGGGGTCCTTTGGCTCTTGGCTGGGCTCTGAGCATCTCCCTCGGTTCCTTTTTGGGGGGGCCTTTGGCTCTTGGCTGGGCTCTGAGCATCTCCCTTGGAGAGAGAGCCCTGCTGCCACCGGAGGAAGAAGCCGGCCTGGGAGAGCTGTTCTGGGGGAGTCCAGGGCTGGGGGACACCTCCCTTTTGAGAGGGGGGGATGGCCAGGAGTTGTCGAGCTTTTTGGACGGAAATAACTCAAAATAATGAGCTCCGACGCTAAACTGCTGCTTCCCTTCTCAAACCCCTTCTTCTCAGAATCACTTGTTACACTTTAGGTATCCAGAATACAGTGGTACCTCAGGTTACATACGCTTCAGGTTACAGACTCCGCTGACCAGAAATAGTACCTCAGGTTAAGAACTTTGCTTCCGGATGAGAACACAAATTGCACGGCAGCAGCGGGAGGCCCCATTAGCTAAAGTGGTGCTTCAGGTTAGGAACAGTTTCAGGTTAAGAACAGACCTCCGGAACGAATTAAGTACTTAACGCGAGGTACCACTGTGAATACTACAGTATAAGGTTTAAGTCTCTTTCTGCAGCTTCTCTCTCATCCCCTCCCTTAGTTATGAGGGGTCTTTCCGTGAGGTACTTTTGACACAGCCCAGCTTCCTTCACAGCGAGGGGCCACTTTCCCTGGGTTCCCCTGAGGTATTTTCCTTTGTATGCCAGACCCAGGGGATCCTCTCAGCCCTTGCCACGGACTCAGGAATCTCCTTTTCCTAGAAGATCTCTCTCCTCCTGACTGGAAGGAGACCCCAGAAGAAGAAGAAGAGGAGAGTCTTCCCACAGCTTCTCCCTCCAGCTTCACTCCCTCCAGACCCTCAACATGGTCTCCCCATCTCAGCTGTGAGGCTCCTTCCTCTGGCTCCATAGATATTCTCCTCAGAGCGGAGGATCCACTCAGATCCACTCAGATCAGAGCCACTTCTCCCTCCCTCCCTCCACCCTCTCCTCATCCCCATCTTCTCTCAACCTTCCCTCTCTCCCATCTCAAATCCCCTCAGAAAGGGCTCTCTTTATTTTCCCTCCAAAAGTGCTGGCGCCACCCCCCTCTGGGTAGCCAATCAGAATCAGGCTCTGGCCCCCTGGTGGAATGGTGAGGCACTGCACCCCAGACTCTGCTCTGGCTCTGCTGTCCGTCACAGCAGCCAGCTGCCCCAGCAGGCCTTGCCATCTCCCCACCGCTTGAGCCGTCCTCCATTGTCTCCCTAGACAGGTGGATGAGGAGAGAGCCATTCAGGGGCCACAGGAAAGGGGCATCGGGGGCCGACAGAGGCAAACTGGAGTGGGGCAGCATCGTTGAAAGGGTGCCTACGTCTCTCTCTTCTTCCTTCTCAATATCCGTTATTGCTAGCTAAGAAATTGGGGAAAAGGCAGCTACTCTGTGTCGGGTTTCTTGGGGTTGAGATCTGTAAGCTGAGTATGGTACGATTTCTCAGAAATAAATAGGATACACTTTTATGGGTGTTGCGGAAGATTCCAGGTTGATTGACGACTCATCCGCCCAGCCAGTCGGGTGCAAGTCCCTCATGGATCCATGCGGTCGGTAAAAGAAGCAAGTTCCGTCCAAGTAATTTGGAGCAAAACAGCGGTCAGTAGACCTTGATCTTTCTTGTTGCCCAACAGGTCCCCACAGGAGCAAGAACCCAGAACCAAGGGTTACCTTGACTTTTACCCAGAGTACATTTCACAGGGCATCATGAATAGGCCCATACTACATCACAAAGGAGGATGGGTATAAGATATACACAGGTTCAGCAGGGGCCAGACACCGCTCCCAACGCCTCTTAAGTGCCCATCACCAAAAGAACAATGAGTCCCTTGGCATCTCCTTGCCCTCAGGACTTGTCTGGAAATGGGCTTTCAGAACACCTGACTTGCTAAAGTGCCTCTGGGGATGTCTATTGTTGCCCCCCCCCCGTCACTCCCTGGGTGGGGGGCCGTGTATGTGCTCTCAGGCTTGGGGAAAGATGCCCTCTTCCGGCTGCCCACGTGACTTCCTGCTTCTTGGTTCATGGAGGGAGGTGGAGCCCAAATTCACCTTTCTTTCGGGGTTAAAATGCCATTTGAATGAGAAGAGTCGTTTAAAGTATGGATTTTCTACGAATTTATAAAGCTAGGTATCTTCCCTGCACTGTCAAGTCAAAAGCATACATTCAGGCCTAATATTTGTAACATTGCAATAACTATAAAGATGTGCCCCCCCCGTCATTTCCGTAACACGGGTAAGTGAACTCATATTTGAAACAATGCAGACGCAGTCAAGAAGGATTTTTCTCTAGTGTTTCATTCAGCCTCTTAGATTATGTGAAAATGATGGGAGATACCGTCTGCAGATGAAATTAAACCTGTGCTTTTATTTATTTTCATGGTATAAAAGGTAATTTTAAAGAAAGCAATGGTTACAACAGTAAACAACAAATTGCTTGTCCTCATGGAATTGCAGACTTTCATCCAGCCATGTGTTAAAGTTTAAATTGATTATTCTAAAAGATCACGCCACATTTTCCCACGAGTGCTGGTTAGATTCCGGCAACAGTCTTCACAATTTATGTATTCAGTAAACATTGGCCACGCGTTATAAAAGGAATACGGACTGTGTTCCCCCACCTTTTGGATACTTAAATTGTGAGGCCCAGAACAGAACACAGGATTTTAGGTGGGGCCTGACCAAGGTAGAATAAAGTGGTACTATTCCTGCCCTTGATCTGATTCTGCCTTCCGCCACATTGACCTGTGCTCCCCGTTTGGTGTCGTCCGCAAATGTGATGAGCATCCCCTTCAGTTCCTTCCCCCAAGTCATTTATAACGAAGTTGAACAACAACGGGCCCAGGACAGAACCCTGCAGCACCCCTCTTGTCACTTTTCCCCAGGATGATGAGGAACCATGAAGGAGTCCTCTTTGGGTTCGGTCAGTCAAATCCACCTAACAGTTTCCTCATTCAGCCCACATTTTTCCAGCTTCCTCACAGAAAGATCACGGGAGACTTTTCAAAATTTGCCTTACTGAAATCAAGATGCACTATTTCCACAGCTGTTCCCTGATCAACAAAGTTTGTAACTCCATCCAAAAGAAGGGGAGGAGAGATTTCTCTGGCTTGACTTGTTTTTGAGAAAGCCATCCTTTCATCTTGTATGTTTCTGTTGCGAAATCTTCAGATGGATGGCACATAAATATTAAAAATGATAATAAATAAGGATATCGACAAGCTGCAACATGTGCAAAGGAAGGTGATTTATGTCTTTATTTAATTTGTATAATACTCAACCCAGTAGTGCCAACTTGAATAAAATCTTGGTGGGGGGCCAAGTAAGGCCCTCCTTGCACAATCAATCACATGACACATGCAGGTCATTGGAATGGCGATGCCTATCAACTGGTGGGTGGCCCCCTCAAATATATCATTGGGGGGCAAAAACCCCTCAGCCTCTAAAAGTCGACTCCTGTTCCCACATAACATAAAAACACAAAATGCACATCTGTAACCCCCCTCACTACCACATTTTAAAAGGGCATTAGATGTCAATCAGGCAAAGGCCTGGTTAACAAGGTGCGAATTTGCCTGGCTCCTAAAGCTGGATAATGGTTTTTCCAACCGTTGCATGAATTCTCTGATGGGAATTGAGATTGGAGCTCTGACTGAAGCTCTTTCCACATTCCATGCACTGATAGGGTTTCTCCCCTGTATGAATTCTCTGATGGGAAGTGAGATCGGAGCTCTTCCTGAGGCTCTTTCCACATTCCAAGCACTGATATGGTTTCTCCCCTATATGAATTAGTCGATGGGAAGTGAGAGAGGAGCTCTGACTGAAGCACTTTCCACATTCCATGCACTGATAGGGTTTCTCTCCCGTATGAATTCTTTGATGGGAAGTGAGATGGGAACTCTCCCTGAAGCACTTTCCACATTCTACACACTGATAGGGTTTCTCCCCTGTATGAATTCTCTGATGGGAAGTGAGATGGGAACTCGAACTGCAGCTCTTTCCACATTCCACACACTGATAGGGTTTCTCTCCTGTATGAATTCTCTGGTGCTTTGTGAGATTGTAGCTCATACTAAAGCTCTTTCCACATTCCACACACTGATAGGGTTTCTCTCCTGTATGAATTCTCTGATGGGAAGTGAGACTGTGGCTGTAACTGAAGCTCTTTCCACATTCCACACACTGATAGGGTTTCTCCCCTGTATGAATTCTGTGATGATTAGTGAGATGGCCTCTCTGACTGAAGCTCTTTCCACATTCCACACACTGATAGGGTTTCTCCCCTGTATGAATTCTGTGATGATTAGTGAGATCAGAGCTGTGACTAAAGCTCTTTCCACATTCCACACACTGATAGGGTTTCTCCCCTGTATGAATTTTCTGATGCTTAGTGAGATTGGAATTCTGACTGAAGCTCTTTCCACATTCCACACACTGATAGGGTTTCTTTCCAATGAGAATTCTTTGTTGGGAAGTGGAATGGGAGCTCTGACTGCAGCTCTCTCCACATTCCAAATTTTTCCATGGCTTCTCCTCTCCGGCGGTTTTGTCATGTTCACCCTTGTTCTTGTTTTCCAATTCATCAAAATCTGCAATGAAGACAAAAAAGGGATTAGAGCCTCAGGAACAAATCAAGAAGAACTGAAGGGAGTTGGGTCTTTGTTCATTGCCCTTGTTCGTTGTCATTAACCAACATTTTTATTAATATATTCTGATGGATTGTTGAATGCTGATTTGCTTGATATACAGTAGTGGCCAAAACTGTGGAAGCCTTTTAGTGGGAAAGTATATTTCAGATATTTGATGGCTCGTAACAAGACTTCGTTTAGAGTAATACAACAAAATCATGTATCAATGGAAAGATAATTGAATGAAGAATGTAATTATCTGTATTCTATCAAAAGTCATAGCAGAATAACCAGAAAAAGGAGGCACAACTTGCTTAGCTTGACTTTTGCCAGTGTGTTATGTTATACTGTGGAAAGTTGATATAAAATTTACAGATTGTATATTATTAAGAGAGAATTACATGAAAATGATGTATATATGGTATATCACACCAGTGAAAATGGCAAAGATGTTTAAAAAAGAAAATAAGAGATGCTGGAGATGTAAAGAAAAGGAAGGAACATGTGGTGGGAATGCAAATGCATTAAAAAATATTGGGAAATGATATAAAATGAACTGAAAGAAATGTTTAAAATGAGCTTTGGTAAACATCCTGAATCCTTTCTGTTAGGTATCTCAAATCAAGAGCAGCCAAAAGAAAAATGGACATTATTTATGTATGCTACAACAGCGGCAAATATCTTGATTGCACAAAATTGGAAGCTGGAAGAAATACCATCAAAAGAGCAATGGTAAGAAAAACTGATGAATTATGCAGAATTGGCTAAGCTAACAGATAAATTACAAGAGAAGGACAAAAAAGATTTTAAAAGTTTGGGAACCATTTACAGGTTACTTACAGAAACAACAGCTGGCAGGGTCTGAATAAACGTTCACAACTTTATTATAGTAACAGAAAAATTAGAGAAATGGTAAGGGAATTTACTTTTATCTAAAGCAGGACACAATAAATAAAACTAAATAACTCAGTAGAGGGGAAGTTGAGGGAAGTCCAGAGGACGGGAGGGAGAACATTTGTATATAACATGTTGATTGATATATTTTTATTTGTTATAAAATTCAATAAATATTCATTTTTAAAAAAGAAAAAAGAAGAAGATTGAGGAAAACTTAACCGAAGCTGGCCTTTCTATATTTGTGAAGAGGTATAAGGAGACTCTCATACACTCCAAGATCAAACCTCTCCATTCTGAAAGAAATCAGCCCTGAGTGCTCACTGGAAGGACAAATCCTGAAGCTGAGGATCCAATAGTTTGGCCACCTCATGAGAAGAGAAGACTCCCTGGAAAAGACCCTGATGTTGGGAAAGACGGAGGGCACAAGGAGAAGGGGACGACAGAGGATGAGATGGTGGGACATTGTTCTCGAAGCTAGCAGCATAAGTTTGACTAAACTGCGGGGGGCAGTGGAAGACAGGAGTGCCTGGCGTGCTCTGGTCCAGGGAGTCACAAAGAGGCGGACACGACTAAACGACTAAAGAACAACATAAGGAGACTCAGTCACTCCAAAATCAGACTGGTAAAGGCAGGAAAAGGTGCACAACAGCAAGTGACGATCGAGGAATGAAGGGACTGTGCCTACAGGACAGAAGAAAATCATCTGGGTGTTTACAAGATGACATGGGGCAATGGAAGGTGAAGTTGAGTGCAAGGACTGGTCTAAATGCTAGAATTCCAAGGGAAAAGCCATTATCTCTCAAGCCAAGGTGGAAAAGATTAAACTGGGCTAAAACCCATGGTAACTGGACAGCGGAACAATGGGACAGTGTTATTTGGAGCGATGAGACTGCTGTTACTGCTGGAGGGGTGCAGAGTGCTTTCAAAATGTTTTAAATTTTTTATTTTGAATTTTTTGTATGTGGGGGGTGGGGTGGGGTGGATGTTTATTGGGCCTGGGAAATTGTTTGATTTTATGTTTTTTGTAATTTTTGTAATTTTTATTGTTTTTTGTTTGTACTGTTTTATTTGTGTCAGGTTTTTTTTGTTTGTTTTTTTTTTAAAAGGGGTTATTTTGTTCTTAAGGGGAGGGGTCAGGGCTGCCGGGGAATGGGCCCCAGCCCACAAAATGGCTGGGATATGTTTCACAGGGGGGAATGCACTGGAACAACCGATCTCAGTGATCACGGGTAGGAGGAGGAGTTACGCTAAGACCAGACCATGTCATTACAGAGGAGGCAGGTTTAGTCGTTGTCTGAGGACTATCCCTGCCTCTGGGTCTGGTCCTGACCGGATGAATACTAGAATCAGCAAGGGATACCCACATGACCTGAAAGTGTTGCTGTGCAATGCCAGGTCAATGATTCATAAGACCACTGCCATCCATGACTTGATCATGGATGGAGGACTTGACCTGGCATGTGTAACAGAGACTTGGTTGGATGAAGCAGATGGGCCTGTCCTTGCCGCTGCTTGTCCACCAGGTTTCTCTTACTCACAGCAACCCAGGTCATGTGGGCGGGGAGGGGGGGTTGCAGTGATTTTTAGGAAGTCATTAGTTTGCACCAGGCGTCCTATTGGGAAGACCCAGTTTTCTGAGTGCATGTTCTGGAAGTTGGGCAATAGGGGCAGTACAGGATTCCTTTTGGTTGCACCAAGGATGCCCTGCCCAAGCTGCTTCAGGTCGTGGCGGATGTTCTCCTGGAGACACCTAGCTTGGTTGTCCTAGGGGATTTTAACATCCATGCCGACACGACCTTACAAGGGGCCGCTCGGGACTTCGTGGAAAGCATGGCCTCCATGGGGCTGTCCCTGAATAAGTCTGCCCCAACCCATAGCCGCGGACATGCCTTGGACCTGGTGTTTACCTCTACGGATGTTGGTGATCTGACACTAAGTAAAAGTGAAACGAAAGAAGTGCCATGGTCAGACCACTTCCTGGTGCCGATTCCCTGGTGGCCCGCTGGAATGTGGAGTTAACCAGGGCTATTGACTGTTTGGCTCCGAAGCGCCCTCTCCGATTGCATGGAGCCCGGAGAGCCCCGTGGTTTTCCACGGATCTGAGGGCAATGAAACAATCGTTGAGACGGCTAGAGCGCCGGTGGCGGATAACTCATTCTGAATCTGACCGGACACAGGTTAGAGCTCAACGTCGAGCCTACCAAGTGGCGATAGTGACGGCGAAGAAGACTTTCTTCACCGCCTCTATTGCATCTGCAGAAAACAGCAGCAGGAGACTCTTTCAGGTGGTTCACAATTTAGCGGAACCACCTGTAACATCGGGGCCCAGTATGGGCCACATGTTCTCCTGCAATGATTTTGCAAATTTTTTTGCAGATAAAATCGCTCAGATTCGGGAAGAAGTAGACTCCACCGTGGGAGCAGGGCCGGGGCGGGAGAGTGCTAGAGTTCTGTCTGGTCCTGTTATATGGGATCAATTCTAATCTGTTACCTCCGAGGATGTGGACAGGCTGCTTGGACGAGTGAAGCCAACCACCTGTCTCCTGGATCCTTGCCCATCCTGGCTTATAAAAGCTAGCCGGGAAGGACTGGGCGATGGGCTTCATGGGGTGGTGAATGCTTCCCTCCATGAAGGAGCCTTCCCAGACCCGCTGAAAGAGGCGGTTATTAAACCGCTTCTTAAAAAAACATCTTTAGATGCGGCCACGATGGCCAATTATCGCCCAGTCTCAAACCTTCCATTCTTGGGCAAGGTGATTGAGCGAGTGGTTGCTGAACAACTCCAGGCACGCCTGGAAGAAGCGGACCATTTGGATCCCTTCCAGTCGGGATTCAGGCCTCATCATGGGACTGAAACTGCCTTGGTCGCACTGGTTGATGATCTCCGGCGGGCTAGGGACAAAGGTGAGAGCTGTTTCCTAGTTCTGCTGGATCTCTCAGCGGCGTTTGATACCATCGACCATGACATCCTTCTGGACCGTCTTGAGGGGCTGGGAGCTGGGGGCACTGTCATACAGTGGTTCCGCTCCTTCCTCCTGGGCCGTGTTCAGAAAGTGGTGGGGGGGGGATGAGTGTTCAGACCCCTGGGCTCTCACTTGTGGGGTGCCTCAGGGTTCTGTCCTCTCCCCCATGCTTTTCAACATCTACATGCAGCCGCTGGGAGGGATCATCAGGAGGTTTGGGCTGGGTGTTCATCAGTATGCAGATGATACCAAGCTCTACCTCTCTTTTAAATCAGAACCAGTGAAGGCGGTGAAGGTCCTGTGTGAGTGTCTGGAAGCGGTTGGAGGATGGATGGCGGCTAACAGATTGAGGTTGAATCCTGACAAGACAGAAGTACTGTTTTTGGGGAACAGGAGGCGGGCAGGTGTGGAGGATTCCCTGGTCCTGAATGGGGTAACTGTGCCCCTGAAGGACCAGGTGTGCAGCCTGGGAGTCATTTTGGACTCACAGCTGTCCATGGAGGCACAGGTCAAATCTGTATCCAGGGCAGCTGTTTACCAGCTCCATCTGGTACGTAGGCTGAGACCCTATCTGCCTGCGGACTGTCTCGCTAGAGTGGTACATGCTCTGGTTATCTCCCGCTTGGACTACTGCAATGCGCTCTACGTGGGGCTACCTTTGAAGGTGACCCGGAAACTACAACTAATCCAGAATGCGGCAGCTAGACTGGTGACTGGGAGCAGCCGCCGAGACAATATAACACCGGTCTTGAAAGACCTACATTGGCTCCCAGTACGTTTCCGAGCACAATTCAAAGTGTTGGTGCTGACCTTTAAAGCCCTAAATGGCCTCGGTCCAGTATATCTGAAGGAGCGTCTCCTCCCCCATCGTTCTGCCCGGACACTGAGGTCCAGCTCCAAGGGCCTTCTGGCGGTTCCCTCACTGCGAGAGACTAAGTTACAGGGAACCAGGCAGAGGGCCTTCTCGGTAGTGGCGCCCGCCCTGTGGAATGCCCTCCCATCAGATGTCAAAGCGATAAACAACTACCTGACATTCAGAAGACATCTGAAGGCAGCCCTGTTCAGGGAAGTTTTTAATATGTGACGTTTTAGTGTATTTTTCATCTCTGTTGGAAGCCGCCCAGAGTGGCTGGGGAAACCCAGCCAGATGGGCGGGGTACAAATAATAATATTATATTATTATTATTATTATTATTATTATTATTATTATTATTATTATTATTATTATTATTAGACCCCAATCTCCTTGCTTGGTAATGAGGGCATGAAATACGCGAGGAGGAGAATTGGAGAAGATTTACATCCTACTTGCATTATACCGACCGTGAAACACCCAGACAGTGTGATGATCTGGGGTTGTATGACAGCAAAAGGTGGGGGCAGAATTTGTGTCATTAATGGGAACGTCAATGCCCCCAAATACATAAATCAAATAACTAGCCTGAACTGAAGCGTTCTGAATGTGAAATCATATTCCACTGCTGGAATGGCCTAGAATAGCCCAAGTGAAATGAGGGGATGAGGGACCAACTCCCTTCTCTTGCCATTGCCTTCTGTTAAGAGTTTGGGTGTAATCCTTGACGCCTCCCTTTCCATGGAGGCGCAGGTTACAACAACAGGCCTAGGCGACATTTTCCCACCGTCGCCGCATCAAGCAGTTGGTCCCTTACCTCTCCCGCCCCGACCTGGCCACAGTGATCCATGCGATGGTCACCTCCAGGCTTGACTACTGTAATTCGCTCTACGCGGGGCTGCCCTTGAAGCTGTCCCAGAAACACCAGCGGGTGCAGAATGCTGCAGCGAGGCTCCTCACGGGGTCTCTGCCGTGGGAGCATATTCACCCAGTGCTTTTCCAGCTGCACTGGCTCCCGGTGGAGTACAGGGTCAGACTCAAGGTGCTGCTTTTGACCTTTCAAGCCCTTCATGGCCGAGGACCCTCTCAACACTGGCTCCGGTCTGGTGGAACGCTCTGTCTCATGAGACCAGGGCCCTGCAGGATCTGATTTCTTTCCGCAGGGCCTGTAAGACAGAGTTGTTCCACCTGGCCTTTGGCTTGGAGCCAGTTTGATTCCCTCCCCCTCTTTCTTTTTCCTTTCTCCTCCTGTGAAGAGGCTGCATCCTAATGTTTTAATGTTGTATCTTAATCTTTTAAATTGTTTTATAATCAACTTGTTTTTATTACTGGTTGTTAGCCACCCTGAGCCTGGTCTTGGCTGTGGAGACCAGGGTATAAATAAAATTTTCCACAATTTAGCCACTAGCTGTTCATTTAAAGTTAATGTATTTTTTATATGGGATCGGATGGTTATTATTAATGTTTCATGTGTATGTATGTGTTGGAAGCCACCCAGAGTGGCTGGGGCAACCCAGTCAGATGGGCAGGGGATAAATAAAAATTATTAATAATTATTATTATTATTACTGCTAGTATTACCTGAGACTCAATAAGCCTGGCTCTTCTCTGGGATGGATTTTGTTTGGCCCAGTCATGGCTTCCCCTCCATCGCCAATGTCATGTGTCTCTTGGGTCAACCCAAGAAAACAAAAACAGAAAACCTGACAGAAGCTACTTATCTTTCCTAACAATTCTGAAGCTGACATTTAAGATGCCTGGGCAGTTCAGACCAGCCGAATCGTGGTATAAAAAGGCAGAACTGGAGGAAGATGGTTCTCAGAAAAAACTGGAATTTGCTGTTCAAGGTTTATTGTGGGGGCGTTAGGTTCCCAGGTGTTGTAGGGGGCGCTGCTGAGCTCTGTGAAAATATTTGAGGTTTGTCAGATAGAGGTATTTTTTGAATTTCCAGGCAGATAGGATGATCCCACAGGGAGCCTTACCAAGAGAGGCCACGATCCCACGATTCTCCTCCATAACGTCCTTATGCAGAGCTCTCTGGTCAGGATCCAGCAACGCCCACTCCTCGTCCGTGAAACGAACAGCGACATCTTCAAAGCACACTGGACCCTGAAAGAAAAAGGGAAATGTCCTCCTCTGAGACAGCAGAAATTTGATCTGCTACATAATGCTCTGTGGTTTCCTTCCTGTAAATTGCGGTGTTGTTTCAATAGGATTCCTTTGCTGCACATTTTAATTCTGGATGTCTATTTTGACATTTTAATTGAATTATGTCATTAATTATGGGTATTCGTCTTTGTGCAAATAGTTGGTACTCCACCTTGTGGTTTTCTAATCATTCTGCCTACGCAAGCATTCCAGTTTCCCCGATGGAAGAATCCACTTTCCCCTCTCCCCGTGAGTTGTTCTGGGGAGTTCCCTCCCAATGCCCTACAGCCAAATTCCAGGGGTTCATGGGGGCATGGAGAGGGGGAGGAGTGGGGGGCAGGCCCCATTTTGTAACGGATGGGGCTAGTTAGGTGACTCCTGGCCACTATTTGTTATTGTCTGTCCACAGCATAGAAGCCTATTTCAGCACTCAGTGGTGAATATAGAAATACAAGAAGCCTAGTTTGGCTGAGTTTCAGGTCTCATGAGAACAGCAGCTCATTCCCTGAGGGTCTGCCAGTTTGTATTGTCAATTAATGGACTAGTCTAGGTGGAAGTTTCTTTAGTGTGGAGGTATATGAAAAGTGAGATTATATAGTGCAAAGTTTGTTTAAGTGCTCTTGTAAAGAGGTGCTCTGTTGAGTATTTTGTTAGAGAGGTAGTAATAATAATAGTAATAATAATAATAATAATAATAATAATAATAATAATAATAATTTATTGTTTATATGCCGCCCATCTGGCTGGGTTTCCCCAGCCACTCTGTGCGGCTTCCAACAAAATATTAAAATACAATAGTGCGGCAAACATTAAAAGCGTCCCTAAACAGGGCTGCCTTCAGATGTCTTCTAAAAGTCTGGTAGTTGTTTATTTCATTGACAACTGTTGAGAGGGTGTTCCACTGCATGGCTGCCACTATGAAGAAGGCCCTCTGCCTGGTTCCCTGCAACTTGACGTCTCGCAGCGAGGGAACCACAAGAAGATCCTTGGTGCTGGACCCCAGTGTCTGGGTGGAATGATGGGGGTGGAGACGCTCCTTCAGGTATACTGGACCGAGGCCGTTTAGGTTTGCTATAAAGCAGGGGTGCCCAAACTTTTTTCAAAGAAGGCCAGATTTGATGTAGTAAACATGTGTGAGGGCTGACCAAAGTTGCTGACCTTTTTTTCGGATTGAAATTGTTGGGCTTTAGGGCCCCAAAATGGACATTGGACCTGCCTGCTATAAAGTGTGGCTTTCAGGTCTTGGTTTATATATTTGAGTGGATAATATATATTTTGGTAAGATGATAACTTAAAATAAAATAAGAAAAGATGAGATAATGATAAGATAAGCTAAGGTTTATAAGATAGCTGTTCTGTGTAAATGTTTTTCTATAAGTGTTTTGCTTATCAGTACTTCCTTCACAAAATAAATGGGGAGGTTGTCGGTTTGCATTTCTTAGTACAGAAAGTATTGATCTGGTATGTAGAGCTCTTTCCTATTCTAATTAATTCAAGAGGGCTCTGGAAGAAACAAGCAGTGAGTTCCTGGTGTTTGGGTTATTCCTTCGGAGAAAGTGAGTACAGTTGGTTTAAATTGGTTCTGTTATCTCTTCTGTAAGGTCATGCTGACTATAAGAAGAGGCCAGAAGGAGCCTGGTTTTCACTTTCTCTTTCTGTCTCGGTTCTTTCTGATGTTCTGTACACAGTATGCTTAGTGTTAAGGTTTAGACTTATTATAAGTTATGGTAAGAATTTATGTTAAGTCTGCTGCAACTGGATTTCTTATGGGCAGTGCCCATCCTGAATGTATTGGATTTGTGACCATTATGCTCATTAGTCTTCAGTAGCAGTAAAGCTCTGATGAATGAAATACAATTGCCTCTGGTCTATTTTTGGGGAATCCTGTAACATGTTTAAATTTTACTCTGCTAACTATATATTGGAGTTCTGCTCTGGATCAATATTGAGTAGAATTCCATGTCAGGGTCTTCCTCCATGAAATCAGTTGCCAAGAGGCAAGGCCCCCCACTCCCCACAGCTTTCCAAGTCCCCTCCTCTCTGGGGTTTCTGATTGAACACTGCGCCAATGTGCACCCTGCCTTTGCTCCTCCATTGTCAGACATTTCCTGGCTCTGAGAGACAAGCAGGGAGGGGGGCTTCTGGAAGAAGGAAAGAAGGAGAGGGAGCCATCGGTGGCTCCTCCTTCTCCTGACTCACCTCTGCCTCCCGACCTTCCTCCTCCCACTCGTCTCCTTCCTCTTCTGCCTCCGATTCTGCACTGCATTCTGCCACAGAGTCTCCCAGCTCACTAAGCCCTGTTGCCCCTTCAGCTTCAGACACCTCCTCTTCCCAGGCTTCTCCCGCTTCTCCCTTTCACTGCTCATCCTTCTTCCACCTCCACTTCTTGGGCTCTGAGCCGTCTTCCTTTCCTGGTTCCCTGGCTGCTTCCTCCCACCATTCCTCTGTGCCCAACCAGTCCATGACATTGCTCCATCCCTCGGCCTCTGTCCCAACCAGGCAGCTTCCCCTGACCTGATCTGGTTCCGCAGCCACTGCTTCCCTTCTGCCCCCATGAAAAGGCGGATCAGGAGGTCTTGCCAACATCATTCTTTCACCTACAAGAGAAAAAACGTAAGCAGGATGCTAGGAGTGCCTGCTTCTCTCACAGAGGAAACAGGACATCTCTAACTACAGATGGGCCTTTCAGAAAGCCGTACCTGCTGAGTGCATTTGGACGTTTGTGCCCATTTCATATGTTAGGTAAAGGTAAAGGGACCCCTGACCATTAGGTCCAGTTGTGGCCGACTCTGGGGTTGCGGTGCTCATCTCGCTTTACTGGCCGAGGGAGCAGGCATACAGCTTCTGGGTCATGTGGCCAGCATGACTAAGCTGCTTCTGGCGAACCAGAGCATCGCACGGAAATGCCGTTCACCTTCTCGCTGCAGCGGTACCTATTTATCTACTTGCACTTTGACGTGCTTTCGAACTGCTAGGATGGCAGGAGCAGGGACCGAGCAACGGGAGCTCACCCCGTCATTGCGGGGATTCGAACTGCCGACCTTCTGATTGGCAAGTCCTAGGCTCTGTGGTTTAATGAACAGTGCCACCTGCGTCCCAAATTGCATATGTTAATTGTGCAAAAATACATCTCCCCTCCTCTGGACCCCTGTTCCCAACTGTCTCCCCCCAAAACAAGATGAAAAGAACCCTCAGACAAGTTGGAAAACCAACAGAATGAGACCAAAAAGGAGAAAAACCACCATTCTCCTTACCCAGTGGCCTCTCTCTGGTGCCCAACGGAGGCCTCTCTGCCTCACAGGAATCCAGGTCCATTTCTGCAAAGAGATCCTTTCCCTGAGAAAGAAACAAGGATTCAAAACAGAGAATGGGGAGAAATACTAGAAAGAGAATGACAAGGACTTGAAGGGTGTGAGATCTCATTCCATGGATGGCTTCTCAGAAAAAGGATGGGCCATCAGTAGAGCATTATGGGATGTTCTCCGTCCTGCTTGGAGCCCCTTGGGAGTATCCAGAGGAAAGTCTCTCTTACCTGCTGCTCTGCCTGCTTTCTGTCCTCTGCCTGACTCAGGAGGAAACCTTCGGCCAGGGCCACCGCCTGGGAACTGGTCTCCGCTCCACACTCCCTCACCCAGCTCTCCATCTCTGGGGGAAGGACAGCCAGGAACTGCTCCAAGATCACCAGGTCCAGCATCTCAGCTTTCGTGTGCCTTTCTGGCTTCAGCCACTGACGGTCCAGGTGGTAGAGTCGGCTGCAAACCTCTCGGGGTCCTTTGGCCTCCCGGAAACAGAACTGCCTCACCTGCTGGCTCTGCACCTCTGAGCGGAGGGTGTCCTCCTCACCCAGGATCTTCTGCCCAGAGTTTTCCCAGAATCCCCCACTGCTCTCAGTTTGGCTTGCATGGCCTCTTCCTTCTTCAGGGCCAGCTGTGTCTCGCTCATCCATCTGTGGTCTCAGGAAGCCTCTGAGAGATCAGAAGGAGCCCTTTGGTCTTCTGCCAAGTTCTGTCCGTCTAAATGAGAAGCTCTAGCAAATCCTACAAAGCAAATACATTGTTCTGTTACAGAATCTGTAGGACGGGGGGGGGGGGGATGGTTCCCTGAGCAAGCATGGATTGCTGGGAACTAGGGCTGGACTGCACCGCATCCCAGACCATGAGCTATCTTTTTTAAAAGAAAGAGGAGGAAGAGGAGACGAAATAAGTCTCTAGCCTTCTAGCAATGCAAAATGTGGAGGCAACTGAAGGGATTTCTGGGAGATGAATCAGCCTGGTTGCTCCTGCCTTCCAGTCAATGGATGAAGGCAGAACTGACTGACAAGGGAGTCATTTGTATCTTGTGAATAATGGATGCTTGGCTCTAGTGGGGGTTCTCACCTGGGGGTCCTCAGGAGATTTCCCCCCCCCCACCCCCACTCCCCTGCTTCTGTCTCCTTATTTGCACTTGGACTCTCTGCCGCTCTCCAGACAGACTCCTGGGTGGGGTCCCTTTTTCTTTGCTCCAAGGGCCAGGTATGTATCTGGAAAACCCCAGAGAGCCAAGTGGATGGGGCCAAAGACATTTCCCTTGAAATTTAGGTGGCTAATTTATTATGATTATTCTCTTAGATAGCTTAACACACGCACAGCCATTGATGCCAAGGTCCCTGGGGGCTCAGTGAGGAGCAGCGCCCATTTCCGGCTGCTTTGCCAGCAACAATCCCTTTGGGAGAGAGAGGATGGGGTCCTGGGATGCCCTGCTCTGGGTGCGAGGGGATGGCTGCCGTGGCCTCCGTGGGGAGCTGCCCTGGGAGACACTGAGAAACTGGTTCCCATTGCAGCAGCCAGACTTTCCTTCCTTTCTCCCCACGTTTTTTTTTTGGGGGGGGGCCTAGTCCACCTCTTTGTCCAGCTTTGGAAAACCATTTGCCGATGTTTTGCAGTGATGCTGAGAGATGTCACACAAAGTCCTAGGGACTCCTTTGTTTAAAGAAGAAGGTGGAATCCAAAATGAGTCCCATGAGTTTGGGACGCTCTGATCTGCAGGAAGGAGAGCGTGGCAGCCCTGGCTCCTCCCTGGCAGGACCCTCTCCTCCTCCCTGACTTGGGGTCCCCCCCCTGCAGGAGCAGATCAGGCCCCCCAGGCCCCCTCCCCTGCTGCAGCCCTGGGACCCCCACCAGATCCCAGAGAGAGAGAGGGGAGACTCACCAGATCCCAGGAGGGGACAGCGAGGCAGCCCTTGCAGGAGAGACACCCAAGCAGGGAAGGACTGGGGAGGGGGGGGGCTTGGCTCTGTAGGACCTGCCCCCCCCCCGCCCACTTCCTGTCCTCTCTAAGAAGGCAGCTCAGTTCCCTTTAACCCTTGCAGGGCCGAGTCCACCTGGCTCAGCCATCTCTCGCTTGGCAGGACCTCAGATTTTTATTATTTTTTTTATGGATTTAGGGGGGGGGGTAGCTGCCCCCCTGGCTATGCCTATGGTAAGGGATCCTTTTTTGGGGGGGGGGGACTTTGGCTGTGGGTTGGGCTCTGAGCATCTCCCTGGGTCCCTTGGCCAGAAAGCGGAGGAGCAGCAGCCGGGAGAGCAGCGCAGCCCAGGCTGGAGCGCAGCGGGCGAGCCCCTGCTGGTCTGGCTGGGGAGAGCGAGCCCTGTTGCAGCCAGAGGAAGGCAGGAGCATGGGGGGTCTCCCTCTCCTGAGGGCAACAATCTGGCCCGGAGACACACAAGTTCCTCCTTTGGTTACACTCACTGTGTGGTTGCCTCATTTCAGAGGGAGTTTCTTTCATTTGTGTCATATTTTACACCATTTTTTCAGCTTTGAGGTCATACATGATCCCGTTAGTCTTTGTCACAGTATTTTCATCCCTCCCATTGCAAAGATCATGTTTGTTTTACTTTCTGTCTCAGAGAAAAGAGGGGCGGAAACCACTCTTCCAGTCTTCTGTCTCTAGCACTCCGCTGTTTTTCTTTGATCTCATAGGTGGCAGTATGAGAGACCTGACTCTCACGTGCATGTTTGTTATGTTCTTTTGTTTTGTTTAACCAGTAGTAATAAAATGAGGTATGGAACAAAATAAGGTATGCAACAGCATCTTAAAAAGTAGAGCACCTAAGGAGCACGTAAGGAGCACCGAATCCTTGGTCTCCCACAGGGCTGGTCATATCATTATTAGGCAGAGACAGCATCTTAAAAAGCAGAGACATCACCTTGCCAACAAAGGTCCGTATAATAAAAGCTATGGGTTTCCCAGTAGTGAAAGCTGGACCATAGGGAAGGCTGATCGCCGAAGAATGGATGCTTTTGAATTTTGGTGCTGGAGGAGACTCTTGAGAGTCCCATGGACTGCAAGAAGATCAAACCTCTCCATTCTGAAGGAAATCAGCCCCGAGTGCTCCCTGGAAGGACAGATCCTGAAGCTGAGGCTCCAAGACTTTGACCACCTCAGGAGAAGAGAAGACTCCCTGGAAAAGACCCTGATGTTGGGAAAGATGGAGGGCACAAGGAGAAGGGGATGACAGAGGAGGAGATGGTGGGACAGTGTTCTCAAAGCTACCAGCATGAGTTTGACCAAACTGCGGGAGGCAGTGGAAGACAGGAGGGCCTGGCGTGCTCTGGTCCAGGGGGTCACAAAGAGGCAGACACGACTAAACAACAACAACAACAACATGCAACAAAACCTCCATTGTTTCGCTTCCATTACTCTGCTGCATTTGAGGTGCTCACAGTAGCAAATGTGAGTCCGCTGCACCAGGACATGTGCTCTCTTGTTCCTGCATTCCTGTGATCGGAGGGTCAGAGAAGGTGCTCCTGACACTCAGCCCATGCAGGAGCTGAAGACGTGGGCTTTAAAGGGTGTACGGACAGTCTGTTGGCAAACATTTTATTAATAGGAGGTTACAGGACTGTGACAGGGCACCCCCCCCCATGATCCTTTTACATCAGCAGGAACCTCATCCTAGAATTCAGGAGTGGGAGGGATAGAAGGGGATCCCAGGGTCATCTAGTTCAACCCCAGCAATGCAGGAATCTCAGTGAAAGCGTCCGTGGCAGATGCCCGTCCGATCTCTGCTGAGAAACCTCCCAGGAAGGAGAGTCCCCCACCTCCCAAGGGAGACCTTTCCCCTGCCCAGCTGCTCTTAGGTGTCCCTCAAGGCAGCGGGTCCCGAGTTCGAGCCCTGCTGAAACCATGGCACTGGCTGCCAAGGAGGAACCAAGCGAAGTTCAAAATAAATAAATCCTATTCTCATCATAAATGAGTAATACTTTCTGATGCATGCTTTTATGCTAATACAGTGGCACCTCTAGTTACGAACTTAATTCATTCCTGAGGTTTGTTCTTAACCTGAAACTGTTCTTAACTAGAGACGTGCTTTCGCTAATGGGGCCTCTTGCTGCTGCTGTGCCGCTGGCACATGATTTCCATTCTCGTCCTGGGGCAAAGTTCTCAACTTGAAGTAAGTCTTCCAGGTTAGTGGAGTTTGTAACCTGAAGTGTTTGTAACCTGAGGCGGTTGTAAGTAGAGACTGTATACAAAGTGTATCATTTCCTCTTCCAGAAATACTTAATTGCTAATTCAAGGGACACTGAATTCCTTGCAGAGATGACAGGACAGCTTTCCAGATGAGTTATCTGGGAGTGAGACAGTTGGCAGAGTGGCACTGGGCTTGCTAAGATGCCAAATACTACAGGAATTGCTTTCTTGAGCCTTTTTAGGACTGCAATACCATTTTTATTTTTATTTTTTTGGAAGATTCATTTTTAAGTCATGGCAGAGTGTGAGCAAATACTCCACATTTGCCAAGCTTTCAGGAGCAGGACTAAGGGGTGAAATGAAGCCCCCCAGATCCCCAAAGGTTGAAGGAAAGGGTCTATCTCCCTTCTGCCTTTTCATTATCAGTTATTTCCACCTAAGAAATGGGAAGAAAGCAGCTGCTCATGTAAAGCGCAGGTTTTTTTGGGGTGGAGATTTATGAGCTGACAATGGTATGATTCATCAGTAATAAATATGATTTGTTCTTATCTGTTAAGTGAAGTCACATTTGAAACAATACAGAAGCAGTCAAAGGAAATTTCCTAGGAAGTCTTCTATTCAGTCTCATCTGCAATCATGTGTGCTGAACACACAGAAACACATAGATAATGTGAAATTACAGTCTCCAAATAAGAGAAAACACATATAAGCAGATTATCGGAATAGTACACATGATTTCTCTACCTCCTTTTTAAAAGAAAAAAAATTGCTTTTATTTATTTTCATGGTACAAAAGATAATTTTAAAGAAAGCAATGGTTACAACAGTAAACAACAAATAACTTGTCCTGATGAAATTGCAGAGCTTCATCATGCCATGTGTTACACATTTCATTTGATTACTCTAAAAGATCACGCCACATTTTCCTATGAGTGCTGGCTGGATTCCGGCAACAGTCTTAACAATTTATATATTCAATAAACATTGGCCACGTGTTATAAAAAGAATGTGGATTGTGTTCCCCCACCTTCTTCATTTCCCCTGGCAAACAAAATTTAAGATACTTAAATGGTGGTGCCAAGAATCGAACATAGTATTCTAGGTGGGGCCTGAGCAAGGCAGAATAAAGTGGTCTGATTCTGCCTTCTGCAACATTAGCCTCCGCTCCCGGTTTGGTGTTAATAGTAATAATAATAATTTATTTATTATTTATACCCCGCCCATCTGACTGGGTTTCCCCAGCTACTCTGGGCGGCTTCCAACAAAATATTAAAATACAATAGTCCATCAAATATTAAAAGCTTCCCTAAACAGGGCTGCCTTCAGATGTCTTTTAAATTCTGGTAGTTGTTTATTTCCTTGACATCTGACAGGAGGGTGTTCCACAGGGCGCCACCATCGAGAAGGCATTCTTCCTGGTTCCCTGTAACCTCACTTCTTGCAGAGAGGGAACTGCCAGAAAGCCCTCAGCACTGGATCTCCATGTCCTGGCTGAACGATGGGGGTGGAGACGCTCCTTCAGATATACTGGACCGAGGCCGTTTAGGGCTTTAAAGGTCAGCAACAACCCTTTGAATTGTGCTCGAAAACGTACTGGGAGCCAATGGAGGTCTTTCAAGACCGGTGTTATATGGTCTCAGCGGCTGCTCCCAGTCACCAGTCTAGCTGCCGCATTCTGGATTAGTTGCAGTTTCCAGGTCACCTTCAAAGGTAGCCCCACGTAGAGCGCATTGCAGTAGTCCAAGCGGGAGATAACTAGAGCATGCACCACTTTGGTGAGACCGTCTGGGGGTAGGTAGGGTCTCAGATTGTGTACCAGATGGAGCTGGTAGACAGTCTGCCTTGGACACAGAATTGACCTGTGCCGCCATGGACAGCTGTGAGTCCAAAATGACTCCCAGGCTGTGCACCTGGTCTTTTAGGGGCAGTTACCCTATTCAGAACCAGGGAGTCCTCCACACCCACCCACCTACTGTCCCCCTAAAACAGTACTTCTGTCTTGTCAGGATTCAACCTCAATCTGTTAGCCGCCATCCATCCTCCAACCGTCTCCAAACACTCACACAGGACTTTCACTGCCTTTACTGGTTCTGATTTAAACAAGAGGTAGAGCTGGGTATCATCTGCATACTGATGAACACCCAGTCCAAACGCCCTGATGATCTCTCCCAGAGGCTTCATATAGATGTTAAAAAGCATGGGGGAGAGGATGGGACCTTGAGGCACCCTACAAGTGAGAACCCAGGGGTCTGAACACTCATCCCCCAACACCACTTTCTGAACACGGCCCAGGAGGAAGGACAGTAACTACTGTATATATAGTCCCAGCCCCTCTTGACCAGGGGTCAGCAAACTTTTTAAGCAGGGGGCCGGTCCACTGTCCCTCAGACCTTGTGGGGGGCTGGACTATATTTGGGGGGGGGAATGAACAAATTCCAATGCCCCACAAATAACCCTGAGATGCATTTTAAATAAAAGGACACATTCTACTCATGTAAAAACACGCAGATTCCTGGGCCGTCCACGAGCTGGATTTAGAAGGGGATTGGGCTGGATCTGGCCCCTGGGCCTTAGTTTGCCTACCCATGCACTAGACCAGGGATGTCCAACACATTGATTGCGATCTACTGGTCGATGCCTGCAATGTTTTGGTAGATCATGGTTGATCACTGGCCCGCTTCTGGCCCCGCCCTCTCTCCTTGCACCGGCCTCTATTGTTGCAGAAGGGAAGCTGGAGTTTAGAAACCGAGGCCGTTATCTGGCCAGCAATTGTAAGGTTAGTGGTACCTGCATCTGTTCCTCCCTCCTTAAAAAAAAGGTCAACAACCTAGAGCTGAATCCCTAAAAGACAGGGCATTTCCCCTCCCCCCAAAAGAAAAAAGCTCAACAACTCTTTGACCTCAATTCCTAAAAAATGGGGGTAGATCACTGATGGAAACCAGCCATCACAAATGGCGCACAGCATAGAAAAAAGACACAGTGAGACAGCAGTATTTTCAGGATGGAGGAGCAGCTCCTTCGACTTCTCTCCTGTCCGGTAATTTTTATTATCCTTTGTCTCTCTCAGCCTGCATGGCCGTCTGCCAATGTCTCACGTTACATCGTCCAGTCATGGCTTTTACTACACCCATCACCATATAAGGTAATTACTGCCCAGAGGGAACACAACTCCATATAAGGTCAATACATTCAATACATTGCAAGGCACAGACATGCCGGTCACCAAGGTCAGCAGGCACCACACGGCAATACAAGCCTCTGCCATGTCTTTATGACTCCCACAGATCACTGCCAGATTTTAATTTTGAAAGTATATCCCAGTCTCTCAGGAGTTGGCCACCCCTGCTCCAGACGGTCCAGAAGGATGTTATGGGCAATGGTATCAAAAGCCACTGAGAGATCCAACAGAACTAGGAAACAGCTCTCACCTTTGTCCCTAGCCCACCAGAGATCATCAACCACTGTGAACAAGGCATTTTCAGTCAAATGATGAGGCCTGAATACCGACTGGAAGGGATCCAAATGGTCTGCATCTTCCAGGCGTGCCTGGAGTTGTTCAGCAATCACTTGCTCAATCACCTTGCCCAAGAATGGAAGATTTGAGGTTGGGCGATAGGTCTAAATATGTTTTTTTAAGAAACGGTTTAATAACCATCTTTTTCTGTGGGTCTGGGCAGGCCCCCTCACAGAGAGAAGCATTCACCACCCCACAAAGTCCATCACCCAGCCCTTCCCAGCTTGCTTTTATCAGCCAGGATGGACAGCAGGTCCCATCCTGGACCAGATGGAGAGAGGCAGGGACAGGACCTGCAGGAACTCACAGCAGGGGTTGCCTGCAAATGTGATGAGCACCCCCTCAGTTCCTTCATCCAAGTCATTTCTATAGACGTTGAACAACAACGGGCCCAGGACAGAACCCTGCAGCACCCCTCTTGTCACTTCCCCCAGGATGATGAGGAACCATGAAGGAGTTCTCTTTGAGTTCGGTCAGTCAAATCCAACTAACAGTTACCTCGTTCAGCCCACGTTACCAGCTTCCTCACATAAGTATCACAGGAGACTTTGTCAAAAGCCTTACTGAAATCAAGATGCACTATTTCCACAGCTGTCCCCTGACCAACAAAGTTTGTAACTCCATCCAAAAAAAGGGGAGGAGAGATTTCTCTGGCTAGACTTGTTTTGAGAAAGCCATGCTTTAATCCTGTATGTTTCAGTTGTGAAATCTTCAGATGAAGGGCACATAAACTTTAAAAATGATAAAAAGGATATTGACAAGCTGGAACATGTGCAAAGGAGGGCAATTTATTTATTTATTTAATTTGTATACCACCCGACCCAGTGGTGCCAATTTGAATAAAATATTGGGGGGGGGGAGCAGGTAAGGCCCGCCTTGCAAAATAAATCACATGATGCATGTACGCCATTGGAATGCCAATGTGTACCAACTGGGGGTTTCCCAACCGGTTGCAAACGGGATCAGTTCAGGAACCCCGTTCACAACCTGAAAGGAACACAATCCACATCTGTGTGTCTGCGCATGTGAAGGTCGCGTTTAACTGCTTCTGCGCATTTGCGTGATGTCATTTTACGTGTCTGCACATGTGTGAGCGGCAAAACCTGGAAGTAACTCTTTCTTGCACTTCCAGGTCACCGCATGATGCAACCTGAAAACACGTAACCTGAAACCCTCCCTACCACATTTTAAAAGGGCATTAGATGTCAATCAGCCAAAGGTGCTGATTGCCTGGCTCCTAAAGCTATATAATGGTTTTTCCAACGTTTGTATGAATTCTCTGATGCTTAGTGAGACTGGCCTTTTGATTGAAGCTCTTTCCACATTCCACACACTGATATGGTTTCTCCCCTCTATGAATTCTTTGATGGGAAGTGAGATGGTGGCTGTAACTGAAGCTCTTCCCAAATTCCACACACTGATAGGGTTTCTCCCCGGTATGAATTCTCTGATGGGAACTGAGATTGGAGCTCTGACTGAAGCTCTTTCCACATTCCACGCACTGATAGGGTTTCTCCCCAGTATGAATTCTTTGATGGGAAGTGAGTTTGGAGCTCTGACTGAAGCTCTTCCCACATTCCACACACTGATAGGGTTTCTCCCCTGTATGAATTCTTTGATGCGAAGTGAGATTGGAGCTCTGACTGAAGCTCTTTCCACATTCCACACACTGATAGGGTTTCTCCCCTGTATGAACTCTCTGATGGGAATTGAGAGAGGAGCTTGTACTGAAGCTCTTTCCACATTCCACACACTGATAGGGTTTCTCTCTTGTATGAATTTTATAATGGGAAGTGAGAGAGGAGCTTGTACTGAAGCTCTTTCCACATTCCATGCACTGATAGGGTTTCTCTCCTGTATGAATTCTTTGATGGGAAGTGAGATGCTGGCTGTAACTGAAGCTCTTCCCACATTCCACACACTGATAGGGTTTCTCCCCGGTATGAATTCTCTGATGGGAACTGAGATTGGCGCTCTGACTGAAGCTCTTTCCACATTCCACGCACTGATAGGGTTTCTCCCCAGTATGAATTCTCTGATGGGAATTGAGAGAGGAGCTTGTACTGAAGCTCTTTCCACATTCCACACACTGATAGGGTTTCTCTCTTGTATGACTTTTCTGATGGAAAGTGAGAGAGGAGCTCTGAGTGAAGCTCTTTCCACATTCCACACACTGATAGGGTTTCTCTCTTGTATGAATTTTATAATGGGAAGTGAGAGAGGAGCTCTGAGTGAAGCTCTTTCCACATTCCATGCACTGATAGGGTTTCTCTCCTGTATGAATTCTTCGATGGGAACTGAGATAGGAGCTCGTATTGAAGCTCTTTCCACATTCCAGGCACTGATAGGGTTTCTCTCCTGTATGAATTCTTTGATGGGAATTGAGAGAGGAGCTCTTACTGAAGCTCTTTCCACATTCCACACACTGATACGGTTTCTCATAGGGTTTCTCTCTTGTATGAATTTTATAATGGGAAGTGAGATTGGAGCTCTGAGTGAAGCTCTTTCCACATTCCACACACTGATAGGGTTTCTCCCCAGTATGAATTCTCTGATGGGAATTGAGAGAGGAGCTTGTACTGAAGCTCTTTCCACATTCCATGCACTGATAGGGTTTCTCCCCAGTATGATTTGTCTGATGCATAGTGAGATTGGAGCTCTTCCTGAAGCTCTTTCCACATTCCAGGCACTGATAGGGTTTCTCCCCAGTATGAATTCTCTGATGGGAAGTGAGAGAGGAGCTCTGAGTGAAGCTCTTTCCACATTCCACACACTGATAGGGTTTCTCCCCAGTATGAATTATCTGATGGGAATTGAGAGAGGAGCTTGTACTGAAGCTCTTTCCACATTCCATGCACTGATAGGGTTTCTCCCCAGTATGAATTATCTGATGGGAATTGAGAGAGGAGCTTGTACTGAAGCTCTTTCCACATTCCAGGCACTGATAGGGTTTCTCCCCAGTATGAATTCTCTGATGGGAAGTGAGAGAGGAGCTCTGAGTGAAGCTCTTTCCACATTCCACACACTGATAGGGTTTCTCCCCTGTATGAATTTTCTGATGCTTAGTGAGAGAGGAGCTCTGAGTGAAGCTCTTTCCACATTCCACACACTGATAGGGTTTCTCCCCTGTATGAATTTTATAATGGGAAGTGAGATTGGAGCTGTGAGTGAAGCTCTTTCCACATTCCACACACTGATAGGGTTTCTCCCCTGTATGAATTTTCTGATGCTTAGTGAGATTGGAATTCTGACTGAAGCTCTTTCCACATTCCACACACTGATAGGGTTTCTTTCCAATGAGAATTCTTTGTTGGGAAGTGGAATGGGAGCTCTGACTGCAGCTCTCTCCACATTCCAAATTTTTCCATGGCTTCTCCTCTCCGGCGGTTTTGTCATGTTCATCCTTGTTCTTGTTTTCCAATTCATCAAAATCTGCAATGGAGACAAAAAAGGGATTAGAGCCTCAGGAACAAATCAAGAAGAACTGAAGGGAGTTGGGTCTTTGTTCATTGCCCTTGTTGGTTGTCATTAACCAACATTTTTATTAATATATTCTGATGGATTGTTGAATGCTGATTTGCTTGATATACAGTAGTGGCCAAAACTGTGGAAGCCTTTTAGTGGGAAAGTATATTTCAGATATTTGATGGCTCGTAACACCACTTTGTTTTGAGTAATATCAATGGAAAGATAATTTAATGAAGAATGTAATCTGTATGTGTATTCTATCAAAAGTCAAAACTGAATAACCAGAAAAAGGAAGCACAACTTGCTTAGCTTGACTTTTGGCAGTGTGTTGTGTGATGGCTATCATGTTGGTTGGTTATTTGGTGTTTTTTCATTTAGTGGTTTGTAAAACATAATAAAATTAAAGAAATGGCACAAGAAGTTGACTGGACACCCAGAAAGTGATGTAAAATAGTACTATTAAGTGAAAAAGGCTACAGTTATGAAGAAATTAGAAGAAAGATGGAAGATTCTTATTCTTTTTCCAATTTTATCCAATTTTGTTTTAAAAAGTACTGTATTTTTCGCTCCATAGGACGCAGCTAGTTTTTAGGGGGGGAATCAAGGAAAAAAACTTATTTCTCCCCCCCAGCCCCAAAGAGCAAAGAAGCCCAGAAAATGAGCGGGATCCATCCCGCTGGCTGTCTTGGCTTCCTCTTTAGCTGTGCCAACCCCTGCAGCTGGGAGAGGCTGCGTACGGCTTTGGCAGAAGCCAAGACAGCGAGCGGGATGGATCCTGCTCGCTATCTTGGCTTCGTTTTTAGCCGTGGGGCTGGGGTGGGGTCCCCCAACCCCAGCCCCCAGAACAGGTCCAGGAGCAGCGGCAAGATTGAGCGCAACCTTGCCGCCACTCCCGGAGCTTGCGGGGCTGGGGACGGTCTTCCCCCGACCCCAACCCCAAGAACAGGCAGCTATCCGCAAACCTTCCGAGCACAGCGGGAACTACTGCCACACTCGGAAGGCTTGCGGATAGCTGCCTGAAGCCCCCGGAGTGCAGCCTTTGATGCCTCCACAGAGAAGCGGGGTGAAGGCACCCCGCTGCCCTGCGGAAGCTTTGCGCAGCTATCCCAAAGCTAGAACAGCGAGACGGAGCACTGCGCAGCGCTCCGTCTCCCTGTTCTGGCTTTGGGATTAGTTGCGCAGACTGCATTCGCTCTACAGGATGCACACACATTTCCTCTCAATTTTTGGAGGGGGAAAAGTGTGTCCTATAGAGCGAAAAATACGGTATATAGCATTTTATTAGAGTGGGAAACCAAAGATGAAGAGGTTAAATCAGTCATGTTTAAATGGGCTCAGTATGTGGGACACAACATTCAGGTTGCAAGTTGGGGAAAATTGTGGAAAGTTGACATAAAATTTACAGATTGTATATTATTAATTAAAGATAATTATGAAAAATGCTGGACAGAAGTGAAAAAAGATTTAGAAATATGGTCAAACCTGAAGCTTTCTTTGCTAGGCCGCATTGCTGCTATAAAAATGAATGTATTGCCAAGAATGTTGTTTTTGTTTCAATCATTGCAAATTTTGGACAAAATGGACTGTTTCAAGAAGTGGCAGAGAGATATTTCTAGATTTGTCTGGCAGGGCAAGAAGCCCAGAATAAAATTTAAAATACTAACCGATGCAAAAGAAAGAGGTGGATTTGCCCTGCCAGACCTCAAAATTTATTATGAATCAGCTGCATTTTGCTGGCTGAAAGAATGGCTGCTTCTTGAAAACACAGACATTTTGGATATAGAAGGTTTCAATAATGTATTTGGGTGGCATGCATATTTGTGGTATGACAAGGTTAAAGCTCACAAAGCGTTTAAAAACCATATTGTTAGGAAAGCATTGTTTAATGTCTGGATAAGATATAAGGACTTACTGGAAAATAAAACCCCAAGGTGGTTGTCACCAATGGAAGCGAAGGCTCAGAAAAAGCTCAATATGGAGGCCAGATGGCCGAAATATTGGGAGATTTTGGAACAAGAGGGAGATAAACTAAAATTGCAGAGCTTTGAAAAACTAAAAAATACCAAGGCCTATCTTTCAAATACAAAGGAAGGAAGATAAAAATAAGGACTGTGAGTGATAAAGACAAGTTCTTGAGAGACCACGAAGAGGATCTCCAGAAGGAGGTGGAATCTGGGGAGGAGCCGAGTTCATCAGGAAAAGGAATACTGGACATAGCAAACTTATCATTTGGGTTGAAACCACCGACAGAGGAAGAACAACTCCTCGGAGCAGTAGGAGGGGAAAGTAAATAGTTCCATCATGGCTCTGCAACTTCTAAGCTGGAATTGTAACGGTCTGAACATGCCCCGAAAGAGAAAAGCTGTCTTTCATATATTGACGAAAAAACAATTGGATTGGATTTGTTTACAAGAAACACATGTGATGAGGTCACACAGGAAAATTCTTGTTAATAAAAGATTGGGACAAGAATTTATTTCATCTGACAAAGTTAAAAAAAGAGGAGTGGTGATATATGCAAAAGAAAAATTGCTACCAAAATTTATTTTCAAAGATGAACAAGGAAGATTCTTGGCAATTGAAATTCAAGTCCAAGGAGAGAAATTTTTGATTGTGGGAATTTATGCACCGAATGAGGGGAAATCTGAATTTTTCAAGAAGTTGCATGAGATTTTGTTGGACTATTTGGATTACAACTTAATTTTGATGGGAGACATGAATGGAGTAGTATCTACAAATATGGACAAAGCACAAAGACAGGTAGTTACTAAAGATGGAAGACTACCAAAAACTTTCTTTGAAATGACTGACAATATGGATTTGGTTGATATTTGGAGAACAAAAAACCCTCTTGAGAGAGAGGGAACCTTCTTTTCTGAAGCCAAAATGACATGGACTAGAATTGACCAAATATGGGTTACTAGAGGAATGGCACCAAAGATAAAAAAAGTAGAAATCTGCCCAAAAACTTGCTCCGACCATAATGCCGTAAAGATGGAGATGAAGCAAATAACTGCTGGCTCCTTCAGATGGAGGATGAATGACACCTTATTTAGAGATGAAGAAGTATATAAAAAGGCCCAAAAAACTTTGAGAGACTATTTTGAAATAAATATGAAGACCAATGTTGAAAAAAGAGTAATCTGGGACGCAAGTAAAGCCGTTATGCGAGGATTCTTGATACAACAAAATGCAATAAAGAAGAGAAGCCAAAATGAGAAGAAAGATAAGATTTTGGAGAAGATAAAAGAAGGGGAAAGGAAATTAAGATCAAAACCAAAGTCTCATGAGATTTTGAGAGAAATTAAGTTATATCAAACACAATACATGGAATTGATGAATCAAGAAATAGAATGGAAAATTAAACAAATGAGACAAAAGACTTTTGAATCAGCAGATAAATGTGGTAAATTATTGGCTTGGCAAATGAGGAAAAGACAAAAACTGAATACGGTTACAAACTTAGAAGTGGAAGGAAAGAACATCTATAACGCAATTGAGATCAGAAACTGCTTCCAGAGATATTTTAAACAACTATATTCACAAGGGCTGCAGAAAGAATCGGACATAGAACAATTTCTTGAGAAAAATGGATTAAAAAAAAATCTCTCATGAAAGTAAAATAGTTTTAAATCAAAAAATAACTGAACAGGAAATAGAAGGTGCCATTAAAAACATGCAATTGGGTAAATCTCCGGGACCGGATGGGCTGACTTCCAGATATTATAAAGCTTTGAAGGAGTGGTTATCAACCTTTGAAGGAAGTCTGCAATGAAATTCTGGAGGGGAAAAGGGCACCAGAATCGTGGAAAGAGGCTTTTATTACACTTATACCGAAGACAGAGACTGAAAAGACTCAACTTAAGAACTACCGCCCTATTTCGTTACTAAAAGTGGATTACAAAATCTTTGCTGACATTTTGGCTAAGAGATTGAAAAAAGTTTTGATGGAGGAGATTCATTGAGACCAAGCGGGCTTTCTCCCGAGAAGACATCTGTCAGACAATGTAAGGAATTTAATTGACATTTTGGAAAAGTTAGAAGTGAATATAAATACTAAAGCAGTTTTGATATTTGTGGACGCGGAGAAAGCCTTTGACAATATTTCTTGGAGTTTTATGAAGAAGAATCTCCAGGGGATGGGGGTAGGCCAAGGATTCGAAAACGGTATAGGTGTAATATATTCAGAGCAAAAAGCAAAGCTAATTGTAAATAATGTGGTTATGGAAGAATTCAAGATAGAAAAAGGGACACATCAGGGGTGCCCAATCTCTCCATTACTTTTTATATCAGTTCTGGAGGTTTTGCTGAACATGATTAGAAGGGATCAGCTGGTTAAAGGGGTACAGGTCGGAGTTAAACAATACAAATTGAGAGCATTTGCAGATGATTTGGTACTTACATTACAAGAGCCAGAATCTAGTACTAAAAGGGTTCTAGAATTAATTCAAGAGTTTGGTCAAGTTGCAGAATTTAAATTGAACAAATTAAAAACTAAGGTATTAGAGAAAAAATTAACACCTATAGAAATGGAGAGGTTTCAGAATGAGACAGGGTTAAATGTGGTTAAGAAAGTGAAATACTTGGGGATTAATATGACAGCTAAAAATGTGAATTTGTTTAAAGATAACTATGAGAAATGTTGGACAGAAGTGAAAAAAGATTTAGAAATTTGGACAAATTTGAAGCTTTCCTTGTTGGGTAGAATTGCAGCTATAAAGATGAATGTATTGCCTAGAATGTTATTTTTGTTTCAAACATTGCAAATTGTTGACAAGATGGACTGTTTCAAGAAGTGGCAGAAAGATATTTCTGCCAGACCTTAAACTATATTATTAATCAGCAGCTTTCTGCTGGTTGAAAGACTGGCTGCTTCTTGAGAATACAGACATTTTGGACTTAGAAGGTTTTAACAATGCTTTTGGATGGCATGCATATCTGTGGTACGACAAGGTCAAAGCTCATAAAGCTTTCAAAAATCATATTGTCAGGAAAGCATTGTACAATGTCTTGATTAAGTATAAAGATTTGCTGGAAAACAGAACTCCAAGGTGGTTGTCGCCAATGGAGGCAAAGGCTGTAAAAAAACTTAATATGGAGTCAAAATGGCTGAGATACTGGGAAATTTTGGAACAAGAAGGGAATAAACTGAAATTGCAGAGTTTTGAGAAATTAAAAGATAAAGTGCGAGACTGGCTGCATTACTATCAAATAATGGAGGCTTATAAGCTGGATAGGAAAATTGGCTTCCAGGTGGAAAAATCAAAATTGGAAACAGAATTGTTAGAACCAAAAACTAAGAATTTGTCAAAGATGTATAACTTGCTGTTGAAATGGAATACGCAGGATGAAATGGTTAAATCAGCTATGATTAAGTGGGCACAAGATATTGGTCATAACATTATGTTCGCTGACTGGGAACAGTTGTGGACCACCGGCATGAAATTTACGGCATGTAATGCCTTAAGAGAGAATATTATGAAAATGATTTACAGGTGGTACATGACCCCAGTTAAGCTTGCAAAAATCTATCATTTGCCGATAATAAATGTTGGAAATGTAAAGAAACTGAAGGTACATTCTTTCACCTTTGGTGGATGTGCCCAAGGATTAAGGCTTTCTGGGAAATGATATATAATGAAATGAAAAAGGTATTTTAATCAAGAGCTGCCAAAAGAAAAATGGACATTATTTATGTATGCTACAACAGCGGCAAGAATCTTGACTGCACAAAATTGGAAGATGGAAGAAATACCATCAAAAGAACAATGGTAAGAAAAACTGATGACTTATGCAGAATTGGCTAAGCTAACAAAGAAACTACGAGAGAAGGACAAAAAGGATTTTGAAAGAGTTTGGGAACCATTTACAGGTTATTTGCAGAAACAAAAAAATGGATTGGACTCACTGGCAGGGTCTGAATAAACATTCACAACTTTATTATAGTAATAGAAATTTTAACAAAATGATAAGGGAATTTACTTTTATATAAAGCAGGACACAATAAATAAAACTAAATAACTCAGTAGAGGGGGGGGGGGGTTTGTTGGAAAACTAGCCCCATCTGGAGAAGCTGTCCCCTCTCCCTGCTCCCGGAGCTGGTTTACCGGTGATCTGCCTCTGGCTGCGTTCCCAGACAGACCAGGGAGATCTTGATATAGGCAACATTTCCCAGCGTGGAAAATGCACACCCACTTCTCCCCCTTCGCAGGGGAAAGAAGAGTAGTCAGAAATCTATTTACATATTGTTTATTTCTGACATTACAGCTCTACAGAAAACGTGTCCAATCACTTCAGTTTCCACCCAGCAAGTGACAAAGACTTCCTTAACAAATGCAACAGGAAGGTCTCAAATTACACACTGGACACAGACTTCCAAAGCCTGTGAACTTCCGGGAATTTACTTTCCCACAGCTAGCCATATCACATGATGTCAACAAGCTGGCTGTCTGCAGCTGCGATGTTCTCATATTGTAACAGAGTTGAGGGAAGTCCGGAGGACGGGAGGGAGAACAATTGTATATAACACGATGATTGAGATATTTTTATTTGTTATAAAATTCAATAAATATTCATTTTTAAAAAAGAAAAAAGAAGAAGAAAGATTGAGGAAAACCTAACCAAAGCTGGCCTTTCTATATTTGTGAAGAGGTATAAGGAGACTCAGTCACTACAAAATCAGACTGGTAAAGGCAGGAAAAGGTGCACAACAGCAAGTGACAATCAAAGGATGAAGAGACTGTGCCTACGTGGAAGAAAAAAATCATCTGGGTGTTTACAAGATGACATGGGGCAATGTAAGGTGAAGTTGAGTGCAAGGACTGGTATAATGCTAGAATTCCAAGGGAAAAGCCATTATCTCTCAAGCCAAGGTGGAAAAGATTAAACTGGGCTACAACCCATGGTAACTGGACAGCGGAACAATGGGACAGTGTTATTTGGAGCTGAGACCCCAATCTCCTTGCTTGGTACTAATGGCATGAAATATGCGAGGAGGAGGAGAAGCGGAGAAGATTTACATCCTACTTGCATTATACCGACCGTGAAACACCCAGACAGTGTGATGATCTGGGGTTGTAGGACAGCAAAAGGTGGGGGCAGAATTTGTGTCATTAATGGGAACGTCAATGCCCCCAAATACATAAATCAAATACTTGAGCCTGAACTGAAGCGTTCTGAATGTGAAATCCTATTCCACTGCTGGAATGGCCTGGGAATAGCCCAAGCGAAAATCTTGGGAGCTGACTAAAGGAACTTGTTAGTCAGAAGCAACCCAGCAATAAAGCCCAATTAACAGAGGCAATAATTCCATCTGGGTTTCACATTATCACAGCTGCAGAACTAAAAAACTTGCTTCACTCCATGGGAAGGCGTTGTATATCTCCTTTTTTCTAAGCGTTTCACATTTCTTTTTTATGACTGTTGTTCTAATAAATACTCCTTCATAAAAGTTATTGCATTGCAATCTTCATTAAATTATCTTTCCTATGGTAAGGTAAAGGTAAAGGGACCCCTGACCATTAGATCCAGTCGTGACCGACTCTGGGGTTGCGGCGCTCATCTCGCTTTATTGGCCGAGGGAGCCAGTGTTTGTCCACAGACAGCTCCCGGGTCATGTGGCCAGCATGACTAAGCCGCTTCTGGCAAACCAGAGCAGCGCACGGAAACACAGTTTACCTTCCCGCCGGAGCGGTACCTATTTATCTATTTTCACTTTGATGTGCTTTCGAACTGCTAGGTTGGGAGGAGCAGGGACCGAGCAACGGGAGCTCAACCCGTCGTGGGGATGCGAACCACCGACCTTCTGACTGGCAAGCCCTAGGCTCTGTGGTTTAACCCACAGCGCCACCCGTGTCCCTTTCCTATGGTATCACTTCCCAAAAAAGTGGTGTTATGAGCCATCAAACACACTTTTTAAAAAGGTTTCCATGATTTTAGCCACTAGTATAAGTTGTTCAATTAAAGTTAATATCCTTTTATATGGGATTGATGTTTCATGTGTATATATGTGTTGGAAGCCACCCAGAGGAGCTGGGACAACCCAGCCAGATGGGCAGGGGATAAATAAAAATTATTACTATCACTGATACTACTACCTGAGATTCAATAAGCCTGGCTCTTCTCTGGGACGGATTTTGTTTGGCCCAGTCACGGCATCCCCTCCATCGCCAATGTCAGGCGTCTCTTGGGTCAACCCAAGACTGACAGCAGCAAAAACAAAAACAGAAAACCTGACAGAAGCTACTTATCTTTCCTAACAACTCTGAAGCTGACATTTAAGATGTCTGGGCAGTTCAGACCAGCCGAATCGTAGTATAAAAAGGCAGAACTGGTGGAAGATTTTTGACAGAAAAAACTGTAATTTGCTGTTCAAGGCTTATTGTGGGGGCGTTAGGTTCCCAGGTGTTGTAGGGGGCGCTGTTGAGCTCTGTGAAAATATATGAGGTTTGTCAAATAGAGGTATTTCTTGAATTTCCAGGCAGATAGGACAATCCCACAGGGAGCCTTACCAAGAGAGGCCACGATCCCCCGATTCTCCTCCATAACGTCCTTATGCAGAGCTCTCTGGTCAGGATCCAGCAATGCCCACTCCTCATCCGTGAAACGAACAGAAACATCTTCAAAGCACACTGGACCCTAAAAGAAAAAGGGAAATGTCCTCCTCTGAGACAGCAGAAATATGATCTGCTACACAATGCTCTGTTGTTTCCTTCCTCTTAATTGCTGCGCTATTAAGCCGAAAGCACCAGCCTGAAGATGACGAGTGAGACCTCGTCGAAACGTCGCCTAGACACCCCAACTTTTACACGGGAAGACACCCGAGGACACCAAAATATATATATATATATATATACAATTTTAACTAATAAACTATAAAATGTACCACAAAACTTATCCCTCATACAATCTTTTTAGACTTCCATCAGCACCTCTGATGATCCACCATTTTATCCACTTCTTATGCATTTCTTAACTTTATATTGCCTTTACATCTCTTAACAAATCATCCTCCCCCTTGTCCATTTTTTCCATACTTCTAATAATACTCCTCACAAAACTTCTTGCAACCCTACAAACGTCGTCTGTTCTTCACAATTACTTTTCAGTTTACTCCAGTCTTCCGTGAATTTCTGGTCTCGCCGGTTTTGAATCCTTCCTCTTAGTTTATCTAATTCTGCTGCGTTATTTCAGTAGGATTGCTTTGCTGCACATTTTAATTATGGGTAGCTATTTTAACGCTTTAATTCAATTATTTTATTCTGCTTTTAATTACGGGTATTTGTCTTTGTGCAAATAGGTGGTTCTCCAACTTATGTTTTCCACGTTATTCTGCCTACGCAAGCATTCCAGTTTCCCCGATGGAAGGATCCACTTTCTCCTCTCCTCGTGAGTTGTTCTGGGGAGGTTCACTCCCAGTGCCCTAGAGCCAAATTCCAGGGGTTCAAGGGGGCATGGAGAGGGGGAGGAGTGGGGGGCAGGCTATATTTCGCAGCAGATGTGGCTGGCTAGGTGAATCCTGGCCTCTATTTGTTCTCGTCTGTCCACAGCTTAGAAGCCTATTTTAGCATTTAGTGATGAATATAGAAATGTGGTGTGGTGTGGTGGAGTCTCCTTCTTTGGAGGTCTTTAAGCAGAGGCTTGACAACCATATGTCAGGAGTGCTCTGATGGTGTTGGCAGGGTGTTGGACTCGATGGCCCTTGTGGTCTCATCCAACTCTATGATTCTATGATTCTATTCTATGATTCTATGAAATACAAGAAGCCTAGTTTGGATGGCCATCTGTCTTGGGTGATCTAGCTGAGACTCCTGCAATGCAGGGGGTGGGACTTGATGAACTTTGGGGTCCCTTTCAACTCTAGGATTCCATAAAAACTGCAACTACAGATGAATCCTACTGGCGACATTCAGAAGGCTGTTGTCACAGAGTTATATGGGCAGGAAATCCCACACTTCACAGCTGGAGTTAACTCTTTATCAGCAAGAACACGATATTCACAATCTTGGCTGAGGTTCTGGCGTAATGAGAAGAGCAGCTCATTCCCGGAGGGTCTGTCACTTTGCATTTCTTAGTGCAGAAAGTATTTCCTATAAAGGAGTACGACAAGGCTGTATATTGTCTCCCGGCTTATTTAACTTATATGCAGAATTCATCATGCGAAAGGCTGGACTGGATGAATCCCTAGCTGGAATTAAGATTGCCGGAAGAATCATAGAATTGGAAGAGACCACAAGGGCCATCGAGTCCAACCCCCTGCCAAGCAGGAAACACCATCAGAGCAATCCTGACATATGGTTGTCAAGCCTCTGCTTAAAGACCTCCAAAGAAGGAGACTCCACCACACTCCTTGGCAGCAAATTCCACTGTCAAACAGCTCTTACGGTCAGGAAGTTCTTCCTAATGTTTAGGTGGAATCTTTTTTCTTGTAGTTTGGAACCATTGCTCCGTGTCTGCTTCTCCCTCCTCTATGTGAGCAGCGGAAAACAACCTTTCTCCCTCCTCTATGTGACATCCTTTTATATATTTGAACATGGCTATCATATCACCCCTTAACCTCCTCTTCTCCAGGCTAAACATGCCCAGCTCCCTTAGCCGTTCCTCATAAGGCATCGTTTCCAGGCCTTTGACCATTTTGGTTGCCCTCCTCTGGACACGTTCCAGTTTGTCAGTGTCCTTCTTGAACTGTGGTGCCCAGAACTGGACACAGTACTCCAGGTGAGGTCTGACCAGAGCAGAATACAGTGGCACTATTACTTCCCTTGATCTAGATGCTATACTCCTATTGATGCAGCCCAGAATTGCATTGGCTTTTTTAGCTGCCGCGTCACACTGTTGGCTCATGTCAAGTTTGTGGTCAACCAAGACTCCTAGATCCTTTTCACATGTACTGCTCTCAAGCCAGGTGTCACCCATCTTGTATTTGTGCCTCTCATTTTTTTTGCCCAAGTGCAATACTTTACATTTCTCCCTGTTAAAATTCATCTTGTTTGTTTTGGCCCAGTTCTCTAATCTGTCAAGGTTGTTTTGAAGTGTGAACTGTGGTGCCCAGAACTGGACACAGTACTGGACACAGAAGAAATATCAACAACCTCAGATATGCAGATGACAAAACACTGATGGTAGAAAGTGAGGAGATATTAAATAACCTTTTAATGAGGGTGAAAGAGGAGAGCGCAAAATATGGTTTGAAGCTCAACATTAAAAAACGAAGATCATGGCCACTGGGCCCGTCACCTCCTGGCAAATAGAAGGGGAAGAAATGGAGGCAGTGAGAGATTTTACTTTCTTGGGCTCCATGATCACTGCAGATGGTGACAGCAGTCACGAAATTAAAAGGCGCCTGCTTCTTTGGAGAAAAGCAATGACAAACCTAGACAGCACTTAAAAAGCAGAGACATCACCTTACCAACAAAGGTCCGTATAGTTAAACCTATGATTTTCCCAGTAGTGATGTATGGAAGTGAGAGCTGGACCATAAAGAAGGCTGATCGCCGAAGAATGGATGCTTTTGAATTATGGTGCTGGAGGAGACTCTTGAGAGTCCCATGGACTGCAAGAAGATCCAACCTCTCCATTCTGAAGGAAATCAGCCCTGAGTGCTCACTGGAAGGACAGATCCTGAAGCTGAGACTCCAAGACTTTGGCCACCTCATGAGAAGAGAAGACTCCCTGGAAAAGACCCTGATGTTGGGAAAGATGGAGGGCACAAGGAGAAGGGGATGACAGAGGACGAGATGGTGGGACAGTGTTCTCGAAGCTACCAGCATGAGTCTGACCAAACTGCGGAAGGTAGTGGAAGACAGGAGGGCCTGGCGTGCTCTGGTCCAGGGGGTCACGAAGAGGCGGACACGACTAAACGACTAAACAAAAACAACAATACTAATTAATTCAAGAGGGTTCCGGAAGCTTCTCTGCGTAAAAGAAACAAGCAGAAGGTTCCTGATGTTTGGGTTATTCCTTCAGAGAAGCTGAGTACAGCTGGGTTAAAGTGGTTCTGTCATCTCTTCTGTCAAGATCATGCTGACTATAAGAAGAGGCCAGAAGGAGCCTGCGTTTCACTTTCTCTCTCTCTCTCTCTCTCTCTCTCTCTCTCTCTCTCTCTCCCCCTTCTGGTGTTCCGTACATAGTATGCTGAGTGTTAAGGTTTAAATTTATTATAAGTTGTGGGAAATTTCAGTTAAGTCTGCTGCAACTGGATTTCTTATGAACAGGGCCAATCCTGAACGTTTTGGATGTGGGACCATTATGCTCATTTGCCTTCAGTAGCAGAAAGCTCTGCTGGATGAAATACAATTGCCTCGGGTCTATTTTGGGGAATACAGCAACGTCTTTACAATTTCACTCTGCTAACTATACATTGTAGTTCTGCTCTGGATCAATATTGAGTAGAATTTTAAGACAGTGTCTTCCTCCACAAAAGCAGTTGCCAAGAGTGAAGGCCCCCAACTCCCCACAGCTTTCCAAGCCCCCTCCTCTCTGGGGTTTCTGGCGCCAGTGTGCAGCCTGCCTTTGCCCTTCCATTCTCAGACATCTCCTGCCTCCGAGAGACAAGCAGGGAGGGTGGATTCTGGCAGAAGGAGAGGGAGCCCCCGGTTGATCCTCCTTCTCCTGACTCACCTCAGCCTCTCATCCTCCCTCCTCCCACTCGTCTCCTTCCTCTTCTGCCTCCGATTCTGGACTGCATTCTGCCTCAGAGTCTCCCAGCTCACTAAACCCTGTTGCCCCTTCAGCTTCTGACACCTCCTCTTCCCAGGCTTCTCCCTCTGACCGCCCATCCTTCTTCTACCTCTACTTCTTGGGGTCCGAGACGTCTTCCCTTCCTGATTCCCTGGTTGCTTCCTCCCACCATTCCTCTGTGCCCAACCAGTCCATGACATTGCTCCATCCCTCGGCCTCTGATCCCACAAGGCAGCTTCCCCTGACCTGATCTGGTTCCACAGCCGCTGCTTCCCTTCTGCCCCCATGAAAAGATGGACCAGGAGGTTTTGCCGGCATCATTCTGTCACCTGCAAGAGAAAAAAGATAAGCAGGATGCCAGGAGTGCCTACTTCTCTCACAGAGGAAACAGGACATCTCTAACTACAGATGGGCCTTTCAGAAAGCCTTACCTGCTGAGTGCAGTTGGACGTTTGTGCCCATTTCATGTTAGTTGTGCAAAACTATTTCTCCCTTCCTTTGGACCCTTGTTCCCAACTGTTCCCCCCCCCCCAAAAAAAAGGAACTCACAGATTAGTTGGAAAACCAACAGAACGAGACCAAATGGAGAAAAGCCACCTTCCTCCTTACCCAGTGGCCTCTCTCTGGTGTCCAACGGAGGCCTCTCTGCCTCACAGGAATCCAGGTCCATTTCTGCAAAATGATCCCTTTTCTGAAAGAGCGATTCCAAACAGAGAATGAATGGCGAGAAATGTTAGAAAGAGAATGACAAGGACAGAAGTTTAAGGGTGTTAGATCTCATCCCATGGATGCCTTCCCAGGAAAAGAATGGGCCATCAGTAGAGCATTATGGGATGTTCTCCATCCTGTTTGGAGCCCCTTGGGAGTATCCAGAGGAAAGTCTCTCTCACCTGCTTTCTCTCCTCTGCCTGACTCAGGAGGAAACCTTCGGCCAGGGCCACCGCCTGGGAACTGGTCTCTGCTCCGCATTCCCTCACCCAGCTCTCCATCTCCGGTGGAAGGACAGACATGAACTGCTCCAAGATCACCAGGTCCAGCATCTCAGCTTTCGTGTGCCTTTCTGGCTTCAGCCACTGTCGGTCAAGGTGGTAGAGTCGGCTGCAAACCTCTCGGGGTCCTTTGGCCTCCTGGCAGCAGAACTGACTCAACTGTTGGTTCTGCACCTCTGAGCGGAGGGTGTCCTCCTCACCCAGGATCTTCTGCACAGAGTTTCCCCAGAATCCCCCTCTGCTCCCAGTTTGGATGACATGGCCTCTTCCTGCTCCAGGAATGACATGGCCTCTTCCTGCTCCAGGGCCAGCTGGGTCTTGCTCACCCATCTGTGCTCTCAGGAAGTCTCTAAGAGATGGGAAGGAACCCTTTGGTCTTCTGCCAAGTTCTGCCTGTGCTAATGAGGCGCTAGCAAATCCTATAAAGCAAATACATTGTTTAGTTACAGAATTTTTAGGTCCGAAGAAGAGAAATGTTCCTTGAGCAAGCATGGATGAGTCTTCCTAGGAACCAGGGTGGGACTCTACCAAACCATGAGGTATCTTCTGAAGAAGAAGACGGAGGAGGAGGAGGAGGAGAGGAGAAGAAGAAGAAGAAGAAGGAGAGGAGGAGGAGGAGGAAGCAGACTCTAGCCCTCCTAGAAGGAAGATTGTGATGCAAAATGTGGAGGCCACTGAAGGGATTTCTCTGAGGTGAATCAGTCTGGTGCTCCTGCCTTTGAGTAAATGCAAGAAGTCAGAACTGACTGACAAGGGAATAATTTGTATCTTGTGGAAAATGGATGCCTGGCTCTAGTGGGGGTCCTCATTCGGGGGTCCTCAGGAGTTGCTCCCCCCACCCCCACTCCCCTGCTTCTGTCTCCTTTTCCTGCACTTGGTCTCTCTGCCGCTCTCATGACAGATTCATGGGGTGGGGTCCCTTTTTCTTTGCTCTGAGGGCCAGGAATGTATCTGGACAAGGGCCAAGTGGGTGGAGCCAAAGACATCTCCCTTGAAGCTTAGGGTGAAGGGCAGGAAATTTATTATTCTATTAGATAGCTTCACACATGCACAGCCATTGATGCCCAGGTCCCTGGAGGCTCAGGGAGGAGCAGCGCCCATTTCCGGCTGCTTTTCCAGCAACAATCCCTTTGGGAGAGAGAGGATGGGGTCCTGGGATGCCCTGCTCTGGGTGCGAGGGGATGGCTGCCGTGGCCTCCGTGGGGGGCTGCCCTGGGAGACACGGGGAAACTGGTCCCCATTGCAGCAGCCAGACTCTGGGCTGGGATCCCTCTCTTTATCCCTGGCCTTCCTCTCCCACCTTTTCTTCCTTCCTCCCCGTGGGGGTTTTTTTTGGGGAGGGGGTGTCTAGTCCACCTCCTTGTCCAGCTTTGGAAAACCATTTGCAGATGTTTCCTCTGTTCTGCAGTGACGCTGAGAGTTAAAGTCCCAGGGACTCCTTTGTACTGTATAAAGAAGGGAGATTTCGTGGGAGTCATTTTTTCTGAAAGGCCAAATGAGTTTGGGATCCTCTGATCTGCAGGAAGGAGAGCGTGGCAGCCCTGGCCCCTCCCTGGCAGGACCCTCTCCTCCTCCCTGACTTGGGGTCCCCCCCCTGCAGGAGCTGATCAGGCCCCCCAGGCCCCCTCCCCTGCTGCAGCCCTGGGACCCCCACCAGATCCCAGAGAGAGAGAGGGGAGACTCACCAGATCCCAGGAGGGGAGAGCGAGGCAGCCCTTGCAGGAGAGACACCCAAGCAGGGAAGGACTGGGGGGGTGGGGCTTGGAGCTGGAGGACCTGCCCCCCCTTGCTTCCTGGCCTCTCTAGGAAGGCAGCTCACTTCCCTTTAACCCTTGCAAGGCCAGTCCCCCCCCCCCCCCGCTCAGCCCTCTCGCCTTTCTGAACCTCAGCTCTTTATTATTTTGAATGGCTCTAATGGGGCAGCTTCCCCTGGATCCGCCTATGGCAAGGGATCCTTTTTTGGGGGGCCTTTGGCTCTTGGCTGGGCTCTGAGCATCTCCCTCGGTCCCTTTTGGGGGGGCCTTTGGCTCTTGGCTGGGCTCTGAGCATCTCCCTCGGTCCCTTGGGGGGGGTCCTTTGGCTCTTGGCTGGGCTCTGAGCATCACCCTCGGTCCCTTTTTTGGGGGGCCTTTGGCTCTTGGCTGGGCTCTGAGCATCTCCCTCGGTCCCTTTTGGGGGGGCCTTTGGCTCTTGGCTGGGCTCTGAGCATCTCCCTCGGTCCCTTGGGGGGGGGCCTTTGGCTCTTGGCTGGGCTCTGAGCATCTCCCTCGGTCCCTTTGGGGGGGGCCTTTGGCTCTTGGCTGGGCTCTGAGCATCTCCCTCGGTCTCTTTTGGGGGGGCCTTTGGCTCTTGGCTGGGCTCTGAGCATCTCCCTCGGTCCCTTGGGGGGGTCCTTTGGCTCCTGACTGGGCTCTGAGCATCTCCCTCGGTCCCTTTTGGGGGGGCCTTTGGCTCTTGACTGGGCTCTGAGCATCTCCCTCGGTCCCTTTTTTGGGGCGCCTGTGGCTCTTGGTTGGGCTCTGAGCATCTCCCTCAGTCCCTTTGGGGGGGGGCCTTTGGCTCCTGGCTTGGCTCTGAGCATCTCCCTCGGTCCCTTTTTTGGGGGGGCCTTTGGCTCTTGGCTGGGCTCTGAGCATCTCCCTCGGTCCCTTTTTTGGGGGGGTCTTTGGCTCTTGGCTGGGCTCTGAGCATCTCCCTCAGTCCCTTTTGGGGGGGGCCTGTGGCTCTTGGCTGGGCTCTGAGCATCTCCTTCGGTCCCTTTTTTGGGGGGGGCCTTTGGCTCTTGGCTGGGCTCTGAGCATCTCCCTCAGTCCCTTTTTGGGGGGGGGCTTTGGCTCGGCTGGGCTCTGAGCATCTCCCTCAGTCCCTTTTGGGGGGGGCTTTGGCTCCTGGCTGGGCTCTGAGCATCTCCCTCGGTCCCTTTTGGGGGGGTCCTTTGGCTCTTGGCTGGGCTCTGAGCATCTCCCTCGGTCCCTTTTGGGGGGGGGGCCTTTGGCTCTTGGCTGGGCTCTGAGCATCTCCCTCAGTCCCTTTTGGGGGGCGCCTGTGGCTCTTGGTTGGGCTCTGAGCATCTCCCTCAGTCCCTTTGGGGGGGGGCCTTTGGCTCCTGGCTTGGCTCTGAGCATCTCCCTCGGTCCCTTTTTTGGGGGGGCCTTTGGCTCCTGGCTGGGCTCTGAGCATCTCCCTCGGTCCCTTTTGGGGGGGTCCTTTGGCTCTTGGCTGGGCTCTGAGCATCTCCCTCGGTCCCTTTTGGGGGGGGGGCCTTTGGCTCTTGGCTGGGCTCTGAGCATCTCCCTCAGTCCCTTTTGGGGGGGGCCTTTGGCTCCTGGCTGGTCTCTGAGCATCTCCCTCAGTCCCTTTGGGGGGGGGGCCTTTGGCTCCTGGCTGGGCTCTGAGCATCTCCCTCGGTCCCTTTTTGGGGGGGGCCTTTGGCTCTTGGCTGGGCTCTGAGCATCTCCCTCAGTCCCTTTTTTGGGGGGGCCTTTGGCTCTTGGCTGGGCTCTGAGCATCTCCCTCAGTCCCTTTTGGGGGGGCCTTGGCTCTTGGCTGGGCTCTGAGCACCTCCCTCGGTCCCTTTGGGGGGGGGGCTTTGGCTCTTGGCTGGGCTCTGAGCATCTCCCTCAGTCCCTTTTGGGGGGTCTTTGGCTCTTGGCTGGGCTCTGAGCACCTCCCTCGGTCCCTTTGGGGGGCCTTTGGCTCTTGGCTGGGCTCTGAGCATCTCCCTCGGTCCCTTTGGGGGGCCTTTGGCTCTTGGCTGGGCTCTGAGCATCTCCCTCGGTCCCTTTTTGGGGGGGCCTTTGGCTCTTGGCTGGGCTCTGAGCATCTCCCTCGGTCCCTTTTTGGGGGGGCCTTTGGCTCTTGGCTGGGCTCTGAGCATCTCCCTCGGTCCCTTTTGGGGGGGGCCTTTGGCTCTTGGCTGGGCTCTGAGCATCTCCCTCGGTCCCTTTGGGGGGGGGCTTTGGCTCTTGGCTGGGCTCTGAGCATCTCCCTCGGTCCCTTTTGGGGGGCCTTTGGCTCTTGGCTGGTCTCTGAGCATCTCCCTCGGTCCCTTTTTTGGGGGGCCTTTGGCTCTTGGCTGGGCTCTGAGCATCTCCCTCGGTCCCTTTTTTGGGGGGCCTTTGGCTCTTGGCTGGGCTCTGAGCATCTCCCTCCGTCCCTTTTTTGGGGGGCCTTTGGCTCTTGGCTGGGCTCTGAGCATCTCCCTCGGTCCCTTGGGGGGTCCTTTGGCTCTTGGCTGGGCTCTGAGCATCTCCCTCGGTCCCTTTTGGGGGGCCTTTGGCTCTTGGCTGGGCTCTGAGCATCTCCCTCGGTCCCTTTTGGGGCGCCTTTGGCTCTTGGCTGGGCTCTGAGCATCTCCCTCGGTCCCTTTTGGGGGGCCTTTGGCTCTTGGCTGGGCTCTGAGCATCTCCCTCGGTCCCTTGGGGGGGGGGCTTTGGCTCTTGGCTGCGCTCTGAGCATCTCCCTCGGTCCCTTGGGGGGGGCCTTTGGCTCTTGGCTGGGCTCTGAGCATCTTCCTCGGTCCCTTTGGGGGGGTCCTTTGGCTCTTGGCTGGGCTCTGAGCATCTCCCTCGGTCCCTTGGGGGGGCCTTTGGCTCTTGGCTGGGCTCTGAGCATCTCCCTCGGTCCCTTTTTTTGGGGGGGTCTTTGGCTCTTGGCTGGGCTCTGAGCATCTCCCTCGGTCCCTTTTTTGGGGGGGCCTTTGGCTCTTGGCTGGGCTCTGAGCATCTCCCTCGGTCCCTTTTTTGGGGGGCCTTTGGCTCTTGGCTGGGCTCTGAGCATCTCCCTCGGTCCCTTTTTTGGGGCGCCTGTGGCTCTTGGTTGGGCTCTGAGCATCTCCCTCGGTCCCTTTTTGGGGGGGCCTTTGGCTCTTGGCTGGGCTCTGAGCATCTCCCTCAGTCCCTTTGGGGGGGGCCTTTGGCTCCTGGCTTGGCTCTGAGCATCTCCCTCGGTCCCTTTTTTGGGGGGGCCTTTGGCTCTTGGCTGGGCTCTGAGCATCTCCCTCAGTCCCTTTTTTGGGGGGGCCTTTGGCTCTTGGCTGGGCTCTGAGCATCTCCCTCAGTCCCTTTGGGGGGGGCTTTGGCTCCTGGCTGGGCTCTGAGCATCTCCCTCGGTCCCTTTTTGGGGGGGTCTTTGGCTCTTGGCTGGGCTCTGAGCATCTCCCTCAGTCCCTTTTGGGGGGGGGCCTGTGGCTCTTGGCTGGGCTCTGAGCATCTCCCTCGGTCCCTTTTTTGGGGGGGGCCTTTGGCTCTTGGCTGGGCTCTGAGCATCTCCCTCAGTCCCTTTTTGGGGGGGGCCTTTGGCTCGGCTGGGCTCTGAGCATCTCCCTCAGTCCCTTTTGGGGGGGGCTTTGGCTCCTGGCTGGGCTCTGAGCATCTCCCTCGGTCCCTTTTGAGGGGGTCCTTTGGCTCTTGGCTGGGCTCTGAGCATCTCCCTCGGTCCCTTTTGGGGGGGGGCCTTTGGCTCTTGGCTGGGCTCTGAGCATCTCCCTCAGTCCCTTTTGGGGGGGGGCCTTTGGCTCCTGGCTGGTCTCTGAGCATCTCCCTCAGTCCCTTTTTTGGGGGGGCCTTTGGCTCCTGGCTGGGCTCTGAGCATCTCCCTCGGTCCCTTTTTTGGGGGGGCCTTTGGCTCTTGGCTGGGCTCTGAGCATCTCCCTCAGTCCCTTTTTTGGGGGGGCCTTTGGCTCTTGGCTGGGCTCTGAGCATCTCCCTCAGTCCCTTTTGGGGGGGCCTTGGCTCTTGGCTGGGCTCTGAGCACCTCCCTCGGTCCCTTTTGGGGGGGGGCTTTGGCTCTTGGCTGGGCTCTGAGCATCTCCCTCAGTCCCTTTTGGGGGGTCTTTGGCTCTTGGCTGGGCTCTGAGCACCTCCCTCGGTCCCTTTGGGGGGCCTTTGGCTCTTGGCTGGGCTCTGAGCATCTCCCTCGGTCCCTTTGGGGGGCCTTTGGCTCTTGGCTGGGCTCTGAGCATCTCCCTCGGTCCCTTTTGGGGGGCCTTTGGCTCTTGGCTGGGCTCTGAGCATCTCCCTCGGTCCCTTGGGGGGGGGGGCTTTGGCTCTTGGCTGGGCTCTGAGCATCTCCCTCCGTCCCTTTTTTGGGGGGCCTTTGGCTCTTGGCTGGGCTCTGAGCATCTCCCTCGGTCCCTTTGGGGGTCCTTTGGCTCTTGGCTGGGCTCTGAGCATCTCCCTCGGTCCCTTTTTGGGGGGGCCTTTGGCTCTTGGCTGGGCTCTGAGCATCTCCCTCGGTCCCTTTTTTGGGGGGGCCTTTGGCTCTTGGCTGGGCTCTGAGCATCTCCCTCGGTCCCTTTTGGGGGGCCTTTGGCTCTTGGCTGGGCTCTGAGCATCTCCCTCGGTCCCTTTTGGGGGGCCTTTGGCTCTTGGCTGGGCTCTGAGCATCTCCCTCGGTCCCTTTTTTGGGGGGGCCTTTGGCTCTTGGCTGGGCTCTGAGCATCTCCCTCGGTCCCTTTTGGGGGGGGCCTTTGGCTCTCGGCTGGGCTCTGAGCATCTCCCTCGGTCTCTTTTGGGGGGGGCCTTTGGCTCTTGGCTGGGCTCTGAGCATCTTCCTCGGTCCCTTTGGGGGGGTCCTTTGGCTCTTGGCTGGGCTCTGAGCATCTCCCTCGGTCCCTTGGGGGGTCCTTTGGCTCTTGGCTGGGCTCTGAGCATCTCCCTCGGTCCCTTTTTGGGGGGGGGTCTTTGGCTCTTGGCTGGGCTCTGAGCATCTCCCTCGGTCCCTTTTTTGGGGGGGCCTTTGGCTCTTGGCTGGGCTCTGAGCATCTCCCTCGGTCCCTCGGCCAGGAAGCGGAGGAGCAGCGCAGCCCAGGCTGGAGTGCCGCAGGCAAGACGTTGCCGCTGCTCTGACTGGGGAGAGAGAGCCCTGCTTCAAAGAGTGCAAGAAGCCAGCCTGGGAGAGCTGTTCTCTGGGGAAGGAGATAACGAGGGGGGGACTGGCTCTCTGGGTCCTGCTTGGGGGGTGTTCCTGGTCTCCCTCTCCTGAGGGCAACAATCTGGCCCAGAAACACACAAGTTCTTCCTTCAGTTACACTCACTTTGTGGTTGCCTCATTTCAGAGGGCCCAACTGCTCTTAGATGCCCCTCAAGGCAGCGGATCCTGAGTTCTAGCACTGCTGAAACAATCACAATGGCTGCCAAGGAGGAACCAAGCGAAGTTCAAAATAAATAAATCATATTCTCACCATTGTTACCGGAAAAATCCGAGGGCTCCCTTGGACAAAACAAAGACACCAACCAGGATAACTTGGAGGAAAACAGCAGCCTGTAGGCTTGGCCTTTATTGAACTGTTGCAACAGGGTGCTCCCCTCACTTGCAGGTGAGAAAAAAGACACAGAAAAATGGTGTGCAAGACCTTATAAAAACTTTTGAAATTCCCCTCCTCTAGGTCAAGCCCACCCCCAGAAACATCATGCATACATTACAGAAAGGAGGGGTTGAGGGAGGAGTTGTGGTGGTAACCTGAGTGTCCTGTCACCTGGCTGGTTCCCTTCTCCCCCCTCCCCATGAGCCATTTTCAGAAGACAAAAGGTAGTCGCAGTTTCCTGCCCCCAGAGGGAAGAGCTGATCATTGTCCTTTGTTCCAGTCCATGCTGAATCCACTCCCATATGCAAGTTCTTTGAAACCTTGATGGTCTTCTGTCTGGGACCATCAGGGTTGGCATAGCAACTGGGCAGGGCTCCTGTGGATGTGCTGGGATGGTGAAGGTATTATGCTGCCCTGAATCAAACCTTCCCCATTTTGTAGTCCTTCCTTCATGGAGTAAAATAAAAGTGGAACAGTGCAAATCCGATGTATGGTTGATTTTCTATGAATTTATAACAGAAGCATAGCGTATGTAGTGTGTGAGTGTGAGTGTGAGTGTGTGTGAAGTTTGTACAAACTGAATGATTGGGGGGGGGATTTCCTGCTACACCATGAATGAGCAAAACTTTCTTCTGCATGTTGCTATGGAAACATACAATATTTCCCCTTCCAGAAATGCTGAATTGCTGATTCAATGGACAAAAAATGCATGGCGGTTGTTATTATTGTTTATTAAGTTGATATACCACCTTCATCAAGAGATCTCAGGGACTTTTAAAACATAGAACACATGAGGAGTAGACCAATGATGCATCACCTCAAATTCTTTACTCAGGTGAGTGCCCTCCTTTTGAAGGAGGCAGGTGGAATCTCCATGGTTGCTGCTACTCCTGCCCTGGGTGCTGGAAGGAAGACCTGAGAGCCAGTGTGGTGTAGTGGTTAAGAGCGGTGGACTTGTAATCTGGGGAACCGGGTTCGCGTCTCTGCTCCTCCACATGCAGCTGCTGGGTGACCTGGGCCAGTCACACTTTGAAGTCTCTCAGCCCCACTCACCTCGCAGAGTGTTTGTTGTGGGGGAGGAAGGGAAAGGAGAATGTCAGCCGCTTTGAGACTCCTTAAAGGGAGTGAAAGGCGGGATATCAAATCCAAACTACTCCTCCTCCTCCTCCTCCTCCTCCTCCTCCTCCTCCTCTTCTTCTTCTTCTACTTTTCCATCTGACTTATGAGGTTATTGATGTCATCTTTGAGACTTCTTAGGGTAGTGATAAAGTGGAATACCAAATCCAGACTCCTCCTCCTCCTCCTCCTCCTCCTCCTCCTCCTCTTCTCCTTGCAAGGCCTTTTCCCACTTGGCCTGGAGGGTGAGGACCAGACTTCCCCTGCTCAACAGTTGTTGTGTGTTGTTTAAATTAGTTTCTACTGACTTATTGGGTTATTGTATAGTTTGCATTTGATTCTTAAGGGGAGAGGGCCAGGGCTGCCGGGGAGGGGGCCCAATCCAACAAAATGGCTGGGGCAGGTTCCATGGGGGGTGGGGGGTGTGCACTGGGATACCCGATCTCAGTGATCACAGGTAAGAGGAGGAGTTACGCTAAGACCAGACCGAGGAGGTCAGTTTAGTCATTGTTTGAGGACTATCCCTGCCTCCGGGTCTGGTCTTGACCGGATGGATGTTGGAATCCGCAAGGGATGCCCACGTGACCTGAAGGTGCTGCTGTGCAATGCCAGGTCAATAATTCATAAGATGGCTGTCATCCACGACTTGATCATGGATGGAGGACTTGACCTGGCCTTTGTAACAGACACTCCGTTGGATGAAGCAGGTGGGCCTGTTCTTGCCGCTGCTTGTCCACCAGGTTTCTCTTACGCACAGCAACCCAGGTCATGTGGGCAGGGAGGGGGGGTTGCAGTGATTTTTATGTGTTTGAAAAGGAAAAGGTTCTGACCTCCTTTGCCTGGTCCTCAGACCCTAGTCGGCACAAAGAGTCCTTGAGAAAGAGTACTTTGCAGAATGCTGCTTTTATTATTAAAAATCTTCTTCTCCAACCACGACCGACAGCTTTCTACATATCAAATGCAACCAGCTTTCTACCATCTGACAACCCAACCCACAAACAGACCATCAATGACCACCCTATATATTATAGGCATATGTGGGTGGAAGGTTGCATGAATCATGCAGGCTTTGCTGATTCATTGTAGGCCGCCGACTCATGCTGACTCAGCTCCTTTTGTATTAAAGAAACCGTGGCTAATTTTAAGCTGTGACACCCCTTCTGTTTCTTCTTTTAAAAAATAATTTTTATTAAGTTTCATATTACCAAATTAAACACATCAAACCAATTAATCCAAATTATAACAATACATATCATATAATCCAATTGTTTTCCAAATTATAAATTTTTGTGGGGGGTACCCATGCTTTTTGATCAGCAGGAGTCCAATCCTCGAATATTTCTGCTGCTTTCATATTAAGAATGATATTTCCAGTCCCTTCTTCTCAATCCTTGTCATTACTCATTTTCCTTTCCATTCTCCTCCGATTTGCTCTGCAAGTGGGTTGAAAAAAAGTCTTATTTGTGTTTCTGTGTGGGCTTTGTACTGCTCTCTCGTAAATCGCTCTCATCCAATAATCCAGGCATTTCCGCTCGAGCAAGCAATCGCCATCTTGTCCCAATGAAATACAGTCTAAAAGCTCACTCTTTAACTTTCCCGACCTGTTGCATCGTAAATTAGTCTTTTTCCAGGAGGGCTGCCCCTTCCAGTTCACAATCTCATCAAAAATAATAAATCTTTGGCTCACCCTCCCCAAGACCAAACCTCCTGCAACACAGGTCTCGTATCCAATCTCCATTCTAACTGCATCACAAAGAGACTGAGACGGAAGATTACATCAAAGTACTACAGACATGGACAAGGCATGTCTGTAGTACTTTGATGTAATCTTCTGTCTCAGTCTTCTTCATTTCAGTGGTAAAATTGTTAGCAGATAAGAACCTCCTGCCTCTCTTGAAGCATGTGCGTTATCTTTCACCAATTTTTTTCCTTTTAAGTAACGCAACTAGTTTCGCACCTGGAAGCAGCTTTGGAGGAGTTCCGAGGCCCGCTGAGGGTTGTGCACCCAGTGCCTCACCCCCTCCTTCTTCCGAACTCGGGGGTGATTTATGGCAACAGCGGCTGAAAACTGCATCTCTCCCCCCTGGAGAGATGAAGGGAGACTGATTTACTCCCCATAATCAGCCTCTAATTACCTCATGCGAGCTGGATAGATGTTAATATCCGCCATCTTCCAAGGCGCCCCTAGCGCCCCCCCCGACACCCCTTCTGTTTCTTAAATGCAAAACAAAACAAAACAAAAAATCCAATAGAAACAAAACATACATACACTTATATATATAAACCCAGTTTTGTCATCAGTTCGTTATGACCTGTTGCTGGCAACAGCTTGGTAAACAAATCAGCAATATTATCTTGTGATTGACAATACTCCAGTTTGATTACCCCATCCTGTACACTAGCTCTAACGTTTGCATGATGTATAGCAATATGTTTTGGTGCGGCTTCCGCGCTGGTCATGGGACCGAGACGGCTCTGGTCGCCCTAACAGATGATCTCCGCAGGCAGCTGGATCGAGGCGGGTCGGGGCTGCTGATTCTTCTAGACCTGTCAGCAGCCTTCGACATGGTCGATCACGAACTCCTGGACCACCGCCTTGCCGACGTGGGGATCCAGGGCACAGTCCTTCAATGGCTGTGCTCGTTTCTCTCTGGTCGGGGACAGAGGGTGGCGCTTGGGGGGGAATTGTCATCGCGCCACTCCTTGGTGTGTGGAGTACCTCAGGGTGCGATTCTCTCCCCGATGCTTTTTAACATCTTTATGTGCCCCCTCGCCCAGCTTGTCTGGAGTTTTGGGCTGGGTTGCCATCAGTATGCCGATGACACCCAACTCTATCTGTTGATGGATGGCCATCCTGACTCGGCCCCAGACACACTGACCAGATGTCTGGAAGCTGTGGCTGGATGGTTACGTGGGAGCCGGTTGAAGTTAAATCCTTCGAAGACAGAGGTCTGGGACGGAGCAATATGGGATTGAGGGGGCAACTCCCATCTCTTGCGGGGGCGCAATTAGTGCCAGCATCGTCCGTTAAGAGTTTGGGGGTAATCTTCGATACCTCCCTCTCTATGGAGGTGCAGATTACAGCTATAACAAAGGCGGCATTTTTTCATCTCTGCCAAGCTAAGCAGTTGGCTCCTTATCTCTCTCGCCCTGACCTAGCCACTGTGATCCACGCGACGGTCACCTCCAGACCGGATCATTGTAACTCGCTCTACGTGGGGCTACCCTTGAGACTGACCCAGAAACTCCAGTGGGTGCAGAATGCCGCGGCGAGACTCCTTATGGGGTCTTCACTGTGAGATCATATTCATCCGGTACTATACCAGCTGCACTGGCTCCCGGTGGAGTACAGGATCAGGTTTAAGGTGCTGGTTTTAACCTTTAAAGCCCTATATGGCCTAGGACCCTCGTACCTACGGGACCGCCTCTCCTGGTATGTCCCACAGAGAAATTTACGGTCTGCAAATAAAAACATCCTAAAGATCCCAGGCCACAGAGAGGTTAGGCTGGCCTCAACTAGAGCCAGGGCTTTTTCAGCCGCGGCTCCAATCTGGTGGAACGCTCTGTCACAAGAGACTAGGGCCCTGCGGGACCTGACATCTTTCCGCAGGGCCTGCAAGACGGAGCTGTTCCACCAGGCCTTTGGTCAAGGCGCAGCCTGACCCCCTCCTCTGGCAATCTGCACAGAATTTTGCTTAATGGTTGCCATCAATTTGATTTTAATTTGATTTTAATTAATTTTATAATGAATGTTTTTAGAATGTTGGATTATTTTGATTGTTGTTAGCCGCCCTGAGCCCAGCTTCGGCTGGGGAGGGCGGGATATAAATAAAATTTATTATTATTATTATTATTATTATTATTATTATTATTATTATTTCCGAGCCTGCTAATGCAATGCATGATTGACTATCTTCGTACACCTGGATGGGCAAATCCACTTTACCATCTAGGTCTTTCATTTCATTGCATGCTAGCAACAGACTCCCATATTCTGCCTCACAGGATGAGGTTGTGACAAATCCCTGTTTCTTTGACCTCCATCCTATTAGGGAATTGGCAAACATCATAACCATTCCACTTGTAGATTTTCTGGCAGCTACGCAGCTCTCCCGGTCCACATCAACAAAAACTTCTAGTCTCTTGTTTTGTGCACTAGATATCTCTAAACATACACTTAATGTGCCCTTTAGATATCTGATAAGCCTTTTCATTGCACACCAATTGGCAGTACTGGGTTTAGATACACGTTGGCTCAGAACGTTTGTAGTACACGTAATGTCCGGCCTTGACCACCGGCTTAAATACAACAGTTGTCCTATTTTTGAGTGGTACAAATCAGGCTGATCAAATTCATCATTGCACACTGTCTTTGGGAAATCTGGTGTCATGGGAGTCTGAACTGCTTTGCAGTTTTCCATGCCAAACTGCTCTAGCAAATGAAGAACTTTCTCCTTCTGGTTCAATAGGAAGCTTCCATCCACAGGTGAAATCAATAAGCTCACAAGTCAGATGGAAAAGTAGTAGTAGAAGAAGAGTTTGGATCTGATATCCTGCTTTATCACTCCCCTTCAGGAGTCTCAAAGCGGCTGACATTCTCCTTTCCCTTCCTCCCCCACAACAAACACTCTGTGAAGTGAGTGAAGCTGAGAGACTTCAGAGAAGTGTGACTGGCCCAAGGTCACCCAGCAGCTGCAGGTGGAGGAGCGGAGACGCAAACCTGCTTCCCCAGATTACGAGTCTACCGCTCTTAACACCACATTCGGCTCGCGCATTCAGGCTGCAGCCCCTCTTCTGTTGTCCCCCACACACATAGAGACACAGCAAGGAGCATTCAGAGGTACACACCTCCTGAATATGGAAGCTCTCCATTTTATTTTTTACTTTATATTTTTTAATTTATTATATTTATATACCACCTTGATCTTTCGAGGATCTCCAGGTGCCTTACATGTTTTCCTCCACCCCATTCCTTGTCACAACAACCCTGCAAGGGAGGGGGGCTGACTCCAAGGGCACCCAGTGACCTTCATGGCCGAGTGGGGATTCGAACCCATGTCCTAGTCCAGCCAATACACTGTCTCCCCCTCCTCGAATTAATTTAATATCCTTTTGAGATCAGAGAGACCTTTGTCTAGTTCAAGAAGGGTACTGAGCAGCTGGAAGGGGAGCAGAGGAGGGCAGCCAGGAGGATCAAGGGTCTGGAGACCAAGCCTGATGAGGAACGGTTGAGGCAGTTGGGTATGTTTGGCCTGGGGAAGAGGAGACTGAAAGGAGAACCATCTTCCAATATCTCAAGGGCTGCCAGAGGGACCACGCTTGTCTTCTGCTGCTCCAGAGGGGAGGGCAGGAAAGGAGATTCGGACTAAACATCAGGAAGACCATAAAGAAGGCTGATCGCGGAAGAATGGATGCTTTTGAATTATGGTGCTGGAGGAGACTCTTGAGAGTCCCATGGACTGCAAGAAGATCCATTCCAATCCATTCTGAAGGAAATCAGCCCCGAATGCTCACTGGAAGGACAGATCCTGAAGCTGAGGCTCCAAGACTTTGGCCACCTCATGAGAAGAGAAGACTCCCTGGAGAAGACCCTGATGCTGGGAAAGATGGTGGGCACAAGGAGAAGGGAACGACAGAGGACGAGATGGTGGGATAGTGTCTTCGAAGCTACAAACATGAGTCTGACCAAACTGCGGAAGGCAGTGGAAGACAGAAGTGCCTGGCGTGCTCTGGTCCATGGGGTCACGAAGAGTCGGACACGACTAAATGACTAAACAACAACAACGAACAAGTCGTCTTTTGCAACGGTTCATGGAAGTTCTAGGAGCTAGTCTTCCTTTGCCCAGCTGGACCAGAATCCCCCTTTCCCCCCATTTTGGGAGGGATGACCTGCTCTGAACTCTCTCCTCCTCCGTGTTGCAGGTCATGCAGTCCTTTGGGGGGGGGGGACCACCATGTCAGAACCATCCTAACCAAGAAACTCTGCCTTTTCCCAGGACACCAAGACTGAGAAAGTGCCCCTGCCTTTCCCGGATGCTGTGGGTGGGAGCAGAGAGCCGTCTTAGCCAGTGTGGTTCAGGGACGGCCTTCCGATGCTGCAAAGGCTGCTGGGGGCAGCCCACCCTCCCAGATCGTTCCCCCCAGACCTCAAGCCACCCTTCCGTAGAAGACCCTGGCCACCCTGCTTCGGATTGGCTTCGTTTTCACCCCGTACACGATGGGGTTGAGCATGGGTGGCACCAAGAGGTACAGGGTGGCCAGGAGGATGTGGACCTGGTGGGGGACCCTGTGGCCAAAGCGGTGGGTGAGGAAGGAGAAGAGCCCCGGAATGTAGAAGATGAGGATCACACAGCCATGGGAAGCACAGGTGCTGAGGGCCTTCAGCCGCTCCTGAGTGGAGGTGTTATGTACTGAGTTGAATAGGATCCAAACTGCAGCAGTCTGATTGGTCCTAGAACAATAGGCTCCAAAAGGCAGCAGTCTGATTGGTCCTAGAACAATAGGATTCAGAATGCAGCAGTCTGATTGGTCCTAGAACAATGCAGCAGTATGATTGGTTAGCAGGAACCACCCAATCATGCTCCAGATAGAAGTGAATCCACAACCTGATTGGCCTACAGTAGAATCCTGGAATTAGCCAATCATGTGCAGCCCATTGTGTAAATAATGTATATAAAGCAGATACTTTGAGGGGACATTCATTCATTCCTCCTCACCACTATGAGCTGAATAAAGAGCATGAAATCACTTTGCGACTCTGAGTATATTTCACTGGCGACGAAGGTGGGATCCCGCTGAGCTGACTGCCACACACAGCACCGCAGCACCGCCACCTGCCGCACCGCTGCCTCGCACCGTGTATCCAGGCTTCAGCTCCGGGACACAAGGAACTCAGAATGGCAACTGACAGCAGCTTCTCGCCATTCAACCCAGCATCTGGAGACTGGGAAGCGTACGCCTCCCGTTTCACCTTCCTCCTAGAAGCCAAAGGGGTCACCGATGAAGAAGACGCCAAGAAGAGGGCAATATTCTTCAGCGTCTGCGGAGAGGAGACATTTGAAATCGCCCGGGCTCTCCTTGCGCCTGAAGACGTCGCTACTGTTCCATACAAAACAATAATGGAACAGCTGAAGGGGCACTTTTCGCCACAGCCCTCAGTGGTGGCTCGTCGAAATGCCTTCTACGCAAAGCGGCAAGCCCCTGGGGAAACCATAACTGGGTTTGTGACCTCTCTCCGCCAAGCTGCCCGGTTCTGCAACTTCTCAGAGCTGGAGAACATGCTTCGTGACCGCCTCGTCGGTGGCCTGAAGGATGAGAAGCTGCAACGACGCCTCTACGCTAAGAAGAACCTAACGTTCCAGGTCGCTCTGGAGGAGGCCCTGGCAACGGAAGCTGCTGAGAGGTCGACGCAAGAGGCACGGCTGAGCCAGCCGTCCCAACCGAGGGTCCACCACGAAGACCTCACCAACAACTCGGGATCCGACAGGGAGGAGGTGCACCGAGTACAGCAGCGCACTCAAGCAGCCCACATACCACAGCTGCCTCGACGAGAAGGAGGGAACTGCGCAAGCTGTGGAGAAAGTCACGAGAGGAGGACCTGCCGTTTCCGCAACGCAGAGTGCAGGCAGTGCAGAAAATCGGGACACATCACCCGGGTGTGTCGGGCTCGGCCCACCCGAAGCCAGGCATCAGATGACCAATCCAAGAGCCCCAGGTCCCGGGGCCCAACGCACCAAGGCAACTCGACGGAGCTCACAGACTTCCAGGTATACCAGTTGCCCCACCCCAACGTAGAGAAAATTTATGTAGAGGTACAGATAGAGGGGGCCCCATGCCGCATGGAGCTTGACACGGGTTCAACTCTATCCATAATCTCGGCAAGGACCTTAAGGAAACTGTGTCCTACTGGGGGTCCCAAACTCAGGCCGGCCCCATTCACCCTCCGGGACTTCCAGAAACGTAAGGTCCCCACAATGGGGGTGGGGACCTTCAGGGTGCAATACCGAGGGCGGACGCGGCAACTGGACTTGCTTGTGGTCAAGGGCCCCTACATTAGCTTACTGGGGTTGGCATGGTTTGGACCACTGGGACTAGCCATCACCGGGGTGAACCACATGAGCTTACAAGTGGACGTGGACGCCATATGCAAGGAGTTTCCGGGGGTTTTCGATGGGAAATTGGGACAGTATACGGGCCCCCCCATTGCTCTACAGCTTGACCCCGCAGTACGACCAGTCAGGCTCAAGGCCCGCCGGGTCCCATTCGCCCTGAAACCCCGTATAGACGAGGAATTGGACCGACTCGTGGAGCAAGGAGTGCTGGAGCCGGTGCCTAATGCCCCCTGGGAAACCCCAATCGTCACACCCGTCAAGCCTAATGGTTCGGTCCGCATCTGCGCAGACTACAAATGTACCATAAACAAGGCCCTCATGGCCCATGCATACCCAGTGCCAGTGGTCAGCCATGTCCTTGCCACCCTGGCTGGGTCGAAAATTTTTGGCAAGCTGGACTTGGCCCAAGCATATCAACAGCTGCCAGTAGATGAGGCCACAGCAGAGGCACAGACGATTGTGACGCACAGAGGAGCGTTCAGGGTAAAGCGGCTGCAATTCGGGGTCAGCGTGGCACCAGGCATATTCCAGAATCTAATGGACTCTCTCCTTAAAGGGATTCCTGGTGTCACCCCCTTCTTTGATGATGTGTTGATTGCCGGGCCCACACCAGAGGAGTTTGAGGACCGCCTCCGCACTGTTCTGCACCGTTTCCAGACGGCGGGTCTCAAGGTGAAGCGGGAAAAATGTCTACTAGGAGTGCCTCAAGTGGACTTTCTGGGATTTATGGTGGATGCAGAAGGGGTTCACCCGACTGGGGACAAGGTACGGGCCATTTGTGATGCCCCAGCGCCCAAGAACAAGACTGAACTTCAGGCCTTCTTGGGATTATTGAACTTTTACCATTCCTTCCTTCCCCACAAGGCGGCGGTAGCGGAGCCCCTACACAGACTCCTGGACAAGCGGGCCCCTTGGGTGTGGGGCCAGCGCCAGGAGGCCGCATTCCAGGCAGTCAAGGACTTGCTTGTCTCAAACTCGGTCTTGGCACACTTCGACGAGAGGCTGCCGGTGGTGCTAGCATGCGACGCCTCGCCCTATGGCATCGGCGCTGTCCTGGGACACCAACTCCCGGATGGAAGAGAGGTACCAGTAGCATACTTTTCCCAGACACTCAACGAAACCGAGCGGAACTACTCGCAAATCGACAAGGAGGGTCTGGCAATCGTGAAGGGAGTAAAAAAATTCCATGATTTCTTGTACGGGCGGCCCTTCACCGTGGTGACTGACCACAAGCCGTTGCTTGGCTTGTTTGCCCCCGAAAAGCAGACCCCCCAAGTGCTGTCTCCTCGCGTCCTCAGGTGGTCAATTTTCCTTGCCAGCTACCAGTATGCACTGATTCACCGCCCTGGAAAGGCGATGGGCCATGCAGACGCCCTCAGCAGGCTACCACTACCGGAAACAGGCCCCGACCCAGCACCTGCACAAGAGGTTATGAGCCTGGAGCTGCTTCCTGACCGCCCCATTCAGGCACAAGAAGTTGCACACCATTCCAAGAAAGATAGGGTCATCTCCCGGGTCCTGGACTGGGTGTGGAGGGGATGGCCCAGCCGCAGCCCCGGGCCAGAATTCGCCGGCTACACAACCCGCAAACATGAACTGTCAGCCCACAAGGGGTGCCTGTTATGGGGAAGCAGGGTCGTTGTTCCCCAGCCCCTCCGCAAAAGGGTCCTCACAGCCCTACACGAGACACACCCAGGGGTAGTAAGAATGAAGGCCCTTGCCAGGAGTTATGTGTGGTGGCCGGGGATCGACGGAGAGATAGAGGCCTGGGTCAAACACTGCCAGGCCTGCCAGGAATCCCGCCCAGATCCCCCAAGGGCCCCAGTCCAGTCCTGGGAGTCCGCCCGAGCACCATGGTCACGCCTGCATGTGGACTTCGCTGGCCCCTTTCAGGGGAAAACATTCTTCATAGTGGTGGACTCCTACACCAAATGGCTGGAAGTCGCACTGGTACCGTCCACTTCTACGTCCGCAGCCATCCGGGTACTACGCAGGCTGTTTGCAACCCACGGGCTCCCTGACACTCTCGTCTCAGACAACGGGACTGCATTTACATCAGGAGAATTTCAAACCTTCACAGTGCAGAACGCCATCCGCCACATCCGTTCGGCGCCATTCCACCCTGCCACCAATGGCCAAGCAGAACGCATGGTGCGGACCACCAAGGACACCCTTCGCCGCATGACGCAAGGGGATTGGGAGTACCGCCTTGCCACATTCCTTCTAGCACAGCACAGCACCCCCAGCTCAACGACTGGCCGGAGCCCCGCTGAACTACTAATGGGTCGGCGCCTTGCAATCAGATTGGACCGCCTTCACCCCGATAGAGCTCAGGATGAGGTAGTGGTGGGGGAAGGCAGGAACCCCCGGACCTTCGAGGCCCAGGACCCAGTGTACGCAAAGAATTTTGGGGCAGGCCCTGCATGGGTACCTGCCACAGTCACCAGGGTCACGGGCCCCGTGTCGTACGAGGTGCTAACAGATGGGGGGCAATGCTGGCACCGCCACTGCGACCAGATACGGCGACGCTTCCCGGGAGAAAACCAGGAGGAGGAGGACAGGTCAGAGGAGTCCCAAGGGAACAGTGGGGCAGTGAGGCCCATAGAGCAGCAGGGGCAAGCAGGAGAGGCAGAATCAGTAAATACAGAGAGGACCCGCGAGGCCGAAAGGACACCGGAACCAGAACCACGACTGAGCGAGCCGGTTGCGCCAGACCAAACAGCCCCATCCTTGGAACACGAGCCAGAACCTGAACCCCGGACCAGGGAACACCCCAGGCCGCAACGCACACGTAGGCCACCGGCGTACCTTGAGGACTATGAATGCGACCTTCCGGGCAGGACTGGAACTTAGAGGGGAGGGGTGTTATGTACTGAGTTGAATAGGATCCAAACTGCAGCAGTCTGATTGGTCCTAGAACAATAGGCTCCAAAAGGCAGCAGTCTGATTGGTCCTAGAACAATAGGATTCAGAATGCAGCAGTCTGATTGGTCCTAGAACAATGCAGCAGTATGATTGGTTAGCAGGAACCACCCAATCATGCTCCAGATAGAAGTGAATCCACAACCTGATTGGCCTACAGTAGAATCCTGGAATTAGCCAATCATGTGCAGCCCATTGTGTAAATAATGTATATAAAGCAGATACTTTGAGGGGACATTCATTCATTCCTCCTCACCACTATGAGCTGAATAAAGAGCATGAAATCACTTTGCGACTCTGAGTATATTTCAGGAGGGCAGGCGGAAGACGGCGCGCAGGATCAGGGTGTAGGAGAGAGCGATGGAGAGGACGTCCATGCCCACCACAAAGAGGGCCACAAAGAGGCCATACATCCTGTTCACGGTGGTGTCTGCGCAGGCCAGCTTAACCACCGCCATGTGCTCGCAGTAGGCATGGAGGACGACCCTGTGGCCGCAGAAAGGCAGTCTCTGGAGGAGCAGGCCAAAGGGAGCGATGAGGATCAGACCCCGGAGGAAGATCAGGAGCACCGCCTTGGCCACAGTGGACGTCCGCAAGATGGCCGAGTGTCTCAGGGGAAGGCAGATGGCCACGTAGCGGTCCAGGGCCATGGCCACCAGGATGCCCGACTCCACGGAGGAGAAGGCATGGATGAGGAACATCTGGGCCAGGCAGGCGTGGAAGCTGATGGTGCAGGGCCCTAGCCACAGGATGGCCAGCATCTGGGGCAGGGTGGTGGTGGAGAGGACCAGGTCCGTGACGGCCAAGGCAGCCAGGAAGAGGTACATGGGCTCGTGGAGGCTGGGCTCCAGCTTGATGACCCCCAGGAGCAAGGCGTTCCCCAGCAGAGCCAGGACATACATGGAGCAGAGAGGGATGGAGAGCCAGTGCTGGGAGGCCTCCAGCCCAGGGATGCCAGTCAGGAGGAAGGTGAGGGGCCGGAGGCTGGTGTTGCCCACGGTCGTCATCGCCACGGCAGCTCCAGACACCTGGGAAAAGCAAATCGGAGAATGGATGGTGATAGAAGCTGGGAGAGGCTGCCAGACCAGGCCAAAGACGACCCATCTAGCCCAGCATTCTGTTCTCACAGCCGCACCCAGATGCCCATTGCGGGGAACCCACAGGCAGGATCCGAGCACAAGAACAACTCTCTCCTTCTGTGGCGTCCAGCCACTGGCTTCAGAAGCATGTCTGCCTCTGACTTCCTGATTGGAGTCAGAGAAGAGACATCATCCTGGCTAGCAACTATCAAGAGACTTGATTCGGGGTGGGGGATGGGCATGGGATTGAGATCCATGGACATTGCCAGCTGGCGTGGGGGGGGCAGCTGCTCCACCCTAAATCAAGTACAAAGGAAAAATTGTAGAAAGGTTTTGACAGGATTCTCTGAGCACTTGGGGCGAAAAGAAGTCAATTTAAAACAACTGTTGTTGAGGCATTTCATTCTGAATCTGACAGCGGGTGATGGTGAGGGGTGTCCTCTCCCCCTAACCTAAATCCTGGCTGCACCCATGTTGAGATCTTGACGGTTTCAAGTGGGGTATATTATGGTGCTTCCGCCCTGCCCTGAGCTCGATTTCGTTGAAGGCTGAGGGCTCAGAAGTGTTTAGGTATTTTACTCCACCTGGAGTCCTGTGTCCAGTTTAAGGAAGATATCGAGCAACTACTGGAAGGTTTGTGGGAAGGGTGTTCAGGGGTCTGGAAACCAATCCTTGTGATGAAGGGGGGGGGGGAGAGTTGGGGATGCCCAGACAAGAGAAGATGAGGTGACCTGAGAGCCGTCTTCAAGTATCTGAAGAGCCCTGGAAGATGGAGCAAGCTTGTCTTCTGCTGCTCCAGAGGGGAGAACTCAAACTGATGGCTTCTATCTACCAGAAAGGAGATTCTGACTGAACATTACACATCACTTTCTGAAGACAGGAGCTGTTGGGTGGTGGAAGAGACTCTCTCGGAAGGGGGTGGGCTTTCCTTCCTTGGAGGCCTTTAAGGGGAAGATAGGAGGCCACCTGCCAGGGAGCATTTAGCTGCGATCGCTGCATGGCAGGGGCTGGTTTGGTGACCCTGGGGGATCCCCTCTGGTTCTCCCATTCTGTGATTCTGCTCTTCCTTGGCCTCTTTCTCTGAGACGTGAGCCTGCCCCGGCCCTTCCGGCCTCCCTCCCGGGCTTACCTGCTGCCCATAGGCCACCTCCACATCCCAGCCAGTTCTGAGGCTCCCGCTCAGTGTCTCAACCTTGGTCAGGCTGCCCGACTCTGCTGCTGCTGGGGTGACTTTAAGTGCCCATGTGCCCTCTGCACTGGCATCTCCAAGGACGCACACCTCCCAGACTCTGCCAGCTGCTCTCCACTGTGCATGAGAGAGTCCTGTGAGGGATCAGGGATCACTCAGGGGATCGATGTCACTGGCGTGAGGGAAGGAGTCGCCTCAGAAGGAAGCTGCAGAAGCAGGCAGATTTTGCAGGAGGGTGAGGGCTCCCTGGCACAAGGTCCCGGGAGAGATCCTCCTCAACACCGCCATGCCCAAAGGAGGAGCAAGAGGAGTCCCTCCTTCACAGAAACAGAGAGTTGCAGAGTTGGAATGGACCCCAAGACTCATCTGGTGCAAAGCCCTGATCTGAGAGGGACATCCTCTCAGGGGAGAATATCTGTCCAGCCATAGGAAGGAGCCTCACAGCTGAGATGGGGAGACCATGTTGAGGGTCTGGAGGGAGAATTCAGACAGGAGTTAAGCTGGAGGGAGAAGATGTGGGAACATGTTCCTCCTCTTTGGTCTCCAAAATATTAAGCCGTGAAGGAAGCTGTGCTGTGTCAAAAGTGTTTCACTGTGATAACTAAGGAATGAGAGTGAAGTGACAGAAACAGAGTTGAGCCGTTTACCACCTATTCTGGAAACCTGAAGTGTAACACCTGGTTTTTAGCAACTGAAGTTTAAGAAAAGCTGTTACTGTAATACCATGTTTCAGTAATAAGTTGACTTTTACCTGAAAGAATGCATCTCCTGACCCAACTTTGTCTCACAGACCTCTTCTTTTTGTTACTAAAACTTTTCTCGTTGGCTGAACTCCTGTCTGACATTCTACATCACTATGTTTTCCCTCACGCAAGACCCCCACAAGCCACTGGTGGAGGAAGGGGGGGCGGAGGGAGCGGACCACCCTGACACCATCGGGGGGGGGTACCATGGCAGCTGCCCCCCCGACACGCACCCCTCCACCACACCAGGTGCCTCGCCCCTGTGGGCGGCATGCCACACCCCTGGGATGCACCCCACACCCCACAGGCAGCTCACCATGCCCCAAGGATGTGTGCCACACCCCCGCAGGTGGCTTGCCACACTCCTGGCGTGTGCCAGCCGTGCCCCCACCTGTTCTCCACCCCCCGGTGACGGAGTAAGCAGCTTCGCCACTGCCACAAGCCACATAGTCTGGGCTCCGTGATAGACTTTTGTTGACTGGGCATCCTCTATGGGGATCCGCCATATTTAATTGAGGTCGTTAGCAGGGAGAGTCCTCTCCTTATTAATGGGTGGTTTGCGGTGGGATCTGCTCCAAGGATTCCCTTTGGCCTTGACTGGAAGTGAAAAGAACCAAGGCAAGAGCCGCGAGAGAGGCTCTAAGTCACTTTCCCCCCGCTGCTCAACCTTGGCATCTACGGCATCTGGACCGAGGACCAGCACAGGAGGGTCTGTTGTGTTTGCAGGCTCTTCGACACAGCGGAAGGATGAGCAGTACGTGCCACATACTTTACTTTACTTTATTTACACCTCAATGCTGAGAGAATACAAACATGCATCTTGCCTCTGCGAGAGCAGAGAAGCAACTCCTCTCTCCTCTGAAACACCGAGAGAACTGTGAAAAACAGGAAACCAGTGCACGTCACATCCAGTCTCCCTTTCCCGTGGGAAACCCAACAGCAACTCTGACTGTGGAATGTAAACAATGCCTTGTGACTAGCATTTCGCTGCACAGTGAAGAAAGCAGAAACCAACATCCTCCCCCTTTCTGTGAACATCACTGGGCAGCGTGTTCGTACAATATCAGTACAAACCCAACTTCTGCACGTAGGTACAGTGTTGATCCCTTGATACAATCTTGGACAATACATCAGCAGGAATTTCATTACCTGGCATATAGGACACCGTTACGAGTCCCTTCTGAATACGTTCCCTAGCATGTTGCAACTTCAATTGCAGGTGCTTCGTGCTTTGCTTACAACCTTCAGAATTCAGCAAAGCCAAACATGCTTTGTTGTCCTGGTAAACCTGGATTGGACATTTGACAGGAATTCTCATGTCTTTGCACAATTGTAACAACCATTCACAATCCTTAAGTGAATAAGACAGTGCATTCAGTTCAGCTTCACAAGTACTTAAGCTAACTGTTGTTTGCTTCTTGCATGACCAATCAAATAGACCCTGATTGTACATATAGCAAACTCCAGACGTACTTTTCCTGTCTGTAGTGTCACTTCCAAAACTTGCATCTGCAAATATCTCAAGACCACCAGACTTCTGATTGTTAAATCTCAGTCTGTAATGCATAGTGCCTTTCAAATAGCGCGCTATGCGTTTCAGAGCTTTCCAATCCTTAACAGTAGGATTGTTGACTTGTCTGCTTAGCAAATTACAGCTAACAGCAATGTCAGGTCTTGAACATCTGGCAATGAAGTTTAGCTTGCCTAGCACACTTCTGTACAGTGTAGTGTCAGAAAATGCTTCTTCAGTGTCATCTACCTGATAACCTGTTGTCATCGGTGTGTCTACAGGGTTAGCATCCATCAGGTTTAGTTTGCTTAACACATCAGCAATTTTCCGTGACTGGTGTACTAGAATGTTACCATCTTGATCTCTCTCTATTTCAAGAGATAGGTAGTTGTTTACCTCACCAAGATCTTTCATGTCAAAGTGCTCTTTCAGTTGAGCTAGGGCGTTATTGTACATTGTGACATCTTTCCAAAAGAACAAAATATCATCAACATAAAACAAACAATACAGCTTCTTTTGCCCCTCCTCTTTGACAAATACACATGGATCAGCTTTCCCTTGCTGAAAACCTAGAGAAAACAATACTTCAGTGAGTTTTGTGTGCCAACACCGTGCACTTTGTTTGAGACCATAAAGAGACTTTTTCAGAGCACAAACAAATCCCTGTTTTACCTGTACGCCATCAGGTGGAAGTATATAAAGTGATTCACCTAGAGATCCGTACAGAAAAGCTGTATTCACATCGTGGTGACTAACGTGTAGATTCTCCTCTGCAGCTAGCTTGAGCATAAGCCTAATGCTCTCATACCTCACTGTGGGTGAGTAGGTCTCGTGATAGTCTTCACCTGGTACCTGTGAAAAACCTCTGGCTACCAATCTGGCTTTGTGTCTGACTATCTTGCCATTTTGATCAGTCTTCGCTTTGAAGACCCATTTGCTTCCAAGCAGTTTCATTCCTGGAACTACTGGAACAAGCTCCCATGTTTTGTTCCTTTCTAAGGAATCAAGCTCAGCCTTCATGGCATTTAACCATGGCTCAGCTTCCTTTGAATCCAAATCCTGGATTTCTTGGAAACTGGAAGGTTCAAATACCTTCTTGGAGCTTTTAACATCTACTACTGCTATCTTAGCAAACTCATCAGCAAATCTCTTTGGAGGTCTGCCTTTTGTGGCTCTTTGTGACCTGCGAATTAGCCGTAGGTCTTCAACACTCTCCTCTTCCTTCTTAGGAGAAAAGTGACCTATTGTGAACAATGGTTCTTCCAATTCTTGATCAGAGCTTTCAGAGGGTCGCATAGAGGCTTTCGCACTCTTGAAATCCTCTGAATCACCCGATTCAGTTTCAGACTCAGAATCAGAACCTTCATCAGTGGGTGTGGGTTGTTGCGGCTGCTTTTGTTGTTGCCCATCCTCAGTCTCATCACTGTCATCAGGATAACACTGGAAAATTCCCACATTCTCCCCCCACTTGGCATTGTACTCAACACTTCTTGTGAGCTTAATTGTCTTAGAGTCAGTCATCATTATTCTGTAAGAACCTTTCTGATAACCTAGAAAGATACCATGCAATCCACGCTTGTCTAACTTGGAGCTTTGTGGTGTGTGAACCCACATGTCAGAACCAAAAATGTTCATGTGTTTGATGTATGGCTTCTTGCCAAACATCTTCTCATAGGGGGTACAACCAATCGCTGAAGATAACCTCCGATTATAACTGTAAGTAAAACACGAGAGAGATTCGGCCCAATAACTCTCTGGAAGATTGGCATCATGTAGCAAGGTTTCCCCCCCCCCTTAATTAAATTTTTGGTTTATAATCACGAAACATCCTTCATTTCTGGCATTTTCATTATTTGATAACACTTTGGTTTTTTTTGTGAAAAATACATAATACTCCAACTTTCAAAATACATTCTTAACTTGTTAACTGGACTTCCCCACACCTCCCTCACCCTGCGTTCTTTACAATAAAACATATCAGCAAATTATTACCTTGTTTCGTGCCTTATTTATATCTTTCAAAATATTTTACTTCTAATTTTAAGATACCTTCTATCCAATAATTATACCTTAAAGTAAAAAAAAGAAATATGGTAATCTTAAATTTCAACTTTTTCGTAAATATAACTTATCTTCCTGTTTTCTCAATCTAGTTGCGGGAGCTAGATTCCAAAACATGCAGATTCTTAACATTCATAAAGCTTATATTGTAGCAAGGTTTTTAACCCCTGAAGCAATGTTTGATTTGCCCTCTCGCAAAGTCCATTCTGCCATGGCGAGCGAGGACTAGACAAATCGTGTTGCATTCCTTTCTCAGTCAGAAAAGCTTCAAACTGCTGAGAAGTGAATTCCCCCCCGCGATCAGTGAAAAGAGTCTTTATCTTCTTACCATGCACATTTTCCAACCAAGCACAGAATTCCTTGAACCTTGGAAAAGCCTCTGATTTCTGCTTGAGATTGTACACATAAATATACCTGGGAAATGCATCAATGAGAACCATGAAGTACCTGTTTCCACCCAAAGAGGGCGCTAGTGGTCCAACCAAATCAGCATGAACAACCTGGTATGGTTCCGTAGCTAGCCTACTAGACACCTTACCTTTCACAGCCATTTTCACCTTGTTTGCTGCGCATGCCTTGCACTTCATGTGGTACCTGCAGGGTTTAATAGTCATACCTTCAACCAAGGCAGGCATTTTAGATACTGCCTCAAAATGCAAATGACCAAATTTCCTGTGAAAATCATGAATACAACCTGCATGCAAACTTTTGTTAGATCCTGCAATGGAACAAGTTTCATCCTGCACAACATCATCAAAATACAAAACAAACAAACGATCAACATATTCAGCATGCAATACATAATCGTTTTTCTTTGTGATGGTGCACTTCTTGTTCTTGAAGGAAACGTCAATGTTCCGTTCATTCAGCTGCGCAACACTGAGTAGATTGTGTGTGGCATCTGGTACATAAAGTACATCTTGTATCGATAAGTCCAAACTGTGAAGAACAACAGTTCCGTAGCCTTGACTGGGTATTGTGTGGTCATCCGCCTGGTGAATCGCACCTTCCTGCGGTGTAAAAGACACGAACAGTCGCTTATCGTTGCACATGTGGTGGGTCGCTGCTGAATCAACAACGAAGAAAGATCTAGACGTCTTCTGGACCTTTGCAACCTTTGGAGTGAAGTGTGAGACCATTGCCTTGTGCTGCGTTGTCCTGGACACCTGACGTTTTCCTTTGCTTTGGCCTTTTCCACGCGATGAGCTTTCGCTGCGCTGCTCTGTCTTGGCCCTGGGATATCTGCATTCCCTCTCCATATGGCCTAGACGTCCACACGAGTAGCATTTCACTGCCTTCAAAGCTTTGGCGCCATCTGGTGGTTCTACTGCATTCTGGGATGACGTCTGTGAAGACTCCCCCTTACCCATGCAGCTAGCACCCCGGCGGTCTGCTTCATTCTGAATCACGGCAGTAACATGGGCTACTGTGAGCTGAGCAGATGGCTGAACAGCAACCTGAGTGGCAACAGACTCCCCACTTGCATCAGCCAGCCTTCTGCAGCTAGCCATCATGACTCTGGCATTAGCCTTCTGCATCATCTCTGCTGCGTTAAACAAGCTGCGTCACTGCTGCTTTGAAACCTCTTTCCAAAAGCAATTTTAAAAGTGCTTTCGGTTTTCAAGCCTCCAAGCCTTTGCCTTAGAGCCTTTGCATGTGCGCGGCAAAACGGCTTTAAAAGTTCAAAGTCCAGCCATAAAGCCATTAACTAGGAGCTGGCAGGCTGCCCGGAGCATGAGCACATACCTCTCATCAATCATCTTGACGCGCAGAGCAGATAACGTCCAATCCGTCTCTCTGTTCCTCTGCATTCCGATTCGACTTCTGGAGTCCATAACCAAATTGACTGCGTTTTTCTGGGCCCGGAACCAAAAATGTTGTGTTTGCAGGCTCCTCGACACAGCGGAAGGATGAGCAGTACGTGCCACATACTTTACTTTATTTACACCTCAATGCTGAGAGAATACAAACATGCATCTTGCCTCTGCGAGAGCAGAGAAGCAACTCCTCTCTCCTCTGAAACACCGAGAGAGCTGTGAAAAACAGGAAAGCAGTGCACGTCACATCCAGTCTCCCTTTCCCGTGGGAAACCCAACAGCAACTCTGACTGTGGAATGTAAACAATGCCTTGTGACTAGCATTTCGCTGCACAGTGAAGAAAGCAGAAACCAACAGGGTCCTGCAGTTCTTGTTCTCCAAATGGGTGTTTTTGTGCAGCACCTTTTGATTCTCATTCAAAAAACCAGGGCCAGAAATTCCTGTCACATTTTGAGGGTCACGTCTTTTATTGTTTGGAAGAGGTGCTGTGTTGCACCCCTTTTCTCTCTTAGGCTCAAGATTTTATGTAGCAGCAGGAAAAGACACATAGTTCTTTTAAGATCCTGCCAAATCCATTGGTGCCTCAGGGGAAAGGGAGGAGCCCCCCCCAACCATGTTGCGAGGTGGGTGTATGACCCGCCCCCCCCCACACACTCCCAAGAGGTTTAAGATCTTTTGCTGGAATTAAACATGCACACATTATGAATTGCAGGAATGATCACTGGGTGCGGAGCACACTCCCCGCCCACAGGGAAGCCTCAGCTGTCTGCACGTGTGACCTTGGGGTGTGGAGCATACTCCCCCTCACAGATAAATCCACAGCTGTCTGAACATCTTGCCCTCTGTCTAACCTTTTGCGGTCTCAGTAGTTGGCCGTGTCCTGTCTGTGACCTTTGTCTCTGAGACCTTTGTCTCCTTCGTCATACACTGTGCAAGGGGAAAAGGACGCGGTGGAAACAGGTGCCAAAATAGCTTTGTACCACCCCACGATCTTGGGACTGGAAGATGTGTAAAGGTCACAGCCCAAAATGTATCTGCCTGGGTTTGCATATTGTGTCAATAAAAGGAGCCTCCACAGAGCTGGCCGGCAGCTTGCTTGCAGCTCACCTGTGCGCAGCTCACCTGCATTATCAGTTTGAGAGGACATGGACCTTGTGAGAAATGACTAACTGGTTCTCTGTAAGTTTCCTGAATCACGTCTTTACCTTGGGAAAAAGATTCTACTGTCTGTGCGTTCAAGTACGAGGGTTAAAATAGTTCATTGAGGAGTATGTTTTACATCAAGTTATGCCTACTTCACTGATCTACAGAAATAAACAATAGAAAAATATAATCCTGCACCCTGTTCTGACTGTGGCCGAACACCTGCCCATTGTGGGAAACCTGTGAGCAGGATCTGTGCTCGTGAGCCCTCTGTGGCTTCCAGCAACTGGGATTCAGAAGCCTTGCCACCCTCAGCTGCCCTGAGATCTTTGGATAAGGGGCAGTGTACTTATTCATATCGTTTGTATACCGTTTTATACCCATAGATTTCACAACACGAAAGTTTATAAATTTAATAAATAAAGTGAAATAAAACAAATAAGCTTTCCATGGAACTGTTCATGGCAGCCTATAGATTCCTTTGCTGGCTGGTTATGCCAGTTCTGCCCCCATCAGTGCATGGCTGTGCCCACTTTGGGGAATGAATCCTGCGCCCGTGAATTGCTGCTTCTCTGTGCACATTTGAGAGCCTTTGCTCAAACACAGGCACTCTCCATCTGATGCCTCTCATCTAATCTATCTTGATGTTTCCCATCCACTCTTTGCTGTTTAGTCGTTTAGTTGTGTCCGCCTCTTCGTGACCCCCTGGACCAGAGCACGCCAGGCCCTCCTATCTTCCACTGCCTCCCGCAGTTTGGTCAAACTCATGCTGGTAGCTTCGAGAACACTGTCCCACCATCTCGTCCTCTGCCGTCCCCTTCTCCTTGTGCCTTCCATCTTTCCCAACATCAGGGTCTTTTCCAGGGAGTCTTCTCTTCTCATGAGGTGGCCAAAGTCTTGGAGCCTCAGCTTCACGATCTGTCCTTCCAGTGAGCACTCAGGGCTGATTTCCTTCAGAATGGAGAGGTTTGATCTTCTTGCAGTCCATGGGACTCTCAAGAGTCTCCTCCAGCACCATAATTCAAAAGCATCCATTCTTCCGCGATCAGCCTTCTTTATGGTCCAGCTCTCACTTCCATACATCACTACTGGGAAAACCATAGCTTTTACTATACGGACCTTTGTTGGCAAGGTGATGTCTCTCTGCTTTTTAAGATGCAGTCCAGGTTTGTCATTGCTTTTCTCCCAAGAAGCAGGCGTCTTTTAATTTCGTGACTGCTGTCACCCTCTGCAGTGATCATGGAGCCCAAGAAAGTAAAATGCCTCCATTTCTTCCCCTTCTATTTGCCAGGCTGTGATCGGCCCAGTGGCCATGATCTTCGTTTTTTTGATGTTGAGCTTCAGACCATATTTTGCGCTCTCCTCTTTCACCCCATCCACTCTAGTGGGCAGTAATTGGTGGGATACATTTGCACAAGTGCTGCTCTTCCCTGCCCCAAGTTGGCCCTCCCCCCCCCACTCTAAGTCCCAGAAACCAGAGGTCTACGATGGAGGTATTTGTTGACCTGTGTAGATATTCACGATGGAAACAAATGGGCAGCCAAAGCATGCGAGAACTTGAGTTATGTGTTCAGGCTGCCTGCTCCCTGTTGATCAGCAAGCCCAGGTGGCAAAGCCAGAAGATCTGAGGGATGGTGGAGCCAGAAGGACCCATGTCTATCACAGAGGAAGTGTGGCTAGGAGCAGATCCACTGGCTGGTGGAATCTGCCCTCCCTGAGGAAGGCCAGGAGCACAGCCTCCTTCCTTGGGGTGCAAATCACACACAGAAGATGCAAGTCCCGGGCTCCCTGCCTCAAGGAATGACTGTCTCTTATGCCTGAGCTGGGATTTGAACCCAGGTCTAGCTCCTGGTGGTGATCACAACAACTGCACCCAGAGGGGCTGGCCACAAAGTATTATTTCCTTGAGCTCCCATCTGGAAGCCGAATCAGTGGAAGCAAAAAGCTCTCAGAGAAGCTGAATGTAAGAATTCCCCCCTGCTGTGTTGACCACCCAGTGGCCCACTGGATGCCACAAGGCTGCCCGCTAAGAGAGACCGGACAGATGCACTCATCTCTAAAAGAACGGCTTCTTCTTCACATGCCACACCACAGGTTATTGGGGGCATTTGCTGCCACAGGATTTGCCAGTGTCTATTAACTTAGGGGATTGGGCAAATTTGTGGAGAGGAGAGGGCTATTGGTATCTGTCAGGAATGTGGCCCCCCAGAGCGCAGTGGAAGAGTCAGCCTCAGAAACTGAGCTGAGTGAGCAAGGGGCCGACTCTGCAGATGAGAGCCTTCTGAGTTTAGAGAGGACAGCCTGGTCCCCCTCCTTCCCAGGGAAGAAGCTGTTTGCTCCCAAGGGGAGGAAGAGTTGGAAGTCGGCCAAAGTGTTGCCAGGCGATCATCAGATAAGCCAGAGTCTGAGGCTGTGTTTTCTGGGGAAGAGACAGGCCAGCCGTTCAGTTCCCAAACAAGGAGACTGGCAAAGCTCAGAGAGCAAAGGAAGGGAAGGAGAATAAAGGTGGGATTTTGGCCGCCTTCCTGTTGGGGGTGGGACGGTGAGCCAGACTGAGCAGCTACTGTTAATGAGAGCTGGCAGGACGCCATCCTCTGTGTGTGGTTTTTCTCATAAATAAACTTACATAAAACTGATGGAGAGTCTGTGCTGCTTATCAGGCTGCTTGCCTGCCAGAGATCGTTATAGTGGCCATGAGCAATGGCTACAGGGAACCTTGTGATTCATAGTCCACACCTCACACTCCCTGCAATGCTTCCCTTGTCTTACAAATAATTATGCAAATAGCTCCCAGAGTTGTCAGCAGTCAAAGGCACCCTGTTTGCAGCAGCTGGACATCCAGGGGGCCTGGCTGGGGACAGGGTCATCAGACACTCTTCCGAAAGTGGAGCCCCTGCAGCACCCGCTCACGGATCTGCTTTGTCCTCACTCCATAGATGATGGGGTTCAGAGTTGGGGGCACCAGAAGGTAGACATTGGCGATGACGATGTGCACATGACGGGGGATGCTGCCGTGACTGAAGCGATGGGTGAGGAACGTGAAGACAGCTGTGGTGTAAAAAACAAGGATGACGCAGATGTGGGATCCACAGGTGCCCAGCGCCTTGAGACCTGCCTGTTTAGAGGGCAGGCGGCAGACAGTGCGCAGGATCAGGCCATAGGACAGCGCAATGAAGAGGACATCCAGGGCTCCAATAAGTGAGGCCACCGTCAGGCTGTATGCTTTTGTGACAGCTGTGTCCGCACAGGCCAGCTTGACCACAGCCATGAACTCGCAGTAACTGTGGGCGATGACTTTGCTTTTGCAGAAAGGCAGCTGCCCCACCAGGAAGGGGTGTGGGGAGAAGAACACCACCCCCCGGGCCACCACCGCCCCACCGATCGTGGCAATGCGGGCACCGGTGAGGATGCTCGTGTGCCTCAGTGGTTTGCAAATGGCCACGTAGCGGTCAAAGGCCATGGCCAGGAAGAAGCCGGACTCCATGGCTGTGAAGGAGTGGATGAAGAACATCTGGGCCAGGCAGGTGCTAAAGCCGATGTGTCTAGCTCCAAACCAGAAGATGGCCAGCATCTTGGGCAAGGCGGAGGTGGAGAGGACCAGGTCGGTGAAGGACAGCATGCAGAGGAAGAGGTACATGGGCTGGTGGAGCCTCGGGTCAGTCTTGATGAGCAAGAGGATGCTGCAGTTCCCGAGGACGGCCATCAGGTACATGGAGAAGAAGGGCAGAGCCAGCCAGGTGTGGAGCGACTCCAGCCCAGGGATGCCCAGCAGGAGGAAGGTGGACGGACTGAAGAGGGAGAGGTTGGAGGCGGGAGGCTGCATGCTGGGCCCGGGGGCTCTTGCCGCTTCTCTCTGCTCCCGCCTGGGGTGGCGGAAGAAGCAAGGCAGTGCGGTGGCAGCATCTGTGATGGGAAGGAGAATCTGCAAGGGATAAAGTGAAGGCATGAAGAGGAATCGCTTGCAACATGGCAGGTGCCTCAAGAGAGGCAGCAGGATCCAAAGAGGAGGGTTTCGTTGTTAGAGCTCAATGGCAACCCCCCATGGTGATCAACTCTCACCTGGAAACCAATGTGGAAGGACGCGTGGATCCAGAATTGGCCTCCACAGTCCCTTACGGACACACTGCTAAGACCGTGTTCATGGAAGACAATCTTACTTGGCTACAAGTGATCTCCAAAGAAGAAAGAAGTTCAGTTACAACCTCTCTCAAAAATAGCTCAGGGGAGCATGCAGGTTCTCTTTGTCCTCCTGTTATCCCACACCCCTGCGAGGGAGGAGAGGAGCAGGGACTGACTGGTTCAGGGGCCCCCGTCTCCTTGGTTCTTCATGGAGGAGAAAGCTGTCACTGGCCACTAGCCAGGCGTGTGTCCTGCTGCGGACAGTGGCCTTAGTTAAGGTTCTTCCCCACCATCTCACTGACAACCCAAGATGGTCGTGAGGATGGAATGGTAGGAGAACCGTGGTGAAAACCAGACCAGACTCTTGCAGTGCCTTAGAGGAAGACATATTTCTTACATCATGTATGTGTTGTGAAGCATTTGTGACTAAATTCTTGGATAATTAATAACAGCAATAGATTGAAGGTGCTTTTATCAAGCGTGTCCTCATCACAAAGGAAATAAGGTTCAGGAAGATGCATAAAAATGGCATATGCCATCTGGGTATCAGGATACAACCCTTTCTCTTTCTTCAAAAATCACCTGGCGCAGCAGTTCCCAAAATTGTTATTGCCACCACCCTCTCAGTTCCATAAACTCATCTCCACCCCACCCCCCTTGACAGCCTATTAAAAACAGCCTATTTAAAACACTATTCAGATTTGCGGTTTGCACAACCCGCTAGGAAGAAAATAACACAGCCAAATTCAAACCAGTAACAATTAATTGTGGGTGTATTCAAAATCCAGTTGAGACTGCTTGATGCAGTGATTCCAGCTTTTCAAAGCCTGATAGTCATTTACACCTCCAGCCGCCTGGAAGCTGCCTGCCGCCCCCTCGCCTCCTGGCAAACTCCCCCCCCCCCATTTTGGGAACCACTGATCTGAACATGAAGATGCTTTGGCACTTCTGAGGAAGAGTTTGGATTTGATATCCCGCTTTATCACTACCCTAAGGAGTCTCAAAGCGGCTCACATTCTCCTTTCCCTTCCTCCCCCACAACAAACACTCTGTGAGGTGAGTGAGGCTGAGAGACTTCAAAGAAGTGTGAATGGCCCAAGGTCACCCAGTAGCTGCAGGTGGAGGAGCGGGGAAGCAAACCCTGTTCACCAGATTACGAGCCCACTGCCCTTAACCACTACACCACGCTGGCCCTCTTTGATGTCCTGGTGGGCAGCTGCCACTCGAATCCTTGCCAGCCAGCTTCTGGTAGGTAACCCCCCCCCAAAAAAAAATGCAGAGCATGACGGTTCTCACCTATGTGTCACTGTCCATGGAAGAAAGCAAGATTTCCACCCCACGCTGAGATAATTTGTGGCAGCTTCCAGTTGCTCCCCTGTAGATTTTGCAGGTGAGATGGAGCCCTGTGAATTGAGGTCAATTCCTTGGGCTTCCACTCCTGGGGCCTCTCCTTGGTCCAGTCTGACTTCTGGAGAAGGTGGTCAAGTCCATTCCAACCCCCTGCAGTGCAGGAATCCCAGCCGAACAAGTGACCTCACTCTGCAGCCTGCATCAGGGAGTCGCCTCGCCCAGTGACAGGGGCAGCCAGTCGGCCTGGCTTATCTTCAGCTCCACAGAGCCTCTCGGCCAGCGTCAGAAGCCCCTGGGGAGCAGAGCAGCAGGAGTCCGTCCCTGGGCTGGGCTGGGAGCAGAAGATTAGCTCTGCTAAGGATCAGACTCCCCTTTGCCTTCCAGGAGGGCCCCAGGGTGGGAAGAGGTGACACGGCAGAAGCCTATCAAATGATGCCTGGAATAATAATAATACATTTTTATTTATACCCCGCCCTTCCCGGTTCAAAAACCGGGCTCAGGGCGGCTAACAACAAATTCAAAACACTTAATTGATGCAACAAAAAATAGCATAAAATACGGTATAAAATAGCAATAAATTCAAAATTGAAAAATCAGTTTAGGGGGGAAATCCATCCAATAAACATTAGGTGATCACCAGGGCTAGCTGGCTAAATTAGTCCCACTTGGGCCAGCGAGGAGATCAGGGGAGAATTAGCTGTGGGGTCTCAGAGCGGGGAATCTTCATGAAAAGGGGAGGAAGGGGAATAAAAGATCAGGCTGAATTCAAATTAAAGGCCAGGTGGAATAGCTCTGTCTTACAGGCCCGACGGAAGGAGGATAAATCCTGCAGGGCCCTGGTCTCCTGGGACAGAGCATTCCACCAGGTCGGAGCCACCACTGAGAAGGCCCTGGCCCTGGTGGAGGGTAGTCTGACTTCCTTAGGGCCCAAGACCTCTAAACTATAGCTATTCATGGACCTTAAGGTCCTCTGCGGGGCAGACCAGGAGAGGCGGTCCCGTAAATGCAAAGGCCCTGAGCCACAAAGGGCTTTAAAGGTCAAGACCAGCACCTTGAACCTCCAGCATGGAGGAAAGAGGCAGAGAGAAGTTTCCCTCCCTCTCTCCTAGTGCTGGAACTCGTGGGCAGACAATGAAGCTGGACGCTGGGAGGTCCAGGGCAGAAAAAAGGAAGTCTTTCTTCACACTGCACATAGTTAAACTGCGGAACTCCCTCCCACAGGAGCCAGTGATGGCCACCAACGTATAGGGGCAAATTCACGGAGGAGGAAGAGAGGGCTATCAATGGCTACTAGCCAGGAGGGCTCTGCTCTGCCCTCCACATTTGGAGGCAGCGATGCATCTGGGCCCCAGTTAATCCTGCAAATCGGCCTCTGTCTGGCCACTGTGAGAGCAGGGTGCAGGGTGAGATGGGTCATCGGCCTGATCCAGCAGGGTCTCCTCCTGTTCTTATGACCCACAGCATTTTTATGTGGGGCTGGCTGTAGCAGGGCAACCCATGGGGGTTCTGAGCCTTTAACCGCCAGATCTATGCTGGGAAGCCAAAGGCTGGGACAAAGAGAAGGAAACAGCTGAGAGCTGTCAGAGAAGCTCAAAAGAATGGAAAGGGGCAAAATAACACAAGATGAAAAGTATGGGAACCCTGGAGCTACGGCCTGTTCTGTCTTGCTGCGGACAATCTGAACCAGACTTTAGAAATTCCTAAAAGGTAAAGGGGCCCTGACCATTAGGTCCAGTCGTGGCCGACTCTGGGGTTGTGGCGCTCATCTCGCTTTATTGGCGGAGAGAGCCAGAGTACAGCTTCCAGGTCATGTGGGCAGCATGACCAAACCGCTTCTGGCAAACCAGAGCAGCGCACGGAAACGCCATTTACCTTCCCACCGGAGTGGTACCTATTTATCTACTTGCACTTGGATGTGCTTTCAAACTGCTAGGTTGGCAGGAGCAGGGACCGAGCAACAGGAGCTCACCCCATTGCGGGGATTGGAACCGCCAACCTTCTGATCGGCAAGTCCTAGGCTCTGTGGTTTAGTAGCTAAAATCTAATAGTGCCATGATGTATGACTGCGCTGGCTATGGGTCATGGGAGTTGTAGTCCAAAACATCTTGACTGCCGCATGTTGGGGAAAGCTGTCGTGTTATTCAGGTGACATGATGTTTCCAAAAAGATGACAGGAAAACCTGCAGCGGCCTCACGTACCAGAACCAGGAAGGGAAACATCCTGACTTCTAGACTTTGGGTGCTGGTGTGGCATTCCCATAGCAAAGGAAGGATTAGACTCTGATTAATAGAATACACACAGACGCTTGACCAGCAAGGCTCTGGGAGGAGTGCGTAGAATAATAATTCCTGTCCACCCTCCTGCCCATGTCGTTTTATTCACAAAAGAACTTTTTACACAGTGTACGCAAGAGCCAATCAGATTTCCTCTGAGCATTTCAAAGCCCCCACGTGGGACAAAGTTAAACTACAAAGAACTAATTTCCTACTTGAGCATGCATATGTAATTCAGAGTAAATAAAAGAGGAATGCTTTTAGGAAACTCCTGAGGTCATAAACAGCAGTAAACAGTATTTACCATCTCCATGTGAACTCTCTTCCTGAACTCTCTTACTGGCCCTAAGATTAACAAAACTTAACAATAGCTACCTCAAAGCTAACTATCATCTTTATGACTCAGGATGCCTGATGAAGCAACTGGCCTGTGTATTAGAATGCTGATACGTGCCTGTCAGGGCAGAGAAAGCAAATGGCAGAGGTGGAGAGGCTTGTGGGATTTGATCAGAAATTATTGTCAATGAATCAAACTCAGTCAATTTCAATGCGTTCATCGCGGACACAATGGCTTGATGCATATTTTATAATTCCTCATAGTAATCCCATCTGACCCCCATACTCTGGATATCTGCTCTCCTACAGCTGGGGGTCTGGGAGGCTGTGTTGCTGCTTCTGACCCCAAAGTAACCCCAGGAATGGGCCTGGAAGAAGATGCTGCTCTGAGGGCACCTGGGCTCAAATGGCAGGCAAGGTTGGCCAGAAAAGGGCAGCAGGCAAAGGATACGGGGTCCAAGAATCCTAGACTTGTAGAGTTTGAAGGGGTCCCAAAGGATCATCTAGTGGAACCCTTGCAATGTTTTGGGGGAGGACTGGCAGCAGACAGATCTCCAGCTCAGGACTGTTCCTCAAGCCTGCAATTGGGGGCTCCTCCTGCTCCTCGTTGTGCCATGTCTGCTGGCTCACTTGGCAAAGAAGGTGTCCTGGAGGGGCTCTCTGGAGGGCACATTCACCAGATCATTCAGGAGTGAACCCTGCAAAGTGTGAGAGCGGGTTATCGGTTGTTGCTGCTGCTGCTGCTGCTGTTATGATGTGTATTTTGTGTTTCCATTGTGTATTTTTATGCTGTAAACCACCCTGCGGTCTTTAGCTGACGGGCGGCATACAAATTTAATAAACAATAGTAATAAACAATAACTTCCTGATGAACAAAAAGGCCACCCAGTGTCAGGTTTCAGGGAATTGGCTTCCTCCCCCCCTCCCCCGCCCCGTGGCAGCAGATAAGCAGAACAAAGGGAAAGGAGTCTTCTTACCAGTTAGAAACCTTAATAATCACAGCGAGAAAACAAAGAGCCCATCTCCTAGAAATGGCGGTGCTCCCAATTAAGGATCCCACCCCCTTCGGTCCCTATTAATCCACATCTTATAATCTGATCTTGTACCGGCTGTGCTTTGAGTGCTTTCTGTTCTGCCACTCTCTGAGCTTTTCTTGACCTTGGACTGAGTGCAGGATTGCTTTCCAGAGACTGGGAATCTCTTAACCCTCTCTCTCCTACTGCTGCTTCTAGCTGTTCCCCATATAGTCTTTCCCAGCTTCTGCCTTCTGAATTTTGTCCCTCTGCAAACCACTGTTCTAAATCTACACTGTCCTGCTGTTCCTGGGAAGATGCAGGATTCAGATCTGGAGGAGGGGGAGGGTCCCGCCATTCCACCTCAGCACCACGGTCTCTGACACCAGGCAGCCACAAGGTCTGTTCTGTGCCTCTCAGCTGCTCTGAACATAAGAAGGTAGGAATTGCTTCCAGCAGAGCAGCCTCTCGGTCAGCTCAGAAGAGAGTCTGTCTGTTGAGGATCTTCTCCAATGCAATGGCTTTGCCTTAAGAAACAGAGTCTGGAACAGACTTTTAACCTAATCACTGTGGGAAGGCTTGAGTTTTCTTCTGCTCCTGCTTCTCTGCTTCCCCAAGACAACACATTCGTTCTTTCATTTTATTTGCATGCCACGTTTCCACACACAAAGCGGCTTACAACAAAGAAAGCAGAAACACATTGCAAACAAACACTCAAAAACAATGTCATGATAATCTAGCAAAACAATAGATTATTGCACCAATTTCATAATAGCATAGGAGAACAACAGTGAATATAACAATACACAACAAACCATGTTTCAATACTGTAAATATAACAAGAGCCAGTGCTTTTTTCTGGGGGTATGCAGGGGTGTGCAGACCCCTAAACATTTTGTGAATCTTTGTACTTTTGTCCATTTACTGTATTTATTTTCCCCGATTTGAGTTATAAAATGGTGGTTTTCTTGAGTCAAAAGGAGAGTACCCCTAAACATTTTTTTAAAGAAAACAAGCACTGACAAGAGCACTTAAACAACATGCATGCCCAGTGCTGCCTCCCTAGTGCTTTGCATCCTGCCCCCTCGGGGGATGGCAGGGGAAGGAAGGCAGGCTGTGAGGTCTTTTGCTCAAATGGTCCACCCCCCTGGGCCTCTTTGTGCTGGGCATGTAGCGAGTCCCACGAGGCCACGGATGGGCTGTGGACCTGTAGGATCAGGTGGAGGGGGTTAGGCAGGATGGGATATAAACGACATGCCTCCTAACCCTGGCACACTTTTGCAAGCGGGGATCCCAGGCACATAGCTCCTGCAATGGGGAAGCAATCCTCCTGCCTCCCCGGCTCCAACTCCAGGTAAGTCGGGGGCAGCACTGGTGACATCTGGCTGTTGTGAGGAGGGGTCAAGAGCCTGGCAGGGACAGTGGCTGCAGAAATAATGTTGTGGGTTTGGAGGATCTGTCTGGCTGATGACCCGAGTCCCTGCTAGTTCTTTTTTTTTTTATAAATATTTATTAAAGTTTTTAAATATAAATGCACAAATAATAAACAGTTTTACTTCTATCACAAACATAATTTCATCACTTCTTTGGGCTCCCGAGTCCCTGCTAGTTCTTGGGGGTTCTGTAACCAGGGAGGGTTAGAATCAATCAGAGGATTTGCGTGGCTGGACTGCTCAGAGAAGCTTCTCGGTAAGACAAGGACCTTCTCTGGCCACTTGAGTGTCCTCCTCAGCATCCCAAAAGAATAGCTGGGATGCAAGAGCTGCAGCTAAGGGATGGGGCAACCCAGGCTACGGGCCATCTCACCCAGGCCATCTCACCTGGCTGCTAGGTAGGAGAGCAAGAGCCAGAGAGAGTTGTGCGTTAGCTGAGCTGGAAGCTGGAGAAACAGAGACCGGCTTGCTCTGTGCTGGAGCCAAAGCAGTGCTGGAGATAAATATTATCTGGCAACCAATATGCTCCTTTGGTTTCAGATAATAAAAGGGTAGACAAGTCTAGAAAGCCCCAGACACAAATTTCAAGGCCCTCTAGCAGCTCTGGTGGCTCATTTCCCAGACGTTATGTATTTAGTGTTAACTCTAGAAGAGTATAGGGACGCGGGTGGCGCTGTGGGTTAAACCACAGAGCCTGGGACTTGCCGATCAGAAGGTCGGCGGTTCGAATCCCCGCGACGGGGTGAGCTCCCGTTGCTTGGTCCCTGCTCCTGCCAACCTAGCAGTTCGAAAGCACATAAAAGTGCAAGTAGATAAATAGGGAAGGTAAACGGCGTTTCCGTGCGCTGCTCTGGTTCACCAGAAGCGGCTTAGTCATGCTGGCCACATGACCCGGAAGCTGTACGCCGGCTCCCTCGGCCAGTAAAGCGAGATAAACGCCACAACTCCAGAGTCGGTCATGACTGGACCTAATGGTCAGGGGTCCCTTTAGGTTTACCTAGAAGAGTATACTCGATTCTGACCAAACGAAGTCTCCTGGTGCATGTTGTGTTCTGCAGGTGTTTCTGTGGATAGTGTTAAAACCAGGAAGGAGGGGGCAGTTAAACGACTCCCCCAAAATCCCAAGTCCTCACCACAGCCTCAAACTAAGGCCAGGACGATGACCATTGACACAGGAACTAGACATCCACAACAGAAAAGAAGCTCAGAAAAGCTTCTTTGTAAAATTGTAGCAATAAGCAGATTTCATGTATCTTACTGTTTTCTCTGACTATCCAATATAGAATCAACTAATCGCTAATGACTCCTCTGGAAGAGGGGAATCCTAGGCTCCCCCTGCCTCCATCATCCCTTAAACATAAGGTCACTACTCCTTGCCCCTCCATTAGGCGTGAACTTGGCCTCACAATAGGAGGCAGGAGGCGATCAAGGGCAGCACATACCGCAGGCAGAGACCCTTCGGAATGGTGGGTTGGATCCTGATATTTTCAAAAGAGAAACACAGGGAAGCCCTACAGCTAGGGGGATGTAGAAATGCTCTCATTGGTCTTTGGGGAAGAGGGTAGTTAAAAGATGTCAGGAAACCAGGGTTATAGACAGGGGTGGGTGATGAGCTGATGTTTCTGCTTGCCAAACACTCCTACTTTGTGACATATTTGTGATGTATCGATGATGCAGTTGGAAGGGGGGAAAGTCTTAAAAGTTCACGCAACCCCACGCTCTGGGTTCCTACTCTTTGTGTGTTTGAACCTCGTTGCAACAAATAAAGATCAGGTCTACTGACCGCTCTTTGCTTCTTTAACTTGGCTGGAGACTCCTTCTTTAGCTGACCGGGAGAGACCCGCGGGGAGAGGCACCCCAATGAGCTGGGCAGCGGAGCAAACCCTCACCCCAGGATTTCCCCTTATCAGTAGGTAGCTGGGCCAGCTAAAGCCATTTATCTTGCAAAGAGACAGGGGGGAGCAGGTCAGCAGGTTCCTTCTACTCGATTCTAAGCGCACAGATACAAAGTCACAACTTGGAAGGGACCCACAGAGATCTTGCAGACCAGCCTCCCAATCCTCCTGCCGTATAATGGCATTAGGATATCAGATGTTGTATTTCCCATGATTTCCTAAGGATTACCAACATGGAATTTGTCTTTTCCACATTTTCCATGAGCTCTCCCTACCACCCCAGGGTCTTGCTCCTGGTCAGCCGCTAGCAGCCCAGACCCTGCATATCAGCTGCCGGTGCTGATGGGAATCACATTTGCTGCTTATGCAGATGTTGGTGAGCCAGATCTCCAGCAGCTCTCCTGGCTTTCGGAGGAAGGCAGATCACTCAGGTGCCCGGCACATGCGCAGCCCTGAGGATCCTTTGAAACACATGCAGAGTGATGCAGCCGTTTCACCTCCTGATGAAGCAGACACCACACACAAGATTTTGAATATGACTCTTTTCTTGCAGGATGGCAATTATTAACAAGCAGTCGTAGTATTTATGCATATCAAGTCCAATGCAATGTGTTTCTCTCCCTTGAGCCCGAGAGAGGATCTTCTTGCTTCTTGCTTTTCAAAGCTCCTTTGCAGCAGTGCGTAAGTTGCCGGTCTGTCTGTCCTCACAAACTCCTCCAGGCAGCGTGTTCTTGGAGCCTCCACATTCAGCAAGGCAACAGTGAAACAACCTCCAACTCCCCCCCCCCCAACCCCCCACTACTTCTGACACAGACATGCTGAATTTTAAAGGGAGCTAACAAATCAACAAGGCAACGATTCAGTGTTTCTGTAACCTCAGTTGGAGTCACGAGACTTTGCAGCTGTTACATTACATTACATAGGTTTTCTTCCCCCACTACTAAAATTTATTTTTTGTAAAATACATTGTCTAACAAATACGGTACAAATGCTAGCAACACTCCCTAACCAGAGACTGCCCTGTGCTTTGTTTCTCCCCAGAGTCTCCCCCTCGGCCGACCCAGCTGTGCCGCCCAAAGATGCCCCTGGCCCTGATCCATGATGCTGCCTGGCACTTCTCGCAATGCCACCGCCAGCGCTCCAGGCCCCTTCACCCTCCTGGGCATCCCAGGGCTGGAGTCCCTGCAGGCCTGGCTCTCCATCCCCTTCGGCTCCATGTACTGCATGGCCTTGCTGGGGAACTTGTCCCTCCTCTTGATGGTCAAGACGGAGCCCAGCCTGCATGAGCCCATGTACCTCTTCCTCTGCATGCTGTCCCTCACCGACCTGGTCCTCTCCTCCTCCACCCTGCCCAAGCTGCTGGCCATCTTCTGGTTTGGCAGGCAGCCCATCAACTTCAGCGCCTGCCTGGCCCAGATGTTCTTCATCCACTCCTTCACGGCCATGGAGTCCGGCTTCTTCCTGGCCATGGCCTATGACCGCTACGTGGCCATCTGCAACCCTCTGCGCCATGCCACCGTTCTCACCAACACCGTGGTGGCCAAGATTGGGCTGGCTGTTGTGGTCCGGGGGGTGGTCCTCTTCTTCCCGCACCCCTTCCTGGTGGGCCGCCTGCCTTTCTGCAAGTCCAAGGTCATTGCCCACAGCTACTGCGAGTTCATGGCCCTGGTCAAGCTGGCTTGCGCGGACACAGCGGCCAGCAGGGGCTACAGCCTGAGCCTGGCCTTCCTGATTGGGGGCTTCGACGTGTGCTTCATCAGCCTGTCCTACGCCCTGATCCTGCGCACAGTCTGCCGCCTGCCCTCCAAGGAGGCGGGTCTCAAGGCGCTGGGGACCTGCAGCTCCCACATCTGTGTCATCCTTGTCTTCTACACCACGGCCGTCTTCTCCTTCCTCACCCACCGCTTCGGCCACAATGTCCCTCACTCCGTGCACATCTTCATCGCCAACGTCTACCTGGTGGTTCCGCCCACCCTGAACCCCATCATCTATGGGGTGCGGACAAAGAAGATCCGGGACCGGGTGTTGCAGGCTCTCCTGTGCAGGAAGAGGTGATGATGGTGGCCAAGCAGCTCACAACCTAGTTGCAGTTCTTGCATTGCAGATGGTTGGACTAGATGTCCCTTGGGGACCCCTTTGAATTCTACAGTTCTATTAAGTCGCAAAGGAACTCTTGCAGGGGAAGAACCATACCAGGAAGGCACTGCTCTCCCATTTTCTACTGGGAGTGTCTTTGAAGGCTACTACATTGTGGGTGACTTGAAATCCTGGACACAGACTAGAACCCCACAAACTGATGGCGATGCCCAGGATCTTCAGATGGCACCAACATGGTCTTGCTGGGCCTGGGGTGGCAGTGGGTGTAATTCAGTGAGAATCTTCTGCCAGCGCCCCGCCCCCCCCCCCTTTGAACCAGGATGAAACCCAAACTTACAATTTTTGGTGGCCTTGACCCAGTCTGTCATGGATTGGCTGAATGCAGAGGAGGGGTGGGGGGCACCAGCTGGGGGGCCCCCAAGGGAAGAAGGCTTCCTTCTTCCACCGGGGGAGTGGTGGAGGGATGATGAATGGTCAGAGGGAGAAGACTGGGAAGAGAAGGTGTCAGAAGCAGAAGAGGCAACAGGGTTTAGTGAGCAGAGAGAGGCTGTGGCAGAGAGCAGTGCAGAAGCAGAGGCTGGAGAGGAGGGGGAGCCAAGAGGCAGGGGTCAGCCAGGCTGGCAAGGAAGCCAGGTTGTCTTCCCCTCCTGCTACAACAAGCTGCCCCAGCACCAGGAGAGGGATGAAGCAGGAGAAGCAAAGTTGGGCAATGCGGGGGAACCTCAGATTGCTTAGGAAGGGGGAGGAGGAGAGTTAGGGAACTGTGGGGAGGTGGGGTCCTTTGGTCCCCCCAACTGCCTCATGGGGCAAGAGCTACAGGGGTGAGTTGCTGTGCTCACTAGGCCTGTTCTCTTCAGCTGTCTTGTTCCTTTGAATAAGTAGTTAACTTCACTGACGGAGCACATGTGAGTTATGGCTGCCCTGCTCCTGACACAACCCCCGCCCTGCAAGTCCATTTCTAAATTTCTGGTGGAATATCGGTGGGGTCCAGATGGAGAAGAAGCTTGGAGAGGCTCTCTTTCTCGTGGAGAAATTGCCATGAGAACCCATCCATTAAACTAAGTTAATTTCAATTAAATAGACATCTGGTAGTTCTGCTGAGGTGAGTGGGAGTGGTGAATATTTACTATTGCTTCTTGAATAAGTGAAATCAGTCTGAGGTAAATGATTGCTGAGGAAAAAATATGCTCTAAAATTACACTTCTGGATTTTTCCTGATTTTTCCTTTCTCGGTTCATGAGACCAACCCGTCCTCTGTGTTACAACTCTTGTTCACTGAAATATGTGTGTTTGCTCTTCCTCAGAACTCTCCTCTGACAGTCTTACATTTTCCATCTGTTGTGATGTACTAAAACAAAATATTGCTTATGCTTGAACTAAAGACACCATGCTAGCTTTCAGAAAACCTGTTTACTGAACATTTGTGAACGGTTGACACAAAATTTGCAGTTACAGGTAGGTAGCCGTGTTGGTCTGCCGTAGTCGAAACAGTTTCACCCACTTTGAAGATTTTGGCAGGTATCCCATCAAGTCCACTGGCTTTGTTGTTTTTCATTTGGTTATAGCTGTACACAACTCTCCCAGATTTGGAGATACTGCAAGCTCATCTCTAATTTGTTTTGCAGGATTTGTCTCAAGGCAAATCTAAAAAAAATGTAGTATAAACACTGACAACTGAGAAACACTGGCCTGCGAGCTCTCCAGTTGGAGAACAGCCTTTGCCAAAGTTTTCATGGACTTTGAAGACACTCGAACTCAGGACCCAAGGGAGAAATGTGCTAGGAGGAAGGTACGCTTGGCAAATCCACACCATGATCAGCTCCTGCCTGGAAACCCATGTCCCCACTGTGGAAGGACGTGTGGATCCAGAATTGGCCTCCACAGTCACTTACGGACTCATTGTTAAAACTGTGTTTATGGAAGACAATCTCACTCGGCTACGAGTGATTGCCAAAGAAGAAGAAGAGTCAAAAAAATAAAAATAAAAAATTATCCAGTAGCACCTAGAGACCAACTAAGTTTGTTATTGGTATGAGCTTTCGTGTGCTCATCTGTTTTCTGTATTTCTGTCTTGCAATAGTTTAAATAAAACTCAGTTTCCTCCTTGAATGAAAGTAATATTGGTTTAAGAAGCACTAATACTGGACAACAGAATTTGCAACCTGAAACCTCCAACTTAAAACATGGGTGTTTTGGTGTGGCAGTAAGTGTACTTTGGAACTCCCTGCCACTTGAGTAGCTGAGCTCACATGTCTATATGAATTTCTGAAGCTTTCCCAGTGAGCCAGCACATTTATCAGTGAATTCTTACATTTGGTATTGTGCAGCAGAGGCCCTTTGAACCTGTGAACAGATAGGAAGAAACTGTGATGAAGTGTTTTGTGGGGACAAATCACAAGAGTCACAAAAGCGATTGTGCTGATTTTGGTAGTGGGCTGCATGTGCATGATATCTGCTGGAGGGGCAACCCCCCCCCCCAACCTATACATAAATTCCTGCAACACCCTCCAGAGCAGGGGGGAAGAACCTTGGGATATGTGAAGATGGCTCTCCTCTCAGTCTCCTTTTCCCCAGGCTAAATATACCCAGCTGCTTCAACTGTTCCTCATCAGGCTTGGTTTCCAAACCCTTGATCATCTTGGTTGCCTTCCTCTGCACACCTTCCGGCTTCTCAACATCCTTCTTGAGTTGTAGTGCCCAGAACTTGACACAGGATTCCAGACGGGGTCAGACTAAGGCAAAATAGAGCGGGACTATGACTTCTCCTGATCTGGTTGAATAAAGTAATCTGCACCCTGTATCAAGCTGCCGTCAAAATCAACAGTCACAGCTGCATGTGCCTGGGACCTTCTCCCCAGGAACCATGGTAGAGGAAGCCTCAACCCCTTCTAGAGGAAATAGACTTGTATGCCCATTGCTGCTGCTGCTGGAATCCATCTCTCTCAGGAGACAACGGAGGAGGATGGCACCGCTGGAGGCGAGGTCAAACCGTTGGAGATCTTTGGATAAAGGATGGTATGTAAATTTAATAAAAAATTAAAATAAACATATAGAATCTGCTTTGGAAAACAAGATTTATGTAGTGCATAATAGATGTTGATTGGCACTTGAGCGTTTGATGAAGTTTGATGGATTTATTTGTTTCAGCATGTCACCGGAAATCACCCCCCCTCATTTACACGTGTACCGCATAAGCACACACACACACACACACCTACACGCATCTCCCCTCTCTGACCCGAGAGATGTCCCTTTAGAGGGTCATCTCTTAAAAGCCTTCCGTAAATAAGGAAGCACTAGACTGACAGCCGTCCGCCATAAGCGCTCCGCTTCGCCCCATTTTACTGTGAGTAGACCGGGCGCCTGAACTCTAGGTCAAACAGCAGCTGCCTCAGCCAATCATCGTTGCCGAACAGCGCCCCTGGTGGCGCCTGCGCTGGTACTGCAGCCGGCATTCGCTGCGTCCCTGTTTGACAGCTCACTGATACAATGTTTCCGAGTTCAGTCAACCGTGACTGATCCAATCAAGACCTTGCTACATTGTTTCCTGAACTTGGAGCTGGTTTGAACTTCAAACTCTTTCACCGTTTTATATTCACTAAAAATCAGCCGTACGTCGGATTTTCATCGGACCACTTTTATTCCACTACACGTTACAAGGACTATCAAAGGGGGGTGACTTGGGACGGAGCGGCCATAATCCCTCGACTGAGCGGTCACGTACTCTGCGACCCTTCCCTGCTGACAGGACAACCTTGATAGCCATCGTGATGGGATCAGACACAAGGCTATCAGGGATACAATAACTTGCATATCTTAGTGTATTCCACGCAGACTCTCACAAAGGACACTGACCGGATTCCCCTCAGGGGGCAGGAAACTTCGCCCTTCTCCTTTGTTTTTCAGGGTGACTCATGTGGGGAGGGGAGAGGAAGCTCTGGCCAGGTGTCAGGACACTCGGATTACCTGTGAAGCCCCTCCTCGACTCCTCCTAATTCTAATGTAATCATGATGTAAATATGATGTAATTCTGGGGGTGTAGTTTGGGGGATTAGCAACTAATAAAAGTTAGGGTCATCCTTTGTTCGGGGCTTCCATCTTGCTTCACTTCATGGGCGGTGGGAGTCCTGTCGCGACAGTCTTTTCTTAAATAAAGACCGAGCCTACTGGCTGCAGTTTTGCTCTGAATTGCTCTGGTCGGTGTCTTCATTTGTCCAAGAGAGCCCTCGAACTTTCCGGTAACAAGCACACAGTGAATTTAGTGGAGGGAAGGAGTGGCCTGGACAAGGCAGGGGAAAAGGAACAGCATCATTTGCCTGCTTTTTATATTGAGGCATCTAATTATAAGCCTGCATTTTTATCAAAGCTTATATATTTCAATTAAGGCTTGTATTTTGAAATGAGCTTAAAAAAAAAAAAGGATTTTCAAATGTTTCATGCCAGGCAGAAAAAACCTTGGCTATTCTCCTAAGACAAGGGGGGGCCCCCCTTGATTTATAGCAGGAAATACAATTCTCAAAGTCATAAAAAGGGGGAATTACATACACTGCCCTTGCAGGCTGAGAAAACACAATTAGGAATGGGCAAATAGTAAAATGATACCATTGGGCCTCTCGTTAAACCTTGAGGGGTATTTTCAAAGGCCAGGAGCAAATGGGGAAAAACATTTAGCTGACAGAAAAAGAGAGCATTTTTAGGAAATCTTCTAAAGCTGTTTCTTTCTTAAACTGAGAGAGTTAAAAAGGTTAAATATTGGGAAAGGCAACTGGCTTGGCTGTAGAAGAAGAAGCTTCTTTCTATTTTATTTTGAGGCTGGAAAGGAGGGTGAAAGGGGGAGGTGTAAACTGAAGAGGCTTCTTTTAAAAGCTGTGTTTTTACTGAGTTCCTTCCTTTTACTTTGAGAAGCTTTATTCTTTTAAGAGGCTACCTATGATAATGTATGAAATATATTAGCTTAAATATATTGGCTTAAATGTAATTATGCAAAGGATTTAAGAAATGCTAGATTCTTATTTCATAGAGTCACATTGCAATAGGAGACCAGAGGGGCAAATGAGCCTAGCCCCCCTTGCCAGACAGGAGACGCCATCAAGCACTCCTGATATATAGTTGTCAGGCATTTGTTTAAAAGACCCTCAAATGAAGGAGATCTTTCAATGATGATTAACTCAAGATCCTTGAAGATAAAAATGTAAGATTAACCATTTGTTTTAGAAGGCAATAGGGCAAGGAGGGCAAGAGGTGAGCTGGTAATTAAGATTCCATGTAAGATATATTATTACTTATTTGTCATTTATATATAGCTCTTTGTCTCCCTTATAAGGATAGAAGGAAGTGGGTGTATCTTTTGTGATTGGTTCTAGCAAACAGCCAATAGGAATTTCAACCAGGCTGATTGGACAGAGGCAGCCACAGGAGGAGCAAAGGGGGCTGGATTAAGGAAATATAAGTGCTGGCCAGGATGGCAGGAGGCCAGGCCAGAGCTTGGTAACCATATACCACTGTGCCTCTCATTTATTTGTCTGACAAATAAATTATTATTTTAATTTCTCTATTGCTGCATTGAATATTTCATTCCAGCTAAGCGTTAACCACAAGCAGAGGTGCTACATTTTATGGTGCCACTGTGACTCGGATAAGTGGTCTGCTGGAACGCAGCCCCTTCGCCCTACTGGGCAGGGTACAAGAGAGAGGACAACTGCTTACCCAGCGCGCACTGGTAAATTTTTCCAGGGGGAACGCAGAAGACTCGTCTGTCTGATACCCTGCTCACTGGCGGCGACGGACCGGGGGGAAACAGGGAACCAACCAAGGGTAAATGCACAAAGGGATTTTTGGCCCTCCAATTAACTGGGAGGAAGAGAAGTCTTGATCAAACTTCTGCGTCTCAGTAAGGGGAAACTGAGTACGCTAGGTGGTTGGGTACATCAGATGGTGGTCTGGTGGAGGAAAAGGGAAAATTGGGAGGTAGAGTGTGGTGAAGTATCCAGCGCATTGTATGTGTGAGAAAGTACAGAGCAATCTGTAGCTGACCTGAGTGTGGAGTGGGCAGTACTTCGGTTCCTAGTAAGGCGACTTCACTAGGCAAGGAAACCCACAAAGCGCGTCTGTGAGTGACTGAGTGGATACTTCACAGGGCCATACAATGGGAGTTGGGGGTTCAAAGGGGGAAAATACACCTCTTGAGTGTATGTTAAATAATTTTAAGAAAGCCTTCTCAGGGGCATATGGAGTCAAAATGACGCCAGAGCGCTTGAGAACGTTATGTGAACTAGAATGGCCAAAACAAATTACTGGATGGCCATCCCAGGGAACCTTTGATATAAATTTAGTAAGCAAACTTTGGACTGATATCGCCAAAGAAACTGGAGGGTGCCCAGAACAATTTCCATATATAGATTCCTGGCTGAGCACATTAAATAAAAATCCTCCATGGATAAGGGAATGCAAAGTCAAACGATGCAAATTATTGGCTGTAAAAGCTGAAGCTAGGAAAGGAATCTTGCCAAATAAACTCAAACCCATTTTTGAGGGACCAGAGGAAGAGGTGCTTCCACCTCCACCCTATGCTCCACATCGAAGGGAGCCTAATCCAAACACTCCACCAGTTGTAACCCCAAGGCAAGGAACTGGAATGAATAATGGGAGTGGAGTCACAGAGCTTGATTCCTTGATAGATTATGATAAATATCTTCAGGAGGCATTGGAGTCCTATAATAAAGCCCAAGCAGAAGTGGTTATTCCACCTGTGACTCCTAATAGACCTCCATCTACAGTCTCCTTTAGTGGAACAACTGATTGCCCACCCCAAACCCCTGTACATCCAAGTCCCAGAGAAATATTACAGAAGTTACAGGGAGACCTTGATCGGTCAGCAAGCAATACAGCCAGGCGTATAAAGCTGCTAAAAGAACGCCTTGGAACAGATACCATCCCCTATGATTTGAGGCCCCTAGAGCAAAGTGAAGAGAAAGGTCACGTAGTAGCCCCTCTTAGAAGAGTATTTGATGCACTTGAGGAGCCTGTGCTGGTTAATGGGCAACCCGGACCACGGCCACCTCGAACTTCGACCCTGCAATATATTCCATTCACAACTACAGATCTGATGAATTGGAAAACACACACCCCATCTTTTGCAGAAAAACCTCAGGCTATGATGGACTTGGTGACTTCAATAGTAAATACTCATAGCCCTACTTGGACAGATTGTCGCCAGCTCCTAAATACTCTTTTCACCACTGAGGAAAGGAGAGACATAATTGAAAAGGCACAGATATATTTGCGTGAGCAGGCCAGAGTGGGAAATATTTTTAATATTGACCGTCATCTCCAAGACAACTTTCCCTTGGAAGATCCTAATTGGGATCCAAACAATGGAATTCACCTGGCCAGACTTACCACCTACCGCCAGACACTTGTGCAAGGTATCCGCAGGGCATGCCAGAAGCCCACTAATATGTCTAAAGTCTCAGAAGTAGAACAGAAACTAAATGAGAGTCCGGGAGACTTTTTAGAGAGGCTGCAGGAAGCCTATCGTATATGGACTCCTTTTGACCCTGAAGCCCCTGAAAACAGCAGAATGATTACTGCTACATTTGTGGCCCAGTGTGCTTCTGACATTCGTAAGAAAATTCAGAAATCAGAAGGATGGGAAGGGATGCTGATGAGCCAAATTATGGCCATTGCACGCCGAGTTTATCGGAATAGGGATGAGGCTGAGAAACAAGAGAAGAAGAAGTGGCAGAAGGAAAAGATGGTGATGCTAGCCACAGCAGTGAAGCAAGACCACCGCCCCTTAAATGGAGGGAGAGGGCGAGGAAAGAATCCACCACTGGGAAGGAATCAATGTGCAAATTGTAAGAAGGAGGGTCACTGGAAGCGGGAGTGTCCTGAACCCTTGAGGTTGGAAGAAGTACGCCCAGGCCCAGGCCCAGGCCCAGGCTCCGGCCCAAGAAACCAGGGACGGGGACGGGGAATGATCCGAGATGGAAGATATCAGAGACCAGGACAGGGACGGAGTAGAGACAATTTCATTGGACTGGCAGAAGAGGATTTTACCCAAGACTAGGAACGACCGGACTCCATAAAGTTAGGCTTCCAGGAGCCCACGGTCACGATTCAATTAGGGAGCCATTTAATAGACTTTATGATTGATACTGGGGCTGAATATTCAGTACTCCCAGAACTATTGCAGAAAAAGGCATCCAAAAGTGTAATCATTAAAAGTGCCACTGGACAGTCAGCTAAGAGGTCTTTCCTCCAACCTTTGGAATGCCAGATTGGGGGACATCGTTTAACCCATCAGTTTTTGTATATACCTGAGTGTCCAATACCTCTCTTAGGCAGAGATATGCTGTCCAAATTGCAGGCCCAAATCACCTTCACTCCTCGAGGTCCAGAAATGAAACTGCCATCAAAAGCAGCAGGAATAATTACCCTCTCAGTACCTAAGGAACAATCATGGCGCCTAATGTCAGCCTTGCAAGTCCAACCCACATTGGATACAGAATTAAACAAGCTCCTCCGAACTCTACAGGTGCCACCAGGAGTATGGGCCGAAAATAGCCCACCAGGAATGGCTAAGAATATAGCTCCAATTGTAGTAACCCTAAAACCTATGGCTACCCCTGTATCTGTAAAGCAATATCCCTTACCCCGGCGAGCAGCAGAGGGCATCCAGAAACATTTGGACCGCCTATTAAAATATGGTCTGCTTAAGCCTTGCCAATCAGAATGGAACACACCCCTTTTGCCTGTTCGAAAACCTGGGACAGATGAATACAGGCCAGTGCAGGACTTGAGGCTCGTAAACCAGGCTATCGAGACCTTGCACCCAAATGTACCAAACCCATATACCTTGCTGAGTTTGATCCCACCAGAAGCAACATTTTTTACTGTATTGGACTTGAAAGATGCATTCTTTTGTTGCCGGCTGGCACCACAGAGCCAACCTATATTTGCCTTCCAGTGGGAAGACCCTTTGACAGGAACAAAAGGCCAGCTAACCTGGACAAGATTGCCCCAAGGATTCAAAAATTCCCCAACTTTATTTGGCACTGCCTTGGCGAGGGATCTAACAAGTTACCCCTCAATACCGGGAGAAAAGGTGGTTCTGCAATATGTAGATGACCTTATATTAGCGGCAAAGGATTTTGATACCTGTAAAGAAGGGACAGAGGAACTGCTCCACTTGCTCTGGGAAGCTGGCTACCGAGTTTCCCAGAAAAAGGCACAGATATGTTTAGAAAAGGTCAAATATTTGGGCTTTGACATCTCACACCAACAACGAGCATTGAGACCAGAGAGGAAAGAAGCTATTTGCCTTATCAAGGAACCTACCACAAGAAAACAACTTAGGGGATTCCTGGGAACAGCAGGGTTCTGTAGACTATGGATACCTGATTTCAGCAGTCTGGCCAAGCCCTTACATGAAAGCACTCGAGGTGCAGATAAGGACCCGTTTGTATGGGGACCTGAGCAGAAACAAGCCTTTTTAGTTATCAAACAACGACTTATGGAGGCCCCAGCCCTTGGATTGCCTAATTCGGAAAACCCCTTTCAGCTGTATGTACATGAACAGAATGGGATTGCAGCGGCAGTCCTGACCCAGAGACTAGGAAGTTGGAACCGTCCAGTAGCTTATTTGTCTAAACAATTGGACTCAGTAGCAAAAGGATGGCCTCCATGCCTAAGGGCAGTAGCGGCCACTGCGAGCCTTGTCAAAGAAGCTGATAAATTTACCTTCGGCCAGACGATGTATGTGAATGTACCTCATGCTGTTCTGACACTCATGGAATATAAGGGTAGTTATTGGCTAACGAACCCAAGGATGGCTAGATACCAAGGCCTATTGTGTGAAAATCCCAGGATTCATCTACGAGTAGTGAATATGCTCAATCCAGCGACTTTGCTGCCTCTACCAGAGGTAGATGATGAAGAATCACATGATTGTCTCCAAATAATGGATGAAGTTTATTCCAGTAGACCTGATCTGAAAGATGAGCCATTGAAAAATCCAGATGTTGTATATTATACTGATGGTAGCAGTTACCTGCATGAAGGTGCCAGACGAGCAGGATATGCTGTGGTCACCAATGAGGAAGTTGTGGAAGCTGAAGCTTTGCCTGCTGGCACCTCAGCACAAAAAGCTGAACTTATAGGCTTAACTAGAGCTCTGCAGTTGGCAGCTGGATGTAAGGCAAACATCTATACTGATTCTAAATATGCCTTCTTAACCCTGCATGCACATGGAGCTCTATGGAAAGAAAGAGGTCTAATCGGAGCCCACGGGAAGGCCTTGAAATATGGACCTGAAGTAGAAATCCTGTTAGAAGCAGTATGGGCTCCAGAACAGATTGCTGTAATGCACTGCAAAGGTCATGGACGAGGAAGGGATCCAATAACCAGAGGAAATCATGCTGCTGACAAAGCAGCCCGAGAGGCAGCCCAAAAGCCTGTGGGAGGATTTATAGCAGCCCTCATACCAGAGATAGTTCCAGAAGAAATTAAACCTCACTATACCCCAGAAGAGAGGAAGTGGGCTGAACAGGAAGGAGCGGTTGTGAAGGACGGTTGGATGATCCTGCCGGACAATAGGATTTATGTACCTCATCATCTAGCAGGCACAATTGTAAGAAATTATCATGAATCTACTCACCTTGGCGGTACTGCAACCAGAGAGAGTCTCAGTCGGAAGTTGTATATTATTAATCTATCACAATTAGCAACTTGCATTTCACAGAAATGTGTTCTTTGTGCTAAAAACAATCCCAGGCAGGGACCGGTACAACCTCCTGGAATTCAGCATGTGGGATACGTCCCCATGGAAAGCCTAATTGTGGACTTCACAGAACTGGTCCCTTCTAAGGGATTCAAGTATCTCCTTGTGTTTGTAGATACTCTTACCGGATGGGTTGAAGCTTTTCCCACCCGAACTGAAAAAGCACGAGAGGTAACTAAGAGACTCCTCACTGAATTGATCCCGAGGTTTGGATTACCTAGATGCATTGGAAGTGATAATGGGCCAGCGTTCATTGATCAAGTAGTACAAGATGTATGTCGAGTCCTACAAGTAAAATGGAGACTGCATGCAGCATATAGGCCTCAGAGTTCAGGGAAAACTGAAAGAATGAATCGGACTCTGAAAACCCAATTGGCAAAATTAACCCAGGAAACGGGATTGGGATGGGTAGATGTGTTACCCATAACACTGTTCGTGTTCGGTGTGCACCCACAAAAAGACTTAAGTTGTCACCTTTTGAGCTCCTGTATGGGAGACCGCCCTCCTTTGTTCAGGATATTCCAGCTGACCTTAAACAAATAGGAGATCATGTGACACAGGGACAAGTGCAATCTCTCTCCCGTGTTTTTGTTTCTCTTAACAGGTGGGCCCTCGAACGCACGCCGTGCAGCATTGCTGAGCCGATTCATCAGTTCCAGGCTGGCGATAGCGTATGGGTGAAAGAGTGGAAACGCGATCCACTTGCACCTAAATGGCGTGGACCTTACACCGTCTTGCTCTCTACTCCAACAGCGGTGAAGGTAGCTGAGGTGACCCCCTGGATTCATCACTCTCGTTTGAAGAAGTCCGAAGGCAGTTGGACGTGCAAAGGTGACCCCTCTAATCCTTTAAAACTAACTCTCTCCAAAAACCCCTGTATCTAGCCCTACCGGGAACGGGCTAGGTCACGGGCAACATTTAGACGACCGGCCTGCTGCAGCCACAACCTGGAAGCTGGCTGACCTGCGCACGCCTGAAGCTTGAGGAGCGTCTGAACCAGTGACTGTGAACGGGAAGATTCTCTTATACAATCGATTGACTGCCCCCTTGTGGAACAATTATAAGTGATATTACTCATTGGGGATCCTCAATATATATGTTTTGGTCTTGGTGGTTCCCCATTTCTGTCACTGGGGGAATTATATTGGGGCTAATAATTATTTGCTATCACAATAAGGTAATCTTTTGTGGAAGGAATGCATATGCTAGACATCAACATGATTTTATTATTAATCCTGATCCCTTGGGAAGGGGAAGGGTCCGTGAATCTGACCAAATTTGCTAAATATGGATTCCGCCATGACCACAATATGTGGGTAGGCTTAGCTGAGATGGTAGCCAATGTTGCAAATAGGACTAATTGCCTTGTTTGCTCTCTTGGGCCAGATGATTCAGAGGGAGGTATGCCCTTATTACCAATACCATTAAGTGCCATTGGTATGGTAAGCGAAATGCCACACCAAACAGAAGTACAGAATTTCCCCGGATGGAACTCAACTAAACCAATACGAGTTATACCTGTGCAAGGGGAAATCTGTGTGCATAAATCATCAGATGCAGCTGATCCTACCATGATAGGCTCTTCTCATTGCCACTATACTTGGGATTATATTAAGAATAGTCAAACCTGGGCAAACGGTACTACCTATCGAACTTGGAATACCTTGCCCTGTGCACCTCCTTTTATTCATGCATGGAAAGTGGTGTGGAACATAACTGTGACAGAAAAAGGCAATCTAACATACTGCACAGTGAATTCTCTACCCCTTTTGATATTTCGCCTTTTGCACTCCACGTACCAAAAACCTCAGACCCGATGGTTGTGGTGGATATGTGGAGAATGGGCATACAAGAAACTCCCTTCCAAATGGAGTGGGACTTGTTTCTTGGGTTGGGTATTACCACCAATGTGGATTATGCCCACTAGTTCGGCCAAGCGTACACGAAGAAACGCTGATATTTCTCATATAGCAGGAGGAAGTACCCAAAGTTGGAGCGATACTGATGATTGGCCACCAGAGCGCATTATAGCCTATTATGATCCTGCCTCCTGGAATCCTGGTGAGCTCATACAAGGGGCACGGGATCCTATTTATAATCTAAACAGAATAATTCGATTGCAAGCAGTAGTGGAACTTGTAACCAATGCAACGGCCCAGAGTTTGAGACTTATTGCACAACAGTTGGATGAAAGTAGAGCCGCCATTTTGCAGCTGAAAATGGGAATGGATTATGTACTTGCCAGGCAGGGAGGCCTATGTGGAGTCTTGAACTTGACAGGGAATGCCTGTTGCTTTAACATTTCAGATAATGGTGAGGCAATCCGTGTGTTGGCCACAAAGATGGAGAATATAGCACATGTCCCAGTACAAACATGGGAAGGATGGGATATGGGATGGCTCACCAATTGGTTACCTAATGTCGCAGGACTCAAAGGGATACTATTGTCTTGCTTGTTTTTCTTGACAGTAGTAGTAATGGTTTTATGTATGATGCCATGTATCATTTCATGTTTTAGAAGTACAATTAGCAAGATGGTTTCAAATGAAACTCTACCTCATATCATGGCCCTATACAGAGCTTTACCTCAGGAATATGATGAAGGTCAAGCTATCAAGGACACTTGGGATGAAGGTCCTTGAGCTTGAAAGGGGGGAATGAGGCATCTAATTATAAGCCTGCATTTTTATCAAAGCTTATATATTTCAATTAAGGCTTGTATTTTGAAATGAGCTTAAAAAAAAAAAAAGGATTTTCAAATGTTTCATGCCAGGCAGAAAAAACCTTGGCTATTCTCCTAAGACAAGGGGGGGGGCCCCCTTGATTTATAGCAGGAAAAACAATTCTCAAAGTCATAAAAAGGGGGAATTACATACACTGCCCTTGCAGGCTGAGAAAACACAATTAGGAATGGGCAAATAGTAAAATGATACCATTGGGCCTCTCGTTAAACCTTGAGGGGTATTTTCAAAGGCCAGGAGCAAATGGGGAAAAACATTTAGCTGACAGAAAAAGAGAGCATTTTTAGGAAATCTTCTAAAGCTGTTTCTTTCTTAAACTGAGAGAGTTAAAAAGGTTAAATATTGGGAAAGGCAACTGGCTTGGCTGTAGAAGAAGAAGCTTCTTTCTATTTTATTTTGAGGCTGGAAAGGAGGGTGAAAGGGGGAGGTGTAAACTGAAGAGGCTTCTTTTAAAAGCTGTGTTTTTACTGAGTTCCTTCCTTTTACTTTGAGAAGCTTTATTCTTTTAAGAGGCTACCTATGATAATGTATGAAATATATTAGCTTAAATATATTGGCTTAAATGTAATTATGCAAAGGATTTAAGAAATGCTAGATTCTTATTTCATAGAGTCACATTGCAATAGGAGACCAGAGGGGCAAATGAGCCTAGCCCCCCTTGCCAGACAGGAGACGCCATCAAGCACTCCTGATATATAGTTGTCAGGCATTTGTTTAAAAGACCCTCAAATGAAGGAGATCTTTCAATGATGATTAACTCAAGATCCTTGAAGATAAAAATGTAAGATTAACCATTTGTTTTAGAAGGCAATAGGGCAAGGAGGGCAAGAGGTGAGCTGGTAATTAAGATTCCATGTAAGATATATTATTACTTATTTGTCATTTATATATAGCTCTTTGTCTCCCTTATAAGGATAGAAGGAAGTGGGTGTATCTTTTGTGATTGGTTCTAGCAAACAGCCAATAGGAATTTCAACCAGGCTGATTGGACAGAGGCAGCCACAGGAGGAGCAAAGGGGGCTGGATTAAGGAAATATAAGTGCTGGCCAGGATGGCAGGAGGCCAGGCCAGAGCTTGGTAACCATATACCACTGTGCCTCTCATTTATTTGTCTGACAAATAAATTATTATTTTAATTTCTCTATTGCTGCATTGAATATTTCATTCCAGCTAAGCGTTAACCACAAGCAGAGGTGCTACAATATGTTCTGTGTTTTAAACGTCCCTGAGACCTCTTGATGAAGGGCGGTATGTCAGGTTAATAAATATTAAATACCACCACCATCCGTTGTTACTCCCTTGAATGAGCAATTAGGGAAGGGGAAATGGCATACGTTTGTGTATAAGCATAAAAGGCATGCATTAAAAGATATTATTCATGATGAGAATAGGATTTATTTATGTTGAACTTCACTTGGTTCATCCTTGGCAGCCAGTGCGATTGTTTCAGCAGGGCTCGAACTCAGGACCCGCTGCCTTGAGGGACATCTAAGAGCAGTTGGGCAGGGGAAAGGTCTCCCTTGGGAGGTGGGGGACTCTCCTTCCTTGGAGGTTTCTCAGCAGAGATCGGAGGGCCATCTGCCCTGGATGCTGGAGCTGAGATTCCTGCATTGCTGGGGGTTGGACTAGATGACCCTGGGATCCCCTCCTCTCTCTCCACTCCGGAATTCCAGGAGGAGCTTCCTTGCCTCCTGCAAAGCCCTTTTCCCTGCAGGCTCTTCCTCTGGTTTCCACCCAAGGGAGGGAGATGCTCAGAGTCCAGCCAAGAGCCTCACCCCTGATACGGAAGGAGGGGGGGGTACCTTTCCTCTCCTCCTCCTCCTCCTCTGGAAAGCGGGCCCGAGGCGATGACCTCGACGGTGCCCAGTTCCTGAAACCCCCACACTGTCGCACAAGCACCACACTATACCCCTGCACCACACTCTACCCCTTGACCTTATGAAACAATATTCTTCCTTTCATATACGGGCGAAATAAGCCCTTCTTTTCTATGCCTTTCCTTCGCCCTATTTTATTCACGGGTTGACCGTGTCGAACTACATCCTCCATTGACTATAATGGCTGCGCCTCAGCCAATCAAGAGCGTGCATTCCCCTGCAGCAGCTAGCCCAGAGAGCTCTTGCACGCCTCATTTAACCTCCTGACGAGCTGATGACGGCTCCCCGCTGCGAGAACAATGGAACCGAAACCAGCGACCTCCAGCAACCTCGTAAAACTGTCAAAGTCAGGTTACAATGTATCCATTTGTTTCCGTTTCCAATATACAATATACACTTGGCCGGCGAGGCGGCCAAAACCTCCGGAAAATGATATAAAATCAGCCAAAGCTCCGATTTTATCCGTTTTGACATCATTCTACTCTCTCCCCTCTGGACTCCATGCTGCCGCCTCACTGCCATAATCCCCTGAGCGGCAGGTCACGTACCCAGGAAGACCCTAATCTGATCAAATCATTCCGTCAAGCCCTTTCTCCGGGCAATGCCAGGTGATGGGCGATGCATATCTCCGCCATTGTCTTGCCATCACCTGTACTCAGGGAACGTTTATGCATATTTCTTTCTTTCCGCTACCCCTACATTACGGAACTGCTGATCCATGCTACTTCTACGTTACGGAACTGCTGATCCATGCTACTTCTACGTTACGGAACTGCTGATCCATGCTACCCCTACATTACTGAACTGCTGATCTGTGTAAACCCCCACCCACTGTACTGAAGTGCTGATCTGTGTAACCCCACCTTTCTGTGATGCATTCGTGACGTCTTCTGCACTGTATTCTGGGACTTGGAGGGAACTTTTAAAAGTTTATGTCGCCCCATTATCGGGGTTCAATGCCATTTTGAACCTGTTGCGCAATAAACTTTGGATCTCCGTTTATTGCTCCTGTCTCCGGCTGAGCTCATTTCTCCGCTAGGACCCGCGGACTCCGTCCGACGAGCCGGGTGGCAAGGGTAATTCCGCACCTGGATTTTTGCCGTAACATTTGGCGCCCAACGTGGGGCGAGGCGGTTCTCCCGTGTTGCTGACCGGGGGCCCCGAAGTCTTCAGCCGGCACCAGGCCATTTGCCTGGGAAGATCCTTAGGACCCTCGGCCATCTTCCGGGCGGTAATCAAACGCCCCAGGGGTTCAGCCGGGGAGCAAAAGGAATCCGGCCGGCATATTCATCGATCCCGGGATCAACGTTGAAGACTCGTGAGTATAGTAGAGAAACCCAGTGCACTGGTGGATAAGGGGGTTGGAATCTCCTGGCAACTGAATTCTCTGCCCTCTTCTCTATCGATCTCTCTCACCCTTCTTCTCTTGGTCCGTTCGGCGAGAGGTAACGTGGACCACCGCTCGACCCAAAAGGGGGGTTCTGAGCTCTATCTCCTTCTTCTCCCAAACTCTCCAGTCAGCCGCACCAATTAGGGTCCGAAAATAAGACGGAGAGACCCGGCTTGAAAAGATAGCCGACTCCCCGCAACGGACATCCTAGTTGAGAGCAAGGGGCTGGAATTCTTTTCCGAACTTCCTGAGCGCCCTTACGGAGGGGGCAGGAAGGGGTCTTGCTGTCTGTATCAATCCCAGCCGCACCGGTCGAGCCACGTAACACGTGAATCGTGCGTGAGCCCGCTTCCGAAAGCAAGGGGGATTTTCCGTTCGAAACTCTATCAAGGGACCACCCGATCTGGCACCGCACTACGCGGGCGTTCAGTAGGGCCCCCTCTTCCTGAGATTGACGATAGGTAGGAGGTTGCCAGGAGGCATAGCCCAGGGAGGATTGGGCGGGACTCGGCAGAGTGGAAAAGGAACCCCAGGAATTGAAAATAGGAAAGAAAGAAATAAGGAATAGGTAGAAAGAGCTCTCAAAACCCCTTATTGAAAATCCTCTTACCCCTAAGCAACCCCTAACGACCTCCCTTCTCCTTTTCTTACCCAGACACGCGTGAATAAAATGGGTACCCAAGCTTCCAAACTAGAGCGGGCTCGCCCCGGGAGGATGGCTTCAAGGAAGCCATCTGAATCCCAGAGAGACCCCGACTCCCCTCTTGAGTTTGTCATCTCTTATTGGAAGTCTATTCCCGGGCACAACTTGCTATCGAGGCAGAAATTAGAAGATCTATGTAGGGAAACCTGGCCGGCCGGAACAGCCTCCGCGAAGCCCGAGTTGCGTTGGCCAACAAGTGGCTCTTTTAATGAAGGCCGCCTGAAATACCTAAGAAACTATTTGATAGAAGAAAAACCCCGTCAACTAGAATACCTAGCCGCCTTTGAAACAGTCAGAGGATTGCTCCAAGTTACAAAGGGAGCTACGACCTACCAACTGCCTATCTTAAATCATGGAAGGCCGTCCCTGCCGCCCCCTTACGAAGGTCACCCTATAGATGATTCTGTGGAACAAGCGCTCATTCCCTTCTACTACAGACAAACCGCTCCATCCGCCCCAAGCAACGGTCAGGGCAATGACCAGGATGGTAACGATAGCAGCGAAGAGACAGGGGAACAAGGAGCGCGGGGGGGAGCGAACCAAATAATGACCAGACAACGAACCAGAGGGATGCAAAATGCCACCTCAGAAAACCTTAACTCCCTAACAAGAACCAGGGAGGTACAAAGTGCTACCGCAGAAAACACTAGCCCCTTAGCACGAGCAAGAGAGATACAGAACGCCATCTCAGAAAACATCAATTCTTTGACCAGAGAAATACAAAATGCTACCCTAGAAGGCTCAAACCCCTTAGACAGACCTGAAGGGGCCCCGGGAACGTCCAGGCAACCGGACTCTACAGCCGTCCAGATGCCCTTAAGGGCTTTGCCAATCCCGCCGTTGCAGCCAGACGGACCCCCCCGAATGGTATATACCCACCAACCATTCTACACGGCGGATTTAGTAACCTGGTCGAATCAAATGCCATCATTAAGAGACGACCCGGATAAATGTCACCGCCAGGTCAGCGCGATATTTTCGACCCATAAACCGACCTGGCCAGACGTTCATGTTCTTTTGAACGCGCTTTTCAATGAAGCCGAGAAAGCGGACATTTTAACCAAAGCTGGCGAAGCGATTGAACTCCCAGATTACCAGACAGGTCGCCCGGCAGGTCTAGAAGCACTCACGGCCCAATGCCTCCGCACCGAACCAACATGGGACTACAACACTACAAATGGGATATGGTGCCTAAATTTGTTTAAAAAGGCGATTTTGGACGGCATTAAGGCCGCCGGACAACGCACCGTCAATTGGACGAAAGTCCAGACCGTGCTTCAAGGGGCAAATGAACACCCGTCTGATTATTATACGAGATTGGTGTCCGCCATAAAGACCTGGGGAGGAATAGATCCAGAGAACTCGCAGCACGAAGTAATAGTGAAAGGCTTCTTTAAAGATCAAGCTTGCCCTGATATTAGGAAAGCCCTAAACTTGCAAATAGGGTACGATGGAAAGAGCATCAGCGAAATCCTCTCCATCGCTAAATCAATATATAACTCACGAGACGAGAGGAAGAAAAAAGATCCCAAACCTGAAGTTGAACGAGTCCTTGCCCTCAGCATGGAATTAAACTCTAACAGGGGCAGGGGTTTCGCCCGAGGAAGGGGAACACGGGGAGGAGGGTCTTCCAATCCCCATAGACCCTGGGGACCTACTACCAGCGGATGCTTTTATTGTCAAGAAGAGGGACACATTAGAAGGTTTTGCCCCTACCTCAATAACACGGTTTACGCTACACCGCATCCTAACGCAACCCATAGATATGGGAACCCACCGCCCGTCGCCTATAACCCTCAGGCGGCTCCTGCCCCCTACAAACAACCGCCGCCTTCAAATGCCCCTACTCAAAACCAAAGACCCCTACCGGGACCAAGGACCCAAATGCCCGCAATCACTACATCCACACACCCGTGGACGAACGCTACAACACCTCCCCTACACCCCCCTAACCAACCCCCTCCAGATGACCAAGAGAATTATTGACAATTAGAAGGGGATCCCAATCAAACCCAAACAATCTGCCCAATTCTAACGTTGTCCTCCGAAGAACCATTTTGTACTATTGAAATAGACGGCCATCCATACCAGTGTCTATTAGACACCGGAGCTACCTACTCCACCTTAACTGATAGCCACTTGGAACCAAGTTTGGAGACAAGGAAAGTCATGGGTCTAGATGGGATACCCCGTACTTGTCCATTATCACGTCCAACCAAAGTCACCCTCGGACCCCTACTGGCTGAACATACCTTCCTTTTAACGAGCAGCCCAGTAAACCTCTTAGGAAGGGACCTACTTTGTAAATTAAATGCAACCATCAAATGCTCCGAAGAGGGCATCTACTTATACATGCCAGAAGAATCCATTCCCGCTTTCCAAGGGATAATTGAAGAAGTAAAAACTGACAGACAATTTCCGGAACTCCCTCCCGAACTGGAAAGTGACTTGCCCTCCTCTCTATGGGGCACTGAGTCAACCTCAGTAGGTCTCCTATTGTCGGCAGCCCCAGTAAAAATCACCTACAGAACTGATTTGCCTTTCCCATGTACTAAACAATATCCATTGCCCAAGGAAGCCATCGAGGGACTAACTCCTATGATAGAAGACTTCCTAGAGAAAGGTATCTTGATTCCCTGTGCATCCCCATGTAATACTCCGGTACTCCCAGTAAAGAAACCATCGACAGAGGGCGCCCCAGTTCGATACCGTTTTGTACAGGACTTGAGGCTGGTGAACCAATTCGTGATACCCCGCCATCCAGTAGTGGGCAACCCAAACTCCCTCTTGAACGCCATTCCAGCAGAAACCAAATGGTACACTGCTGCAGACCTGTGTTCCGCTTTCTTTAGTATTCCTCTGGACCCAGCTAGCCAATTCCTTTTCGCTTTTACCTGGGGACCCAGTCAATTAACTTGGACAAGATTACCCCAGGGATATGTGGAATCACCTGCAATATTTTCGGCCATCTTACACCAGGATTTACAGGATATCCATCTCCCAGCAAGCTCCGCCCTCTTGCTTTACGTAGATGACCTCCTCCTTTGTTCCACCAGTGAGGAAGCATGTAAAAAAGACACCAAGCATCTCCTTTCGGAATTAGCCAGAAAGGGACATAAAGTATCACCAAAAAAGTTGCAATACTGCAAACAAGAAGTTAAGTACCTCGGGCATATCCTAGGAGTAGGCACCCGAAGCTTAGCAACCGATAGGATCGAAGCAGTCACTAAAATTCCCCTTCCAAAAACTAAACGACAACTTCGAGGATTTTTAGGAATGGCTGGCTTCTGCAGAGCCTGGATCGCGGGTTATAGCGAAATAACAAAACCACTATCCGCAATGACCCGCCAAGATCATCCAGACACCCTAGTCTGGGAAGAAGAGGCATACAAATCTTTTGAACGATTAAAACGAGAGTTGAGGTCCGCCCCTGCCCTAGGCTTACCCGACTACAGGATCCCATTTAACTTGTTTATCCATGAGCAAATGGGGGTAGCCTCAGGGGTATTGACTCAGCCTTTCCGAGACCAAGAAAGACCCGTAGCATACTATAGTCTCCAATTAGACACCACCGCAAAAGGGGCAGTAAGCTGCCTAAGAGCCATAGCCGCCGCCGCGATCCTCCTTGAAAAGGCTCAGGAAACAGTCCTGGGACATGAAATCACCGTCCATGTGCCCCACTCCGTCTCCACCCTATTAACTCTGAGAGGCTGTCATCATTTTTCAAACTCTCGACTAAATAAGTATGAAGCTCTTCTACTAACACCATCAAACGTCACTATAAAGAGAGTTAACTCCCTCAATCCAGCCACCCTTCTTCCTCTTCCCGAGGATGGAACCCCACACCATGACTGCGCGACCATAGTCCGCCAAGCCGAGAAACCCAGAGAAGACCTAGATCACCTACCCTTAGAGAACCCAGACTTAATACTCTATACAGACGGTAGTTCAAAAGTTGTGGAAGGGGAAAGGAAAACAGGATACGCTGTAGTCACGGACTTTGAAGTGGTAGAATCTAATCCGATAAACCCGCAATACAGTGCCCAAGCTGCAGAGTTAATAGCACTCATACGTGCCTGTGAAATCAGTGAAGGCAAGCGAACTACAATCTACACCGACAGTAAATACTGTTTCGGACTAGTCCATACAACTGGGCAGATATGGTTACAAAGAGGCTTCCTAACCGCTGCGGGTTCTAAAATTTCACATTCCGCCTTGGTAGAGAGACTACTGACTGCTATCCACCTACCTACCGCAATCGCAGTGGTCCATTGTAAGGCTCACACCCGTGGTAAAGACCCTATCTCGAGGGGTAACAGGCGAGCTGATAGAGCAGCCCAATCAGCCGCACTCCGCCCCCCTAACAACGAATCAGAATTCCAAGCCTTACAAATCCCACTCAACATAGATCCCACACAAATTTACAAAGAAGCCCCCGAAGAAGAAAAGACTCTCTGGCGCTCTGTGGGCGCAATCGAACAAAATGACGTTTGGGTTCTCCCTGATGGCAGAACTGTCCTTCCAAAGGCCTGGGTTCCAAAATTAGTGAGGGTCCTCCATCAACGTACACACTGGGGAAAAGGGAGACTGATAGAACATGTTAAAAGGTCCTGGTACGCTCCCGGACTTGCAGTCGCAGCCACGACCGCGTCAAAGAACTGTGTTACCTGCAGCTCCTTTAACCCCAAACGACAACCCAGAGCACCGCCAGGAGCCAGGCTATGGGCATTCGTCCCTTTCGAAAGTCTGCAACTAGATTTTATCGACTTACCACACTGTCAGGGTTTCAAACACGCCTTGATCATAGTCGATAAACTCTCCTCCTGGGTAGAGGGATTTCCCTGCAAGAAACCCACCGCCTCTGTGGTGGCCAGGGCCCTCCTACAGGACATTATCCCTCGATTTGGGGTACCCCATCGACTAGACAGCGACCGAGGAACCCATTTCACAGCTCAAATAGTACAACTGGTGGCCAAAGCCCTACAAATAAAATGGGACCTTCATACACCTTATCACCCACAGTCTTCAGGCCAAGTAGAGCGCATGAACCAGGAAGTTAAAACACAATTAGGAAAGCTATGCAAACTCACTGGACTGAAATGGGTAAACGCACTTCCACTAGTTCTCCACAATATACGGAGTGCCCCAACTGGACCATTGAAACTATCTCCATATGAACTTTTATTTGGGAGACCCCCTCCCATTTACAACACTTTATTTCCACTCTCAGAACTTGAACTAGGAGAAGCAGAGCTCACTAACTATGTTATTCAGCTCCAGACACAGCTACAACGTCTCCACCACTACGCGGCCATCGAAGGACAAAACCTGCCCATCGACGTCCAAGCCCACTCCTTCGAACCAGGCGATTGGATCCTTGTCAAGGTCTATCAGAAGGCACCCCTTCAACCAGCGTGGGAAGGCCCCTACCAAATCCTCCTGACATCGCCAACCGCCGTGAAAGTAGGTGAGAAACACTCATGGTTACATCACACCAGGTGTAAGTCATCGCCACCCCCCACGGAGACGGAGGAAGACGTCGGCGACGACTTCACCTTTTCGACCCCTCCCACTCCACCAACTTCATACATCGACGACGACGACGACCAACAGGCCGGACCAGATCGGGGCCAGAATCGGGCCCAACAGACCGGACCAGATCGGGGCCAAAATCGGGCCCAACAGACCGGACCAGACACAGTTCCACCCAATTGGACATCCGAGATCGTCCCAGATCCCAACACTATCAAACTACGCTTGAAACGCCTTTGACAGCTCCTTTGACAGCGCGCCTTTGACAGCTCCTTTGACAGCGCGCCCTTGACAGCTCCTTTGACAACGCGCCTTTGACAGCTCCTTTGACAGCGCGCCCTTGACAGCTCCTTTGACAGCGCGCCTTTGACAGCTCCTTTGACAGCGCGCCCTTGACAGCTCCTTTGACAGCGCGCCTTTGACAGCTCCTTTGACAGCGCGCCTTTGACAGCTCCTTTGACAGCGCGCCTTTGACAGCTCCTTTGACAGCGCGCCCTTGACAGCTCCTTTGACAGCGCGCCTTTAACAGCTCCTTTGACAGCGCGCCTTTGACAGCTCCTTTGACAGCGCGCCTTTGACAGCTCCTTTGACAGCGCGCCTTTGACAGCTCCTTTGACAGCGCGCCTTTGACAGCTCCTTTGACAGCGCGCCTTTGACAGCTCCTTTGACAGCGCGCCTTTGACAGCTCCTTTGACAGCGCGCCTTTGACAGCTCCTTTGACAGCGCGCCTTTGACAGCTCCTTTGCTCCTCTGACAGTCCGCCTCCGACAGTCCTCTTGACGACGCGCTTTTGATAACTCTTCCCCTTTGACAATGCCTCACCATTCCCGCACTTTGATTATGAACCTCTATTTCATCTCTATCGTTTATGGAACTTTGGCCCGATCTCCAGCTACACCCATGGATCATTGCACCGGATTAGATACGGATTACCATTTTATGGACTACCATAGAGTCGAAACCGGTGGGAAGTTAAATCCCGCACGAATGGGGGACTTTGACTTTTGCCTCCCAGAGTCCCGGACATTGTTACGCCATTCCTTGGTACCCCGGTTAACTGACAACGATTACTGGGAACTTTTCATCCGGGACAGATATGTACATCGAATTGGGTCAGCAGCAGTTACCCTTGACCATTCCTACTACCGCCTCACCTGTAGGAACGGAACTCATTTCCTTTATGGCAACGGCGAACTCCTGAGGAACCCAAATTGGACCGAAGTCGAAAACGGAGGGGCCGTTTCGTCCTACACCGACTCGACAAACCCCTCTGATAACTTCATTTTCGGATTCCAATGCCTCCTCATGACCCCAAAACCCCGAAAACCCCAACTACAAGGACTTTGCCTGAGAGGATTTTGCTGTCTCTGGAACCTTGGGGTCACCCACGACTGGAGAGGGGCAGAGTATTTAGAAGGGTGGTATCATCCGGCGCATCCCTCACGCTCTCCCACTTGGGATAACGTTGGTCCTCTGAGGTGCGGGGGCATAGCCAAGGACAGGCGACTCCTCAATACCACCGACCCACTTCATCCAGTCGGCACGGCACCTCGCCAGCTCGGCATAGATCCCGCCCTTCCGGGGGAGGATCTCCTATCCTCTTGGGAACAGAACTCTTACATCAAACTTCTTGGCCAGGTGGCTAAAGAGGCACCTTATCCGGAGTGCTGGATATGTGCACACGCACCCAGCCACCTCCAGCAAAGTCTTCCCCTTGTTCCGGTACCTGTGACCACTGAACAGTTCCGGTCCGGAGACGTCGCTTCTTGGAACTTGACTGCCCTGAACCTGACCCACCAATACCTCTACCTTACTGGCCCTACAAAGGGACCCCTGTGTCGCATTTTCACCGGAGAAGGGACTTTCATTGGGTCCAGCACCTGCACCTCCAACATAGAACTCTTACCCACCGGCCATGTCACCGTTACTGATATGACCGGATCCCACACATTCCCAAATCTCACCCTTGCTTGGACTGCCGTTATCGGACACCCTCCAACCTGGCAGCCTCAGCCCGCTGACTCCATGCTGTTGCTTGCCTTTGCGTCCGGACGGATGGAATCCTACCTCAGCGGCCTATTCTGGATATGTGGCCATCGCGCATACACCTGGGTGAGCCCACATATGTCTGGTTCCTGCTTTGTCGGGTACATTGTCCCCGGTATAAGGGTAGTCCCACACCTACCCCCTGGAAGACAGAGGAATAAGAGAGAACAGAAGGGGCTGTCAGATCTGTCCGATGTCGCTGCTAATGGGGAGACTGTCGGTCGAGCACTCTTCCCTGCCTATGGGGCCGGCTCTAATCATGTGGACATCCTCCGGCTTACTGACATCCTTCTAAAGTTCATGCAAGAGGCAACCCAAATCACAGATTCTTTGATGTCAGAGCTGTCAGAGGTGAGACAACTTAGTTTACAGACCAGGATTGCGACGGACTTTCTCCTGTCCAGTCAAGGAGGGACATGTGCCCTAATAGGCACTGAGTGCTGTACATACGTGACTGATCAGACTCTGAATATCACCGGACATTTAAACAATATTCACGAACTGGCAGGGAAGCTGGATGAGATACGACATGAAGGACTGTCCGACATAGACTTATGGGGATGGTTACCCAAGCTCGGATGGCTCCGGCAGCTGCTTAAGGTGATATTGCTTACTGCCCTTATTATTGTCCTTTGCATCTCTGTGCTCTGCTGTGCTATACACTGTGTCTCTCCTTGCTGCTCTCTTCTCCGCTGTCCTGCTCCATCCACCCCTCTTACTCTCCGAGCCTACTCTCGTTCTCACAGCGCCCCCGTCTTCCCCGAATATGTGCAAATGAGACACCTGGGGGAAGGGGAGTACGAAATCACAGGGGTATAGGGTGCGGAGAAAGGATTTGCAAGTTCTTACAGAACTTGAATGCAAATCTATCTCCGAATGGGGGACTGATACGGAAGGAGGGGGGGGTACCTTTCCTCTCCTCCTCCTCCTCCTCTGGAAAGCGGGCCCGAGGCGATGACCTCGACGGTGCCCAGTTCCTGAAACCCCCACACTGTCGCACAAGCACCACACTATACCCCTGCACCACACTCTACCCCTTGACCTTATGAAACAATATTCTTCCTTTCATATACGGGCGAAATAAGCCCTTCTTTTCTATGCCTTTCCTTCGCCCTATTTTATTCACGGGTTGACCGTGTCGAACTACATCCTCCATTGACTATAATGGCTGCGCCTCAGCCAATCAAGAGCGTGCATTCCCCTGCAGCAGCTAGCCCAGAGAGCTCTTGCACGCCTCATTTAACCTCCTGACGAGCTGATGACGGCTCCCCGCTGCGAGAACAATGGAACCGAAACCAGCGACCTCCAGCAACCTCGTAAAACTGTCAAAGTCAGGTTACAATGTATCCATTTGTTTCCGTTTCCAATATACAATATACACTTGGCCGGCGAGGCGGCCGAAACCTCCGGAAAATGATATAAAATCAGCCAAAGCTCCGATTTTATCCGTTTTGACATCATTCTACTCTCTCCCCTCTGGACTCCATGCTGCCGCCTCACTGCCATAATCCCCTGAGCGGCAGGTCACGTACCCAGGAAGACCCTAATCTGATCAAATCATTCCGTCAAGCCCTTTCTCCGGGCAATGCCAGGTGATGGGCGATGCATATCTCCGCCATTGTCTTGCCATCACCTGTACTCAGGGAACGTTTATGCATATTTCTTTCTTTCCGCTACCCCTACATTACGGAACTGCTGATCCATGCTACTTCTACGTTACGGAACTGCTGATCCATGCTACCCCTACATTACTGAACTGCTGATCTGTGTAAACCCCCACCCACTGTACTGAAGTGCTGATCTGTGTAACCCCACCTTTCTGTGATGCATTCGTGACGTCTTCTGCACTGTATTCTGGGACTTGGAGGGAACTTTTAAAAGTTTATGTCGCCCCATTATCGGGGTTCAATGCCATTTTGAACCTGTTGCGCAATAAACTTTGGATCTCCGTTTATTGCTCCTGTCTCCGGCTGAGCTCATTTCTCCGCTAGGACCCGCGGACTCCGTCCGACGAGCCGGGTGGCAAGGGTAATTCCGCACCTGGATTTTTGCCGTAACACCCCCAAAAGGATATCTGGGCATGGGCGGAGCCAGGGGGGACAGCTGCCCCCCCAATGAATAACAAAGAATAAGAATACGAGGTTCTGCCAAGCGGGAGAGGGCTGAGCTGGAGGGACTCGGCCTTGCAAGGGTTAAAGGGAACCGAGCTGCCTTCCTAGAGAGGCCAAGAAGCAAGGGGGGGCCAGGTCCTCCAGAGCCAAGCCCCCCCCCAGTCCTTCCCTGCTTGGGTGTCTCTCCTGCAAGGGCTGCCTCGCTCTCCCCTCCCGGGACCTGGTGAGTCTCCTCTCTCTCTCTCTGGGATCTGGTGGGGGTCCCAGGGCTGCAGCAGGGGAGGAGGCCTGGGGGGGGCTGATCTGCTCCTGCAGGGGGGGACCCCAAGTCAGGGAGGAGGAGAGGGTCCTGCCACGGAGGGGCCAGGTCTGCCACGCTCTCCCTCCTGCAGATCAGAGGATCCCAAACTCAGTTGGCCCTCCGCCCCCCCTTCAGAAAAACAATGACTCCCACGAAATCTTCCTTCTTTAAGCAAAGGAGTCCCATTGCACAAAAGAGGGAACATCTGCAAATGGTTTTCCAAAGCTGGACAAGGAGGTGGACTAGACACCCCCCCCAAAAAAAAAGACGAGAGAGAAAGGCCAGGGATAAAGAGAAGGACCCCAGCCCAGAGTCTGGCTGCTGCATTGGGGACCAGTTTCCCAGCGTCTCCCCGTGTCTCCCAGGGCAGCTCCCCACGGAGGCCACGGCAGCCATCCCCTCGCACCCAGAGCAGGGCATCCCGGACCCCATCCTCTCTCTCCCAAAGGGATTGGTGCTGGAAAACCAGCCAGAAATGGGCGCTGCTCCTCCCTGAGCCTCCAGGGACCTGGGCATCAATGGCTGTGCGTGTGTTAAGCCATCTAACAGAATAATAATAATAAATCACCCGCCTAAATTTCAAGGGAAATATCTTTGGCCCCGTCCACTTGGCTCTCTGGGGTTTTCCAAATACATTCCTGGCCCTCGGAGCAAAGAAAAAGGGACCCCACCCCAGGGGTCTTTCTGGAGAGTGGCAGAGAGTCCAAGTGAAAGAAAAGGAGACAGAAGGAGGGGAGTGGGGGTGGGGGGGAGCAACTCCTGAGGACCCCCAGGTGAGGACCCCCACTAGAGCCAAGCATCCATTTTTCACAAGATACAAATGACTCCCTTGTCAGTCAGTTCTGACTTCATGCATTGACTGGAAGGCAGGAGCAACCAGGCTGATTCATCTCACAGAAATCTCGGTTGGCGGAGTCTGTAACCTGAGGCGTCTGCAACCTGATGCGTTTGTAACCCGAGGTATCACTGTATATAGTTTTCACTCAGGTCCACGTCAGTTACTTTAGGCGGGAAACCCTGGGTGTTGCTGCTACAATGTTGACAGCCTATAAAAGCCGGCCGGCTGAGCTGTTTCCTGTCCAGTTCTGTTCCAGCTTACAAATAAAGAGCTGCTTTGGAGAAATCGCTGCATCGTCTCCCCACTATTGAACACAGAGCCCAGCCAAGAGCCAAAATCCCCCCCCCCCAAAGCACATCTTGCCATAGGCTGAGCCAGGGGGCAGTTGCCCCCTTAGAGCCATTAAAAAGAACAGAAATGAATAGAAATCAGAGTTCTGCCCTGGCTAAGTGAGTGTGCAATGCAAGGGGGGGGCTGAGCTGGGGGGACTCGGCTTGGCAAGGGTTAAAGGGAACCGAGCTGCCTTCCTAGAGAGGCCAGGATGAGGTTTCCGGCTTCCCAGGCAGCAAGGTCCCTCTTCTTCCTTTGTCGTGTCCTCCTCTTCGCCCCCCCCCCGGGACCCCCCCCTCTTTCCCAGCATCAGGGTCTTTGCCAGGGAGGCTTCTCTTCTCAGAGCCCAATTCTGGGAGAGAGCGAGAGAGGGCTGAGCTGGAGGGGGGGGACTGGCCTTGCAAGGGTTAAAGGGAAGTGAGCTGCCTTCCTAGAGAGGCCAGGAAGCAAGGGGGGGCAGGTCCTCCAGAGCCAAGCCCCCCCTCCCCAGTCCTTCCCTGCTTGGGTGTCTCTCCTGCAAGGGCTGCCTCGCTCTCCCCTCCCTGAATCTGGTGAGTCTCCCCTCTCTCTCTCTGGGATCTGGTGGGGGTCCCAGGGCTGCAGCAGGGGAGGGGGCCTGGGGGGCCTGATCTGCTCCTGCACGGGGGGGGGGGGTGGACCCCAAGTCAGGGAGGAGAATGTCAGGGGTGCAAAGACCCCCCCATATGTTCCTGCTACCCAGAGGAGGAAGGAGCCCCGGGGCTGAGAGCCAGGAGGAAGGTCAGGGAAGGAGAGAGCGCGTGCCGGGAAGGGGGGGGGACCCCAAGTCAGGGTGGGGGTCCCAGGGCTGCAGCAGGGGAGGAGGCCGGGGGGGGGCTGATCTGCTCCTGCAGGGGGGGGGACCCCAAGTCAGGGAGGAGGAGAGGGTCCTGCCAGGGAGGGGCCAGGTCTGCCGCGCTCTCCTTCCTGCAGATCAGAGGATCCCAAACTCATCTGGCCTTCCGCCCCCCCCTTTCAGAAAAACAATGACTCCCCCGAAATCTCCCTTCTTTAAGTCTGGCTGCTGCATTGGGGACCAGTTTCCCCGTGTCTCCCAGGGCAGCTCCCCACGGAGGCCACGGCAGCAATCCCCTCGCACCCAGAGCAGGGCATCCCAGGACCACATCCTCTCTCTCCCAAAGGGATTGTTGCTGGAAAACCAGCCGAGCCAGAAATGGGCGCTGCTACTCACTGAGGCTCCAGGGACCTTGCCCTAAATTTCAAGGGAGGTGTTTTTGGCCCTGCGAACTTGGCCCTCAGGGGGTTGGCCAGAAACATACCTGGCCCTCAGAGCAAAGAAAAAGGGACCCCACCCCATGAATCTGTCTGGAGAGCGGCAGAGAGACCAAGTGCAGGAAAAGGAGACAGAAGCAGGCGAGTGGGGGTGGGGGGAGCAACTCCAGAGGACCCCCGGGTCAGGACCCCCACTAGAGCCAAGCATCCATTTCCCACAAGATACAAATTATTCCCTTGTCAGTCAGTTCTGACTTCTTGCATTTACTCGAAGGCAGGAGCAAGTAGACTGATTCACCTCAGAGAAATCCCTTCAGTTGCCTTCCCATTTTGCATCGCAATCTTCCTTCTAGGAGGGCTAGAGGCTGCTTCCTCCTCCTCCTCCTCTCCTTCTCCTCCTCCTCCTCCTCTCCTTCTTCTTCCTCTTCTCTCCTCCTCCTCCTCCGTCTTCTTCTTCAGAAGATATCTCATGGTTTGGTACAGTCCCGCCCTGGTTCCTAGGAAGACTCATCCATGCTTGCTCAAGGAACATTTCTCTTCCTCTGACCTAAAAATTCTGTAACTAAACAATGTATTTGCTTTATAGGATTTGCTAGCACCTCATTAGCACAGGCAGAACTTGGCAGAAGACCAAAGGGTTCCTTCCGATCTCTCAGAGGCTTCCTGAGAGCACAGATGGATGAGCGAGACTCAGCTGGCCCTGGAGCAGGAAGAGGCCATGCCATCCAAACTGGGAGCAGTGGGGGATTCTGGGAAAACTCTGTGCAGAAGATCCTGGGTGAGGAGGACACCCTCCGCTCAGAGGTGCAGAGCCAGCAGTTGAGGCAGTTCTGCTGCCAGGAGGCCAAGGGACCCCAAGAGGTTTGCAGCCGACTCTACCAATTTTGCCACCAATGGTTAAAGCCAGAAAGGCACACGAAAGCTGAGATGCTGGACCTGGTGATCTTGGAGCAGTTCCTGGCTGTCCTTCCCCCGGAGATGGAGAGCTGGGTGAGGGACTGTGGAGCGGAGACCAGTTCCCAGGCAGTGGCCCTGGCTGAAGGTTTCCTCCTGAGTCAGGCAGAGGAGAGAAAGCAGGTGAGAGAGACTTTCCTCTGGATACTCCCAAGGGGCTCCAAACAGGACAGAAAACATACCATAATGCTCTACTGTTGGCCCATTCTTTTCCTGGGAAGGCATCCATGGGATGAGATCTAACACCCTTAAACTTCTATCCTTGTCATTCTCTTTCTAACATTTCTCACCATTCATTCTCTGTTTGGAATCGCTCTTTCAGAAAAGGGATCATTTTGCAGAAATGGACCTGGATTCCTGTGAGGCAGAGAGGCCTCCGTTGGACACCAGAGAGAGGCCACTGGGTAAGGAGGAAGGTGGCTTTTCTGCATTTGGTCTCGTTCTGTTGGTTTTCCAACTAATCTGTGAGTTCTTTTTTTTGGGGGGGGGGAACAGTTGGGAACAAGGGTCCAAAGGAAGGGAGAAATAGTTTTGCACAACTAACATGAAATGGGCACAAACGTCCAACTGCACTCAGCAGGTAAGGCTTTCTGAAAGGCCCATCTGTAGTTAGAGATGCCCTGTTTCCTCTGTGAGAGAAGCAGGCACTCCTGGCATCCTGCTTATCTTTTTTCTCTTGCAGGTGACAGAATGATGCCGGCAAAACCTCCTGATCTGCCTTTTCATGGGGGCAGAAGGGAAGCAGCGGTTGTGGAACCAGATCAGGTCAGGGGAAGCTGCCTTGTGGGGACAGAGGCCGAGGGATGGAGCAATGTCATGGACTGGTTGGGCACAGAGGAATGGTGGGAGGAAGCAACCAGGGAACCAGGAAGGGAAGACGTCTCGGACCCCAAGAAGTAGAGGTAGAAGAAGGATGGGCGGTCAGAGGGAGAAGCCTGGGAAGAGGAGGTGTCAGAAGCTGAAGGGGCAACAGGGTTTAGTGAGCTGGGAGACTCTGTGGCAGAATGCAGTGCAGAATCAGAGGCAGAAGAGGAAGGAGACGAGTGGGAGGAGGGAGGATGAGAGGCTGAGGTGAGTCAGGAGAAGGAGGAGCCACCGGGGGCTCCCTCTCCTTCTGCCAGAAGCCCCCCTCCCTGCTTGTCTCTCGGAGCCAGGAGATGTCTGAGAATGGAAGGGCAAAGGCAGGCTGCACACTGGCGCACTGTTCAATCGCTTGCCAGAAACCCCAGAGAGGAGGGGGCTTGGAAAGCTGTGGGGAGTTGGGGGCCTTCACTCTTGGCAACTGCTTTTGTGGAGGAAGACACTGTCTTAAAATTCTACTCAATATTGATCCAGAGCAGAACTACAATGTATAGTTAGCAGAGTGAAATTGTAAAGACGTTGCAGGATTCCCCAAAATAGACCAGAGGCAATTGTATTTCATCCAGCAGAGCTTTACTGCTACTGAAGGCAAATGAGCATAATGGTCCCACATCCAAAACGTTCAGGATTGGCCCTGTTCATAAGAAATCCAGTTGCAGCAGACTTAACTGAAATTTCCCACAACTTATAATAAATTTAAACCTTAAGACTCAGCATACTATGTCCAGAACACCAGAGGGGGGGGGGGGGGAGAGAGAGAGAGAGAGAGAGAGAGAGAGAGAGAGAGAGAAATTGAAACCCAGGCTCCTTCTGGCCTCTTCTTATAGTCAGCATGACCTTGACAGAAGAGATGACAGAACCCCTTTAACCCAGCTGTACTCAGCTTCTCTGAAGGAATAACCCAAACATCAGGAACCTTCTGCTTGTTTCTTTTACGCAGAGAAGCTTCCGGAACCCTCTTGAATTAATTAGTATTGTTGTTGTTCTTTAGTCATTTAGTCGTATCCGACTCTTCGTGATCCCCTGGACCAGAGCACGCCAGGCCCTCCTGTCTTCCACTGCCTCCCGCAATTTGGTCAAACTCATGCTGGTAGCTTCGAGAACACTGTCCAACCATCTCGTCCTCTGTCATCCCCTTCTCCTTGTGCCCTCCATCCTTCCCAACATCAGGGTCTTTTCCAGGGAGTCTTCTCTTCTCATGAGGTAGCCAAAGTCTTGGAGCCTCAGCTTCAGGATCCGTCCTTCCAGTGAGCACTCAGGGCTGATTTCCTTCCGAATGGAGAGGTTTGATCTTCTTGCAGTCCATGGGACTCTCAAGAGTCTCCTCCAGCACCAGAATTCAAAAGCATCCATTCTTCAGCGATCAGCCTTCTTTATGGTCCAGCTCTCACTTCCATACATCACTACTGGGAAAATCATAGGTTTAACTATACGGACCTTTGTTGGTAAGGTGATGTCTCTGCTTTTTAAGTGCTGTCTAGGTTTGTCATTGCTTTTCTCCGAAGAAGCAGGCGCCTTTTAATTTTGTGACTGCTGTCACCATCTGCAGTGGAGCCCAAGAAAGTAAAATCTCTCACTGCCTCCATTTCTTCCCCTTCTATTTGCCAGGAGGTGATGGGACCAGTGGCCATGATCTATGTTTTTTAATGTTGAGCTTCAAACCATATTTTGCACTCTCCTCTTTCACCCTCATTAAAAGGTTCTTTAATATCTCCTCACTTTCTACCATCAATGTTTTGTCATCTGCATATCTGAGGTTGTTGATATTTCTTCTGTGTCCAGTACTGTGTCCAGTTCTGGGCACCACAGTTCACACTTCAAAACGACCTTGACAGATTAGAGAACTGGGCCAAAACAAACAAGATGAATTTTAACAGGGAGAAATGTAAAGTATTGCACTTGGGCAAAAAAAATGAGAGGCACAAATACAAGACGGGTGACACCTGGCTTGAGAGCAGTACATGTGAAAAGGATCTAGGAGTCTTGGTTGACCACAAACTTGACAAGAGCCAACAGTGTGACGCGACAGCTAAAAAAGCCAATGCAATTCTGGGCTGCATCAATAGGAGTATTGCATCTAGATCAAGGGAAGTAATAGTGCCACTGTATTCTGCTCTGGTCAGACCTCACCTGGAGTACTGTGTCCAGTTCTGGGCACCACAGTTCAAGAAGGACACTGACAAACTGGAACGTGTCCAGAGGAGGGCAACCCAAATGGTCAAAGGCCTGGAAACGATGCCTTATGAGGAACGGCTAAGGGAGCTGGGCATGTTTAGCCTGGAGAAGAGGAGGTTAAGGGGTGATATGATAGCCATGTTCAAATATATAAAAGGATGTCACATAGAGGAGGGAGAAAGGTTGTTTTCTGCTGCTCCAGAGAAGCGGACACGGAGCAATGGATCCAAACTACAAGAAAGAAGATTCCACCTAAACATTAGGAAGAACTTCCTGACAGTAAGAGCTGTTGGACAGTGGAATTTGCTGCCAAGGAGTGTGGTGGAGTCTCCTTCTTTGGAGGTCTTTAAGCAGAGGCTTGACAACCATATGTCAGGAGTGCTCTGATGGTGTTTCCTGCTTGGCAGGGGATTGGACTCGATGGCCCTTGTGGTCTCTTCCAACTCTATGATTCTATGATTCTTCCGGCAATCTTAATTCCAGCTAGGGATTCATCCAGTCCAGCCTTTCGCATGATGAATTCTGCATATAAGTTAAATAAGCCGGGAGACAATATACAGCCTTGTCGTACTCCTTTATAGGAAATACTTTCTGCACTAAGACATGCAAAGTGACAGACCCTCCGGGAATGAGCTGCTCTTCTCATTACGCCAGAACCTCAGCCAAGATTGTGAATATCGTGTTCTTGCTGATAAAGAGTTAACTCCAGCTGTGAAGTGTGGGATTTCCTGCCCATATAACTCTGTGACAACAGCCTTCTGAATGTTGCCAGTAGGATTCATCTGTAGTTGCAGTTTTCATGGAATCCTAGAGTTGAAAGGGACCCCAAGGGTCATCAAGTCCCACCCCCTGCATTGCAGGAGTCTCAGCTAGATCACCCAAGACACATGGCCATCCAAACTAGGCTTCTTGTATTTCTGTATTCATCACTGAATGCTAAAACAGGCTTCTAAGCAGTGGACAGACAATTACAAATAGTGTCCAGGATTTACCTAGCCAGCCCCATCCGCTGCTAAATGGGGCCTGCCCCCCACTCCTCCCCCTCTCCATGCCCCCATGAACCCCTTGAATTTGGCTCTAGGGCACTGGGAGGGAACCTCCCCAGAACAACTCACGGGTAGAGGAGAAAGGGGATCCTTCCATCGGGGAAACTGGAATGCTTGCGTAGGCAGAATAACTTGAAAACCACCAGGAGGAGTACCACCTATTTGCACAAAGATGAATGTCCGTAACTAAAACATAGAATTCGATTAAAGCGTTAAAATAGGCATCCATAATTAAAATGTGCAGCAAAGCAATCCTACTGAAACAACGCAGCAATTAACAGGAAGGAAGGAGACAGAGCATTATGTAGCATGTCATATTTCTGCTGTCTCAGAGGAGGACATTTCCCTTTTAGGGTCCAGTGTGCTTTGAAGATGTCACTGTTCGTTTCACGGACGAGGAGTGGGCGTTGCTGGATCCTGACCAGAGAGCTCTGCATAAGGACATCATGGAGGAGAATCGTGGGATCGTGGCCTCTCTTGGTAAGGCTCCCTGTGGGATCATCCTATCTGCCTGGAAATTCAAAAAATACCTCTATGTGACGAACCTCATATATTTTCACAGAGCTCAACAGCGCCCCCTACAACAACGGGAAACCTAACACTCCCACAATAAACCTTGAACAATAAATTACTGTTTTTTCTTGTATATATAATTTTTAAAATTATTTTCCATTTAATATTGTACATTCGCATCATCATTATCCGCTATACCACCCTGGCTCTTTAGATCCTCGACTTCCTTCCCTCCTGCCTCAGATTTCGAAATTAACATTTATATCATTGCAATTTGTACATTTTCCAATTCTTATTACACTCATTACAGAATGTCTCAAGATTTAAATATAGAAAGGTAGAAAATTTCTCATTACAAGTCTTCAGACAACCCTGCTAGTGATGTTAATTGCTTACAATAATCTTTCAGATATCATATAAATTTACTCCAACCCTTTTGGAATACTTAATCATGCTGATTTTGAATTTTTCCTGTCAGTGTCACCAGATATGCAAAGTCCATTATTTTCATCTGCCAATCTTCTTACAGAAATTCTCAGCATGTCAATTAATACTGAGTTCGGGAACCTTTAGCTTTAATTCTGGCCTTGCAACACCTTCCCATGGAGTGAAGCAAGTTTCTTAGTTCTGCAGCTGTAATAACGTGAAACCAAGATGGAATCATTGCCTCTGTTAATTGGGCTTTATTGCTGGGTTGCTTCTGACTAACAAGTTTCTTTAGTTGGCTCCATAGATTTCTGATTGGGTTAAGGTCTGGGCTATTCCCCGGCCATTCCAGCAGTGGAATTGATTCTCTTGAAACCACCTTTTGCACACAGCAGCAACATGACATGGAGCTGAATCCTGCTGAAATAGAAAACAAACAAACAGATACAGTGGTGCCTCGCAAGACAAAATTAATTCGTTCTGCGAGTTTTTTCGTCTAGCGAATTTTTCGTCTTGCGAAGCACGGAATCCCATAGGAATGCATTGAAATTCAATTAATGTGTTCCTATGGTCAAAAAAAGTCCAAACAAAGCCCAATTTGGTACAACAAGAGTTTATTAACTGCTCTTTAAAGTCACACATACTGTAAAGAGCAGTTCAAAAATTGAAGGAACAATAAATTAAGTTTCTAAACATGACAGAAAAACATTTAAAAATCAACAAAGTGTACCGTACATTTTCTAAGACTCTGGGGGACAACTCGAAGAAGGTTCCTCTTCCACTCTTTGCTTCTTGCTGAAGAACCTGTCCATGGTCTGCTGCTTCATCTGCCTTTTCAGCACCTCCCTGAAAGGCGACATGACCGTCGTATGAAAAGTGTTCACAAGGTCATGTATCACGTGCTTGTTAGGGTGGTGCCGCTGTTCAAAAGCCTGCACCTCATTCCACTTCTGGCAAATGTCCCTCAGGTCTTTGGAGAACAGCCGTTCCTCAGTTGCTTCCTCCTCTTCCAGCGAGGCCTGCTCCTGCGCAGCCTCTGCCTGCAGTTCGACCAGCTCCACGGTGGTCAGCTCGTGGTCGTGCTCCTCCACCAGCTCGCTGACGTCCTCCTCTGTGACCTCCAGGCCCATGGTCCTCCCCAAAGAAACAATGTCCTGCACCACTGTTGACTCTGGTGCATCAGAGTCACTTGGTGCCACACAGTCCGGCCACAGGCTGCGCCAAGCGCAATTCAAATTTCTCTGGCTGATCCCTTTCCAGGCCGTGTTGACCATCTTCAAGCAGGTGACGATGTCGAAGTGGTCCTTCCAGAATTCCCGCAGGGTGATGGCGGTGCAGTCAGTCACCTCGAAGCATCGCCTGAAAAGCTCCTTGGTGTAGAGTTTTTTGAAATTGGCGATGACCTGCTGATCCATCGGCTGGAGCAGTGGCGTGGTGTTAGGCGGCAGGAACATGAATCTGATGAAGCTGAACTCCTCCAACAAGTCCACCTCAAGGCCTTTAGGATGGGCAGGAGCATTGTCCATCAGAAGCAAAGCCTTCAGCGGCAGGTCGTTGTCCAGCAGGTACTGCTTGACAGCAGGGCCAAAAGCAAGATTGACCCAGTCCACAAACAGCACACGTGTGACCCAAGCCTTGCTGTTGGATTGCCACATGACACTCAGCTGCTCCTTGTCGACCTTGTGTTTCTTGAAGGCCCATGGGTTCTCCGAGTGGTACACCAGCAGGGGCTTGATCTTCAGGTCGCCGCTTGCGTTGGCACAGAAGAGCAGGGTCAGACGGTCCTTCATGGGCTTGTGGCCAGGCAACTTGGCCTCCTCCTGTGTGATGAAAGTCCTTTTGGGCATCCTGTTCCAAAACAGCCCGGTCTCGTCGCAGTTGAAGACCTGCTGTGGAACGTAGCCCTCCATCTTCACAACCTCCAGGAACTCCGCTGCAAAGTCTTCAGCCGCAGGAACATCAGAACTGGCAGCCTCTCCATGCCTGACCACGCTGTGGATTCCAGATCTTGCCCTGAACCGGTCAAACCAGCCTCTGCTTGCCTTGAAGACTTCTGGCTCGCCTGAGGTTCCTGGCTGTTCCCGGACGAGGTCTGCGTGCAAGGCCTTGGCCTTCTCACAAATGACGGCCTCAGTCACTGTGTCCCCTTGCACACTGCTTCTCTTCTAACCAGATGAGCAGCAACTTCTCGACCTCCTCCAGAACAGCTGGGCGGTTCTTCACAATCCTGGTGACTCCCTTGGCTGCATCCGTCGCAAGGATCTTCTCCCTCATCTTCAGGATGGTCCCGATGGTTGATGGATTCCTCCCGTACTCCCTGGCGAGGTCTGTCACACGCATTCTGCCGTCGTGCTTCCGGATGATATCCTTCTTCATTTCCAGCGTCACCTTCTCCTTCTTCCTCTCGCCGGCCACCGCAGCAGCAGTCTTCTTGGGTCCCATGGCAGCACAGCTCCTACTTCGTAAACTCAGAAAAAATAATAATCAGTGCTTCACTTCCAAAAAATTCAAAAGCACCCAGCCACCCACCACACAGAAATTCAAACCCAGAACCAAGTCCTTGAATTCCAAACACCCCAACCCAAAATCCAACCCCCCCCCCCAAAAAAAGTTTTAAAAGTTTAACTTACGAAATGGCTGCAAATCACCAAAGTCTTCAAAATCCTCAAATGGCTGCAAAATAAGTTTTGGAAAAGCTTTAAAAATCACGAAAGTCTTCAAAAACCTCAACTGTTCCCCCAGCCACCAACCCACCGCACAGAAATTGCAAACCCCTCCCCAACTGTTCCCCCAGCCCCTCTCCAACTGTTGCAAACCCCAGCTCCCAGATTCTTGCAAACCTCTCCCCAACTGTTCCCCCAGCCACCCACCGCACAGAAATTCAAACCCAGAATTATTTTTTTTTAAAAAAACCACATGGCCCAATGGTCACAAAAAATCATAAAAAACCACACAATCTCCCAGATTCTTGCAAACCTCTCCCCAACACCAAGTCCTTGAATTCCAATCACCCCAACCCAAAATCCAAAAAACCCCAAAAAAGTTTTAAGAGTTTAACTTACCAAATGGATGCAAAAGAAGTTTTGGAAAAGCTTCAAAAATCAGAAAAGTCCTCAAAAACCTCAAAAAAGGCTACCACACCGCGTGCTATGTGTTGCTCCTTGAAGTTCAAGTCGCAACTGCACCTCTTCAAGCAATGCACCCTGGGTATTAACGGTTTTACGAAAAAGGAAACAAACTTGCAAGATGTTTTCGTCTTGCGAAGCAAGCCCATAGGGAAATTCATCTTGCGAAGCAACTCAAAAAACGAAAAACTCTTTCGTCTAGCGAGTTTTTCGTCTTACGAGGCATTCGTCTTGCGGGGCACCACTGTAGAAAGGTTCAGTATATGGGAAAAGATCACGTGCAGAACGCTTCAGTTTGGCCTCAAGTGTTTCATTTATGTATTTTAGAGCATTTACATTCCCTTTGATTTTTTTTAAATAATATTTATTAAAGTTTTAAAAGTTACAAAAAGAAAAGGTAAGCAAAAACAAAACAATACATCACAATAAGAAAAAAAGAAAGAAAAAGAGGGGAGAAAAGAGAAAAAAGAAAATACAGAAAAATAAAATCCAATAAAAAACACAGCAAATCTTCCCATAACATCTTTCATATACTTGTTTCCTTGACCTCCTCACACCTCCCTTTTTTGTATTCTAGTTCAGTTAACATTTCAGCAAATCCTTTCCATCTTTTCCAATTTTTGTCCTGTAATTTATCTTAATATAATGTAACTTTACTTTCCCTCCTTTCACCAATTAACAGTCTGTTTTTTCATAAACCTTTATAACATTTCTGCTAAAACCACATAGCTTCATTCCAACATCCTTCTAACATTCATTAATTTTACAATGCTTCTGTAGATAGTCTTTAAATTTCTTCCAGTCTTCCTCCACCGACTCTTCTCCCTGGTCTCGGTTCTGCCGGTCATTTCTGTGAGTTCCATGTAGTCCATCACTTTCATCTGTCATTCTTCCCGGGTGGGTAGATCTTGTGTCTTCCAATACTTTGCAATAAGTATTCTTGCTGCTGTTGTTGCATACATAAAGAAAGTTCTATCCTTCTTTGGCACCAATTGGCCGACCATGCCCAGGAGAAAGGCCTCTGGTTTCTTCAGAAAGGTATATCATCTCCCAGAAAGCCTTAATCCTTGGGCACGTCCACCAAAGGTGAAAGAATGTACGTTCAGTCTCTTTACATTTCCAACATTTATTATCGGGCAAATGATAATTTTTTGCAAGCTTGACTGGTGTCATGTACCATTTGTAGATCATTTTCATTATATTTTCTCTTAAGGCATTACATGCCGTGAACTTCATACCTGTGGTCCATAACTGTTCCCAGTCAGCCATCATAATATTATGACCAACATCTTGTGCCCATTTAATCATAGCTGATTTCACTGTTTCATCCTGAGTATTCCATTTCAACAGCAAGTTATACATTCGTGACAAATTCTTAATTTTGGGATCTAACAGTTCTGTTTCTGTCAGGGAACTGCCATCGGAGGGACAGGTAGTGGACAGGCTCCAGCAGAGTAGGAGAGACTCTGCAGCAGAGGAGGGAACCAGCAGGGGGAGTGCAGGAGTCACAGCGGAGGGAAGGCTCTGGGACACTTCTAGTGAGAATAGTGAAGAGGTAACTAGACCCCCGTTAGGAACTCCCTCCCTTCGCCGGAAACTGTCACGCAGAGAGTCACGAAGGCGCATGTCCGTCAAACAACTTTTATGTTGGCGTAGGTTCCGTAGACGCCCACTGTCAGATTCTACCAGCGACTGACGGAGCCATGCTTTGGGGGCTCCGTTAGTGCTTGGGTTTGGATGACCAGCCAAACCCCAGAGGGATCAAGCTTTTACGCACAAGCAGCTCATTATCCCATCATAGCAATCTGACAGTCTCTGAAAGCAGCTTGTGCAAGCAGAGGGCATCATGAGCGAACCAGCCGGAACCGGAGGAGCAGGAGCTGGAGCTGGAGCAGGTCCAAGCCTGGAAGAAAGGTACAGGGCGTTGGAGGTCCAGCTCGCGCTGCAAACGGCGAGGCTCGAGGAGAGGAGGGCTCAAGATGCGGATAAGGGCAAAACCACCCCACTTGCCAGAAGGGTGCCTGGATTGGTGCAGAAATTTGGGGGGGATCCCAGGAACTATCAAGCTTTTAGGACAGAGATGCAATATGCTCTCAATCTACTGTTTGATGACTTCCCCGATGAGAACTCTAGAGTGGCGTACGTGATTAGCCATCTAGAGGGCGGGGCGAAGGACTGGGTCCGGCCCCTGATGGCAGCCAATAATGACATCTTAAAGGACACAATGAAGTTTTTTCGCGCCATGGACTTGATTTTTTCCAGCGAGATCGAGCAGGGGGTGGTGCGCAGGCAGTTAATGGCGTGTAAACAGGGGAGCCGATCTGTACGTGAGTACTGGACTGAGTTCACCATGCTGATTCATAGACTGGGGTGGGATCTTGCGAGTGAACCCATTCAAATGCTGTTTGAAGAAGGTCTCTCTCCGGCAGTGAAAGATGAACTTTCCCGGGCGCCTAGGGCGGAGTCTATGGATCAGCTGACTAAATCAGCGCTGTCCATAGGATCACGCCAGGAAGCTAGAGCTATGGAGAAGCGGGAAGGAAAGGGGGAACGTTGGAAGGACTTCCGCATTCCAGAGATTCCGGAGCAGCCTTTCCCGCCAGCAGAGCCGATGGAACTTGGAACAGCGCGGGCGCGCGCAGTTTCAAACACCAGTGAAGGGCGGAAGAAGGAGGGAAAGAGCGGCAAGAGATGCTATCTCTGCCAACAGCCAGGTCACTTTGCCAGAGTCTGTCCGCAAAGGAAGGAATGGCAAGGGATGGCAGGAACTGTTGGGGGGAGGGAGGAGGAAGAAACCAAGGAGCAAGTAAAAGCCAACGCCTGGTTGCCAACATCAGGGCACAGCAGCCAGGCCAGGGAGTAGTGAACGTGCCCACGCCGGAACCTCCAAGACCAGCGCTTGTGATAGAGGTGTTGCTGGAACTGGCAAACGGACACCCACTAAAGATAAAAGCGCTATTGGACTCAGGTAGCTCATGTAATTTCATGAGTAAGGAGTTTGCAGCTGAACATCAGATACAGACTATCCCATTAAGTAAGCCTTTGCAGGTTACCACGATTGATGGGAGGGAGCTGTTGGGAGGAGAAGTGAGCCAACAGACTGTACCAATGATAATGAGGGTGGCACGGCACACAGAACTGATAGCATTTAACGTAGCCACCTTGGGAGGAGCCCCTATTATCTTGGGAATGAGCTGGCTGGCACTACACGATCCGCTAGTAGGCTGGCATCAGAGAGTGGTTTCCTTTGGATCAGCACATTGCCTAGAACACTGCAAGGAGGGAGAGGCTCAGGCAGGCGCCAGGGCCACTCTAGCAGGGATGGAAGTGATGGACAAGGGAAAGGTGCCACCACAATACGCTGACTTGATTGACGTATTCAGCGAAAAGGAAGCAGATAAACTGCCCCCGCACAGACCCTTTGACTGTCAAATTACCTTACTCCCAGGAGCACAATTGCCAGTGGGCAAGCTGTATGCAATGTCAGACAGTGAGATGCAGGAGTTAAGGGAGTTCATTGACAAGAATCTTAAGCGAGGTTTCATCAGAGAGTCCAGAGCGGTGGGGGGCAGTCCAGTGTTCTTTGTGGACAAAAAAAACACGGGCAAGCCCAGACTTGTGTGTGATTTCAGGTCCCTGAATGCAGTGTCAGAACCAGTGACTTTCCCTATGCCTAGAATTGATGACATTCTGACACAGGTGAGAAAAGGGAAAATTTTTACCAAGCTGGACCTTAGAGGGGCATATAACTTGATACGTGTGAGGAAGGGGGATGAGTGGAAGACCACTATGTTCACCCCCTTGGGGGCTTTTGAGTACCTCGTTATGCCTTTCGGATTACAAGGAGGCTCCGCCTGTTTTCAATCATTCATGAATCACGTCCTGGGGCCATTGCTCTACAAGAACTGCGTAGCGTTCTTAGATGACGTCCTGGTGTACTCAGAGAATGAGGAGCAGCATGTGCGAGATGTAAGAGAGGTACTGAGCAAACTGCGAGAAAACCGGCTGTGGGTGAAACTGGAGAAGTGTCAGTTTCATACTAGGGAGGTGGAATTCCTGGGGTACCGGTTGTCTGACAAGGGATTGGCCATGGATCCCAGCAAGGTTCAAGCGGTACTGGAATGGAAAACACCAAAGACCAAGAAGGACGTGCAAAGGTTCCTGGGCTTCGGAAACTTCTATAGGAAGTTCATCAAAAACTTTGCCCATTTGACCGCGCCCATCACAGATTGTCTTAGTAGCAAAAAGAAATTTGTTTGGACGGAAGAAGCGCAGCGGGCGTTCGAACGCCTAAAGCAGGCGTTTGCGTCGGAAGAACAGCTTCTGCACGTGGATCTACAACAACCAATGAGAGTGGAGACTGACGCTTCAGACCGAGCAGTGGGGGCCGTGCTTCTCCAGCCGGGAAAGGATACGTCTGAATGGAGACCGTGTGCATTCTTTTCGCGGAAATTGAACAAATCCGAGAGGAACTACACAGTGTACGACAGAGAACTGCTCGCCATTCATGAAGCATTCCGGAAATGGCGGCACTTGCTGATTGGGGCACAACACAAAGTTCAAGTCCGAACTGACCACAAAAATCTGGAATATTGGAGAACAGCCCGTGTCCTGAACCAGAGACAAGTGCGATGGGCCCAGGAGTTCTCCAAATTCCACTTTGAGATTCGTTACGTGCCAGGCTCAGAGAACGTGAGAGCGGATGCTCTTTCCAGGAAACCTGAGTACTTAGAGGGGGAGGGAGCGCCTGAGGCAAGGCATGTAATCTCTGAAGACCGCTGGGTGTGTGGGGCGGCATTGGTGGGGCAAAGGGAACTGATGGAAGGTACGGAGAACGATGAATACACCCAAGAGAAACTCAGAGAACTCAGGAGGACAGAAGAGAACACAGGGGGGTTTGAAGAAAAGAACGGGGCGTTGTATTACAAAGGGGCACTGTACATACCAGATGGGGAACTGAGGGGCAGAGTACTCAAGCAGTTGCATGACAGCCCCACAGCGGGACATTTTGGACAGCACAAAACCATGTGGTTGGTTACCAGGGAGTTTTGGTGGCCCAAGGTGAGGGAGGATGTGCGGGAATATGTCAGGGGTTGCGACAGGTGCCAGCGAGCAAAAGGAGAGAGGGTGGCGCCAGCGGGGCTATTACAACCCTTACCCACGCCAGAAAGGCCTTGGGAGGCAGTATCCATAGATTTTATGACGGACCTGCCAAAATCCAAAGGCAAAACAGCTGTCATGGTGGTGGTAGATCTATTAACCAAAATGTGTCATTTTATAGCCTGTTCACATGCGGTTACAGCGGAGGAGACCGCCAAGTTGTTTGTAGAGCATATTTTCAGGTTGCATGGCGCCCCCTTGAGGGTGGTCAGTGACAGAGGCAAACAATTTACTTCCAGGTTCTGGAGGAAACTTATGAGCTTACTGCAAGTAGAACTCAATTTCTCCACTGCCCGACACCCAGAAACTAATGGGCAAGCGGAAAGGGCAAACGGCATTTTACAACAATACCTGAGGTGTTATGTAAAGGACAGAGAAAATGATTGGGTAGATAAGCTACCGCTGGCCGAATTTGCCTACAACAACACGGAGAATGTGTCCACAGGGATGAGTCCTTTCCTGGCAAACTATGGGTGCCATCCCCGGGCATTCCCAGGAGAGGGGGGGAGAGGTGGAGCGTGCCGGCGGCGGAACTTTTTTTTGAAGAGATGGAAGCGATCCACCGTCAGCTTCAACTTAACTTAGAGAGAGCCAAGGAAGAATATAAGAAGCAAGCAGACAGAAATAGGAGGGAAGGTGAAATCATAAGGGTGGGAGACCGGGTGTGGTTGTCCACCCAAGGACTACCGTTCAAGGGCGGGAGTAAGAAATTGAGACCCAAGAGATTGGGACCCTTTGAGGTCATACAGCAGGTCAACCCAGTAGCATTCAAACTCAGACTGCCCAGTCACATGAAATTACACCCAGTATTTCACAGGTCATTACTGTCGCCGTACCGGAGGGACGTGAGTGGGGGGAGCGTGAGAGAGAGGCCACCCAAACGCCCGTGATAGAAGAGAGAGAACGCGACATGAACGTGGCAGGAATCATTGATTCCAGGTGGAAGGGGAATCAGGTGGAATATCTGGTAGAATGGGAAGGGGAAGTAGAGTCGGAAAACACTTGGGTACCAGCAGAGGTAGTCAAGGACGAGGTTTTAATAGAAACATTTCACCAGCGTTTCCCAAAAAAACCGCAACCCGTGGCACGATTTAGAAGGGAACACTTTGGGACCACCGATGAGGAAGGAGAGTTTGAAGGGTTCCCAGAGTCAGGGGTGGGTGAGGAAGCCGACTCCGACGAAGAAGAGGAAGACGGGGAGAGAGACGGTACGCCGTGGCTAGAAGTGTTTGAATCCTCTGACGACGAGGAGAGCTCCTTCAGGGGCTTTCCGCCCTCACCGCCAGTGGGAGAGGAGGTGAGGGGGGGTGAAGGGGGCCCTGGGGGGGAGGTCAGGGAACTGCCATCGGAGGGACAGGTAGTGGACAGGCTCCAGCAGAGTAGGAGAGACTCTGCAGCAGAGGAGGGAACCAGCAGGGGGAGTGCAAGAGTCACAGCGGAGGGAAGGCTCTGGGACACTTCTAGTGAGAACAGTGAAGAGGTAACAAGACCCCCGTTAGGAACTCCCTCCCTTCGCCGGAAACTGTCACGCAGAGAGTCACGAAGGCGCATGTCCGTCAAACAACTTTTATGTTGGCGTAGGTTCCGTAGACGCCCACTGTCAGATTCTACCAGCGACTGACGGAGCCATGCTTTGGGGGCTCCGTTAGTGCTTGGGTTTGGATGACCAGCCAAACCCCAGAGGGATCAAGCTTTTACGCACAAGCAGCTCATTATCCCATCATAGTTTCCAATTTAGATTTTTCCACCTGAAAGCCAATTTTTTTTGTCCAAATTATATGCCTCCATTATTTGATAACAATGAAGCCAATCTCGCACTCTATTTTTTAATTTTTCAAAACTGCAGTTTTAATCTGTCTCCCTCTTGTTCCAAAATTTCCCAATATTTCGGCCATTTGGCCTCCATATTGAGCTTTTTCTGAGCCTTCGCTTCCATTGGTGACAACCACCTTGGGGGTTTATTTTCAAGCAAGTCCTTATATCTTATCCAGACATTAAACAGTGCTTTTCTGACAATATGGTTTTTAAACGCTTTATGTGCTTTGACCTTATCATAGCACAAGTATGCATGCCACCCAAATTCATTGTTAAAACCTTCTAAATCCAAAATGTCTGTGTTCCCAAGAAGCAGCCATTCTCTCAGCCAACAAAAGGCGGCTGATTCATAATAAAGTTTTAAGTCTGGCAGGGCAAATCCACCTCTTTCTTTAGCATCAGTTAATATCTTAAATTTTATTCGAGGCTTCTTGCCCTGCCAGACAAATCTAGAGATATCTCTCTGCCACTTCTTGAAACACTCCATTTTATCCAGGATTTGCAATGTTTGAAACAGAAACAGCATCCTTGGCAATACATTCATTTTTATCGCGGCAATTCGGCCTAGCAACGATATATTTCTAGGTCCTTTTTCACTTCCATCCAACATTTTTCATAGTTATCCTTAAATAAATTCACGTTCTTAGCAGTCATATTAACCCCTAGGTATTTAACTTTCTTAACCAGTGTTAATCCTGTCTCCTTCTGAAACCTCTCTCTCTCAGACACTGTTAGATTTTTCTCTAAAACCTTAGTTTTCATCTTATTCAACTTAAAACCCGCTACCTGACCAAATTCTTGAATCAGTTCAAGAACTCTTTTAGTACTAGATTCTGGCTCCTGTAATGTCAATACTAGATCATCTGCAAATGCTTTCACTTTGTACTGTTTGGCTCTGACTTGTATACCTTTAACCAATTGGTCCCTTCTAATCATATTTAGGAGAACCTCCAGGACCGAAATAAAAAGCAATGGGGAAATTGGGCAACCTTGTCGTGTCCCTTTCTCTATCTTAAATTCTTCCATCACTACATTGTTCCTCCATCACCACATTGTTAACAATTAGTTTAGCTTTTTCTTCTGAATAAATTGCACCTATACCATTTCCAACCCCCATCCTCTGAAGATTTTTCTTCATAAAACTCTAAGAAATGTTGTCAAAAGCTTTCTCTGCGTCTACAAATATCAAAACTGTTTTAGTATTAATGTTCACTTGTAATTTTTCTAAGATATTAATTATATTTCTTGTATTGTCAGACAAATGTCTGCCCGGGAGAAAGCCTGCTTGGTCTTTATGTATCTCTTCCGCTAGTACTTTTTTTAATTTTTTAGCCAGAATGTCTGCAAAAATTTTATAATCCACATTAAGCAGAGAGATGGGGTGGTAATTCTTTTTAAATAATATTTATTAGAGTTTCAAAGAGGTTATAAAGCTAAAATGAAGAGAGAGAAAAAGAAAAAAGAAAAAGAAAAAAATACAAAATGTATAAAAACAGTTAAAAACAAATCGTTCTTTCCATGTCTTATCTTTCATTTGCTTGTTTCCCTGACCTCCTCACACCTCCCTTTTTTGTATTCTAGTTCAATAGTTGTTTCAGCAAGTCCTTACCCTTTTTGCTTTTATCTTAATATTTTATCATAATATATTATAACCTTACGTTTTCACATGTTAACAATCCATTTTTATGTACCCCTTAATAACATTATTGCTAAAACCACATAAATTCATTCCACATCCCTCTAACATTCCTTAATTTTACAGTGTTTCTGTAAATAGTCCTTAAATTTCTTCCAATCTTCTTCTACCGACTCTTCTCCCTGGTCTCAGATTCTTTTTAAATAATATTTATTAGATATGGGGCGGTAATTCTTAAGTTGTGTCTTCTTGGACTCAGTTTTCGGTATAAGTGTAATATAAGCTTCCTTCCACGACTCTGGTGCCTTTTCCCCCTCCAATATTTCATTGCAAACTTCCTTTAGTGGTTGAATTAACCAATCTTTCAAAGATCTATAATATTTTGAAGTTAAGCCATCGGGTCCTGGAGATTTACCCAGTTGCATATTCTGGATGGCACCTTCTACCTCCTGTTCCGTTATTCTATAGTTCAACATTAGATTATTTTCTTGAGAGATTTTTTGTAGACCATTTTGGTCTACAAAATTGGTCTATATCAATCTCTTTCTGTGGCCCTTGTGTATATAGTTGTTTAAAGTATCTCTGGAAACATTTTCTAATCTCCACTGGATTCTGTATATTCTTTCCTTCCACTTCCAAATTTGTAATGGTGTTAAGTTTTTGTCTTTTTTTCATCTGCCAGGCTAGCAGTTTCCCACATTTATTAGCCGATTCAAATGTCTTTTGTCTCATCTGTTGCGTTAAATATTTCAAGGGTGTGAGCAGAAGAAAGAGCTGTGCAAAGGGAAGTCAAGACAGAGGAGATACTTCTCTGTCCTCCACCTTCTCAGCCCCTTTCAGCACTGCCTCAAACGTCCTGTGCAGGATATCACTGCGCATATCGTCGCTGAACTTTGGCCTCATGATGCTCCAGAGATGAAGGGGGGAGAGGGTTAGATGCTGCCTCCTCCGAGTCTCCCTTGCCCCCTTCTCCCTCCTGCCTGCTCTTCCCCACCTGGAGCTCCCCCTGGAGTTCTGCCGCCCACCCACCCCCACAACCCTGTCCATCCCCCACCAAAAAAAACCTCACCTCAGCTGGAGGAGGGCCTCCAAGGCCAGGGCCAGGCTCAGGGATTGATCACTACATTGTTCGCAATTAATTTTGCCTTTTGTTCTGAGTAAATTGCACCTATACCATTTCCGAAACCTTGACCAACCCCCCTCCCCTGTAAATTCTTCTTCATAAAACTCCAAGAGATATTGTCAAAGGCTTTCTCTGCGTCCACAAATATCAGAACTGCTTTGGTATTAATATTCACTTGTAATTTTTCTAAAATGTTAATTATGTTCCTCGTATTGTCAGACAAGTGTCTGCCCGGGAGAAAGCCCGCTTGATCTTTATGAATTTCTTCTACTAGTACCTTTTTTAGTCTTTTAGCCAAAATATCTGCAAAAATTTTATAATCCACATTAAGCAAAGATATGGGGCGGTAGTTCTTAAGCTGTGTCTTCTCAGACTCCGTTTTCGGTATAAGTGTAATATGTGTAATATAAGCTTCCTTCCACGACTCTGGTGCCCTTTTTCCCTCCAGTATTTCATTACAAACTTCCTTCAATGGTTGTATTAACCATTCTGACAAGACAGAAGTACTGTTTTTGGGGGACAGGAGGCGGGCAGGTGTGGAGGATTCCCTGGTCCTGAATGCGGTAACTGTGCCCCTGAAGGACCAGGTGCGCAGCCTGGGAGTCATTTTGGACTCACAGCTGTCCATGGAGGCACAGGTCAAATCTGTATCCAGTGCAGCTGTTTACCAGCTCCATCTGGTACGTAGGCTGAGACCCTATCTGCCTGCGGACTGTCTCGCCAGAGTGGTACATGCTCTGGTTATCTCCCGCTTGGACTACTGCAATGCGCTCTACGTGGGGCTACCTTTGAAGGTGACCCGGAAACTACAACTAATACAGAATGCGGCAGCTAGGTGACTTCCGGTCGGCGCCAGCGTTTGATGGCGGTCCTAGCCTCGAGCTCCGAGGCAGGACTGCTCCGTAAGTTCGGGTCTTACCCGCTACGGCAAGCGGGGGACCCCTAAAATCACAGGCGCTGAAGCCTGTGAGCAAGGAGATTCGGTGGGCACCTTTGCGCCCCCCCGGCATCGTGAAAGAGCCTTTTTAAAGGCTCCGGAGCGGCATCGGGGTGAGCGCGGTGCTGAGGATCGCTACCCAGCTTACGGAGTGAAGCCGCGTCGCCATTAACGGAGAGCGCCGATTCCTTTCTGAAACTAAAGATTGGCAACAACAATACCCGTGAGTAAGAACGCAAAATTAAAAACGGGACTTAAAAATCTAGAAGATTTGGCTGAAAACGGGAAGGCAAAAATTAAGGAAGTCAGCCTCCCGGATCTGCATGATTAACGGAGCAATGAAAGACTGAGCTGTGTTTAAACGGACTTTCCTTTAACTCTTATTAAACCAGACATCGAAAGGATCTCCCCCCTGTAGTGCAGGGCCGAATTGCTGTTATCAAGATGAATGTATTGCCGAGATTGTTGTTTCTGTTCCAGACATTGCAAATTTTAGATAAGATGGACTGTTTCAAGAAGTGGCAGAAAGATATATCTAAATTTGTCTGGCAGGGCAAAAAACCCAGAATAAAATTTAAGATTTTGACTGATGCAAAGGATAGAGGGGGCTTTGCCCTGCCGGACTTAAAACTTTATTATGAAGCAGCGGCTTTTTGCTGGCTGAAACCATGGCTACTTCTTGAGAATACAGACATTCTGGACCTGGAAGGTTATGATAATAGTTTTGGTTGGCATGCATATTTATGGTATGACAAGGTAAAGGTACATAGAAATTTTAAAAACCATATTGTTAGGAAAGCATTGTATAATGTATGGAATCGATATAAAGATTTGCTTGAAAGTAAAACCCCCAGGTGGTTGTCACCAATGGAAGCCAAGGCGGTAAAAAGACTGAACATGGATACAGAGTGGCCAAAATATTGTGAAATTATAGAATATGATGGTGAAAAGTTGAAACTACAGAGTTTTGAGAAATTGAAACCTAAAGTTCGAGATTGGTTACATTATTTCCAGATCAATGAAACTTTTAAGCAGGACAGAAAACTAGGATTTCAGAAGGAGAGGTCAAAGTTAGAAACAGAATTGCTAGAACCCAATACCAAGAATTTGTCTAGAATGTATAATCTGCTGCTAAAATGGAATACACAGGATGAAACGGTTAAATCAGCTATGATTAAGTGGGCACAGGATATTGGTCACGACATCATGTTTGCTGACTGGGAGCAGTTATGGACCACAGGTATTAAATTTACGGCATGCAGTGCCCTGAAAGAGAACATAATGAAAATGATCTATAGGTGGTACATGACTCCAGTCAAGCTTGCAAAGATATATCATTTGCCCAATAACAATTGTTGGAAGTGTAATGAATGTGAAGGAACTTTTTATCACCTTTGGTGGACCTGCCCAAAGATTAAGGCCTACTGGGAAATGATCTATAATGAAATTAAGAAAATCCTTAAGTGGACATTTGTAAAGAAACCGGAGGCTTTTCTCCTGGGCATGGTCGGCCAATTGGTACCAAAGAAAGATAGGACCTTTTTTATGTATGCAACAACAGCAGCAAGAATCCTTTTGGCGAAGTATTGGAAGACTAAAGAATTACCTACTTTGGAAGAATGGCAGACCAAGGTGACTGAATTTATGGGACTGGCAGAGATGACCGGCAGAATTCGCGACCAGAGGAAAGAGACAGTGGAGGAGGACTGGAAAAAATTTAAAATCTATCTTAAAAATTGTTGTAAAATTTCGGAATGTTAAGATGTCAAGGGATTGGATACAAAGAATTACAGCTATAAATTGAAATTTATAAAATAGAATTTTTTTAAAGAGAATTAAATATAAAAATGGGATGAAGAATTGCTAAAAATTTTTAAAATATGGATGCAGGGAAGGGGAGGTTTGGGGAAGTCGTGTTATGTTTATTTGTTTTTTGTTTATGTTGTAAAATCAATAAAAATTATTTAAAAAAAAAAAAAAAACAGAATGCGGCAGCTAGACTGGTGACTGGGAGCGGCCGCCGAGACCATATAACACCGGTCTTGAAAGACCTACATTGGCTCCCAGTACGTTTCCGAGCACAATTCAAAGTGTTGGTGCTGACCTTTAAAGCCCTAAATGGCCTCGGTCCAGTATATCTGAAGGAGCGTCTCCTCCCCCATCGTTCTGCCCGGACACTGAGGTCCAGCTCCGAGGGCCTTCTGGCGGTTCCCTCACTGCGAGAGGCCAAGTTGCAGGGAACCAGGCAGAGGGCCTTCTCGGTGGTGGCGCCCGCCCTGTGGAATGCCCTCCCATCGGATGTCAAGGCGATGGACAACTACCTGACATTCAGAAGACATCTGAAGGCAGCCCTGTTCAGGGAAGTTTTTAATATGTGACATTTTAGTGTATTTTTTATCTCTGTTGGAAGCCGCCCAGAGTGGCTGGGGAAACCCAGCCAGATGGGCGGGGTACAAATAATAAATTATTATTATTATTATTATTATTCTTTCAAAGATCTGTAATATCCTGAAGTCAAACTATCCGGCCCTGGAGATTTGCCTAATTGCATGTTCTGAATGGCCCCTTCTACCTCCTGCTCCGTTATTTTGTAATTCAACATTAGCTTATTTTCTTGAGAGATTTTTTGTAGTCCATTTGTTTTCAGAAATCGGTCAATGCCTATTTCTTTCTGTGTCTCCTGTGTATATAATTGTTTAAGTGTTCTGGAAACACTTTCTGATCTCCACTGGATTTTGTATATTCTTTCCTTCCACTTCCAGATTTGTAATGGTATTAAATTTTTGTCTTTTTTTCATTTGCCAAGCCAGCAGTTTTCCTCATTTATTTGCTGATTCAAATGTCTTTTGTCTCATCTGTTTAATTTTCCATTTCTATCATTTTCATATATTGTACTTGATCCTCTTTCAGGATCTCCTGCAACTTTGGTTTCACTCTCAGTTTCTTCTCTCCTTCCTTTATTTTCTCCAAAATCTTGTCTTTTTTCTCATTTTGAACTCTCTTCTTAATCTCATTCTGTTGTATCAAAAATCCTCTCATAACCGCTTTGCTTGCGTCCCAAATTACTCTTTTTTCAACAGTGGTGTTCATATTTATCTCAAAATAATCTCTCAAAGTTTTTTGGGCCTTCTTTGTCACTTCTTCGTTCCTGAACAAAGTGTCATTCATCCTCCATCTGAAGGAACCAGTTGGTGTTAGTTTTAGTTCCATTTTCACAGCATTATGGTCGGAGCAAGTTTTAGGGCAAATTTCCACCTTTCTAGTCTTCGGAGCCAGCCCTCTAGTTACCCAGATTTGGTGAATTCTTGTCCATGTCATTTTGGCCTCAGAGAAGAAAGTTCCCTCTCTTCCCAAGGGGTTCTTCATTCTCCAGATATCAACCAAATCCATATTGTCAGTCATATCGAAAAAGGTTTTTGGTAGTCTACCATCCTTGGTAACTACCTGTCTCTGTGCCTTGTCCATATTTGTAGACACCACTCCATTCATGTCCCCCATCAGAATCATATTATAATCCATATAGTCCATCAAAGTCTCATGTAACTTTTTAAAAAATTCCGATTTTCCTTCATTTGGTGCATAGATACCTACTATCAGAAATTTCTCTCCTTGTGATTGGATTTCAATTGCAACAAATCTTCCTTGGTCATCTTTAAATATAAATTTGGGTGATAGGCTCTCCTTTGCATAAAGTACTACTCCTCTTTTTTTAACTTTGTCTGATGAGATAAATTCAAGTCCCAATCTTTTATTGCTCAATACTTTCCTGTGTAGCCTTATCACATGTGTTTCTTGTAGACAAATCAAGTCCAATTGTTCTTTTTTCAATAAATGAAAGACTTTTCCCCTTTTTCCGGGGAGTTCAGTCCATTAACATTCCAACTTAATGCTTGCAGTGCCATGATGTAGTTACTTTGATTTTCCTCCTACTGCACCCAATTCTTGCTCTTGTTCTGTTGGTGGTGTTGGTATCACTTTCCCTGGGCTGTCCAGTCCAAAGGGTAGTGTTGCTATGTCCAGTATTGGTGATCTTCCGTCCAGTACTTTCTCTGATTCTCTGTCCGGTGGTCTTCTGTCCACTCCTGGCTCTTTTCCAAGTTCCTTCTGCAGGTCTTCTTCGTAATTACTCAGAAACTTTTCTTTGTCCTCAACTGATCTTATTTTTATTTTCCTTCCTTTAAAACTAAAGGATAGGCCTTGGGGAAATTCCCACCTGAAAATGCTTCTGTTCTTTCTCAGCAGGACAACCAGATCTCCATAACTGGACCTAAGGTCCAAAAGATGTTTCGGGATATCTTTGAATATTTCCACTCTTGACTGCTGTATTACCAAGGTCTTCTGATAGTGCCTACCCAAAATTTTATCTCTCTGTTCTTTAGATCGGAGAGTAATCAAACAGTCTTTTACTCTATTCTTCTTCCCTCCTCTTCCAAGTCTAAAGGCACTCACAATTTTAAATTCTTCTTGTTCCAAATCCAAATCCCAAAACTCTGCAAATTCCTGCGTGAGAAAGTCTATCAAACGATCCTTCTCCAATTCAGGTACAGCTCTGATCCTCAAATATGACTATTTTTTCCCTTAAGCTCAAACATAGAAAGCATCAACTTGTGGTCCTCAAGTTGCCTCTGCAGATCTGGGACTCTCTGTGTTTCCAATTGTGTTACCTTAATTTCCACGGCAGCAACTTTTTCCCTGGCTTCCTCTGCAGTCTGTTGGATCGAAGTAGATTCCTGTATCAGTTTCTGAATAGTTTCTATGTTAGCACTCACCTTTTGTCCCAAGTTATCACTGCCTTGCCGTGGCAAAGGGGCTTGAAGAACTCAGAGAAGCTATGAACTATGCCGAGCAGGGCACCCAAGATGAACAGGTCATAGTGGAGAGTTTTGACCAAACGTGATCCACCTGGAGGAGGAACCGGCAAGCCACTCCAGTATCCCTGCCAAGAAAACTCCATGGACAAAGACAACAGGCATATAAAAGTTATTTATACTTTCTGTATTTAAATCAATTTTAATATTTCCAGCATTTGTAGCATCCACTTTCACATTCGTTGCATCTGCCTTCTTATTGAGTTGCTCCAAAGATTCATTTATCTTACCTAATGCAATTGCTAAAGCTTCTTCTGATGACATTCCCCTTGGTTTAGATTGTGTCAGTACGGCTGCAGGTGGAACAGAAGGACCAGATGTTGATGCTCTTCGCAAGGAATTCCCAGATCTTAATGTTTTGTCTGGGAATGACAAATCTACTTTTTCTTTCCCATCTGCCATAGCACTTAAAAAGTCCAAGGTCAGTCCCACAGTCACAGAGTTTTATCTTACAAGTGGAAAATTCCCCTGAACCAGCTCTTGTAACAGTTTCAGAAGCTTCCTCTGGGGGAAACAAACTTAGTTGCTCTCTAAGGTGCTACTGGAAGGAATTTTTTTATTTTGTTTTGACTAAAGCAGATCAACATGGCTACCTACCTGTAACACTGACAAAAGTCATCCTAAGCAAGTTGTGCTTCCTTTTTCTGGTTATTTTGCTATAACTTTTGATTAAGTTCACATAATTGAACAAACTTTGTTTCATTACATTCTTGATTAAATTATCTTTCCATTGATAAATAATTTCACGATATTACTCCAAAAGAAGTGCTGTTGTTATGAGCCGGTGTTATGAGCCATAAAACCTCTGAAATACACCTTCCCCCAGAAGGCTTCCACAATTTTACCACTGTTGTTGTTTAGTCGTGTCTGACTATTCGTGACCCCATGGACCAGAGCACGCCAGGCACTCCTGTCTTCCACTGCCTCCCGCAGTTTGGTCAGACTCATGTTTGTGTCTTCGAGAATTTTACCACTACTGTATATCAAATAAAGGAACATTCAACAACCCATCAGAATCTAATAATAAATATGTTGGTTAATGACAAACAACAAAGGTAATGAACACTCACCCAATTCCCTTCAGTTCTTCTTGATTTGTTCCTGAGGCTCTAATCCCTTTTTGTCTCCACTGCAGATTGTGATGAATTGGAAATCGAGAACAAAGGTGACCACAACAACATCCCCAGAGAGGAGAAGCCACAGAAAAATTTGGAGTGTGGAGAGAGATGCAGTCACAGTTCCCATTCTACCTCCCATCAAAGAAATCTCATCGGAAAGAAACCCTATCAGTGCATGGAATGTGGAAAGAGCTTCAGACAAAGCTCCTCTCTTACTTCCCATCAAAGAATTCATACAGGGGAGGAACCCTATCAGTGCGTGGAATGTGGAAAGAGCTTCAGACAGAGCTCCCATCTCACTGCCCATCAAAGAATTCATACAGGGGAGAAACCCTATAAATGTGTGGAATGTGGAAAGAGTTTCAGTCAGAGTGCCAGTCTCACTTTCCATCAAAGAATTCATACAGGGGAGAAACCCTATCAGTGTATGGAATGTGGAAAGAGCTTCAGTATGAGCTTCCATCTCACTTCCCATCAAAGAATTCATAAAGGGGAGAAGCCCTATCAGTGCGTGGAATGTGGAAAGAGCTTCAGTCAGAGCGCCAGTCTCACTTCCCATCAGAGAATTCATACAGGGGAGAAACCGTATCAGTGTGTGGAATGCGGAAAGAGCTTCAGGAAAAGCTCCACTCTCACTGCCCATCAAAGAATTCATACAGGGGAGAAACCCTATAAATGTGTGGAATGTGGAAAGAACTTCAGTCAGAGCGCCAGTCTCACTTCCCATCAAAGAATTCATGCAGGGGAGAAACCCTATCAGTGTGTGGAATGCGGAAAGAGCTTCACTGAAAGCTCCAAACTCACTTCCCATCAAAGAATTCATTCAGGGGAGAAGCCCTATCAATGTGTGGAATGTGGAAAGAGCTTCAGTAGCAGCTCCTCTCTCACTAAGCATCGAAGAATTCATAGAGGGGAAAAACCCTATCAGTGCATGGAATGTGGAAAGAGCTTCAGTCAGAGCTCTGATCTCAATTCCCATCACAGAATTCATACAGGGGAGAAACCCTATCAGTGCATGGAATGTGGAAAGAACTTCAGTCAGAGCGCCAATCTCACTTACCACCAAAGAATTCATACAGGGGAGAAACCCTATCAGTGTGTGGAATGTGGAAAAAGCTTCAATAGTAACTCCAGTCTCACTTCCCATCAGAGAATTCATACAGGGGAGAAACCCTATCAGTGTGTGGAATGTGGAAAGAGCTTTAGTCGGAGGTACTCTCTCACTTCCCATCAAAGATTTCATACAAAGGTTGGAAAAACCATCATACAGCTTTAGGAGACAGGCAAATCAGCACCTTTTAAACCAGGCCTTTGGCTGATTGACATGTAATGTCCTTTTCAAATGTGGTGGGGAGGGGGGGTTACAGATGTGTATTGTGTTTTTATATTGTGCTTTTATGTTGTGACTGTCCTTAGACCTGTGGCTGTAGGGATTAGGAGCCAACTTCGAGGCCAAGGGGTCTTTGTCCCCCAATAATATATTTGAGGGGGCCACCCCCCAGTTGGTAGGCATCAACATTCCAATGGCATGCATGCATCATGTGATTGATTGTGCTAGGCGGGCCTTACCTGGCCCCCACCAATATTTTATTCAATTCAGCACCACATAAAGACATAAATCACCTTCCTTTGCACGTGTTCCAACTTGTCATTATCCTTATTTATTTTCATCTTTAAAATTTATGTACCCTACATCTGAAGATTTCACACTATAAACATACAGGATGAAAGCATGGCTTTCTCAAAAACGTGTAAAGCCAGAGAACTAGAGAGAACCAACTAAGTTCTCAGTGTCACGTTTCATCCTACAAATGCAACGTGGGAGGAACCTTCTCTTCATACTCTGACGAATTGTGTCCTTTTTCCTGTACCCCCCCCCCACGCAAGAGAAAAGAGAAAAAAAGAAAAGAAGGGAAAAAAACAAAAGAGAAAAAACACACAATACTGTGCAAAACACAGCCTAAACACATGAACCTAAACACATTAAACTAAACAAAACAAAACCCTATCCCCAACCCTAACCCTTAATAAAACAAAACAAAAACAGTTTAAAAACATACATCACACCTTTTCCATGTTCTATCTTTCATTCCCTTGTTTCCTCGACCTCCTCACACCTCCCTTTTTGTATTCCACTTCTATTAATTGTTTCAGCAAATCCTTTCCATCTTTCTCTATTTTCTATCATATTCTAAATATCTTAACATATTTTTTAACCTTATTTTCCATTAAAACTAAAATACTTATATATGCTTATCTCCTTATAACATTTCTGCTAAGGCCATAAAGTTTCATTCCACCATTTTTCTATCACTCATTAATTTTACAGTATTTTTATATATAAACTTTAAATTTTCCAATCTTCTTCCACCATCTCCTCTCCCTGGTTTCGGATTCTGCCAGTCCTTTCCGTCAATTCCATATAGTCCATCAACCTGGAGATCTTATGTCCGAGGCTCTTAACTCTTTTCCAAGTCCCTTCTGCAGGTCTTCTTCCTATTCTTTAATGCTAACGAGCAGATCTCGGGAAGACTCCAACCTAACAATGCTTTTATTCCTTCTGGACAGGTCAGCCAAATTTCCATAGTTGAAGCTAAGGTCCCTAAAGTGTTTCAAGACATGTTTCAAACTCCCAGAAGTCAATTAATCCCTGCATAGAGGGATCTTTCCAACTTTCCTTCTTCAGTCCAAGCCGAGTTCTGATCCTCAAAATCTGACTTTTTCTAGATTCAATCATAAAAGGCCTCCACTTGTAGTCCTCAATTTGCTTCTGTAAGACTGAGGATCCCGCTTGTATCACTTTAGGTTCAACAACAACAGCTTTCTCCTTCTCCACAACTTGTTCTGCCAAAGTAGATTCCTGTACCAAGTCCTGAATTGTTTCTGTATTGGTGCTCACTTTTTGTCTCAAATTAGTCACTTTTTGTTCCAAGTTGTCAATTTTAAAAAACATGTCATCTGTCTTCTTATGAAGCTGTTCCAGCGAACAGCTTATCTTACATAATGCCGTCACTATGGCTTCTCCTATCAACATTTTGAATGGTCCAAGGTCAATCTCTGGTTCTCACAATTTCTTATCTCACAGCTGGCGATTGCCCAGTTACACTCCTGTAACAGTTTCAAAAGCTCCCTCTAGAGGGAAACAGTCTCCACTTGTATCAATCTTTTCAAACACAACTCAAGCCATAAAGATAGTTTCAATTTTCAGTTACTTTTCCTCCTTTTTAAACACAGAAGAGGACAATAGAAACAGTATCTTTCTTTTGTTTAGCTAGCTGTCAAATACGTCCTGTTCGCAGTCAATGAACTCTCCCAAAACTTCACTCTTTCTAGCAGCCCTTTTCCAGGTTCAGAGCAGTGGTAATTTGATTTTTCACTCTCTCCTGCAGGCTCGCTAAGTCCAAAATTTCCCCCCTCTTCTCCTGCCTCCAAGGGGGGTTTTGTAATTTTAACCGATGGAAATTTAATCCTTTGCCAAAAGCTTTCAAAGATTTTAGCTTGTAACGTCTTTGCTTCAATCTATTTACAAAAGGGGAAGGCGGACTTCCTGTTTAAGACCTTCCCGTTTCGGTGCCAAATTAAGGTATTTAAAGATCCAATTTTCCGTTCTGCTCACGGGTAGTTGTTTAAAATCCAATTGTCCACAGGAAAAAGTCAGCGCTCTCCGGCAACAGCAATGCGGCTTCACTCTGTGAAAGAAGCAGTCAATTCGAAGCACCGCGCCACTCACCCCACGTCGCTCCAGATCCCCTAAACAGGGTTTCCCCGCAAGTAGGGGAGGCGCAAAAGGTGCCAGCCGAATCCCAAGTTCACAAGCTTCTCCCGCTTGTGATTTCATTTTTAAAAAAAGATATTTATTAAAATTTTCCAATTTAATACAGAAAGAAAAGACAACAGACAAAAAAGCAAAAATACACAATTAAACAAACAAAACAAAACAAATATAATTCCCATTTCTTATTTCCATTACCTTGTATCCCGGACCTCCTCTCACCTCCCCCTTTTGTATTCCAATTCAGATTCTTAATTCAGCAAATCCTTATTATAACTTAATATAACTTATTTTAGCTTGTTGTTCAACCTTTACATTACAGCTGGCAACCATTTAATTTCTGTCCAACATCATTCTAACATTCATTAATTTTGCAGTATTTCTGTAAATAGTCTTTAAATTTCCTCCAATCCTCTTCCGCCAACTCTTTTCCCTGGTCTTGGATTCTGCCAGTCATTTCTGCCAATCCCATGTAATCGATCAGCTTCATCTGCCATTCCTCCATAGTGGGTAAATCTTGTGTCTTCCAATATTTTGCGATAAGAATTCTTGCTGCAGTTGTTGCGTACATAAATAAAGTTCTGTCCTTCTTTGGTACCAATTGGCCAGCCATGCATGCCACCCGAAAACATTATTAAAGCCTTCCAAATCCAAAATGTCTGTGTCCTCAAGAAGCAGCCAATCTTTCAACCAGCAGAAAGCTGCTGATTCATAATAAAGTTTGAAGTCCGGCATGGCAACCCCCCCCCCCTTTCCTTTACATCAGTTAATATCTTAAATTTTATTCTGGGTTTTTTGCCCTGCCAGACAAATCTAGAAATGTCTTTCTGCCACTTCTTGAAACAGCCCATCTTGTCCACAATTTGCAATGTTTGAAACAAAAACAACATTCTAGGCAATACATTCATTTTTATAACATAAAGCTTCACATTTGACCATATTTCTAAATCTCTTTTCACTTCTGACCAGCATTTTTCATAATTATCTTTAAATAAATTCACATTTTTTGCTGTCATCTTAATCTGAAACCTTTCTTTTTCAATTGATGTTAAATTTTTCTCTAAAACTTTAGTTTTTGACTTGTTCAATTTGAATCCTGCCACTTGACCAAATTCGTTAATTAGGTCTAAAACCCTTTTCGTACTAGATTCTGGCTCCTGTAATGTCAAGACTAAGTCATCTACAAATGCTCTCAACTTGTACTGTTTGGCTCCGACCTGTATCCCTTTAACCAACTGGTCCTTCCTGATCATGTTCAGCAAAACCTCCAAAACCGATATAAAAAGCAATGGGGAAATTGGGCACCCCTGTCGTGTCCCTTTTTCTATCTTAAATTCATCCGTAACCACATTATTTACAATTAATTTTGCTTTCTGTTCAGAATAAATTGCACCTATACCATTTTCAAACCCTTGCCCTACCCCCATCCCATGTAAATTCCTTTTCATAAAACTCCAAGAAATATTATCAAAGGCTTTCTCCGCATCCACAAATATAAAAACTGCTTTCGTATTTATAGTTACAGATAGGTAGCCGTGTTGGTCTGCCATAGTCAAAACAAAAAAAATTCCTTCCAGTAGCACCTTAAAGACCAACTAAGTTAGTTCTTGGTATGAGCTTTCGTGTGCATGCACACTTCTTCAGATACACAGGTTCGTATTTATATTCACTTCTAATTTTTCCAAAATGTCAATTATATTCCTCAAATTATCAGACAGATGCCTTCCCGGGAGAAAGCCTGCTTGGTCTTTATGAATCTCTTTCATCAATACTTTTTTCAATCTTTTAGCCAAAATATCAACAAAAATTTTGTAATCCACATTTAATAAGGATATGGGGCAGTAGTTCTTAAGTTGAGTCTTTTCAGTCTCTGTTTTCGGTATAAGCGTAATGTATGCTTCTTTCCACGACTCTGGCGCCCTTTTCCCTTCCAAAATCTCATTGCAGACTTCCTTCAAAGGTTGTATTAAATACTCCTTCAAAAATTTGTAGTACCTAGAAGCCCATCCGGTCCTGGAGACTTGCCCAGTTGCATGCTTTGAATGGCACCTTCTAATTCCTGTTCTGAAATTTTATAGTTCAACATCAATTTACTTTCTTGTGAAATTTTTTGTAATCCATTTGCCTTTAAAAAACATTCTATGTCTATATCTTTCTGTGGCCCTTGTGAATATAGTTGTTTAAAGTACCTTTGAAAGCAATTTCTGATCTCAGTTGGGTTATGTATGTTCTTCCCTTCCACCTCTAAATTTGTAATGGTATTTAATTTTTGTCTTTTTCTCATTTGCCAAGCCAGAAGTTTCCCACACTTATTTGCCGATTCAAAAGTCTTTTGTCTCATTTGTTTAATCTTCCATACTATTTCTTGATTCATCAGTTCCGTATATTGCGTTTGAAATAATTTTATTTCTCTCAAAATCTCTTGTGACTTTGGTTTTACTCTCAATTTCTTTTCCCCTTCTTTTATTTTCTCTAAAATTTTATCTTTCTTCTCATTTTGGCTTTTCTTCTTTATTACATTCTGTTGAATCAGGAACCCTCTCATAACAGCTTTACTTGCGTCCCAAATTATTCTTTTTTCAACTTCAGTATTCATATTTATTTCAAAATAGTCTCTCAAGGTTTTTTGGGCCTTTTTATAAACTTCTTCATCTCTGAATAAGGTGTCATTCATCCTCCATCTAAAAGAGCCAGTTGTTATTTGTTTCATCTCCATCCTTACAGTGTTATGGTCGGAGCAGGTTTTTGGGCAGATTTCCACTTTCTTTATCTTTGGTGCCATCCCTCTAGTTATCCATATTTGGTCGATTCTGGTCCATGTCATTTTGGCTTCAGAAAAGAAGGTTCCCTCTCTTCCCAGAGGGTTCTTTACTCTCCAAATGTCCACCAAATCCATATTGTCAGTCATTTCAAAAAAAGTTTTAGGTAGTCTACCATTGTTGGTGACTACCTGTTTTTGTGCTTTGTCCATATTCGTAGATACCACTCCATTCATATCTCCCATCAAAATTAAATTGTAATCCAAATGTTCCAGTAAAGTCTCATGCAACTTCCTAAAAAATTCAGATTTTCCCTCGTTCGGAGCATAAATTCCAACTACCAAAATTTTTTCTCCTTGATGTTGAATTTCGACTGCCAAATATCTTCCTTGTTCATCTTTAAAAATTAATTTCGGTAAGAATCTCTCCTTTACATATATCACAACTCCTCTTTTTTAAACTTTGTCCGATGAAATAAACTCTTGTCCCAATCTCTTATTAATAAGTAATTTCCTGTGTTGCCTCATTACATGTGTTTCTTGCAAGCAAATCAAATCCAATTGTTCTTTTTTCAATATATGAAACACACTTCTTCTCTTTCGAGGGGAATTCAGTCCATTACAGTTCCAACTTAGGAGTTGCAGAGCCATGATGGGATTACTTCGTTTCACCTCCCACTGCTCCAAGTAGTTGCTCTTCTTCTGTCGGTGGTGTTACCTTCTCTGGGCTAGGGAGTCCAAATGGTAGATTTACTATGCCCAAAAATCCTTTTTCCAGTGTTTTTGGCACTTCTTCTGATTCTGCATATTTCTGAAGATGTTCTCCGTAATCTTTCAGAAACTTGTCTTTGTCATTTACTGTTCTTATTCTTATTTTCCTTTCTTTATATTTAAACGATAGGCCTTGGGGAAATTCCCAGCTGAAAAGTATCTTATTTCTTCTCAACAGAACCACGAGATCTCTATAGTATGTCCTTATATCCAAAATGTGTTTTGGAATATCCTTAAAGATCTCCACAAATGAATCTCCAATTTCCAAAGTTCTTTGGTAGTGCAAATTTAAAATTTTGTCTCTTTCTTCTTTCGTTCGCAAGGTGATCAGGCAATCTCTTACCCTGTTCTTCTTCTGTCGTGCCCCAATTCTAAAAGCACTCACAATCTTAAATTCTTCCTTCCCCAATTCCTTTTGCCAAAAATCTGTAAATTCCTTTGTAAGAAAGTCCGCCAGATTCTCCTTCTCACTTTCAGGCACCGCTCTAATTCTCAGATTTTTCTCCTTAGCTTGCAATTCTGTACAAGACAGTGCCAGAACATGATCCTCCAATTTCTTATATGCATGTAAAACCTTCTCCTCAGCAGCAGATGCAATCTGTTTTGCTTCCTCAGCTACTTTCCGAGTTGTAGCTGATTCCTCAATTAATTTTTCAATAGATTCTGTATTAAAAGTCACTTTCTTTACCAGATCATTGATACTTGCTGTATTGACATCAATTTTTGCTGATGCTGCCACCACCTGTTTTTTTTGTATCAACCACTTCTTTTGCTAAATTTTCCAAAGAGTCATTTATTTTGCTAAGTGCCTGGGTTAATACATTGTCAGTTGACATAGTTTTTGATTTAGTCTGTGTGGCAGCTGCTCCTCCTGTTACTCCCGGGGTTGAAGGCCTTCGCTGATGGTATGTTTTGCCTGACCTGGTATGATATGCTGAGTCTAGTTTTTCTTTACCATCTGCCATAGCCCTCTCATAAGAATTCAAGGTCGATCCCACACCTGGGAGATTTGTTAAAAATTTGTTTTGAGAAGGAATTTTCCAGTGGCGTAGTTGTAATTGCAAGAGAGGAATTTTCCAATGTTATTGCAACAATGTCACTTTTCTCTAGGGGGACAACTTCAGTTTGCCATCTTTAGCAACAAATGTAATCTTTACAAAGCCCCCCCAGCCTTTCAGAGCTACAATTTCAGAGTCCCAAATAGCTACTGTGAAACCCTAAAAAGGTTTCTTTAAATTCAGAAGAAGTCCAGAAACACTGTATCTTTTTCGCAGAGTTACATAGAGGTCTTAATTTTCCCCTTCAAGTCAAGTTCCTTTCAAAAGGCAGTCCGTTTTCAGTGCTTTGAAACAGCAGATTTAACTTCAAACTCCACTTTTCATGCAGGAATAAAGCTTAAATCTTCCCCCCTCCGCTCCTGCAAACTCAGGGGGAGACCACTTTTTGGTGTTGGATTTTATATCTTTTCAAAGAAGAGTCTTTCAGGGTTTCCGCTTTGTAAGTCTCTTTGCTTTGTTCTATCTACAAGCAGGGGAAGCAGACTCCCTTTTTTGTATTCTAGTTCTGTTAGATATTTCAGCAAATCCTTTCCACCGTATTTTTATCTTAATAGTTTATCTTAATATATTATAGCTTTACATTCTGGCCTGTTAACAATCCACTTTTACTTAATCCTTTATAGCATTACTACTAAAACCACATAGCTGCATTGGAATCTAACAATTCTATTTCTAATTTTGATTTTTCCACCTGGAAGCCAATTTTCTTATCCAGATTATAAGCCTCCCTTATTTGATAATAATGAAGCCAATCTCGCACTTTATCTTTTAGTTTCTCAAAGCTCTGCAATTTCAATTTATCTCCTTCTCGTTCCAAAATCTCCCAATATTTCGGCCTTTTGGCCTCCATATTGAGCTTTTTCTGAGCCTTCGCTTCCATCGGTGACAACCACCTTGGGGTTTTACTTTCAAGTAGATCTTTATATCTTTTCCAAACATTAAACAGTGCTTTCCTGACAATATGGTTTTTAAATGCTTTATGTGCTTTGACCTTATCATACCACAGATATGCATGCCACCCAAATACATTATTAAAATCTTCTAAATCCAAAATGTCTGTGTTCTCAAGAAGCAGCCATTCTTTCAGCCAGCAAAATGCGGCTGATTCATAATAAAGTTTAAGGTCTGGCAGGGCAAATCCACCTCTTTCCTTTGCATCAGTTAGTATTTTAAATTTTATTCTGGGCTTCTTGCCCTGCCAGACAAATCTAGAAATATCCCTCTGCCACTTCTTGAAACAATCCATCTTGTCCAAAATTCGCAATGATTGAAACAAAAACAACATTCTTGGCAATACATTCATTTTTATCGCGGCAATTCGGCCTAGCAACGATATATTTCTAGGTCCTTTTTCACTTCCATCCAACATTTTTCATAGTTATCCTTAAATAAATTCACATTCTTAGCAGTCATATTAACCCCTAGGTATTTAACTTTCTTAACCAGTGTTAATCCTGTCTCCTTCTGAAACCTCTCTCTCTCAGACACTGTTAGATTTTTCTCTAAAACCTTAGTTTTCATCTTATTCAACTTAAAACCCGCTACCTGACCAAATTCTTGAATCAGTTCAAGAACTCTTTTAGTGCTAGATTCTGGCTCCTGTAATGTCAATACTAGATCATCTGCAAATGCTTTCACTTTGTACTGTTTGGCTCCGACTTGTATACCTTTAACCAATTGGTCCCTTCTAATCATATTTAGGAGAACCTCCAGGACCGAAATAAAAAGCAATGGGGAAATTGGGCAACCTTGTCATGTCCCTTTCTCTATCTTAAATTCCTCCGTCACCACATTGTTAACAATTAGTATAGCTTTTTGTTCTGAATAAATTGCACCTATACCATTTCCAAAGCCTTGACCAACCCCCATCCCCTGAAGATTTTTCTTCATAAAACTCTTAAGAAATGTTGTCAAAAGCTTTCTCCGCGTCTACAAATATCAAAACTGTTTTAGTATTAATGTTCACTTGTAATTTTTTCTAAGATATTAATTATATTTCTCGTATTGTCAGACAAATGTCTGCCCAGGAGAAAGCCTGCTTGGTCTTTATGTATCTCTTCCGCTAGTACTTTTTTAAAAAAATTAGCCAGAATGTCTGCAAAAATTTTATATTCCACATTAAGCAGAGATATGGGGCGGTAATTCTTTTTAAATAATATTTATTAGAGTTTCAAAGAAGTTATAAAGCTAAAATGAAGAGAGAGAAAAGAAAAAAGAAAAAGAACAAAAAAATACAAAATACAAAATGTATAAAAACAGTTAAAAATAAATCGTTCTTTCCATGTCTTATTTTTCATTTGCTTGTTTCCCGAACCTCCTCACACCTCCCTTTTTTGTATTCTAGTTCAATAGTTGTTTCAGCAAGTCCTTACCCTTTTTGCTTTTATCTTAATATTTTATCATAATATATTATAACCTTACGTTTTCACATGTTAACAATCCATTTTTACGTACCCCTTAATAACATTATTGCTAAAACCACATAACTTCATTCCAGCATCCTTCTTACATTCCTTAATTTTACAGTGTTTCTGTAAATAGTCCTTAAATTTCTTCCAATCTTCTTCTACCGACTCTTCTCCCTGGTCTCAGATTCTTTTTAAATAATATTTATTAGATATGGGGCGGTAATTCTTAAGTTGTGTCTCAGTTTTCGGTATAAGTGTAATATAAGCTTCCTTCCACGACTCTGGTGCTTTCCCCCCCTCAAAAATTCCATTGCAAACTTCCTTTAGTGGTTGAATTAACCAATCTTTCAAAGATCTATAATATCCGGTCCTGGAGATTTACCCAGTTGCATATTCTGGATGGCACCTTCTACCTCCTGTTCCGTTATTCTATAGTTCAACATTAGATTATTTTCTTGAGAGATTTTTTGTAGACCATTTGGTCTACAAAATTGGTCTATATCAATCTCTTTCTGTGGCCCTTGTGTATATAGTTGTTTAAAGTATCTCTGGAAACATTTTCTAATCTCCACTGGATTCTGTATATTCTTTCCTTCCACTTCCAAATTTTTAATGGTGTTAAGTTTTTGTCTTTTTTTTCATCTGCCAGGCTAGCAGTTTCCCACATTTATTAGCCGATTCAAATGTCTTTTGTCTCATCTGTTGCGTTAAATATTGCAAGGGTGTGAGCAGAAGAAAGAGCTGTGCAAAGGGAAGTCAAGACAGAGGAGATACTTCTCTGTCCTCCACCTTCTCAGCCCCTTTCAGCACTGCCTCAAACGTCCTGTGCAGGATGGCACTGCGCATATCGCCGCTGAACTTTGGCCTCATGATGCTCCAGAGATGAAGGGGGGAGAGGGTTAGATGCTGCCTCCTCCGAGTCTCCCTTGCCCCCTTCTCCCTCCTGCCTGCTCTTCCCCACCTGGAGCTCCCCCTGGAGTTCTGCCGCCCACCCACCCCCACAACCCTGTCCATCCCCCACCAAAAAAAACCTCACCTCAGCTGGAGGAGGGCCTCCAAGGCCAGGGCCAGGCTCAGGGATTGATCCCTGAAGTGCTCCAAGTGCCCCAAGATGTCCTGGAAGAGAGCAGAGGAGGAAAGTCAGCTCTTTCGGGGGGCGGGGGGGGGCTCCCAGAGAACTGCACCCTGAGATGCCCCCTAGCCCTTCGGTGTCCACACTTGCTCACCTATCACCACGGGGCTCCTCCGGGACTTGCAGAGGGGCCATCCTGTTCCTCCTCTGGCAGCTGAACAGGGCCCTGAACCACCTGAACCTAGAAGAGAGGAGCAGGGCGGAGAGAGCGACTCAGGAGTACCAATGGGTGGGGTGTGTTTGTGTCTGTGCGGGGGGCTGAGAGAGGAAGGTGGTGGAGTCTTCCTTGGAACCAGAAAGACCCCCATGAAGGGGGAGAAGGCTGATGGCTTTGGGCAACTGGAGAGATGCAAGATGGAGCCAGGCAGAGGGGCAGTGGTTGGAGGGCTGGACTAGGAGGAGCTGGGAGAGCAGGATTCAAATCCCTACTCAGCCATGGAGCTCCCTGGTGGACCTTGGGCCAGCCTAGCCTACTTTGCAGGGCTGCTGGGAAGATAAAAATTGGTGGCAGGGAGAACCATGGAGGCCACTTTGAGCCCCTGGGAGGAAAGCGGACTAGGAATGTCCTAATAAAAGCGGATGATGAGAGGGGAGAGAAATGGGGAAGGCAGGGAAAGAGTGTGGAGGAGCTCAGCTCTCTGGAGAAGACTGGCCGGGTCAATTTCAAGAGAGCCAAGGCTGTGCAGGGGACCCCAGGACTCACCCCCCCCCCCCGGAGACCAAGAGAAAGGGAAAGAGTCCTACTTACAGCCTGCCCATTTCGTCCTGGAAAAAAAATCCCACCTTCCTCTCTGAACTAGCTAACTATCTAAAATGCCCATCCAAGCCTAACTCTGACCCCAACCCCAGACCAACTCCTCTCTCCTCCTCTCGCCTCACTCCTAACCCACAATGGCTGCCTGCAAGTCAGTGGCTTTTAAAGGAGAAGCAAGAGATGTCACAAAGGAGGGCGGGTCCTTGTCACCATGGCAACCCCCTCACCTGGACCTGGGACCACATGGCCCCTCCCATCAGAACTCGGAGGCCCCTGCTGTTCCGCCTGCAGCTGGGCTGCATCTTCCTTTCGTATCCTTCTTCCTTCCTCCAGTGCCCGGGCCAAAGATTGGGGGGGGGTATGAAAGCAGTTTTATTACTCAAGAGTGTGAGTGGATATCTCCAGTTTGGGGGGTGGGGTTGTCAGGGGGGGCGGTGTACCTTCAAATGCTCTCCATTTTGGTTGGCCCTGCTGATGTTGGATCTCCGATGAAGAGAGGATCAAGGCATTGGAGGAGCCAGAACTTGGGAGGTGGTTTTTGACATCTCTTGTCTCCAGTATAGGAGGAGTTGATCTGATTTGCCCCAGGGGCCCTTGGGATTGCAGGCCAAGGGCCTTAATTTTCATTTTTTTAAAAAAAAAAAAAATTTTATTCAATTTTCAACTTTTTAACAGACAAACACACACGAAAACAAAACAAAGACAAAACAAAACATCTTCAATTTCATAACCAAACTTTCATAACCTTCTTTCAGTGACCTCCCCGCACTCCCCTGCCCACCTTCCATTTTCACTAAATAGCTCAGCAAATTATTTATTAAATCTCTTAAATGTTGTTCATATCTTTTCTTCAAATTTATCTTTTCCCCATTTTTATTTATCATAATTTTGCAAGTCCCATTTTGCACATTAAGTCTTTTCTCCAAGGTCGGCCTAGTTTCTCTCCCACAAACTCATCCTTCTTTATATTAAACCAAAAATCATAATATTTCAATTCTAAATTCCAGATTTTTACCGCCTTGCACTCCCCTCCCCCCTACCCCAGTTTTTGCCCCTTCCCAAATAAATGTCCTCAAAAGAGAAATAGCAATTTTAACCCGGATTTCTCACGTCCGAGGCCCTTAGGCCCCAGTTAGTCTCTCTCCACCAGTTTTGTTTATAGTCCTTTTTGTTGGTCTTCTCTTCTCGAAGAGATTCTGTCACCAGCTCCTCATACTTTCTTTCTTCCAAATCAGACAAAGACAGTTTCTGTCCAGGGTCAACAAATCTCCCAAACTCCAGCTCAATGAAGAAGTCCCCATCATACTTGTTCATTCTTTGGCTCAATATTCCGGTTGTTCCAGGGGCTTCCATCTTTCTCTCTTTTTGCAGATTTGTAATCCTTTGGTTGTCTTCTTTATTTCTTTTGTTCCCAAAAGTTGCAGGTTTCTGTTTACACTCTTGTTGAACTCTTTCTTCTTCTTCTTCCCCCCGTTCTAAAGTTATCTCTTCTTCTACAGCTGCAGATTTTTTTCCCACTTGTTTGGTTCCGTCAACAGAGTTGCTCAATATAAGACTGAAGGTCACCAGCTGTTCACTCATAGTTAAACTCTGTTCTTGCAAGGTTCCCACAAGAGAAAACATTTTTTGTATCTCTGCCAGTAATTTTCCTTCAGCAGCCATTGCAATGTCTTTAGTTCCCTCCAGGGGGATTTCCATCATAGTTCTCATCCAACAGTCAGTTACTTTGTTGTTCAAAACTATTTTGTTTCCAATCAGTTCAATCAGTTCAATTTCAATGTAACACCTGATCCAAAAAAGCAATTGTAACACAATTCCACGTTTCAGCTAACCGTTTGACAGCTCTTTTTGACAGCTGTCAAACTCCTTGTTCTGTTTCTCAGGCTCCCATACAGGGCTCTGCCCGGGTTCGGGGGGGGGGGGTCAACCAGAAAAGGAAAGCCTCTGAAATTCCTCTCTTTTCAACTCCAGCACAAATTGCTTCTTAATTCAGTTTATGAAAGTTCTCAATTTAAGCACCAGAGTCTTTCCGACCTGGTGTTCTTCTCTTTGCTTTAAATCTTTTGGTGGGGAGGGGGAGTGTGGACTTCCTTTTTAACACGTCCCCCGATCGTACTCAAATTCAAAAATGAAAACTTTTAATGCCGAAATTTCCTTTTACTCACGGGTTTCTTTTTCAGTCCCAATTTCAGGAAGAAAGACAGCGCTCTTCGGTCATGGCTCGCGGCTTCACTCCGTTGAGGTAGCGATGAACTCTCAGCACCGCGCCGCTACCCAGTCCACTCCGCAGCCTTTAAAAAGGCTCTTTGCGGGTCGGGGAGGGCGTTTAAGGTGCCCACCGAGTTACCAAGTCCGCAGGCTTCCGCGCCTGCGGTTTTTAAGGGTCCCCGTGTCGCCGGCACGGCAAGACCCGTCCTCAACGGAGCCGATTCCCTCCGGAGCTCGGAGGGAATCCGCCATTACCCGTTCGCGCTATCCCGGAAGTCCAGGCCCAAGGGCCTTAATTTTCACTCAATAATTCTAAACATATTGCATGTTGTTATCCTGCCTTTCTCCCTGAGAGAAGGATTCAAAGCAGCTTGCACTTATGATAGAAACAGCTAAGCATATGGAAAAGGTGTAATAATTTAAGAAAGCATTACACATTAATGTAATTCAGATATAGCTGGTATATTGAAATAATTTAGAACATCCCCATAGAAGCAGCATGCCACCAGCGCTTTCATGCAAAGCCCTCACTTCCCCAAAGCCTCTTGGGACAAGGAAGTTTTGACCTTCCCTTGTTGCTTCTTTGAGTCAATGGAGGTTGCAGGAGGGCTGTTGATAAAACACACCCCTCACACTTGGTTACGTCTTAGGACCACAGGCACTGTTACCGGAAAATCCGAGGGCTCCCTTGGACGAAAAGTAAAGACACCAACCAGAGTAAATTGGAGCAAATCAGCAGCCTGTAGGCTTGGCCTTTATTGAAGAAAGACTGTCGTGACAGGACTCCCACCGCCCACGAGGTGAAGCAAGATGGAAGCCCCGAACAAAAGAAGACCCCCTGCTTTTATTAGTTTCTAATCCCTTAAGTTACACCCCCAGAAATACATCATATTTACATCATGACTACATTAAAAATAGGAGGGGTCGAGGAGGGGCTGTGCAGGTAATCTGAGTATCCTGACACCTGGTCGAAGCCCCCCAGTCTTCCCCCACATGAGTCATTCTTGGGAAACAAAGGGTAAGGCGCAGTCAGTTTCCTGCCCCCTGGGGAAAATCCGGTCATGGTCCTTTTGTCCGAGTCCGTGCCGAATACACTAGCATATGCAACTCATTATGTCCTTGATAGTCTTTCGTCTGAGCTTATCGAGATAACAATCAAGGTGGTCATGCCAACTGGGAAGGGCCGCAGAGTACGTGACTGCTCGGTTGAGGGATTATGGCTGACTAGTATCAGGCCCCCCCCCCTTTGATAGTCCCTGTAATATGGAGCAAAATAAAAGTGGTCCGGTGGAAATCCGATGTACGGCTGATTTTTGGTGAATTTATGAAGAATACGGCCTCTGAGGTTCAAAGTACTTTCGCCTTCCGGAAACAGCTTGCAACATTTTGATTAGATCAGTCACGGTCAATTGAACTCGGAAACTTTGTATTGAGAGCTGTCAAAATGGGGAAAGGCGAGCGCCCGCTGCCTGCAGTACCTGCGTGGCCGCAGTTACTTACAGTTATTTACAGTTACAGATAGGTAGCCGTGTTGGCCTGCCATAGTCAAAACAAAAAAAATTCCTTCCAGTAGCACCTTAAAGACCAACTAAGTCAGTTCTTGGTATGAGCTTTCGTGTGCATGCACACTTCTTCAGATACACACAGTATCTGAAGAAGTGTATCTGAAGAAGTGTGCTACTGGAAGGATTTTTTTTTGTTTGTTTTGACATTATTTACAATTAGTTTTGCTTTCTGTTCAGAATATATTGCACCTATACCATTTTCAAAACCTTGTCTGGCCCCCATCCCCTGAAGATTCTTTTTCATAAAACTCCAATATGCTACTCTTTCCTTGTTTAAAAAAAGTTAGCTGACTCTGCTTTTTCTCCTACTTTTCCCATTCACAAGCTCTTTGATTGGAGCCTGAAAACTCATCTTGCATAATGCATCGCCTTCTATTTTTGGTGCAACTGGAACATGGCCAGTTCGCTTGCAGCGGGTGCACAGCTTCTGGGGCGCAACAACCATGAAATCCAATGGAAGGCCTGAGGCAAGGGGGTGGCGGTGCCAGAATTTGGCATTTTACAGGGCGGCACTGCCATTTGAGATGCCACGATCCGCCATTGCTCTGACCTCTAGGGTGTGCCCTTTACTTATCCAGCACCCCAATCTCTGTAACAAGAAACTCTGGGGTGCTTCTCCTTACCCGGGGTTTAGTTTTCTGGGAACGAAGGTTAGCAACAAAGACTGTGGCGTCTTCAGGATACCTGGTTTTATTTGCACATATATACAACCTGAGCATATAACTCAGAGACATTTTCCTTCCTTTGGCTTGTTCCCCATCCAAACTGGGAGAAGGATCTAGTGCCACAGAAGAAAGAATCAGGGTTCAAAATGACCGTAACAAAAAGAATTCCAAGAGGGACAAATCTAAGGTTCTGCACTTTGGCAGGAAGAACCAGCTGCACCAATGTAAGAGGTGGGGGGTGGAGGGGGGCCTGGCTTGCCAGTAGTACCTGTGAAAAGGATCTAGGGGTCTTAGTGGACCACAAGCTAAACATTAGTCAACCTGAGTGGGATGCAGCAGCAGAAAAAGCTCATGCTATTTCAGGCTGCAACAACAGAATAGTGTCCAGACCAATGGGAGATAATAACACAATAAACAATGAATTTCAAAACAGTAACAATTAAATGGACATTTAAAACTCTTTAGGTAATGCAAGGAAATTGATCCACTTGATCCAGCGACACCAGAGAGAGTCTCAACCTCAAGGGCAGTCGCATGGAAGATGGAGCGAGCTTGTTTCCTCTGGCTTGCAACAAAGTTACAACAAAGATTCTGACGGAACAATGTACAATTATTTGAAAAGTTATTGTAAACAATTCAATTCATTTGCAGGATTATCTTAAAATTAAAAACTATCTTAAAAACTAACAAAAAAGTCGGATTATTGAAGAGATGCAGTAAGAAAAATATAACTGAAGGTTTTTTGTATTGGATGTTTGAATGTCATAAAAAATGAAAGGGATGTGTTTAGTTTGCCGGAGTGTTTCTGGGTCTTGCTCCCCTGTGTCTTCTGCTGCGATCATTGACTCAGGGTTTTCTCCTTTTCCTTTCAAGACCAAAAGTTCTAAATCCAAAGATTCCTTCAGGAAAGACTTGGGTTGCTGAAGGTCATCTCTCTTAGTACCGCTGACATTTTTATGACTTTTGAGGCGTGAGTTTGTTTTGGTTTTATCAGCAGGGTTTGTCATTCTTCCAGTCTTCAAATCCTGCACTGTGTGGATGACTGGCTATAAATCTTTGAGGCTCAAATCATCTGTATGGAAGAGAATCAAAATGAGAGACATAGTTTTTCCACAGGCCTTTAATTCCCCACATTTTAACCCATCCTTCCGCCAAAACTCCCAGGTTGGAAATGTATTAAAAACAGCAGTTTGAATTGGGCCAGGAAACTAATTGGCAGGTGGTGCAGTTGGGCCAGGATCAGTGCAAAATGCTCCAGCAAGCAACCTGGCCGCTGAATCCTGCACCAGATGGAATTTCTGAACTGTCTTCAGAGGCAGCCCTATGTAGAATGGCTTGCAGTAGTCCAACCAAGGGACTGGGTCAAAGTCAAAGTCCCCCACCTTCAACCCCCCTTCTCTTGCCCAGTGTGGCTGGCCATCTGCCTTGGGGGGGTGACCAGCTGGGACAGCCCCATGGTCATCAGGGCAACCAGGAAGTCCTGAGCCACCCCAGAGCCAGCTGCCTCAGCACAGATTTCAAAGTCGGCCAGCGGCAGCAGTTAGGTTGTCTTCAACTCCGCCTGCGAGACCAGCTCTGTCAGCTCAGGCAGGGAGACCATGGAGGGCAAAGGAAAGAGGAAGCACCCCTGCTGGCAAACACCCCTCCACAAGACCCCAACCCCAGAGTCCTCTCCGCTTGTTGTAGCTGGAGTCAGTCCAGGCGCTGCCCTCCCAGACCAGGTGGGAAGTTCCTGCCAGGCAGGGAGCAGGTCCTGCAGGTCTCCCAGGGAGGTGAGTCTTGGGCAAAGAAGGGACAAGGGTCTCCAAGGTGTGGGGCTTACCTTCTCTTCGATTGGGCCACAGGTAGGCCAACTCTGGCTGAGCGATGACATTCTACAGAGGAAAGAAAAATCTGGGTCAGGTGACACTACGAAACCCACCTTGGATGGCTGTACCCACCTTGGACCCAATCCCTTGTCCCAGAGGACCACCCTGTGCCCTGCAGCCTCCTGGGCAGAGGTCATCATCATCATTTTGGATTTGTATACCGCCTTTCTATCTTACAATACTCAAGGCAGTTTACAAGCTGAAGAAACAAAAAAATGTACAGGCAGCTCAGGCAGGGAGACCATGGAGGGCAAAGGAAAGAGGAAGCACCCCTGCTGGCAAACACCCCTCCACAAGACCCCAACCCCAGAGTCCTCTCCGCTTGTTGTAGCTGGAGTCAGTCCAGGCGCTGCCCTCCCAGACCAGGTGGGAAGTTCCTGCCAGGCAGGGAGCAGGTCCTGCAGGTCTCCCAGGGAGGTGAGTCTTGGGCAAAGAAGGGACAAGGGTCTCCAAGGTGTGGGGCTTACCTTCTCTTCGATTGGGCCACAGGTAGGCCAACTCTGGCTGAGCGATGACATTCTACAGAGGAAAGAAAAATCTGGGTCAGGTGACACTACGAAACCCACCTTGGATGGCTGTACCCACCTTGGACCCAATCCCTTGTCCCAGAGGACCACCCTGTGCCCTGCAGCCTCCTGGGCAGAGGTCATCATCATCATTTTGGATTTGTATACCGCCTTTCTATCTTACAATACTCAAGGCAGTTTACAAGCTGAAGAAACAAAAAAATGTACAGGCAGCTCAGGCAGGGAGACCATGGAGGGCAAAGGAAAGAGGAAGCACCCCTGCTGGCAAACACCCCTCCACAAGACCCCAACCCCAGAGTCCTCTCCGCTTGTTGTAGCTGGAGTCAGTCCAGGCGCTGCCCTCCCAGACCAGGTGGGAAGTTCCTGCCAGGCAGGGAGCAGGTCCTGCAGGTCTCCCAGGGAGGTGAGTCTTGGGCAAAGAAGGGACAAGGGTCTCCAAGGTGTGGGGCTTACCTTCTCTTCGATTGGGCCACAGGTAGGCCAACTCTGGCTGAGCGATGACATTCTACAGAGGAAAGAAAAATCTGGGTCAGGTGACACTACGAAACCCACCTTGGATGGCTGTACCCACCTTGGACCCAATCCCTTGTCCCAGAGGACCACCCTGTGCCCTGCAGCCTCCTGGGCAGAGGTCATCATCATCATTTTGGATTTGTATACCGCCTTTCTATCTTACAATACTCAAGGCAGTTTACAAGCTGAAGAAACAAAAAAATGTACAGGCAGCTCAGGCAGGGAGACCATGGAGGGCAAAGGAAAGAGGAAGCACCCCTGCTGGCAAACACCCCTCCACAAGACCCCAACCCCAGAGTCCTCTCCGCTTGTTGTAGCTGGAGTCAGTCCAGGCGCTGCCCTCCCAGACCAGGTGGGAAGTTCCTGCCAGGCAGGGAGCAGGTCCTGCAGGTCTCCCAGGGAGGTGAGTCTTGGGCAAAGAAGGGACAAGGGTCTCCAAGGTGTGGGGCTTACCTTCTCTTCGATTGGGCCACAGGTAGGCCAACTCTGGCTGAGCGATGACATTCTACAGAGGAAAGAAAAATCTGGGTCAGGTGACACTACGAAACCCACCTTGGATGGCTGTACCCACCTTGGACCCAATCCCTTGTCCCAGAGGACCACCCTGTGCCCTGCAGCCTCCTGGGCAGAGGTCATCATCATCATTTTGGATTTGTATACCGCCTTTCTATCTTACAATACTCAAGGCAGTTTACAAGCTGAAGAAACAAAAAAATGTACAGGCAGCTCAGGCAGGGAGACCATGGAGGGCAAAGGAAAGAGGAAGCACCCCTGCTGGCAAACACCCCTCCACAAGACCCCAACCCCAGAGTCCTCTCCGCTTGTTGTAGCTGGAGTCAGTCCAGGCGCTGCCCTCCCAGACCAGGTGGGAAGTTCCTGCCAGGCAGGGAGCAGGTCCTGCAGGTCTCCCAGGGAGGTGAGTCTTGGGCAAAGAAGGGACAAGGGTCTCCAAGGTGTGGGGCTTACCTTCTCTTCGATTGGGCCACAGGTAGGCCAACTCTGGCTGAGCGATGACATTCTACAGAGGAAAGAAAAATCTGGGTCAGGTGACACTACGAAACCCACCTTGGATGGCTGTACCCACCTTGGACCCAATCCCTTGTCCCAGAGGACCACCCTGTGCCCTGCAGCCTCCTGGGCAGAGGTCATCATCATCATTTTGGATTTGTATACCGCCTTTCTATCTTACAATACTCAAGGCAGTTTACAAGCTGAAGAAACAAAAAAATGTACAGGCAGCTCAGGCAGGGAGACCATGGAGGGCAAAGGAAAGAGGAAGCACCCCTGCTGGCAAACACCCCTCCACAAGACCCCAACCCCAGAGCCCTCTCCGCTTGTTGTAGCTGGAGTCAGTCCAGGCGCTGCCCTCCCAGACCAGGTGGGAAGTTCAGACTCAGCTTTGCAAGGGTTAAAGGGATCTGAGCTGCCTTCCTAGAGAGGACAGGAAGCAAGGGGGGGCAGGTCCTCCAGAGCCAAGCCCCCTCCCTCCCTCCCCAGTCCTTTCCTGCAAGGGCTGCCTCGCTCCCGGGATCTGGTGAGTCTCCCCTCTCTCTCTCTCTCTGGGATCTGGTGGGGGTCCCAGGGCTGCAGCAGGGGAGGGGGCCTGGGGGGGGCCTGATCTGCTCCTGCAGGGGGGGGGACCCCAAGTCAGGGAGGAGGAGAGGGTCCTGCCAGGGAGGGGCCAGGGCTGCCACGCTCTCCTTCCTGCAGATCAGAGGATCCCAAACTCATTGGGCCCTCTGCCCCCCCCCCTCAGAAAAAACAACACCCCTGAAATCTCCCTTCTTTAAACAAAGGAGTCCCTATGACTTTAAGTCGGTGTGACGTCGCTCAGCCTCATTGCACAACAGAGGAAACATCTGCAAATGGTTTTCCAAAGCTGGATGAGGAGGTGGACTAGCCCCCCCCCCCCAAGAAAACCCCACAGGGAGGGAGGAAGGAAAGTCTGGCTGCTGCATTGGGGACCAGTTTCCCAGTGTCTCCCAGTGTCTCCCAGGGCAGCTCCCCACGGAGGCCACGGCAGCCATCCCCTCGCACCCAGAGCAAGGCATCCCAGGACCACATCCTCTCTCTCCCAAAGGGATTGTTGCTGGCAAAGCAGCCGGAAATGGGCGCTGCTCCCCACCGAACCTCGAGGGACCAGGGCATCAATGGCTGTGCGTGTGTTCAGCCATCTAAGAGAATAATAATGTCCAGATACATTCCTGGCCCTCAGAGCAAAGAAAAAGGGACCCCACCCCAGGAGTCTGTCTTGAGAGCGGCAGAGAGACCAAGTGCAAGAAAAGGAGACAGAAGCAGGGGAGTGGGGGTGGGCAGAGCAACTCCTGAGGACCCCCGAATGAGGACCCCCACTAGAGCCAGGCATCCATTTTCCACAAGATACAAATTATTCCCTTGTCAGTCAGTTCTTGCATTTACTCAAAGGCAGGAGCAATTAGACTGATTCACCTCAGAGAAATCCCTTCAGTTGCCTCCACATTTTGCATCGCAATCTTCCTTCTAGGAGGGCTAGAGTCTGCTTCCCCTCCTCCTCCTCCTCTCCTTCTTCTCCTCTCCTCCTCCTCCTCCTCCTCCATCTTCTTCTTCAGAAGATATCTCATGGTTTGGTACAGTCCCGCCCTGGTTCCTAGGAAGACTCATCCATGCTTGCTCAAGGAACATTTCTCTTCTTCTGACCTTAAATTCTGTAACTAAACAATGTATTTGCTTTATAGGATTTGCTAGAGCTTCTCATTCAGACAGGCAGAACTTGGCAGAAGACCAAAGGGTTCCTTCCAATCTCTTAGAGACTTCCTGAGAGCACAGATGGATGAGCAAGACTCAGCCGGCCCTGGAGCAGGAAGAGGCCATGCCATCCAAACTGGGAGCAGTGGGGGGTTCTGGGAAAACTCTGTGCAGAAGATCCTGGGTGAGGAGGACACCCTCCGCTCAGAGGTGCAGAGCCAGCAGGTGAGGCAGTTCTGCTGCCAGGAGGCCAAAGGACCCCGAGAGGTTTGCAGCCGACTCTACCACTTTTGCCACCAATGGCTGAAGCCAGAAAGGCACACGAAAGCTGAGATGCTGGACCTGGTGATCTTGGAGCAGTTCCTGGCTGTCCTTCCACCTGAGATGGAGAGCTGGGTGAGGGACTGTGGAGTGGAGACCAGTTCCCAGGCGGTGGCCCTGGCCGAAGGTTTCCTCCTGAGTCAGGCAGAGGAGAGAAAGCAGGTGAGAGAGACTTTGCTCTGGATACTCCCAAGGGGCTCCAAACAGGACAGAGAACATCCCATAATGCTCTATTGATGGCCCATCCTTTTTCTTGGAAGACATCCATGGAATGAGATCTAACACCCTTTAAGTCTTTGTCATTCTCCTTCTAACATTTCTCACCATTCATTCTCTGTTTTGAATTCTTGTTGCTCTTTCAGGAAATGGATATCTTTGCAGAAATTGACCAGGATTCCTGTGAGACAGAGAGGCCTCCGTTGGACACCAGAGAGAGGCCACTGGGTAAGGAGGAAGGTGGCTTTTCTCTGTTTGGAGGCATTCGGAACCAAGGGTCCAGAGGAGGGGAGGTGTATTTTTATACAACTAACATATGAAATGGGCACAAATGTCCAAATGCACTCAGCAGGAAAGGCTTTCTCAAAGGCCCATCTGTAGTTAGAGATGTCCTGTTTCACCTGTGAGAGAAGCAGGCACTCCTGGCGTCCTGCTTACCTTTTTTCTTTTGCAGGTGGCAGAAGGATGCCGGCAAGACCTCCTGATCCGCCTTTTCATGGGGGCAGAAGGGAAGCAGCGGCTGTGGAACCAGATCAGGTCAGGGGAAGCTGCCTTGTGGGGACAGAGGCCGAGGGATGGAGCAATGTCATGGACTGGTTGGGGACAGAGGAATGGTGGGAGGAAGCAGCCGGGGAACCAGGAAGGGAAGACCTTTCAGAGCCCAAGGAGTGGAGGTGAAAGACGGATGGGTGGTCAGAGGGAGAAGATGGAGAAGCCTGGGAAGAGGAGGTGTCAGAAGCTGAAGGGGTAACAGGGCTTAGTGAGCTGGGAGACTCTGTGGCAGAATGCAGTGCCGAATCAGAGGCAGAAGAGGAAGGAGGCGAGTGGGAGGAGGAAGGTCGAGAGGCAGAGTTGAGTCAGGAGAAGGAGGAGCCACTGGGGGCTCCCTCTCCTTCTGCCAGAAGCCCCCCTCCCTGCTTGTCTCTCAGAGCCAGGAGACATCTGACAATGGAGGAGTAAAGGCAGGCTGCACACTGGCGCACTGTTCAATCATATGCTAGAAACCCCGGAGAGGGGGGGAGTTAGAAAGTTGTGGGGAGCCAGGGGCCTTCACTCTCTTCAAACTTTGCACCATATAATCTCACTTTTCATATATCTCCACACTAAAGAAACTTCCACTTAGACAACTAGTCCATTAATTGATTGAGAGTGCAAACTGACAGATCCTCAAGGAATCAGGTACTATTCTCATCAGGCCTGAAACTCAGCCAAGTCTGTGAATATTGTGTTCTTGCTGACTCTAGTTAACTCTAGCTGTGAACTGTGGGACTCATACTGTCACTAACTCTGTTTTCATTCTTTCTTGATTCCTTTTAATCTCTCAGTTCTCTTCTTTCTTTCTCTTAACTGTCTCCTCCAAAGCTTGGACTGGTTTTTCCAAACCATTAGTTTTACTGGATAGTGTTTCGATTTCTGTTGTCAATTTGTCCATTTTTTTGGTGTTACAGTATGAGAAACACACGGTGGAATACTACCTATTTGCACAAAGATGAATACCCATAATTAAAATGCAGAATAAAAGAATTCCATTAAAACATTAAAATAGGCATCCATAATAAAAGTGTGCAGCAAAGCAATCCTATTGAAACAACACAGCAATTAACAGGAAGGAAATAACAGAGCATTGTGTACCAGGTCATATTTCTGCTGTCTCAGAGGAGGACATTTCCCTTTTTCTTTTAGGGTCCAGTGTGCTTTGAAGATGTCGCTGTTCATTTCACGGACGAGGAGTGGGCGTTGCTGGATCCGGACCAGAGAGCTCTGCATAAGGACGTCATGGAGGAGAATCGTGGGATCGTGGCCTCTCTTGGTAAGGATCCCTGTGGGATCTTAATATCTGACTGAAAATTTTAAAAATACCTCTATGTGACGAACCTCATATATTTTCACAGAGCTCAACAGCGCCCCCTACAACACCTGGGAACCTAACACCCCCACAATAAACCTTGAACAGTAAATTACTTATTTTTCTGTGAGTCTTCCTCCAGTTCTGCCTTTTTATACCACAATTGGGCTGGTCTGAACTGCCCAGGCCATATTAAATGTCAGCTTCAGAGTTGTTAGGAAAGATAAGTAGCTTCTGTCAGTTTTTCTGTTTTTGTTTTTGCTGCTGTCGTTCTCTGGTTGACCAAAGCGACTACTGACATTGGAGAATCGCAGGTATTATACCCTGCCCATCTGGCTGTATTTCCCCAGCCACTCTGGGTGGCTTCCAAAACATATAAAAACATGAAATAACAAAATGTGATCCAAAAAGGAATAAAAGAAAAGAAACAGACATATTGGTGGAGATAAGCTAAAAGGAAAAAGAGGTATTAAGAAACCCAGACAACGAAACAATCAAACAAAATATCAAACTGCTACAAACCAAATTTGCTACGCTAATAAATCAAGAAGTGGAATGGAATATTAAAATATTAAAACATAGAAATGTCGAGTTTGCCAACAGACCAGGATAACTACTGGCTTTGCAACTCAAGAAAAGGCAGTGATAGGATTATAAACAAACTGAAACTGGGAAACAAAATAATACCAATTACAGCCATAGAAATCCAACAATACAAATGCGAAATCAGGGAAGCCGCCCAGTCCAGATGGATTGTCAGCCTGCTATTATAAGTAGCTGGAAGAAGTCCTATCACAACCTTCAAAACATGTAATGAATGATATACTAGCCAAAGGGAAAACACCAGAGACATGGAATGAAGCATTTATAACACTTAATTCCCAAATGGGACAGATCTAACAATTATTTCAAACTACATACCAATTTCATTAATCAATAATGATTACAAACTTTTCGCATCCATCTTAGTGGAAAGATTAAAAAAGACCCTGAGAAAAATAATCCATGAAGACCATGTGGGCTTTCTCCCTAGATGACAATTAAACAGCAATATAAGAAATATTATCAATATATTGGAACACCTAGAAACCAGAAATGACAAACCAGCAGTTCTCATGTTAGTAGATGCAGAAAAGGCGTTTGATAATATCTTGTGGAGCTTTATGAAAACACAGATTAACTTAATGGGATTTGGAGATACTTTCTGCAGAGGAATAGAGGCAATCTATTTGAAGCAGAGAGCAAAGCTTATAAACAGCAACATCACAGATAGCTGTAACATAATGAAGGGGACCAGGGAAGGGTGCCTTCTGTCCCCACTGCTATTTATCTTAGTATTGGAAATCTTGAACTGAAAAATAAGAGATGAGAGGATAAAAGGTATAGTAGTACAGGGGAAATATTACAAATTAAAAGCCTTCGCGGATGACCTAATAATAACAACAACAGAGAACATGAATATTTTTTTTAAAAAAATTTTTTTATTTGTTTTCCAAACACATAATCAAAACAAACAATAAACAAACCAAAAACATACAAACATATAAACATGTATAATTTCATAATCTTGTTTTCATACACCTTACTTCTCCGACTTCCCCATACCTCCCTTTTGCTGCATCCTTAATTTTACATTTCTTTAGCAACTCCTCCAATTAGTTAATTATTTAATTCACTTTCATTACATTCCTTTTTCTTTAACTTATTAGTTACAGCTGCAATTCTCTGTTTCTTATTCCCTGACATCTAACCCTCCTCTATTTTACAGCAATTTTTAAGATATATCTTAAATTTCTTCCAATCTTCTTCCACTGTCTCTTTCCCCTGGTCGCGAATTCTGCCGGTCATCTCTGCCAATCCCATATAGTCAATCACCTTCGTCTGCCATTCTTCCAGAGTAGGTAGTTCTTGTGTCTTCCAATACTTTGCCAGGAGGATTCTTGCTGCTGTGGTAGCATACATAAAAAACGTCCTGTCCTTCCTTGGCACCAATTGGCCGACCATGCCCAGGAGAAAAGCCTCAGGTTTCTTAGGAAAAGTCCGCTTTAGGACTTTCTTAATTTCGTTATAGATCATTTCCCAAAAGGCTTTAATCCTCGGGCAGGTCCACCAAAGGTGATAGAAGGTACCTTCAGTCTCATTACACTTCCAACATTTATTATTGGGCAAATGGTAAATTTTTGCAAGCTTGGCTGGGGTCATGTACCACCTATAAATCATTTTCATTATGTTTTCTCTTAAGGCATTACATGCCGTAAATTTAACACCAGTGGTCCATAACTGTTCCCAGTCAGCAAACATGATGTCATGACCGATGTCTTGTGCCCATTTAATCATAGCTGATTTCACCGTTTCATCCTGTGTATTCCATTTCAACAGCAAATTATACATTCTTGACAAGTTCTTAGTATTGGGTTCTAGCAATTCTGTTTCTAGTTTTGACCTCTCCTTCTGGAAGCCTATTTTCCTGTCCTGTTTAAATACCTCATTTATCTGATGGTAATGCAACCAGTCTCGTACTTTAGACTTTAATTTCTCATAACTCTGTAATTTAACTTTTTCGCCATCTTGTTCTAAAATTTCACAATATTTTGGCCATTTAGACTCCATATTAAGTTTTTTCACCTCTTTAGCTTCCATTGGTGACAACCACCTGGGAGTTTTGCTTTCTAGCAAATCCTTGTCGTGTACCTTTTTCTATTGGTATTTCTTCCGTAACCACATTATTTACAATTAACTTTGCTTTTTGTTTAGAGTATATCGCACCTATACCGTTTTCAAAAGCTTGGCCTACCCCCATCCCTTGGAGATTTTTCTTCATAAAACTCCAACAAATATTATCAAAAGCTTTCTCCGCATCTACAAAAATTAAAACAGCCTTCCTATTAATATCCACTTCTAGCATTTCCAAAATATCTATGATGTTCCTCACATTGTCTGACATATGTCTCCCCGGAAGAAAGCCAGTTTGGTCCTTTTGAATCTCCCCTATCAACACTCTCTTCAATCTTTTTGCCAAAATGTCTGCAAAAATTTTGTAATCCACATTAAGTAGTGATATAGGGCGGTAGTTTCTAACCTGGTTCTTTTCATTCTCAGTTTTCGGTATAAGTGAAATGAAAGCTTCTTTCCACGATTCGGGTGCCTTTTTCCCCTCCAAAATTTCATTACACACTTCTTTCAGTGGTGGTATTAGCCATTCCTTCAGCGCTTTATAATATCTGGCGGTCAAACCATCTGGTCCTGGAGATTTTCCCAGTTGCATATTCTGAATGGCACCCTCTATCTCTTGTCCTGTTATTTTCTCATTCAAGATCATTTTACTTTGCTCTGAAATTTTTGGTAGTCCATACTTCTTAATAAATTCTTCTATTTCTTGTTCGTTAACTGGCCCTTGTGCATATAATTTCCTGAAAAAACTTTGAAAACAATTACTTATCTCGTTTGGTTTGGAAATGATCTTTCCATCCACTTCTAAACTTGTCACAGTGTTCATTTTTTGCCTCTTTTTCAGTTGCCATGATAGAAGTTTCCCACATTTATCCGCCGATTCGAATGTCTTTTGTCTCATTTGCTTTATTTTCCATTCTATCTCTTGATTCATCAATTCCATATATTGCGTCTGATAATACTTTATTTCTCTCAAAATCTCATGAGACTTTGGTTTAGACCTCAATTTCTTTTCACAGAGAACATGAAATAAAGCCTAATTAAGAACATTACAACTGATAAAAGAATTTGGACAGGTGGCAGGATTCAGTTCTTCCTCTACCACAAATTTAATTAGCATTATTCCATAATTGGGGGCTCCATTTCTTCCTGAGGCTCTAATCCCTATTTGTCTCCATTTCAGATTCTGAAGAATTTGAAATCAAGGATGACCATGACAAAATTTGCGGAGTGGAGAAGTCACGTAAAAATGTGGTCTGTGGAGGGAGCTGCAGTCAGAGTTCCCGTTCCACTTCCCAGCAAAGAATTCTCATTGGAAAGAAACCCTATCAGTGCATGGAATGTGGAAAGAGCTTCACGGATAGCTACCACCTGACTTCCCATCAAAGAATTCACACAGGGGAGAAACCCTATCAGTGCGTGGAATGTGGAAAGCGTTTCAGGGACAGCTCCAAACTCACTTCCCATCAGAGAATTCATACAGGAGAAAAACCCTATCAGTGCAAGGAATGTGGAAAGAGCTTTAGTCAGAGTTTCTGTCTCACTTCCCATCAGAGAATTCATACAGGAGAAAAACCCTATCAGTGCTTGGAATGTGGAAAAAGCTTCAGTCGCAGATTCTCTCTCACTTCTCATCAAAGATTTCATACAGGAGAGAAACCCTATCAGTGTGTGGAATGTGGAAAGAGTTTCACTACCAGCTCCTATCTCACATCCCATCAGAAAATTCATACGGGAGAGAAACCCTATCAGTGTGTGGAATGTGGAAAGAGCTTCCGTGACAAGCGCTCTCTCTCTTCTCATCAACGAATTCATGCAAGGGAGAAAACTTATCAGTGTGTGGAATGTGGAAAGAGCTTCAGTACGAGCTCCCATCTCACAGACCATCAAAGAATTCATACAGGAGAGAAACCTTATCAGTGCATGGAATGTGGGAAAAGCTTCAGTAGGAGCTCCCATCTCACTTCCCATCACAGAATTCATTCAGGAGAGAAACCTTATCAGTGCATGGAATGTGGAAAGAGCTTCAGTATGAGCTCTTCTCTCAGTTCCCATCAAAGAATTCATACGGGGGATAAACCCTATCAGTGCATGGAGTGCGGAAAGAGCTTCAGTACAATCTCCCATCTCACTTCCCATCAGCGAATTCATACAGGGGAGAAACCCTATCAGTGCGTGGAATGTGGAAAGAGCTTCCGTCGGAGTACCGATCTCAGTTTCCATCAAAGAATTCATACAGGGGAGAAAGCATATAATTGCTTTGAATGTGGAAAGAGCTTCAGTAAAAGCTCTCATCTCAATACCCATCAAAGAATTCACAGAGGGGAGAAACCATATCAGTGTGTGGAATGTGGAAAGAACTTCAGTCAGAGTGCCCATCTCACTTCTCATAAAAGAATTCATACAGGGGAGAAACCCTATCAGTGTGTGGAATGTGGAAAGAGCTTTAGTAAGAGCTCCCATCTCAATACCCATCAACGAATTCATACAGGGGAGAAACCATATCAATGCATGGAATGTGGAAAAAGCTTCTGTCAGAAGGTGAAGCTCACTTTTCATACAAATACTCACAGAATTGTGAATCACAGAATCACAGAATCATAGAATTGTGGAGTTGGAAGTGATGCCTGGTATCATCTAGTCCCCCCCATGCAAAGCAGGAATTGCAACTAAAGCATCCATGACAGGTGACCATCCAACTTCATAAAACCTCGAAAGGATGGAGATTCCAGCACCTTCCAAGGGATTTCATTCCACTAACAGCTCTTGCTGTCAAAAGCTTCTTCCTGATGTGTAGTGTGAATCGCAGTTCTGTTCACCTGAAGCCACTGGTTCGTGTCCTACCCTTTGGAGCAGGAATAAACAAGCTTGCTCCATCTTCTTCTTTTTTATTATTATTTATTTTGGATATATATTCTATTTATTTCCTTTTCTGACAATATCCCACATCAACAAAGCATAAACGAAAACAATACAGCAAAGAAGAATCTTTCCTTTCAAACATTTTAAATAAGTGACAAAAAATCAGAAATCTCTTTTCCTGGTTCCTTTTAACTCTGATTTGTTCATTCCGATGCTCTGGGATGCCTCTCAAACGTAGTGTTGTGTCATTTTGTTTTAATTCCAGAAGTGCAATATTATTTACTGTATCCTTCTGAGTTTCTCTTACTGTGGCTAGCTCTGTTTTCATTCTATCTTGATCCCTTTTTATCTCTCAATTCTCTTCTTTCTTTTTCTTAACTGTCTCCTCCAAAGCTTGGACTGGTTTTTCCAAACCATTAGTTTTACTGGATAGTGTTTTTATTTCTGTTGTCAATTTGTCCATATTTTTGGTGTTATTTCGCAAATCTTTTCCTAATTCCACCAGGATCTCTGCTATATTGGCATCTCCTTAGGTCGTCCCCCTTTTAGTTTGTCCTGGTGTGGATGGTTTCTTTTGTGCAGCCAAGTTTTTTCTGTTAGACTGTTTTTCTTTCCAATTAAATTATTGTTTTTTGTTATTCCGAATGTCTCCACTGGATGTCTCTCCCACTGTTGTCTTGGGGAATATTATTTTCTTTTCTTTCTTCTGTAGTAACCTATGTTATCCATTTGAGAACCACGATATTGTTCTTTTCCCCTCTTTATCACAGTCTTTGAACTCTAATACTTTGAAGGAGCAAGGTTTCAATTACATTAAGTGAGGCAGCTCATCCTCTATTAACATACAGTCTTTTCGTGTCCCCCCCCCCCCCATCTGTATAATTAAAGATTCACAGAAGACTCCGTAACTGCTTGCTTTCTCTCCCCCTGGCAATTTTGCATCCTCTTGACTGGATATATAGTTCAGGGTGGGTATTTATCTCTAATTTTTAAATTGTAACAATTGTAACGATTTTGTTCTCCCTACTCGTGTTTTCTCTCCTCCATGTCTTCTCAAGATGTTATGCTTTACCTTGGCTTTTTCTGCCAGATTTTTTGCACATGCTTCTTTTCCCAATTCTGGAGAGGACTTCCCTTTTTCTCTCCGGAACTTAGCCAAATTGGTTCTTCAATCTTTTCTTCCATTCTATCTTTTCTTTGGCTTTTCTCCTTTTTGGGAAAGCTTCCCACTCCAGCGAGGGTTACAAGACTTTTTGCCGTTGAGGCAATGTGACCCAGTGCCATGGCTCGACCTTCCGGTGCAGAGCTGCCAATTTGGGGGCGAGAATGGAGATCGTTTCAGCAGGTCCTCTCCAGTCTCCCCAGCTTTCCCCAAGGAGGTTTGGGGACACAAAGCATCTGTGGAACCCCCCAGTCTCTAAACATGGCAATGGCACTCCCTGAAGAAAGTCACTGGCTCCTTCTTCCCCTTTGTGGCAAACCGGAAGTCTGTATATTGTGTTTTTATATTGTGCTTGTATGTTGTAACCGCCCTGAGACTTGTGGGTATAGAGCGGTATACAAATTCACTCAATCAATCAATAAATGACAAACTGGGAGGGGCAGCTAATGTCACAAAAGCCAGAATTGGGATTCAAGATGCCATTAACACAGGGGTAGGTAACCTAAGGCCTGGGGGCCGGATCCAGCCCAACAGCCTTCTCAATCCGGCCCGCGGATGGTCCAGGAATCAGCGTGTTTTAATAATAATAATAATAATAATAATAATAATAATTTATTTGTACCCCGCCCATCTGGCTGGGTTTCCCCAGCCACTCTGGGTGGCTTCCAACAAAGATGAGATACACTAAAATGTCACATATTAAAAAATTCCCTGAACAGGGCTGCCTTCAGATGTCTTCTGAATGTCAGGTAGATGTTTATCACTTTGACATCTGATGGGAGGGCATTCCACAGGGCGGGCGCCACTACCGAGAAGGCCCTCTGCCTGGTTCCCTGTAACTTGGCCTCTCGCAGTGAGGGAACTGCCAGAAGGCCCTTGGAGCTGGACCTCAGTGTCCGGGCAGAACGATGGGGGAGGAGACGCTCCTTCAGATATACTGGACCGAGGCCGTTTAGGGCTTTAAAGGTCAGCATCAACACTTTGAATTGTGCTCGTAAACGTACTGGGAGCCAGTGTAGGTCTTTCAAGACCGGTGTTATATGGTCTCGGCGACCGCTCCCAGTCACCAGTCTAGCTGCCGCATTCTGAATTAGTTGTAGTTTCCGGGTCACCTTCAAAGGTAGCCCCACGTAGAGCGCATTGCAGTAGTCCAAGCGGGAGATAACCAGAGCATGTACCACTCTGGCGAGACAGTCTGCAGGCAGATAGGGTCTCAGCCTACGTACCAGATGGAGCTGGTAAACAGCTGCCCTGGATACAGATTTGACCTGTGCCTCCATGGACAGCTGAGAGTCCAAAATGACTCCCAGGCTGTGCAACCTGGTCCTTCAGGGGCACAGTTACCCCATTCAGGACCAGAGAATCCTCCACACCTGCCCGCCTCCTGTCCCCCTGTCTTGTCAGGATTCAACCTCAATCTGTTAGCCGCCATCCATCCTCCAACCGCTTCCAGACACACAGACACTCACACTTCCAGACACTCACACTTCACCGCCTTCACTGGTTCTGATTTAAAAGAGAGGTAGAGCTGGGTATCATCTGCATACTGATGAACACCCAGCCCAAACCTCCTGATGATCTCTCCCAGTGGCTGCACGTAAATGTTGAAAAGCATGGGGGAGAGGACAGAAAGCATGAGGACCCCACAAGTGAGAGCCCAGGGGTCTGAACACTCATCCCCCACCACCACTTTCTGAACACGGCCCAGGAGGAAGGAGCGGAGCCACTGTATAACAGTGCCCCCAGCTCCCAGCCCCTCAAGACGGTCCAGAAGGATGTTATGGTCGATGGTATCAAACGCCGCTGAGAGATCCAGCAGAACTAGGAAACAGCTCTCACCTTTGTCCCTAGCCCACCGGAGATCATCAACCAGTGCGACCAAGACAGTTTCAGTCCCATGATGAGGCCTGAATCCCGACTGGAAGGGATCCAAATGGTCCGCTTCTTCCAGGCGTGCCTGGAGTTGTTCAGCAACCACTCGCTCAATCACCTTGCCCAAGAATGGAAGATTTGAGACTGGGCGATAGTTGGCCATCGTGGCCGCATCTAAAGATGGTTTTTTAAGAAGCGGTTTAATAACCGCCTCTTTCAGCGGGTCTGGGAAGGATCCCTCACGGAGGGAAGCATTCACCACCCCACGAAGCCCATCGCTCAGTCCTTCCCGGCTAGCTTTTATAAGCCAGGATGGGCAAGGATCAAGGAGACAGGTGGTTGGCTTCACTCGTCCAAGCAGCCTGTCCACATCCTCGGAGGTAACAGATTGGAATTGATCCCACACAACTTGACTAGACAGGACTCTAGCACTCTCCCGCCCCGGCCCTGATCCCACGGTGGAGTCTACTTCTTCCCGAATCTGAGCGATTTTATCTGCAAAAAACTGCAAAATCATTGCAGGAGATCATGTGGCCCGTACTGGGCCCCGATGTCGCGGGTGGTTCCGCTAAATTGTGAACCACCTGAAAAAGTCTCCTGCTGCTGTTTTCTGCAGATGCAATAGAGGCGGCGAAGAAGGTCTTCTTCGCCGTCGCTATCGCCACTTGGTAGGCTCGACGTTGAGCTCTAACCTGTGTCCGGTCAGATTCGGAATGAGTTATCCGCCACCGGAGCTCTAGCCGTCTCAGCGATTGTTTCATTGCTCTCAGATCCGTGGAAAACCACGGGGCTCTCCGGTCTCCATGCAATCGGAGAGGGTGCTTCGGAGCGAAACAGGCAATAGCCCTGGTTAACTCCGTATTCCAGCGGGCCACCAGGGAATCGGCTGAAAGGCCATCAACATGGGATAAAGCATCCCCTACCACACTCTGGAAACCATTTGGATCCATTAAGTGGCGGGGGCGGACCATCTGAATCAGTCCCACCTCCCTGCAGAGGGGATGGGTCGCAGAGAAGTCCAGTTGCACCAGGAAGTGATCTGACCATGGCACTTCTTTCGTTTCGCTTTTACTTAGTGTCAGATCACCAACATCCATAGAGGTAAACACCAGGTCCAAGGCATGTCCACGGCTATGGGTTGGGCCAGACTTATTCAGGGACAGCCCCATGGAGGCCATGCTTTCCATGAAGTCCTGAAGTTTTACATGAGTAGAATGTGTCCTTTTATTTAAAATGCATCTCTGGGTTATTTGTGGAGCCTGCCTGGTGTTTTTACATGAGTAGAGTGTGTGCTTTTATTTTAAATGCATCCCTGGGTTATATGTGGAGCACAGGAATTTGTTCATTATTTTTTTTCAAAATATAGTCTGGCCCACCACATGGTCTGAGGGATGGTGGACCAGCCCACGGCTGAAAAAGGTTGCTGACCCCTGCATTAACAGATTGGAGAACTGGGCCCAAGCTCAGAAAATGAGTTTCAATAGGCAGAAAAGTGAAGTTTTGCACTTAGGAAGAACCAGATGCACCAATATAAGATGGGGGTTTGATGGACAGCAGAGTCTGGGGATGCAGTGCCTGAGAATTCCACCAGAGGGCCAGAGCCTCTTTTTGATTGGCTACCCAGAGGGGGGTGGAGCCAGCACTTTTGGAGGGAACATAAAAGGAGCTGTTTCTGTGGGAATTTTTAGAAGGGGCTGGATTTGAGATGGGAGAAAGGGATGGTTGAGAGAAGATAGGGATGGGAAGAGCGGTTGACGGAGGATCTAGACACATCAGAGAAGCACTTCAGTTAAAGGAGTTGTAAATTCAAACAGGGAAAACAGGTGGAGAAAAACGGGACTCCACAGTGCCATCCGGTGCCACAATATTATATTGCATATACAATGCTTATCAATCGCTTTTTCTTTACCAATCTAGCTGAGTTTGCATGGAAGAATTTGGGTGGAGAGTCAGGACCTTGGCCCAAAAAGCAGGGTTTCCCCTAATCTATCCCATTTTCTGGGTGGGGTGGGGGGGGTGGGGGGGTGGGAGCACAGCCACCCAGCTAGGTTTAGAGGACAGGGCCAAGGGGTATAGCCAAGCATTTGAATGCAAATGCACCCAAAGCCTTCAAAATGTGCACTTCCCTCCATTTAGCAACAGAGTTCCCCAGCTCAGCAATGTGTACTGGGGTCAAGCCGGCATCATCAACATTGTCTTTTACTTCAGTTCATAAAATTTATACACCGCTTGATTTTAAAAGCAGCAACCACCACAAAAAAAAGATCAAAACCAGAACAGAGTCCTTAAGAATGGAACAGAGGTTGGCTGGCACATGGTGCATCGGGAGGAAGGAGGGCGAGTGCCTTGCATGAGTGCTAATCTTTCCACTAGCATAATTTAGTTGAATTACCACCCACTACTGTTTTATGAGGGACGCGGGTGGCGCTGTGGGTTAAACCACAGAGCCTAGGACTTGCAGTTCGAATCCCCGTGACGGGGTGAGCTCCCGTTGCTCAGTACCTGCTCCTGCTAATCTAGCAGTTCAAAAGCACGTCAAAGTACAAGTAGATAAATAGGTACCACTCTGGCAGGAAGGTAAACGGCATTTCCGTGCGCTGCTCTGGTTCGCCAGAAGTGGCTTAGTCATGCTGGCCACATGACCCAGAAGCTGTACGCCGGCTCCCTTGGCCAGTAAAGCGAGATGAGCGCCGCAACCCTAGAGTCGTCCACAACTGGACCTAATGGTCAGGGGTCCCTTTACCTTTACTGTTTTATGAGAAGCCAAGTTTCCCTGCCTACAGAGAACCAGTTGGTTCCAAAAAGTAGAGGGGCAAAAAGAGAGGCAGTCCAGACCCCCCTGAATGGCAGGTGCATAAAAGGGAGAGTTGGCCAACGGGGCCAGTGAGGAGAAGAGTTCGAAACCTGTGGAAGAAGAGCAGCCCAGCCACTCTCCCTGCCCTCTGCACAGACCCCTCTGACCTGGCTCGCCCTGGCCCACATCTGCACAAAGGTGTAAGGAATGAGTGAATGAATCTTTATTTGTGTCAGTCATCAGCCATAGCAATAAAACAATATGATTTACAAAGAATATAGATTTTTGAAGTCCATTATATAAAATACATTTTAGGATTTTGGATTAATAGTCAAATAGTGGATCTTATTCTAATTGCCCTGGCTAAAAACCTTGCAACCTTTGCTGTCACCTGCTCATCTGGATCTGCCAAGAGAAAGGACACTGTGACAGTGGTTGGGCAAATCGGAATGGACAATAAAAGAGGGGTGATAACTGTTGGCTATTTGCAGTATGGCAGCGCTGCAGAGAGCTTGCTGGGGAGACCATGCATTAAAAAGGGACTAAAAAATAACTTAAACAAGGTTTTAATAACAAAAACAAAAACTCCATTTACACTAAATACATCAACAACCATGACCCAACCACCTGTTATCATAAAGCAGCAATGCAGCAGCAAGCAAAGGCTCTAGCAGCTCAGGCAGCTGCTTGTGGCTGGAAAGCCAAACAGGAAGTTTGTGACTGTTGCCATGGGAACAAAGGGGCAGTCCATTCTGTACTGAGCACCGGATGTTAGCTCAGTGTGTGTGTGTCATATGACCCGTACTGGAAGTACATGGGTGGAGTTTATTCTTACTGCTGTGGAGTGCAGACATGTTTCTCTGTACTGATGTAAGGGACAGAAATAAAAGATGTAAATAGATTTCTGTCTGCTTCTTTCCCCTCCCTGGGGGACACCAAAGGGGAGAGAGGATGAACGGTGTGTTCCTCTCACACATCTGAGAAGAATCGCCGAGACCTCGGCTGCTTATCAGCAGAGTGGAGCAGCGGGGAGGTCGCCAAGGAATATCTGCTGGTGCCTGGAAGACTGGCACATCCCTCTGACCGAGGCAGAATTCCAACAGTGGTAGCAGAGGATGGTTGCTGTTTTCTTCGATCCATGGGAGTCTGCATCAAGGAGTAGCAGAGCTACTGTTTTCATCGCTCCATGGAAGCCTGAAGTGAGAGGCTAATCCCTCTGCAGCCAGAAGCTGACCAGACGAAGCTGAGCCAAAGCAACGGAGCCCAAGGTATGAGATTTCGGGCTTAAAAGAGTGAATGCAGATTGAGTCATTCTCTGCTTCACAGGGAGCAGCGTCTGGGAAAACAGCTCCAAGTTAGAAGAGGCCTGCATTCCAGACATTCTTGTGGTTTCCTGTCCAAGGAAAGGAATGTACTGTTGCTAAGCAACGCTGTACAGTCAGGCTGTGCCTCAGAGAGGCGAAAACAATCTATGTTTTGACTTAGGCTCTCACGAACTGTTGGAAGAAACATTCCAACGCAGCCAGTGTCAGAGCTGCCAGGTGCACAAGAGTGTAAACAAACCAGCTTTTGGATTTTAGAGGCTTGTGTTTGAGAGTTAAAGGCAAAGGACTCAAAATGGATGCAAAGAAGGGAAGTTTGCCTTCTCCATCCCTCCTGACCAATGACAATTATGCATCTTGGTCTATTAAGATGAAGGCCCTGCTGCAGAATCAGAGACTGTTTGGGGTGATTGAGAACCCCATCCCTGCAGCACCAACACGTGCTTGGGAGTCACAGGATGTGAAGGCCAGAACGGCTATAATTCTGTGTGTGTCAGACTCGCAGCTTATCCATATACAAAATTTAGAGCACGTGAAAGAAGTTTGGGACACGCTGAGAAGGACACATCAGAGAGATGCAGGTTCTTCAGCGTTGCTGTATTTTGAGAAGCTGACCAACCTGAGGCTTGCGCCTGATGGAGATGTTCAAGCGCACCTGACGGAAATGAAATTTCTGCGTCAACAGATGGTGGAACGTAATTTCCATCTGCAAGAGGAAGTGTTTTGCTTCATGGTGATAAACAGCCTGAATCGGACTTACAAAACCGTTGCCAGTCAGCTGGGGTCTCTCCCAGCGAACGATCTCACTTCGGAGAGGGTCTATGCGGTTGTTCTTTGTGAACATGACAGACTTGCTGCACTGGAAGTCAAGGACAGGGGGAGACAAGAACGGAGTTCTAACGCCCCCACTGCTGTTGCTACTGGAGAAAATGCTGTAGCTTTAAACGTTGTCCGATGTTACAATTGTGGACAAACTGGGCATCTTCAGCGGAGCTGCAAGAAGCCACGTCAGAACAAAGGAGCCAAGGCGAGCTCCACAAAGTCTGAGGCGTCAGGCAAAGGTCATACCATCCCAAAGGCAAAGACTGCGAAAGCTTTGATGTCGCTAAAAGCCACACCAGAAGCGGGGAATTTCTTTGTCATCGATACTGGAGCCACAGTTCACATGACAGGACACAGAGGACTATTTTCTACGTTTAAGAAGCAAAGCTTCACTGTGCAACAAGCCAACGGTCAAGAGGTGGAAGCCACCGGAATTGGGACTGTGTATCTTGAAAGTCTGAACTTGACTATAAGCAATGTTTATTTGGTTCCAGAGTTGAAGTATAATCTGCTCAGCGCTTCGCAGATCGCCAAGAAGGGACTAAAACTGTTCTATGATGATGAGAACTGCGAGATCTACAAAGATGGAGAGCTGTATCTTTCTGCCAAAGAGAAAGATGGACTGTATTTGTTGACTTTTGATCAAAGTGATTACATGGAATGTAATTCTTGTGATTCTAACATGATTTCTTTTGCAGGTCTGACCAAGGAGAACGCCAAGAAGGTCACCTCGAGGGTCAACAGGGCATTTCAGCGGGTGTACGCTGATGTAATTGGTCCTTTAGCACCTTCTAGAGGCAATGCAAAGTATTACCTAATATGTGTTGATTCATTCACAGGTTTTGTCTGGATTTATCTTTTGGAGAGACCAAAAGACGCCTTAGAAAGTTTTAAAAAGTTTTGTGACAAGGTTAAAAATATGCATGATGCTGACATAGATTGTCTTTGCACAGATGAGAAGCCAATTTTTCTTTTACGGGATTTCCAGAGGTTCCTGAAGAAGAAAGGGATAAGACACAAAATTGCTAGTTCCGAAGAAGCTTGGAAGAGATGTGTCTGTGTTAGGGTGAACAAAGAATTGCAAAAGGGAATGCATGCGCAACTGCTTAGTTCACATCTGCCACATGAATACTGGGCTGAGTCGCTAATGTCGTATTGTTATACGTGGTTGAGAAAGTTTTCAAAAGAATTGGGAAGTTCTCCTTTTGAGAAACTGTTCCACAGAAAACCTTCTGTTGCCCATTTCAAGGTTTTTGGGTCTCATGTGAGAACAGAAGCTCCAGGTGGAGTAAAGAATGCCAGAGGCATTTTTGTGGGTTATGAAAAGGGTCTCTACAGAGTAATTTTGTCTGAATCCGGTCAGGTGATTCTCACAAAATTTCTAGAGAGTGCCCCTGAACAGGAGAGAGTGATTGTTCACACATTTCCCACTGGTGATGATTCTGATTCTGATGATGATGATGAGTTTGACCGTATTGAGTTCAGTAGTACTGATGATGACAGCGATAGCTCAGACAGCTCAGTTGTCACAGTCATTGAGAGGAAATCTCACATAATGACTAGACCCTCAGAAGAGGAGGATGAACCACTGATTAAGCTTAGTACTGGTTCTCTAGAGAGTTCAGAGGCTGAACCAGAAAGCAAAGAAGAGCAGCACCTCTTACGTAGGTCTGAGAGAGCAACGAAGAGTGTACCACCCAAGAGGTATTCACAAGAGTTTGCTAACCTAGCTATTGCATGTGTTGCTGTTGTAAACGACCAAGGTCAAATTGAAGCTGTGTCTGAGTCAGAGACAAAGGCACAACAGAGAGTTGTCAACCAAGGTAATGCAGAAGCACTCATTCCTTGGAAGCCACACAACCAGAGAGGTACATTGGTAAAACCAGTGGCGGGTAGTTCCAAGGGTGGAACTGAAACAACAGGGGAATGTTATAAGTATAACAACTGTTTGTTTTCTTCTCTGGATGACGCTTTGCTTGCAGCACGCATTGATACTTTAGGGGGAGTATGTTATCATAAAGCAGCAATGCAGCAGCAAGCAAAGGCTCTAGCAGCTCAGGCAGCTGCTTGTGGCTGGAAAGCCAAACAGGAAGTTTGTGACTGTTGCCATGGGAACAAAGGGGCAGTCCATTCTGTACTGAGCACCGGATGTTAGCTCAGTGTGTGTGTCATATGACCCGTACTGGAAGTACATGGGTGGAGTTTATTCTTACTGCTGTGGAGTGCAGACATGTTTCTCTGTACTGATGTAAGGGACAGAAATAAAAGATGTAAATAGATTTCTGTCTGCTTCTTTCCCCTCCCTGGGGGACACCAAAGGGGAGAGAGGATGAACGGTGTGTTCCTCTCACACATCTGAGAAGAATCGCCGAGACCTCGGCTGCTTATCAGCAGAGTGGAGCAGCGGGGAGGTCGCCAAGGAATATCTGCTGGTGCCTGGAAGACTGGCACATCCCTCTGACCGAGGCAGAATTCCAACACCACCAACCCGTCCCCCAGGGTAATGGGAGAGCTCGGTGCTGCTCCTTATATACTAGACCCAGTTGCTGACACACCTTAATCAATGCAACTCAGCAGCACCTGCTATGTTTCACAGCTGTAAAGCTGGGTCTCGTTATTTTGCTCTGGCCCTTGCTCTGGCCCCTTAAAGACATACACATCGGGTGGAACAATGATGAACCTTTACATTTAAAGAAACCATTCAACAATAACCTGATTCCTCTTTATAAAAAGTGCAAGCCAAAAAGACATGCGCCAGCAGTTTGGTACTGCCATCTCCATGGGGCCATAAGCATTTTCTGTGTGGAATCTGCGGGAATCGTCCCTCAAGTCCAGCCAAAGTCAATCTTGCAAAAGTACAGAGGTGCCTCGCAAGACGAAATTGATCCGTTCCGTGAGTCTCTTCGTCTAGCGTTTTTTTCGTCTTGCAAGCCCATTGACAGCTTAGCGGATTAGCGCTATTAGCGGTTTAGCGGCTTTTAGCGATCAGCTGATAAGCGGCTCACAGGGGTGACTGAATTTATGGGACTGGCAGAGATGACCGGCAGAATTCGTGACCAGAGGAGAGAGACAGTGGAAGAGGACTGGGAAAAATTTAAAATTTATCTTAAAAACTGTTGTAAAATTTCGGAATGTTAAGATGTCAAGGGATTTGATATAAAGAATTACAGCTGTAAAAATTTAAGATTAAGAAATTTTTTAAAGAGAATTAAATATAAAAATGGATGAAGGATTGCTAAAAAATTTTAAAACAAGGATGCAGTGAAGGGGAGGCATGGGGAAGTCGTGTTATGTTTGTTTGTTTTTTGTTTGTGTTGTAAAATTAATAAAAATTATTTTTTTTAAAAAAAAAAAGATAAGCGGCTCACAGGGAGCGGATCACAGACCAACCCAGAGCAAAAATAAAATGAGCATCTCTGGGATTGTGCAATGCAGGAGAGAAAAGGCAGAGAGGACTGAGCAGGGTGGACTCGGCTTGGCAAGGGTTAAAGGGAACCGAGCTGCATTCCTAGAGAGGACAGGAAGTAAGGGGGGGCCAGGTCCTCCAGAGGAAAAGCCCCTCCCTCCCCTTCCTGCAAGCGGGGGGGGGGGGGCAGGGTTGCTTTCTGCTATTGCAAAGGCTGCATTGCTCTCTCCCAAGGGGATCTGGTGAGTCTCTTCCTCCTCCCCCCCCCCAGAGGGTGCAGTGGGGAGAAGGGGGGGGTCCCTGGGCTGCAGGAGAGGGTGGATCGTGGGGGGGGGGGAGCCCCAGGGAGCAGGGGGTCCTGCCAGGGAGGGGCGAGGTTTGCAACTACAGTACTCTATATTCTGCATTTGTATAAAGAGGCTGCTTACTCCTTTGGGAAGGGCAATCCTCTCCTGGGATCTGGTGAGTCTCCTCTCCCCCCCCCCCGAGGGTGCAGTGGGGAGAAGGGGGGCGTCCCTGGGCTGCAGCAGGGGAGGGTGGCTCATGGGGGGGGGAGCCCCAGGGAGCAGGGGGTCCTGCCAGGGAGGGGCGAGGTTTGCAACTACAGTACTCTATATTCTGCATTTGTATAAAGACGCTGCTTACGCCTTTGGGAAGGGCAATCCTCTCCTGGGATCTGGTGAGTCTCTTCCTCCCCCCCCCCCCGAGGGTGCAGTGGGGAGAAGGGGGGGGGGTCCCAGGGATGCAGCAGGGGAAGATGCCTGGGGGGCCCTGATCTGCTCATGCACAGAAAAGCAGAGACTTCAGTGAGGGAGGGGCGAGGTCACACGAAGTCTGCAACTACAGTACTGTATGTTCTGCATTTGTATAAATGTGCTGCTTGCTCCTTTGAGGAGGTGTCTGTGGGTCAGGGGGAAAGGGGCACGCAAATAAACCCCCTTCAGATTTAGGAATCAGCCACGTGTGTTAGCATAGGCTGCAGCCAGACAGAAAGGTTTGGACAATAGATAAAAGAAATGGAAAGCAACAACTTATGCAAGAAATCAATAAATCCTTTTGGAAGATGGAGGTGCCGAGTTGAACTGTGGAACTCCCTCCCACAGGAGCCGGGGGGGGGCACCAACCCGGGTGGCTTGAAAGAGGATGGGGCCAGTTCATGGAGGAGGAGGAGAGGGCGGTGGGGGCTCCTGAATCCCCCAGGAGGAGAGCTTGGCTCTTGTGCTCCAGTCCTGCAGGGGAGCAAGGCAGGAGAGGCACCAGGCTGCCCTGTGGTCAGAGGAGACTGGACGCAAGAGGGACCCTCTGGCCTCATCCTGGCTGGCACACTTGCGCCCATTCGGACATGCAAGCCCCCAGAGGATCTTTGGAGACTGAACAGAAAGCCCTGCTGAGAATCAGGGAAGGTCTCACCATCTAAGGCAGGAGAGGACCTGCTGGGAAGGAGCAAACCTGGGCTGGGGGTGAAAGAGGCAGCCCCCCCCCTGCCCACTGCTGAGAGTGGTTGGGAGACCCTCTCTCTCCATCCCGTCCCCCCGATTCAGCTCCCTTTCCTAGAGATCTCTGGGGGTGGGTGTCTCCCAGCAACTCTCAGCATCCTTAGCCAAGTACAGTTCCAGGCTTTTTGGAGGAAGCCAGTACTCTTGGAAGTGGCCTGATCCTGAAGATGCAGCGCCGGTTGGGTCCCGGGTGTGTTTGTTGTCTTTTTATTCTCTTTCTGGAATAACTTTCTGCTGGGGTTTTGTATATCACAAAAAATAATACAACGTATTTGCAGCAAGATCTGCAACATATGTTTCACTACTAGTAGTCTGTGTATAGCTTCTTAGTTCGTGAGTTAGTTTAAACCAAAACAGAAAAAGGGGAAATTAAAAAAAATAATTGTCCAGCAGCACCTTAGAGACCAACTAAGTTTGTTCTTGTTATACAGTAAGCTTTCGTGTGCATGCACACTTCTTCAGATACAGGCCTGTGTGTATCTGAAGAAGTGTGCATGCACGCGAAAGCTTGTACCAAGGTGCTACTGGACAATTTTATTTATTTTTTTATATATGTCGACTGCGTCAGACCAACACGGCTACCTGCCTGAATCTGGGAAAAGGGTAAACAGGACATTCAGCACCCCACAGTCAAACACATAGTCAAGAGCCCTTGTGGATGTGCTTGGGGTAAATAGGAGTAATAGTCATTTCTCCTCTTAAGTGGCGAATGAAACAGGATAACATGCTCGTCTGTTGAAGAACCTGGGAGAATGCAAATAGAATGCAATGATTTTTGTTTGAATTCAAATTTAGATCAACCAGATTGTGCCAAATGATAATGGGGAGGGAGTGTGTGTGTGTGTGTGTGTGTGTGTGTCTTCTTGGGCCTTTATTCTCCCCCCACATGAGCCTTAAGGGAACATGTTGGATCCAGGAGTATCCCAAGATTACTAAGAAAAAGGGACCCCACCCCAGTAACCCCCCTCTCCCGTCTCCAGTTGCCTGCAGATTTGTCATGGTAATTTCCTGGGCAGAGTCAGGGCTGTGGTACAGTCCGACCTACACTGGTTACTAGCAAGTCCCATACAAACTTGCTCAGGGAACCATTTTTCTTCTCCTTATTGTGCATCAGCATTATAACAGAACAACGTATTTGCTTTGTAGGATTTGCTAGCACCTCTCATTAGCACAGGCAGAACTTGGCAGAAGACCAAAGGGTTCCTTCTGATCTCTCAGAGGCTCCCTCAGAGCACAGATGGATGAGCGAGACACAGCTGGCCCTGGAGCAGGAAGAGGCCATGCCAACCAAACTGGGAGCAGAGGGGGATTCTGGGAAAACTCTGTACTGAAAATCCTGGGTGAGGAGGACACCCTCCGCTCAGAGGTGCAGAGCCAGCAGTTGAGGCAGTTCTGCTGCCAGGAGGCCAAAGGACCTCGAGAGGCTTGCAGCCAACTCTACCACCTTGACCGTCAGTGGCTGAAGCCAGAAAGGCACACGAAAGCTGAGATGCTGGACCTGGTGATCTTGGAGCAGTTCCTGGCTGTCCTTCCCCCGGAGATGGAGAGCTGGGTGAGGGACTGCGGAGCCGAGACCAGTTCCCAGGCGGTGGCCCTGGCCGAAGGTTTCCTCCTGAGTCAGGCAGAGGAGAGAAAGCAGGTGAGAAGAGACTTCCCTCTGGGTACTCCCAAGGGGCTCCAAACAGGACAAAGAACATCCCATAATGCTTTATTGATGGCCCATCCTTTTTGTGGGAAGGCATCCATGGAATGAGATCTAGCACCCTTAACATTTGTCATTCTCTTTCTAACATTTCTTACCATTCACTTACTGTTTTGAATCCTTGTTGTTCTTTCAGGGAAAGGATCATTTTGCAGAAATGGACCTGGATTCCTGTGAGGCAGAGAGGCCTCCGTTGGACACCAGAGAGAGGCCACTGGGTAAGGAGGAAGGTGGCTTTTCTCCATTTGTTCTCGTTCTGTTGGTTTCCCAACTAATCTGTGGGTTCTTTTCATCTTGTGTTCTTTTGGGGCGGGGGGCTGTTGGGAACAAGGGTCCAGAGGAAGGGAGAAGTACTTTTGCACAACTAACATATGAAATGGGCACAAACGTCCAACTGCACTCAGCAGGAAAGGCTTTCTGAAAGGCCCATCTGTAGTTAGAGATGCCCTATTTCACCTGTGAGAGAAGCGGGCACTCCTGGCATCCTGATTACATTTTTTCTCTTACAGATGACACAATGATACTGGCTAGATCTCTTCATTCATCCTTTCATGATGGCAGAATGGAAGCAGTGGATGTGGATCCAGATCAGGTCAGGGGAAGCTGCCTTGTGGGGACAGAGGCCAAGAGGTGAAACAATGTCATAGCTCAATGAGTGGTGGTGAACAACACTGTTGTCTCAGAGGAGGACATTTCCCTTTTTCTTTCAGGGTCCAGTGTGCTTTGAAGATGTTGTTGTTCGTTTCACGGATGAGGAGTGGGCGTTGCTGGATCCTGTCCAGAGAGCTCTGCATAAAGAAGTCATGGAGGAGAATCGTCGGATCGTGGCCTCTCTTGGTAAGGCTCCTTGTGGGATCATAATATCTGTTTTTAAATTCAAAACAGCTCTCTGTGACGAACCTCATATATTTTCTTAAAATTCAACAGGGCCCCCTTAAATCACCTGCGATTACAATATTCCCACAATAAACCTTGAACTGTGAATTATTCTTTTCACCGTGAATGTTCTTTGTCTAGTTGCAGCTACTTAAACACTTATCAGACTGGTCTGAATTGCCCAGCCAATTTTAAATGTAAACCTATGAGTTGTTAGGGAAGTTGTAGTAGCTCCTGTCAGGTTTTCTGTTTTTGTTTTTGCTCCTGTCAGTCTTTGGTTGACCAAAGAGAAGATGCCATGATGTAGCCAAAGAAAATCCATTCAAGAGAAGAGCCAGGCTTATTGAATCACAGGTTCATCTAAGGATATCAGTTGAGACTTCCAGTTTGGCAATAGGGCATGTGCCCAGTTCTTAGGAACTGACTTGGATCACCCCAAAGGGTCGGGGGAAAGTGAGAAGGGGACCCCCCAAAAGCTCAAGAGGGTTTCTTGAGTCCCGAAAGTGTCCAGCAATGGTGGGAAGTAATGTTTATCAATTGACAGCATTTGCAGATGACCTTGTAATTATTGTGGAAGACCCTAGGGATGGTATTGGCAACCTAAGACCCACAGGGGTTGTTTAACCTTTCCACGAGCCACCCTGGAACTGAGCCACCCACTTGGCGAGTCCCCACATGCTGTGGTAAAGTGGCGCAGGGACGTGCTTCCGTGGAACCGGAAATCGCATTTGCACCTGCGGAGGGATCTCCGTTGGATTGAACTGCCCAGGCAAGGTAAACCTTGCTGACCCCTGCCCTAGGGTTAGTACACCGAGGGTCTTAAATTAGATTTATGAGTTTGCGCAAATCGCAGGTTTCAAATTGAACAAGGGTAAAATGAATATGTTGGTGAAAAATATGTTGGAACAAATAAAAATGAATTAAACCAATTATGGAACTGACAATAAATAAAAAGGTCAAATATTTAGGAGTTTCATTAACAAAATCTATAAATCTCTTTAAGGATAACTATACAACTACCTAGAGACGTGGATGGCGCTGTGGGTAAAACCTCAGTGCCTAGGACTTGCCAATCGTATGGTCGGCGGTTCGAATCCCCGCAGCGGGGTGAGCTCCCGTCGTTCGGTCCCAGCTCCTGCCCACCTAGCAGTTCGAAAGCACCCCTAAGTGCAAGTAGATAAATAGGGACCGCTGTATAGCGGGAAGGTAAATGGCGTTTCCATGCGCTGCACTGGTGCTGGCTCGCCAGAGCAGCTTTGTCACGCTGGCCACGTGACCCGGAAGTGTCTTTGGACAGCGCTGGCTCTCGGCCTCTTAAGCAAGATGAGCACACAACCCCAGAGTCTGTCACGAGTGGCCCGTTCGGGCGGGGGTACCTTTACCTTTACCTTTATACAACTACCTAGAGAGAAATAAAGACAAACTTAAGAGTTTTGGGGAATGATATCTGTGATAAAAATGAATGTAGTGCCTAGAATTTTATTTTTATTCCAAACAATTTCAGAAAGATATTTCAAAATTTATCTGGGAAGGGGAGAAGCCAAGAATGAAATGTAAGATGTTAATAGATTCCAAAGACAGAGGTGGCTTCTCCCTACCAGGTTTAAAGTTGTATTATGAGGCGTCCAGTCTTTGCTGGCTACAGGAGTGGAATATTTTTTAAAAACCAACCCCAGATCTTTTAGCTATGGAAGGACATGATGATAGATTTGGTTGGCATGCATATCTATTGTATGAGAAAGTGAAGGTACACAGAGGATTCCTGAAACATGTGGTAAGAAAGTCAATAAATGAGTTATGGGATATATATAAAACTTTTTTAGAAGAGAAAACGCCGTGGTGGATCTCCCTGCTAGAAGTGATATCATGAAGAAACTAAATATGAGAAAGAATTGGGTAACATATAGGGAGTTATTAATGGAAGTGGAACAGCAACTACAATTTAAAAAGTTTGAAGATATAAGAGACCTCCTAACAGATTGGTAACAGTATCACCAGTTAAATGAAGTTTTTTAAAATAGATAAGAGAAAGGGTTTTGCAAATGAAATATTGAGGTTTGAGAAGGAATTGTTGGAAAACAACGTAAAACTACTTTCACAAATTTTCCAAAAATAATAATAATTTAATGCCATTTTGCTGAATAAAAAAATCCTCTTAATACTGCCTTACTGGTGTCCCAAACTATTTTGATGTCCATTCCTTTATTTAGGTTGAGTTCAAAAAATTATTTTAGCGTCAGTTTGGCCTTTTGCAGGATCTTATCATCGATTAATAGATTCTCATTTAGTCTCCATCTCATTGGTCGTTTTCCCTCTTTCTTTAACCAAACTGAGACTGCATTATGATCCAAAATAGTTTTAGGTTTTATTTCAGCTTTTCTAACTCTCAATGTTAATTCCTTAGTTATCCAAATGGCATTTATCCTTCCCGCTGAGTTATTGGGTCTGAAATATGGGTATATTCTCTTTTAGTTGGGTGTTTTGTTCTCCATGCATTGTAAATGTTTATAGTTTCTGTCATTCAAAAGAAGAGAAGTAGTTTTGATTGTTTGTTTTCTGTTTTTCTCTTTGTTCTATCCAATTCTGGGACAGGCACTCCATTTAAATCACCTAGGAGAATTATCTTTTCTCCCACATATTCTGCTGTTGTTTCCTCAAGTAATTGGTGAAATTCACTTTTTTAAAATTTGGGGCGTAGATACCAATAATTACGAATTTTTCTCCTTGGGCCAAAATCTTGATAATGACTATCCTTCCTTCTGGATCTTTATATAACAGCATGAGCTGTGGTTTAGCATAAATCACTATGCCCCCTTTTTTGTTTTTTATCTGAGGAAACAAATTCTAGACCTAGTTTCTTATTAAAGAGAACTCTCCTGTGCTTCTGTATGACATGAGGTTCTTGCAAACTGTAATGGTTATATGGGGTTGCTCGTGCGTAAGTTGCCGCCACTCCTGGCTAGGTAGCCTGGTTAAACCCTTTCTGTCTGGACAGCCCTTCACTTCGTGGCTGTTCAGTCGCTAGCAGAATCCGTCAGTGGGCGTTTCTTAAATCTCTTCCAGCAAAGAAGCTATTTGACGCCAAGTCTACGCCTACTTTCCCTGCGTGGAAGTCTTCTGCGCAGGGTGGGTGTGGGCAGTGGAGGACCTGTGCTCTCCCCGCTGGTCTCCAGCGAAGAGTCCTGGAGCCCCCTCTCAGATTCCCCCATCCGCCCCCCTTTATCCCTGGTGTTACGCTGATTTCCTTCCCCAGCCGATGAGTTCCCTCTCTCCCTGCTTGGCCCTTCTCCGGCATCGCTTGGGAGCCCTGCCTCCACTTCTGGCTCCGATGTCAGTTCCCTGACACAAACATATCAAATCTAGTTTTTGCTTATTTAAAGCATGCTCCATCTTAATTCTTTTTGCCTTGTCATTTAGTCCATTCACGTTCCATATTAGAATTTTTAAATCCATTGGGAGCTCGAAGGCTGTTCATCCAGAGGCAAGCAGCAGCCATCCGGAAGTCCCATAACTCCATGTAAATTAGCAAAAATGTATGGAACAGGTTTTAACATTTGCTAGAAATGTAAAGAGAAAGAAGGCAACTTTTATCATATGTAGTGGAATTGTAAAATAATGAAAGAGTTCTGGGAAAGTAAATAATGAACTAAAAAACAGTTTAAAATGGCATTTGTTAAAAACCCAGAATCTTTATTATTAGGAATTATAGGTGCAGAAAAACCGAAGGTGCAGAAAAAACATTTTATGTATGCAATGAAAGCCATGTGAATGATTGTGGCCCAGAGATGGTAATATGATAAGGTCCCTACAAGAGAGGAATGACAAACTAAATGGATGGACTATGCTGAGATACAAGAATGACTGGGAAAATCTGAAACCACAAAGACCAAGACTTCATTAAAGAATGGGGGAAATTCACATTGTATTTGGAAAAACACTGTAAACAACTGAAAGCTTTACAAGGACTTAAATAACACTGGTAATGTAACAAGGACTTGAGATACTATGGAAAAATGAAATAATACAAAAAGATAAAATATGCAGAAGAAAAGGATAAATATGTAACCCAGGGAGGGGTGGTGGGAAGTCCAAGAGTTCAAGAGAATCCTGTATTTCTTATTATTTCTATTAGATTATCTATGTAAACCTTTAATTGAAAATCCAATTAAAAAAATTATTATATAAAGGATGTCAGTTGATCCCTGCTAATATATGCATCCAACCCTGTAGTAAAAACCATTCATCTAACCCATGAGTTATTCTTCTATTACCAATGTTAACAAGTATTCTTCATGAATTGTGGGCTCTTTTTCTCCAATAGGCACTAATCAATTTCTCTCTTCATTGCAGATGAACTGGAAATCAAGACCAAGGGTGACCAGGACATAATCCCCACAATGGAGAAGCCTTATAAATATCTTGAAAGTGGAAAAAGTTTCCATTCCACTTCCATTCCAGATCAAAGAAATCCCACTGGGAAGAAACCCTATCAGTGCATGGAATGTGGAAAGAGCTTCAGTACAAGCTACGATCTCACTAGGCATCAGAGAATTCATACAGGCGAGAAACCCTTTCAGTGTGTGGAATATGGAAAGAGCGTCAGTGCAAGCTCCTCTCTGAGTTCCCATCAGAGAATTCATACAGGAGAGAAGCCCTATAAATGTGCGGAATGTGGAAAGAGCTTTCGTAAGAGCCACCATCTCACTTCTCATCAAAGAATACATACAGGGGGAAAACCCTATCAGTGTGTGGAATGTGGAAAGAGCTTCAGTACAAGCTCCAATCTCACTTCCCATCAAAGAATTCACAGAGGGGATAAACCCTATCAATGCATGGAATGTGGAAAGAGCTTCATTACAATCTTCTGTCTCACTTCCCATCAAAGAATTCATACAGGCGAGAAACCTTATCAGTGCATGGAATGCAGAAAGAGCTTTAGCTATAGCTCTGCTCTTAGTTGCCATCGAAGAATGCATACAGGGGAGAAACCATATCAGTGTGTGGAATGTGGAAAGAGCTTCAGGAAGAGCTCTGACCTCACTTGCCATCACAGAATTCATACAGGGGAGAAACCCTATATTTGTGTGGAATGTGGAAAGAGCTTCAGTAAGAGCTCCCATCTCACTTCCCATCAAAGAATTCATACAGGGGAGAAACCCTATCAGTGTGCGGAATGTGGAAAGAGCTTCAGGAAGAGCTCTGACCTCACTTGCCATCACAGAATTCATACAGGGGAGAAACCCTATAATTGTGTGGAATGTGGAAAGAGCTTCAGTATGAGCTCCCATCTCACTTCGCATCAGAGAATTCATACGGGGGAGAAACCCTTTAATTGTGTGGAATGTGGAAGGAACTTCAGTACGAGCGCCGATCTCAATAAGCATCAGAGAATTCATACAGGGGAGAAACCCTTTCAGTGTGTGGAATGTGGAAAGAGCTTCAGTGCGAGCTCCTCTCTGATTTCCCATCAAAGAATTCATACAGGAGAGAAGTCCTATAAATGTGCGGAATGTGGAAAGAGCTTTCGTAAGAGCCACCATCTCACTTCTCATCAAAGAATTCATACAGGCGAGAAACCCTATCAGTGTGTGGAATGCGGAAAGAGCTTCAGCTGTAGCTCCGACCTCACTTGCCATCACAGAATTCATACAGGGGAGAAACCCTATCAGTGTGTGGAATGTGGAAAGAGCTTCAGGAAGAGCTCTGACCTCACTTGCCATCACAGAATTCATACAGGGGAGAAACCCTATCAGTGCATGGAATGTGGAAAGAGCTTCAGTATGAGCTCCCATCTCACTTCCCATCAGAGAATTCATACAGGGGAGAAACCCTATCCGTGTGTGGAATGTGGAAAGAGCTTCACTCAAAGCTCCAGTCTCACTGTCCATCAAAGAATTCATACAGGGGAGAAACCCTATAATTGTGTGGAGTGTGGAAGGAACTTCAGCACGAGCTCCGATCTCGCTAAGCATCAGAGAATTCACAGAGGGGCAAAATCCTAGCAGTGCATGGAATGTGGAAAGTGCTTCAGCCACAATGTCACTTCCCATCAAAGAATTCATATGGGAGAAACCATACAATTGCTTCAGCTATAGCTCCTCTCTCAGTTCTCATGAAAGAATTCATGGAAAGCGCCGATACAAACATTCATGATACAGCTTTAGGCTTCATGGAAAAGCACACCTCTTTACCCAACCCTTTGGCTGATTGACATCAAATGACCTTTTAAAATGTGGTTTGTTGGGGGGGGGGGGTTACGGTTTTTTAATTTTTTGTTTTGTTTTTTATATTGTGATTTAATTTTGAAACTGCCCTGAGGGTATAGGGCATAGGAGGCAACACTTAAAGGCTGAGAGGTCTTTGTTTCTGCCTAAAATATTTGAGGGGCCACCCCCCCCCAGTTGATAGGCATTGCCATTCAAATGGCATGCATACACCACACCATGTGATTGATTATGCAAGGTGGGACTTACCTCTCCCTCAGTATTTTATTCAAGTTGGCACCCCTGGTATAAGGTGGTATAGAAATTAAATAAATGCAATAATAAAATAATATCATCTTGGTTGTCTTCCTTTGCACATGTTTCAGCTTGTCAGTATCCTTCTCATTTATTACCATTTTTAAAATTGATGTGTCCTTCATCTGAAGTTTTCACAATATAAAGATACAGGATGAAAGCATGGCTTTCTCAAAAACAAGGAAAGCCAGAGAAATATCTCCTCCCCTTTTTTTTGGATAGAGTTACAAACTTTGTTGATCAGGGGAAAGCTGTGGAAATAGTGCATCTTGATTTCAGTAAAGCTTTGAATAAGGTTGAATAAGCCAATGTTTATTCAATACATAAATTGTTAAGAATCTTTAGGGGTCAGATGGAATTACCATGAGGAATTATAAAATATACATCAAGCCATCGTGTCCACGATGAAAGCATTGTGTTGACTGGGTTTGATATATTGACAATAATTTCTGATTAAATCCCATAAGATTCTACATTCATGCCCTTTTGCCTCTACTGCCCATTTCTCCCTGCTCTACACAAATCACGTACACACTTAGACAGGCAGGCGTCCTGGGTCATCAAGGACAGTGGGCAAGTTTATTTGATGTGGGATCTTAATCTTAGGGCCAGGAAGCAGATCTCACATGAAGGTGATAACGGTCGCTGTCCTCCTGGCCACCCTCCTTATCATATGTGTATTGCTTGTTTGTTACCTCCTGGGTTGCCAGATGCTCTTCTTTGTAGTTCTCAGCTTATTTACCCCAGAAATATTTGTGCTTAATTAGTTTTAGTGGTTTAACTTTCTCCCCACGTGGGTTTGTGGAAATGCTCAGAGGAAATCTGATTGGTTATTTCGAACACTCTGTAAAAAGCTCTTTTGTGAATAAAAACTACCTTGGCGAGGGGGCTGCAGACTCGGACGAGCACAGAGAGACACGATTATACGCACCCTTCCCAGAGTCTTGCTGGTTCAAGTCTCTGTGTGTATTCTTATTAATCAGGGTCCAATCCTTCCTTTACTTTGCAAACACAACAGAATCCACCCAGCACTCATGGGAAAAGGTGGTGTAATATTTTAGAATAATCAAATGAAATTGTAACACATGGCAAGAATAAAGTGTGTAATTTCATCAGGGCAAGTGATTTGTTGTTTAATGTTGTAACTATCTTCTGTACCATGAAAATAAATAAAAACAACTTTTTCAAAAAAGGAGCCATTAATCTGCTTGCATGTGTTGAGTGTTATTTGGACACTGTAAAAAGGTAAAGGTACCCCTGCCCGTACGGGCCAGTCGTGTCCGACTCTAGGGTTGTGCGTGTGAAAATGTGGCGTAGCTAATTGGATTGGACCCCAATTAGGCGCAGCTAATTGAATTGCAGCCCGGCACACTTCCGTTGAGCGCCTCTCTGCTGCCGATCCTCCTTCCTCCGTCAGCCACAGTTGCAGAGTTTTCCCGCAGCGTGGAAGCTGCCTTTGTCCGGGTGTTTAGCAGATCAAACACACTTAGGCATCAGTGTGCATATATTTCAGTCTTTATTCATGCAGTTAAACAATAAAAGAGATTTCCTGGGCTCAGAGCGCTCATATTGCTTCTGTCTCCTTCAGAAGCCGGAACAAGAAGACAGTGAGGAAAACCACTCCCTCCTGCTTCGAACCTTGACCACGCCTCAGGAATGTGAGACGTCACTCAGAACTCCTTAACCCTGTGAGTTCTGAAACTAGCCACAGTGCGCCCATCTCACTTAAGAGGCCGGGGGCCAGCGCTGTCCGGAGACACTTCTGGGTCACGTGGCCAGCGTGATGAAGCTGCTCTGGCGAGCCAGCACTAGCGCAGCGCACGGAAACGTCATTTACCTTCCCGCTATAAAGCGGTATCTATTTATCTACTTGCACTTAGGGGTGCTTTCGAACTGCTAGGTGGACAGGAGCTGGGACCGAAAGATGGGAGCTCACCCCGCCGCGGGGATTTGAACCACCGACCATACGATCGGCAAGTCCTAGGAACTGAAGTTTTACCCACAGCGCCACCCGCGTCCCTATTTGGACACTGTAACACCCAGTAATTTCACATTATGTGTTTCTGTGTGTTGAACACACATAATTGCAGGCGAGACTGAATAAAACACCTGCTAGGAAATTTCCTTTTACTGCTTCTGTATTGTTTCAAATGTGACCATTTACAGATAAGAACAAATCATATTTATTGATGAAAAATCATACCACCATCAGCTCAATAATCTCAACCCCAACAAACCTGTAGGTAGAAATGATGACAATGAAAAGGAAGATGGGAGATGAGAGCTGGAGGCCGCCAAGGCAAGGACAGGCTGCCAACAGGTCAGATAGCCTTGGATAGCCTTGGAAGCGTTGCCACAGACGATGAGGAAGAGCCAGTCCAAGCTCTCAGTCCTTGATCTCGGTGTTGGGAAAACCTCAAAGAAGAGCGGAAGGGGAAGGGTAAATATGAGAGATTCTGGCGTTGCCTTCTCAAAATTTATCTTCTGTACCATGACAATAAATAAAAACAGTGTTGTCCACAGACGGCGAGGAAGAGCCCTTAGTCCTGCTCCTGAAAGCTTGGCAGATCTGGAGTATTTCCTCACACATTGCCACGACTGAAAAAACAATCTTAAAAAATTAAAATGGTATTACAGTGCTAAGAACGCAATTCCTGTTGGATTTGGCATCTTAGCAAGCCCAGTGCCACTCTGCCAACTGTCTCGCTCCCAGCTAACTAATCTGGAAAGCTGTCCTGTCATCTCTTGCAAGGACTTCAGTGTCCCTTGAATTAGCAATTCAGCATTTCTGGAAGTGGAAATGGCATACTTCTGCATATTAGCATAAAAAACATGCATGAGAAAGTATTACTCGTTTATGATGAGAATATGATTTATCGGCTGTGCTGAGGACTGCAGGGCCTGCTCCCTTCCAAGGCTTTTTCCAACTGGCCTAGAGGGCGGGGCCCAGGCCCTCACCCTCCCAGCTACAAAAGGACTCCTGCTGCAGTGCCTAGAGGGAGGGGCTGCATTCATTGGAACAAACTCTTGGGGAATTGCAGGCGGCGGGGGTGGGGGGCGGTGTTCTACTATTGCTTCCCTGTTTCAAGTGTCTAATGTGTTTTAAAATGTTCTTAAGCAGTCTATGGCATTTTTAGTTTTTTCTTCTCCCCCCCCCCTTTTTGCTTTGTTGAGGATGGGATGGACATCTGCTTGGGGGTTAATTTAAGTATAATTGTTGTTGCTGTTTTGTTTTTGCTTTTTATTGTTTTATTAGCTGTTGTATAGTTTGTGTTTTGTTTTAAGGTCTGTCTGGGAGTGGGCCCCAGCCAACAGAATAGCTGGGGCAGTTTCCACAGGGGGGGATGCACTGGGTCATCCGATCTCAGTGACCACGGGTAGGAGGAGGAGTTACGCTAAGGCCAGACCGCATCATTACCAAGGAAGCAGATTTAGTTGCTGTTTGAGGACTATCCCTGCCTCCTGGTCTGGTCTTGACTGGATGGATCCTGGAATCAGCAAGGGAGATCCACATGACCTGAAGGTGTGATAGCTGATATGTCAATGATTCATAAGACCACGGCCATCCATGACTTGATCGTGGATGGAGGACTTGACCTGGCATGTGTAACAGAGACTTGGTTGGATGAAGCAGATGGGCCTGTCCTTGCCGCTGCTTGTCCACCAGGTTTCTCTTACGCACAGCAACCCAGGTCGTGTGGGAATGGAGGGGTGGGGTTGCAGTGATTTTTAGGAAGTCATTAGCTGACACCAGCCGTCCTATAGGGAAGACCCAGTTCTCTGAGTGCATGTTCTGTAATGCTGGGCAATAGGGGCAGTACAGGATTCCTTTTGGTGTACCGACCTCCCTGCTGCACCAAGGATTCCCTGCCCGAGCTGCTTCAGGTCATGGCAGATGGCTGTTCTCCTGGAGACACGTACTTTGGTTGTCCTAGGGGATTTTAACATCCATGCTGACACAACTTCGCAAGGGGCTGCTTGGGACTTCGTGGAAAGCATGGCCTCCATGGGGCTGTCCCTGAATAAGTTTGGCCCAACTCATAGTCGCGGACATGCCTTGGACCTGGTGTTCACCTCTGTGGATGTGGGTGATGTGATGCTAAGTAAAAGTGAGACAAAAGGATTGCCATGGTCAGATTTTGCAAATTAACAGGCTGAAAGGAAAATGCCACGCTGTTGCATAAGAAGAACAAGGGAATGTTTATTGTCTTTGCTGGCCAGACAGACAGGCTTGGTGGATTAACATCCAAAAGGACTGAGAACCCTCCTGAAGAAGGGGCCTTCCTAATATACTTTTCCCTTATCTGTTAAGGCTATACATATGCATAGAGTACCTTCCAATCATTTGGGGTAACACCCTACTAGTGATTCCATATAAGGACTCTGGTTAATTGCATATTAATTAAACAAGCAAACAAAGGACACTCTGGGCACCTTCATGCAGCATGTGGACCTCTTCTGTATTATGCATACACTTCATTCCTGGTACCTTAAGGACCGAATGTCTCCTGATAAAATGGGGCAACTCTTTGGTGCAGGATTAGCTGCAGGTCTCTAATTGCCACAGTCAGATCACTTCCTGGTGCAACTGGACTTCTCCGTGACCCTTCCCCTCTGCGGGGAGGGAGGACTAATACGGATGCTCTGCCTCTGCCACTTAATGGATCCAAATGGTTTCCAGAGAGTGGTAGGGGATGCTTTATCCCAGGGTGATGACCTTTCAGCTGATTCCCTGGTGGCCCGCTGGAATCTGGAGTTAACCAGGGCTATCAACTGTCTGGCTCTGAAGCGCCTTCTCTGATTGAATGAAGCGCAGATAGCCCCATGGTTTTCCCTGGAGCTGAGCATGATGAAACAATTGCTGAGATGGCTAGAGAGCCAGTGGCGGAAAACTCATTTTGAATTGTACCAGACACGGGTTAGAGCTCAACGTCAAGCCTACCAAGTGGCGATAGTGACAGCAAAGCGGACTTTCTTCACCGCCTCTATTGCATCTGCAGAAAACAGCAGCAGGAGACTCTTTCAGGTGGTTCACAATTTAACAGAACCACCTTTGCCAACGGAGCCTGGTAAAGACCCCAAGATCTCCTGCAATGACCTTGCAAAGTTTTTTGCAGATAAAGTCGCTTAGACTCGGAAAAAGGTAGACTGCACTGTGGGAGCAAGGCCAGGGCAGGAGGGTGCTAGAACCCTGTCTGGTCAAGTTGAGTGGGATCAATTCCAATCTGTTACCTCCGAGGATGTGGACAGGCTGCTTGGACGAGTGAAGCCAACCACCTGTCTCCTGGATCCTTGCCCATCCTGGCTGATAAAAGCGAGCTGGGAAGGGCTGGGCGATGGGATCTGCGGGGTGGTGAATGCTTCCCTCTGTGAGGGAGCCTTCTCAGACCCGCTGAAAGAGGCGGTCATTAAACCGCTTCTTTAAAAAAAAAATTTGGACCCAGCCAGTATGGCCAACTATCGCCCAGTCTCAAATCTTCCATTCTTGGGTAGGGTGATTTAACAGGTGGTTGCTGAATAACTATAAGCACGTCTGGAGGATCCGGACCATTTGGATCCCTTCCAATCAGGATTCAGGTCTCTACCCCCCCCCCCGCAAAATCGGCTTTAAACGGTTCCATAAATATGTCAATTAATCTATTGGTGGGTGTGGGGGGGGGGGAGAGGGGGTGTGGCCCCCCAGGAGAAGCTGCTCTGGTCCAAGTGGAGGGGGGAGGGGGAGGCAGTTGCACAGGCTCCCCACTCCGCCCCAGTTGCTCCCCGTCTCTGGACCTCCACCCCCCCCCCCCGCTTTCTGCGCTGCAGCCATGGATTAGAGAGACCCTTCGCGAGCCGGGATCTGTTCAGGGGCGCAGCGTCTCGGTCAGGTTGTGCAAAGCGAGAGAGGGCTGAGCAGGGGGACTCGGCTTGGCAAGGGTTAAAGGGAACCGAGCTGCCTTCCTAGAGAGGACAGGAAGTGGACGGGGGGGGCAGGTCCTCCAGAGCCAAGCCCCCCCCCTCCCCAGTCCTTTCCTGCTTGGGTGTCTCTCCTGCAAGGGCTGCCTCGCTCTCCCCTCCTGGGATCTGGTGAGTCTCCTCTCTCTCTGGGATCTGGTGGGGGTCCCTGGGCTGCAGCAGGGGAGGGGGCCTGGGGGGGGCTGATCTGCTCCTGCAGGGGGGGACCCCAAGTCAGGGAGGAGGAGGGGGTCCTGCCAGGGAGGGGCCAGGGCTGCCACGCTCTCCTTCCTGCAGAGCAGAGGATCCCAAACTCATCTGGCCTTCCGCCCCCCCCCTTCAGAAAAACAATGACTCCCCCGAAATCTCCCTTCTTCAAACAAAGGAGTCCCATTGCACAACAGAGGGAACATGTGCAAATGGTTTTCCAAAACTGGACGAGGTGGACTAGCTCCCCCCCCAAAGAAAACCCCACAGGGAGGAAGGAAGAAAAGGTGGGAGAGAAAGGCCAGGAGTAAAGAGAGGGATCCCAGCCCAGAGTCTGGCTGCTGCATTGGGGACCAGTTTCCCCGTGTCTCCCAGGGCAGCTCCCCACGGAGGCCACGGCAGCCATCCCCTCGCACCCAGAGCAGGGCATCCCAGGACCACATCCTCTCTCTCCCAAAGGGATTGGTGCTGGAAAACCAGCCAGAAATGGGCGCTGCTCCTCACTTGAGCCTCCAGGGACCTTGGCATCAATGGCTGTGCGTGTGTTAAGCCATCTAAGAGAAGCATCATCATCATCAAACTACCCATCCTTTACTCTGAGTTTCAAGGGAGATGTATTTGGCCCTCAGGGGGTTGGCCAGATACATGCCTGGCCCTCAGAGCAAAGGAAAAGGGACCCCACCCCAGGAGTCTGTCTTGAGAGTGGCAGAAAAAAGCCAATGCAATTCTGGGCTGCATCAATAGGAGTATAGCATCTAGATCAAGGGAAGTAATAGTGCCACTGTATTCTGCTCTGGTCAGACCTCACCTGGAGTACTGTGTCCAGTTCTGGGCACCACAGTTCAAGAAGGACACTGACAAACTGGAACGTGTCCAGAGGAGGGCAACCAAAATGGTCAAAGGCCTGGAAACGATGCCTTATAAGGAACGGCTAAGGGAGCTGGGCATGTTTAGCCTGGAGAAGAGGAGGTTAAGGGGTGATATGATAGCCATGTTCAAATATATAAAAGGATGTCACATAGAGGAGGGAGAAAGGTTGTTTTCTGCTGCTCCAGAGAAGCGGACACGGAGCAATGGTTCCAAACTACAAGAAAAAAGATTCCACCTAAACATTAGGAAGAACTTCCTGACCGTAAGAGCTGTTCGACAGTGGAATTTGCTGCCAAGGAGTGTGGTGGAGTCTCCTTCTTTGGAGGTCTTTAAGCAGAGGCTTGACAACCATATGTCAGGAGTGCTCTGATGGTGTTTCCTGCTTGGCAGGGGGCTGGACTCGATGGCCCTTGTGGTCTCTTCCAACTCTAGGATTCTATGATTCTATGACCCCCAGGTGAAGACCCCCACTACAGCCAAGAATCCATTTTCCACAAGATACAAATGACTCCCTTGTCAGTCAGGTCTGACTTCATGCATTTACTCGAAGGCAGGAGCGACTAGACTGATTCACCTCCCAGAAATCCCTTCCATTGCCTCCAAATTTTGCATTGCAATCTTCCTTCTAGGAGGATAGAGGCTGCTTTCTCCTCCTCCTTCTCCTCCTCCTCTCATGGTTTGGGCTCTGGTGCCATCCAGCCCTGGTACCTGGCAAGACACATACATGCTTCCTTACGGATCCTGTTCCTTCTTGTGACCTAACAATTCTGTAACAGAACAATGTATTTGCTTTGTAGGATTTGCTAGAGCTTCTCATTCAGACAGACAGAACTTGGCAGAAGACCAAAGGGTTCCTTCCGATCTCTCAGAGGCTTCCTGAGACCACAGATGGATGAGCGAGACACAGCTGGCCCTGGAGCAGGAAGAGGCCATTCCATCCAAACTGGGAGCAGTGGGGGATTCTGGGAAAACTCTGTGCAGAAGATCCTGGGTGAGGAGGACACCCTCCGCTCAGAGGTGCAGAGCCAGCAGTTGAGGCAGTTCTGCTGCCAGGAGGCCAAAGGACCCCGAGAGGTTTGCAGCCGACTCTACCAATTTTGCCACCAATGGTTAAAGCCAGAAAGGCACACGAAAGCTGAGATGCTGGACCTGGTGATCTTGGAGCAGTTCCTGGCTGTCCTTCCCCCGGAGATGGAGAGCTGGGTGAGGGAATGCGGAGCGGAGACCAGTTCCCAGGCGGTGGCCCTGGCCGAAGGTTTCCTCCTGAGTCAGGCAGAGGAGAGAAAGCAGGTGAGAGAGACTTTCCTCTGGATACTCCCAAGGGGCTCCAAACAGGACAGAAAACATACCATAATGCTCTCCGGATGGCCCATCCTTTTTCTGGGAAAGCATCCATGGAATGAGATCTCACACCCTTCAAGTCTTTGTCATTCTCTTTCTAGTATTTCTCCCCATTCTCTGTTTTGAATCCTTGTTGCTCTTTCAGAAAAGGGAACATTTTGCAGAAATGGACCTGGATTCCTGTGAGGCAGAGAGGCCTCCGTTGGACACCAGAAAGAGGCCACTGGGTAAGGAGGAAGGTGGCTTTTCTCCATTTGGTCTCATTCTGTTGGTTTCCCAACTAATCTGTGGGTTCTTTTCATCTTGTTTTGGGGGGAGACAGTTGGGAACAAGGGTCCAGAGGAAGGGAGAAGTATTTCTGCACAACTAACATATGAAATGGGCACAAACGTCCTAATGTTCTTAGCAGGTGTGGCTACCTTTGAAGGTGACCCGGAAACTGCAATTAATCCAGAATGCGGCAGCTAGACTGGTGACTGGGAGTGGCCGCTGGGACCACATAACACCGGTTCTGAGAGATCTGCATTGGCTCCCAGTACGTTTCCGAGCACAATTCAAAGTGTTGGTGCTGACCTTTAAAGCCCTAAATGGCCTCAGTCCTGTATACCTGAAGGAGAGTCTCCATCCCCATCGTTCTGCCCGGACACTGAGGTCCAGCTCTGAGGCACTTCTGGCGGTTCCCTCATTGCGAGAAGTGAGGTTACAGGGAACCAGACAGAGGACCTCAGTAGTGGTGGCCACCCTGTGGAACACCCTCCCTTCAGATGTGAAGGAAATAAGCAGCTATCTTCTCTTTAAAAGACATCTGAAGGCAGCCCTGTTCAGGGCAGTTTTTAATATTTTACGCTGTACTGTTTTTAACTCTTGATTGGGAGCCGCCCAGAGTAGCTGGGGAGACTCAGCCAGATTGGCGGGGTATAAATACAGTGGTGCCCCGCAAGACGAATGCCTCGCAAGACGGAAAACCCGCTAGATGAAAGGGTTTTCCGTTTTTTGAGGTGCTTCGCAAGACGAATTTCCCTATGGGCTTGCTTTGTAAGAAGGAAGCCCATAGGGAAATCTCCGGGGACCTCTTTTAAATGCTGGCGGTGGGGAGCAAAGCCTTTCCCCCCCCCCGCCTTCAGAAGAGGTCCAGGAAGGCCGGCGGGGGCCGAAAGGCTTTGCTCCCCACCGCCAGCATTTTAAAAGCGGTCCGGGATAGCAGGGAAGCGCTTCCCGCTATCCCGGATGGCTTCTGAAGGCAGGCAGGGGGGAGCAAAGACTTTCGCCCTCCGCCGGCCTTCAGAAGAGGTCCTGGACCTCTTCTGAAGGCCGGTGGGGGGCGAAAGTCTTTGTTCCCCCCTGCCTGCCTTCCCGCAGCGCGTTTCTCCGCTTTCCCGGTCGGCTTTTGAAGGCAGGCAGGGGGGAGCAAAGACATTTGCCCCCCGCCGGCCTTCAGAAGAGGTCCTGGACCTCTTCTTAAGGCTGGCGGGGGGCGAAAGTCTTTGCTCCCCCCCGCCTGCCTTCCCGGGGGCTTTAAAATCGCCCCGGGACAGCGGAGAAGTCCGCTGTCCGGGGCGATCTTAAAATGCTGGGGGTGGGAAGAAAAGCCCTTGTCCCCCCCCCAGCCTTCAGAAGAGGTCGGGGGACAGACTGTCCCCGGACCTGGTCTGAAGGCGGTTTCCATAGGAACACATTGATTGATTTTCAATGCATTCCTATGGGAAACTGTGCTTCGCAAGACGAAAAACTCGCAAGACGAAAAAACTTGCGGAACGAATTAATTTCGTCTTGCGAGGCACCACTGTAATAAATTCTTCTTCTTCGTCTTCTTCTTCTTCTTCTTCTTCTTCTTCTTCTTCTTCTTCACGGCCCATCTGTAGTTAGAGATGTCCTGTTTCACCTGTGAGAGAAGCAGGCACTCCTGGCATCCTGCTTACCTTTTTTTCTTTTGCAGGTGATAGAATGATGTTGGCAAGACCTCCTGATCCGCCTTTTCACGGGGGCAGAAGGGAAGCAGCGGCTGCGGAACCAGATCAGGTCAGGGGAAGCTGCCTTGTGGGGACAGAGGCCGAGGGATGGAGCAATGGAGGAGAAAAGCAGGCTGCACACTGGCGCACTGTTCAATCGCTTGCCAGAAACCCCAGAGAGGAGGGGAGTTAGAAAGCTGTGGGGAGTCGGGGGTCTTCACTCTCAGCAACTGCTTTTGTGGTGGAAGAGGCTCAGGGAATGAGCTGCTGTTCTCATGAGGTCTGAAACTCAGCCAAGTCTGTGAATATCATGTTCTTGCTGATAAAGAGTTAACTCCAGCTGTGAAGTGTGGAGTGTGGAATTTCCTGCCCATATAACTCTGTCATACCAGTCTTCTGAATGTTGCCAGTAGGATTCATTTGCAGTTACTGCTTTATTTCTACATTGACCATGGACTGCTAAAATAGGCTTCTACGCTTTGGAGAAACCATAACCAGCAGTGGCCACGATTCCCCTAGCCGGCCCCATCAGCAGCACAAAGAGAGCAGCCCTCCCCTCCTCCCCTTGACGTTCCCTCCCCAGAAGAGGGCATGGGGAGAGTAGAGGGGGCAATAAAATAAATGCCTAATAAAATAATTCCTTTGTTAAAAGAAGCTTCCATTATTAAAGTGGGAAGCAAAAGAATCACTTTAAAAAAACACAGCCATTAACAGGAAGGAAACAACAGAGCATTGTGTAGCAGATCATATTTCTGCTGTCTCAGAGGAGGACATTTCCCTTTTTCTTTTAGGGTCCAGTGTGCTTTGAAGATGTCGCTGTTTGTTTCACGGACGAGGAGTGGGAGTTGCTGGATCCTGACCAGAGAGCTCTGCATAAGGACGTCATGGAGGAGAATCGGGGGATCGTGGCCTCTCTTGGTAAGGCTCCCTGTGGGATCGTCATATCTGCCTGGAAATTCAAAAAATACCTCTATGTGACAAACCTCATATATTTTCACAGAGCTCAACAGCGCCCCCTCCAACACCTGGGAACCAAACACCCCCACAGTAAACCGTAAATAACACCCCCCCCCCCGTGGAAAGTCTTTGTCCAGTTCTTTTTTTTTTTAAATTTTTATTAAGAGTTTTTTTATTACAATAGAGAGAAAAAACAGCATAGCAAAAAACAAACAAAAAAGAAAAACAAACATAAAATTTAGCATCATATAATAACCAACTTTTCTTCATTTCTGGACTTCCTCACGTCTCTCGCTCCTACTTTCCAAATTTATAAAACTTTAACCATCAATTTATCACCTTATTTCCATTCTTATTGTACACTTTTCCAATATTTTGTCCCTAACTTTGAATATTTTTATCTAGGTCTTAAATATCTAATCTTACCATAATATTTATTCAAAATTTATTTTTCTCATAAAATTCACTCATTCTCACAATGTTTTCACCAAATTTTATGGTGCCCTGTTATTTTCAAATCCCTCATCCTTCTTAGCACTCATATAATTTGCAATGTTTTTGTAGGTAGTCCTTGAATTTCTTCCAGTCCTCTTCCACTGCTTCCTCTCCCAGGTCTCGGATTCTGCCAGTCATTTCTGCTAGCTCCATGTAGTCCATCAGTTGCATCTGCCATTCTTCCAGCGTGGGCAAATCTTGAGTTTTCCAATATTTAGCGACAAGTATCCTTGCTGCTGTTGTCGCATACATGAAAAATGTTCGATCATTCTTTAACACCCTCTGGCCAACAATGCCCAAAAGGAAGGCCTCTGGTTTCTTAGGGAAGGTATACTTAAATACCTTTTTCAGCTCGTTATATATCATTTCCCAGAAGGCCTTAACCCTGGGGCAAGTCCACCAGAGGTGAAAGAACGTTCCTTCAGTTTCCTTACATTTCCAACACTTATTATCTGACAGGTGATATATTTTTGCTAGCTTGACTGGGGTCATGTACCACCTATATATCATTTTCATAATGTTTTCTTTCAAGGCATTACATGCCGTAAACTTCATACCGGTGGTCCATAACTTTTCCCAGTCAGCAAACATGATATTATACCCAATGTCCTGTGCCCACTTTATCATAGCTGATTTAACCATTTCATCCTGTGTATTCCACCTCAGCAACAAGTTATACATTCTTGAAAGTACCTTAGTCTTAGGTTCTAACAGTTCTGTTTCCAATTTCGATTTTTCCACCTGGAATCCTAACTTTTTATCCAATTTAAAAGCCTCTTTAATCTGAGCGTAATGTAGCCAATCTCGCACTTTGTCTTTTAGTTTCTCCAAACTCTGCAATCTCCAGTTGTCTCCATCTCTTTCTAATATTTCCCAGTATTTCGGCCATTTGACCTCCATATTGGGTCTTTTCACAGCTTTAGCTTCCATAGGTGATAACCACCTTGGGGTCTTATTTTCTAATAAGTCTTTATATTTTGTCCAGACATTAAACACTGCTTTCCTTACAATATGGTTCTTGAAATTCTTGTGAATCTTAACCTTGTCATACCACAGGAAAGTCTTTGTCCAGTTCTGCCTCTTTATACCACGGTTGGGCTGGTCTGAACTGCCCTGGCATCTTAAATGTCAGCTTCAGAATTGTTAGGAAAGATAAGTAGCTTCTGTCAGGTTTTCTGTTTTTGTTTTATTGGGTTGACCAAAGAGACACCTCACATTGGCGATGGAGGGGATGCCATGACTGGGCCAAACAAAATCCGTCTGAGAGAAGAGCCAGGCTTATTGAATCTCAGGTAGTAGTTGCAGTGATAATAATAGTAATAATTTTTATTTATCCCCTGCCCATCTGACTGGGCTGCCGCAGCCACTCTGGGCAGCTTCCAACACATATAAAAACATGAAACATTAATAATAACAATCTGATCCAATATGAAAAGTACAATAACTTTAAAAAGAACAACTTATATCAAACACAGCAACATTCAACTATCCATCAGAATCTAATAATAAATATGTTGGTTAATGACAAACCACAAAGGTAATGAACATACACCCAGGTCTCTTCAGTTCTTCCTCTACTACAAATTTATTTATTTATTTCATTTCTATACCGCCCTATACTCAAAGGTCTCAGGGCAGTTCATATAAATTATCAAATACATAAAATCAGAACAAAAACAACAACCCGATTAACCCCCCCCCAAAAGAGCCATTATATTTTTTTGCAAAAATTTTATTAGTTTTTACAATATCAACGACAAACAAAAACACAAATCAAACAAAACATAACAAACATAAATCATAACCTTATTGAAAATAACGGTTATTTACTTTGTAAAATGACTTCCTTGTTTCCCCTTAGTTGAATTTCATTGCATATCCTTATAACGGTTTTCCAAATCCCAATTTTGATACCCTTTAAATTAAACATTAACATCTTTAAATCTTCTCCTTCTTGTACTAAACATATTATTTTATCAGTTAACATAAATACAATCCTAAGCCCATTAAGTATCTGGAAGCTATTTCCAGTTAGTTTAGTTTAACAAATTTAGCTAAATAATCATTAAATTTCTTCCATTCTTCGTGGTGTTCCTCCTCCTTCTGGTTGCGGACTCTTCCGGTTAGATCGGCTAGCTCCATAAAATCCATCATCTTCATCTGCCATTCTTCTACTGTTGGTAATTCTTGAGTTTTCCACTTTTTAGCTAACAAAATACGAGCCGCAGTTGTGGCATACAAAAATAGTTTAACATCTTTCTTGGGCAATTCCAAACCTGTTATTCCAAGAAGAAAGTCCTCTGGTTTTTTTATAAATGTATATTTCAACATTTTTTTCAATTCATTATAAATCTTTTCCCAGAAGTCTTTCACCTTGGGGCAGGTCCACCACATATGAAAGAATGTTCCTTCCTTTTACATTTCCAACATGTATTATCACAATTATGATACATCTTTGCTAATTTTACAGGAGTCAAATACCATCTATACATCATCTTCATAATATTTTCCTTTAACAAAGTACATGCGGTGAACTTAACCCCTTTCTTCCACAATCTTTCCCAGTCCTCAAACATTATATTATGTCCTAAATCTCTTTTCCACCAAAAAGAGCCATTATAGGATATAGATCAAGTCAGGCAAAGGTCTGGTTAAAAAGGAACATTTTTGACTGTATAATGAAGGCGGCAGGCATACTTCCCCGGGGAGAGCATTCCACAGATGGGGAGCCACTGTAGAGAAGGCCCCGTTCTCGTGTTGCCACCCTCCGGACCTCTTGAGGAGGAGGCAGACGAAGGAGGACCTCAGAAGATGATCTCCGAGTCTGGGTGGGTTCATATGGAAAGAGGCAGTCCTTGAGGTATTGCGGTCCTGAGCCGTTTAAGGCTTTATAGTTCAAAACCAGCACTTTGAATTGGGCCTGGAAACTAATTGGTAGCCAGTGCTCCAGTGAGCAACCTGGCCCCTGAATTCTGCACTAGCTGAAGTTTCTGATCTGTCCTCAGAGGCAGCACTACTTATAATGCATTGTAGTAATCTAACCTTGAGGTTACCAAAGCATAGACAACAGCAGTTAGGCTATCCCTGTCCAGAGAGGGGCATAGCTGGGCCACCAGCCTAAGGGGATAGAAGACACTCCAGGCCACCGAGGCCACCTGAGCCTCAAGCGACAGCAAAGGATCTAGGAGGACCCCCAAGCTACGAACCTACTCCTTCAGGGGCAGTGTAACCCCACCCAGAGCAGGTAACCTCCCAGCCATCCTGTCTAGGGAACCCCCCACTGACAGTGCCTCAGTCCTGTCTGGATTGAGCTTCAGTTTGTTGGCTCTCATCCAGTCCATTACCGAGGCAAGACACTGGTCCAGCACTTCCACTGCCTCACCTGCAGATATAAAGGAGAAACAGCTGAGTATCATCCACGTACTGTGACAATGTACTCCAAACCTCCAGATACCACCACCCAGCAGTCAAATAGGACTGAGCCCTGCGTAACCCCACATTGAAGGTTCCATGGGGCTGAAAAGCATTCCACAAGCAACACCCTCTGGGAGTGAGCATCCAAGTAGGACTGGAACCACTGCAAAGTGGTGCCACCCACTCCTAATTTGGAGAGTCGCTCCAGAAGGATACCATGGTTGATGGTATTGAAAGCCGCTGAGAGGTCGGGAAGAATTAACAGGGATATGTTCTTGTGTGTCTCTCTCTCTCGACAGAGGTCATCGTACAGGGTGACCAAAGCAGTGCAAACAAGTCAAAGTGCAAACAAGTCAAAGTGAGCTACCATTGGTTTATCACCTCCTTAGGGCCAGCCTGTAAAAGTCCCTGTACAACCCGGAAAAGCTCTGCCAGACAACCTGAGGGTGCAATGGAGGCAGCAAAGTATGCCTTTGCTACCTTCACTGCCACTAGGTAGACTTGATAATGAGCCCTTACCAGTGTTTGGTTGCACTCATTCGGATCTTTCCTCCACTTGCATTCAAGACGTCTCCCAGCTTGTTTCCTCGCCCTGAGCTCTGGAGTATACCAGGGAGCCAATGAGGCTCCACCAAGTGAGAGAGAGTACTCAGGGGTGATCGTGTCAATTGCCCAAGCCATTCGGGTGCTGCAGAGGTTGACCAGGGCTTCGACAGGAACACCAGTCATATCAGCTGGAAAAACCCCCAGAGCTGTTTGGAATTCTACTGGATCCATCAGCCTCTGAGGGTGGACCTTCCTAATAGGTCCCCGCCTCTATGGAGGGGGGAAGGTGCTCATATTCTAAATCTCAACAGGAAGTGATCTGACCATGACAAGGGACTGATGTCCATGTCCCCCACTTTCAGATCACCCTCTTTCTGCCCAGTCAAGAAAACAAGGTCCAGTGTGTGGCCTGCCTTGTGCGTTGGGCCAGAGACATGTTGGGACAGCCCCATAGTTGTCATATCAGCCAGGAAGTCCTGATCTACCCCAGAGGCAGCTGCCTTCGCATGGGTGTTGAAGTCTCCCAGAACCAGCAGTCTGGGAGTCCTCAACACCGCCTCTGAGACCAGTTCTGTCAGCTCAGGCAGGGAGACTGTTGGGCAGCGAGTCGGGCGGTAAACCAGCAGAATCCCTAATCTGTCCCGATTACACAACGCCAGGAACACACACTCTAGATCCCCCCCCCAATATGGACAGGAGCCTGGAGATAGAGAATCTCTATAGATCACAGAAACTCCCCCCTCCCTGACCCCTGAGTCTGGCCTGATGCTGTACTGAGTACTCAGGTGGGCACAACTAGGTGAGACCAACTCCACCATGTTCACCCACCTAGGTCTCAGTGATACAGGCCAGATCAGCCTCCTCAACCATAATCAAATTGTGGATGAGGGTGATTATAATCTGGGCTGACCTGGTGTTCAACAGCAGCAGTGCAGACCCAAGGGCTGGCTGATACAACAACCCCAATTCCCTAGGTTGGAGGAGGGGCTGGCACACAGCAGAGTCACTAACTGCCTGAGCCATGTGCCCCTTACCCAGCGTTCCTCCTCCTACGCCTTACCTCCCCCTACCCAGAACCACTATAATTGGGGCTCCCCTTCTCCTCTCCTCCCAGGCACATCCCACCCTTGAGGCCCAATTAAAAAACCCATTTAATTAGCATTCTTCCATAATTGAGGACTCCATTTGTTCCTGAGGCTCTAATCCCTTTTTGTCTCCATTGCAGATTCTGAAGAATTGGAAATCAAGAAAAAGGGTGACCACAGCAAAATCCCCAGAGAGGAGAAGCCACGTAAACATTTGGTGTGTGGAGAGAGCTGCAGTCACAGCTCCCATTCCACTTCCCATCAAAGAATTCTCAATGGAAAGAAACCCTATCAGTGCGTGGAATGCGGAGAGAGCTTCAGGAAGAGCTCTGATCTCGCTTGCCACCAGAGAATTCATACAGGGGAGAAACCCTATCACTGCAGGGAATGTGGAAAGAGCTTCAGTCAGAGGGGCCATCTCACTTCCCATCAACTAATTCATACAGGGGAGAAACCCTATCAGTGTTTGGAATGTGGAAAGAGCTTCAGTACGAGCTCCAATCTCACTTCCCATCAACTAATTCATACAGGGGAGAAACCCTATCAGTGTGTGGAATGTGGAAAGAGCTTCAGTCAGAGTGGCCATCTCACTTCTCATCAAAGAATACATACAGGGGAGAAACCCTATCAGTGTATGGAATGTGGAAAGAGCTTCAGTACGAGCTCCCTTCTCAATTCACACCAACTAATTCATACAGGAGAGAAACCCTATCAGTGCTTGGAATGTGGAAAATCCTTCAGGAAGAGAGGCCACCTCACGTCCCATCAACTAATTCATACAGGGGAGAAACCCTATCAGTGCTTGGAATGTGGAAAGAGTTTCAGTAGGAGCTCCCTTCTCAATTCCCATCAACTAATTCATACAGTGGAAAAACCCTATCAGTGCTTGGAATGTGGAAAGAGTTTTAATCAGAGTGGCCATCTCACTTCCCATAAAATAATTCATACAGGGGAGAAACCCTATCAGTGTGTGGAATGCGGGAAAAGCTTCAGTACGAGCTCCCTTCTCAATTCCCATCAACTAATTCATATAGAGGAGAAACCCTATCAGTGCATGGAATGTGGAAAGACCTTCAGGAAGAGAGGCCATCTCACTTCCCATCAAGTAATTCATACAGGGGAAAAACCCTATCACTGCCTGGAATGTGGAAAGAGCTTCAGTAGGAGCTCCAATCTCACTTCCCATCAAAGACTTCATACAGGGGAGAGACCCTATCGGTGCATGGAATGTGGAAAGAGCTTCAGTAGGAGCTCCGATCTCACTTCCCATCAAAGAATTCATACAGGGGAGAAACCCTATCAGTGTGTGGAATGTGGAAAGAGCTTCCGTGACAAGAAGATTCTCTCTTCTCATCAACTAATTCATACAGGGGAGAAACCCTATCAGTGTGTGGAATGTGGAAAGAGCTTCAGGAGCAGCTCCTCTCTCACTTCCCATCAAAGAATTCACACAGGGGAGAAACCCTATCAGTGCAGGGAATGTGGAAAGAGCTTCCGCAAGAGTCACCATCTCACTTCCCATCAAAGAATTCATACGGGAGAAGCCATTTAATTTATTGGATGTGGATAAAGCTTCTGGAAGAGCTCCTCTCTTGGTTCCCATCAAAGAATTCATACGCAAGGTGGAAAACCCATTCATTATACAGCTTTAGGCTCCAGTGTAATGCAACCCTTTCCACTGTGTGAAACCTCTGGCTACTAGTCTAGCCTTGTACTGTGGTTCTCCTGTCACTGTGGGTTTAATTCTGTAAACCTAACGACAGCTCACTGCCTGCTTGCCTTCAGACCTCATTGAGTTCATCTCTTTCTCCATTGCCTCTTGCCATTTCCTGGCTTCTGCTTCAGGCAACTGTTGAACTTCCTCAAAACTCTCTAGTTCTCATTGCACCAACCCATACACTGGTGACTTTGAACCTCTCAGGCAGATTACCTTTTGTGGTGTGTGCAGAACACCTTGGAACCACACCAGAAGCCCCCTCTGACCCACTGGGGCCAGCTAGTGTGTCCTTGGCATCAGAAGACCCCCTCTGACTTACTGCATCTTTTGAACTTAACTGGACTGGTGGGAGATGTTGGTGCACTCTGAGGCTCTTACTTTACAGCCTTTGGAGATGCCCTTTCCTGCTCCTGGTCAGGGACTTGATCTTCAGCAGGTTCAGTTACTAACTCTCCCTCCTCAGCAGAGTCAGGCAGACTCTCTGAGAGAATATCTGGATTCCCATGGATGCGTGTCCACCCGCTTTGCTCATAAAACTCAGCACTCCTGCTGACTAGAACCTTTGACTGATTGCCTTCTGGATAGGCAAATCTCCACCCCTTTGTCCCTGGCTTATACCCACAAAAGATCATTTTCCGGGACCTGGGGCCACCCTTTCTGTGTTTGGCCTTTGGCACAAGGACCCAAGCCTCACACCCAAACACACAGAAGAAATATACCTTTGGTTTCTTACCCTGCAACAGAAAATAGGGTGTGTCCCTTACAACAGAGTTGTAAGAACAATTCAGAGTGAAATTCGCCGTCTTCCAAGCTTCTGCCCAGAAGCGTTGTGGTAAGCCTGAGTCAAAAAGCAGCGCTTCCACCGCTTCCTGAAGCGTTCGGTTCCGCCTTTCTGCCATCCTGTTCTCCTGTGGTGAGTGCAGAACCGTCAACCTGTGACGTATCCCTTTCTGGTGAAAGTAATTCTGCAACGCAGACCCAGTGAACTCCCCACCCAATCTGATTAGATTCTGCAGACCCTCAGTGAGAATTGGAGTTCAACTGCAGTGACCCACTCCCTCAGCATGGTGGCAGCCTTACCCTTTTCTTTCAGAGGTATCACCCAACCATTTCTAGAGTAATCATCTGTCAGGGTCAAAACGTGTTTAGCCCCACTCAGACTTGCAACAGGCATAAGGCAAAAATATCTGCATGAACCAACTCAAAAGGTTTTGTGGTTATCCTGTCAAACCTAGGATAACTGCATGTTTTACCTTTGCCTTCTCACATGCTCTGCAATCCAGGAACTTAGCACATGACTTCATTTTGCATCCCTCAGTGCACCCTGGAATTTTCTTGACATATTCCCATCTGCAGTGGGACATCCCCCTGTGTCACAAATGATGACACATATTGTGAGTGGGAATGTTAGCACGCTGCGCCTGTGCTGACTCAGTGTTTCCCTTACCTGCTTGAGGCGTTTCCAGAACAAATAGCCTGTTCTGACATTCAACAGTTGTCAGCTGTCTCTTGGAACCATTTGGCAAGTGAGACTGTTTTTCCAATGGAAACAGCTCTGCAGTTCTGCATTTGGACACCAGATGGCAGCAGATGATAACTTGCTCCACTGTTGATCACCCAATGCTGTACATTGCTCTGGTTGCCATCCTTCACCGTTGCAATGGAAGCTGCCAAATGATGCAAACTTGTGTCTCCTTCGTTTCCCCTGGGACCTCTCCGTGCGTTTCCACGCTGTCCCATTCCTCTAATCTGGTTACCTGGGGCAACGACCTTGGAGGCATCCTGTTTCTTGGGGCAGTTTACGCAGGTGGTCTTTTGAGCCACAGTGATAACAACGACTCGTAGCAAAAGCCTTTACAGTGTCTTCAGTCTTTACTGCCCCCCCTTGGAAGCAGGACAGCCTGAACCAGCTCGATCCTCTCTCTGCAGATGTTCCTCTTCATTGCACAGGTGCCCTGAGACAAACTGCAGCGTTAAATCTGCTGGGGGCATGGCTTCGAGGTTCAGACACAAATGGTCCTAATTCTTGTCTAGTGAACTCAGAAGAATGTAAACTTTCAAATCTTCCGGAAAAGTCACGTTTAACTGCCTCAGCCGGTTATACACAGCCACCATTTTTGTCACGTGCTCCCTGATGCTGTCCCCCGGATGTAGCCTCAGCTCAAACAAACTTCTGGTGACATGGATCTTGGCCCCTGCTGTGGTTCTGTGATGGACCCTCTCAAGTGCCTGCCAAATAGCCTGGGCATTCTCCAACCCTTCAATGTGGGGCAACTGGGAGGCATCCATGCTCAGCACTAGCAAACCCATTGCTCTCTGGTCTTTCCTCAGAGCAGCAGCAAGCAGCTGCCGCCACCGCAGGTGCCACAGCACTGTCTCCTGCCTGGACCGGAGGGGCCTGAGTGCAGTCCCAACACCCCCCCCCCGCGCAACAGGACCTCACATCCCGAGCTATTAACCCTATAAGCTCTGGGTCTCCTCACAAACACACCTCTTTAACCAGGCCTTTGGCTGATTGACATCTAATGCCCTTTTAAAATGTGGTGAGGAGGGGTGGTTTACTGTTTTTTAATTGTTTAATTAATTTCTATTTTGTGACTTTATGTTGAATGTGCCCTGAGGGTACTAGACAGGCGTCAGCAAACTTTTTCAACGGGGCTGGTCCACTGTCCCTCAGACCTTGTGGGGGGCCCATCTATATATATATATATAAATATATGAATTCCTATGCCCCAGAAATAACCCAGAGATGCATTTTAAATAAAATGACCCATTCTACTCATGTAAAAGCATGCTGATTACTGGACTGTCTGCGGGCCAGATTTAGAAGGCGATTGGGCCGGATCTGACCCCCGGGCCTTAGTTTGTCTACTCATGGTATAAGGCATAGGAGGCAACTCTTAGAGGCTGGGAGGTCTTTGGCTCCCATTTGGAGTCTGTAACTCCCAGTTGTTTCACATTATCAATGTGTTTCTGTGTGTTGAGCACATATGATCGCAGGCGAGACTGAATAAAAGACTTCCTAGGAAATTCCCTTTGACAACTTCTCTATTGTTTCAAATGTGACTTCACTTACAGATAAGAACAAATCATATTTATTGCTGACAAATCATACCATCGTCAACTCATGAATTTTAACATGAGCAGCTGCTTTCTTCCCATTTCTTAGGTGGAATTAACTGATAATGAAAAGGAAGAAGGGAGATAGACCCTTTCCCTCAACCTTCGGGGATCTGGGGGGCTTCATTTCACCCATTAGTCCTGCTCCTGAAAGCTTGGCAGATGTGGAGTATTTGCTCACACTCTGCCATGACTTAAAAATCAACTTTTTTAATTTTTAAAGAAATGGTATTCCAGTGCTAAAAAGTCTCAAGAAAGCAATTGCTGTAGTAGCTGGCATCTTAGCGAGCCGAGTGCCACTCTGCCAACTGTCTCACTTCCAGCTAACTAATCTGGAAAGCTGCCCTGTCATCTCTGCAAGGACCTCAGTGTCTCTTGAATCACAATTAAGCATTTATGGAAATGGTATACTGGGCCACTGAATGTGCAACCTGCCAGCCCTGCCCTGGATGTTTTGGTGTGGCAGCAAGTGTACTTTGGAACTCCCTGCCACTTGACATCAGGCAGGAGGCTTCACGGCCCACTTTGCAGCATTCAACCTTGTTACCGCTGCTGAGTTTGTGATAGCTACACACTGAGGAGAGAGAAGCCAATTTCCTACGTATATCCAAATGGATTGAGAAAGTGTGGTTTTCAGTAAATATAATTTAGCTGACACTGCAAAAGAATGCATCTAAACCAGCCTAGCAGACTCATGGGGAAATGGACATTTTGGGGGATGTTTTGAAGCAGTAAATTTAGTGATCATTTATTTATTTATTTCATAAAATGTATATACTGCTTGATTGTAAACAAAACAAAACCCTCAAGGCAGTTTACAAAAAGATACACTGAAATCATGAAAAATCGTGCTGCAGCATTCTGCACCAGTTGCAGATTCTGGATCAAGCGCAAGGGATGCCCCACATGGAGGGTGCTGTGGTCATCCAGCCTTGAAGAAGCGAAGGCGTGAGGCCAGGCTCTCCCAGTCCAGGAATGACGAACCATCCAGAGCTGCTCAAAGGAGTTTCCAGGCACTGAGTCTGCCTGAGTCTCGGCTGGATAGAGAAGCAGCCCCAAGCCCCATGAGGTTCATATGGAGAGAACCTTTGGCTTACCTTATTTACTAATAAAAATAACTGGAAACAGACATGAGATAAATAAAACGAAAGCAAACATTTGTGGCCCCCTCTCGTGGTTTCTGCCCAAATGTCAGTGTTGTGGGAGAGGCACCGTGACTGGCAGAGCCCGGCTTGGCACCCAGGAGGGCAAGGAGTTGTCTAGTGGTTTGCAGGCCCCTTTCGCCCTTGGCCAAAAAGGCCAAGCACCCTCTGGCGGATCTGCTGGGTCTTCACCCCATAGACGAGGGGGTTCACCATGGGTGGCAGGAGGAGGTAGAGGCAGGCCAGCAGGATGTGGATGTACGGAGGCACATGGTGGCCAATCCGGTGGGTCAGGAAGGTGAAGAGGGCGGGCACATAGGAGACCAAGATGGTGCAGGTGTGGGCCGCACAGGTGCCCAGGGCCTTGGCGCGAGCGTCCCATGATGAGAGCCGGAAGACGGCCCGGAGGATCATGGTGTAGGAGGCAGCAATCATCCCCAGGTCCAACACCACCACTGAGAGGGCCACACAGATGCCATACACCCGGTTGACAGTCGTGTCACTGCAGGCCTGCTTGACCACCGCCATGTGCTCACAGTAGGTGTGCTGGATGACTGTTCGGAAGCCACCAGGCAGCCTCTTGAGGAGGAGGAGGGGGCAGGGCAGGACCAGGATCACGCCCCGGGCAGCCGCCGCCAGCCCCATCCTGGCCACTGCTGTGTTGCTAAGGATGGCCGCATAGTGGAGAGGGTGGCAGATGGCGACATAGCGGTCAAAGGCCATGGCCAGCAAGATGGCGGACTCCACGATGGAGAAGGTGTGGATGAAGTACATCTGTGTCAGGCAAGCATGGAAGCCAATCTCCCTGGCGCCCGACCACATGATGGCCAGCATCTTGGGCAAGGTGGAGGTGCTGATGACCAGGTCGTTGGCGGCCAGCATGGAGAGGAAGAGGTACATGGGCTGGTGGAGACTGGGCTCTGTCTTGATGATGAAGAGGATGGTGACGTTCCCCAGCACAGTCAGGACGTACATGAGGAAGAGGGGGGTCCCAATCCAGGTGTGGAAGGCTTCCAGACCAGGGATGCCCACCAGGATGAAGGAGAACTGGCCCAGTAAGCTGGCTGTGCTGTTGAGGGCCTCCAGCGTTGCGAAAAGGAGTCACGAGAGAGACCCACCCTGGTGAAGCTTCTGAGACCTGGAGAAAGTCACACAGCTGGAAGAGGGAGAGAGAAGGGTGGCCCCTGGAGGAAGCGCTGGGCTCACCTGGCTCCCTCCCGTGCCCTTTCAGGAGCCCAGAAAGGACTATTGCCCGGCTGCTGCTAAAACCAAGGGCCCATCTAGCCCTGTTCTCACAGTGGCTGATCAGGTGCCCCAACAGGAAACCCCCAAGCAGGATCCAAGCACAAGAGCCCTCTTCTCCCCTCCTGTGGCTTCCAGCAACTGCTTTTCAGAAGCATGGCTGCCTCTCCTTGTGGAGCCAGAGCAGAGCCCTCTCCTCCTCCAGGAATTTGTCCTTGAAAGGCTCATTGGTTGGTGGACATTGCTGCCTCATGAGGCAGGGAGTTCCACCATTTAACTAAGAAGGACTTCCTTTTATGCCCCCTGAATCTTCCAACATTAATCTTCATTATGGGTTCTAATGTTGGGAGAGGAGAAAAATTCTCTCGATCCACTCTCTACATGCCATGCAGAAATTCATAAACATCCATTATAGGATTCTCTGGCCAGACATTACCAGGATATGAAAGGTGGAATTGTCCAACAACTTTTGGGGTGTCCTGGTTTTTACTTTTTGAAATATGGTGGTCCTAGGGTCTCGAGCTGATATAAGCCTAAAATTACTTTCTGGCCCATGAAGAACAGCCACACCAATTTTCTACAGCTCTTAATGATCTACGATATATGTTTGTGTGTGTACAAATACACACCCACCCTATAATTTCCCCCTCTCTGGTCTTCTGTGGTCTCGTCTTGGCTCCCTCACCACTGCCCAACCCCTGTGGCCAAAATCATTCTTGTTCTTCCTGGATTGAATTCTGCCTCAGGGCAGGGACCTGTCCTTTAACACTTTGCAAAAGGCCACCCATGCCAATGGCACAATGCAAAATAGCAGTAATGGTGACTTTTACAATTCTCTTTTGTGTGTGTGCATAGCGGTGTGGGGGTGTGTGTGCAGGGGGCAGCTGGCCCCCCTAAATCAAGTAAATAGATAGAAAACATTTAACTAACTGACCAATTGTATCACAGTTCTGCCCCCCACCCAACATAAAGCTTGCACCCCTCAATAAATAAATAAATCCTGGCTATGTCCATGGTCCTGTGCCTGTTCTATTCCAAAACACTGACATTTTGGGACTGTGCTGAGATTATTGTTCACCTTTTCCAGCCACACGTCACATCACTGCCTTGGCTCCATCACGTTCCCTTCAGACCCTTGCGATGCCATGGCTTCCCTTGACCAGGTCACTGAAGGTTGCCCTCTGCAGAAGGAGGAGGAGGAAGAGGAGGAGAAATAGAAATAGAAGAAGAACCCCGGAGGGTCATTTGGCCCCTGCAGTGCAGGAAACACAGCTACAGAATCCCTGACAGATGGTCCCCCAACCTCTGCCCAAAGACTTCCAGGGATGGAGAGCTGTTGTTGATGATACAATCATAGGATTATAGACTTTGGGGGGGGGACACAAAAAAGCATCTAGTCCAACCCTGTACAATGCAGGGATCACTGACAAGGAATCTACCTTGCAAATGCACAAGACTTACTGGGGAAGTGGGAGAGGAGAGCCTTGGTTGGAGGAGACGAGGAAGTGTGGGCCCAGGAGGAAATCAGTCTTGTGAGAAGATACAAAGGAAGGATGAGCTAGAGGGAGCAAGGAAGTGAATGGAGCTCCAAAAGGGGAAAGGGGGGGGGACAGTGGAGGCAGATGGAGGAGGACTGGTGGGTGGGTGGGTGGATAGATGGAAGCAAACAGGAAAGAGGGATTAGCTGCCATCCCTGCATTACAGCGACTTGGACTAGATGATTCTTGGAGGTCCCTTCCAACTCTGATTCTATGACAGGCAGGAGGAGAAGGAGGCTGTGCTCTGGCAGCCCCAGAAATGGCTCCCCTCCAGCCTGCCGTCCTGCTGCTGCTGCTGAGTCTGGAATAAAAACCACCCTTGCCATCGTTATTGCAGCAACAAGGAATGCAAGTAGAACATGGATGTTTCCAGAGGGAGGAACTCCGCTGCCCTATTTTTGGTCCTCCACCCAACCCAACCAAAATTTCTCAGCTTCCTGCAGGACCAAAATCCTCCAACGTTTTCTCTGATGAAAATAGGGATGACAAGGAATTATGGTGCTGGAGGAAACTCTTGAGAGTCCCATGGACTGCAAGAAGATCAAACCTATCCATTCTGAAGGAAATCAGCCCTGAGTGCTCACTGGAAGGACAGATCGTGAAGCTGAGGCTCCAATACTTTGGCCACCTCATGAGAAGAGAAGATTCCCTGGAAAAAACCCTGATGCTGGGAAAGATGGAGGGCACAAGAAGAAGGGGACAACAGAGGACGAGATGGTGGGACAGTGTTCTTGAAGCTACAAACATGAGTCTGACCAAACTGCGGGAGGCAGTGGAAGACAGGAGGGCCTGGCATGCTCTGTCCATGGGGTCATGAAGAGTCGGACACGACTAAACGACTAAACAACAATAAAAGGAATACTAGGACATTCCAGGATCAAATCAGAATCTGGGACGGCTTCTGCAAATCCTGGAAAAGAGGGTCTGCAAGAGCTGATCCAGCACACAAGCAGGTGAAAGAGAAGGCTGCAGGTTCCAGGCAGGAAGCGGAGATGTCGGAAGGCAGGAAGAAAAAGAGAGAGAAGGGGGGGGTCTCCAGGGTCACTTACTGCCATTGTGGCTGGAGTGTCTGCCACACCGGTCCTTGGCATCAGCTGCTTGGAGCTCTTGGGGTCCCCCTGGCACCCCTTATATGCTGGCCCAGATCCTCCCTAGGGTGTCTGTGCTGCTGGTGACGCCTCCTTCTCCCTTTTGTGCGTAATTGCAGTTCAAGTGTGCAGCTTCCTCAGGGAGGGGAGCAGCCTCTGGACCCATGAGTAGGTGCTGGATCCATCCTGCGACAAAGCTGGACATTGGCAGACTCCAGAGGGACAAATGAAAGCCCTTCTCCACACAGCACAGAGCTAAACTGCCAAGCTATCTCCCCCCCGGAGGCAGTGGATGGTTTCTGAAGAGGATCAGACAGGTTCATGGAGGAGGAGAATGCTGCCAGGGGCTCCCAGGTTTTGCTGGAGGCAGCCAGGCTTCTGAATACCAGGTGCAGGAAACCACAAGGAGGAAGGGGGCCCACTCACCTGCATTCCCAAACCTAGCTAGAATCATAGGGGCTTATCCATTGTTCTGCCCAACATAGCTCATTTCCCCTTAGAGCCTATTCCTACTCGCAGAATACAGCCACCTTCCCTGAATATGTGCAAATGAAGCACTTGGGAGAAGGCAAATATATGATCACCGAGATCTAGGGTGCGGAGAAAGGAATGCAGTTCTTTCAGAACTCTAATGTAAATCTATCTCCAAATGGGGGACTGTTACAGAATGGAGGGGGGCACATGAACGGAGTCTTACTCCCGAGTAAGACACGTAGAACCCAAGGAGGCGACCTCAAGGGAACCCTGCCATACTAGGACTCCCCTCACCGCATCACAATGTTGCACCGAGCACCGCATAAAACCCCAAGAATAAAGCACCATTTCTGACCCTGTATCTCTAAACTACACACAGGCAGGCAGTATGAACGATTGATGTATTTTATGAATGAACAAGGTATTTGCATTAGGATGCGCTCTAGCCAATCAGATTGCGTCGAATACAGCCCTTCAGCCAATCACAGCAATGCCATGACTCTGCAGAGGCAGCTCAGCTTGAGTTCCTTTGCACGCTCCACTGAGCGCTGACAAGGTGATGACAGCTCCCGCTGTGAGAACAATGGACTGATTCAGTTGAAACCTGTTACCTTGTTAATCCAATCAAAACTAGATACAATGTAGCAATGTCAGACCAGGTTACTGTTGGGATTCAGAACTTACAGGGTTAAGATGTTCTGAGTGACGCCTCACATTCTGACGTCAGTTTTGGAAGGTGGGAGGAGATTTTTCCTTACTTGTCTCTGTGTCTTCGAGAGAGACAGCAGCCATTAGCCATGAGTGCTAGAAGTCCGGGAGAGTCTATCTGAGAAATGCTGAGCTGTAAATATTCTGCTGTAATAAAAGGCTAATAAATGGACATACAAGTGCCTGATGTGTTTGCCTGGATCTGAAGCAACGGTTTTTCTCCGCTGTGTTTACTCTGCAAGGCGTGACGGAGCGAAGCATCGGCGCAGGGGAAACGTGCCGGACCCGAGGATCGGCTATAAACTGCACCTAATTGGCATCGTAAAGCAATTAGTTAAGCTTAAACATCTAATAGGTTATGGACTAATTACCGCTATAAAACTGTTGCGAAGTGTGCTTTGAAGTCAGCTGGGTCAGCTGGGAAGACGCTACCGAAAGCGTAGGTCTGCGTTCTGAGGCAGAGCAGCTGGCTGAAAGACGCTGATTTTTGCCTGATGCTGAGAGCTGAGAGCTGAGAGCAGCTGAGACAACGGGTGCTGGAAAAGCTGTTACGTGAGTAAGCTTGGGGCCCCGGGAAGAAAATGGCAGACAGCCAGGTCCTTGAGGACATTCCGTTTGAGAAGCTCACTTTAAAAAGTTGGGCAACCTGGTCCAGAAGAGTGAGAGGTTGGTTTTTGGCTACTGGGCTTTGGAATGCAAGCCAGAAAGATCCACTACCCCTCAGTCCAGGAGCGGATGGGACAGACGTTGCAGGCTTTGAGGCTGTGTTGCCTGAAGATAGCCAGCAGAGAATGCAAAGAGAGCTTGGCATGCTGAAAGCATGCGTACATGCATCGCTCTTGCCTAGTTTGGAGGGCATAGAGTCAGCGAGGGCTGCCTGGGAGGTGCTGAGAAGTTTGTGTGAAACATCAGCAGGAGGCCAGAGCCCTGGAGAAGCAATAAAGAGCCCAGAGATGGCTGCAGCCCCAGTTCCTGATGAATTAGCCTCAAGGAGCGCTGATGAGCAGGTCGGGGGGGGCGAAGAATTCCAAAGGCAAGTTTAAAAAGTTTTCCACTGAGAGTGCCGGAGTGGAATGCAGTTTCAGAGGGGGCAGGGCTGGCAGGCCAGCTGAGAGGAGCCCTGAGCAGTGTTTTTCCACTGGCGTTCGTCGTTGCTTTATTTGTAATTCCACTGAACATTTGCGTCGCTGTTGCCCCCACCGGAGCAGGGAGACAAGGCAGGATGTTGTCAAGGTCGCTTCACATGGGAACCAGCAAGGTTTCCATGGCAACCAGCCCGGCAAGGCAGCCAGGCGTGGGAATGCGCAAGGCGGACGTGCTAAAGACAATGAAGAAGCTTATCAGCTGACAGCCAGTCTTGCAATGTTTGAGGACAGCTCTGAGAGAGACACTGAGCTCTGCTTTGTAATCGACTCAGCAGTGAACTGCAACTTGATTCCAGAGACCCCTGCTGTCGAGATGTGGAATTGCAAGGCAATTCCAGCTGGAAAAACTGTTCAGTTTGCAAATGGGAAAAAAGGAAATGTAACTAATGTTGCTAAAATCTTTCTTTCTGTTTTGCAGGAGGAGTTGGAGGTTTGCACTGTACCAGGGATGCATCACTGTCTTTTATCTGTCCCTTGTTTGTTGAAAAAGGGGTTTAAGGTTTCTTTTGAAAATGATACCTGCACAATCTCCAAAGGAGGGAAGCGGCTGGTCAAAGTTAAAAAGGGGCAGAATGATCTCTTCATTCTTAAAACGCCTCTGGAGGGTGAGGGGAAGGTTGAGAGAGCACAAGCCCTGCGTGCTACAGTTCCCACTCATGTTTCATGTGCGTGTGCTTGGCACAAGAAGACAGCTCATAGTTCTCTTGAAGAACTCCAGGTGCTACCTGAGTGCTCCAAAGGCTGTAAAATTCAGGAATGTGGAAGTGCCATAAATTGTGAGACTTGCAGACAGGCAAAGGTAAAAGGGTGTAGTTACCCAAAGGTGGAGAGGGTAACCACAAAACCTTTTGATCTTGTTCACATAGATCTGTTGGGTCCCATGAAGGAACCAAGTCTGGGAGGGGCCAGGCTTCTGCTGACGATGCAGGATAGTTTTTCGCAGAACTCCTGGACTCATGCTCTCAAATCCAAGGAAGATGCAGCACAGCTGATTAAAAGTTGGATTGAGGAGGTGGAACTAAGGTTCTCCACCAAAGTGCAAGCAGTCACTAGTGACAGAGGTGCGAAGTTTACTGGGTCTGCTTTGCAGAAGTTCTTTCACCAGAAAGGGATACGTCACAAGGTGACTTCTCCTCAAGAGAGGGGGGTGGCAGAGCTCAGGAGTGAGGCTCTGGTTAAGGCTGCACAGGTGATGCTGTCAGACTCTAGATTACCTCCAAGCTTTTGGATGGAGGCAGTTAAGTATGTGAGCTTCACCTGGAATCGGATCTACAATTCAGTGGTAGGTGACACACCTTTTTTCATGTTGCACGGCAGGAAACCCCAGATTCACTTTCTGTGTTCCTTTGGGTCAGTTGCATCTGTGCTGGAGCCTGAGGCTTTGCGAGGGCCAGGTGAACCCAAGTTCCAGAAAATGATCTTCTGTGGGTATGAGCCGGTTTCTAAAGCATGGAGGTTTGCGTACCCAACAGGTGATCAGAGTAAGCTGCTGATTAGTAAACACGCTGAATTCTATGAGCAGGATGAAAGGTCAAAGACTCCTGCAAAGCGTGATTTTCTCTCAGAATGTCTTTCTGATTCAGAGCAGGAAGGTTCTGATGAGGAGGAAGGAGAGGCTGAGTCTGCTGATGACGATCAGCGCACTGAACAAAGTCAGGAACAGGTTGGGGCATCTCCACAAGTTGTAAAAAGAGAGCCCAAGAGTGAGCCTAGTTCTCCTGTTAGCGTAATGCAGAGGATTCGAAGACGCTTTAGGTCAGAGGGGGAATCCCGTGATGCAGAGGACACACCCACTGATCGCAGTGAGTCAGAGGAAATACCTGAGTTTGTGCCCAGGCGGTCCAGTCGCACAACGAAAGGTATTCCACCTGAGAGGTATCAGGCCACAGGTGCGTGGGTAAGTTTCGCACAGTGCGAATCTGAGAGTTGTGAGGATGTTCCACAGATGCCTGACAGGAACGCCAGGAGAAGGCGCAAGGCATTGGGGAAGGGATTGATCTCACAGAGGTCTGCAAAGGTACATCCACAGGTCTCATCAGAATGCTCGGCGAGAGGGGGTGTTGGGATTCAGAACTTACAGGGTTAAGATGTTCTGAGTGATGCCTCACATTCTGACGTCAGTTTTGGAAGGTGGGAGGAGATTTTTCCTTACTTGTCTCTTTGTCTTCGAGAGAGACAGCAGCCATTAGCCATGAGTGCTAGAAGTCCGGGAGAGTCTATCTGAGAAATGCTGAGCTGTAAATATTCTGCTGTAATAAAAGGCTAATAAATGGACATACAAGTGCCTGATGTGTTTGCCTGGATCTGAAGCAACGGTTTTTCTCCGCTGTGTTTACTCTGCAAGGCGTGACGGAGCGAAGCATCGGTGCAGGGGAAACGTGCCGGACCCGAGGATCGGCTATAAACTGCACCTAATTGGCATCGTAAAGCAATTAGGCACGTCACGCTTAATTATTCTAATAGTTACTTCTGAAAAAAACCGTCTGTACTAAAAAAAAGCCTAAAACGCTTGGAAATTCATAGAAAATCACTGTCCACCGATTCTCTTCATTCCACTGCCAATCTACTTTGTTGGCCAAGGACCCGATAAGCCCTCGGCCCTCACCGTAACCCCTCAAGCAGGAGGTCACGTATGCACAGGAAGGGACTCATAGGTGTCAATCACTGGGCAACCCCCTCCTCCGGACTTACCCAGGTGGAAGACTATGCAAACCTAAGTCCTATTGTTCTCTTCCTGTAGGTGCTTAGAATGTACTCCCAATACATATCCTGTATTTTCACGTTGCCCCCCCCATATTCCTCTTATGTTAATCATGTATACCCTCCCCTTTTATGATGTAGTAATAATGTAGTGATGATGTTTAGTGAACTGTATGCTGGGATAAGATATGAACTTTCAAAAGTCCTTGTCACCCCGTTCTCGGGGTTCAATTCCTCTTTGAAGCTGTTGCACAATAAACTTTGATCTTCAGCTATTTGCTCTGGTTGGTAGCTGGGCTCCTTCTTTGTTCCACAGGGACCCATGGGCTCTGCCCAATGTGCTGGGTGGCTGAGCAGCCTCGCACCCGGATTTTTCCGTAACATCATCATCATCATCATCATCATCATAAATTATTTATATCCTGCCCTCCCCAGCCAAAGCCGGGCTCAGAGCGGCTAACATCAAATATATAACACATTAACATAAAATCAGACAATCAATTAAAAAACATCCTCAAATCAGATCAGGGCGGTGCTCCTGTCACTGAAGCTCTTCCCACATTCTAGGCACTGATAGAGTTTCTCCCCAGTGTGAATTCTTTGATGGGAAGTGAGATGGGAGCTTTGACTGAAGCTCTTTCCACATTCCACACACTGAAACCGCCCATCAAAGAATTCACAGCGGGGAGAAACCATATCCATGTTTGGAATGTGGAAAGCGTTTTACCTGGAAGCAAAGTCTCACTTGCCATCAAAGAACTCATATTGGGCAGAATCAGAGAATCATTTAATTCTGGTGTTGTAAGTGACCTCTAGTGCCATCAAGTCCAACCCCCTGCAATGTAGGCATCACAACGAAAACATCCATGGCAGATGGCCTTCCAACCTCTGCTGTAAAACCTCCATGGAAGGAAAGTCCATCACTTTGCAAAGGAGTCCATTCCACTGTATAACTGCTTCTATTGTCAAAACGTAAGGCTTTTAAACAGAGATTGGATGGTCATCTGTCATGGATACTTTAGTTGAGATTCCTGCACTGCAGGGGGTTGGAGTAGATTACCCTTCCAACCCTATGATTCTCTTCTTCTTTGGCGATCCCTCGTAGCCGAGTAAGGTTGTTTTCCATGAACATGGTCTTAACAGTGAATCCGTAAGTGACTGGAGGCCAATTCTGGATCCACACCTCCTTCTACAGTGGGGACATTGGTTTCTGGGCAGGAGTTGATAACGGTGAAGGTTTGCCAAGTGTGCCTTCCTCTATTACTTTTCTCTCTTTCGCCCTGAGTTTGAGCGTCTACAAAGCCCATGACACCTTTGGTAAAGGCTGTTCTCCAATTGGAGCACTCACAGGCCACTGTTTCCCAATTGTCGGTGTTTATACTACTTTTTTTTTTTGAGAGAGAGTCTTTGAACCTCTTTTGTTGACCACCAGCATTACGCTTTCCATTTTTAAGTTCGGAATAGAGTAGTTGCTTTGGAAGAAGAAGAAACAAAACATCTACAGTACGTCAGGAAGAAGGGGGGAATAAAGATCTACACTGGGAACAAGGGTGGGAGGAGACCAGCAGAGCCTCCTATTTGCCAAGATATCACTGTAGACTCAGCATGGGGTGCTGCCAAGGAGGTGACGGATCTGGCTTCCAAGGAGTGTGGTGCAGCTGTCACTGTCGCTGTGGCGGCAACAGCAGGCAGTGCTTTCCTTGGAGGCCAGATCTGTTGTCCCATGGATCCTGCCACCCGAGGCAGTCACCTCACCTTGCCTCATGGGTGGGATGGCCCTGCCTTCCACCCAGCTATGATGCCAACATCCCTGCCTGTCCTTCATCTCTTGCATGCCCCTGCTTTCACAACTGGGGGTGCCTCCTAATCCCTCCTATTTTGCAACCCCCTCTGCACCCCCATTTTCACCTTCACCCCTTTCCCCCTCTGCTCTCCTCCTTGCTTTCTTTATCTCTCCCTTGCAGAGGGAATATTGCAGATATTAAGACTGCACAGCTTGAAGCGACTGGAAGTTTTATTTTGGAATAAAACATTGTCTAGACCCATTAGATTGTTCAAATCTTTACTTGCAGAACTTTCTTCAGAACAAACACATCAAAAAACGCATCCAAAGCATTCTATACAATATCTTGTGCTGTCCAGCACAGGCCCAGCATCTTAGAAATAACAGACAATTCCAAACAGACCTAGAATCCAAGGTCTCTCTCTCCTTAGAGCCTCCATTTGGCCTGGAGCTGTTTTCTCTTTCTCTTATTATCAAACCCATCAAGGAGCTCAAAGAGCTCTTCTGGCTTTTCTTTTGCTTCAGTGACGTCTTCCAGTTAAACCCTTTCAGCAATACACACAGGCATTCTTCATTTCCGTGTCTATTAAGCAATTCTACTCACCAGTGATTACTCCCCACTTCCATGCCTTCTCCTCCCTCCAATTGTCCTACCCTGTTTACACACACAAATTCCATCATCACCCCCTTCACCCCCTGTGAACAGACAATGAGCATCTCCTTTACAGTACATTTATTATTCAGGAACTACAGCGATCAAGATAAATGGTCTTCCCAAAATTAAGGTTTACGTCCTCTTCAATTCAAACTTATCTCACCGGGGCTTTTTCTCAGCCAGAACTTGCCAGATCTCAGTTCTGGCACCTCTCAGATGGGCACCATTGCCATTAAAAGAGAACAAGAGAAGCATTCATGTTGAGTTCCAGCCCCTCTTTTTATAGAAAAATAGCACTGTATCTCACAAAACACAATAATAAGCTAGGAGGAACTGCAGGTATAGGGAGGTATACAAATGTAATAAATAATCATAATAATAACAATAAATAATAAAACAGTTCAAAAGACTCAGGTGTGATATTATTCACTAAGTAAATAAGCTCCATCCCCTATGATTGACTATACTTTATTGTCAAATGTCTTTTTTTTTTTGTCTGAACTAAAACATTAATCCAGATGCAAAAGAGATGCCGCTTTGCCGGTGAGTCTTGGGGAGGACCGCTCCCCCTGCAAGCCCATTCTCCACCTTGGGCCTGGGGGCGGGCCCCAGACTCCATCTCAGCATATAAGGCTTCAAGGAGGCCTTGGAACACCACTGCTGCCGCTTTGCCGTGCGTGTGGGGAGGGCTTCCCCCTGCTAGCCCATTCTCCATCTTGGGCTTGGGGACGGGCCCCAGACTCCACCTCAGCATAAAAGACTCCAAGTAGGCCCGGGACACTGCTGCTGCCGCTTTGCCGGTGAGTCTTGGGGAGGACCGCTCCCCCTGCAAGCCCATTCTCCATCTTGGGCTTGGGGACGGGCCCCAGACTCCACCTCAGCATATAAGGCTTCAAGGAGGCCTCGGAACACCACTGCTGCCGCTTTGCCGTGCGTGTGGGGAGGGCTTCCCCCTGCTAGCCCATTCTCCATCTTGGGCTTGGGGACGGGCCCTAGACTCCACCTCAGCATATAAGGCTTCAAGGAGGCCTCGGAACACCACTGCTGCCGCTTCGCCGTGCATGTGGGGAGGGCTTCCCCCTGCAGGCCCACTCTCCATCAGGCCTTGGGGCGGGGCCTATGCTCATCACTGCCGCACCTTTGGGGACATTGGTGCTGCGGCAGCGGTTGTTTGAAGTGTTTTTATATGTTTTAAACTGTGTGGGTTTTTTTGTTTTGTTTTGCTTTGTTGTACCACCATAAGCGGTGATTTTTATCCATGTATTTTTATTTTGTTTTGGTCTATTTTGGGTTGGGGTGGGGTGGTTGTGGAGTGGGGTGGGGATTGGCTTTATTTTCGTGTAATTGTTTTTGTTTGTTTGCTTTTATATTCTGTAAATGGAGGTGAGCCTGAGGCTTGGGATTCCTACTGTGGAGGGGCAAGGGAGGTATGGCGGTGGGGGCAGATGTCATAGGCGAAGGGGATCGAGATACGGATATGCTCGTACCCCTTCCAATCTGCGCCCCATCCCGAGAGACGAGGGTAGGGTGAGCAAGGATTACTCACCTCCGTCACTGGTGTTGTGCAATGCCAGGTCTATAGGCAACAAAACCGCCACCCTGCGAGATTTCTTCACCTCGCAGGGGGTTGACCTGGCATGTGTGACTGAGACCTGGGTGCGCGAAGGGGATACTGTTACCTTACGAGAGATGGCGCCCCCGGGTTTCTCCGTCCTCCACCAGTCGCGGACTGTGGGCCGGGGGGGAGGGGTGGCGTTATTAATCCGGGAAGATTGTCCTTTCAGGGCTCTACCATCGCCATCGATCCCCGGCACTGAATGTGTTGGCCTAGTGTGGGGCTCCGAGGTGAGCTTGGCTGTCTGGCTGGTGTACCGGCCACCCAGCGCACCAGCAGCCACCCTGTCAGGCCTGCTGGAGGCGGTGGCCGGCTGGGCCTTGGAGTTCCCTAACCTATTGGTATTGGGGGACTTCAACATCCATGCTGATGCCACTCCCTCCTCGCAGGCTCTGGACCTGGTGTCTTCCATGGCGACACTAGGGCTCTCCCAGTTTGTTTCGGGCCCCACACATCAAGCAGGCCACACGCTGGATTTGATCTTTGGCATCGGTATAGATGTGATCATGTTTCCTTCGATGAAGGTGCCATGGTCTGATCACTATGCCCTGAAAGCCAGGATTGACGTTCCACCCCCACCCTGCTTGGGTGGCGAGCCAATTTGGGCTCGCCCGCAAAGGCTGATGGACCCTGATAGATTCCGTCAAGCCTTGCGGGACCTTTCTCCCCCTGGCGACTCATTGACTGAGCTTGTTGAGGCCTGGAATACCCAGCTCCTGGCAGCCATCAATGAGATCGCACCTAAGCGCCCTCTGCGACCCCGCAGAAACCGGGCTCCCTGGTTTACCGAGGAGCTCCGGAAAATGAAGCGGGACCTCAGACGGCTAGAGCGAGTATGGCGGGGTGCCCGTGACGGAGCCTCAAGAACATCTTATAGGGTTTTTATGAAAACCTATGAGATGGCAGTGAAGGCCGCTAAGAAGTCTTACTTCTCGGCCTCCATTGCATCCGCTAGCTCTCGCCCGGCGCAATTATTTAGTATAATTCGGTCTTTAACGTCCCTCGAAGGACAGCCAAATTTAAATAACAATTTGACACACAGCTGTGAGGCATTTGCGAGCTTTTTTGCGGAGAAGGTCTTGTTGCTCCGCCATGACCTCCCTGCCAATTTGGATACAATAAAGGAACTGGAGGCCCCTCGACTGCCCTCGGGTTCAGTATTGGACCACTTTGACCGGATATCCCCAGCCGATGTGGACAGACTCCTCCGAGCTGGAAAGCCCACCACATGTCCTCTCGACCCGTGCCCGTCCTGGCTGATTAGAGCGTGTCCAGACGAGGTGCGGGCCCCCCTGGGGGATATCATCAATCTGTCCCTTGGCACCGGGACATTCCCAGGGGAACTGAAGGAGGCAGTGGTGCGCCCGCTCTTAAAGAAAACATCATTAGATCCCTTAGATCTATCCAATTACCGCCCGGTTTCGAATCTTCCATTCCTGGGTAAGGTGATTGAGAGAGCGGTTGCTGAACAGCTTGGTAGGTTTCTGGATGAAACATCGGCTCTGGATCCATTCCAGTCCGGCTTCCGCGCTGGTCATGGGACTGAGACGGCTCTGGTCGCCCTAACAGATGATCTCTGCAGGCAGCTGGATCGAGGCGGGTCGGGGCTGCTGATTCTTCTAGACCTGTCAGCAGCCTTCGACATGGTCGATCACGAACTCCTGGACCACCGCCTTGCCGACGTGGGGATCCAGGGCACAGTCCTTCAATGGCTGCGCTCGTTTCTCTCCGGTCGGGGACAGAGGGTGGCGCTTGGGGGGGAATTGTCATCCCGCCACTCCTTGGTGTGTGGTGTGCCCCAGGGTGCAATACTCTCCCCAATGCTTTTTAACATCTTTATGCGCCCCCTCGCCCAGCTTGTCCGGAGTTTTGGGCTGGGCTGCCATCAGTATGCTGATGACACCCAACTCTATCTGTTGATGGACAGCCACCCGGACTCTGCCCCAGACACACTGATCAGATGCTTGGAGGCTGTGGCTGGATGGTTACGTGGGAGCCGGCTGAAGTTAAATCCTTCGAAGACAGAGGTCCTCTGGCTGGGACGGGACGACAGGGGGCTGAGGGGGCAACTCCCATCTCTTGCGGGGGTGCAATTAGTGCCAGCACCGTCCGTTAAGAGTTTGGGTGTAATCTTCGATACCTCCCTCTCCATGGAGGCGCAGATTGCAGCTATAACAAAGGCGGCATTCTTTCATCTCCGCCAAGCTAAGCAGTTGGCTCCTTACCTCTCACGCCCTGACCTAGCCACTGTGATCCACGCGACGGTCACCTCCAGACTGGATTATTGTAACTCGCTCTACGTGGGGCTGCCCTTGAGACTGACCCAGAAACTCCAGCGGGTGCAAAATGCTGCAGCGAGACTCCTTACGGGGTCTTCGCTTAGAGATCACATTCATCCGGTGCTATACCAGCTGCACTGGCTCCCGGTGGAGTACAGGATCAGGTTTAAGGTGCTGGTTTTAACCTTCAAAGCCCTATACGGCCTAGGGCCCTCGTACCTACGGGACCGCCTCTCCTGGTATGCCCCACAGAGGAACTTACGATCTTCAAATAAAAACATCTTGAAGGTCCCAAGCCACAGAGAGGTTAGGCTGGCCTCAACTAGAGCCAGGGCTTTTTCGGCTGCGGCTCCAACCTGGTGGAACGCTCTCTCACAAGAGACAAGGGCCCTGCAGGGCTTGACATCTTTCCGCAGGGCCTGCAAGACAGAGCTGTTCCACCTGGCCTTTGGTCAGGGCGCAGCCTGACTCCCTCCTCTGGCAATCTTTACAAAACTTTACTTTATGGTTGCCATCAATTTTGATTTTAATTCATTTTAATTCATGTTTATAATGTTTTATAATGTTGTACTGTTTTAGTGTTGTTAGCCGCCCTGAGCCCGGCTTCGGCTGGGGAGGGCGGGATATAAATAAAATTTATTATTATTATTATTATTAGAAGGGGGGAACAAAGGAAGGAAGGAAGGGAAGGGAGAAAAAAAAATAAAAGAGAGAGAAAGAGAAAGTTAAAAAGCTACACTTAAACTATGCTTCCAATGGTTAGTGAGCTCACAGCTCCAGCAGGACCCGCCTCTTTGCTCCTCAACAATCTCAAGGATCAACCTTGAAATGCTGAGAGATGCTGTTGCCTTGCTGGCCCAGGATTCTGAAGAGGAGAGCTTATGTTTCTCAGAAGGCAATAGGTGTTCCCCAATAGCGGTCTCCGAAGATGACCAAAGCCTGTGGTCAGATGGAGGTTGCAGTAGAGGCCTCCTTCAGCTCTCTGGATCCCAAACAGATACAGAAAAGCACAGGCTTTGTTCAACAGCTCACCAGAGGTCAAGTGCAACAAACCTGATTCCTCATTCCTTGGAATCAGCAACCTGTTTAATGAGCATCTAGCCTGATTTGTTTGCAGGGAGACTAGACAATGACCAGGGCCGGCTCAAGCATGAAGCAGTTGCCTCAGGCAACAAATTCTGAGGGGCAGAAAGTGGCTACAAATGTGTGCCATGTAGTCTGCCCTGCAGCCCGGAAGCTAGCCTGTTACTCTTGGGGTCAGTGAAGGACTGTCCTATTCCAGTGGTCAAGCAAGAGTCAGCTACTACTCTGGTCCAATTTTGTGCACAGAATAGGCAATGCATCTTCTTGTCCTTTGTGTTGGGCAGCAAAATTGCTTGGACCGCTCCTGGTGATGGCAGATACTCAATGAACATTCAATGAGACTTAAATGGCTCAGGACCGCAGTACCTCAAGGACTGCCTTTCTCCATATGAGGCTCTTCTTCATGTGCCTCCTCTGTGAGACGTCCGGTGGGTGGCAACACAAGAACAGGGCAAGTTCTCACCTGGTGCCTTCGTTGCATATCTTTAGGCAACAGGCAAAAACATTTCTTATTAGCCATGCCTTTGGCTGGTTAACATTATATGGCTTCCTAAATGTGTTTGTGGACTTTAGAAAAAATTGCAAACAGATGTGGAAGTGTGGAGAGCTGAATTTTACATTGAAAAGATGAGAAACTGAGAGAAACCAGTGTCAACAAATTTGCCCATCTATACCTGCAAGTGATTTTGATAAAAGACTCTCTGCATTGAGCTAATTGAGTGATTCCCATGGCCTTCTGATTGATGCTATTCAATTCATGTTTCAGCCAAAGAAAGAGGGGAATAAACCTCACATAAGGAGCAACTGTGAGGCTTACTCAAGACCACCTCTGGACCACAACAGCATCTTGGCCAGCCTCCTCCGGATCTCTTTTGTCCGGACGGCATACACAATGGGATTCAAGACGGGAGGGAAGATGAGATAGAAGTTGGCCAGGAGGATGTGAGCTGCAGGAGCCACATTGTGCCCAAACCGATGTATCAGGGAGGAGACAACGATGGGGATGTAGAAGATCAAGATGGCACAGATGTGTGAGGTGCAAGTGCTGAAGGTCTTAAGACGGGCCTCCGTGGTAGACAAGCTCATTACCGCCCGGAAGATGAGGACATAGGACAACCCAATGAACGTAGAATCAATTATGAGTACCAGGAAGCCAATTGTTACACCATAGATGTTGCTGATGGAGATGTCCTCACAGGAGAGCATCACCACAGCCATGTGCTCACAGTAGGAGTGTGCAATGATGTTGGTGTGGTAGTAGGTGTATCGATTGGCAAGAAGAGGCAGTGGAGCGATGTATAGGAAGCCCCGCAGAGCAGCGGCCAGCCCGATCTTGGCCACCACCGAGTGGGTCAGGATAGTCCCGTGCCTCAACGGGGTGCATATGGCCACGTAGCGGTCAAAGGCCATCGCCAGGAAAATCCCAGATTCAATGGTGGCAAAAGAGTGGATGACAAACATCTGGAGGAGGCAAGAGTGGAAGGCAATGTCCTTGTTGCCCAGCCAGAAGATGCTGAGCAGCTTGGGCATGGTGGAAGAGGAGAGGACCAAGTCGATGATGGCCAACATGGAGAGGAAGAGGTACATGGGCTCGTGGAGGTTGGGCTCGGCCCGGATGATGAAGAGGATGGTGCAGTTGCCCACCACGGCCATGATGTACATGGAGCAGAAAGGGATGGAGATCCAGACATGGGCAGCTTCCAGCTGAGGGATGCCCGTGAGGGAGAAGGTGGACGGGCTGACACAGGCATTGTAGAAGGCCGGCATCTTACCAATGCACCACGGGAGGAACCATCATTCCATGTGACTGGAAACAAATGAAGATGGATGAACATTCAGATGGTTATACTTAGCAACAGAACCCTATACAGTTGTAGTATAGCATTTTTAGGGAGTCTAAGAAAATGTTTCTACAGATAGGTTATCTATACATCCCAGGCATTAAGATATAGGCTTGTGTCCAAAGCTGCTGTTCCTTTGGTGCAACAGACTTCCTGTTGTGCAATGTTACTTCCCTCTCCTCTCGACTGCATCCTTCTGTGGACCTTCAAAAACTGCTCTAGAGGGTTGGGGGACCCTGTGGAGCAGTTTCTAGGGGGTGTGGAGAGAAGCCATCTTCAAATATCTAAAGAGCTGTCACATGGAAGATGGAGCAAACTTGTTTTCTCCTGCTCCAAATGAATGGATTCAAGTTACAAGAGAGTAGATACCAACTAAATATGAGGAAGAATTTCCTGCATTTAAGAGTTGTTCAACAGGGGAATTGTCTCCCTCTGAAGGTGGTGGACTCTCTTTCCTTGTGTCCCTTCCAACTCTACAATTCTATGAAGAGGGGAAGTGGAGGTCCCGTTATGTGAGTGGATCTCGTAACGGTTGTTATCCCTTCTTTTTCTGATACTGGAAAGTTCTATACACCCAGGGCCAAACTTGGCTGTCTGCCAGACCTCAGTTACATGGGAAGGGTGGAGTCACCTCTCTAGAGTGGGTAGCTGTTAGAAGCAGAAAGAAGAACTATCTGAGTGAATAAATGAAGCAGTTGTGGTAAGGTCACTGGTTTTGGATCTCTCCACCTTGGGGTAAGCGATCAGCCCTCAGGTGTTTTGGACACCCAAGTCTGCTCTTTCGGAGGACACCTGGGAGTCTCTTCCTCTAGGAAAATCTCCAGATTAGAACTGGCAGACCTGAGTATCTCAGTCCATCTTTGTCACTTTCACATGTTTTTACCCATGATTCCATTTCACTTCCACGTTAATCCCCACTCAGTCATGAAGCTCACTTGGGTCAAGCCCCATCTTTTCGCCTAACCTACCTCACAGGGTTGTTGTGAGGATGAAATGGGGGGAGGGGGGAAGAACCATGGAAGCCGCTTCGAGATCCTTGGAAGATAAAGGTGGGATATAAATGTAATAAATTCAATAAAGATCTGTTTATTTTTCAAAACTCCATCTCAAACTATGTATTTATATGCATATATTAATGCTTGTTTAAATGTATTTCTCTTCTCAGTGAATATTTTGGTATGTTCAGTAAGCTGCATTGTAAAAATTGTCAAATCAGGTGGGTGGCTACATAGAATCAAGGAATTGGAGAGTTGGAAGAGTCCCAAGGCTGAGAAAGGCTCATCTAAATGATCATAGAATTGTAGAGTTGGGAGGGGCCCTGAGGAGCCCAAGCGCCTGCAATGCAGGGATGTGCAGTTGTGCTATACGGGGAATGAACCTGCAACCTTGTCATTATCAGCACCACACTCTAGCCAACTGATCTATCCAAGCATGCTGTATACACCATGCTTTCTTCTCCACCAGCGTCCAAATGTTCTTCCACTCCTCTCTGTCCTCTCCTGGAAATCTTCAACACGGTACAGTTATCTCCTGCTAGCCAGGCCACCAATCTTTCCCCTCCTGTCAGGAATTACAGCCTCTGCTTCCTTTAGCACTTACCTTTCTCAGGGCGTTACAGTCGGCATTTTCCAAAGAAATGTTAGGGAACCCAGAGCAAGGAGCAAGGCAAGCCTTGTTAGCTGCGTTGGGTAGCATTTTGCAGTGGCAACACCATACTCAGAACTGCATGGAAGATTCCACAGTCAGAAACAACCCCAGCTCACTGCACCATTGCAAAGGGGACAACTTGCCACATGCCTTCCTCTGGGGAACACTGACTTGGCACAACAGCCCAAAATGCTACCTCCTTAGGAATGGTTGCACATTCAGCTTACCAAGGCAGCAATGCCCCCTCCTAAGCAAATGTTGGCTTCGGCCTCTCGGTGAGGTATTTATGCTGCATATTTCAGAGACCTTGAGGGATCTCCCAACCCAGCTGGGATCTGGGACAATTAAGTGGCTCTTTGGTTGACAAATCTCAAAGCACCAAGCAAGGACTACCAATATTAAAAACTGTCTTCTTTATTTAGACTATTTTCAAAAGGGAAGGAAATGTGTTTCCAAATAATAAGGATAATACTGATCCATCGTAGGTGGCTCAGACTGTTCCCTGGATGCCCCCACTGGATTTGCTCTGACTATGTCACCTGAATCTGAATTTTGTCCCAAAAGTGCCTTTCAAAGTTGTTGCCTCTGAGGGGGGTCACAGCAACACTCTCTTGTCCAGATCCTATTATTTCTGGCTTCTTTGCCTCTGAGTTAAATGTGCCACATGCCAAGCCAACATATTCACATATTCACTGAGCTGTCATGTCAGACTAACCCGATTTCGTTTTTTGACAGAATTACAAGCCTGGAAGATGAAGGGAACGCAGTGCATGTAGCCTACCTTGATTTCAGCAAGGCATTTGACAAGGTGCCCCATGATATTCTTGTAAAGAAGCTGGTAAAATGCGGTCTTGACTATGCTACCACTCAGTGGATTTGTAACTGGCTGACTGACCGAACCCAAAGGGTGCTCATCAATGGTTCCTCTTCATCCTGGAGAAGAGTGACTAGTGGGGTGCCACAGGGTTCTGTCTTGGGCCCGGTCTTATTCAACATCTTTATCAACGACTTGGATGATGGACTCAAGGGCATCCTGATCAAATTTGCAGATGACACCAAACTGGGAGGGGTGGCTAACACCCCAGAGGACAGGATCACACTTCAAAATGACCTTGACAGATTAGAGAACTGGGCCAAAACAAACAAGATGAATTTTAACAGGGAGAAATGTAAAGTATTGCACTTGGGCAAAAAAAATGAGAGGCACAAATACAAGATGGGTGACACCTGGCTTGAGAGCAGTACATGCGAAAAGGATCTAGGAGTCTTGGTTGACCACAAACTTGACATGAGCCAACAGTGTGATGCGGCAGCTAAAAAAGCCAATGCAATTCTGGATCTAGCATCTAGATCAAGGGAAGTAATAGTGCCACTGTATTCTGCTCTGGTCAGACCTCACCTGGAGTACTGTGTCCAGTTCTGGGCACCACAGTTCAAGAAGGACACTGACAAACTGGAACGTGTCCAGAGGAGGGCAACCAAAATGGTCAAAGGCCTGGAAACGATGCCTTATGAGGAACGGCTAAGGGAGCTGGACATGTTTAGCCTGGAGAAGAGGAGGTTAAGGGGTGATATGATAGCCATGTTCAAATATATAAAAGGATGTCACATAGAGGAGGGAGAAAGGTTGTTTTCTGCTGTTCCAGAGAAGCGGACACGGAGCAATGGTTCCAAACTACAAGAAAGAAGATTCCACCTAATCATTAGGAAGAACTTCCTGACAGTAAGAGCTGTTCGACAGTGGAATTTGCTGCCAAGGAGTGTGGTGGAGTCTCCTTCTTTGGAGGTCTTTAAGCAGAGGCTTGACAACCATATGTCAGGATTGCTCTGATGGTGTTTCCTGCTTGGCAGGGGGTTGGACTCGATGGCCCTTGTGGTCTCTTCCAGCTCTATGATTCTATGATTCTGTCAGCCACATCCCCAAGATCTCTTTCCCAGTCAGTCACCACCAGCGGAGGCAGATTTAGAAGAGAGCAACCAGTTCACCCACACTGGGCGCCAAGCCAAAAGGGGGTGCCACAACTATTAGAATGCAAGGCAGGAGATGGGGGGCAGAGAATTTTGGCATCACACAAGGCTATGCTGAAATTTGAAAGGCCAACGTCCGCCACTGCCACCAGCACACTTCTTCTGAAAGATGGCCAGGGAAGTATTGGGCAAGAGGTGCTTCTAGGTCATATGGGTAACTGATTTGAGATGGACCAAATAGGGAAACAGCAAGAAGTACCGATGAAAGAAGAGTGGCAGATGAAGATGATGGACTTCGCAGAACTGGCGAAGCTGACAGGAAAAATCCAAAACCAGCATGATCAAGTATTCCAAAAGAATTGGAGTAAATTTATACGATATTTGAAAGATCCTTGTAAGCACTTAACACCACTAGTAGGGTTGTCAGAAGATTTGTAATGAGAAACTTTCTTCCTTTTTATATTTATTTAAATCTTGAGACATTCTGTAATAAGTCTAATTAGAATTGGAAAATGTATAAATTGCAATGATATAAAGGTTAATTTCAAAAACTATGAGGCAGGAGGGAAGGAAGTCAATAGGCTCTAAAGAGCCACGGCTGTATAGTGAATAATGACGGTGTGAATGTATAACATTAAATGGAAAATAAATAAAAATTATATATATATTTAAAAAAGGATGTGGCTCTGTCCTCTTGGCTTCAAAAGACATAGAACTCACTTACACTTGTAACTGGAACAGCAGGTGGTTAGAGCATGGCTTACGTCAACAGAAAAAGGCATGGAGGCATTGACCAAATAAGGACAATGGTTAATATGAGGAGTGGGTGGCGGAATTCAGGGTGAGGGCAGATGTCAACAAGGGCAGGGACTTTAGTATTTTAATTAGGCGGTTGTGATTAGGTGGTTGCTTTCAGCTTTCCACTCAGTCTTTACTCACACATGGCTTGAAGAATTGTTCGGCTCCTGGTCTCAAACAGACACTCCCTGCCGACGCCTTCACACAGCTAGCTGCTTGAGAAACGCTGAGTCGCTTCCAGTCTCTGGGTCCTTTTCCACGCTCTGTCTCTGCCCACTCAGGACTGGGCCCATAACCTGTAAAAAGGGTTTTTTCTTCTGGTGGCAGACAGAACCACGAGACCACAAGACTGGTGTTAAACACTCAAACAAAGTTTTATTACAGCTGTACAAAAACAACAAACACAAAGCATGTGGGTGTTCTCTCTCTGCAGGCAAATTCAAACTGCAACTTCTCCTCCTTTTGCAGTCATCACCAGCTGTACCTAATCAGCCTAGAAAAACACTCCCAGAACTCACAGAAACAGCTCTTAAAGTTACAATCATCTTTTCTGTTTCTTTGCAGAATGACTTCTAACACCCCCTCTCATTCAAACAGAAACAGAAACAATACTTTAAACATATACAAAACATATTTAGACATCATGCACAACAATTCCTAATTCTGTCACTAATTGTGCATGTTTCCCAAAAGTTAGTGCTTTTGTAAATATATCAGCCAGATTTTGCACGCTCTCACAGTATTTCAGCATTATCAGGTTTTATTTAACATTTTCACTTACATTCTGATACTTAATCTCCAAATGTTTTGATTTAGTTTTAAACTGCTCAGACCCAGCTAAAGTTATTACAGCTTGATTGTCTTCCCATATTTGAACTGAATAATCACATTGTATAGCTAAATCATTGAGGATTTGAATGTAATATTTTATTTCATTACACAACTCCGATAAAGCATAGTATTCAGCCTCTTTTGAAGATGTGGCCACGATTCCTTGCTTTTTGGACTTCCAACCTATCAAGGAATCCCCAAATTGAAACACCATGCCAGAAACTGATTTTCTATCAGGCAGGTTGGCCCAATCGCTGTCAACATAACACTGCAATTTTGTAGACCCTGAAGATGGTAATCTTAAACAATAATCAAGCGTATGTTTTAAATACCAGAAAATACGTTTTAAACCCTTCCAGGCATTTTCTGTGAGACAGCTTACTAGTCTGCTCAGTATTACAACAGCATAACCAAATCTGGCCTGCTCCACAATGAAATGTGTAATAAACTTCCAACTACTGAAGGATTTACTGGTTCTGCGCATTCTCCTTCATTCTTGAAAAAACCTATTTCCATTGGGTTTTTTACTCCCTTGCTATTTTGCATATTGCTTCTTTCAAGTAATTCCATTATTTTATCTTTTTGACTCAACAAAAAACTTCCATCGTTTGTCCTTTGAATTTCTAGACTGAAATAATTTTTCACTGCTCCCAAATCTCTTACTTTAAACTCTTAATAAATAAATGTACACTTTTGCTCCTTGCAGTAGGAGAAAAGGTTTCATCAAAACTTTCACCTTTTCTTTGCGTAAAACCTCGTGCTAGCAGCCTAGCTTTGTGCTTAACACTACCATCTGCCAAGTGTTTTATTTTATACACCCATCTACAGTTCACTGCCTTTTTTCCTTCTGGCAATGGCTCAATAGTAAACACATTAAAGGTAAAGGTAAAGGTATCCCTGCCCATACGGGCCAGTCTTGACAGACTCTGGGGTTGTGCGCCCATCTCACTCAAGAGGCCGGGGGCCAGCGCTGTCCGGAGACACTTCCGGGTCACGTGGCCAGCGTGACATCGCTGCTCTGGTGAGCCAGAGCCACACACGGAAACGCCGTTTACCTTCCCGCTAGTAAGCGGTCCCTATTTATCTACTTGCACCCAGGGGTGCTTTCGAACTGCTAGGTTGGCAGGCGCTGGGACCGAGCAGCAGGAGCGCACCCCGCCGCGGGGATTCAAACTGCCGACCTTTCGATTGGCAAGCCCTAGGCGCTGAGGCTTTTACCCACAGCGCCACCCGCGTCCCAGTAAACACATTATGTTCTGCCAAATATTTCATTTCTGCTCTCATTGCATTTTCCCACATTACTATTTCCTGGTGTGGTAACTTTAAAACCTCCTCATAATCACGAGGTTCTTTCTTCACATCAACACTTTTAACTTCTTGTATTGTAAACCTTTCTGGAGGTACCCCCTTATTGATTCTTTGTGATCTTCTAACTTGAACACTTTCCCCCTCTGGACTATCTTCCCCTTCTAATTCATCTTGCTCAGGAGAAATTGGTTTAGTTTTAGGAGATTGTGTACTGGGACCCTCATCCCCTGATTCCTCATCACTATCACTTTCAGAACAAAATAAAAAAATTCCTTCCAGTAGCACCTTAAAGACCAACTGAGTTAGTTCTAGGTATGAGCTTTCGTGTGCATGCACACTTCTTCAGATACACTGAAACAGAAGTCATTGGACCTTTCTATATAGTGAGAAGGTGGGGAGGGGTATTACTCAGAAGGGTGGTGGGAATGGGTGATTGGCAGATAGCTGCGATGAGCCTGTTGACGACTCTTAATGACTGCAATAGGTCTAACAGGAAAAAGCAAGGGGTGAGAAGGTGAAAAATGGCTTTGTCATGTATAATGAGATAAGAATCCAATGTCTTTGTTCAAACCAGGTCTCTCCATAGTTTTAAGTTTGGTGATAAGTTGCAATTCAGCAGCTTCTCTTTCCAGTCTATTTCTGAAATTCCTTTGTAATAGAACAGCTACTTTGAGATCTTGTATAGAATGTCCTGGGAGATTGAAGTGTTCTCCTACTGGTTTTTCTGTCTTGTGGTTCCTGATGTCAGATTTATGTCCGTTTATTCTTTGGCGTAAGGTCTGGCCTGTTTGTCCAATATAGAGAGCTGAAGGACACTGTTGGCATTTTATGGCATACACAATGTTAGACGATGAGCAATTAAATAGTCCCGAGATGGTATGTGTGATGTTGTTGGGGCCAGTAATGGTGTTGTCCGGGTGTATGTGGCAGCAAAGTTGGCATCTGGGTTTATTGCAGGCTCTGGTGCCAGTGTCCATGTTAAGTCTGGTTATAGTATTATTGTGGGTTAGGAATTGTTTAAGATTGGGGGGCTGTCTGGAGGCAATGAAAGGTCTTCCTCCCAGAGCTTGAGAAAGAGAACTGTCATTGTCCAGGAGAGGTTGTAGATCTCTGATGATGCGTTGTACTGTTTTAACTTGGGAGCTGTATGTGATGACTAGAGGTGTTCTGTTATTTTCTTTTTTGGGTCTGTCTTGCAGCAAGTTCTCTCTGGGTATCAGTCTGGCTCTGTTGATCTGTTGTCTAACTTCATCTGCTGGGTATTTTAGTTCTAAAAAGGTTTGCTGTAGATCTCTTAGGTGAGAGTCTCTGTCTGTAGAATTGGAGCAGATGCGGCTGTAACGTAGTGCCTGGCTATATACAATGGACTGTTTGGTATGTTTGGGATGGTAGCTAGAGGCATGTAGATATGTTTGTCGGTCAGTTGGTTTACGGTATAAGGTGGTGTCTATGCGCCCATCCTGTATTTTTATAGTAGTGTCCAAAAAATGTATTTCTTGCATAGATTGATTCATTGTTAGGTTGATGGTGGGGTGAAAATCATTGAATTTCTGGTGGAAGGTGTCCAGGGTCTGTTGACCATGTGTCCAGATGATAAAAATATCATCAATGTATCGCAGGTACAAGAGAGGTTTGAGTGGGTAGGAGTTTAGGAAACGTTGTTCTAAATCCGCCATGAAGATGTTGGCATACTGTGGGGCCATGCGGGTGCCCATTGCTGTGCCGCTGATCTGAAGGAACAGGTCATCACCGAATTTGAAGTTGTTGTGGGTAAGGACAAATTGGCAGAGTTTGGTAGCAAAGTCCGCTGTGGTTTTATCTGAAATGGTATTCCTTATAGCTTGTAAACCATCGTTGTGTGGGATGTTGGTATACAGAGATTCCACATCCATAGTAGCTAGTATAGTATTGTTGGGAAGATTATTTAAAGATTGTATTTTCCTCAGAAAATCTGTGGTGTCACGTACATAGCTGGGAGCACTGATGGCATATGGTTTCAGAACAGAGTCCATATAACCGGAGACACCCACTGTAATAGTGCCAATACCTGAAATGATGGGGCGTCCTGGATTTCCTGGTTTGTGTATTTTAGGTAGAAGATAGAAAGTTCCTGGTCGAGGTTCTGTTGGTGTGTTTGTGAGGATCTGTTCTTGGATGTGTGGGGGTAGCTCCTTAACAATCTTGTTCAGTTCTTTTTTGTATTCTTGTGTGGGGTCTGAGTCCAATTTTATGTAAAAGGCGGTATTGGAAAGTTGTCTGTGAGCCTCCTGAATGTAGTCAGTTTTGTCCTGGACAATGACAGTTCTCTTTCTCAAGCTCTGGGAGGAAGACCTTTCATTGCCTCCAGACAGCCCCCCAATCTTAAACAACTCCTAACCCACAATAATACTATAACCAGACTTAACATGCACACTGGCACCAGAGCCTGCAATAAACCCAGATGCCAACTTTGCTGCCACATACACCCGGACAACACCATTACTGGCCCCAACAACATCACACATACCATCTCGGGACTATTTAATTGCTCATCGTCTAACATTGTGTATGCCATAAAATGCCAACAGTGTCCTTCAGCTCTCTATATTGGACAAACAGGCCAGACCTTACGCCAAAGAATAAACGGACATAAATCCGACATCAGGAACCACAAGACAGAAAAACCAGTATTGGACGCAATACCACACTGGACTTGTACATTGACTGCTTCCGCCACAGAATCCAAACAGATGTGACCAGAAAACACCATCGCTTACAACAAAATCTAAACCATGCCGAAAGGAGAGCCCCATCATTTCAGGTATTGGCACTATTACAGTGGGTGTCTCCGGTTATATGGACTCTGTTCTGAAACCATATGCCATCAGTGCTCCCAGCTATGTACGTGACACCACAGATTTTCTGAGGAAAATACAATCTTTAAATAATCTTCCCAACAATACTATACTAGCTACTATGGATGTGGAATCTCTGTATACCAACATCCCACACAACGATGGTTTACAAGCTATAAGGAATACCATTTCAGATAAAACCACAGCGGACTTTGCTACCAAACTCTGCCAATTTGTCCTTACCCACAACAACTTCAAATTCGGTGATGACCTGTTCCTTCAGATCAGCGGCACAGCAATGGGCACCCGCATGGCCCCACAGTATGCCAACATCTTCATGGCGGATTTAGAACAACGTTTCCTAAACTCCTACCCACTCAAACCTCTCTTGTACCTGCGATACATTGATGATATTTTTATCATCTGGACACATGGTCAACAGACCCTGGACACCTTCCACCAGAAATTCAATGATTTTCACCCCACCATCAACCTAACAATGAATCAATCTATGCAAGAAATACATTTTTTGGACACTACTATAAAAATACAGGATGGGCGCATAGACACCACCTTATACCGTAAACCAACTGACCGACAAACATATCTACATGCCTCTAGCTACCATCCCAAACATACCAAACAGTCCATTGTATATAGCCAGGCACTACGTTACAGCCGCATCTGCTCCAATTCTACAGACAGAGACTCTCACCTAAGAGATCTACAGCAAACCTTTTTAGAACTAAAATACCCAGCAGATGAAGTTAGACAACAGATCAACAGAGCCAGACTGATACCCAGAGAGAACTTGCTGCAAGACAGACCCAAAAAAGAAAATAACAGAACACCTCTAGTCATCACATACAGCTCCCAAGTTAAAACAGTACAACGCATCATCAGAGATCTACAACCTCTCCTGGACAATGACAGTTCTCTTTCTCAAGCTCTGGGAGGAAGACCTTTCATTGCCTACAGACAGCCACCCAGTCTTAAACAACAACTAACCCACAATAATACTACAACCAGACCTAACACGGACACTGGCACCAGAGCCTGCAATAAACCCAGATGCCAACTTTGCTGCCACATACACCCGGACAACACCATTACTGGCCCCAACAACATCACACATACCATCTCGGGACTATTTAATTGCTCATCGTCTAACATTGTGTATGCCATAAAATGCCAACAGTGTCCTTCAGCTCTCTATATTGGACAAACAGGCCAGACCTTACGCCAAAGAATAAACGGACATAAATCCGACATCAGGAACCACAAGACAGAAAAACCAGTAGGAGAACACTTCAATCTCCCAGGACATTCTATACAAGATCTCAAAGTAGCTGTTCTATTACAAAGGAATTTCAGAAATAGACTGGAAAGAGAAGCTGCTGAATTGCAACTTATCACCAAACTTAAAACTATGGAGAGACCTGGTTTGAACAAAGACATTGGATTCTTATCTCATTATACATGACAAAGCCATTTTTCACCTTCTCACCCCTTGCTTTTTCCTGTTAGACCTATTGCAGTCGTTAAGAGTCGTCAACAGGCTCATCGCAGCTATCTGCCAATCACCCATTCCCACCACCCTTCTGAGTAATACCCCTCCCCACCTTCTCACTATATAGAAAGGTCCGGTGACTTCTGTTTCAGTGTATCTGAAGAAGTGTGCATGCACACGAAAGCTCATACCTAGAACTAACTCAGTTGGTCTTTAAGGTGCTACTGGAAGGAATTTTTTTATTTTGTTTTGGCCCATGAAGAACAGCCACACCAATTTTCTACAGCTCTTAATGATCTACGATATATGTTTGTGTGTGTACAAATATACACCCACCCTATAATTTCCCCCTTTCTGGTCTTCTGTGGTCTCGTCTTGGCTCCCTCACCACTGCCCAACCCCTGTGGCCAAAATCGTTCTTGTTCTTCCTGGATTGAATTCTGCCTCAGGGCAGGGACCTGTCCTTTAACACTTTGCAAAAGGCCACCCATGCCAATGGCACAATGCAAAATAGCAGTAATGGTGACTTTTACAATTCTCTTTTGTGTGTGTGCATAGCGGTGTGGGGGTGTGTGTGCAGGGGGCAGCTGGCCCCCCTAAATCAAGTAAATAGATAGAAAACATTTAACTAACTGACCAATTGTATCACAGTTCTGCCCCCCCCCAACATAAAGCTTGCACCCCTCAATAAATAAATAAATCCTGGCTATGTCCATGGTCCTGTGCCTGTTCTATTCCAAAACACTGACATTTTGGGACTGTGCTGAGATTATTGTTCACCTTTTCCAGCCACACGTCACATCACTGCCTTGGCTCCATCACGTTCCCTTCAGACCCTTGCGATGCCATGGCTTCCCTTGACCAGGTCACTGAAGGTTGCCCTCTGCAGAAGGAGGAGGAGGAAGAGGAGGAGGAGGAGAAATAGAAATAGAAGAACAACCCCGGAGGGTCATTTGGCCCCTGCAGTGCAGGAAACACAGCTACAGAATCCCTGACAGATGGTCCCCCAACCTCTGCCCAAAGACTTCCAGGGATGGAGAGCTGTTGTTGATGATACAATCATAGGATTATAGACTTTGGGGGGGGGACACAAAAAAGCATCTAGTCCAACCCTGTACAATGCAGGGATCACTGGCAAGGAATCTACCTTGCAAATGCACAAGACTTACTGGGGAAGTGGGAGAGGAGAGCCTTGGTTGGAGGAGACGAGGAAGTGTGGGCCCAGGAAGAATCAGTCTTGTGAGAAGATACAAAGGAAGGATGAGCTGGAGGGAGCAAGGAAGTGAATGGAGCTCCAAAAGGGGAAAGGGGGGGGGGACAGTGGAGGCAGATGGAGGAGGACTGGTGGGTGGGTGGATAGATGGAAGCAAACAGGAAAGAGGGATTAGCTGCCATCCCTGCATTACAGCGACTTGGACTAGATGATTCTTGGAGGTCCCTTCCAACTCTGATTCTATGACAGGCAGGAGGAGAAGGAGGCTGTGCTCTGGCAGCCCCAGAAATGGCTCCCCTCCAGCCTGCCGTCCTGCTGCTGCTGCTGCTGAGTCTGGAATAAAAACCACCCTTGCCATCGTTATTGCAGCAACAAGGAATGCAAGTAGAACATGGATGTTTCCAGAGGGAGGAACTCCGCTGCCCTATTTTTGGTCCTCCACCCAACCCAACCAAAATTTCTCGGCTCCCTGCAGGACCAAAATCCTCCAACGTTTTCTCTGATGAAAATAGGGATGACAAGGAATTATGGTGCTGGAGGAAACTCTTGAGAGTCCCATGGACTGCAAGAAGATCAAACCTCTCCATTCTGAAGGAAATCAGCCCTGAGTGCTCACTGGAAGGACAGATCCTGAAGCTGAGGCTCCAAGACTTTGGCCACTTCATGAGCAGAGAAGACTCCCTGGAGAAGACCCTGATGTTGGGAAAGATGGAGGGCACAAGGAGAAGGGGAGGACAGAGGACGAGATGGTGGGACAGTGTTCTCGAAGTGACCAGCCTGAGTCTGACCAAACTGCGGGAGGCAGTGGAAGACAGAAGTGCCTGGCGTGCTCTGGTCCAGGGGGGCACAAAGAGGCGGACAGAACTAAACGACTAAACAACAATAAAAGGAATACTAGGACATTCCAGGATCAAATCAGAATCTGGGACGGCTTCTGCAAATCCTGGAAAAGAGGGTCTCCAAGAGCTGATCCAGCACACAAGCAGGTGAAAGAGAAGGCTGCAGGTTCCAGGCAGGAAGCGGAGATGTAGGAAGGCAGGAAGAAAAAGAGAGAGAAGGGGGGGGGGGTCTCCAGGGTCACTTACTGCCATTGTGGCTGGAGTGTCTGCCACACCGGTCCTTGGCATCAGCTGCTTGGAGCTCTTGGGGTCCCCCTGGCACCCCTTATATGCTGGCCCAGATCCTCCCTAGGGTGTCCGTGCTGCTGGTGACGCCTCCTTCTCCCTTTTGTGCGTAATTGCAGTTCAAGTGTGCAGCTTCCTCAGGGAGGGGAGCAGCCTCTGGACCCATGAATAGGTGCTGGATCCATCCTGCGACAAAGCTGGACATTGGCAGACTCCAGAGGGACAAATGAAAGCCCTTCTCCACACAGCACAGAGCTAAACTGCCAAGCTATCTCCCCCCCCGGAGGCAGTGGATGGTTTCTGAAGAGGCTCAGACAGGTTCATGGAGGAGGAGAATGCTGCCAGGGGCTCCCAGGTTTTGCTGGAGGCAGCCAGGCTTCTGAATACCAGGTGCAGGAAACCACAAGGAGGAAGGGGGCCCACTCACCTGCATTCCCAAACCTAGCTAGAATCATAGGGGCTTATCCATTGTTCTGCCCAACATAGCTCATTTCCCCTTAGAGCCTATTCCTACTCGCAGAATACAGCCGCCTTCCCTGAATATGTGCAAATGAAGCACTTGGGAGAAGGCAAATATATGATCACCGAGATCTAGGGTGCGGAGAAAGGAATGCAGTTCTTTCAGAACTCTAATGCAAATCTATCTCCAAATGGGGGACTGTTACAGAATGGAGGGGGGCACATGAACGGAGTCTTACTCCCGAGTAAGACACGTAGAACCCAAGGAGGCGACCTCAAGGGAACCCTGCCATACTAGGACTCCCCTCACCGCATCACAATGTTGCACCAAGCACCGCATAAAACCCCAAGAATAAAGCACCATTTCTGACCCTGTATCTCTAGCATAAAACCCCAAGAATAAAGCACCATTTCTGACCCTGTATCTCTAAACTACACACAGGCAGGCAGTATGAACGATTGATGTATTTTATGAATGAACAAGGTATTTGCATTAGGATGCGCTCTAGCCAATCAGATTGCATCGAATACAGCCCTTCAGCCAATCACAGCAATGCCATGGCTCTGCAGAGGCAGCTCAGCTGGAGTTGCTTTGCACGCTCCACTGAGCGCTGACAAGGTGATGACAGCTCCCGCTGTGAGAACAATGGACTGATTCAGTTGAAACCTGTTACCTTGTTAATCCAATCAAAACTAGATACAATGTAGCAATGTCAGACCAGGTTACCTCTGGAAAAAACCGTCTGTACTTAAAAAAAGCCTAAAATTCATAGAAAATCACTGTCCACCGATTCTCTTCATTCCACTGCCAATCTACTTTGTTGGCCAAGGACCCGATAAGCCCTCGGCCCTCACCGTAACCCCTCAAGCAGGAGGTCACGTATGCACAGGAAGGGACTCATAGGTGTCAATCACTGGGCAACCCCCTCCTCCGGACTTACCCAGGTGGAAGACTATGCAAACCTAAGTCCTATTGTTCTCTTCCTGTAGGTGCTTAGAATGTACTCCCAATACATATCCTGTATTTTCACGTTGCCCCCCCCATATTCCTCTTATGTTAATCATGTATACCCTCCCCTTTTATGATGTAGTAATAATGTAGTGATGATGTTTAGTGAACTGTATGCTGGGATAAGATATGAACTTTCAAAAGTCCTTGTCACCCCGTTCTCGGGGTTCAATTCCTCTTTGAAGCTGTTGCACAATAAACTTTGATCTTCAGCTATTTGCTCTGGTTGGTAGCTGGGCTCCTTCTTTGTTCCACAGGGACCCACGGGCTCTGCCCAATGTGCTGGGTGGCTGAGCAGCCTCGCACCCGGATTTTTCCGTAACATCATCATCATCATCATCATCATCATCATCATAAATTATTTATATCCTGCCCTCCCCAGCCAAAGCCGGGCTCAGAGCGGCTAACATCAAATATATAACACATTAACATAAAATCAGACAATCAATTAAAAAACATCCTCAAATCAGATCAGGGCGGTGCTCCTGTCACTGAAGCTCTTCCCACATTCTAGGCACTGATAGAGTTTCTCCCCAGTGTGAATTCTTTGATGGGAAGTGAGATGGGAGCTTTGACTGAAGCTCTTTCCACATTCCACACACTGAAACCGCCCATCAAAGAATTCACAGCGGGGAGAAACCATATCCATGTTTGGAATGTGGAAAGCGTTTTACCTGGAAGCAAAGTCTCACTTGCCATCAAAGAACTCATATTGGGCAGAATCAGAGAATCATTTAATTCTGGTGTTGTAAGTGACCTCTAGTGCCATCAAGTCCAACCCCCTGCAATGTAGGCATCACAACGAAAACATCCATGGCAGATGGCCTTCCAACCTCTGCTGTAAAACCTCCATGGAAGGAAAGTCCATCACTTTGCAAAGGAGTCCATTCCACTGTATAACTGCTTCTATTGTCAAAACGTAAGGCTTTTAAACAGAGATTGGATGGTCATCTGTCATGGATACTTTAGTTGAGATTCCTGCACTGCAGGGGGTTGGAGTAGATTACCCTTCCAACCCTATGATTCTCTTCTTCTTTGGCGATCCCTCGTAGCCGAGTAAGGTTGTTTTCCATGAACATGGTCTTAACAGTGAATCCGTAAGTGACTGGAGGCCAATTCTGGATCCACACCTCCTTCTACAGTGGGGACATTGGTTTCTGGGCAGGAGTTGATAACGGTGAAGGTTTGCCAAGTGTGCCTTCCTCCATTACTTTTCTCTCTTTCGCCCTGAGTTTGAGCGTCTACAAAGCCCATGACACCTTTGGTAAAGGCTGTTCTCCAATTGGAGCACTCACAGGCCACTGTTTCCCAATTGTCGGTATTTATACTACTTTTTTTTTGAGAGAGAGAGTCTTTGAACCTCTTTTGTTGACCACCAGCATTACGCTTTCCATTTTTAAGTTCGGAATAGAGTAGTTGCTTTGGAAGAAGAAGAAACAAAACATCTACAGTACCTCAGGAAGAAGGTGTGTGTGTGGGGGGGGGGGATAAAGATCTACACTGGGAACAAGGGTGGGAGGAGACCAGCAGAGCCTCCTATTTGCCAAGATATCACTGTAGATTCAGCATGGGGTGCTGCCAAGGAGGCGACAGATCTGGCTTCCAAGGAGTGTGGTGCAGCTGTCACTGTCGCTGTGGCGGCAACAGCCGGCAGTGCTTTCCTTGGAGGCCAGATCTGCTGTCCCATGGATTCTGCCACCCGAGGCAGTCACCTCACCTTGCCTCATGGGTGGGATGGCCCTGCCTTCCACCCAGCTATGATGCCAACATCCCTGCCTGTCCTTCATCTCTTGCATGCCCCTGCTTTCACAACTGGGGGTGTCTCCTAATCCCTCCTATTTTGCAACCCCCTCTGCACCCCCATTTTCACCTTCACCCCTTTCCCCCTCTGCTCTCCTCCTTGCTTTCTTTATCTCTCCCTTGCACAGGGAATATTGCAGATATTAAGACTGCACAGCTTGAAGCGACTGGAAGTTTTATTTTGGAATAAAACATTGTCTAGACCCATTAGATTGTTCAAATCTTTACTTGCAGAACTTTCTTCAGAACAAACACATCAAAAAACGCATCCAAAGCATTCTATACAATATCTTGTGCTGTCCAGCACAGGCCCAGCATCTTAGAAATAACAGACAATTCCAAACAGACCTAGAATCCAAGGTCTCTCTCTCCTTAGAGCCTCCATTTGGCCTGGAGCTGTTTTCTCTTTCTCTTATTATCAAACCCATCAAGGAGCTCAAAGAGCTCTTCTGGCTTTTCTTTTGCTTCAGTGACGTCTTCCAGTTAAACCCTTTCAGCAATACACACAGGCATTCTTCATTTCCGTGTCTATTAAGCAATTCTACTCACCAGTGATTACTCCCCACTTCCATGCCTTCTCCTCCCTCCAATTGTCCTACCCTGTTTACACACACAAATTCCATCATCACCCCCTTCACCCCCTGTGAACAGACAATGAGCATCTCCTTTACAGTACATTTATTATTCAGGAACTACAGCGATCAAGATAAATGGTCTTCCCAAAATTAAGGTTTACGTCCTCTTCAATTCAAACTTATCTCACCGGGGCTTTTTCTCAGCCAGAACTTGCCAGATCTCAGTTCTGGCACCTCTCAGATGGGCACCATTGCCATTAAAAGAGAACAAGAGAAGCATTCATGTTGAGTTCCAGCCCCTCTTTTTATAGAAAAATAGCACTGTATCTCACAAAACACAATAGTAAGCTATGAGGAACTGCAGGTATAGGGAGGTATACAAATGTAATAAATAATCATAATAATAACAATAAATAATAAAACAGTTCAAAAGACTCAGGTGTGATATTATTCACTAAGTAAATAAGCTCCATCCCCTATGATTGACTATACTTTATTGTCAAATGTCTTTTTTTTTTTTTGTCTGAACTAAAACATTAATCCAGATGCAAAAGAGAGAGAGAAGGGGGGAACAAAGGAAGGAAGGAAGGGAAGGGAGAAAAAAAATAAAAGAGAGAGAAAGAGAAAGTTAAAAAGCTACAGGAAGGAAGGAAGGGAAGGGAGAAAAAAAATAAAAGAGAGAGAAAGAGAAAGTTAAAAAGCTACACTTAAACTATGCTTCCAATGGTTAGTGAGCTCACAGCTCCAGCAGGACCCGCCTCTTTGCTCCTCAACAATCTCAAGGATCAACCTTGAAATGGTGAGAGATGCTGTTGCCTTGCTGGCCCAGGATTCTGAAGAGGAGAGTTTATGTTTCTCAGAAGGCGATAGGTGTTCCCCAATAGCGGTCTCCGAAGATGACCAAAGCCTGTGGTCAGATGGAGGTTGCAGTAGAGGCCTCCTTCAGCTCTTTGGATCCCAAACAGATACAGAAAAGCACAGGCTTTGTTCAACAGCTCACCAGAGGTCAAGTGCAACAAACCTGATTCCTCATTCCTTGGAATCAGCAACCTGTTTAATGAGCATCTAGCCTGATTTGTTTGCAGGGAGACTAGACAATGACCAGGGCCAGCTCAAGCATGAAGCAGTTGCCTCAGGCAACAAATTCTGAGGGGCAGAAAGTGGCTACAAATGTGTGCCATGTAGTCTGCCCTGCAGCCCGGAAGCTAGCCTGTTACTCTTGGGGTCAGTGAAGGACTGTCCTATTCCAGTGGTCAAGCAAGAGTCAGCTACTACTCTGGTCCAATTTTGTGCACAGAATAGGCAATGCATCTTCTTGTCCTTTGTGTTGGGCAGCAAAATTGCTTGGACCGCTCCTGGTGATGGCAGATACTCAATGAACATTCAATGAGACTTAAATGGCTCAGGACCGCAGTACCTCAAGGACTGCCTTTCTCCATATGAGGCTCTTCTTCATGTGCCTCCTCTGTGAGACGTCCGGTGGGTGGCAACACAAGAACAGGGCAAGTTCTCACCTGGTGCCTTCGTTGCATATCTTTAGGCAACAGGCAAAAACATTTCTTATTAGCCATGCCTTTGGCTGGTTAACATTATATGGCTTCCTAAATGTGTTTGTGGACTTTAGAAAAAATTGCAAACAGATGTGGAAGTGTGGAGAGCTGAATTTTACATTGCAAAGATGAGAAACTGAGAGAAACCAGTGTCAACAAATTTGCCCATCTATACCTGCAAGTGATTTTGATAAAAGACTCTCTGCATTGAGCTAATTGAGTGATTCCCATGGCCTTCTGATTGATGCTATTCAATTCATGTTTCAGCCAAAGAAAGAGGGGAATAAACCTCACATAAGGAGCAACTGTGAGGCTTACTCAAGACCACCTCTGGACCACAACAGCATCTTGGCCAGCTTCCTCCGGATCTCTTTTGTCCGGACGGCATACACAATGGGATTCAAGACGGGAGGGAAGATGAGATAGAAGTTGGCCAGGAGGATGTGAGCTGCAGGAGCCACATTGTGCCCAAACCGATGTATCAGGGAGGAGACAACGATGGGGATGTAGAAGATCAAGATGGCACAGATGTGTGAGGTGCAAGTGCTGAAGGTCTTAAGACGGGCCTCCGTGGTAGACAAGCTCATTACCGCCCGGAAGATGAGGACATAGGACAACCCAATGAACGTAGAATCAATTATGAGTACCAGGAAGCCAATTGTTACACCATAGATGTTGCTGATGGAGATGTCCTCACAGGAGAGCATCACCACAGCCATGTGCTCACAGTAGGAGTGTGCAATGATGTTGGTGTGGTAGTAGGTGTATCGATTGGCAAGAAGAGGCAGTGGAGCGATGTATAGGAAGCCCCGCAGAGCAGCGGCCAGCCCGATCTTGGCCACCACCGAGTGGGTCAGGATAGTCCCGTGCCTCAACGGGGTGCATATGGCCACGTAGCGGTCAAAGGCCATCGCCAGGAAAATCCCAGATTCAATGGTGGCAAAAGAGTGGATGACAAACATCTGGAGGAGGCAAGAGTGGAAGGCAATGTCCTTGTTGCCCAGCCAGAAGATGCTGAGCAGCTTGGGCATGGTGGAAGAGGAGAGGACCAAGTCGATGATGGCCAACATGGAGAGGAAGAGGTACATGGGCTCGTGGAGGTTGGGCTCGGCCCGGATGATGAAGAGGATGGTGCAGTTGCCCACCACGGCCATGATGTACATGGAGCAGAAAGGGATGGAGATCCAGACATGGGCAGCTTCCAGCTGAGGGATGCCCGTGAGGGAGAAGGTGGACGGGCTGACACAGGCATTGTAGAAGGCCGGCATCTTACCAATGCACCACGGGAGGAACCATCATTCCATGTGACTGGAAACAAATGAAGATGGATGAACATTCAGATGGTTATACTTAGCAACAGAACCCTATACAGTTGTAGTATAGCATTTTTAGGGAGTCTAAGAAAATGTTTCTACAGATAGGTTATCTATACATCCCAGGCATTAAGATATAGGCTTGTGTCCAAAGCTGCTGTTCCTTTGGTGCAACAGACTTCCTGTTGTGCAATGTTACTTCCCTCTCCTCTCGACTGCATCCTTCTGTGGACCTTCAAAAACTGCTCTAGAGGGTTGGGGGACCCTGTGGAGCAGTTTCTAGGGGGTGTGGAGAGAAGCCATCTTCAAATATCTAAAGAGCTGTCACATGGAAGATGGAGCAAACTTGTTTTCTCCTGCTCCAAATGAATGGATTCAAGTTACAAGAGAGTAGATACCAACTAAATATGAGGAAGAATTTCCTGCATTTAAGAGTTGTTCAACAGGGGAATTGTCTCCCTCTGAAGGTGGTGGACTCTCTTTCCTTGTGTCCCTTCCAACTCTACAATTCTATGAAGAGGGGAAGTGGAGGTCCCGTTATGTGAGTGGATCTCGTAACGGTTGTTATCCCTTCTTTTTCTGATACTGGAAAGTTCTATACACCCAGGGCCAAACTTGGCTGTCTGCCAGACCTCAGTTACATGGGAAGGGTGGAGTCACCTCTCTAGAGTGGGTAGCTGTTAGAAGCAGAAAGAAGAACTATCTGAGTGAATAAATGAAGCAGTTGTGGTAAGGTCACTGGTTTTGGATCTCTCCACCTTGGGGTAAGCGATCAGCCCTCAGGTGTTTTGGACACCCAAGTCTGCTCTTTCGGAGGACACCTGGGAGTCTCTTCCTCTAGGAAAATCTCCAGATTAGAACTGGCAGACCTGAGTATCTCAGTCCATCTTTGTCACTTTCACATGTTTTTACCCATGATTCCATTTCACTTCCACGTTAATCCCCACTCAGTCATGAAGCTCACTTGGGTCAAGCCCCATCTTTTCGCCTAACCTACCTCACAGGGTTGTTGTGAGGATGAAATGGGGGGAGGGGGGAAGAACCATGGAAGCCGCTTCGAGATCCTTGGAAGATAAAGGTGGGATATAAATGTAATAAATACAATAAAGATCTGTTTATTTTTCAAAACTCCATCTCAAACTATGTATTTATATGCATATATTAATGCTTATTTAAATGTATTTCTCTTCTCAGTGAATATTTTGGTATGTTCAGTAAGCTGCATTGTAAAAATTGTCAAATCAGGTGGGTGGCTACATAGAATCAAGGAATTGGAGAGTTGGAAGAGTCCCAAGGCTGAGAAAGGCTCATCTAAATGATCATAGAATTGTAGAGTTGGGAGGGGCCCTGAGGAGCCCAAGCGCCTGCAATGCAGGGATGTGCAGTTGTGCTATACGGGGAATGAACCTGCAACCTTGTCATTATCAGCACCACACTCTAGCCAACTGATCTATCCAAGCATGCTGTATACACCATGCTTTCTTCTCCACCAGCGTCCAAATGTTCTTCCACTCCTCTCTGTCCTCTCCTGGAAATCTTCAACACGGTACAGTTATCTCCTGCTAGCCAGGCCACCAATCTTTCCCCTCCTGTCAGGAATTACAGCCTCTGCTTCCTTTAGCACTTACCTTTCTCAGGGCGTTACAGTCGGCATTTTCCAAAGAAATGTTAGGGAACCCAGAGCAAGGAGCAAGGCAAGCCTTGTTAGCTGCGTTGGGTAGCATTTTGCAGTGGCAACACCATACTCAGAACTGCATGGAAGATTCCACAGTCAGAAACAACCCCAGCTCACTGCACCATTGCAAAGGGGACAACTTGCCACATGCCTTCCTCTGGGGAACACTGACTTGGCACAACAGCCCAAAATGCTACCTCCTTAGGAATGGTTGCACATTCAGCTTACCAAGGCAGCAATGCCCCCTCCTAAGCAAATGTTGGCTTCGGCCTCTCGGTGAGGTATTTATGCTGCATATTTCAGAGACCTTGAGGGATCTCCCAACCCAGCTGGGATCTGGGACAATTAAGTGGCTCTTTGGTTGACAAATCTCAAAGCACCAAGCAAGGACTACCAATATTAAAAACTGTCTTCTTTATTTAGACTATTTTCAAAAGGGAAGGAAATGTGTTTCCAAATAATAAGGATAATACTGATCCATCGTAGGTGGCTCAGACTGTTCCCTGGATGCCCCCACTGGATTTGCTCTGACTATGTCACCTGAATCTGAATTTTGTCCCAAAAGTGCCTTTCAAAGTTGTTGCCTCTGAGGGGGGTCACAGCAACACTCTCTTGTCCAGATCCTATTATTTCTGGCTTTTGCCTCTGAGTTAAATGTGCCACATGCCAAGCCAACATATTCACATATTCACTGAGCTGTCATGTCAGACTAACCTGATCTCGTTTTCTGACAGAATTACAAGCCTAGTAGATGAAGGGAATGCAGTGGATGTAGCCTACCTTGATTTCAGCAAGGCATTTGACAAGGTGCCCCATGATATTCTTGTAAAGAAGCTGGTAAAATGCGGACTTGACTATGCTACCACTCAGTGGATTTGTAACTGGCTGACTGACCGAACCCAAAGGGTGCTCATCAATGGTTCCTCTTCATCCTGGAGAAGAGTGACTAGTGGGGTGCCACAGGGTTCTGTCTTGGGCCCGGTCTTATTCAACATCTTTATCAATGACTTGGATGATGGACTCAAGGGCATCCTGATCAAATTTGCAGATGACACCAAACTGGGAGGGGTGGCTAACACCCCAGAGGACAGGATCACACTTCAAAACGACCTTGACAGATTAGAGAACTGGGCCAAAACAAACAAGATGAATTTTAATAGGGAGAAATGTAAACTATTGCACTTGGGCAAAAAAAAATGAGAGGCACAAATACAAGATGGGTGACACCTGGCTTGAGAGCAGTACATGTGAAAAGGATCTAGGAGTCTTGGTTGACCACAAACTTGACATGAGCCAACAGTGTGACGCGGCAGCTAAAAAAGCCAATGCAATTCTGGGCTGCATCAATAGGAGTATAGCATCTAGATCAAGGGAAGTAATAGTGCCACTGTATTCTGCTCTGGTCAGACCTCACCTGGAGTACTGTGTCCAGTTCTGGGCACCACAGTTCAAGAAGGACACTGACAAACTGGAACGTGTCCAGAGGAGGGCAACCAAAATGGTCAAAGGCCTGGAAACGATGCCTTATGAGGAACGGCTAAGGGAGCTGGGCATGTTTAGCCTGGAGAAGAGGAGGTTAAGGGGTGATATGATAGCCATGTTCAAATATATAAAAGGATGTCACATAGAGGAGGGAGAAAGGTTGTTTTCTGCTGCTCCAGAGAAGTGGACACGGAGCAATGGTTCCAAACTACAAGAAAGAAGATTCCACCTAAACATTAGGAAGAACTTCCTGACAGTGAGAGCTGTTCGACAGTGGAATTTGCTGCCAAGGAGTGTGGTGGAGTCTCCTTCTTTGGATGTCTTTAAGCAGAGGCTTGACAACCATATGTCAGGAGTGCTCTGATGGTGTTTCCTGCTTGGCAGGGGGTTGGACTCGATGGCCCTTGTGGTCTCTTCCAGCTCTATGATTCTATGATTCTGTCAGCCACATCCCCAAGATCTCTTTCCCAGTCAGTCACCACCAGCGGAGGCAGATTTAGAAGAGAGCAACCAGTTCACCCACACTGGGCGCCAAGCCAAAAGGGGGTGCCACAACTATTAGAATGCAAGGCAGGAGATGGGGGGCAGAGAATTTTGGCATCACACAAGGCTATGCTGAAATTTGAAAGGCCAACGTCCGCCACTGCCACCAGCACACTTCTTCTGAAAGATGGCCAGGGAAGTATTGGGCAAGAGGTGCTTCTAGGTCATATGGGTAACTGATTTGAGATGGACCAAATAGGGAAACAGCAAGAAGTACCGATGAAAGAAGAGTGGCAGATGAAGATGATGGACTTTGCAGAACTGGCGAAGCTGACAGGAAAAATCCAAAACCAGCATGATCAAGTATTCCAAAAGAATTGGAGTAAATTTATACGATATTTGAAAGATCCTTGTAAGCACTTAACACCACTAGTAGGGTTGTCAGAAGATTTGTAATGAGAAACTTTCTTCCTTTTTATATTTATTTAAATCTTGAGACATTCTGTAATAAGTCTAATTAGAATTGGAAAATGTATAAATTGCAATGATATAAAGGTTAATTTCAAAAACTATGAGGCAGGAGGGAAGGAAGTCAATAGGCTCTAAAGAGCCACGGCTGTATAGTGAATAATGACGGTGTGAATGTATAACATTAAATGGAAAATAAATAAAAATTATATATATATTTAAAAAAGGATGTGGCTCTGTCCTCTTGGCTTCAAAAGACATAGAACTCACTTACACTTGTAACTGGAACAGCAGGTGGTTAGAGCATGGCTTACGTCAACAGAAAAAGGCATGGAGGCATTGACCAAATAAGGACAATGGTTAATATGAGGAGTGGGTGGCGGAATTCAGGGTGAGGGCAGATGTCAACAAGGGCAGGGACTTTAGTATTTTAATTAGGCGGTTGTGATTAGGTGGTTGCTTTCAGCTTTCCACTCAGTCTTTACTCACACATGGCTTGAAGAATTGTTCGGCTCCTGGTCTCAAACAGACACTCCCTGCCGACGCCTTCACACAGCTAGCTGCTTGAGAAACGCTGAGTCGCTTCCAGTCTCTGGGTCCTTTTCCACGCTCTGTCTCTGCCCACTCAGGACTGGGCCCATAACCTGTAAAAAGGGTTTTTTCTTCTGGTGGCAGACAGAACCACGAGACCACAAGACTGGTGTTAAACACTCAAACAAAGTTTTATTACAGCTGTACAAAAACAACAAACACAAAGCATGTGGGTGTTCTCTCTCTGCAGGCAAATTCAAACTGCAACTTCTCCTCCTTTTGCAGTCATCACCAGCTGTACCTAATCAGCCTAGAAAAACACTCCCAGAACTCACAGAAATAGCTCTTAAAGTTACAATCATCTTTTCTGTTTCTTTGCAGAATGACTTCTAACACCCCCTCTCATTCAAACAGAAACAGAAACAATACTTTAAACATATACAAAACATATTTAGACATCATGCACAACAATTCCTAATTCTGTCACTAATTGTGCATGTTTCCCAAAAGTTAGTGCTTTTGTAAATATATCAGCCAGATTTTGCACGCTCTCACAGTATTTCAGCATTATCAGGTTTTATTTAACATTTTCACTTACATTCTGATACTTAATCTCCAAATGTTTTGATTTAGTTTTAAACTGCTCAGACCCAGCTAAAGTTATTACAGCTTGATTGTCTTCCCATATTTGAACTGAATAATCACATTGTATAGCTAAATCATTGAGGATTTGAATGTAATATTTTATTTCATTACACAACTCCGATAAAGCATAGTATTCAGCCTCTTTTGAAGATGTGGCCACGATTCCTTGCTTTTTGGACTTCCAACCTATCAAGGAATCCCCAAATTGAAACACCATGCCAGAAACTGATTTTCTATCAGGCAGGTTGGCCCAATCGCTGTCAACATAACACTGCAATTTTGTAGACCCTGAAGATGGTAATCTTAAACAATAATCAAGCGTATGTTTTAAATACCAGAAAATACGTTTTAAACCCTTCCAGGCATTTTCTGTGAGACAGCTTACTAGTCTGCTCAGTATTACAACAGCATAACCAAATCTGGCCTGCTCCACAATGAAATGTGTAATAAACTTCCAACTATTGAAGGATTTACTGGTTCTGTGCATTCTCCTTCATTCTTGAAAAAACCTATTTCCATTGGGTTTTTTACTCCCTTGCTATTTTGCATATTGCTTCTTTCAAGTAATTCCATTATTTTATCTTTTTGACTCAACAAAAAACTTCCATCGTTTGTCCTTTGAATTTCTAGACTGAAATAATTTTTCACTGCTCCCAAATCTCTTACTTTAAACTCTTAATAAATAAATGTACACTTTTGCTCCTTGCAGTAGGAGAAAAGGTTTCATCAAAACTTTCACCTTTTCTTTGCGTAAAACCTCGTGCTAGCAGCCTAGCTTTGTGCTTAACACTACCATCTGCCAAGTGTTTTATTTTATACACCCATCTACAGTTCACTGCCTTTTTTCCTTCTGGCAATGGCTCAATAGTAAACACATTAAAGGTAAAGGTAAAGGTATCCCTGCCCGTACGGGCCAGTCTTGACAGACTCTGGGGTTGTGCGCCCATCTCACTCAAGAGGCCGGGGGCCAGCGCTGTCCGGAGACACTTCCGGGTCACGTGGCCAGCGTGACATCGCTGCTCTGGTGAGCCAGAGCCACACACGGAAACGCCGTTTACCTTCCCGCTAGTAAGCGGTCCCTATTTATCTACTTGCACCCAGGGGTGCTTTTGAACTGCTAGGTTGGCAGGCGCTGGGAGCGAGCAGCAGGAGCGCACCCCGCCGCGGGGATTCAAACTGCCGACCTTTCGATTGGCAAGCCCTAGGCGCTGAGGCTTTTACCCACAGCGCCACCCGCGTCCCAGTAAACACATTATGTTCTGCCAAATATTTCATTTCTGCTCTCATTGCATTTTCCCACATTACTATTTCCTGGTGTGGTAACTTTAAAACCTCCTCATAATCACGAGGTTCTTTCTTCACATCAACACTTTTAACTTCTTGTATTGTAAACCTTTCTGGAGGTACCCCCTTATTGATTCTTTGTGATCTTCTAACTTGAACACTTTCCCCCTCTGGACTATCTTCCCCTTCTAATTCATCTTGCTCAGGAGAAATTGGTTTAGTTTTAGGAGATTGTGTACTGGGACCCTCATCCCCTGATTCCTCATCACTATCACTTTCAGAACTTTCTTGAATTTGTGGCTTTTCTCCCTCAGATTTCACAAATTTATCTGTATTATCTGAAGAAAAAACAACTTCTGAATTTCCATGTAAACAAGCCCAACCATCTTGCTCACAAAACTCTGCATGTCTTGATATCACAACTCTGCCATGCCCTAGTGCAAAATGGTAACCTTTTGACCAGCTTTGATAACCAACAAATCTAAGTCTCTTTGCCTTGGGATCTCCTTTCCTTCTCTGTCCTTTTGGGATGTGAACCCAAGCCCAACAACCAAAAGTTTTAACATGGTCCAAAACAGATTTTTTTTCCATAAAGCAAAAAATTAGGGGTATTATTTATGAGAGAATGAAATAATCTGTTCTGTATGTAATTAGCACAGAGAATTGCTTTCCCCCAAAACTTCCTGGATAAACCAGAATCACATAACATAGAATATAGCATTGTTTGTTAAGACCTTAACTTGTGTTCTGCAATCAAATTTTCTTTGGGTGAAAAAGGACACGATTTACGGTGACTAATACCATGTTTTTTCAACCATATTTGGAGGGCTTCAGACATGAACTCGACTCCATGGTCACTCTGCAGTTGGGTAACTTTGTAGGGAAACTGCCTTTCTATATAATTGGCTTTCTATATAGTTGACCCAATTTTTAATCAGTTGACCAGTTTCACTTTTCTTTGCAGAATGACTCCTAACAGGTTTGGCTACATGAGGAAGATTCCCACTTTGAGAATAACTTGGCTCTGAGGGCATAAGGTAGAATTTTGTGTGTCTTCTTCATCTGTAGTGCTTGGATGACTTGGCTATGACCTGACCATCATCTCCCACCCAAGAGTGATAGAGCTGTGCCAATTCCCAACTGGAAGCCAAAAACGGACGCCATCAATTATGACTCCCAAGAGGGACCCATCTTGCCTGGGACTCCTCTGAGAACAGACCTGAGCTTACTTAATCCTGTCGGGCACAACAGCATCCTTCAGACTCTGCTGGGCCCTTGGATGCTTCTCAGCATTTCAAGGTAGGTAAAACTGCAGCATCTATCCCTAAAGAGGATGCTGAAACGGAAGAGGACGAGGTAAGGAACGTGGCTGAGTCAAACTAGGATGCTGGGCTGCTGTTTTAGGTGCAACATTATCCAGGTTGCCTTATGCAAGACTTACAAGGCTCCAAGTTGGACAGACAAGAGTCTGGAAAGCCCACATTCTATTCTGGGCACCCTCTTTCAAGAAGAGCTGATCTGATGTGGATTTAGGGGAGAATCTGGAGGAAGATGTAAGGAGGACAGTTGTGGAGAAAAAGAGGGGAGGGAAGTGAGCTTGCCTAGGGATGTTGCACCACTTCCTTCCTGTCAATGGCTATTGGCCAGGATGGCTCTGCTCTGCCTCTTGGGTTGACTTCTTAAGTGTTTTAAGAGTCTATTTTGTCCACACTTCAATGGAATCATAGAATTGACCACAAGGGCCATCTAATTCCATCCCCTGCAATGCAGAAGTCTTGCCCAGCCTGGGACTCATTGCCACAAACCTGAGATTAAGAGTCACATGCTCTAGCCCCTCCTTGAGCAGAGAGATAGCAGAGAGAAAAGGCCAGAATTTCAGGAGGGAGGGACAGGACTGCAGTGGGTAAGGAGGCAAGTGAACAGGGGGGAAGGGTCACTTTTGCAAGCTGGGAGGACAGGAGGGAGCAGAGCATGAGGCCGGCAGTTTTATGCTGCAGAGAGAGTCAGACATGATGTTTGGGGTCTCTTGGCGTCTGAGGTTGCAGCCATAGGAGGAACAGGACGCTCTTACACTTTCTCTTACACGCTCTGCACTTTCCCTATATAGGTATAGGCTGTATATTTGTGTAAATAAGCCACATATCATAAAAGACACCCCAGGCTCTGCTGGGCTTGCTCCCCAAAGGAAACACAACCCCTGAGTGAGTGCCTGGAACCCCCAGAATCTCACTTGCAGCTCAAGGAGGTTTGGGTGGGCAGAACAATATAATGTAGGATGCCTACACAAGACCGGGGGGGGGGGGAACACATTGTCAAACTGCATCTGGTGATAAGCACAGCTCTGCTGCAAAGACAGATCGCATCTTTGGTCCTTACAAGCAATTGCTACCTGCCTCCCGCCTCTCTCTCTCTCTCTCTCCAAGGCATGTTCCTGTTGCTCTCCTCACCCCAAAAAGTCTGGTTATTTTGCAGGGAGCGGGGTTTGTTGCACAGGAAAGCCAAAGCACCTTTAACTACACAACCTGAATTTGCCAGTATTTAATTGAACTCCACCTGAAAATCACAACTGTCTGGAACTGGCTCAGGTTGTTGCTCCCATTTTACAGATGGGGACTGATCCTGAGTTCAAGCCTAGCTTGAGAATGATCCCTTTTACCCGCAAGATACCTTCCCTTCCCTTTCATTGTGGTGCCATCTTGCCTTTTATTTCTAGTGTCTTTTATTTCTATATGCCGCAGTCGCATATGGAGGATCCTCCATTCGCGACTGCAGCCACGATCAGAGGATCCCGCCACCGTCCATACGGCGTTCGAGTGGCACCGGCAGCAAACCTCTATGTACAACACATGCCCGATGCCACACATGCGCCCTACGTAGTGACACCACACATGCATTGTACGTAGTGGCGCAACGTGTGCGCAGCCGGCAGTTTGCACCGTCCCAGATATTGGTTGGCCTTCGTTCGCCCCTGAGTCAGTGTGGGCAATATTGAGGTAAAGGGACGAAACAACTTCATGTGCTCCTAACAGATGAAATATCCCCCCCACCTTATTCCTTTCACAACATTAACAAACTGCTTGACTGTAATAAAACCTCTCAGCAGTTTACCAAAAAAGCAGTAAAATGATTAACAAAAGGCAATTAAATGATTCAAAAGGCAATTAAAATCAAAAGTAAGCAAAAAGAGATTAAAACACAACAACATGCACATATCTGGAGAGGCTTGCCTTGAACAGAATTTTTTTTAGCAGTGAAGGTGCCCGTTCCAGAGGGGAGGTGATGCCACACTTTAAAAGATTTATTTCTTACAGCTGCAGAACAGGTATTAAGTAGATTCCTATACGGTAAGGCAAATCCAGAAGCAAACAGGTACCAAACTCGAAAGGTCTTTAAGTACAGATAGTAACACCTGAAACTTGGTCTTGTAACCAATTGGCAGCCAGTGCAGATCTCTGAGCAGAGGTGCTAAAAGGTGACAGGGTCTCACTCTGTAAGCATTTGTGCTGCAGCATTCTGCACAAACTGCACCTTCTGAATCGAGCACAAGGGGAGCTCCATATAGAATCTGTTGCACTGATCCAGTCTTAATGTTGCCAGTGTTTGAACTACTGTGGTGAAGCTCTCCCAGTCCAGGAATGGTCACTGCTGCTATGCTACCCACAGATTGTAAAACAATGAGTGAAATGTTCCTCTCTTCCCTCTTTTCAAATCTAAGGATTGTTATCTCCAGTCATTGCCAAGATGGCTGGAGGGGACCAGAATGGAACAGCCAACGTCTCCTACACAGACTTCCTTCTGCTCGCCTTCCCAGGCCTCCAAGAGTCCAGATATCTCCTCGCCATCCCTTTCTTCTGCCTTTACCTCATGATTGTTGCAGGGAACTCCATCCTGATCTACACTGTGAGGAGAGATCACAGTCTCCATTCGCCCATGTATGTCCTGATTGCTTTGCTCTTGGCAGTCAACATCTGTGGCTCCACCGTCATCCTTCCCAAGATGCTCCTCAGCTTCCTTCTCGGAGTCAGCCACATCTCCCTGACGGAGTGCCTGGTCCAGATGTTCTTCCTCTACTTCGTCCTCATGTTGGACTGCAATGTTCTCCTCCTGATGGCTTTGGACAGGTATGTGGCCATTTGTCACCCTCTGCACTACACAGACATCATGACGAAGAAGCTCCTGGTGATATTGACACTGGTCGCTCTTGCCCGGAGTCTGGCTGTAGTGGGCCCGGTGGTAATCCTGGCTTCCCAGGTGAGGTTTTGCCGGTCCAACACCATTGGGCATTTTGCCTGTGAGCACATGGCCCTCATGAAGTTGTCCTGTGGTGACATCTCCAGGAACAAGATTGTAGGCCTGGCAGCAAGAACCATCACCATCATGTTTGACTTTTGTTTCCTCCTGGGTTCTTATGGCTGCATCCTCCAGGTATCCATGCAGATGAGCTCTGGCCACACCCGACACAAGGCCTTCCACACCTGTGGCACCCACCTCATGGTCATTCTTACAGTCTACTCTTGCAGCCTTGTCTCCTCTCTTGTCTTCCGCTTAGCTAAGTCAGCCAGCCAGGATGTCCACAATCTGCTCAGCGCAATATACCTGTTTCTTCCCTGGATCCTCAACCCCATCATTTATGGCATGAGGACTAAGGAGATCCAGGACAGTCTTTGGAAGCTGCTCAGGAGGAAATGGGCTCATTTGGTCCCAGGGAAAGCAGTGGCGATGAGCAGAAGCAAGTGACCGATCTGTCTGTGTGCCAGATTTAGCAGAACCACCTAGAGCAGACATTGCACACCTGGTACCCTGAAGCTGTTTTTGACTACAACTCCCATCAGCCACATGATGGGGGCTATTGTACAAAAACATATGGAGGGCTGCAGCAGGTTGACCCAGGCTCGTCAGGAGCCATGCAAATGGGTAGCCACCCGAGACGATTTCAAGGGTGTTCATATGGCACAGGGAACAAATGAGAAAGTCTACTGCTTGAGTCTTTCTTGAAAGGCCGTGGAAGGATTCTGCTGAACATTCCTCTAAAGGTCTCACCCTGGCTGCCATTAGAGTCAGAGGACATCTGGGAGATGAAGAGTTTCTACCAACTCAGACTGACCATTCTCAATCTTCAAGAGGAGCCTGAAAGCCCAAAGTAAAGATGGTGGATTTACATGGCAGAGTTTGTTTGGGTCTCTCCCCACCCCCACCCCACCCCCGTTCCTTCTTTCTTTCTTTGAATTGTTGGAATATTTTGTTAGTTTGCTATACATTTGATAAATTAATACTGTACTGTTCGCAGCAAAAATAGCTCTCTCAGAGGCACAGCAACTTCAGTCTTTGGTTTGAAAGAATCTGGAATGTAGTAACATTATCAAAACTTACTATCACAGGAAATAAAAAATAATCAGCAAACGTCATCTATTGAATAATAGTCATTTTTTATTATATTTTGGAATCATAAATTCCCAGAGAACATGCACTGTTGCATTATGGTATTGGTATTATTTTATATTATTTTCATCACTGTATAAATGATAAAGGTTATGCTACATATATTGATTTGTAAACTGTCCTAAATATAATATGTAAAAAAACCCCCCAAAAACTGTTTTCCACTGAAAAATAACTTAAATTGCCAGCAAATAATACTAAATGAGATTTGGCACTGCGTCTCAGAGTGTTTTATTCATTTAGTTTAATTTTAAAGGGGAGTGGGAGTGAGGTTGCCTCCTGAATCTCTGCTGGAAACATTTCCCACCGTATCGGAGCAGGGACACTAAATGCCCAAATTCTGGTTGAGGCCAGTTTGGATCATCTGCACCACGGGGGACAATTTACTGTGCTCCTCTGGATTATCTCGGTGATCAAACTGGGATATAGAATCATAGAACTGTAGAGGTGGAAGGGACCCCCGAGGGTCCTCTAGTCCATCCCCTTGAAATGCAGGAATCTCAGCTAAAGCATGCAGGGCAGAGGACCACCCAACCTCTGCTTAAAAACCTCCAAGGGAGGAGAGTCCATAACTTCCCGAGGGAGACATCTGTTCCACTCTCAAACAACTCTCACTGTCAGATTGTTTTCCCTGTTGTTTAGCTGGAATCTCCTTTTTTGGAACTTGAAGCTAGGGGTTTGAGTCCTACCCTGCAGAGCAGGAGAAAACAAGCATGCTCCTAGATACCCATTTATCTACTTGCACTTTTTGGCGTGCTTTTGAACTGCTAGGTTGTCAGGAGCTGGGACCGTGCAACAGGAGCACATACAGCTTAAGGATGGGCAAAAAAAGTAATCTGCCTAGATCGTGTGTTGTGTCAGTACGCCTTTGAGCCGGTGCCAATGACTGGGCTCAATAACTTCTGCCCCGACTGGATCAGGCAACTGGGGAGCACTTCCAGAGACCTTCCACTCCTGGAAAGCAGGTCTAAGTGCACTGGACTCACAACTGTCCATTGTGAGCACCAAACTCAGCAGAGCATGAACAACATGGAAGATTGCTGCCAAGGAGTGTGGTGGAGTCTCCTTCTTTGGAGGTCTTTAAGCAGAGGCTTGACAACCATATGTCAGGAGTGCTCTGATGGTGTTTCCTGCTTGGCAGGGGGTTGGACTCGATGGCCCTTGTGGTCTCTTCCAACTCTATGATTCTATGATTCTATGATTCTATTCTATGATTCTATGATTCTATGATTGCTGTGAAGCATAACGTCTTTATTTTCTAAAAGCTACTGCAAACTAAAAACTAAAAGAGGTAACAGGACTGCATGAGTGTTACAGTTCTCACTCAGCCATCTAATCACTACAGAGATAACACTCAGACTCCCAGAGAGTCAGGCAGGAGCGGAAGAAGCGAAGAGCAGTTTCCGCCTCCTCCTTTCTGAAAACATCAAGTCAGGAGATTCTCGCAATGGGAGGGGGTGAAAATATCCACATGTTGCTCATCAAGACTGAGGGCTGATTTCCTTTCGCTTTGCTGCTGACTGTGTTTCAACCCTGCTGATGCCTGGTGGGAAGTATGGAGCTGTTAACGGAGAAATCCGAGGGCTCCCTTGGACAAAAACAAAACAAGGACACCAGCCAGGAATACCAGAGCAAAACAGCAGCCAGTAGGCTTGGTCTTTATTGAAGACCGTAGTGACAGGACTCCCACCTGCCACCAGGTGGAACAAGATGGAAGCCCAGAACAAAAAAGACCCCAACTTTTATTAGTTACTAATCCCCCAAGCTACACCCCTAGAACTACATCACAACTACATCATGACATCATTGACACATCACGAAAAGGAGGGGTTGAGGGAGGAGTTGTGACAGTAACCTGAGTATCTTGTCACCTGGCTGGTTCCTCCTTTCCCCCTCCCCATGAGTCATTTACAGAGGACAAAAGGGAGTTTGCAGTTTCCTGCCCCCAGAGGGAAGATCTGATCATTCTCCTTTGTTCCAGTCCCTGTTGAATCCACTCCCATATGCAAGTCCTTTGTGACTTTGATGGTCTTCTGTCTGGGACCACCCATGTTGTCATGCCAACTGGGTAGGGCTCCTGTGTATGTGCTGGTACGGTTAAGGGATTATGGCCGTCCTGTATCAAACCATCCCCCTTTGATAGTCCTTCCTTCATAGAGCAAAATAAACATGGATGGGTGTAAATCCGATGTACGGTTGATTTACTGTGAATTTATAACAGAAATGTCGCGTATGTCGTGTGTGTTGTGTTTGTACAAACGGAATGATTGGGGAGGGGGGTCTGCAACAGAGGGCAAATCTGTTTATGGCGGTCTTCATGTCATAAGCAGCCACAAAGAGCCATTTGACAGTGGAATGGTCTTCTTCGAGAAATTGTGGACTCTCCTTCCTTGGAGGTTTTGAAGCAGAGGTAGAATAGCCAATTGCCAGGGATGCTTCAGCTGAGATTCCTGACATTTTAGATTTGGAAGGTTTTAACAACTTTTTTGGGTGGCATGCATATTTGTGGTATGACAAAGTTAAGGTTCATAAAGGTTTTAAAAGTCATATTGTCAGGAAAGCATTGTTTAATGTGTGGATCAGATATAAAGATCTATTGGAGAATAAAACTCCAAGATGGCTTTCGCCAATGGAGGCAAAAGCTTTGAAAAAACTTAATATGGAGTCCACATGGCCGAGGTACTGGGAAATTTTAGAACAGGAGGGTAGCAATGTTAAATTGAAGAGTTTTGAGAAATTAAAGGATAAAGTCAGAGATTGGCTTCATTATTTTCAAATAATGGAGGCTTATAAGATGGATAAGAAAATTGGCTTCCAGGTGGAGAAATCTAAATTGGAGACAGAACTGTTAGAATCCAATACTAAGAATTTATCTAAAATGTACAACTTGCTGTTGAAATGGAATACGGAAGATGAAATTGTTAAATCAGCTATGATCAAGTGGGCGCAAGATATAGGTCACAATATTATGTTTGCTGACTGGGAAAGGTTGTGGACCACAGGCATCAAATTTACGGCATGTAATGCCTTGAGAGAAAATATTATGAAAATGATATATAGGTGGTACATGACCCCAGTCAAGCTTGCAAAAATTAACCACTTGTCAGATAACAAATGTTGGAAATGTAAAGAGAATGAAGGTACTTTTTTTCACCTTTGGTGGACATGCCCAAGGATTAAGGCTTTCTGGGAAATGATATATAATGAAATGAAAAAGATGTTTAAATACACTTTCCTGAAGAAACCAGAGGCCTTCCTCCTGGGTATGGTAAGCCATGTGGTGTTAAAAAAGGACAGAACGTTGTTTTTGTATGCTACAACAGCAGCAAGAATCCTTATCGCAAAGTATTGGAAGACGCCAGATCTACCCACTCTGGAAGAATGGCAGATGAAGATGACGGACTACATGGGACTCGCAGAGATGACGGGCAGAATCCGAGACCAGGAGAAGGAGACAGTGGAAGAAGATTGGAAGAAATTTAAGGACTATCTTAACAAATATTACAAGATTAAAGAATGTTAGATTGACAAGGATTTAAAAAATATATTGGTTTTCAGAGACATTAGCGTAAGAAAAGAAATGGAACTAGTAAAATTATATGGTGAAATAAGGGAAGGGACTTGCTGATGGAATAATGAAACTAGAATACAAAATGGTGAGGTATGAGGAAGTCGGGGAAATAAGGTTAAGAAATAAGGATTTGAAATTATTCTTGTTGTTTTTTGTTGTTGTTTGTGTTTGTCTTTATTGTAGTTGTTTTGTATTTGTATGTTTTATTGGAAAATTTAATAAATATTATTATAAAAAAAAAAGAGATTCCTGTGTTGCAGGGGGCTGGACTAGATGACCCCTGGAGTCCCTTACAGGTCTACGATTAAGTTTCTGGATCTCTTGGCTCTTGCAAAGCCAACCTGCTCTGCTAGTAACTAGGCAGGTGGGACTCAGTCCAAGGACGGCTGTCGTAACTTGTGTGTTGCGCAAACACTGTGGGCTGCGTGGCGTTGGCACCAGGCTGGGGAGTGGGCTGAAACAGTCGATTGGGCAGCGGTCCCTCTTAATGGATGCCACGTGGCTGTTGCATCAAAGTGCCAGCTGCCCTGACATACCTCTCCGTCTGGTGGAAATAGGGACTTCTATGATTCCATGACCACTTTTGGCCACAGAGTGGACTATAAATGTCAGGAGTAAATAACCAAGCAAGCATCAGCTGCCCCTGGGTTATGGCCTCTCCCTGCATTTTCAGAAAGCGCTGGGAGTCGCCCGTAGAAGCAGCATGCCAAGCTCTCGTCAGCTGAGAGCCAGTGTGGTGTGGCAGTTAAGAGTGGTGGACTTGTAATCTGGGGAACCGAGTTCGCTTCCCCGCTCCTCCACCTGCAGCTGCTGGGTGACCTTGGGCCAGTCACACTTCTCTGAAGTCTCTCAGCCCCACTCACCTCACAGAGTGTTTGTTGTGGGGGAGGAAGGGAAAGGAGAATGTTAGCCGCTTTGAGACTCCTTCGGGTAGTGATAAAGCGGGATATCAAATCCAAACTCCTCCTCCTCCTCCTCCTCCTCCTCCTCCTCCTCCTCCTCCTCCTCTTCTTCTTCGTCAGGCCACTTCTTCCTCTGGCCAAGCATCCTCATGTGTTTTAATCTCTAATTCCCCTACAACAGACACATTCATGACAAAAGAGCCGTCTCTGAGTTCTTCCCATTCACCAAAATGCTTTTTCCCCTTTCCAGAAGCTCTGCTTTGAACTAGACCCAAATGCTCAGATAAAGCCCTTATCTCTCTCTCTCTCTCACACACACACAAGTGACATTTTCCTCCCAATTGCTCAGGGCTGCGTGCAGGCATCTTCTCCTCACCCCCTTTTGGCCTCACAACAACCCGGTGAGCGAGGTTGAGCTGAGAGAAATGAGGGGTGCTCAAGAATGGGAATTCTGGGCCTAGTCTGACACTCTAAGGGCTACCCCATACCCAGACCTCCTCTTTGGGCTTATCTACCCCAGGACAAAATGTGGGGATTCATTGATTCAGAGTTTCCAAGGATACCACCCCCAATACCCATCTGCCAACACTCAGCAGTAAGAGTCTGAGATGGGAGAAAGCAGCAAAAGAAATCATAGAATCATTGGATTCTAGAGTTGGAAGGGATCCCTAAGGGTCATCTAGTCCAACCCCCTGCAATGCAGGAATCTCAGCTAAAGCATCCATGGCAGATGGCCGTCCGATCTCTGCTTAGAAGCTTCAAAGGAAGGGGTGCCCACAACCTCCCAGGGGAATTTGTTAAACTGTCAAATGACTCTTACCAACAGAAATTCTTCATGGTGTCAGAATCTCATTTCTTGCAACTTGAAGTCATGGGTTTAAGTCCTACCGCCCAAGGAGAACACAAACTTGCTCCATGTTCCATGCAAAAGCCCTTAAGAAAACGGTCATCCTCTCACCTCCAGGCTAAACATACGCAGCTTCTTGAACAGTTCTTCATAAGACTTGGTTTCCAGACCCTCAGTCATCTTGGTTGCCCTCCGCTGCACACCTTCTAAACTGAACACAGTGCCCAACACCTCATCTTCATGTGGCAGCCCATCAGATATTTGAAGGTGGCTACTGTGTCTCCTCTCAGTTTCCTCTTTTCCAAACTAAACATACCCAGCTCCTTCAACCGTTCTTCATAATGCTTAGTTTCCAGACCCTTGATCATTGTGGTCACCCTCCTCTGCACATGTTCCAGCTTGTCAAGATCCTTCTTAAATTGTGGTACCCAGAACTGGACACCGTGCTCCAGGTGTGGTCTGACCAAGGCAGAATAGAACAGGAATATTACTTCCCTTGATCTGGACACTAGACTTCTGTTGATACAGCCTAGAATAGCTTTGAGTTGTTAGGGTTGTTTTCCCCCCCCTGTTATTTTCCAGGCAAAACCAATTCCCTCATTTTAGGGGGCAGAACAGGGCACTGAATCACAGAATCACCCAACTGTAGAGTTGGAAGGGACACCCCCCTGGTTCACTCCCAGCAATGCTTCCAACGAATGAATAAAACAAACAAGCAAAACAGACACCCACACTTCCAGGGACCCCAAGCTCAGCACCCCTTCCCCGCTTTCCAGAGGGCCTGAGCCAGCCTCTCCCGGATGCATTTGGTCTTGACCGCATAGACCACGGGGTTCAGGACAGGAGGGAGGAGCTGGTAGATGTTGGCCAGGAGAATGAGAAGGTGCTGAGGGATGGTGCCGTGGCTAAAGCGGTGGGCAAAGAAAGAGAAGAAGGCAGGGGTGTAGAACAAGACTATGACGCACAGGTGGGAGCCACACGTCCCGATGGCCTTGAGACGAGCATCCTTCGATGGGAGATGGAAAACCGCCCTGAGGATCAGGGTGTAGGAGACGGCAATAAGGACCACGTCCAGGCCGGGAGACAAAAGGGTGGTCGCCAAGCCGTACCAGATGTTGACGCCGATGTCTGCACAGGCCATGTGAGCGACGCCCATGTGCTCGCAGTAAGAGTGAGGCATCTCCCGGTGCCCACAGTACGGCAGCCTCTGGAGGAGGAAGACTGTGGGGAGCATCACGCAGAAGCCCCTGGCGAGAGCTGCCAGCCCGACCCTCACGATGGCGGGGCGGGTGAGGATGGCGGCGTAGCGCAGTGGTCGGCAGATGGCAACGTAGCGGTCAAAGGCCATGGCGAGCAGGATGGTGGACTCTGCGATGAAGCTGAGGTGGGTGAAGAACATCTGGGCCAGGCAGGCCTGGAAGGAGATCTCCTTGGAGATGGAGAGGAGGACGCTCAGGGTTTTGGGCACAGTGGAGGAGGACAAGGCCAGGTCTGCCAGGGCCAGCAGGGCCAGGAAGAGGTACATGGGCTGGTGGAGGCTGCGCTCGGTGGCGATGATGTAAAGCAGGCAAGAGTTGCCCCAAAGGGCCACGATGTACATCAGGCAGAAGAGGAGGGCAATCCAGCCGTGATACGCCTCCAGGCCCGGGATGCCAAGAAGGACGAACGAAGCCGGGTGGAAGGCACTCTGGTTGGCAGAGGAAGGTTCAGCAACCTGGAGTGTCTTGCTTGTCTCCATGATATCTCAACCCACCAAGGTGGAGTCTGGAAGAGGGTAGCTTCTGAGAGAGGAAGGCAGAATGGAAGGAACTGGGCAGGTTGGAGGAATGGAAAGAGTGACCTCAGTTTGTTCCGTCCTCAGCCTGACGATTCACAAGTTGGATTTCATAGAATTGTAGAGATGGAAAGGATCCCGTGGAGACATTGAGTCCAGCCCCCCCCCCCCCGCAATGCAGGAACCACAGCTACAGAACCCCTAACTTGTGGCCACCCAACCTCTGCTCAAAAACCTCCAAGGAAGGAGAGATCACCAGTCTATTCCACTGTCAAACAGCTCTTGCCCTTCCTAAAGTTTAGTCGGAATCTCCTTTATTGCCATTTTAATCCATTGATTTGGGTCTTCTGGTGCAGAAGAAGGCAAGCTTGCTCCAGCTTCCATGTGAGGGCCCTTCAGATACCTGAAGATGGCTATCATGCCATCTCTCGGTCTCCTCCAGGCTAAGCAGACCCACCATCCTCAACTGTTCAATCAGCTTCCATTCCTTGGTTCAGTTTTAGTGCTTAATTTTGAGGGCAAAATGAAATTCCTTCTTCTCCAAGCGATACAGCAGTGGCTAGCATTGACTCACCAGGCAGGTCCTGGATGGATGAGCTTCTGCCTGGGAGGGGAGGGAGCAGGGCAGGGCCTCGTTTATCCTCTGACATCTCCAGCTGCAACTGAGCAGAGGACTTCTCCTCTCCTCCACCCCAGCTGGTGAGGAAGCAAGGGAGTCTTCAGCCCCCAGTTCTCCAGCTCTCAAAGCTCCTTCTGCTCTCTTCCCCTGTGGCTTCATCTGGGGACAGAATCCAGATAATGGCTCTTGGCTTCCGCAGCCTCCCCCTTGGCCAGGAGCAGGTGGGGAGGAGCTGCAGGAGGAGGGGGCCCCTTGCTGGGAGAGGAGGAACCTGGCCACCCGCTCCCCTGGGCTCCCCCAGGGAAGAGATGCCCCACCAAAGGGAGGGATGCCCCACAGACAGATCGCCGCCTTCCGTCTCCCGCTCTGAGCTGCTGCCCTGCTGCCTGGCTGGGCTTTTCTTTTTCTTTTTTTTTAAATATTTTTTATTAAGGATTTTCTTGTTTTACAGAAGTGTAGTGCCTCGTTTTTCTTCTTCTTCTTCTTCTTCTTCTTCTTCCATGTAACGTTTTTACAAATCCGTTTCATTTGTTGAGGCATTAGGGGGAGAAGAAAACAGAAAGAAAAAAGAAAGGGGGGTGGGGAGAGGGGGGATGGATGGGGGTGGGGTCGGGTGGCGGTGTTTCTATTATGTTTAATGTATGTAGAGTTTGGTGTCAGCGTTGCTTGTGTTGTTCACTTGTGTTCCTTTGGTGGTGAGAGAGGTTGGGGTTGGCTTAGGGTGTGATTGTTTGCTTGTGATTGGCTGTGGTGATCTTTGTTTTCGTGTGTGAGTGAGGTGGGTGGGTGTTTTGGATCAGGTTAGCCATATTGATTTGTATGCTGTTGGTGGATTATTGTCGTTGTCCTGTTGGGCTGTGTATGTGATAAAGGGGAGCCATACCGGGGTGAAGGCGTCTTCTTCTGTTTGTCCCCGTGTCAGTTTCAGTTTATTAGTTAATTTCTCTAGTAGGGCTGTTTCCCATACTATTTGGTACCATTGGTCCATGCTTACTCCTGACAGGTCTCTCCAGTGTCTGGTTATGGTGTTTCTGGTTGCTGAGAGCAGGTGGGTTATAAGTTCTTTGTGGTGTAAATGGGCATTGTTGTCTTGGAAGATGTTTAGTAGGGCCAATTCTGGGGTGATGTCTATTACTTGCTTAGTTATTTTACATATTTCTTGTATGGCTGTTGTCCAGAATAGTTGACTTTTGGGACACTCCCACCACATGTGGAGGTATGTGCCTGAGGAGGTGCACCCTCTCCAGCATTTTGGTGAGGTTCCTGGGTGTATTAGCGCTAGTTTCCTTGGTGTTAGGTACCACCTGTAGGTGAGTTTCAGTGTGAGTTCTTTTCTTTTTGTTGATATGGATTTAAAGGGGGGTTTAGACCACATTCTGGTCCATTGAGTGGGGTTAATCTCATAGCCTATGTCATTCTCCCATTGTTTTTTGATTGTGTCTAGGGGATTTGCGGGATTTTGGAGTAGTATTTTGTATATTGCGGATACCGTCCCTTTACCGTTTCCCTTTGTTGTTAGGAGGAGGTTTTCGAAGGTTGTCAGGGGCCTAGTTGCTGCTGATTTTACTGTTGGGTTGTTTAAGAAGGCATGTAGTTGGTGTTGTGTTAACCAGGTCACTGGCTGGGCTTTTCTGGGATCAAGGAATTGTAGAGCTGGAAGGGACCCCCAGGGCCATCTAGTCCAACCCCTTGCGATGCAGGAATAAATGCAGGGGTGCTTGTAAAGTTGATCTGCCGGAGGGGGGGGCATTTGCACCATGTCCAAAAATGGGGGAAATGAATCTCCAGTCAAAGAGGTCGAAAGAGGATTCGCACATCTAACCCATGCTGCTATTGTGATAAAATAAAATAAAATAAAAGCAGGGAGAATACAGTGGTACCTTGGTTCTCAAACGCCTTGGTTCTCAAACAACTTGGAACCCAAACACTGCAAACCCAGAAGGAAGTGTTCTGGTTTGCAAACTTTTTTCAGAAGTTGAACATGCTCCTTTTTGAGTGTTATGCTTCCGATTTGAGTGCCACACTTCTGTTTGGAGTGTTACGCAGAGGTCTGTCTGTTTTTGCTATTTATTTTGTGTTTTTGTGGCTGTGTGTGTGTCTGTGTGTCTGTGTGGAACCCAGTTCAGCTACTGATTGATTGTGAGACTGCAGCACATTGTTTATTGCTTTCATTTTATGGATCAATAGTCTCATCAGATAATAAAATTCATGTTAAATTGCTGCTTTGGGGATTGATATTAAAAGTCTGGAACGGATTAATCCCTTTTGCATTCCTTTCTATGGGAAAGCGCGCCTTGGTTTTGGAATGCTTTGGTTTTGGAACGGACTTCCGGAACGGATTAAGTTTGAGAACCAAGGGACCACTGTATATTGTAAAACCACCAACCAAACACCAGGAAGGACTTTCTGAGGGTAGGAGCTGTTTGACGGTCGAACCGATTCCTTTAGAAGGTGGTGGACTCTCGTTCCATGGAGGTTTCCAAACAGAGTCCGGATGGGCTTTAGTTGAGATTCCTGCCTTGCTGGGGGTTGGACTAGATGACCCTTGGGGTGCAGGGCAACAGATCCTGAGGAGGATCTTTATTCCCTCCTTCTTCATGATCGAGATGCTTGCCCTTCCCTTCTTCCCTAGAGAGGAGGGGGCGTCATTTTGTCATTCGCATCAGGTGCCAAAATGTCTTGGGCTGGCCCTGGGCGTCAGCGGTTGGCATCTGAAAAGTGTGCCTGGAAGGGCTGCAATGATAGCAGGTCATTTGCAAAGGTTCCTGCTTTCCGTTTACTTATTATTCTGCTTCCACTTGCCCATCCAGTGATCTTTTCTTCCTTACAGGGCTCGGGAAATGTTCCCAGAGCCCAGAAAGCAGCCCTTTCCCTCGCTGGGCGCAGGGGCAGTTCTGGGGGTTCTTGACTTTGCAAGATTTGGGTTTTGTGCATGCAGACCCCTCCCCAACAAAATCCTCACGTAAGGGGTGGGCCAACTGTACACACGTGGCATCAGAGTGGGGGTGCAATGTCAGAGGAGGACACCTGGGGCGGTGAGGGGCAGGAGGGGGCAGGGAAGAGAGCCAGGGGTTTTGCCTCTAGGGGCTAAATGTCCCAGAACACCCTTGCCAGCAGCCATCGAAAGCCCTCTTCTCCATGAATCCCTCCATTCCTCTTCTCAAGCCATTCAAGTGGCAGGGAGTTCCATAGTTTAAGTCTGTGTTGCGCCAAAGAAGGACTTTCTTTTCTCTGTCCGCAATCTCCCAACATTGCGCAGGAGTTCTAGTGTGTTACTCCTTCTTGCCTTTTCTCCAAACCAGAAAAGGCAGATTGTGTTTTTTTCTCCTCAATAATTTTTATGGATTTTTTTTCAAATATCTTAATCACAATACAGTTTAACAATATTATTCTCCTTAAAATCTATATCTTATCTGAATTAACTTCCCTCCACCCCTCTTCTGGCTTCTCTATATTATTCTTACTTAAGCGTGTTTACTATATATACATTCTATAAATGTCTACAATTCCTTAATAAGTTTTTTGTGTTACACTTTAAACATACAGCCATTATATTACAGCATTACATCTTATGGACTAAGCAAATTTCTACAATAAATGTTAGGAATTTTATATCATTCCTGTGAGTGTCTTTATTTATGTACAGTTTTCTCTAAGTATACCATAAATTTGGACCATTCTTTTTGGAATTTCTCATTGTTCTGCTGTTGGATTCTTCCAGTTAGCCTTGCTATTTCCGCGTACTCCAATACTCTCTGTTGCCGTTCTTCAGTTGTTGGAATATCCTGTTGTTTCCATCTCGGTGCCTGCTGTTGTGGCATACAGGAAGAATTTCTGATCTTCCTTTTTAATGTCCTCTCCAACCATTCCTAGCAAAAATGCCTGTGGGGGGTTTTTTATATAAAAGGTGCACCTAAATATCTTTTTAAACTCATTATACACACTATCCCTTGTCATGAAGAGTCAGATACGACTAAACGACTAAACAACAACAACACACTATCCCAAAAAGTCTTCACCTTGTCACACAACCACCACATGTGGAGAAAATTTCCCTCTTTTACAGTGCATTTCCAACAGTTCTTATTTTTCATTTTGTACATCTTTGCTAGTTTGGTGGGTGTTAAGTACCACCTATACATCATTTTTAACAAATTCTCTTTTAAGGTCATGGATGTGGTAAATTCTATTCCTAAATTCCATAGTCTTGTCCATTTCTCATACTCGATATTATATCCTAGGTCCATTGCCCACTTAGTCATGATCTCCTTAATTACTTCATCTTTTGTGTGCCATTCCAACAAAAAAATTCATATACTTTAGACAACATCTTTGTACGACCTTGTAATACCCCAGTCTCCAGTATTGATCTATGATGATTAAATCCATAATTTTTGTTTCTATCTTTAAGGAATATATCATTAATTATTTAATTAATTAATTGTACATCTTTGCTAGATTGGTGGGTATTAAGTACCACCTATACATCTTCTTTGCGAACAAAGAGACATCACCTTGCCAACAAAGGTCCGTATAGTTAAAGCTATGGTTTTCCCAGTAGTGATGTATGGAAGTGAGAGCTGGACCATCAAGAAGGCTGATCGCTGAAGAATTGATGCTTTTGAATTCTGGTGCTGGAGGAGACTCTGGAGAGTCCCATGGACTGCAAGAAGATCCAACCTCTCCATTCTGAAGGAAATCAGCCCTGAGTGCTCCCTGGAAGCACAGATTGTGAAGCTGAGGCTCCAATACTTTGGCCACCTCATGAGAAGAGAAGACTCCCTGGAAAAGACCCTGATGTTGGGAAAGATGGAGGGCACAAGGAGAAGGGGACGACAGAGGATGAGATGGTGGGACAGTGTTCTTGAAGCTACAAACATGAGTCTGACCAAACTGTGGGAGGCAAACAATGGATGAAGGATTGCTAAAAAATTTTAAAATAAGAATGCAGTGAAGGGGAGGTATGGGGAAGTCGTGTTATGTTTGTTTGTTTTTTGTTTATGTTGTAAAATTAATAAAAATTATTTTTTAAAAAAACAAACAAACTGCGGGAGGCAGTGGAAGAAAGGAGTGCCTGGCGTACTCTGATCCAGGGCGTCACGAAGAGTCAGACACGACTAAACGACTAAATAACAACAACAACATACATTTTCAGGCTACAGACAGAAAAGGCAGCTTGAACCCTTCAGCTTCAGGAGCCCAGCTGCCCCCCCTCCAAATCCCAGGCCCATTATAGGCTCCCACTGGGGAGATGGTGCAACGGCTTATAAACCCTGCAAGGGGCAGGAGTTGAGGACGCCCCTCCTGGCACAAGACTCCTCTGGACCCTCTTGCAAGGATTTGAGTAAGTGACACAGGCTGCTCGCTGAACATGCTGGGGTGGAAAGGACCCCCGTGGAGGGAGGGGGCATGTTGGGGCTTTGTCTGGGTGACCTGGGTGAGGGTGCTAGCCAGGGAGGCTGGGAGCACATCAGCCAAAGGAAACAAGAGCCCGGTTTGCAAAGAGCCGATGCTGAACATCAGATGATTTGGTTCAGAAAAAACAAAGCCGTCCTTTAATCGGCGTATGGTTCAAACGCTTCAGAAAAGAGGCCAAGAGGCCAGACTCCCCTCTTGATGGAGGTTTGCAGCATTTGTTGTTGTTTTTGAGTCGTTTAGTCGTGTCCGCCTCTTTGTGACCCCCCCTGGACCAGAGCACGCCAGGCACTGGCTCTGGCTCTGGCTTTTGGCCAGGGTGGCTCTGCTCTGCCTCCACATCAGAGGCAGGGATGCTTCTGAAGGCCAGTTGTTTGAAACTGCAGGAGGACAGAGGTTGCTCAGGACTTACTTGAGTGTATCCATCTGGTTGGCCACTGTGAGAAGAGAATGCTGGACCAGATGGGCTCCACTGGGCCTGACCCAGAAGGCTCTTCTTATCTTCTTATGGTTGAACTGAATTGAATTTTATTATTTCGGTCACAGACCAGTTCCAGCCCACATACAATATTAAAGGAAGTCACAAAACATGATAGGGATGCATTTGCAATTAGGTATAACAGGGATGGTGTTCTCGAAGCTACCAGCATGAGTCTGACCAAACTGCGGGAGGCAGTGGAAGACAGGAGTGCCTGGCGTGCTCTGGTTCAGGGGATCACGAAGAGGCGGGCACGACTAAACGACTAAACAACAAACAACATAACAGGGACAGTTGAGCTTAGGTAGCTCAACTGGTTAGAGCATGGTGCTGATAATGATGCCAAGGTTGCTGGTTTGATCCCAGTATGGGACAGCTGCATTGCAGGGGATTGGATGAGATATTAAACCATAGAGCCTAGGACTTGCAGATCAGAAGGTCGGCAGTTCGAATCCCCGCGACGGGGTGAGCTCCCGTTGCTCGGTCCCAGCTCCTGCCAACCTAGCAGTTCAAAAGCACGTCAAAGTGCAAGTAGATAAATAGGTACCGCTCCGGCGGGAAGGTAAACGGTGTTTCCGTGCGCTGCTCTGGTTCGCCAGAAGCAGCTGAGTCATGCTGGCCACATGACCCAGAAGCTGTATGTCGGCTCCCTCGGCCAATAAAGCGAGATGAGCGCCGCAACCCCAGAGTCGGCCGCAACTGGACCTAATGGTCAGGGGCCCCTTTATCTTTATAACGGGGACAAAACAGATATAATAGCAACAGTTAAAAAATATATAAATTAAAACGTGGTCACTAACATATAACCTAAAATTATCATATAAAGCCTTAATAATTATGATAGTATAGCTTGTTCCCTAAGTTTTATTGCAATCACACAGAATTTGGCTACCTTTAACGTGATCTCAGGATCCTTGTCCTCTACCAGGGATTTTAGACATTGACGTTTGGATTCATTCAGATATTTTTGCAGGGATAATAAATACAGAGCGTATATCCCTGTGGAAACGGCAGCGTAACAAGGCATGAGAGACAGTTTCTACCTCCATCAAGCTGCAGGGGCAGACTCGTTCCATGTATTATGGATTACCCTCAAATCTGCCCTGCAGTAAGGCAGATGGCAGCCCTCTTTCTAAGACCTTTGCTGGCGACTGAAATATCCTCTTCAGCATCCCAAAAGGAGCTTGGTTGCGGCAGCTACAACTAAGGGATGGGACACAGAGGTGTAGGAAGGTCAGGTGGTACCTGGTGCGGAAAACTTCTTGTCACCCCCCCCCATTGGGGTTTTGTCCCCCCCCTGCAAAAATGGTTTTACGTTATTTCGTATTTTCTTACAAAGGAATGTGGATTCTGAGCCTCTGATAACAAGTAGGAGACTATGGACAGATACTTAAATCTACAGGATGGATTGTGTTTTGGCTTGCGTTATTTTATATTTATATTTATTGTTTATTTATTTAATAACATTCATTTTTTTAAAACCTGCAAAGTGGTTTACCAAAACAAAAATAACAAAAAAACCACCACAGCAGTAAAATCAAGAAAAATTAACAACCCTACTTTAAAACACACAAAAGCTAAAATATTAAGATTAAAATTACTTCCTAAGCATCTAGGTATGCTTGCCTAAAGAAGAATGCTTTTAGCAGGTGCCCGAGAAGAGTCTAGCAAAGACACGTGCTTTGTTGACATTTCAGCCTTCACGACATAGGAACACGGCCAAGGAAACAGCTATTTTCGTGGAGGAGGGTCAAGATATTAATTGATATGCATGAAATTTCATATGTAGCTATATAATCCCTAGTGCAGTAAGATAAGACGTTTGGAGCAGGCATTTTTTTTTTTAAAAAAAAGATTTTTATGAACTGCCCTAGTAGGGCAGTAATTGTTCCTTGATAATTTGTCAACCCCCGCTCCATTATGGCACCTGGGGCAGCCTGCCCCCCCTTTCCTACGCCCCTGATGGGACAACCCAGGCTCATGGGTGGCGTATTCCTTCACCTGCCTCACCTGGTCACCAGTAGGAGAATGAAAGCTGGAGAGTTGGGTGTGAGCTGGACGCACAGAGACTGGCTTGCTCCGTGCTGAGGAAACGCTGGGGGTTCACACTACGATACGATACAATATGATATCTTTATTGTCATTGTCCCATACAGAACAACGAAATTGAAAAATCTACATAAGACATTCAAAACCCAACAAGCCTGCTATCCCAGCTATCCCAACCTGGTTAGCCCCCTAAAAACTCTGAAACCCCATTTTAAAATACACTGTACTATAGAGACCCCTTATGCTGCATTTAGAACCAGAATTGCATTTGGGTAGAAACTGTTTCTCAGGTGGCTAGTCCTGGCCTTTATAACCCTGGACCTTCTTCCAGAAGGCAGAAGCTGAAAGAGATCATTTCCGGGGTGCGCACTATCCTGCGCTATATCTGCCTCTTTCTTATGGCACCTGGCAGCATAGATTTGATCTAAGGTGGGAAAAGTGCACCCAATTATTCTCTCCGCAGTCTTTGCAACCCTGGACAGCCTTGTTTTTCCCCTGGCCGTGCAGCTCCCAAACCACACACACAGACCATAAGTTAATACACTCTCCACAGTACGATGGTCAAATGCCATCAACAGGTCCTTGGAGAGATTGTTTCTTCCGGAGGAGTCTCAGAAAATATAACCTCTGCTGTGCTCTCTTTATCAGGTCTGTGCCGTTTTCTCCCCAGGTTACCCAAGCTAGCCGGAGGGAAGAGGGGCATTGTGGGAGACCAAGGGGCACGGCATCTTTTCCAACTCCTTTTGGAGGGGAGGGGACCAGAACTGTACAAAGCAGCCCAAATGGGATTGCACCATAGCTCTGCAAAATAGCGTTGTGATAGCGCCAGTCCCCCACCCCACCCCCAATTCCTTTCCTAATGAACCTGCTGCGTTAAGTCAGTAGCTCATTTATCCTGTCTTTGTATTTCTTGTTTTCGTAATGGTGGAACTTGTGGAGATCCAGGGAAGCTGAACATTGGAAGATTCAGGAGAGAGAGAGATAGAAGGAAGTCGTTCTTCATGTAGCGCAGAGTTAAATGGTGGAACTCCCTCCCACAGGAGGCGATGATGGCCACCGAACTGGATGGTTTTTAAAAGGGTATTGGAGAAATTCAAGGGGGAAGAGAGGGCTATCGATGGCTCCTGGCCAGGATGGCTCTGCTCTGGCTGCGCAGCTGGAGGCAGAGATGCTTCTGAATCCCAGTTGCGGGAAACTGAGGAGGGGAGAGCTGCTCTTGTGCTCAAATCCTGCTTGCGCGTTTCCCATGATGGGCATCTAGCTGGCCCCTGGGAGAACAGGATGCTTGGGGAAAGGAGATCTGATCGCCACCTTCAAATATCTCAAGGGCTGTCAGAAGGGGATAAGCTTCTTTTCTCCCGCTCTGGAGGGCTGGACTCGAACCTATGGCATTCAGTTACAAGAATGGAGATTTTGACTAAACATTTGGAAAAAAACCAAAACTTTCTAACAGTAAGAGCTGTTTGACAGTGGAAGGCACGGTGGGCTCTCCTTCCTGGGAGGTTTTTAAGCAGAAGTTGGATGGCCAGCGGGTGCAGAATGCCGCGGCGAGGCTCCTGACGGGATCCTTGCCGCGGGATCACATTCATCCCGTGCTTTACCAGCTGCACTGGCTCCTGGTGGAGTCCAGGGTCAGGTTTAAGGTGCTGGTTTTGACCTTTAAAGCCCTATACAGCCTAGGACCCTCATACCTACGGGACCGCCTCTCTTGGTATGCCCCGCGGAGGACCTTGAGGTTCACAAATGGCAACACCTTGGAGGTCCCGAGCCGCAAGGTGGTTAGATTGGTCTCAACTAGGGCCAGGGCCTTTTCAGCACTGGCCATGACTTGGAACGCTCTGCCACAAGAGACCAGGGCCCTGCGGGACTTCACATCTTTCCGCAGGGCCTGCAAGACAGAGCTGTTCCACCTGGCCTTTGGTTTGGACTCAGTCTGACCCTTATGTTTCCCTCCCCTTATGACATCACCTTGCCAACAAAAGTCTGTATAGTTAAAGCTCTGGTTTTCTCAGTAGTGATGTATGTATGTATGTATGTATGTAAGTGAGAGCTGGACCATAAAGAAGGCTGATCGCCGAAGAATGGATGCTTTTGAATTCTGGTGCTGGAGGAGACTCTTGAGAGTCCCATGGACTGCAAGAAGATCCAACCTCTCCATTCTGAAGGAAATCAGCCCAGAGTGCTCACTGGAAGGACAGATCCTGAAGCTGAGGCTCCAATACTTTGGCCACCTCATGAGAAGAGAAGACTCCCTGGAAAAGACCCTGATGTTGGGAAAGATGGAGGGCACAAGGAGAAGGGGACGACAGAGGATGAGATGGTTGGATGGTGTTCTTGAAGCTACCAGCATGAGTTTGATCAAACTGCGGGAGGCAGTGGAGGACAGAAGTGCCTGGCGTGCTCTGGTCCATGGGGTCACGAAGAGTCGGACACGACTAAACGACTAAACAACAACAACATGGTCTTGATTTATCGGCCACTTTTAAAATGAGGCTGCATTTTAAATTGCATTTTAACCTATATTTTAAATTGATTTTTCTTTTCCCCGTTATGTTTGTACTGTGATTTTATTGGTGTTGGCCGCCCTGAGCCCCGGCTCCGGCAAGGGAGGACCGGCTATAAATAATAATAATAATAATAATAATAATAATAATAATAATAATAATAAATCATCTGTCTTAGATGCTTAAGCTGTGCTTCCTGCCTCACTGAGATCCCCTCCAGTTGTCCACTTCCATGATTCTAGGTCTAGATGCACCCCTGGCCTGATCCTGCAGGATTTCCTCTCCAGCTCCGCCATGTTTCCCCTCTGCTCTGAATCCCCAGGTGTGACACGAGAGGCACCATGTCACTCTCCAACTGGACGGAGGGCGAGGAGACTCCGCAGATCTTCATCCTGAGGGACATCCCTGGACTGGGCTCTGCGCACAGCTGGCTGATGCTCCCACTGGGCGCCATGTACCTCGTCTCCTTCGTGGGCAACTCCACCATTCTGGCCGCCATCCGCGCAGGGCAGGGTCTCTGTGCCCCCATGTACCTCTTCCTGGCCATGCTGGCTCTGGCTGACCTGGCACTCTCGGCCTCCACGCTGCCCTCCATGCTCAGCGTCTTCCTCCTGCGCTCCGGGGTGGTGAGGGCCGAGGCCTGCTTTGCCCAGCTCTTCTTCATCCACACCTTCTCGGTCACGGAGTCCGCCATCCTGCTGGCCATGGCCTTTGACCGCTTCGTGGCCATCTGGAACCCTCTGAGATACGCCTCCGTCCTGACTGGCTCCGCCATCGCCAAGATGGGCCTGGCCATCACCCTCCGGGCCGTGATCCTGCACCTGCCTCTGCCCTTCATGCTGCGCAGGCTCAAGTACTGCGGGGTCAAGGCGCTCTCGCATTCCTACTGCGTCCACCCAGACGTCCTCAAGGTGGCCTGTTCGGACACTCGCCCCAACAGCGCTTACGGCCTCTTTGTCCTCCTCTCCACGCTGGGCCTGGACTCCATCCTCATCCTGCTCTCCTACGGCCTGATCCTGAGGACCGTGCTGAGCATCGCCACCTGGAGGGAGCGCCTGAAGGCCCTCAACACCTGCGTCTCCCACCTCTGCGCCGTCCTCCTCTTCTACACGCCGCTCCTGAGCCTCTCCATGATCCACAGGTTTGGGAAGAAGAGGAAGGTGTCTCCCCAGGTCTACCTGCTGCTGTCCTACCTGCACTTCCTCCTCCCTCCGGTCCTCAACCCCGTCATCTACAGCGTCAAGACCAAGGAGATACGCAGGAGGGTCCTTGGGATGCTCTGCCGCAAGGGCTCAGGGGCCAGGCTCCGACTGTGAGAGGGGTTTCATCATGGTCAATTCTGTGTCCGGGGCAGCTGTCTCCCAGCTCCATCTGGTACACAGGCTGAGACCCTACCTGCCCACGGACTGTCTCACCAGAGTGGTACATGCTCTGGTTATCTCCCGCTTGGACTACTGCAATGCGCTCTGCGTGGGGCTACCTTTGAAGGTGACCTGGAAACTACAACTAATCCAGAATGCGGCAGCTAGACTGGGGACTGGGAGCGGCCGCCGAGACCACATAACACCGGTCTTGAAAGACCTACATTGGCTCCCAGTACGTTTCTGAGCACAATTCAAAGTGTTGGTGCTGACCTTTAAAGCCCTAAACGGCCTCAAAGGTCCAGTAGACCTGAAGGAGTGTCTCCACCCCCATCGTTCATCCTGGACACTGAGATCCAGCGCCGAGGGCCTTCTGGCGGCTCCCTCATTGCGAGAAGTGAGGCTACAGGACACCAGACAGAGGACCTTCTCTGTAGTGGCGCCCGCCCTGTGGAACGTCCTCCCAACAGATGTCAAAGAGAACATCAACTACCTGACATTTAGAAGACATCTGAAGGCAGCCATGTTTAGGGAAGCTTTTAATGTTTAACAGACCACTGTATTTTAATGTTTTATGATGTTAGCCGCTCTGAGGTTGGCCTTGGCCGGCGAGGGTGAGATACAAATAAAATTTATTATTATTTTCCAAAGCCTGGTCACCACTGCTGCCTCCAGAGCCCCCTAGATGATCCTCCTGCCCTCTTGGGGGGTGTTTCCCACCCCAGGCCTAAAGAGTTGGGGCTTGCTCAATAAAAACAACCTGGACAATATGAACAAAAACGGGACAACTTTATTCAGCCAATAAACACCAGACACGGCATTTAAATTAACATAGTAGACCTGGTGAAAAAACCCCCATAAAAATCAAATATACACCAAAACAGAAAGGCAAGGGGGGGGGCTGGGTTCAGAGGGATTCAGGAGGAGCCTGCAAAAGGACAGAAACGTTCTAAAATGTGCTCTTCCTTGAGTTGCAAACAATATAACCGTGTAGAAAAACAGAATGAGAATCCTGTTCTTTATCCTGGGAGGCTCCTGTCCAGCACCCGCCCCCCAGGGAAATGAGGACGGCCTCTGCCTGGGGATCCCCTGGCCCCAAATAGGAAAACAAAGGACCGGCAGCGGCAGAAGATTAAGGACTCTGGCCAGGCTGCCTTTGGAAGAGGCACCAGAAACCAGAGACTCAGAGGAGCCCTGGTGGGGGCGGCAAGAGGGACTTTGACCCCCATTCGTAGGGGAGAGAGGCCCCAGAGAGGCACCCCCCCATGGCAGCAGCCAGGAGCTGGAAGGAGGAGGAAGCAGCCCTGCACCCCCTCCTCTGCCCATCCAGTCAAAAGACGAGGATGCAGAAAACCGACCTGCGTCTTGCAAGAGCGGAAAGAGAGACAAGGGGGCTTCCCTTGGGGGGGGGGGAAGACTTTAAATGCTGATAAAACTTTGGCTGAGATGGGGACTTTGGGCTGGATTTGAACCCCCCCCTTTTAAATAGGAAGCAGCAAGACTCAAATTCTCGGTGCCTTTTGGAGCGGCGTTGCCAGCAAGCCCTGAGCTTCCGCTTCCCAGTTGCCCTTGGGGCCAGGCGCTACTTCTTCTGCACGCTGCTGCAGAGCTGCGCAAGGTGAGTCTGGAAGGAGGAAGAAGCAGAGGGAAGTTAAGCGGCTGAACGTCCCTCTCCGCCCCCCCAAGGCAGGAACCACGGAGTCGTTGGAAGGGACCCCCAGGGGTCATCTAGCCCAGCCCCCTCCCGCAAAAGGGGATGGCTCCATGCCCACTGGGAGGCCAGCGACCCATCGAGTCCAGCATCCTGTTCTCACAGTGGCCAAATGTCCTTGTCAACCTAGGGACCCAGATAGACCGCCCCTGGTCCTGGAGGCTCCATAAGGGCACCAGAAGAGGAGCTTGGTGGATCAGGCCCATAGCCCACGCAGCCCAACATGCCGCCCTCACAGTGGCCCATCATGGCAAAGCTGCAAGCTGGAGCTAAGCGTAAGAGCAACTCTCCCGGGACTCATGTTCCCATGTGGTGGGGGTGTAAACATGTACAGTTTTGGGAGGCAAAGGGACCAGAGGTACTATTATTATCAATTTACGACGGGGTGGAAGGTTCGCAGGCTATGAAGGACTTGCTCACAAAATCATCAACAGCTGCACGAGATATTATAACTAGGAAGTGGGAGGGGCAAGGTGAATATAAAATGGAAGAATGGTACGAAGAGGGCGGGGGGAATATACCGTATTTTTTGCTGTATAAGACGCACCAGACCACAATACGCACCTAGTTTTTGGAGGAAAACAAGAAAAAAATATTTCTGAATCTCAGAAGCCAGAACAGGAAGAGGGATCGCTGTGCAGTGAAAGCGGCAATCCCTCTTGCTGTTCTGGCTTCTGGGATAGCTGCGCAGCCTGCATTCGCTCCATAAGATGCACACACATTTCCCCTTGCTTTTTAGGAGGGAAATAGTGAGTCTTATAGAGCAAAAAATACGGTAGCTATTCATGAGAAAGTAACGGTATGCCTCTGCGGGGCATACCGAGGTGGTCCCATAGGTACATGGGTCCTAGGCCGCATAGGGCTTGAAAGGTTAAAAACAGCACTTTAAACGTGACCCTGTACTCCACCGGGAGCCAGTGCAGCTTGAAAAGCACTGGGTGAATATGCTCCCACGGCAGAGACCCCGTGAGGAGCCTCGCTGCAGCATTCTGCACCCGCTGGAGCTTCTGGGACAGCTTCAAGGGCAGCCCCGTGTAGAGCGAATTATAGTAGTCAAGCCTGGAGGTGACCGTCGCATGGATCACTGTGGCCGGGTCGGGGCGGGAAAGGTAAGGGACCAACTGCTTCACAGTTAAACTCTGTGCTGCATGAATAAGTCCTTCCTCTCCCCCGTCCTAAATCCCACCCTCCCCTTGGGAAGGAAGGCAACACTTCCAGGGCAGAATCTGCAAACTGCTCCCCCCATCAGGAATGGGCTGGGAGGAAGCCGAGGGCAGGATCCCACCCCCTTCCGCCAACCCTTGCACTCTTCCAGCTCAAGAGGAGACCCTCTTGTTCCCACTCCAGAGAGGAAAGCAGGAAGGATCCTGGGAAAGGGGGCGGGGGGCTTCCAGGCAGGAGCAGCAAGGCGGCCCACCCGCCGCCAATGCCGGCAGAGACTTACCGAGAGTTTCTTCACCCTCCCCAACACCTCCGAGTCCAAGCGCCGCAGGTCCGTGGCGGAGAGCTCGCTGGCTCGGATGCAGACGCTCTGGGCAGGGCGAGAGGAGAAGCGAGTTACTCCATGTGGCCGCTTGGGATTCGAGGGGAAAGGCTTTGGAAGGAAGTCTGGCAGGTGGGAAATGAATGGCTCCAAGCGGGCGGGAAGCATCCTGCCTCTTCCGCCGATCCGAAAGAACGAGGTGGGCATGTGCCAAAGCGCATGAAGCTAAGAAGAGCCTCCTGGCTGCTGGATCAAGCCCATTGTGTCCAGTGTCCCTGTTCCCACAGCGGCCAAATCCCCCTAGGAAGCCAGGTAGACTGCCTCCGGCGCTGGAGGTTCCATGGCGTTAGAAGATGACCCTGCAGGGGGATAATCCAGGCCAGACCCCTTTGCCCACCGAGGCCAGTTATGCTCCTGCCGTTTCCCAAGAACTGGGATTCGGAAGCATTTACGGCCTGCGACCGCGGAGTCAGAGCAGAGCCCCTCTGGCCATCAACGGTACTCTTTGCCGGCTGAAGCAGCTGTCGCCGCCCGCTAGGGACCACAACGAGCGCCTGGCACCTGTGCCCGCCCCCCCTCCCGGCACACCCGTCTCCCCTGGTCCTGGGCTCCCTCCGCCGCGGGGCGCGGATCCGGGCCTTACCTCCCCTCGGCTAGAGGGAAGCGTGATGATGACGTCGCTGCTGTCGGCAAGGGGGCTCCCGTTGGCGGACACGCTGAAGACGCGCTCGTGCGCCGCCGGGGTCCGCAGGCCGGGCGTCTTGAAGATGCTGCAGAGGATACATGGAAGGCTGCGTGAGAAGCTCCCCTGGCGTGCCCATTGCCATGACAAGCACAACAAGGGCAGACTCTCTTGTCTTCGCTTGGTGGGGTTGTGAGGAATGCGGAAAGAAAGGGAATCCTGCATTTGCCTCTCCCACACAGCTTTCAATGAATTTTTTTTGGGGGGGGGGAACACCTGATTGGTTGAAAGAATTTTTGGGAGGGGGGGCAGTGTTATATGGAACTTTTTATTCTCAGAGCTCCTTGCGCCCCTGAGGGCTTCCGTCACAGGTTTACGCTCCTCTTTCTCCCTCGTTTCTTGCAAGGCCTTGGCAGCAGACAGAGATCAGCACGTTATTTTTTTATGTTCTATTTCCATTTTTAAAAAGAATATTCTTATACATTCAGATCATTTTCAATTTCTGCACTTCTGGGATTATAGTGGATGCTCGGGTTGCGAACGTGATCCGTGCGGGAGGCATGTTCGCAACCCACAGCGTCCACAACCCTCAGCGGTGTGTCTGCGTACGCATGGGTTGCGATCCGGCGTTTCTGTGTGTGCGCGACCACCAACACCCAGAAGTAACCCGTTCCAGTACTTCCGATTTCGGCAGTCCACAACCCGAAAAAATGCAAGCTGAAGCGTCTGTAAGCCGAGGTATGACTGTACTTAAATCCCTCACTCTTCCCCACCCCGCCTGGTTTCCAATTTCCCCCTATTTTTATTGCATCTAATTACGTTTTTCCAGTCCATTTTATCATCTTTTTCACCTTAAATCATGTTACAGATAGGTATCTGAAGAAGTGTGCATGCACACGAAAGCTCATACCTAGAACTAACTTAGTTGGTCTTTAAGGTGCTACTGGAAGGAATTTTTTGTTTTGACCTTAAATCATATTAATGATTTAGAAGTCTCCTTCTTTGGAGGTCTTTAAGCAGAGGCTTGACAACCATATGTCAGGAGTGCTCTGATGGTGTTTCCTGCTTGGCAGGGGGTTGAACTCGATGGCCCTTGTGGTCTCTTCCAACTCTATGATTCTATGATTCTATAATTATAAGCCATATAGCAATCCTGCTAACTTTTTTAAGTATCTGCAGTCCTTAAGATATTCTATAATTCCCCCCCCCGACTCTTGACTAAATTTCTTATCATCTTAGTGTCTGATCTTCACGGTCATCTTTGCCATTTTGGCGTAGTCCATCACCTTGGTCATCTACTCTTCTTTGGCTGGGACTGCGATTGGCACCAGTTTGAGATTGGGCCGAGTTCAAGGCCTTTCCATTAGCATAGAAAACCCTTAACTGCTTGGGACCAGTTTACCCGCGAGATCCCCTCCTTACCCCACAGGCGTCCACACGACCCCTTCAGTCAGTGGAATGGGCCCATAATACCTCTCTGAATTCGCAAGAACTCAATCGTTTAGTATGGCAGCACAGAGCCTTTGGAACTCCCTGCCTCTTGAGATCAGGCAGGTGTCTCCCCCCTACCTCTTCCGGCACCCGCTAAAAACATCCCTGTAAATTTCGTGAAATAAATGTTAAACAAGCCAAGAAGGCCCAGCCCAGAGCCATCACCCTGGAAGAGGAGTTTTGCCCACAAATACCAGGCAGCCAAGAAGGGGCGGCAAGGGGTATGTGTGTGTGCCCCCCACCTGGAGCCTCGACCGCAGCAGCTCTCGGAGCCTGGCCCCTCCCAATGCACACTCAGTTCCCAGGTGGGCAGGGAGAGGGCTCACCTGGGGTCAAACTTAGGAGTGGGTGCCACAGTCAGGCCCTGTTGGATTGTCTGTCCAGCCGGGGTGGTAAACTTCACTTTGCTTCCCCTGTTTAAAAAAAGAAGAAGAGAGCCATGGGGATGCAAAATTGCAAGAGGAGCCCAATCGCTGCATCGCGGCAAGGGCACACCGCCCAACTTTTTCAGACCCTAAACTAGGACGTGTGTCTTCTGGGGGCTGTGTGAGATCATCGCCCTGAAAAAAGCATTCTTTTGCGGGGGAGAGCGAAGCATACAAACTGGCCGCCGTGATCTCGCGCAAAGAAACAGAACGTCCCCTTTTCCTGACAAGACAGGACTGTTTGGGGGGACAGGAGGTGGGCAGGTGTGGAAGACTTGCTGTCCTGAATGGGGTGACTGTGCCCCTGAAGGACCAGGTGCGCAGCCTGGGAGTCACTTAGGACTCACAACTGTCCATGGAGGCACAGGTCATTTCTGTGTCCAGGGCGGCTGTCTACCAGCTCCATCTGGTACGCAGGCTAAGACCCTACCTGCCCGCGGACTGTCTCGCCGGAGTTGTGCATGCTCTGGATATCTCTCGCTTGGACTACTGCAATGCGCTCTACGTGGGGCTACCTTTGAAGGTGACCTGGAAACTACAACTAATCCAGAATGCGGCAGCTAGAGTGGTGACTGGGAGTGGCCACCGATACCACATAACACCGGTCTTGAAAGACCTACATTGGCTCCCAGTACGTTTCCGAGCACAATTCAAAGTGTTGGTGCTGACCTTTAAAGCCCTAAATGGACTTTAAATACCTGAAGGAGCGTCTCCACCTCCATCGTTCTGCCTGGACACTGAGGTCCTGCTCTGAGGGCCTTCTGGCAGTTCCCTCACTGTGATAAGCCAAATTGCAGGGAACAAGGCAGAGGGCCTTCTCGGTGGTGGCGCCCTCCCTGTGGAATGCCCTCCCACCAGATGTCAAAGAGAACAACAACTACCACACTTTTAGAAGACATCTGAAGGCAGCCCTGTTTAGGGAAGCTTTTAATATTTAACAGACCACTGCATTTTAATGCTTTGTTGGAAGCCGCCCAGAGTGGCTGTGGAGAAACCCAGCCAGATGGGCGGGGTATAAATAATAAATTATTATTATTATTCCTGGGGCGCTTGGAAGGTACGCAAGAGAAACACTCTCTGCTCCCAGCCATGGTCCCTCTCCAGACACATCGAGGCTGGGGGTCCTGAAAGCGACCCCACGGCCGGGACAGGGAGGGTCTCTTGGGAGGGAAGCCCCTGCCCTTACCTTCTGCTGAAGCGAGTAGACCTGGCCGACGGAGGCCTGGGCTTTCGGGCCGACGCCTTTGCCTGAAATGCAGAAGCCGCAAATTGAGAATTATGTTTGGGGGTGGATAAAAATCAATGTTTTTTTAAAATATTTTTTTTAAAAAAAAAAATCAGCTTTTTTATAATTTAAATTGGATTTTGAAAATAAAATGCTTTTGAAGGAAAAATCTAAAGATAGTTTATTTATTTAAGTTACAGTATAGTACAAAGGCTATTCTTCAGGAAATAAGGATTTGTTTTTAGTTTTTCATGCGTGATAAAACTCAGTGTAAGGTGTGCAGGGTTTTTTTAAAAAATCGTTTAACCACATCAGTTAACAAACATGGATACATATGCTATAATGTTTTAGTTTTAGTTAAATAAATTGTTTTTAAGGAAACGATTACTTTTCTCCTTCCAATAAAGTACAGCAGAAAAGTTGTCCAAATATAAACAGTTAGCTTATTAAACCTCACAATCATTTCATAATTACCGTATTTTTTTGCACCATAACACTCACTTTTTTCCTCCTAAAAAGTAAGGGGAAATGTCTGTGCGTGTTATGGAGGGAATGCCTAAGGGTGGCATGCCTACGGATTTTCCTCCTCTAAAAACTATGTGTGTGTTATGGTTGGGTGCGTGTTATAGAGTGAAAAATACGGTATCTGTCTATGTAATTCTAATAGTATAACTGCATCAGTAATTTTTTTATATAACAGTAAAAACTACTCCGGAAATTTATTATTCCAAAAATATTAAGATTATACCAGCAAGAATGAGTCTTTCTGTAAAAAAATATATGATTTAAATGAAGTCTTACTGACTACTGATTTAAATCAATTTGATTTAAATCAAATGCACCCTGGTATGTTTTACCATGTGTGGTGGAAATGTAAGATGGTTAAAAAATTCTGGGGAATGATTTATAATGAAATGAAATAAATGTTTATAGTGACCTTTGTTAAAAAAACCAGAAGCCTTTTTATTAGGTATTGTAGGAGAGGAGATTTCAAAAGACCAGAATTGTTCTTCAGAATATAAAGCAGTGCATAGAAACAAGAGTAGCGGCAACAGCGAGAACCAGCGTTTGAAATCCCTCAGGTGCTCCTGGCGCAGGTCCAGCTGCGACCGCGTGGAGATTTCTAGGCTCCAGGCTGGCAGCCAGTTGAAAACCTCCTGCCTTAAGCCCCTAGTTAATGCCGTCTCCATTTCCCCCGTTTGGGCTTCTCCTCCTTGCATCCCGGGATGAGGGAATCGTTGTGAAAGGACGTTCCGGTCAAGCAATGTAGCTGAGACCGTAGAATTGTGGCTTGGGAGGGGACCCCGAGGCCCATCTAGTCTGACCCCCTGGTGAATACAACCTAGATTTAAGGTACCATTTGGCTCCTAGCTTATATATCTGTTTGAAGAGAGCACAGCAGAGGTTATATTTTCTGAGACTCCTCCGGAAAAACAATCTCTCAAAGGACCTGTCGATACCATAAGGGTATTAACTTATGGTTTGTGTGTGTGGTTTGGGAGCTGCACGGTCAGGGAAAAAACAATGCTGTCCAGGGTTGTAAAGACTGCGGAGAGAATAATTGGGTGCGCTCTTCCCACCTTGGATCAAATCTATGCTTCCAGGTGCCATAACAAAGCCGCAGAGATAGCGCAGGATAGTGTGCACCCCGGAAATGATCTCTTTCAGCTTCTGCCTTCTGGAAGAAAGGTCCAGGGTTATAAAGGCCAGGACTAGCCACTGAGAAACAGTTTCTATCCAAAAGCGATTTTGGTTTTAAACGCATTGTAAGGAGTCTCTGTGGGAGTATATTGTATTTTTAAAATGGGTTATCAGAGTTTTTAGGGTGCTAACCAGGTTGGGATAGATGGGATAGTAGGATCGCTGGTTTTGAATGTCTTATGTAGATATTTTTTTTTCCAATTTCGTTGTTCTGTATGGGACAATGACAATAAAGATTATCGTATTTCTGGCACTGCTCTTGGGATCCCTTCCAAACCCACAATTCTACGGAGTGGAGTTTGCAAGGAAGCAAAGTCTCGCGGGTGTTGGCAGGTATGTTGGGGTGCCCCCACCCCCTGTTGCCTGAGCCTCACCTTCCCTGCTTTCTGCGGAAGAGCCTCACTTCCCGGCTGGGGGGCCGCAGGATCCTCGCTCTGCTGCCTGGACCTCTTGCCCGCAGGCAGAGGAGACAACGGCCCCGACTCCTCGCTGATCGTCTCCGCGGCCTGGCGGGCTCTCTTGGCTGGGAGACATTGAAAACACATGAGGAACACGGAGGGTGAGGTGCCGTTCGCCAGCACCGCGGAGGACAGGGAAACTCACGAGGAGACCGCTCTGGCCCTCCAGCCCCCAAGGCGGCCCTTCACTGACCTTTCCTGGCTGTTTTGAGAGGGGTCTGAATAGCTTCAGAGGCCAGTTTGGTGATCTTCAGCATGTCCAAGTCCACCTGAGAAATTAGACAGAAGACTTGTGTAAGACACTGGAAGGAAGGAAGGAAAGAAGGGAGGGAGGGAGAAGTTCAGCCTACACTCGAGTAGGACCATGGCAGAGACACATGCCCGACTGGCATGTTCCCTCCTTCCTGGTCGTTTGTTCAGGAGCTTCAAAAGCTTTCTTCTGCCCAAACATCACAGCGACTGATGCCAACAGACACCGGCACACTTAGGGATCCACAAAATTTGCGCAATTTGCGTGACAGACCTCAGCAACTCAGCATTTTGGCCAATCTACTTTATTTACATATAAACACACATGGAGCACTGCAACATGGCTCCCTCTCTCTCTAGCATCAGACAGCAAAGAGGAAGAACAAAGGACAATAGTCCCCCTTCACGGAACACAGGAACACAAACATCCTGTCTCCGTCACTTCCCATTCTGTGGAGTCAAAACATACACCGTCATGTGATAGACAACAATCCCATGACTGCAGCCACGGAGCAGGAATTCTAACAGTTTTGTGGAGGAAGCTGCCTGGGGAAAAACATTGCAAGTTCCACCTGGAATTTGGTGAAGGGGGGCGCCACTTACCGAGACGGCTTTCTCCAGGACTTGCTCGCATCCTCCGACACCTAGAGAGAAAGCAAGCGCCGTGATCAGAACACAACCGGCAACCACCAAAGGAGAAAGAACAGCTGCAGCTTTGTCCTCCGAGAGGGAAGGAGCTGAGCAACCAGCCAGAGAGAAGGGGGGGGGGGCGGGATTTCTTAGTGCAACATGCCACACAGGAGGGATCCGGATAAGAGCTGCTCCTTGCCTGCGTTGCAGAGTGGCCTCTGCTGGGAGCTTAGAGCAGGGCTACCAGATGTCCTCGGTTCCCGGGGACAGTTCCCAGATTTGCAAATCTGTCCCGGGGAAATGTGGCAGCGGTTGTCTCACCAGTCCAGAGCCAACCTGGTAGCGCATTTGGCTCTGGCTGGCTTCAGGAGCTGCTCGCTGCCATTTTCCCTTGCCAGAAGTCCCCATATGATGTGCGCAAGACATCTGGGCTTCCGACTGCTGCTGCCACTGCCGAAGGGGAACTGGGGACGGCCGCTGGTACAGATCTCCTGCCCCCTTCCCCTTTTGTTTTGACTGATCGCGGGAGGCTCGAGAGTTGCGGGCGGGGAGCCGTTGCCCAGTTTTTTAAAAAAACTCTGCACATTTATGTTTCACAGGGTGTGAAAGAAGGGCTTTGCACCTTTATACATTACGCATGTGTGCTTGGGCCCAGGGTCTTTTGCCTCACCATCCCCACTACTGACTCCCTATTGCTACTACTCAGCTTGAAAAACAAAAGTGTCCCTGGATTCATTGAAAAAAATCTGGTAACCATAGCTTAGAGGGCCTGTGCTGCCCATCACATTTATAACCCGCCTTTTCATCCCAGGAGCTCCAGTATTTGATCCTCACAACGACCCTTCGAAGCAGGTTCAGCTGAGCGAAAGGCCCCAGGCGGGGATTTGAACTCTGCTCTCTCCCAGGTCCTAGGCACTAACTACTGTGAAACACTGCCTCTCCCGCACAGGAACATTCTCCCAGCAGAGGTTTGGCAGAGGCCCCCTCGCTACCGGCTTCCTTTTTTGAGCCAGCAGGTCTTTGCAGCTGTTCTGTGTGTTTTGATCAGTCGCCTGAACGATCGTCTGCATTTATTTGCTTTATTTTAAATGATGCTTTTTAGCCCCAAAGGCCTGGATGTAGGTTGTGATGTGGCAGTACAGAAATACTTTTCTAAATAAATCAGGGCAAGTTGCTTTTCACTGGCATCGGTCGGCCTCGAGGGGAGACAATGGAACAGTGCGCCTTGCGGGGGGGTGGGGGGAGCCTAAATTAGTGTGCCAAATTTACTTTAGATTAAATAAGTTAGAGTTAGCTGGACCATAAAGAAGGCTGATTGCTGAAGAATGGATGCTTTTGAATTATGGTGCTGGAGGAGACTCTTGAGAGTCCCATGGACTGCAAGAAGATCCAACCTCTCCATTTTGAAGGAAATCAGCCCTGAGTGCTCCCTGGAAGGACAGATCCTGAAGCTGAGGCTCCAAGACTTTGGCCACCTCATGAGAAGAGAAGACTCCCTGGAAAAGACCCTGATGTTGGGAAAGATGGAGGGCACAAGGAGAAGGGGACGACAGAGGACGAGATGGTGGGACAGTGTTCTCGAAGCTACTAGCATGAGTTTGACCAAACTGCGGGAGGCAGTGGAAGACAGAAATGCCTGGTGTGCTCTGGTCCAGGGGGTCACGAAGAGGCGGACACTACTAAACGACTAAACAACAACAACAACAAGTTGGAGTTCTTGTTATTAAATATACCAAGAAAAAAGCACACCAAGAACTCTGGCCAATGTAAGTTTCAATAGTGCGAGTGGTCCCTACTCACAAGTCAATAGTCAATAGTAACAAAAACTAATCCATTCAAAAGTATGTATTCTGACAATTAGAAGCCAGTAGTTGTTATCCCTGAGAAATGTAGAAAATAACGGGATATATTTATCTGAAAGTCTTCAAACTTACACAACCCTTTAAAAATTAGCTGATGAAGGTGAATACATCGAAACAGGGCCCTGTCCTGGCTTCTAATCCATAACTGACTTCTGCTCTATGATTGAAACTGAGTCTCCATCTGCAAGCTGATAAATTATAAGGATCAACATTATTGTCGAGAAAATACAAAGAGAAAATCTTTGTAACGAATAATAATAATAATAATAATAATAATAATATTTTTTTATTTATACACCGCCCTCCCCAGCCAAGGCCGGGCTCAGAGCGGCTTACAAACAATTGTCTTATACATATCTTTATGAGTTTGAGATCTCTGTTAGAGTTTGTAATCTCCACTTCAGTTTGTAATTCTTGTCAGAATACATACTTTTGAATGGATGTTTTCTTGGTAACTTTGGAGACATTCAAAGAGGGCTAGAAAGATATTTCTCTGCCGCCGCCTCCCCAAGGCTTCCTTCCCTGTTCGATTTGCTCTTGCGCAGACCAGATCTTCTGCGAAAGCTTCGGGCGCTCAGGACCCCTGGAAGCACCTGCACCCCACAAGACCCCAGAAATTCACCCCCCCCAACCAAGCTCCATGCCTAATGCGTGTCAGAGCAAAGTACCGTAGAAGCTGAGCCAGTTTATGTCCCTCAGGGCCATGGGATGGCGGAAGATTTCCATGTCGTACATGTTGTCGATCTCCTTCAGGAGAACCTCTTCTTCCATCCGGATTCGGTCGATGCGCAACTTGACTAGGGAGGAAGCAGAGAAGAGGCACGAGGAAGAGAGGGCCTCCGGATCCGTAAGGGGAGCCCTGCCCATCTAAGTCCAGCCTCCTCCTCTCCCAGTGGCCAGCCAGCTGCCCTTAATGGGAAACCAGCAAGTGGGGTCTGGGCACGAGAGGAGCCTTCTCCCCACACTGCCCCACGGTTTCCAGGAGCCCTCCATAGCCCTCTCCTCCTCCAAGGATTTCTTTCAAAGCCATCTAAGTTGATGGCCAGCACTGCCTCCTGTGGGAGGGAGTTCCACAGTCTAACTCTCTAACCTGAATCTCCCAACATGGCAGCTCCATGGGATGCCATGATGCAGAATTTTTATAAACTTTAACAACAGCAGCAGCAACGCCAACAATTTATTATGCTCTGGGCGGCTCCCAACAGAATATTATTAATAATAATAATAAAGCAAAAAACCATCAAACATTCCCTAAACAGGGCTGCCTTCAGATGTCTTCTAAACATGAGGTGTTTATTTCCTTGACATCTGATGGGAGGGCGTTCCACAGGGCGGGCGCCACTACCGAGAAGGCCCTCTGCCTGGTCCCCTGTAACTTGGCTTCTTGCAGGGAGGGAACTGCCAGAAGGCCCTCGGAGCTGGACCTCCGTGTCTGGGCAGAACAATGGGGGTGGAGATGCTCCTTCAGGTCTACTGGGCCAAGGCTGTATAGGGCTTTAAAGGTCAGCACAAACATTTTGAATTGTGCTCAGAAACATACTGGGAGCCAATGTAGGTCTCTCAAGATTGGTCTCAAAAACCTCTCCCAGTCTCCAGTCTAGCTGCCACATTCTGGATTAGTTGCAATTTCTGGGTCACCTTCCAAGGTAGCCCCACGTAGAGCGCATTGCAGTAGTCCAAGCAGGAGATAACCAGAGCATGCACCACTCTGGTGAGGCGATCTGCGGGCAGGGAGGGTCTCATCCTGCGCACCAGATGGAGCTGGTAAACAGCTGCCCTGGACACAGACTTGACTTGCACCTCCATGGACAGCTGTGAGTCCAAAATGACTCCCAGGCTTCGCACCTGGTCCTTCAGGGGCACAGTTGTCCCATTCAGGACCAGGGAGTCCTCCACACCCACCCGCTTCCTGTCCCCCCAAAACAGTACTTCTGTCTTGTCAGGATTCAACCTCAATGTGTTAGCTGCCATCCATCCTCCAATCACATCACCTCTTCCTCTAAACTAAAAAGTCCCAAATTCAGGAACTTTTCTTTGTTAGCGCAGGGTGGTGGTGGGGGGCTGCCTCCACTTTCATCATTTTGGGTGCCCTTTTCCAACTCTACAATATCCCTTTTGAGGCGAGAAGTGCCCCCAGTGCCCCCGAGATGCGTATAATGGCGTCACGAGAGCGACAGTTTCATTTGGCATGAAGCTCAGAGCAGAAGAAGCGCCCTTGAGCCCGGCAAGTAAGTGAGCAGTTTACCTTCCCGGTTAAAATCCTTCAGAAATGCATCCACCTTTTTGCTTCTGACCGAGTTCTTGTTGCCGGCCCTCGAGTTTTTCTTCTTCTGAGGCATGGCAAGGAGATGAGTTCTAGGGGGAAAGACCCAAACATTGTCACAGAAGGGGCAGAGCTGGGCTAAATCAGCCCCCAGCTCAAGAGGGCAAAACCACACAGGTTAATACATTGGCAGAATTTTAAGAACAATTGTAATTTTAGAAATAGTACAGGAAATTTGAGGTTAGAAAAATAATTTGGAGTAGAAATGAGCTGCAGTTGAAAAGAAAATTCAAGGGACCGGGGGGGGGGGGTCACAGGATTCGGAGAATCCCATTTTATGGATTCAATATTGTTTTTGTGTATATTTTTGTGTAAGGCTCCCTACCTTTTATCATTGGGGGCAGCAGAGAGAGGGAAACTGCTCTGTTAATCTACATTAAACACAACTTAGAAAGAGTAAAAATTTCGAAGTCTTAGAATAAAGGAAGGAAGTCAAGATGTGTATATGTATGCAATGATTAGATTAGAATGATGATATGGTTCTGTTTGTAGATGTGTGTTGTTCTTTTGTTCTTTTTTCTCTTGGGTGTTTTTTTCTTGTTTGTACTGTTTTGTTTTGGATTCAATGTTTGTAATTTTTTGTTGTAATTTTGCATTGAAAATAAAAAAATTATCAAAAAAGAAGAGAGAGGGAAGCTGCTCTGATGGCTGGGAAACAGGCTACCCTTGAAAGTGGCAGATTCTCCTTCCTTGGAGGTTTCAAAGCGGGGGGGGGGGGGCCTGCCAGGGATTATTTAGCTCTGCTTCCCGCATTCCAAGGGGGCTTGGACTAAATGACCTTTGGGGGCCCCTCCAACTAAGTGATTCCAAATGCAGCCCCTTCTCTAGCAGCCTGGGTGCAAAAGAAGCCCTCATCACGTCCCCATCCTTTCCCTGGGAAGATGAACATGCAATCAGCAGCAATGATAATCCTGATAAGGACAAAATCTTGGGGGTGTGGTACTTAAACTGTCCCCCAACTTTGCTAGGGTCTCTCCCTGAGGGCTCAGAACGGGTCAGGGTCCAACAAGAGACGGCAGCCAGGCAAATGGAAGCCGAACAGCGGCTAGGAAACCCAGATTGTTTATTGCTGTGGCAAAGGAAACCAGGAAGAGTTCTGGCCTCCTTCCACCTGCCTTGCTCTACCGTCTAGTCTCTGCTTCCCAATCTATATTGTATTATTTTATGTACTGCAGCTTGCCGATTTTATTGATTATAGCTTAGAAATTATTTATTGTAACTGTCGAGTGCATTTCTGTTTAACTTTTATATGTTGATATTATTATTTTATTCCTGCCAACCTAGCAGTTCAAAAGCACGTCAAAGTCAAGCAGATAACTAGGTACCACTCTGGTGGGAAGGTAAACAGCGTTTCCGTGCGCTGCTCTGGTTTGCCAGAAGCGGCTTAGTCATGCTGGCCACATGACCCGGGAGCTGTCTGCGGACACATGCCAGCTCCCTCGGCTTATAGAGCGAGATGAGTGCGCAACCCCAGAGTCGTCTGCGACTGGACTTAACAGTCAGGGGTCCAGTTACCTATTATTTTATACTATTCTGATAATGGTTGAATGTTCTTTTTTGATGTAGTTGCTTATTTTAAAGTTTTGTTTTATTATCACATTTTTGTATAGCATTAGATGTACATTTACATGTACATTAGATGTACATTAGGATGTACATTTTTTGTTCCTTCAGCTTGTAAACGGCCTTGAGTATTGTAAGATAGAAAGGTGGTATGCAAATCCAAAATGAGGAGGAGGAGGAAGAGGCAGCCCAGAACAAAGGGCACATGGCCTCTTCTCACAATTTCCCACAGCACATTTCACACAGCAGGATCCAATCATCACAGAAAAGGCGTGTGAGATCCAGACATGCCCCTGTCCGTCCTGCATGGCTCCCACTTCACACATGTCAATGTTTACGTGTCCCTTGGCCAGGAAGGATCCCTGGCCCCTTCATTTGCTCTTCCACGGTCTCATCTAGAGATCACGCGAAGGGTGGCCAAATTCTGTGTGTCTGCTATAAAACTCAGGGAACAAGCTGTACTAGCAAAATGATTAAGGTTTTAAATTTTAGGTTATATTTTAATGATCAAGATTTAATACATATTTTAAACTGCTGCTATATCCGAATTGTCTCCATTATACCCAACTGCAACTGAATGTATTCCTGTTGTGTTTTATTATTTTTCTGACATTGTAAGTGAGCCAGAACTGGTCTGTGACCGTAATAATAAAATTCAATTCCCTCTGACCCCCCCTAGCCTGGTCCCTTTGTCAGGGCTGCACAGCTGGGTTTGGCAGCTGGAGTGGGGGGCCGGAGGCTGAGGACCTGAGGATTTCAGAGTCCTAGGTCCGTATAGTTAAACCTACGGTTTTCCCAGGAGTGATGTATGGAAGTGAGAGCAGGACCATAAAGAAGGCTGATTGCCGAAGAATTGATGCTTTTGAATTCTGGTGCTGGAGGAGACTCTTGAGAGTCCCATGGACTGCAAGAAGATCCAACCTCTCCATTCGGAAGGAAATCAGCCCTGAGTGTTCAATGGAAGCACAGATTGTGAAGCTGAGGCTCCAGTACTTTGGCTACCTCATGAGAAGAGAAGACTCCCTGGAAAAGACCCTGATGTTGGGAAAGATGGAGGGCACAAGGAGAAGGGGATGACAGAGGACGAGATGGTGGGACAGTGTTCTCAAAGCTACAAACATGAGTCTGACCAAACTGCGGGAGGCAGTGGAAGACAGGAGGACCTGGCGTGCTCTGGTCCAGGGGGTCACGAAGAGGCGGACCCGACTAAACAACAAATTCCACCCAGGGCATGAGGAGTCAGGTCCCCTCCCCTCCATCCTGCAACCACAGGGTATTATTATTATTATTATTATTATTGGCCCCGGGATGTTTTTTAATAAGCTTTTTATGAGCGGGATATTTCCTTTCTCCTCCCCCCCCCCGCGACTCTGGGGTTATATTTGGGGGCTCAGATGGGGGGCTCCCCTCCCCTTCCTACCTGCCTCTTTCTCCTCCGCCGCTTCCCCGCGAGCTCCGCTCCGCCGCCTCCCCGGTTCAAACTTGGGCGCCTGCGACGCCGCAGCCAATCAGCGCGCCTCGAACGCCGGCTCGGCCAATGGGGAGGCGAGGCGGAAGAGCGGCCGCGCCGACTCCGGGCAGGAAGACTACGTTTCCCGGCATGCCTAAGCGCGACAGGGGCGACGGCGGCGGCGGAGGAGGCGCTTAGAGCGCCTCTGGCGGCCGGGTGGGGAGATGCTGCTGCTGCTGCTGCTGCTGCTGCTGCCGCCGCGCGGCGAGGGAAGCGGGGCGAAGGCGGGCGCCTCGGGGCAGAGACCTCCGCGCGGCTCTTGGGTTGGGGCGGGGGGAGGAAGAGGGGGGTTATTTCCCCCTTCCTTCCTTCCTCTCTCTCTCTCTCTCTCTCTCTCTCTCTCCAGGAGCCCCGAAGGGAAGCGGCGGAGGCGGAGTGACTCCGTTTACACGGGGACTCCGGAGCGACTGCGGAGGGGAAGCGGAGCCGCGGGGGCGGGGCGGGGTTCCCTCCCAGGGGGCGATCGGGGGCTCAGGGGGGCACAGCCGCGGGCTGGGGGGCTGCCTTGGCTTCGATGGGTCTCTATCTGCAGATCTAACTCAGCTGAACTCCGGAGTGCCAAATTGGAAGAAGATCCTAAGCAGGGAGGGCTGCTCTATTTTTTTTTTTTAATAAATATTTTTTATTAAGTTTTAGAAAAGACAACAAACAAGAAAAAGAAAAAGAAATACACAAAAATACAAAGTTATAAAATACATAAAAAAGAAAAATAGTTTCGAAAAAGAAAAGAAAAAACACATTTTAAAAAAAGAAGAAAAAACACAAAAATCCCTCTTTTTACTTCTCATCTTTGAAATCAGGGAGGGCTGCTCTAAAAGGCGTTTCAAAAAAATAAAAAATTGTTTTGTTTTAAAGTCACAATTTTTTTGTTTTGTTTTTGTGTGGAGAACCCAACTGAAGAAGGTAGAAATTGAAATACTTGATTGTCACTTGTACAACTTGTATACAGTGGTACCTCGGCTTAAGTACTTAATTCGTTCCGGAGGTCCGTACTTAACCTGAAACTGTTCTTAACCTGAAGCACCACCTTAGGTAATGGGGCCCCCTGCTGCTGCTGTGGTGCTGGAGCCCAATTTCTGTTCTTATCCTGAAGCAAAGTTCTTAACCTATTTCTGGGTTTGCGGAGTGTGTAACCTGAAGCGTATGTAACCTGAAACATATGTAACCCAAGGTACCACTGTACAGTGAGATTACACGAGCCCCCCCCCCTCAGCTCTCTTAGTCTTAATTCCCCAAACCCGAAATTCAGTTGCCCTGTTGTTTTCATCTTTCCATTCAGCAGCCTAACATCCAAAGGATAGAAGCTGTTCTTTACCCTGTTGGTGCGACTAATCCTGCTTCTATATCTTCTGCCCGAGGGCAGGAGATCAAGAAAGTGCCGGCCAGGGTGTGAATCGTCATCCCTGAGGATTTTCCTCACTCTCCTGAGGCAACGTTCTTCCACTATTTCATCCAGCGGATTCCCGGGACAGCCCATAATATCTTGTGCTGTATTCACCACCCTCTGTAGGCACTTCCTATCAGTTGATGTCAAACCAGTGATGCAGTAGGAAAGGACACTTTCTATTGTGGACCGGTAGAAGGAGATCATCAAATATTGATTGACACTGTTCTTTCACAAGACTCTGAGGAGATGGAGTCTCTGTTGGGCTTTCTTAACCACCTGGGTTGTATTTATTTTCCAGGTAAGGTCTTCACTTCTTGAGAACCAGTGTGGTGTAGTGGTTAAGAGCGGTGGACTCGTAATCTGGGGAACCGGGTTCACGTCTCCGCTCCTCCACATGCAGCTGCTGGGTGACCTTGGGCCAGTCACACTTCTCTGAAGTCTCTCAGCCCCACTCACCCCACAGAGTGTTTGTTGTGGGGAGGAAGGGAAAGGAGAATGTTAGCCACTTTGAGACTCCTTAAAGGGAGTGAAAGGCGGGATATCAAATCCAAACAACTCCTCCTCCTTCTCCTTCTCTTCTTCTTCTTCTTCTTCTTCTTCTTCTTCTTCTTCTTCACTGAGATAAACTCCAAGGACTCCACACAGCCCTCCCCAGCAGGGCTAGTTCTCTCTTCCTCCGAAAGTCCAACGCTATCTCCTTTGTTTTGCTAAATGAGAAAGGGAGACGCCGGGACCCCAGGAAGAGTGTTGCTCTTGCGTCACAGGCAACCGCTTGGCCCCTGTGAGAACGGGAGAATGAATGGACTCGCTGGCCTGATCCAGCCACCTCTTCTTCCATCCTTATAGAACCTCCAGGTGCAGAGGCAGTCTGTCTGGATTCCTAGGTCCATGGGGTAACTGACCGCTGCAAGGACAGGGTGGCAGACTGCACATTCAGTGATGTGACTGGGAGAGGGTGCATTTGGGGGGCTGGCAGTGGGGCTTGCTTTGGGGAGCGTAGAATGGCAGAGTTGGCAGGGGTGCCATGTAGGAATCCCAGCTAAGAGCTGAAATGCACCCAGAGGGCCTGTGGGGGGTGGGGAGGGGGGCAGAAATGCTGCAAAGTGACAGCAAATGAAGCGAATGTGATCCTCGTGGGTGACCAGCCAGGCAGCAATGTGAAGTAAAGGAGCTGCTCTGCCTCCATACTTGGCACTGGGGGCGGGGGCTGAGGGTGGGGGTCTTCTTCCAGGGCTGCTCAAACCTCTCCAAAGTCTGCCGCTTAGAGGACCCTGGCTTTGCCCTGAGGGTTTCGCAGTGGGGTGCAGAGGGGAAGGCCTGCCCCACTGTTCGCTTGCCCCTTAGAGTAGCAGCCTCTAATTGATGCTGTTAATTTTGCCATCTCCGCGAATTCAAGAAATTCGGCTCTCCATTCTAATAATTCTGGTATTTTATCGGTTTTCCAGTTTTTGGCCACTACAATTCTGGCTGCTGCAGTTGCCTAAAGGAATATATTCCTTTTATCCTTAGGGGTGTCACTCAGTACCAAGCCCAGCAAAAATGCCTGGGGTTTTTTTTAAAGATTGAACTCCTGAATGTCTTTTTAAGCTCTTCATGTATCATAATCCAGAATTGTTTCGCTTGCCACTGGGTGGTGCTGCTGCTGCTCTCTCATGCCTCAGGCAGACGCCCCACAACCCACCCAGAGCCCCCACCTCTCCTGGCTGGTGCCACCCGTTCCTTTTGCTCAGTCAGCGAATGCCACACCCCCCCCCCTCAGAAGCTCCTGGCGCCAGAGGCTGAAGTCTCCTCCACGGAGCTATCAGGAGGGGCCGCCTTTATCAGCCGCCTGCCAGGAGGCGCCTCCTGCCTGATATCCCCCAAATCTCCCACAAACAGGTCTCCTCAGAGGCACCCAGGGCTGCTCCACTCACACACCCTCCTGCTGCACCCACAGCCCCAGGCAAAGTCCTCCTCCAGGTCCTCCAGGGGCCCGTCAGCCGGGTGCCAGGACTTGGGAAGAGTGGCCTCCTCCACCCCACCTGGACCTGCCCCACAGGGCTGGCCCAAAACAGTCTGGAGAGCCACATGGGGGGGGGGCTGGGGGCCCTCATGCGCTCCTCAAGCCGGACCCGCCCCATCCTAAAGAGTCCAGACAAACAGACAACCTCTCTCTCAAAACAAAATTTAAAAATTCCTTCCAGTGGCACCTTAGAGACCAACACTGCAAGATGCTACTGGAAGGAATTTTTTTATTTTGTTTCGACTACCTTACCTGTAACCTCTCTCTCTTTCTCAATGTAAGAAGAGCAGGCTGGATCAGGCCAAAGGGGGCCCAATGAGTCCAGCCTCCTGTTCTCCCCAAGGGGAAGCGCAAACGCAGGATCCGGGCCCCAGAGCGAGTCTCTCCTCCTGCAATTCCAGCACCTGGCATTCAGAAGCAGCGCTGCCTCTGACTGTGGAGGCAGAGAAGGGTTTGGATTTGACATCCCGCTTTATCACTACCCTAAGGAGTCTCAAAGCGGCTAGCATTCCCCTTTCCCTTCCTCTGTGAGGTGAGTGGGGCTGAGAGACTTCAGAGAAGTGTGACTGGCCCAAAGTCACCCAGCAGCTGCATGTGGAGGAGCGGAGACTTGAACCCGGTTCCCCAGATTACGAGTCCACCGCTCTTAACCACTACACCTCACTGGCCCTGGTGGCTTCTGGGAACATGGCCAGAGATGCCCCCCCAGGCCCTGGGGGCAGCAGCAGGGCTCCCCCACCTTGGGACCCCCCCAAGTCCAGTTCAGTTGCTGCACAAGTCTGGGAAACTTCTGTCTCAACCAGCCTCCCTTTTTCAAGCAGCTGCCGGCACTTGCCCCCAGCGGACCTCGGAGATCTTGGACGCCAAGAAGGGGGAAGGCTGGTATCTGTGGGGAGAGGCAGCAGAGGGCTCTGCCCAGGGGGGCCCGGGGGGGGGGCTCCGTGGGGCCTGGTCAGAGAGGACCAGCTGGATGCTCAGGGGCCCAGAAGTCTCTGGGTGGCCCAGGGGAGGGGAGACTCTCCTGAGCCCCCTGGCAGAAAAGGGGAAGGAGGGCACTCTAAAATGATCCAGGGGAGGGGGCAGCTGCCCTGTGGGGAAAGACTGGCGTTTGGGGGCCGTTTTAGTTTAGAGAAAAGGGGAGAGTAAAAGGCGAAACGACAGAGGTTTATAAACCGACGCCTGGCCTGGAGAAAGTGGAAGGGAGAAACTTTCCTCCCTCTCTCCTAACACTAGAACTTCTGACATGTCAGGAAGAGATTCAGGGTGGATTACAAAGTCCTTCTTCATGCAGCACGGAGTTAATCTGTGGAACTCCCTGCCACAAGAGGCAGAGATGGCCACCAACTTGGATGGCTCTGAAAGAAGATCGGACAAATTCGTGGAGGAAGAGGGGGCTGCCAATGGCTCCTGCCAGGAGGGCTCTGCTGTGGCTCCTCAGTTGGAGGCAAAGATCCTTCTGAGGAGGGGGGAAAGGGCCTCTTGGGCTCAGGTTCTGGGGGCTGGTTTCCCTTGGGAGAATTCTGGCCCATCCTGTGGCCAATGTGGGCATGCTGGCCACCTCAGAAGGGCCTCATCCTGTCTGGCCAACCAGGTGCCTCTTCTGCAGCCCTCTCCCCACCCTGGTTCCCCAGGGAAGGAGACAGGTAGACTGCCTCTGCAGCTGGAGGCATCGCATGGCCACAGAGACAAATGTGGCAAGTTACTTTAAACTCTTGTTTATTATTACTATTATTATTATTATTATTAGTAGTAGTAGTAGTAGTAGTAGTAGCAGTTATTTATATCTCGCCCACCTGGCTGGGTTTCCCCAGCCACTCTGGGTGGCTCCCAACAGAATATTAAGAATAATAAAGCAATAAAACCCCAAACATTCAAAACTTCCCTAAAGAGGGCTGCCTTCAGATGTCTTCTAAAAGTCGGACAGTTGTTTATTTCCTTGACATCTGGTGGGAGGGTGTTCCACAGGGCGGGACCCACTACCGAGAAGGCGCTTTGAGCTTGCAGCCCCTCCTGGGACCTTGCCGGGAAGGGTGGATCATAAATAAATACTCTCCCTGCACCAGCCTCTCCATGAAGCTCCAAGGGCTGCACAACGAGAGACACACGGCAGAGAGCTAACTGTGAACATTCACAGACCTTCTTCTCCAGCTCTGGAGTCTAGTCTCTCGGTGCTTGAAAGCCATCCACTCCCAGCTCTGTTTCCTCCCATGGAGCTGACATGGCTGGTTCAGGGGCTCTTCCCAGCCCAAGGAAGGCACATGGGAGAGAGCTAGCTCTTTCTTGCCCAATATAAGACTCGCTAGGATGCAGCTGTTCCCAGGTCTGCACTCCATGAGCAGCTGCAACAACAGGGGCGACTCTCCCTCCCTCCGTTTACGCTCCTCACAGCCAGAGACTGCGCCTGCACGGAAGCTCCCTCTGCCCTTCCCTCTTCAGTCCCCTCCTGGTTCTGGGAGACGGAGGTTCAGGAGAAGGTGGGGAAGCCCCTGGCCCTTCCCTGCCTCTTCCTCCAGCTCTGAAGCATCCCCTGCCTCCGACGCTTGCCTCCCGACTGGCCCACTTCCCCACAGATCACTGCCCCCCTCTTTCAAGCCAGACTCCAGCCCCTCTTCCCCCAGCGTCCTGCCAATCGTAGACACCCCCTTTTTGGAGGCTCATTGAGGGAAGCTCTGGGTTTGAGTCATCGCGGACATTTCTCTTGTGGCTCCCATTGCGCCTTCATCTGTGCAATGGGTCTAAATGCCACACGAGATCTGTGGGGTGTGTTTTGCCCCTGCAAAATGGCTCTCGGAGCTTCGGGGAGTCTCCTGGGCTGTGTGCTCAGTCCTGGTCCTGCTGCTTGCGAGGAGATGATAAAGAGAGCAGCTGATGGGGCCTGATGTCTTCTAGAGAGAAGCAGCTATCTGGGGCCTCCTGCTCTGCCCAGGGCGCCACACCCCACGGCCAGCCTCTTCCCCCCTCCTGCTCCTCAGCCCCACCAAGCTGGGCCCCAGAGGAGGAGGAGGAGGAGCTTTGGCCCAGGGTATAAAAGGCTCCAGCCCTGGATGGAGCTCCAGCTCAGCCCAGAAGGTTTTCTCCAGCAGCCGAGAGAAGCTCACAGCCAGCCATCATGGTGCACTGGACCGCCGAAGAGAAGCAGCTCATCAACACTTGCTGGAGCAAAGTGGACGTGGCCGCCTTGGGTGGGGAGACCCTTGCCTGGTAAGGCCAGGGGTGGCTGCCTCTCTGGGCAGGCTGGGCAGGCTCTCCTCTATCCACCTGGAGAATGACCATCCGTGCCTCTCCTGGTGTGGTGTAGTGGTTAAGAGTGGTGGACTCGTAATCTGGGGAACCGGGTTCGCTTCCCTGCTCCTCCACATGCAGCTGCTGGGTGACCTTGGGCCAGTCACACTTCTCTGAGTCTCTCAGCCCCACTCACCTCACAGTGTGTTTGTTGTGGGGAGGAAGGGAAAGGAGAATGTGAGCCGCTTTGAGACTCCTTCGGGTAGTGATAAAGCGGGATATCAAATCCAAACTCCTCCTCCTCTTCTTCTTTCTCCTTCCTTCTCTCCAGCTTGCTGATCGTCTTCCCCTGGACCCAGAGATTATTCACTCACTTTGGGGACCTCTCCAGCCCTGCCGCCATCTGTGCCAACGCCAAAGTCAAGCAGCACGGCCACAAGGTCCTGGCCTCCTTCGGAGAGGCCATCAAGAACCTCGACAAGATCAAGGAGACCTTTGCCAAACTGAGCGAGCTGCACTGCGACAAGCTCCACGTGGACCCCGTCAACTTCGGGGTGAGCCTGCCTGCCTGCCCCAAGGGCTGCCTGGGGGAGGGCGGGGGGATGGGTGCCTGAGGTCCCCTCTGCAGGGTCACAATCCCCACACACAAATCATAGAACTGTTCTGTTGGAAGGGACCCCGAGGGACATCTAGTCCAACCCCCTGAGGGAATCTCATGACAGACGGCTCCTCACCCTCTGCTTAACAACCTCCAGGGAGGCAGAGTCTTCCAAGGGAGTCCCTAAAAGCTCCTACTCTTCAGAAAGTTCCTCTTAATATCTAATGGGAATCTCCTTTCTTGTTGTTTAAATCCATTGGTTCGGATCCTGCCCTCTTGCACACCAGAAAACAAGTTCCAGCCTTCTCTTTTCTCATGCTTTTAACTTGTTTTGAACTTTTTGTGATTTTACCGTATTATTTTTATGTGATGCGTTTTTTATGGAGCAGCAATATAGAGATATAAATCAATGAATTTTAACTAAACCCACCTACCCAAGTAGGGGAGAGTTCCTGGCTATCTTTCACAATCCTCGTCATCTCCTGGCGAGTCAGAATGAGCTCCCCTCATCCGTGGGCACCTTCAGCCATGCTCTGAGCAAGCCGACCCCTTTACCTCGGAAAGAAGGGCAACTCGGTGGACTCTCTTGCCTTCTGGCCCTTCAAATGGAGCCTGTGGGCCTTTGCCCTTCCTCCTTCTGACTTGTCCCTGGTCAAGCAAGGATCTGTCCGGCTAGCAGAGGCCGAGCCCAGGAGGTCCCAGGCAGGGGCCAGTTTGCTTCTTGGCACCAAACCTCTCCTGGCATGGCAGTGCCAGCCTGGGACGGTGTGGGGTTCTGTCTGTTGCCTCCTGGACCGGCCTCCTTCCAGGGGATCCCAAACCCCTTCATCCATCCCAGCTGGCCTTTGGGCTTGACCCCACAGCTGCCAGCTGTGGCTGCATGGGGTGGGGGTTGTGGGGAGAGGGCGACCCACACACGGGTCCCCTGGCAGAAGGAGTCACCCCCTCTTTTCTCTTCCAGCTCCTGGGCGAGGTCCTCATCACCATGCTGGCCGCGCGCTTTGGGAAGGAATTCACCCCTGCTTACCACCATGCCTTCCACAAGCTGGTCAAGGTGGTGGCTCATGCGCTGGCCCTCCGGTACCACTGAGACACCCCCCAGGGAGAAGCGGCCGCCTCCTGCTGGTCTCGCCACCCACCGGGTGGGGTGGGGGACACCCCTTCCTGCCCCCATGTGACGCTTGACCCTCTAATAAATCCTTCCTCTGCAATCTGACCTGGTTTCCTGTGTCTCCTTCTCTGGGATGGAGGGAGGGGACGGGAGTGGGAGTGAAGACGCCTCCTGTTAGCTGGCTGGCGGTGGGCTAGGAAAGGGGGGGGGGCTTCTCTGTCCTCTGTCACTCAAGAGGAACCATTGAGCACCAGTGGGGGGGGGGGTTCAGGGCAATCTTCCCTCTTCTTATTCCTTTTGTTTAATCATTGTTATTAATTTCCAATGGTTCAAGTTCCAACCTTAACAACCTTGCCGCTGGTTCTGTTTTGCAGTTTATGATCTCGTCTTTTCTAGCATGCACCTGTACTTTAGTCCAATTAAGCTCTAATTAACAAGAGAACATCTGCTTCTTAATGGTGGCACAGGAGGTTCTTTGGCAGGCAGAGTGCTTTTGCACTCAGGGCCTCCCTGCCTCCCACAATCCATGCCAGGACGAGAGCCAGGTATTGAGACGACCTGCAAGGGAAGCCCTTTCCCTCCTGTCTCTAGGTGAAAATTGCAAGGATAATTACCCCCCAATAATCATTGTTTTGCTCTTCCCTCTTCAGTCCCCTCCTGGTTCTGGGAGACGGAGGTTCAGGAGAAGGTGGGGAAGCCCCTGGCCCTTCCCTGCCTCTTCCTCCTCTTCCTCCAGCTCTGAAGCGTCCCCTGCCTCCGACGCTTGCCTCCCGACTGGCCCACTTCCCCACAAATCACTGCCCCCCACTTTCAAGCCAGACTCCAGCCCCTCTTCCCCCGGCGTCCTGCCAATCATAGACACCCCCTTTTTGGAGGCTCATTGAGGGAAGCTCTGGGTTTGAGTCATCCCGGACATTTCCCTTGTGTCTCCCATTGCTCCTTCATCTGTGCAATGGGTCTAAATGCCACATGAGATCTGTGGGGTGTGTTTTTGGGACATAATAGACTGGTGACTGGGAGTGGCCGCCGGGACCACATAACACCGGTCCTGAGAGATCTGCATTGGCTCCCAGTACGTTTCCGAGCACAATTCAAAGTGTTGGTGCTGACCTTTAAAGCCCTAAAGGCCTCGGTCCAGTATACCTGAAGGAGCATCTCCACCCCCATCGTTCAGCCCGGACACTGAGGTCCAGATCAGAGGGCCTTCTGGCGGTACCTTCATTGCGAGAAGTGAGGTTACAGGGAACCAGACAGAGGGCCTTCTCGGTGGTGGCACCCACCCTGTAGAACGCCCTCCCTTCAGAAGTGAAGGAAATAATAAGCTATCTTTTCTTTAAAAGACATCTGAAGGCAGCCCTGTTCAGGGAAGTTTTTAATATTTAACGCTGTACTATTTTTAACACTTGATTGGGAGCTGCCCAGAGTGGCTGGGGAAACTCAGCCAGATGGGCGCGGTATAAATAAATTATTATTATTATTGATTTTGAAAGGTGGGAAAAATTGTGGACAAAACCCATTAAATTTACAGCATTTGTGTCACTTAAAGAGAACCTAATGAAGATGATATACATTATACCTGGTACATTACACCGACTAAATTAGCTGAAATGTATAGAAACCAAGATAAGAATTGTTGGAAATGCAAGGAGAAAGAGGGGAATTTCCTTCATATGTGGTGGACTTGTACCAAGGTGAAAGCAGTCTGGGATATAATATACCACGAGTTGAAAAAGGTTTTTAAATACAATTTTAATAAAAAAAGCAGAAGCATTTTTGTTAGGGTTAATTGGAGAGGGAATTCAGAAAAAAGATGTAAATTTGTTTATGTACATCACAACGGCTGCAAGAATACTCCTGGCCCAGAAATGGAAGCAACAGGAACTTCCTGCATTGGAAGACTGGCAGATAAAGATGGTAGAATATGTGGAGATGGCAAAGCTGATGGGGAAGATCTGGAATCAGTGAGACGAACTGTTTCAGAAGGACTGGAGCAAATTTATACTCTATATGAAAGAAAATTGTAGACATTTGAAAATGTTCATAGGTTTGAATTGAAATGCTTTGTAATGTGAAAATAAGGAACCGATTTACATATAAGGAGATATTTTTTATAAAAAAGAAGAAGTTTTAAGGTAAAAAAGTGGTTATAGAAATGCGAGAATTTAGTAAAAGTTGTTTGGAAGTCAGAAAGAGGGAGGGAAGGAAGTTGGTGCTCTGTTTGAGCAATGCTTTATGTTATAGATTTGTGCAATGAGATGTGATTAAATATGAAAACTCAATATTTTTTTTAAAAGAGATCTGTGGGGTGTGTTTTGCCCCTGCAAAATGGCTCTCAGACTGTGAGCTTCTGGGGAGTCTCCTGGGCTGTGTGCTCGGTCCTGGTCCTGCTGCTTGCGAGGAGATGATAAAGAGAGCAGCTGGGGCCTGATGTCTTCTAGAGCAGTGTTTCCCAACCTTGGGCCTCCAGTTGTTTTTGGACTACAACTCCCATCAACCTTAGCTAGCAAGACCAGTGGTCAGGGATGATGGGAATTGTAGTCCGAAAACAGCTGGAGGCCCAAGGTTGGGAAACACTTGAGAGATCCCTGCCCCGCTCTTGCTTGCATGCAAGTAGGAGATGGGAGGCTGCTCCGATAGGCAGCATGAAGCCTCCCTTCACAGCTGAGTTGCTGGGGTCAGGGAAGGTGGAGGCAGCCCGGAAGCTGCATCTGAGAGCCCCTGCACCACATCATATGGGGACTTCCCAGCAGCTCCTGAAGCCAGCAAGAGCCAACTGCTCTGGGTTGCTGAGACTGCCGCTGCTGCGTTTCCCAGGGACATTAGATGAAATCCGGGGACATTCTGGGGATGGAATTTGTCCGGGGACTTATTTGCAAACCCGGGGACTGTCCCCGGGAAACGGGGACGTCTGGTAACTCTGTCCCAGCCCACAGGCATCCATCATGGTGCACTGGACGGCCGAAGAGAAGCAGCTCATCACCGCTGCCTGGAGGAAAGTGGACGTGAAGTGAAGGAAGAAAACAGAGGGGGCATTTGGGGGTGGGAGAGAAGGCAGCTTTTAAATCTGTATTGAATTTGTATTCATTTGGTGACAACTTGTTAAAAATTATGGGAAATCGATGAAAATAATTGGCAAAATAAAATCTAAGGGAGGCATTCAAAGCAACATAATTTAGAGGGAACTAAAATATTGCTAAGGGACGCAGGTGGCGCCGTGGGTTAAACCACAGAGCCTAGGACTTGCAGATCAGAAAGTTGGCAGTTCGAATCCCCGCGATGGGGTGAGCTCCCGTTGCTCGGTCCCTGCTCCTGCCCACCTAGCAGTTCACACTAGTGCAAGTAGATAAATAGGTACCACTCCGACGGGAAGTTAAACAGCGTTTCCGTGCGCTGCTTTGGTTTGCCAGAAGCAGCTTGGCCCTGCTGGCCACATGACCCGGAGGCTGTACGCCGGCTCCCTCGTCCAATAAAGTGAGATGAGCACTGCAACCCCAGAGTCGGCCACGACTGGACCTAATGGTCAGGGGTCCCTTTACCTTAAAATATTGCTAACCGCCACCCCAATCTCCAAAATGTGTAGAACACCATGAGTTTCAGGTGCTTACCAAGAATTCATATTCCTTGGAATGAAGGTCAGAGGAGACTGGGGTCCCTTTTAAAAATCTGCTTTTATTTCCATATATATATACAAGCTGAGCATAGGCTGGAGGGGCTCATAGCACTGCACCCGACAAGGTCTTGGTCCCCCCCCCCCAGTCCCAGGCTTGGAAGCAGCCGCTCCCTCTGTGGCTTTTGTCCTTCTGACTGCCAGCCAGGTGTCCTCGGGCGCAGAGCAAGCACCTTCCTTTCGCCCTCAGGCCATTCGCTGGCCCAGAAAGCTGCCTGGCTCCTCCAGCAAAGGATTACCATAATTTTTTTTTACACACTTTCGTCCACTTTTATTCCACCTCCATAAACTTGGGGTTTTCAAGCCTCCCTGGTTTGGCTTACAAACCATGCACAGAAGATTCCTTTGATAAATAATGGCTGAACTTGTAATAAACTAATCATACCCACACAGGAAACATGGGAATTAGAAGGGACTCTCTCCAGCATCACACGGGCTAAGCCACCCACCCGAAACTCAAAACAATATTTTAGAATAAGACATTGCAAAGGAATGGCAAGTACACAGAGGACATTTAGCAAAACAATGATCTTAAACAATTATCTTTAATGAAACATTCCTAAGGGAGGTCAATAAAACACAGCAGAGCAGAAACCCTTGGAGTCAAGCACCGCTTGGAGACTGGGGTGGCACGTAGCAATATTTTAGTTCCCTTTTAATTACGTTGCTTTGAATACCTACTTTAGGTTTTATTTTGCCTTGAACATGGCTGTTTGACCTCTGGCCCCAGTAACCAACAACTCAGCCTCACTAGTGTGGACTGTTAGAATTCCTGCTCCATGATTGCAGTCATGGGATTTTTGTCTATCACATGACGGTGTATGTTTTGACTCCACAGAGTGGGAAGTGACGGAGACAGGATGTTTGTGTTACTGTGTTCTTTGAAGTGGGACTATTGTTCTTTTTCTCTTTGCTGTCTGATGCTAGAGAGAGAGGGAGCCATGTTGCAGTGCTCCCTGTCTGTTTATATGTAAATAAAGTAGATTAGCCAAAATGCTGAGTTGCTGAGCTCTGTTACACAAGCTGCGAAGACTCTGCAAAGCCCTAAGTGTGCCGATTGTCAGTTGGCATCGGTCACTGTGATGTTTGGGCTGAAGAAAGTTTTTGAAGCTCTGGAACGATCGACCAGGAAGGAGGGAACATGCCAGTCAGGCATGTGTCTCTACCAGGGGCCACCCCTCTTTTCTTCTTTACTGCTTTTATTTCTCATGAGGAAGTCCCAAGGGGAGGTGTGTCAAAATCCCTCAAAAGTCCCTCAAGGTTGTTGCTCTCCATCTTCTTTCAGGCAAAGTCCTGACTTCTAAAACTAATCCATCGCAAAGAGGCAAATTTAAAGTCCGCTCTTCCCGAAATCTTTGCATTCCTTGCTTCAGGGGAAGGGAGATGACGCAGATCCCGAAAAAGCCCCATAACTTAAAACATTCCCTCCCCTTCTTGCCCCGTTCAAGCAAAGCAGAAATCAGCGTCTTTCCAAAGAGATGCTTTTCTCCTGCAACAGAAATCAGGATCTCTTGCCCTCTCTGTTCTTCCTACTGTGGAGAAATTGGGGGCGAAAGACTCAGAGGGTGTTGCGGACCCTTCCCCTGCTCTGGATTCCATCCCTCTGAATAAGGGGTGGGGGTACCAACATGGCCACCCAGGGAGACCCCCAAGGGCCACTCTCCCCCCACAATGCCCCTCCCTGCCTCTTTCCAGATGGGTGTCGGGGACGGAGCTGCCTCTTAATCGGCATTCAGAGGGGGGGGGGCATTCATTTCGATTTATCCATTTATTTGTTTATTAAATTTGGAGGTTCACAGGATGGAATTATGATATAAAAACACAAAACACGTAATCAAATAAAAACAAATACAACCCAATAAACACCCCGCCTACATATTTCACACCCATAGTAACATCAAAGGAGTTTACCACGTTCATTGGAATGTAAAACAACGCGATGCAAAATAAAACGCCAGGGGGGCAGCGAACCCGGCAAGTCACCCTTTGGGGGTCCCAGGCGGAGGTCTATGGGGGTATGGGGCAGGTCTCCCCTAATCTTCCGAGGGTATAGAATGGGCACGACCCGCACTCGTCCGTTAATTTATTTTTTTGGGGGGGGGTTGTGAGCCGGGATGGACATCCCTGTCTCCCAGACGAAGCAGAGGCGAGGTTCTCCCCCAGTCCCAGGCTTGGAAGCAGCCGCTCCCCCTGTGGCTTTTGTCCTTCTGACTGCCAGCCAGGTGTCCTTGGGCGCAGAGCAAGCGCCTTCCTTGCGCCCTCAGGCCATTCGCTGGCCCAGAAAGCTGCCTGGCTCCTTCAGCAAAGGATTTCAACCCTCGCTGGGTCCAGGAATGAGAAGGGACTCACTCCAGCATCCTACTGGCTAAGCCACCCACCCCAAACTCAAAAGAATATTTCAGAATAAGATATTACATTCACAGCAGCAGAAGACGACCTTTCCGTGGACCTTGGGCACAGGGGCTACCAGGCTCCTTTCAGCCAGCCCATGGCACACTGTCAAATGCCACATAGGGGAAAGTGGGACCCCATCTTCTGGGGTCGCACTCCTGTGTGAATCACGTGACCCACACAAGGTCCCTGGCCCCCCAATGTGCTTTTTTAAAGGGGAAATTGCATTCCGACATCGCCTGAGAGCAGGGGCTCCCAAATGACTGCCAAGCTCACGTAGGGAAAAATGAGATGTCCCGTTTGTTCTAGTACAGTTGAGGGGATATGCTGTGAGCCACTGAGTGCCGGTGACTGGGGGAGGGGAGAGCAAAGCACGGGAGGGGGAGGGGGCCTGGGGGGCTTCCGTTGGACATCTGGTTGGCCCAGCTCTCCTCATTTGTTTATTTCCTTCATTCATAGGTATTTATAAAAACATTTCATATTCATTTATAAAAATATTTGTACACCACTGTGTCATACAAAAGTATATCCAAGAGATTTACATCAGTAAAGACATAATACCTGTTTAACCTTTGAAAAAGTGAACAGACATTGATTAACCATTTGCAAAACGATGCGTTCTTAATTGACTGCACAGTCCGGGAGGAACAGAAATGTTTACGGCAGGCAACTAAAGCTTTGCATGGAAGGCGCCCCCTGAATATCCAGTGGCAGAGAGTTCCACTGGCCTGAGGACACAAAAGGTTCAGATTCTCTCTGTTGTCAAACAAGTCTCGCCAACAACCAGCGATGCTCCTGCAGACTGAGTTATGCTCCTTTAATTCCAATCCTCGCTGGGCGAAAGTGCATTTTTGCTGTGTCAGAATTGCTGCTGGTTGGGTGATCTGCAGCAGAGTCATTTTCACCTCCTCCTGAGCAACAGGTCGGCCTCTTGCAGCCGGAGATATCAGGGGGAGCCAGGCCTGACTCAGCAGGAGGCTGGGCAGATCTGCAAAGTCATCCCTGCATATGGAGCTCATGCAGCAAGTCAGGAGGGCGGGGGGGAGAGCCCATGGGTGGTGAAGAGAAGGGGCTGCAGGATCAGGACCCTGGAGCAGGGACCGTGCACCACAGCCTTCCAGAAAGGGATGCCTGAGCAGCTCCTGTTCCAGCCCTGTGAAGAAAGCAAGGGGAGCTCTGAGTGGAGAGAAGAGGCAGCTACACGGCGCCATGATATGACTGCATCTTCATCATCATCATCATCATCATCATCATCATCCGAATTTGTAGGCCACCCTATACCCGCAGGTCTCAGGCGGTTCACAGGACAAAATCACAACGTAAAAACACGAAATGCATATTGAAAACAGAAGCAGCCCAATATGTGCCGTGGACTTGGGGAGTGTTGAAGGAGAGGCAGCTGTCGTCAGGTGCAGGATAAAGGGTCAAGGCGCTGCCCTCCAGAGCAGGAGAAAACAAGCACGCTCCCTCCTCCATGGGACAACCCTTGAGATATTTGAAGATGGCTCTCATATCTCCTCTCAGTCTCCTCTTTTCCAGGCTGATCATACCCAGCTCCTTCAACCGCTCCTCATACGGCTTGCCTTCCAGACCCTTGATCACCCTGGTCACCCTCCTCTGCACACCTTCCAGCTTGTCCACATCCTCCTTAAACTGTAGTGCCCAGAAGTGGACACCATGTTCAAGGTGTGGTCTGCCCAAGGCAGAAGAGAGCAGGACTATGACTTCCCTGGATCTGGACACTAGACTTCTGTGGAAGCAACTAGAATAGTATTAGCTTTTTTTGCTGCTGCATCACACTGTGGACTCATGTTGAGCTTGTGGTCCACCAAGACCCCTAGATCCTTTTCACATGTACTGCTAGTAAGTCAGGTCTCCCCCACATTACATTGATTTTTATTTCTCCATTCCAATTGTGCATAAAATTGTCTTTTCAAGTCTTTTGTGTCTTTTCATATATTTCTTGATCATCTAATAAATTCGCATTCAATCTCTGGAGTACTGTGTCCAGTTCTGGGCACCACAGTTCAAGAAGGACACTGACAAACTGGAACGTGTCCAGAGGAGGGCAACCAAAATGGTCAAAGGCCTGGAAACGATGCCTTATGAGGAACGGCTAAGGGAGCTGGGCATGTTTAGCCTGGAGAAGAGGAGGTTAAGGGGTGATATGATAGCCATGTTCAAATATATAAAAGGATGTCACATAGAGGAGGGAGAAAGGTTGTTTTCTGCTGCTCCAGAGAAGTGGACACGGAGCAATGGTTCCAAACTACAAGAAAAAAGATTCCACCTAAACATTAGGAAGAACTTCCTGACAGTAAGAGCTGTTTGACAGTGGAATTTGCTGCCAAGGAGTGTGGTGGAGTCTCCTTCTTTGGAGGTCTTTAAGCAGAGGCTTGACAACCATATGTCAGGAGTGCTCTGATGGTGTTTCCTGCTTGGCAGGGGGTTGGACTCGATGGCCCTTGTGGTCTCTTCCAACTCTATGATTCTATGATTCTATGATTCCAACAAATAGTCTATTCCTATAATTTCACACAAAATTGCATTTTGATCTGAAAGAGTTTTTGGTTGACTGCTGAGGTCATTTTGAATCCCAATTGTGTCTTCTGCAGCATTAGCTACCATTCCCAGTTTGGTGTCATCTGCAAATTGGATGAGCACCCCCTCAATTCTTTCATCCAAGTCCTTTATAAAGACGTCAAACAACAACAGACCCAGGACAGCACACTGCTTACGTTCATCACTTATCACTTCTCCCCAGGTTGATGAGGAACCATTAAGGAGTCCTCTTTGGGTTCGGTCAGTCAATCAGCTACAAATCCACCAAATTGTTACCTTCTTCAACCTCCATTTAACAGCTTCCTCGCGAGAATATCATGCGGGATTTTGTCAAAACTAAATTCAAGACACATTATGTCCACAGCATTCCCCTGATCTTGGGCAATAAAGCGAGATGAGCGCCACAACCCCAGAGTCGGCCACGACTGGACCTAATGGTCAGGGGTCCATTTACCTTTACCCTTTTACTCACAGGTAACTCCCAACACAGAATTATAGATACCTCTGGCAGGGCTTTAAGGGGAGTTCCTGGGAAATTTGAAACTGCCCTGTCAGACTGGACCAAGATCCCCTGATTCAGCTGGAAGCTGAATCTTTGTCTTCAGTGCTGGAGATGGGACAATGTTCTCTCCTGCACCTGAAGGCAGCAAGCCAGCTTGGGGGTGGCAGGCTGTGTTTGTCCTACGACGCCTCACCACTGTGTCCTCCAGCCCAGCATCTGCCCCTGAAACAGCCACCTCACTCCCAATGACAGGGATGGCCCTGGGCAATCCTGGCCACATGCCCTGATCTGTGCCAGGGCCCAAGAAAGCATGGCAAACATAGTTGCAATTACGTGTTTCTTGAGGATAATTGAGCCCGTTGAGGATAATTAAGTGCATTTACAGATGATGATTATTACTTCACCATGTATCAATTGAGGGCCCTTGGAATGTAGGACAGGACTCTGCCCCAGGGAGCTCACATTCAGGTTTGACAGCGTGGGGAGAGAACAGCAGAGGGAGAGTTGAAAGCGGCAGGGGTAGGAAGACAGGGAGGTTCAACAAGGGCAGGGATTGGGAGCCCACTGCCTGCCAATGGGAAGCAGAGTCAGACCACATCCGGAAGACCTCAGGTTCCCCATCCCTGAGCAAGAGCTTCGCTCAGAATATGGGCTTTGAAGCAGAACAGGTGTATAAAAGGGGGCAGGAATGACAAAAGAATTGAACACTTCTAAAGTGACCCAAAGTCCTACAGCCAGAAAAGTTGAGGCCACAGGCAGGTGTTTCTCAGGAGAAAGATGATTCTGCGCCCCTTGAAAGGTCACCTGAATCAGCCTGGGCAAATACACACATGGGATCCAGAAGCATCGCTGCCTCTGATGGTGGAGGGAGAGTAGAGCCAGTCGGACTAGGAGCCATTAGAGCTTCTGCTCCATGAATCTGCCTAGTCCGTCTTTCAGGCCAGCCAGGTTGACACCTGACGTCTTTCCACAGGGAGGGAGCCACTGCTAAGAAGGCCCTTTGCCTGGTACACTGTAACTGAATCACCGGAGGAGGAGGACCTCAGTGTCTGGGCCGAGCGATGGGGGTGGAGACGCTCCTTTGGGGCTGCCTTCAGATGTCTTCTAAAGCCTTTATACCTGCTTGTCTCCTTGGCACAGGCGTGGCATTACTCCATACCCTCCAGGATTTCTCAGAGGAAAATAGGCATGTCTAAAGGAAAATCACAGAATTCTTTGATCAAATCAGAAACTAGGACAGCTTCTGTAAATTCAGGAGGAGGAGCTTTGGTGCAGGGTATACAGTGGTGCCCCACAAGATGAACGCCTCGCAAGACGGAAAACCCGCTAGACGAAAGGGTTTTCCGTTTTGGAGGCGCTTCGCAAAACGAATTTCCCTATGGGCTTGCTTCGCAAGACGAAATGTCTTGCGAGTTCCTGTGGGTTCCCCCCCTTCCCCCCCTTTTCCTAAGCCGCTAAGCCGCTTATCAGCTGATCCGCTAAAAGCCGCTAAACCGCTAATAGCGCTAATCCGCTAAGGTGTCAATGGGCTTGCTTCGCAAGACGAAAAAACCGCTATACGAAGAGCCTCACGGAACGGATTAATTTCGTCTTGCGAGGCACCACTGTAAAAGCCTCCAGCCCTGGAAGAAGCTCCTGCTCAGCCCAGAAGATTTTCTCCAGCAGCCGAGAGAAGCTCCCAGCCCACAGCCAGCCACCATTGTGCACTGGACCATAAAGGAGAAGCAGCTCACCAACACTGCCTGCAGCAAAGTCAACATGGCCGCCATTGGTGGGGATATCCTTGTCCGGTAAGGCCAGGCACTGGTTGCCTCTCTAGGCAGGTTGGGCAGGAGCTCCTCTTTCCACCTGGATAATAACCATCCGTGCCTCTACCTTTTTCCTTCCTTCCTTCCTTTGTTCCTTCTCTACAGCGTGCTGGTGTTCTCCCCCTGGACCCAGAGGTACTTCGGTGGCATAGGGAACCCTCTGAAAGGATGTTCTCTTTCTATACCAGTATAGTAAAACATTGGTTCTTTTCTGTGTGGCATTCTGGGAGATTTTGGGAGATTCTGGGAATCACTATTGCCCTCCCTTCTTGCCTTTCTTGAAACACTCAAGCTTCATCTTTTTAATCCTATAGCTATCTTTCTAATCCCTCTCTGCACATACCAAAAGATGTACCAGGCACACATTCTTTTCTTTAGTTCACCTAAAGTTTACACTGATATATTTTACCTCAACATATAATTGATTATGTGCACTTATGTTATGATCATAACATTAGTAATTGCTTTAGACAAATTATAATCAATCTTAGTTATAAGTGGATTAAGAGCTTTCATACCTGTCTAAGCTCTACCTTGCTTAACAGTCTTTGAACTATTAAAGATTAATGTTTATATGTAATCCTGCCTTGTACCCGCCTTATGCAAATGTTAACCAATCAACCATGAGTTTCTTTGTCTTTGTATTGACCAATCAACCACCAGCAGATTGGTGGCAATGTTTCTATATACTCAATAAAAGAGAGGTTCTGGAGGCTAGCGAAAAGAAACGTCTCTCTGATCAGCAAAACTCTTGTCTGTCCTGATTCTCCATTCCTACATCTGGTGACCCCCCGACGTGATTTCGACGTGATCCAGATCCCGTGCACCTAGCAATCCTCATACTTATCCGACTGGGAAAAAAGTCTAAGCGCGCTAAATTCGTAAGTATGGGAGGAAACTTATCTAGGGCTCAGAAAGTTTTTGCTAAAGATTTATTTGAAATCGTCAGGTAGAAAGAGCATGCTGATTTTATTTCACTCAGAGAGATTGAACAAATGCTTTGGGAAATAAGTTTACACTGTCCATTTTATAAAATAGAAAATGGGTCTCTGGAAATAGAGACTTGGAGAAAAATCGGAAAATGCCTTTTTTCTGAACCAAGGGGCTCGATCAATTGCTTGCTGACTTGGCAGAAATGTTTAGACGCTATTATTAATTTAAATTCGTCTGTTGAAAAATTAGGAATTTCCCTCTCCTCAGTTTCTTCACTTCTTGCCGTTACAGATATTCCCCCACCATATCCCCAAATTTTAACCCCTTCCCCCCCTCTTACATCTCTTTCTGCTCCTATAGAAACTATGTCTCAGCCTGCTCTCACCCCCCCATCCCCCCTTCCTCCCCCCCCGGATCTCTTTCTCCGTCTGCTCTTTCAGAAATCAAGTCTCTGCCTGCTTCTGCCCCCCATCCCCCTTTCCCTCCCTCCTTCACATTCCTCTGGGTCACTCCTTCATGGAGCTGTCCGTGCCGGAATTTTACAGGCCAAACAAACAGGGCTCTTCTCTTTAGAGGAACAATCTGCTTGGCCTGGCCAGACACCGTCACTTTTCCCCCTTACTTATCAAAACATTCCAGGTACAGCACAGCAACAAGTTTTCCATGAAATGCTCCCATACTCTGTGATGAGAGAATTAAGGAAAGCCATCTCTGATTCAGGTTTAAAATCCACATATGTTTTAGGGATGTTAGAAGGGATTTCTACTTCTTACACCATGGTCCCTCAAGATTGGAAAGATTTAATGCGTATGTTATTGTCCCCGGCTCAATATGTGGTTTTTGAAAGTGAATTTAAGCATGCTGCAAAAGCTTTAGCAGATCCACAGCATACTGCAAGCCAATTGTTCGGTTCATCACCATTTGACAGTATAGTTACTCAAGCGCTGCTCTCAGCTTCACATTTCAGTCGCACTGCGTCTTGTGTGCAACGTGCATATCGTAAAATTCCTATTTCAGGACAACCTTTGAATTCTTTTGTAAATGTTAAGCAGCAACACTCAGAGCCTTACCATCAATTTATAGATAGATTAAAAGAATCAATCTCCAGGCAAATAGACAATGAGATAGCCCAACAAGAATTGATGAAAAAATTGGCTTTTGAAAATGCAAATACTGACTGCAAGAAAGCATTACAGTCTATAATACTTCGCCCAAAATTTGAACTAGCAGATCTGATCCAGGCATGCTCGGACGTTGGTAGTAATACCCATAATATGACTTTACTTGCAACTGCAATTCACGCCAATACTAAACTGGGAAATTGCTTTAATTGTAAGCGCCCAGGTCACTTTGCTAAGCAGTGCAGGGCCCCTGGTGGAGGCGCTCATAAGGATAGTACTGTCAATAATAAAGCCAGACCTTCTAAGAAATGCCCGAAATGTGGAAAAGGCTATCATTGGGCAAATCAATGTAGGTCTCAGGGAAACTTAATTTCGGCCTCACTCTCGGGCCAGGGAAATTAGAGAGTTTTTCGCCATTAATTTCCACTGCCAAAAAGGTTTCTAAAATTACGCCTTTTGAATTTGCAATTGATTTGATCAATCAAGAGACCAAAGACACTGCTTTACCTGGTGACATTCTGTACATGCCTACTCAACTGGCAGGCCCATTACCTTCCAAAGTCACAGGTTTAATCTTACCAAGATTTTCTGCGGCAAAACAAGGTATTCAGGTTATCCCAGGAATTTTGGATCCTGATTATGTGGGCACAATCATGGTTCAGTTTTGGAGCCATATGCCCATGCAATTAAAAAAGGGTGAGTCTTGGGCACATTTGGTGGTGCTCCCTTCTCATCCTACTGTTTCTATTGTGGATAATAATTTGCACGAGCTCTCTTTTCTTCCCTCACAGCTTTTAACTGTAATCCAGCACATTGGACAACAGAAGTTGCTTCGTAAGTATAAAATTAATGGTAAAATTTTAGAAGGTTTAATTGACACAGGTGCAGATATTTCTGTCATTTCCAGTAGTTGCTGGGACCCCACGTGGCCCCTTGAATCTGCTCCTGCAGTTTGGGGCGTGGGTGGTAACCAGATTTCTTACAAAAGTGCACAGTTCCTATCTGTCTCTCTGCCTAATAGCTCTGAAACTATTGCATGTATTCAGCCTTGCGTGCTAAAAATCCATCTCAATTTGTGGGGCAGAGATTTACTGGAACAATTAAACGCTACCATCCAATTGAATGAGTAAGTTTGCTCTTCCACTTAGCTGGAAATCCAGCGACCCTATATGGGTTGAGCAATGGCCTCTTACAAGTGAAAAATTAATTGCTCTTATGTCTTATATCGTGTCTTAACATTAATTCAATGATACTTCTCATTTTCAGTGTTTTGTTTTTGCCTCTTTCTGTATCCTCTCTTGACAGCGGTGATTCCACACCAATAAATGTGTGGGAATCCTTTGCCAAGACCCTTAATGTTTCTTCTTTTTGCCTCACCCAGCAAGTATCCATTGGTGAAATCCTTGGTTCCTGCCTTATTCCTGTTTGTCATGATCCCGTTGATATACAAAATGATACTTGGTTTTATTCATCTCTACCTCAAAATGACTCTCTTCGCACTCCTGGTTATCCCTATTATAACACCTGGGGTACCCAAATGCGCAAACGTCCACCTTTGGCCGTTGACTTATTAACCCCGTACGTGGCATCTTATAATGCTACTTGTGCCCGTATGGTGAACTGTACGAAAGCCAACTGTGTGCAAATGGGAAAGGATAATTTTAATTGCTCTTCTTATGTAAATATTTCTTATGTATATAAATACACAGAGTTGCCTGACGGCTGGTTCTGGTCGTGTCCAGGCTATACGTTCAATTATATTCCTGCGAACATTAGCCATGGTACACCTTGTTGCCTAAGCCGTTTGTCTATCATATTACCTGAAAAGCATCAATTGTCCCACTCTCGATATCACCGAAGTATTGAATTGAATAACGATTGCGATGATTTTCTTTCTCTTCCCAGTATATCTGAATACATCTCTTTAGCTGTTTCTCTCCTAGGAGTTCCTGGATTGGCTGTGCGCAATAGCGCAAATATTAACTCTTTAGCTTGTTCTGCAGCAAAATCCCTGAATTTTACTTCTCATGCGCTTCATCTTCTGAATAAAGAACAGAATGAACTTCAACACGGGCTTCTCAAAAACCGTGCTGCGATAGATTACTTGTTAATGCTGCATCATTATGGTTGTGAACAAGTGGACGATATGTGCTGTTTTAATATCACTGACAACTCTAAAGCCGTTCAAAGCCAAATTCTTCATTTGCAAAATCTTACTCATCATATTAAACAAGATGTTGGATTTTCTGGACTCTGGGACTCTCTTACACTAGGACTTACTGCCTGGTTGCCAAACATTGCTTGGCTTCGTAGTCTTTTTCATTACGCCATAATTATTGTATGTATATTGATTTTGTTCTGTTGCTTCCTCCAATGCATTCCTAGCCTTACTAATCTTTTCTCTCGCCTTTTCTCTCCCCCTCAGCCACCCAGTAAATTGCTTGCTGCCTATTACGCGAAATGGCAACGCCAACAGTAAAAGAAAAGGGGAAGTGTGGGTAGAATTATTTTGGGCATATGCTGGCACACCACATATCCCAAAGTACTCTCGCCCCATCGACCCTGGTGAATTTATTTTGGGCATTTGATGGCACACCACTAATCCTGAAATACTTTTGCCTTATTCGCTCAGTTGCCTTACCTCGCAAACGAAAAAAGAAAGGAGGAGATGAAAGGATGTTCTCTTTCTATACCAGTATAGTAAAACATTGGTTCTTTTCTGTGTGGCATTCTGGGAGATTTTGGGAGATTCTGGGAATCACTATTGCCCTCCCTTCTTGCCTTTCTTGAAACACTCAAGCTTCATCTTTTTAATCCTATAGCTATCTTTCTAATCCCTCTCTGCACATACCAAAAGATGTACCAGGCACACATTCTTTTCTTTAGTTCACCTAAAGTATACACTGATATATTTTACCTCAACATATAATTGATTATGTGCACTTATGTTATGATCATAACATTAGTAATTGCTTTAGACAAATTATAATCAATCTTAGTTATAAGTGGATTAAGAGCTTTCATACCTGTCTAAGCTCTACCTTGCTTAACAGTCTTTGAACTATTAAAGATTAATGTTTATATGTAATCCTGCCTTGTACCCGCCTTATGCAAATGTTAACCAATCAACCATGAGTTTCTTTGTCTTTGTATTGACCAATCAACCACCAGCAGATTGGTGGCAATGTTTCTATATACTCAATAAAAGAGAGGTTCTGGAGGCTAGCGAAAAGAAACGTCTCTCTGATCAGCAAAACTCTTGTCTGTCCTGATTCTCCATTCCTACAACCCTCTCCAGCCCTCTTTGCGCAAGGGCAAGGAGGCTTCTTCCGAGATGCGTGAACTGCTCTGCGACAATCTCCACATGGACCCCCTCAACTTCAGGGTGAGGCTGCTCCCCCGCCCCAAAGAGCTGCCTGGGGGGGGGGGACTGGGGAGTGCCGTGTGTGTGTGTGTGTGTCACTCTGGGTGGCTTATAGGACATTAAACATTGTAAGACTTTAGACATTTCCTGTTACAGGGTTGCATTCAGATTTCAGTTAGTTTTTCATTTCCTTGACATCTGGTGGGAGGGCGTTCCACAGGGCAGGGGCCACTACCAAGAAGGCCTGGTTTCCTGTAACCTCACCTCTCACAATGAGGGAACCGCCAAAAGGGTCGCCTTCAAAGGTAGTCCCACATGGGGGGCATTGCAGTAGTCCAAGCGGGAGATAACTAGAGGATGCACCACTCTGGCAAGACAGTCCGCAGGCAGGTAGGGTCTCATCCTGTGGACCAGATGGAGCTGGGAGACAGCTGCCCTGGAAACAGAAATGACCTGTGCCTCCATGGACAGCTGTGAGTCCAAAATGACTCCCAGGCTGCGCACCTGGTCCTTCAGGGGCACAGTTTCCCCATTCAGGACCAGGGAGTCCCCCCCACACCCGCTTGCCCCCAGTCCACCCTAAACAGTGCTTCTGTCTTGTCAGGATTCAGTCTCAATCTGTTGAATCTGTTGTGGGATCTGTTGTGGGGAGAGGGTGTCCCACACATGGGCCCCCTGGCAGAAGGAGTCACCCTCTCTTTTCTCTTCCAGCTCCTGGGCGAGGTCCTCATCACCCTCCTTCTAGCCCCCCCCCCCCGGACAGGAATTCACCCCTGCTTGCCACCATGCCTTCCACAAGCTGGTCGGGGTGGTGGCTCATGCGCTGGCCTGCTGGTTCCACTGAGACACCCCTAGGGAGAAGCGGCCGCCTCCTGCTGGTCTCCCCTTCCAGGCCCCATGTGACGCTTGGCCCTCTAATAAATCCTCCCTCTGCATCTGACCTGGTTTCCTGTGTCTCCTTCTCTGGGACGGAGGGAGGGGACTGGCCTGGGCATGGGGGGTAGAAGCACCTCCTGTTAGTTGGGGGGCTGGGAAAGGAGGGGTTCTGTCGCTCAAGAGGAACTCTTGAGCACCAGTGGGGGGGGGGTTTCACGGCTCTGTGGCACTTTGCCCCCCTCCTTGAAGCTTGAGTGCTTTCAGAGCCAGAGACCCCTGCTGTGTCCCCAAATCCTTTCCCCCAAAATTCCTGGCAACGTCCCCCCCCCCCACAGATGCTCCCAAGGCCCCACTGGTTTAATTGGCTGTCTCCCCCCCCCATTTCTTGGTATTTGCTCCTGGTCTGTTGCCCTCTCTGTTCTTCCTTCTCTGGAGAAATTGGGGGTGAGAGACTCAGAGGGGGATGCGGACCCTTCCCCTGCTCTGGATTCCATCCCCCAGAATAAGGGGTGGGGGTCCCAACATGTCCACCCAGGGAGATCCCCAAGGGCCACTCTCCCCCCGCAATGCCCCTCCCTGCCTCTTTCCAGATGGGTGTCGGGGACGGAGCTGCCTCTTAATCGGCAGAGAGAGGGGGGGGGATTCATTTCGTTTTATCCATTTATTTGTTTATTAAATTTGGAGGTTCACAGGATGAAATTACGATATAAAAACACAAAACACATAATCAAATAAAAACAAATACGACCCAATAAACACCCCCGCCTACATATTTCACACCCATAATAACATCAAAGGAATTTATCACCTTCATTGGAATGTCAAACAAAGCGATCCAAAATAAAACGCATTGTGGGCAGCGAACCCGGCAAGTCGCCCTTTGGGGGTCCCAGGCGGAGGTCTATGGGGGTATGGGGCAGGTCTCCCCTAATCTTTAGAGGGTATCGAAAGGGCATGATCTACGGCCGTCTATTTTGATGATGATGATGATGATGAAGAAGAAGAAGACAGCACGCAGACCTAGTGGTGGGAGGATAAAATCCTTAAATAAGAGACACGGGGGAATGATTAATGGACTTCAATGTCTGTACACTAATGCACAAAGCATGGGAAATAAACAAGATGAGCTTGAGCTCTTGGTACAGCAAACTAAATATGACATAATAGGCTTCACTGAAATCTGGTGGGATAAGTCCCACGATTGGAATGTAATAATGGAGGGATGCAATCTATTTCAGAGAAACAGACCAGACAAGAAAGGAGGAGGAGTGGCGTTATATGTCAGGGATGTGTATACCTGTGAAGAGATCCAAGATTTAGAACCTCAAAGCCAAAGTGAGAGCATTTGGGTCAAAATTAAGGGAGAGAAGAATAACAGGGACCTCATTGTGGGAGTTTACTATAGATCCCCAAGCCAAACGGAGGACATAGATGATGCCTTCCTGGAACAGATGGCCAAGCATGCAAAAGGAAGGGAGATAGTAGTAATGGGGGACTTCAATTACCCGGATATTTGCTGGATGTCAAACTCAGCCAAGAGCATAAGGTCAAACAGATTCCTCACTGGCCTTGCAGACAACTTCGTTGTCCAGAAAGTGGGAGAAGCAACAAGAGGAACAGCCATTTTAGATCTGGTCCTAACCAATGTTGATGACCTGGTTAGTGGGGTAGAAGAGGAAGGATCATTAGGCACGAGTGATCATGCTCTTCTGAAGTTTACTATACAGCGGAAAGGAGCAGCCAAGCATACTAGGACTCAATTTCTTGACTTTAAGAAAGCCGACTTCATAAAACTTAGGGAAGTGCTGGGTGAGATCCCATGGACAGTAATACTAAAAGGAAAGGAAGTTCATGATGGCTGGGAGTTTGTTAAGAGGGAGATAGTAAAAGCCCAACTTCAGGCAATACCAATGAGACGGAAACATGGAAGGTGCCTAAAGAAGCCAGGGTGGCTATCTAAAGAACTTTTAACTGAGTTAAGATTAAAAAAGGATGTGTACAAAAAATGGAAAAGGGGGGAAACCACCAAAGAGGAATTCAAACAAATAGCCAGCACGTGTAGACACAAAGTCAGAAAAGCTAAAGCACAGAATGAACTCAGGCTTGCTAGAGAGGTTAAAAGCAACAAAAAAGGCTTTTATGGGTATGTTCATAGCAAAAGGAAGAACAAAGAAACAGTGGGGTCACTCAGAGGAGAAGATGGTGAAATGCAAACAGGGGACACAGAAAGGGCTGAACTCCTCAATGCCTTCTTTGCCTCAGTCTTCTCCGATAAAGAAAACAATGCCCGACCTGAAGAATTTGGAGCAAATGATTCAGCAGAGGAAACACAGCCCAGAATAACTAAGGAGATAGTACAAGAATACTTGGCTAGTTTAGATGTATTCAAGTCTCCAGGGCCAGATGAACTGTATCCAAGAGTATTAAAAGAACTGGCAGATGTGATCTCAGAACCACTGGCAGTCATCTTTGAGAATTCCTAGAGAACAGGCGAAGTCCCGGCAGACGGGAGGAGGGCAAATGTTGTTCCTATTTTCAAAAAGGGGAAAAGAGAGGACCCAAATAATTACCGCCCGGTCAGTCTGACATCAATACCAGCGAAGATTCTGGAGCAGATCATTAAGCAAACAGTCTTTGAGCCCCTAGAAAGGAATGCTGTGATCACCAATAGTCAGCATGGATTTCTGAAAAATAAGTCATGTCAGACTAACCTGTTCTCATCTTTTGACAGAATTACAACCCTGGTAGATGAAGGGAACGCAGTGGATGTAGCCTACCTTGATTTCAGCAAGGCATTTGACAAGGTGCCCCATGATATTCTTGTAAAGAAGCTAGTAAAATGCGGTCTTGACTATGCTACCACTCAGTGGATTTGTAACTGGCTGACTGACCGAACCCAAAGGGGGCTCATCAATGGTTCCTCTTCATCCTGGAGAAGAGTGACTAGTGGGGTGCCACAGGGTTCTGTCTTGGGCCCGGTCTTATTCAACATCTTTATCAACGACTTGGATGATGGACTCAAGGGCATGCTGATCAAATTTGCAGATGACACCAAACTGGGAGGGGTGGCTAACACCCCAGAGGACAGGATCACACTTCAAAACGACCTTGACAGATTAGAGAACTGGGCCAAAACAAACAAAATGAATTTTAACAGGGAGAAATGTAAAGTATTGCACTTGGGCAAAAAAAATGAGAGGCACAAATACAAGATGGGTGACACCTGGCTTGAGAGCAGTACATGTGAAAAGGATCTAGGAGTCTTGGTTGACCACAAACTTGACATGAGCCAACAGTGTGACGCGGCAGCTAAAAAAGCCAATGCAATTCTGGGCTGCATCAATAGGAGTATTGCATCTAGATCAAGGGAAGTAATAGTGCCACTGTATTCTGCTCTGGTCAGACCTCACCTGGAGTACTGTGTCCAGTTCTGGGCACCACAGTTCAAGAAGGACACTGACAAACTGGAACGAGTCTAGAGGAGGGCAACCAAAATGTCAAAGGCCTGGAAACGATGCCTTATGAGGAACGGCTAAGGGAGCTGGGCATGTTTAGCCTGGAGAAGAGGAAGTTAAGGGGTGATATGATAGCCATGTTCAAATATATAAAAGGATGTCAGATAGAGGAGGGAGAAAGGTTGTTTTCTGCTGCTCCAGAGAAGCGGACACGGAGCAATGGTTCCAAACTACAAGAAAGAAGATTCCACCTAAAGATTAGGAAGAACTACTTCCGGGTTAGCGCCATCGGCAATGGCGGTCGGTGTTCCTCTGACTGAGAGGAACCCGCTCCGTGGAATTCGGGTCATGCCGCCGTGGCGAAGGCCGAGACCCTTTAAAAATCCCAGGCGGAGGAAGCCTGGGAACGTGGGATTCGGCTGACCCCAGGAGCGCCCCCCTACCCGCAGGGAAACCCCTTTTTTGGGGTTCCGAAGTGACGTGGGGTGAGCGGCACGGTGTTTTGAATCGACCACTATTTTTACGGAGTGAAGCCGCGTAGCCGTTGCCGGATAGCACTGACTTTTTCTTGTGGACAAATGGATTTCAAACAACAACCCGTGAGTAGAACGGAAATTGGGCTTTTAAAGTATTTTTAAATTGGCACCGATCGGGGAAGGTCTAAACAGGAAGTCCACCTCCCCTTTCTGTAAATAAACTGAAGCAAAGAATATGTTAACTAAGGTCGTGGAAAGTCTTACCTAAAGGATTAAAACTCCACTGATTGAAACTACTATCAATACCTTTTTTGGAAGCAGGGAAGCCTGCAGGAGAAGGTCAAAATTGGGAATTGAAGCGCCACTTCCCTAAACCCGGGAGCGCTCTGTGAGAGCCCGTTGATGGGAATAGATAAATTTGACAGCTAGCTGTCAAGATACAAAAGAAAGACTTTGTTTCTATTGTCTGTTTCTGTGTTTAAAAAAGAAGGAAGGTAATTGGAATTGCTACAATTTTATGTCTGGGACTTTTGGGACTGAGCTGGAAGGAGTTTTAAATGGAAACTGTGTCCCTCTAGAGGGAGTTTGGGGATATTGTTGCAAGGATGCAGGTGGGAAATTGGTTCTAAAGATAAAGGCTCTGAGAAACTAGCTTTGACCTTGGACATTTCAAGGATGGCAGTTGAGATGGAAGTCGCGTCTGAACTGAATAGGACATTTTATCTGTTGGGAAAGCTGCAAGAACAGATAAACGTCATGGCTACCAATGTTGAAATTTTGGGAACGAAAGTGGGCATCAGCAAAGAAGTTGACAAGAACCCGGCACAGGAATCTCTTTCAACTGAACAAATTGAAGAACCAGAGAAGGAGAAAGTTGCTGTTGTTAAAGTGATGCAAGGGGGAGCCGTAACCCTACAGAGGCAAATGGTGGATTATAACTTGAGGCCTTATACAACTGCAATTAGGAGAAGCCAGTTTTTGGAGATGAGAGCCTGGCTTGGCTTGGAAAATGAAAGATGGAGAGATCACCCTATGTGGAGATCAAATGACTTTTGGGATATGAATCTGAGCCAGGTGGAGATTGGAGCCTCTGGGGCCTTTGGATTTGGAAGGAGTGTGAAACAAGATTTGGAATATTCTATGGGCCCTACCTTTAACTATGGAAGTCTGGCAGACTCGCCAAGAAGGAATATGACTACCAGGTCAAAGGCCTGGAAACGATGCCTTATGAGGAACGGCTAAGGGAGCTGGGCATGTTTAGCCTGGAGAAGGGAGGTTAAGGGGTGATATGATAGCCATGTTCAAATATATAAAAGGATGTCACATAGAGGAGGGAGAAAGGTTGTTTTCTGCTGCTCTGGAGAAGCGGACACGGAGCAATGGTTCCAAACTACAAGAAAAAAGATTCCACCTAAACATTAGGAAGAACTTCCTGACAGTAAGAGCTGTTCGACAGTGGAATTTGCTGCCAAGGAGTGTGGTGGAGTCTCCTTCTTTGGAGGTCTTTAAGCAGAGGCTTGACAACCATATGTCAGGAGTGCTCTGATGGTGTTTCCTGCTTGGCAGGGGGTTGGACTCGATGGCCCTTGTGGTCTCTTCCAACTCTATGATTCTATGACTTGGGGAGTGTTGAAGGAGAGGCAGCTGTCGTCAGGTGCAGGATAAAGGGGCAAGGAGAATTGCGCTTGAACCCCTGTCGAAAAGCTCACCTCTTTTTTGGCCTGGACACCTCCCAGGGTTTTTGTGAGGATTAATTGGGACAAGAAGGCCCATATCCCAAACTCCTTCGCAGATTACTAGGACACAACCAGGATCGATAAACGAGAGGCTACTCCTAGTTCTAAGCATGACATTCATTTTTTTTAAAAAAAATGATATTTATTAAAGTTTCAAGACAATTACAAAAATGAAAAAAAGGAAGAAAGAAACAAAATACAAAAAGTACAAAATACAAAAAAATAAATAAAACAAAAATTAAAAACATTTCAGTCTTTCCGTGTCTTATCTTTCATTTACTTATTTCCCTGACCTCCTCACACCTCCCTCTTTTGTATTCTGGTTCAATAGTTGTTTCAGCAAGTCCTTACCCTTTTGGCATTTATCTTAATGCTTTATCATAGTGTATTATAACTTTACATTTTTTACATGTTACCAATCCATTTTTACATATCTCTTAATAACATTATTGCTAAAACCACTTCGCTTCATTCCAACCTCCCCCTAACATTCCTTGATTTTACAATGTTTCTGTAAATAGACTTTAAATTTCTTCCAATCTTCTTCTACCGACTCTTCTCCGTGGTCTCGGATTCTGCCAGTCATTTCCGACAGTTCCATGTACTCCATCACCTTCATCTGCCAATCTTCCCGGGTGGGTAGATCTTGTGTCTTCCAATACTTCGCGATGAGTATTCTTGCTGCTGTTGTTGCATACATAAAGAAAGTTCTATCCTTCTTTGGCACCAATTGGCCGACCATGCCCAGGAGAAAGGCCTCTGGTTTTTTTCAGGAAAGTATATTTATATACCTTTTTCATTTTGTTATAAATCATCTCCCAGAAAGCCTTAATCCTTGGGCACGTCCACCAAAGGTGAAAGAATGTACCTTCAGTCTCTTTACATTTCCAACATTTATTGTCGGGCAAATAATATATTTTTGCAAGCTTGACTGGTGTCATGTACCACCTGTATATCATTTTCATAATATTCTCTCTTAAGGCATTACATGCCGTGAATTTCATACCTGTGGTCCATAACTGTTCCCAGTCAGCAAACATAATGTTGTGTCCAACATCTTGTGCCCATTTTATCATAGCAGATTTCACTATTTCATCCTGAGTATTCCATTTCAACAGCAAGTTATACATTCTTGACAAATTCTTACTTTTAGGATCTAACAGTTCTGTTTCCAATTTTGATTTTTCCACCTGGAAGCCAATTTTCTTGTCCAATTTGTAAGCCTCCATTATTTGATAATAATGAAGCCAGTCTCGCACTTTATTTTTTAATTTTTCAAAACTCTGCAATTTTAATCTATCTCCCTCTTGTTCCAGGATCTCCCAATATTTCGGCCATTTGGCCTCCATATTGGGCTTTTTCAAAGCCTTTGCTTCCATCAGTGATAACCACCTTGGGGTTTTATTTTCAAGTATATCTTTATATCTTATCCAGACATTGAACAATGCTCTCCTGACAATATGGTTTTTAAATGCTTTATGCGCTTTGACCTTATCATACCATAAATATGCATGCCACCCAAATACATTGTTGAAACCTTCTAAATCCAAAATGTCTGTGTTTTCAAGAAGCAGCCATTCTTTCAGCCAGTAAAATGCGGCTGATTCATAATAAAGTTTAAGGTCTGGCAGGGCAAATCCCCCTCTTTCTTTAGCATCAGTTAAAATCTTAAATTTTATTCTGGGCTTCTTGCCCTGCCAGACAAATCTAGAAATATCCCTCTGCCACTTCTTGAAGCAGTCCATTTTGTCTAAAATTTGCAATGATTGAAACAAAAACAACATTCTTGGCAATACATTCCTTTTTATAGCAGCAATACGGCCTAGCAAGGAAAGCTTCAAATTTGACTATATTTCTAAATCCTTTTTCACTTCTGACCAACATTTTTCATAGTTATCTTTAAATAAGTTCAGGTTCTTAGTGGTCATATTAATCCCCAAGTATTTTACTTTCTTAACCAATGTTAAGCCTGTCTCCTTCTGAAACCTCTCTTTCTCAATCGGTGTTAGATTTTTCTCTAAAACCTTAGTTTTTAACTTGTTCAACTTAAATCCTGCCACCTGACCAAATTCTTGAATCAGTTCAAGTACTCTTTTAGTATTAGATTCCGGCTCCTGTAATGTCAATACTAGATAATTTGCAAATGCTTTCAATTTATACTGTTTGGCTCCGACCTGTATACCTTTAACCAGTTGGTCCCTTCTAATCATATTTAGGAGAACCTCCAGGACCGAAATAAAAAGCAATGGGGAAATTGGGCAACCTTGTCGTGTCCCTTTCTCTATCTTAAATTCCTCCGTTACCACATTGTTAACAATTAATTTAGCTTTTTGTTCTGAATATATTGCACCTATACCATTTCCAAAACCTTGAGCAACCCCCATCCCCTGTAAATTCTTCTTCATAAAGCTCCAAGAAATGTTGTCAAAAGCTTTCTTCGCGTCTACAAATATAAAAACTGCTTTAGTATTAATGTTCACTTGTAATTTTTCTAAAATGTTGATTATATTTCTCGTATTGTCAGACAAGTGTCTGCCTGGGAGAATGCCTGCTTGGTCTTTATGTATCTCTTCCACTAATACTTTTGTTAATCTTTTCGCCAAAATGTCTGCAAAAATTTTGTAATCCACATTAAGCAGAGATATGGGGCGGTAATTCTTGAGTTGTGTCTTCTCGGACTCAGTTTTCGGTATAAGTGTAATATAGGCTTCTTTCCACGACTCTGGTGCTTTTCCCCCCTCCAGAATTCCATTACAAACTTCCTTTAGTGGTTGAATTATCCAATCTTTCAAAGATCTATAATATTTTGAAGTTAAGCCGTCCGGCCCTGGAGATTTACCCAGTTGCATATTCTGGATGGCACCTTCTACCTTCTGTTCCGTTATTTTGTAGTTCAACATTAGCTTATTTTCTTGAGAGATTTTTTGTAATCCATTTGTTTTCAGAAATTGATCTATATCAATCTCTTTCTGTGGCCCTTGTGTATATAATTGTTTAAAATATCTCTGGAAACATTTCCTAATCTCCACTGGATTCTGTATATTTTTTCCTTCCACTTCCAAGTTTGTAATGGTGTTAAGTTTTTGTCTTTTTTTATTTGCCAAGCTAGCAGTTTCCCACATTTATTAGCCGATTCAAATGTCTTTTGTCTCATCTGTTTAATTTTCCATTCTATTTCCTGATTTATCATTTTCATATATTGTACTTGATATAACTTTATTTCTCTCAGAATCTCTTGCGACTTTGGTTTCGCTCTTAATTTCTTCTCACCTTCTTTTATTTTCTCCAAAATTTTATCTTTTTTCTCATTTTGAGTTCTCTTCTTTATTGCATTCTGTTGTATCAGAAACCCTCTCATGACCGCTTTACTTGCGTCCCAGATTACTCTTTTTTCAACATTGGTATTCATATTTATCTCAAAGTAGTCTCTCAAAGTTTTATGGGCCTTCTTGGTCACTTCTTCATCTCTGAATAAGGTGTCATTCATCCTCCATCTGAAGGAGCCAATTGGTGTTAATTTCATCTCCATTTTCACAGCATTGTGGTCGGAGCAGGTTTTAGGGCAAATTTCCACTTTTCTGATCTTTGAAGTCATTCCTCTAGTTATCCAAATTTGGTCAATTCTTGTCCATGTCATTTTGGCTTCAGAGAAGTAAGTTCCCTCTCTACCCAGGGGATTCTTTGTTCTCCAAATGTCAACTAAATCCATATTGTCCGTCATTTCAAAAAAGGTTTTTGGTAGTCTGCCATCCTTAGTGACTACCTGTCTCTGCGACTTGTCCATGTTTGTAGATACCACTCCATTCATGTCCCCCATCATAATAACATTGTAATCCAGATAGTCCAACAAAGTTTCATACAGTTTTTTTAAAAAATTCTGATTTTCCCTCATTCGGAGCATAAACGCCTACTATCAAGAATTTCTCTCCTTGAAATTGAATTTCAGTTGCCACAAATCTTCCTTGATCATCTTTGAATATAAATTTCGGTGATAGGCTCTCCTTTACATAAATTACTACTCCTCTTTTTTTGACTTTGTCTGAAGAGATAAATTCTTGTCCCAATCTTTTATTAATCAATACTTTTCTATGGAGCCTTATCACGTGTGTTTCCTGTAGGCAAATCAAGTCCAATTGTTCCTTTTTTAGTAGATGAAAGCCTTTTTTTCCTTTTTTGAGGGGAGTTCAAACCATTAGTATTCCAGCTCAATAGTTGCAGGGCCATGATGAAGTTATACTGCTTTACCTCTGTCAGGGAACTGACATCGGAGCCAGAGGTGGAGGCAAGGCTCCCAAGCGATGCTGGAGAGGGGCCCAGCAGGGAGAGAGGGAACTCATTGGCTGGGGAAGGAAATCAGCGCAACACCAGTAGAGAAGGGGGGCAGATGGGGGATTCGGAGAGGAGGCTCCAAGACTCTTCGCCAGAAACCAGTGGGGAGAGCACGGGCGCACCTCTGCCCACTCCTTCCCTGCGCAGAAGACTTCCGCGCAGGGAGAGTAGGAGGAGACTTGGCATCAAACAACTTCTTTGCTGGAAGAGGTTCAAGAAACGCCCACTGACGGATTCTGCTAGCGACTGAACAGCCACGGAGTGAAGGGCTGTCAGCCAGGACAGGTTTAACCAGGCAACCTATCCAGGAGTGGCGGTAACTTACGCACGAGCAACCCCTTATAACCATTACAACCTCCAACTGCACCAAGTGCTTGCTCTTGTTCAGTCGGCAGTATTACTGTTTCTTTCTCTGGACAGTCCAATCCAAAAGACAGTCTTGATATGTCTAGTATTCCTTTTTTTGGTGATCCTCTGACCGATAATCTTTGCTCTAGGCCTCTGTCAAATGATTCTCTATCCAGCACTCCTGGCTCTTCTCCAGCTTCTTTCTGTAAATCCTCTCCGTAATCTTTCAAAAAAAATTTCTTTGTCTTCCGCAGACCTTATTTTTATCTTTCTTCCTTTAAATCTAAAGCAGAGGCCTTGGGGAAATTCCCACCTAAAGATAAGTCTGTTCCTTCTCAGCAAAGCAACCAAGTCTCCATAGTTAGACCTAAGGTCCAAAAGATGTTTGGGGATATCTTTGAATATCTCAACTCTTGACTGATGTATTTCTAAAGTCTTCTGAAAGTGCAGGCCCAAAATTTTATCTCTCTCCTCTTTTGATCGGAGGGTAATCAAACAGTCTCTCACCCTGTTCTTCTTCCCCCCTTTTCCAAGTCTAAAAGCACTTACGATCTTAAATTCTTCTTTTCCTGGATCCAGTTTCCAGAAGTTTGTAAATTGCTGCGTGAGAAAGTCGGTCAAGTTGTCCTTCTCTAATTCAGGGACTGCTCTAATCCTCAAATTAATTTGTTTCTCCTTAAGTTCAATCATAGAAAAAGTCGACCTATGGTCCTCGAGTTGCCTCTGTATTCCTGGAAACTTCTCCTCTATTGCAGCTGCTTTTTCCTTAGCTTCTTCAGCTGTCTGTCGAGTTAAAGTAGATTCCTGTAATAATTTCTCAATAGTTTCTGTATTCGAATTCACTTTTTGTCCCAAATTATTAATGCTTATAGTATTTTGATCAATTTTAATTGATGCTTCAGCCACCTGTTTACTTAATTTTTCCAATGATTGATTTATTTTGCCTAATGCGGCTGCAAGAGCTTCTTCAGATGACATAGCTTTTGACTTAGATTGTGTAGGTGCAGCCACAGATTGGGCAGAAGAACCCGATGTTAACGGTCTTCACTGCCAAGATTTCCCAGACCTCGTTGTTTTGTCTAAAGGATAGTCTGCTTTTTCTTTCCCATCTGCCATAACACTTCAGTTAAAAAACCCAAGGTCAGTCCCACGGCCACTTGTTTTGGAGTGGAAAATTCCCTGGCCTAATTGTTAACAGATTGAGAAACTTCCTCTAGGGGGACACAGTATCAGTCCATAGTTGTTATGTTGCAAAGTAGCACTTTAAGACCCCCACTTCAAGCAAAAAAAACAAAGTAAAGTACAAGTCAGTTTCAGTTCTAATACTTTTCAGTTACGTCCTTTCTTTCTAAGAACAGGAGAAGAACATCCAGAAACAATGTATCCCCCTTGCAGAGCTAGCTGTCAAAAAGTTACTTTGTTCACAAACAGTGCACTTTCAAAAACGGCAATCTTATTGTCCATTAGCAGCCCGTTCCCAGGTTTTGAGCAGTAGATCTTTATTTCCTTCCTTCTCTCTTGCAGGAAAACGTAATTCAAATCTCTCCCCCCCCCCCTTCTCCTGCATCAAAAGGGGGGTGTCACTTACTTGGGTGTTGGGGTTTTAGTCCTTTCAAGTCAGTTTTACAGGCTTTAGCTTGCAACTTCTTTGCTTTACTCTATTTACAAAAGCGGAAGGCAGACTTCCTGTTTATACCTTCCCGCTGCGGGCCAAATTTAAAATCCTTTTTTTCCTTAGCTTTGTCCAATTAATCCTACTCACGGGTAGTTGCTTTTGAAGTCTGAGGAAGAAGTCAGTGCTCTCCGGTAACAGCTGTGCGGCTTCGCTCCGTAGAAGTAGCAGTCTGCTCACAGCACTGCGCCACTCGCCCGCTTCGCTCCGGAGCCCGTAGTCGGGTCCCTTTGCGAGTTGGGGGGCGCAAAAGGTGTCCACCGAGCCCCACGTTCACAGGCTTCACCCTGCCTGTGATTTAAAAAGGGTCTCCACTTCGCTGCAGCGGTTCGACCCAATTTCCACGGAGTGGGTCCCTCCAGCTCAGAGGGAATCCGCCATTACCGATGGCGCTAAACCCGGAAGTCCTAAGCATGACATTCAAGGCAGGCCCTCCAAGCATCCCTATTCCCAGTTTCTGATTTGATCCCGGAATGTCCCACTTTCCCTTAGGATATCCCTGTTTTCATCGGGGAAATGGTGGAGGGTATGGAGTCATGCAACCCCCGAGCCAAGGAAATAAGTAACTATACGACATTTAGAAGACATCTGAAGGCAGCCCTGGAAAGGGAAGTTTGTGAATGTTTTATTGTGTTTTTGTATATGTTGGAAGCCGCCGAGAGTGGCTGCGGCAACCCAGTCAGATGGGCAGGGCATGAATTATATTCTCTTAGGGAATAGGATCTCCCTATTTTCACCAGATGGAGAGGTATGTCAGGGCAGCTGGCACTTTGATGGAACAGCCACGTGGCATCCATTAAGAGGGACCGCTGCCCAATCGGCTGTTTCAGCCCACTCCCCAGCCTGGTGCCAATGCCATGCAGCCCACAGTGTTTGCGCAACACACAAGTTACGACAGCCGTCCTTGGACTGAGTCCCACCTGCCTAGTTACTAGCAGAGCAGGTTGGCTTTGCAAGAGCCAAGAGATCCAGAAACTTAATTGTAGACCTGTAAGGGACTCCAGGGGTCATCTAGTCCAGCCCCCTGCAACACAGGAATCTCAGCTGAAGCATCCCTGGCAATTGGCTATTCAACCTCTGCTTCAAAACCTCCAAGGAAGGAGAGTCCACCTCCGCTTGTGAGAGTCTGTTGCACTGCTGAACTGTTCTTACTGTCAGAGAGCTTTTCCAAATGATCAGCCGGAATCTCACTTCTTGCATCTTGAAGCCTTTGGTTCGAGTCCTGCCCTCCAGAGCAGGAGAAAACAAACACGCTCCCTCCTCCATGGGACAACCCTTGAGATATTTGAAGATGGCTACCATATCTCCTCTCCGTCTCCTCTTCTCCAGGCTGAACATACCCAGCTCCTTCAACCGCTCCTCATACGGCTTGCCTTCCAGACCCTTGATCACCCTGGTCTCCCTCCTCTGCACACCTTCCAGCTTGTCCACATCCTTCTTAAACTGTGGTGCCCAGAAGTGGACGCAGTGTTCCAGGTATGGTCTGACCAAGGCAGAAGAGAGCAGGACTATGACTTCCCTGGATCTGGACACTAGATTTCTGTGGAAGGAGACTAGAATAGTATTAGCTTTTTTTTTTTTTTTTAATGATATTTATTAGAAGTTTAAAAATTACAGAAAAAAGAAGAAAAGAAAACAACAAAAAATTTAACAAAACATACATTACAATATATAAAAGAAGAAGAAAAAAACACATAAAAACCAATACAACAATATCAATAAAAAAAGAAAAAAACCCACATCCAATATTCCATATCTTAATCTTCCAATTACTTGTTTCATCGACCTCCTCACATCTCCCTTTTTCTATTCTAGTTTAATTATTTATTTCAGCAAATTCTTTCCATCTTTCTCAATTTTTATTGGGTAATTTATCTTAACAGTCTAACCTATTAATTAACTCAACAAATCCTTTCCATCTTTCACTATATTCTGTCATTCAGTTTGCCTTAATTTATTTTAACCTTATCTTACCATAAAATACCTTAAAGCTTAAAACTCTTTTTCCTGGTCTCGGGTTATGTCAGTCCTTGTTGTCCATTTCTTCTAGTCCATCAACCTGGTAATCTTGTGTCCGAGGCTCTTAAGTCTCTTCCATGTTCCTTCTGCAGATATTTTTCTTGTTTGTACTTGCACTTTGCCTTATCTTTTGTTGATCTCTTTCTTAATTTCTTTCCTTTCTCATTGAGGAGTAGGTCTCGGGGATGTTCCAACTCAAAAATATCTCCGTCTCTCCTCAGCAGATCGACCCATTCCCTACAGTCAACAGTGTAGTCCAGAAAATATTTAAAGGCATGTTTCAAAGTCCCTCCAAACTTAAGGGCCCCCACAACTCCAGACCCCCCCTGGCCCACTCCAGATTCAACCTTCAACAACAACTGCTTATGCTCCTGTAGGGCCTCGGGTTTCTCCATTTGTATTACTTGAGGTTCAACAGCAACCTCCTCCATTATCTTCTGCATTTGCACTTGCTCTGTCAAATCAGGTTCTTGAGTTGGCTCCTGGATGATTTCTGTATAAGTATTCACTGTTTGCCCAAAATTTTTGACTGCAACAGTAATCAAATCCATCTTCTCATGCATCTGCTCCAACAAAGCGCTTGTCTTGCAAAAAGCAAGCACCAAAACTTCTTCCAAACACATTTTTGTTCAAGGTCACAGTCTGTTCCCAGGATCCTAATCACCACAGCTGGAAAGTCCCCAGATCGACTCCAGCAACAATTTAACAAACTCCCTCTAGAGAAGACAATTTCTATTTGTATCCATCTTTTGAAAGCAGATCCAACAAAAGAAAGTTACTTTCATTTTTCGAGTTTTTTGTTTCTTTTAAATGCAAAAGGCAACATTGGAGATAATTTGTTTCTCTTCTTTAACTATCTGTCAAAGGATGTTCCTTTCACAGTCAATGAACTTCACCAAAAATTTCTGTCTCTGACACCCCGTTCCCAGGTTTGAGACGGTGGAAATTTATCTTTCTTTACTCTCTCTCCTGAAGGCTTAAACAGTCAAAATTCCCCCTCTTTACTCCTGCTTCCAAGAGGGGTTTAGATGGTTAAAACAGGAGGAATTTTAAACCTTTATGTACAGCTTTCCAGACTTTAGCTTGCACAATTTTTGCTTCAGGCTATTTACAAAAGTGGAAGGCCGACTTCCTGTTTAGTACCTTCCCGCTTGAGTGCCAAATTAAAATGTTTCTTAGCCCAATTTTCCATTCTACTCACGGGTACTTGTTTAGAGTCCAATTGTCCACAGGAAAAAGTCAGCGCTCTCCGGCAACGGCTGTGCGGCTTCACTCCGTAAAAATAGCGGTCGATTCAAAACACCGCACCGCTCACCCCATGTCGCTTCAGATCCCTGAAAAAGGGGTTTCCTTGCGTGTAGGGGGGGCGCTCCTGGTGTCAGCCGAATCCCACGTTCCCAGGCTTCCTCCACCTGGGATTTTTAAAGGGTCTCCACCTTCGCCGCCGCGGCAAGACCCGATTTTCGCGGAGCAGGTTCCTCTGGATCAGAGGAATTCCGCCATTGCCGATGGCGCTAACCCGGAAGCTTTTTTTGCTGCTGCATCACACTGTGGACTCATGTTGAGCTTGTGGTCCACCAAGACCCCTAGATCCTTTTCACATGTACTGCTAGTAAGCCAGGTCTCCCCCACGTTACATTGATTTTTATTTCTCCATTCCAATTATGCACAAAATAGTCTTTTAAACTTTATTGTGCTTTTTCATATATCTAATAAATTGGAGACTGTTCATTGACAGCAGCAAGCAATCACTGAAATGTGTTCTGCTACACAACGGGAACCAGTTTGTCTCTATACCCCTGGCTCACTCGAGTACACTGAAGGAGAACTATGAAGCAGTGAAGTATGTGCTGGAGAAAATTGGTTATGATCAGCATAAGTGGTTTATTTGTGTTGACCTGAAGATGGTGAACTTTTTGTTGGGACAACAGTCTGGCTTCACCAAGTATCCATGTTTTCTGTGCATGTGGGATAGTAGGGACCGTGCTCAGCATTACACGAAGAAGGACTGGCCCGTGCGGGAGGAATTGGTGCCTTGCAAAGAAAGGAACGTCATCAATGACCCTCTGGTGGACAGAGACAGAATACTCTTCCCACCGCTGCACATCAAGCTTGGCTTAATCAAGCAGTTCACCAAGGCTCTGGACAAGGATGGTGACTGCTTCACTTACTTGTGCCAGGCTTTTCCAGGATTGACCATGGAGAAGTTGAAAACTGGCATCTTTGACGGTCCTCAGATCCGTCAGCTCATCAGAGATCCAGAGTTCGGAAACTCAATGAACGAAGTAGAACTGGAAGCGTGGAAGGCATTTGTTCTGGTAGTGAAGAACTTTTTTGGCAAAAATAAGGCCAGAAACTATGCAGAGCTTGTCAACAACATGCTGTCTGCTTTCAGAAACCTGGGCTGCAACATGAGCGTCAAGATGCACTACCTATTTTCACATATGGACCGGTTTCCTGAGAACCTGGGCTCAATGAGTGACGAGCAGGGGAAGAGATTCCACCAGGACATGAAAGAGATGGAGACCAGGTATCAGGGTCACTGGGATGCAGTCATGATGGCTGACTACTGTTAGACTCTGAAGAGAGACCTCCCTGCCGCTGAGCATTCCTGGAGTTCCAAGAAACGGAAGTTCAAGCCCTGAAGTTTGAAAAATGGTGAAGCAACATGCAATTTACGTGTACTTACCTTTATCAATGCCCACCATTCAGTTTACAGTAAACCTGACGTGATGAAGAGAAACGGATGCCATTTCCTGATTCAGCAGTGCAAAAATACCCTAAAACAGTTGTAGAAACCTAGACAACATTCAAAAAGTAAAAAATTGTTGCCCAAAAAGTTTGTGAATGTTTATTCAAAGCTAGCCAAGGAGTCCATTTCGCTTTGTTGCGTCTTCACATACGTTGGGTTCCCATTCATCTTTAAAGTCACAGTTATCCTTGCCCCATAGCTTATATGTCAGTTTTGCCAGTTCTGCATAGTCCATCAATTTTTCTTGCCATGATTCTTTAGTTGGGGTTTCTTCAGTCTTCCATCCTTGTGCTATTAGAACTCTTCCTGCTGTTGTAACATACATGAAGATGTTTTTCAGCTTTTTTGGCATATCTTTCCCTACAATCCCTAACAAAAATGCTTCAGGTTTTTTAACAGGGTTTTTTTATGTTAAATGGAACATTTTCTTCAATTCGTTGTATATCATTTCCCAATTTTTTTGAAATTAAATTGCTATCCCACCACATATGATAAAATGTCGCCACCTTTTCCTTACACTTCCAACATATATTTGAACTAGTTTTGTACATTTTCCCTAACTGCACTGGTGTCGTGTACCATCTGTACATCATCTTCATGTAATTCTCCTTCAGTAGGGAACAATTTGTAAATTTTAAGTCGGTTTTCCATAATTTAACCCAATCTTCCATCATAATGTTGTGACCTACATCTTGTGCCCATTTAATCATAAGTGATATTACCTCTTCATCTTTCGTCTCCCATTCTAATAGTATCCCCCTGGCATCACTTCACAGCTACCCTTCAAAGGAAGTCCCTATTATTCCCATTTGACAGATAAGAACATACAATGGAATCCAAACTAAGTTTGTTGAGCTTAGAACTCAGCAAAATCAAGTTAATCATGGCCAATACAAATGGGATTTAAGGGCAACAAGTAAAAGCACAGTTCTCGGCGTGTCTAGCTAGAGGGGTGTCTTCTTGAATTTGATGGGTCTTAGTCACAGGTAACTCCCACCACAAAGAAATAAATACCTCTGGCAGGGCTTTGAGGGGAGTTTCTGGGAAATGTAAACCGCCCTGTCAGATTGGACGAAGCTCCATTTAGCCCAGTGCTCTGTCACTGATGGTGGTCAGCCAAGTCTTTTGTGCTTTTTCATATATTTCTTGATCATCTAATAAATTATCATTCAATCTCCAACGAAAAGTCTATTCATATCAATTCACACAAAATTGGATTATGATCTGAGTTTTTGGTTGACTGCTGAGGTCATTTTGAATCCTGATTGTGTCTTCTGCGGCATTAGCTACCATTTCCAGTTTGGTTTCAACTGCAAATTGGATGAGCACCCCCTCAATTCCTTCATCCAAATCGTTTATAAAGACGTCAAAGAACGACAGACCCAGGACAGCACATTGCACACATCACTTATCACTTCTCCCCAGGTTGATGAGGAACCATTAAGGAGTCCTCTTTGGGTTCGGTCAGTCAACCAGCTACAAATCCACCAAATAGTTACCTTGTTCAACCTCCATTTAACAGCTTCCTCGCTCGAATATCATGGGGGATTTTGTCAAAAGCCTCACTGAATTCAAGATACACTATGTCCACAGCATTCCCCTGACCCACCAAGTTTGTAACTCCGTCCAAAAAGAGAAAAAAGAAAGAAGGAAAGAAATCAGATTGGTCTGGCTGACTTCTTTTGGGGAAACCTATGCTGGGTCTCAGTAATCGCAGCATCTTTTCCTAAAAGCTAGTAGACCGACTGTTGATGTATCTAACAGGCTGAGCAAAAACGCAACTGCTCCGGCTTACCTTCCACTTCAGTTGGGGAACTCAAGCCCAGATCCTCAGTTATAGACGGCCCAGAGAGCCCCTCTTGGCTCTGCAGATCAGCTCATCCAGCTGACGGGACAAAGGACCTTCCAGTCATCTTCAGCAGCCAGGATCACATACCCTCCACCATTTCTCTTATGATAAGAGGGCCGTCCATCAGGCTAGCAATTCCCTCTGCCAAGAGAGCAAGGCAGTTGATGGACGGGCAGCTTTCAGGCCCTGATCATGCGCAAGATCTTTGGTTCTGTTTTCTCACAGGAAAGTGTTTCTGGTTTTGTTTTGTTCAGAACTTTCCCCAGCCCTGCATCTGGGAACTGGTCAGTCAAATAACCAGGCAGGAACAGGACATAGAAACCCAATGCAAGTGCTTTTCATATCAACATTGAGGGTCTTTTATGCTTTGCAATGCACCAGTTACTCCACTAATGTTTTGATTTGCTTTTGCCAAGGAATTACGATTGCATCAACACCAGAAACTTAAATCACCTGCAAATCACTTCTGCTCCTTGCACTAAATAACCTCAGCTGCAGTAGGTTTCTTGAGTTTATATTTCTGTTAAGAGACCACTGACACTTTTACACTTTTACACACCCCAAGGTTGGTAGCAAGGATGAATCTCCAGTGGGAGATCTGTTCAGTTGTCTGCTGGGTGCCGTCTGGGGGACAGCCTGTCCTTTGGGTGGTGGGGAACGAATTCAGCCACAGTCGGGGGGGGGCATGTGTTCTTTCCCCATGAGCTCAAGCGTGTGCTGGGTGAATCCTTTAGACTCCGCAAAGGACACCCCCCCTTCCATCTCTGCTTTCTCTAGCAGCACTTGTCATGGCGGACTAGCATGGCCTTTCTTAATGGCGCTGCAACTTGCAAAGCTCATCAGGAGCATAACGGGGAAATGTATTAGGCACCTTTGAGAAGCCAAGAAATGTTGCCTGATGGTTATCAATGAATAATCTAGCACAGTCCTTCAAAGTAAGTCCCTATAATTCCCGTTTGACAGAAAAGAACATACAGTGGGATCCAAACTAAGTTTGATGAGCTTAGAACTCATCAAAACCAAGTTAATCATGGCCAATACAAATGGGATTCAAGGGCAACAAGTAACAGTGCAGTTCACGGCGTGTCTAGCTAGAGGGGTGTCTTCTTGAATTTGATGGGTCTTACTCACAGATATTGGGATACGGGTGGCACTGTGGGTTAAACCACAGAGCCTAGGACTTGCTGATCAGAAGGTAGGCGGTACAAATCCCCGCGACGGGGTGAGCTCCTGTTGCTTGGTCCTTGCTCCTGCCAACCTAGCAGTTCGAAAGCACGTCAAAGTGCAAGTAGATAAATAGATACCGCTCCAGCGGGAAGATAAACGGAGTTTCCATGCATTGCTCTGGTTCACCAGAAGTGGCTTAGTCATGCTGGCCACATGACCCGGAAGCTGTATGTCGGCTGCCTCGGCCAATAAAGCGAGATGAGCGCCACAACCCCAGAGTCAGCCACGACTAGACCTAATGGTCAGGGGTCCCTTTACCTTTACCCTTTTACTCACAGGTAACTCCCAACACAGAATTATAGATACCTCTGGCAGGGCTTTAAGGCGAGTTCCTGGGAAATTTGAAACTGCCCTGTCAGATTGGACCAAGCTCCATTTAGCCCAGTGCTCTGTCACTGATGGTGGTCAGCCAGGGCATGAGGGTGATGGGTTTTGTCCCCACCCTCAGCAAGGATGGGGAAACCCAAATCTTCTAAGGCTCTGTACTCAACCTACAGTGAAAGCACATGATTTCCCCCAAAGTCTTCTGGGAAGTGTAGTTTACTCCCTCAAAGAGCCACAGTACTTAACAAACTGCAGCTCCCGTGATTCAGCTGGAAGCTGAATCTTTGTCTTCAGTGCTGGAGATGGGACAATGTTCTCTCCTGCACCTGAAGGCAGCAAGCCAGCTTGGGGGTGGCAGGCTGTTTATCCTACGATGCCTCACCCCTGTGTCCTCCAGCCCAGCATCTGTCCCTGAAGCAGCCACCTCACTCCCAATGACAGGGGTGGCCCTGCGCAATCCTGGCCACATGCCCTGATCTGTACCAGGGCCCAAGAAAGCATGGCAAACAGAGTTGAGGATAATTGAGCCCACTGAGGATAATTAAGTGCATTTACAGATGATGATTATTACTTCACCATGTATCAATTGAGGGCCCTTGGAATGTAGGACAGGACTCTGCCCCAGGGAGCTCACATTCAGGTTTGACAGCGTGGGGAGGGAACAGCAGAGGGAGAGTTGGAAGCGGCAGGGGTAGGAAGACAGGGAGGTTCAACAAGGGCAGGGTTTGGGAGCCCACTGCCTGCCAATGGGAAGCAGAGTCAGACCACATCTGGAAGACCTCAGGCTCCCCAGCCCTGAGCAAGTGCTTCGCTCAGAATATGGGCTTTGAAGCAGAACAGGTGTACAAAAGGACAAAGGAGTGAGGAAAGAATTGAAGACTTCTAAAGTGACCCAAAGTCCTACAGCCAGAAAAGTTGAGGCCACAGGCAGGTGTTTCTCAGGAGAAAGATGATTCTGCGCCCCTTGAAAGGTCACCTGAATCAGTCTGGGCAAATACACACATGGGATCCAGAAGCATCGCTGCCTCTGATGGTGGAGGGAGAGCAGAGCCAGCCGGACTAGGAGCCATTAGAGCTTCTCCTCCATGAATCTGTCTAGTCTGTCTTTCAGGCCACCCAGGTTGACATCTGATGTCTTTCCACAGGGAGGGAGCCACTGCTAAGAAGGCCCTTTGCCTGGTACACTGTAGCTGAATCACCGGAGGAGGACCTCAGTGTCTGGGCTGAGCGATGGGGGTGGAGACGCTCCTTTGGGGCTGCCTTCAGATGTCTTCTAAAGCCTTTATACTTGCTTGTCTCCTTGGCACAGGTGTGGCATTACTCCATACCCTCCAGGATTTCTCAGGGGAAAATAGGGATGTGTTCAGGAAAATCACAGCATTCTTTGATCAAATCAGAAACTAGGACAGCTTCTGTAAATCCAGGAGGAGGAGCTTTGGCCCAGGGTATAAAAGGCTCCAGCCCTGGAAGAAGCTCCAGCTCAGCCCAGAAGGTTTTCTCCAGCAGCCGAGAGAAGCTCCCAGCCCACAGCCAGCCACCATGACCGAGATGCAGATCACCATCGATATGAATGTGACCGACTTTAGTGTGGTTGAAAGCATTCGCATGTAAGGCCAGGGGCGGTTGCCTCTCTAAGCAGGTTGGGCAGGTGCTCCTCTTTCCACTTGGATGATAACCCTCCATGCTTCTCCCTTTTTTCTTCCTTCCTTCCTTTGTTCCTTCTCTGCAGGCTGCTGGAGGTCGACCCCTGGTGCCCGATATTCCTCCCTCTCATAAGGAACCCTCTCCAGCCCTGACCTCTCATTAGGATCCTCTCCAGCCCTCCTTGCACGAGGTCAAGGAGGGTTTTTCCGAGCTGCGTGAAATGCTCTGCGACAAGCTCCACATGGACCCCCTCAACTTCAGGGTGAGGCTGCTCCCCCGCCCCAAGGGGCTGCCTGGCGGGGGGGGGGACTGGGGGTGCCGTGTGTGTGTGTGTGTGTGTGTGTGTGTGTGTGTGTGTCACTCTGGGTGGCTCACAGGACATAAAACATTAGACATTAAAAATTTCCTGATACAGGGTTGCCTTCAGATTTCAGTTAGTTTTTCATTTCCTTGACATCCGGTGGGAGGGCATTCCACAGGGCAGGGGCCACTACCAAGAAGGCCCTCTGCCTGGTTCCCTGTAACCTCACCTCTCACAGTGAGGGAACCGCCAAAAGGGTCGCCTTCAAAGGTAGTCCCACATGGGGGGCATTGCAGTAGTCCAAGCGGGAGATAACTAGAGCATGCACCACTCTGGTGAGACAGTCTGTGGGCAGGTAGGGTCTCATCCTGTGGACCAGATGGAGCTGGGAGACAGCTGCCCTGGAAACAGAAATGACCTGCGCCTCCATTGAAAGCTGTGAGTCCAAAATGACTCCCAGGCTGCGCACCTGGTCCTTCAGGGGCACAGTTGCCCCATTCAGGACCAGGGAGTCCCCCCCACACCCACTTGCCCCCAGTCCACCCTAAACAGTGCTTCTGTCTTGTCAGGATTCAGTCTCAATCTGTTGAATCTGTTGTGGGATCTGTTGTGGGGAGAGGGTGTCCCACACATGGGCCCCATGGCAGAAGGAGTCACCCTCTCTTTTCTCTTCCAGCTCCTGGGCGAGGTCCTCAGCACCCTCCTGCTAGCCCCCCCCCCTTGGACAGGAATTCACCCCTGCTTGCCACCATGCCTTCCACAAGCTGGTCGGGGTGGTGGCTCATGCGCTGGCCTGCCGGTCCCACTGAGACACCCCCAGGGAGAAGCGGCCGCCTCCTGCTGGTCTCCCCTTCCTGCCCCCATGTGACGCTTGGCCCTCTAATAAATCCTCCCTCTGCATCTGACCTGGTTTCCTGTGTCTCCTTCTCTGGGACGGAGGGAGGGGACTGGCCTGGGCGTGGGGGGTAGAAACACCTCCTGTTAGTTGGGGGGCTGGGAAAGGGGGGGCTTCTCTGTCACTCAAGAGGAAACATTGAGACCACTGGGGGGGGGTTCAGGACTCTGTGGCACTTTGCCCTCCTCCCTGAAGCTGGAGTGCTTTTCGGAACCAGGGACCCCCACTATTTCCCCAAATCCTTCATCCTCAAAGCTCCTGCGAGACTGACCCCCCATGCCACCATTGCCCCCCCCCGGTCATCTCCCCACCCAGTTCTTGCCAGTTGCCCTCTCTGTTCTTTCTACTGTGGAGAAATTGGGGGCGAAAGACTCAGAGGGTGTTGCAGACCCTTCCCCTGCTCTGGATTCCATCCCTCCGAATAAGGGGTGGGGGTACCAACAGGGGCCACCCAGGGAGACCCCCAATCTCCCCCCGCAATGCCCCTCCCTGCCTCTTTCCAGATGGGTGTCGGGGACGGAGCTGCCTCTTAATCGGCAGAGAGAGGGGGCCATTCATTTTGATTTATCCATTTATTTGTTTATTAAATTTGGAGGTTCACAGGATGGAATTACGATATAAAAACACAAAACACATAATCAAATAAAAACAAATACAAACCAAGAAACACCGCCGCCAACATATTTCACACCCATAATAACATCAAAGGAGTTTACCACCTTCATTGGAATGTGAAACAAAGCGATGCAAAATAAAATGCCAGGGGGGCAGCGAACCCGGCAAGTCACCCTTTGGGGGTCCCAGGCGGAGGTCTATGGGGGTATGGGGCAGGTCTCCTCTAATCTTCCGAGGGTATAGAATGGGCACGACCCACGCTCGCCCGGTAATTTATTTGGGGGGGGGGGTTGTGAGCCGGGATGGACATCCCTGTCTCCCAGACGAAGAAGAGGCGAGGTTCTCCCCCCGTCCCAGGCTTGGAAGCAGACGCTCCCCCTGTGGCTTTTGTCCTTCTGACTGCCAGCCAGGTGTCCTCGGGCGCAGAGCAAGCTCCTTCCTTGCGCCCTCAGGCCATTCCCTGGCCCAGAAAGGTGCCTGGCTCCTTCAGCAAAGGATTTCAACCCTCGCTGGGTCCAGGAATGAGAAGGGACTCGCTCCAGCATCCTACTGGCTAAGCCACCCACCCCAAACTCAAAACAATATTTCAGAATAAGATATTACATTCACAGCAGCAGAAGAAGACCTTTCCGTGGACCTTGGGCACAGTGGCTACCAGGCTCCTTTAGGCCAGCCCATGTCACACTGTCAAATGCCACATGGGGGTAAAGTGGGACCCCATCTCCTGGGGCCGCACTCCTGCATGAATCACGTGACCCACACAAGGTCCCTGGTCCCCCCAATGTGCTTTTTTCGAGGGGAAATCGCATTCCGACATTGCGTGAGAACAGGGGGCCCCAAATGACTGCCATGCTCACACAGGGAAAAATGAGATGTCCCGTTTGTTCTGGCACAGTTGAGGGGATATGCTCTGAGCCACTGAGTTCCTGTGACTGGGGGAGGGGAGAGCAAAGCACGGGAGGGGGGCTGAGGGAGGGGGGGGCTTCCGTTGGACATCTGGTTGGCCAGTGGGAGCAACTGGAGCCCAGCTCTCCTCATTTGTTTATTTCCTTCATTCATTTTTATTTATAAAAACATTTCATATTCATTTATTAAAATATTTGTACACCACTGTGTCATACAAAAGTATATCCAAGAGATTTACATCAGTAAAGACATAATACCTGTTTAACCTTTGAAAAGGTGAACAGACATTGATTAACCATTTGCAAAAGGATGTGTTCTTAATTGCCTGCACAGTCCGGGAGGAATAGAAATGTTTTCAGCAGGCAACTAAAGCTTTGCATGGAAGGCGCCCCCTGAATCTCCAGTGGCAGAGAGTTCCACTGGCCTGAGGACACAAAAGGTTCAGTTTCTCTCTGTTGTCAAACGAGTCTCGCCAACAACCAGTGATGCTCCTGCAGACTGAGTTATGCTCCTTTAATTCCAATGCTCGCTGGGCGAAAGTGTATTTTTGCTGGGTCAGAATCGCTGCTGGTTGGGTGATCTGCAGCAGAGTCATTTTCACCTCCTCCTGAGCAACACGTCGGCCTCTTGCAGCCGGAGCTATCAGGGGGAGCCAGGCCTGACTCAGCAGGAGGCTGGGCAGATCTGCAAAGTCATCCCTGCATATGGAGCTCATGCAGCAAGTCAGGAGGGGGGGGAGAGCCCATGGGTGGTGAAGAGAAGGGGCTGCAGGATCAGGACCCCGGAGCAGGGTCCGTGCACCACAGCCTTCCAGAAAGGGATGCCAGAGCAGCTCCTGTTCCAGCCCTGTGAAGAAAGCAAGGGGAGCTCCGAGTGGAGAGAAGAGGCAGCTACAAGGCGCCATGATAGTACTTCTTCTTCATCATCATCATCATCCAAATTGGTAGGCCACCCCATACCCGCAGGTCTCAGGCGGTTCACAGGGTAAAATCACAACGTAAAAATATTGAAAACAGAAGCAGCCCAATATGTGCCATGGACTTGGGGAGTGTTGAAGGAGAGGCAGCTGTCGTCAGGTGCAGGATAAAGGGTCAAGGCGCTGCCCTCCAGAGCAGGAGAAAACAAGCACGCTCCCTCCTCCATGGGACAACCCTTGAGATATTTGAAGATGGCTCTCATATCTCCTCTCAGTCTCCTCTTCTCCAGGCTTAACATACCCAGCTCCTTCAACCGCTCCTCATACGGCTTGCCTTCCAGACCCTTGATCACCCTGGTCACCCTCCTCTGCACACCTTCCAGCTTGTCCACATACTTCTTATTAAACTGTGGTGCCCAGAAGTGGAGGCAGTGTTCCAGGTGTGGTCTGACCAAGGCAGAAGAGAGCAGGACTATGACTTTCCTGGATCTGGACACTAGACTTCTGTGGAAGCAGACTAAAATAATATTAGCTTTTTTTGCTGCTGCGTCACACTGTGGACTCATGTTGAGCTTGTGGTCCACCAAGACTCCTAGATCCTTTTCACATGTACTGCTTCTGTTCCTTGCATTAAATAACCTCAAGCTTGGGGGTGGCAGGCTGTGTTTGTGCTACGATGCCTCACCCCTGTGTCCTCCAGGCCAGCATCTGCCCCTGAAGCAGCCACCTCACTCCCAATGACAGGGGTGGCCCTGGGCAATCCTGGCCACATGCCCTGATCTGTGCCAGGGTCCAAAAAGCATTGCAAACAGAGATGCAATTGCTTGAGGATAATTAATTGAACTTTCAGATTATTACTGTTATTATTATTTCACCATTTATCAAGTGAGGGCCCTTGGAATGTAGGACAGGACTCTGCCCCAGGGAGCTCACATTCAGGTTTGACAGCGTGAGGAGAGAACAACAAAGGGAGAGTTGGAAGCGGCAGGGGTAGGAAGACAGGGAGGTTCAACAAGGGCAGGGATTGGGAGCCCACTGCCTGCCAACGGTCAGTGGGGATGGGAAGCAGAGTCAGACCACATCCGGAAGACCTCAGGTTCCCCAGCCCTGAGCAAGAGCTTCATTCACAATATGGGCTTTGAAGCAGAACAGGTGTACAAAAGGACAAAGGAGTGAGGAAAGAATTCAGGACTTCTAATGTAACCCAAAGTCGTACAGCCAGAAAAGTTCAGGCCACAGGCAGGCGTTTTTCAGGAGAAAGATGATTCTGCGCCCCTTGAAATGCCACCTGAATCAGTCTGGGCAAATACACACATGGGATTCAGAAGCATCGCTGCCTCTGATGGTGGAGGGAGAGCAGAGCCAGCCAGACTAGGAGCCATTAGAGCTTCTCCTCCATGAATCTGTCTAGTCCGGCTTTCAGGCCACCCAGGTTGACATCTGATGTCTTTCCACAGGGAGGGAGCCACTGCTAAGAAGGCCCTTTGCCTGGTACCCTGTAGCTGAATCACCGGAGGAGGACCTCAGTGTCTGGGCTGAGCGATGGGGGTGGAGACGCTCCTTTGGGGCTGCCTTCAGATGTCTTCTAAAGCCTTTATACTTGCTTGTCTCCTTGGCACAGGCGTGGCATTCCTCCATACCCTCCAGGATTTCTCAGAGGAAAAGAGGGATGTCATAAGGAAAAAACAAAATAAAAAAATTCCTTCCAGTAGCACCTTAAAGACCAACTGAGTTAGTTCTAGGTATGAGCTTTCGTGGTATGAGCTTTCGTGTGCATGCACACTTCTTCAGATACACACTGTGTATCTGAAGAAGTGTGCATGCACACGAAAGCTCATACCTAGAACTAACTCAGTTGGTCTTTAAGGTGCTACTGGAAGGAATTTTTTTATTTTGTTTTGACCATGGCAGACCAACACGGCTACCTATCTGTAACTGGTCATAAGGAAAATCACGGCATTCTTTGATCAAATCAGAATCCAGGTCGGCTTCTGCAAATCCAGGAGGAGGAGCTTTGGCGCAGGGTATAAAAGGCTCCAGCCCTGGAAGAAGCTCCAGGTCAGCCCAGAAGGTTTTCTCCAGCAGCCGAGAGAAGCTCCCAGCCCACAGCCAGCCATCATGGCAACTGTCATGATGACAGTCGACGTGGTCGCCTTGGGTGGGGATGTCCTTGTCTGGTAAGTCCAGGGGTGGTCGCCTCTCTAAGCAGGTTGGGCAGGAACTCCTCTTTCCACCTGGATAATAACCATCCGTGCCTCTCCCTTTCTTTTTCTTTTTATAATAATTTTTTATTGATTTTCCAACACAAATTGTAAACAAAACATCACAGACAAAAAAAACAAAAAAAACATATAAACATGTATAATTTCAAACCCTCATTTTCATAAACCTTGCTTCCCGGACTTCCCCTTACCTCCCCTTTTCTGCATCCTGTTTTAAACTTTTTTCCAACAACCCCTCACGTCAGTCACATAATGACATTTTCTTATTTTAGTTCCATTCTCATACTTAATCAGTTACAGCTGTAATTCTGTATTTTCCTTTCCCTTGACATTTTAACCCTCATTAATTTTGCAACAGTTCTTAAGATATACTTTAAATTTCTTCCAGTCTTCTTCCACCGTCTCTTTTTCTTGATCACGGATTCTGCCAGTCATCTCTGCCAATCCCATATAGTCAATCACCTTCGTCTGCCATTCTTCCAGCGTAGGTAGTTCTTGTGTCTTCCAATACTTTGCTAAGAGTATCCTTGCTGCTGTGGTAGCGTACATAAAAAACGTTCTATCCTTCCTTGACACCAATTGGCCGACCATGCCCAGGAGAAATGCCTCTGGTTTCTTATAAAAAGTACATTTAAGTACCTTCTTAATTTCATTATAGATCATTTCCCAGAAGGCCTTAATCCTCGCGTGCCTCTCCCTTTCTCCTTCCTTCCTTCCTTCCTTCCTTCCTTCCTTCCTTCCTTCCTTCCTTCCTTCCTTCCTTCTCTCCAGCTTGTTTATTGTCTTCCCCTGGACCTGGCGTTTGTTCTCTAACATCGGGGACCTCTCTGGCCCTGCCCTCTCATTAGGAACTTCTCCAGCCCTCCTTCCACAAAGTCAAGGAGGCTTCTTCCGAGCTGCGTGAACTGCTCTGCGACAAGCTCCACGTGGACCCCCTCAACTTCAGGGTGAGGCTGCTCCCCCGCCCCAAAGAGCTGCCTGGCGGGGGGGGGACTGGGGGGGTGCTGTGTGTGTGTGTGTGTGTGTGTGTGTGTGATTCTGGGTGGCTTACAGGACATAAAACATTGTAAGACATTAGACATTTCCTGTTACAGGGTTGCCTTCAGATTTCAGTTAGTTTTTCATTTCCTTGACATCTGGTGGGAGGGCATTCCACAGGGCGGGTGCCACAACCGAGAAGGCCCTCTGCCTGGTTCCCTGTAACCTCACCTCTCACAATGAGGGAACCGCCAAAAGGGTTGCCTTCAAAGGTAGCCCCACATGGGGGGCATTGCAGTAGTCCAAGCGGGAGATAACCAGAGCATGCACCACCCTGGCAAGACAGTCCACAGGCAGGTAGGGTCTCATCCTGTCGACCAGATGGAGCTGGGAGACAGCTGCCCTGGAAACAGAAATGACCTGTGCCTCCATGGACAGTTGTGAGTCCAAAATGAATCCCAGGCTGCCCACCTGGTCCTTCAGGGGCACAGTTGCTCCATTTAGGACCAGGGTATCCCCCACACCTGCCTGCCCCCAGTCCACCCTAAACAGTGCTTCTGTCTTGTCAGGATTCAGCCTCAATCTGTTGAATGCGTTGTGGGATCTGTTGTGGGGAGAGGGTGCCCCATACATGGGCCCCCTGGCAGAAGGAGTCACCCCCTCTTTTCTCTTCCAGCTCCTGTTGAAGTCTTCATCACCCACCCCCCACCCACTTTGGACAGGAATTCACCTCTGCTTACCACCATGCCTTCCACAAGCTGGTCAGGGTGGTGGCTCATGCGCTGGCCAGCCGGTCCCACTGAGACACCCCCCAGGGAGAAGCGGTCGCCTCCTTCTGCTATCGCCACCCACCAGGTTTGGTGGGGGCCACCCCTTCCAGCCCCCATGTGACTCTTGACCCTCTAATAAATCCTCCCTCTGCAATCTGACCTGGTTTCCTGTGTCTCCTTCTCTGGGACAGAGGGAGGGGACAGGCCTGGGGGTGGGGGGTTAGTTGGGGGGGCGTGGAAAGGGAGGGTCTTCTCTGTCACTCAAGAGGAATCATTAAGCACCAGTGAGGGGTTTTAGGGCGCTATGGCATTTTGCCCCCTCCAAGCTGCAGTGCTTTTCAGAGCCAGAGACCCATGCTGTGTCCCCAAATCTTTTATACCCAAAATTCCTGGCAAGGTCCCCCCCCCCCCGATGCTCCCAGGGCCCCCCCGGTCTCATTGGTTGTCTCCCCACCCATTTCTTGGTATTTGCTCCTGTTCTGTTGCCCTCTCTGTTCTTCCTTCTGTGGAGAAATTGGGGGTGAGAGACTCAGAGGGTGTTGCAGACCCTTCCCCTGCTCTGGATTCCATCCCTCTGAATAAGGGGTGGGGGTACCAACATGGGCCACCCAGGGAGACCCCCAAGGGCCATTCTCCCCCCGCAATGCCCCTCCCTGCCTCTTTCCAGATGGGTGTCGGGGACGGAGAGAGGGGGGAATTCATTTCGTTTTATCCTTTTATTTGTTCATTAAATTTGTGGGTTCACAGGATGAAATTACGATATAAAAACACAAAACACATAATCAAATAAAAACAAATACAGCCCAATAAACACCCCCGCCTACATATTTCACACCCATAATAACATCAAAGGAATTTACCACCTTCATTGGAACATCAAACAAAGCGATCCAAAATAAAACGCCAGGGGGGTAGCGAACCCGGCAAGTCGCCCTTTGGGGGTCCCAGGCGGAGGTCTATGGGGGGAAAGGGGCAGGTCTCCCCTAATCTTCCGAGGGTATAGAATGGGCACGACCCGCGCTCGTCCGTTAATTTATTTTTTGGGGGGGTTGTGAGCCGGGATGGACATCCCTGTCTCCCAGACGAAGCAGAGGCGAGGTTCTCCCCCAGTCCCAGGCTTGGAAGCAGCCGCTCCCCCTGTGGCTTTTGTCCTTCTGACTGCCAGCCAGGTGTCCTCGGGCGCAGAGCAAGCGCCTTCCTTGCGCCCTTAGGCCATTCGCTGGCCCACAAAGCTGCCTGGCTCCTTCAGCAAAGGATTTCAGACTGTCCCCAAACAGCCCTGGCCAACTCCCGTGGGGAGGGCGGGGAACAGCTTTGAATTGGGACACAAAGGCAAGCGAAGAGCCTGATTTCTGCTGCAGGAGAAAAGCATCTCTTTGGAAAGACACTGATTTCTGCTTTGCTTGAACGGGGCAAGGAGGGGAGGGAATGTTTTAAGTTATGGGGCTTTTTCGGGATCTGCGTCATCTCCCTTCCCCTGAAGCAAGGAATGCAAAGATTTCGGGAAGAGCGGACTTTAAATTTGCCTCTTTGCGATGGATTAGTTTTAGAAGTCAGGACTTTGCCTGAATTAAGATGGAGAGCAACAGCCTTGAGGGACTTTTGAGGGATTTTGACACACACACCCCTTAGGACTTCCTCATGAGAAATAAAAGCAGTAAAGCAGAAAAGAGGGGTGACAACTGGATCGACTGTAACACTGCTAAGCAGGAAGATTTATGAGTTTATGGGGGAGGAAGGAGAGGAGACCAGGATTTTGTGGAGATCACATCAGCCCACCTCCTTGGAGCCTGAAGGTGGAAATAAGAGCAGGGAAAGGGGACAGGATGGACCACATTGTGTAGCATCTTGACAGCTTATGAGATGCAAAAGAAGAGAAATGGATTGTGCATAATTTTTAATGAGCTGGTTGTATGTAAAATTAAATTTGGTGGCATGTGAAGGGTGGGTGGCGCTAGAAGATTGGCAGGGTCAGTGGAGGGGATGTATATTATATATGTATACAAAACACCTCTAGGGGTTTCATGTTCACCCTCTGCAGTCCGCGCTAGTGAGGCTGAGTTGCTGGTTATGGGGGCTGGAGGTCGCACAGCCGTGTCCAAGGCCAGGTAAGGGAGGAAGGTGTGGATGTTGTCTGGGAGGAAGCAGGGCCCAAGAAAGCATTGCAAACAGAGTTTCAATCGCTTGTCTCTTGCGGATAATTGAGCCCATTGCGGATAATTAAGTGCACTTTCAGATTATTATTATTATTATTATTATTATTATTATTATTATTATTTTGCCATTTAACAATTGAGGGTTCTTGGAAAGTAGGACAGGAATCTGCCCCAGGGAGCTTACTTTCAGGTTTGACAGCATGGGGAGAGAAAAGCAGAGGGAAAGTTGCAAGTTCTGTTGGAAATTCCTAGTTCTCCCTCACAGAACTCCATTTCCCAGAGTTCCTTAAGACTGGGAATGAGAAAAGTCAGAGCCTTCTGGGTCAGGCCAAAGGAGACCCATCGAGTCCAGGATCCTCTTCTCCCAATGGCCAACTATGGACCCCAATGGGCAAGCAGGATTGGAGCCCCAGAGCCTCCCCCTTGATGCCGTTTCCTGCAAGTGGGATTCAGAAGCATCGCTGCCTCTGATGGTGGGGGGAGAGCAGAGCCAGCCGAACTAGGAGCCATTAGAGCTTCTCCTCCATGAATCTGCCTAGTCCGTCTTTCAGGCCACCCAGGTTGACATCTGATGTCTTTCCACAGGGAGGGAGCCACTGCCAAGAAGGCCCTTTGCCTGGTACCCTGTAGCTGAAGCACTGCAGGAGGACCTCAGTGTCCGGGCCGAGCGATGGGGGTGAAGACGCTCCTTTGGGACTTCCCTATCCAGGGCTGCCTTCAAGTGTCTTTTAAAAGTTGTATAGTTGCTTGTCTCCTTGGCTCTGGAGCGGCATCACTGTTGGGATACTGCCGGGGAAACGACGGCATCAGGCAGGCCCCCAGCTTACTCTGGACGATCACCGGTCTCCCGTGGAGCAGCATCAGTCAGCCAGCGACACGAGCCTCAGATACGCTTAGAGACCCATGCACGCTCTTTCAGCAGAGTGTCTAAATCATCACACAGCAGATGAGGCGGACAGAGGCAGATGTAAGCATTATTTACAGCATTTATTCAGCATTGTTCAGGAACACGGGAAAACATGTCTGCATCCCTTCGTCTCCGGCAAAACAGCAGGAACACAAAGGCAACATACAACGGGAGTTCCAAGCAGACTGTGCTGGACGTAAACAGGCATGTGATACACAACAGTCATGCCTGACCCTTTTAAGGTGGAATGGAACTATATTCTCACAATTACTCCATACCCTTCAGGCTTTCTCAGATGAAATAGGCATGTCCTAAGGAAAAGCCGGACATTATTTGGTCAAATCAGAAACAAGGAAGCTTCTGTAAATCCTGGAGGAGGAGCTTTGGCCCAGGGCATAAAAGGCTCCAGCCCTGGAAGAAGCTCCAGCTCAGCCCAGAAGGTTTTCTCCAGCAGCCGAGAGAAGCTCCCAGCCCACAGCCAGCCATCATTGTGCACTGGACCCCAAAGGAGAAGCAGCTCATCAACACTGCCTGCAGCAAAGTCGAGATGGCCGCCATTGGTGGGGATATCCTTGTCCGGTAAGGCCAGGCGCTGGTTGCCTCTCTAGGCAGGTTGGGCAGGTGCTCCTCTTTCCACCTGGATAATAACCATCCATGCCTCTCCCTTTCTCCTTCCTTCCTTCCTTCCTTCCTTCCTTCACTCCAGCGTGTTGATCGTCTTCCCCTTCACCATCAATAGAACTCGACAAGGTCAAGGAGACCTTTACCGAGTTGAGTGAATTGATCCACATGGACCCCGTCAGCTTCAGGGTGAGGCTGCTCCCCCGCCCCAAGGGGCTGCTGGGGGGGGTGCTGTGTGTGTGTGTGAGTGTGTGTGTGTTACTCTGGGTGGCTTACAGGACATAAAACATAAAAAAAAATCCTGATACAGGGTTGCATTCAGATTTCAGTTAGTTGTTTATTTCCTTGACCCCTCATGGAAGGGCATTCCACAGGGCAGGGGCCACTACCAAGAAGGCCCTCTGCCTGATTCCCTGTAGCCTCACCTCTCACAATGAGGGAACCACCAGAAGGCCTTGGGAGCTGGACCTCAGGGTCTGGGCTAAATTATGGGGATGGAGATGCTGCTTCAGGTATACTGGACCGAGGCCGTTTAGGGCTTGAAAGGTCAGCACCAACACTTTGAATTGTGGAGCTGATATTACAGCTGCCCTGGACACAGAATTGACCTACACTTCCATGGACAGCTGTGAGTCCAAAATGACTCACAGGCTGTGTACCTGGTCCTTCAGGGGTACAGTTACCCCATTCAGGACTGGGGGGGGGACAGCCTATGTCCCCCCAAAACAGTACTTCTTTCTTGTCAGAATTCAGCCTCCATCTTTTGAATGCGTTGTGGGATCTGTTGTGGGGAGAAAAGAAGAGAAGAAGAAGAGTTTGGATTTTATATCCCGCCTTTCACTCCCTTTAAGGAGTCTCAAAGCAGCTAACATTCTCCTTTCCCTTCCTCCCCCACAACAAACACTCTGTGAGGTGAGTGGGGCTGAGAGACTTCAGAGAAGTGTGACTGGCCCAAGGTCACCCAGCAGCTGCATGTGGAGGAGCGGGGAAGCGAACCCGGTTCCCCAGATTACGAGACTACCACTCTTAACCACTACACCACACTGGTTGTGTGGGTGACCCACACATGAAAAGAGTTTACCAACTTCATTGAAACATCAAACAAACAGATCCAAAGTAAAACGCCAGGGGGGCAAGTTGCCTTTTGCGGGTCCCAGGGGAGATCAATGGGGGAAAGGGGCAGGTCTCCCCTAATATTTCGAGGGTATCAAAAGGGCATGAAAGGGCATGATCTGCGGCCGTCCGTTAATTTATTTTTGGGAGTTGGTGAGCCGGGATGGACATCCCTGTCTCCCAGACGAAGAAGAGGCGAGGTTCTCCCCCCCCCCCATCCCAGGCTTGGAAGCAGCCGCTCCCCCTGTGGCTTTTGTCCTTCTGACTGCCAGCCAGGTGTCCTCGGGCACAGAGCAAGCGCCTTCCTTGCGCCCTCAGGCCATTCGCTGGCCCAGAAATGTGCCTGGCTCCTCCAGCAAAGGATTACCGTAATTTTTTTTTACACACTTTCATCCAATTTTATTCCACCTCCATAAACTTGGGGTTTTCAAGCCTCCCTGATTTGGCTTACAAACCATGGACAGAAGATTCCTTTGATAAATAATGGCTGAGCTTGTAATAAACTAATCATACCCACACAGGAAACATGGGAATTAGAAGGGACTCTCTCCAGCATCACACGGGCTAAGCCACCCACCCGAAACTCAAAACAATATTTTAGAATAAGACATTGCAAAGGAATGGCAAGTATACAGAGGACATTTAGCAAAACAATGATCTTAAACAATTATATTTAACGAAACATCCTAAGGGAGGTCAATAAAACACAGCAGAGCAGAAACCCTTGGAGTCAAGCACCGCTTGGAGACTGGGGTGGCACGTAGCAATATTTTAGTTCCCTTTTAATTACATTGCTTTGAATACCTACTTTAGGTTTTATTTTGCCTTGAACATGGCTGTTTGACCTCTGGCCCCAGTAACCAACAACTCAGCCTCACTAGTGTGGGCTGTTAGAATTCCTGCTCCATGACTGCAGTCATGGGATTTTTGTCTATCACATGACGGTGTATGTTTTGACTCCACAGAGTGGGAAGTGACGGAAACAGCATGTTTGTGTTACTGTGTTCTGTGAAGTGGGACTATTGTTCTTTTTCTCTTTGCTGTCTGATACTAGAGAGAGAGGGAGCCAGTGCAGTGCTCCCTGTCTGTTTATATGTAAATAAAGTAGATTAGCCAAAATGCTGAGTTGCTGAGCTCTGTTACACAAGCTGTGAAGACTCTGCAAAGCCCTAAGTGTGCCGATTGTCAGTTGGCATCGATCACCGTGATGTTTGGGCTGAAGAAAGCTTTTGAAGCTCCCGAACGATCGACCAGTAGGGAGGGAACATGCCAGTCAGGCATGTGTTTCTACCAGGGTCCTACTCGAGTGTAGAACGAGCTCCTGACAGAAGATGAAACACCTAGGGTTTTTTTTTGTATAAATATATAATATACACTCCCTCCTAACACTGCCACCCTTCACATTTCACCAAATTTACGGTATTTTTTGCACCATAACACTCACTTTTTTCCTCCTAGAAAGTAAGGGGAAATGTCTGTGCGTGTTATGGAGCGAATGCCTGTGGGTGGCGGGGGGGGGGGATCTGCTGCAGTCGTGAGCAGAGGATCCATGGTTCCCCTTCCTTCCCTCCTCCGTGGTTACAAAGCATGGATCCACATGGATCCTCAGGATTTTTGCATTGGGCTACTCCAAACTCACTGTCAGATCACATGTCTGTGGCCACAGCATGAACCACAAAAAACATATATCCACTATTTCGTTTAGAATATTTTTTTTCTTGTTTTCCTCCTCTAAAAACTACGTGCGTATTATGGTCTGGTGCGTGTTATAGAGCGAAAAATACGGTAATCCTCAATTTTACATACAACCAGCTCATTAAGAAATATGCGCAATCCATTTCTCTTCTTTTGCGTCTCAGAAGCCGTCAAGATGCTGCACAATGTGGTCCCTCCTGTCCCTTTCGCTGTTCTTGTTTCCACCTTCAGGCTCCAAGGAGTTGGGCTGATGTGATCTCCACAAAATCCTGGTCTTCTCTCCTTCCTCCCCTGTAAACTCATAAATCTTCCTGCTTAGCAGACAGTCGATCCAGTTGTCACCCCTCTTTTCTTCTTTACTGCTTTTATTTCTCATGAGGAAGTCCTAAGGGGGGAACAAAATCCCTAAAAGTCCCTCAAGGTTGTTGCTCTCTGTTATGTATGAGTTGAATAGGATCCAAAATGCAGCAGTCTGACTGGTCCAAGAACCATAGGATCCAAAATGCAGCAGTCTGACTGGTCCTAGAACCATAGGATCCAAAATGCAGCAGTCTGACTGGTCCTAGAACAATAGGATTCAGAATGCAGCAGTCTGATTGGTCTGCAGGAGCCACCCAATCCAGCTCCAGATGGAAGTGAATCCACAACCTGATTGGCTTACAGGAGAATTCCAGAATTAGCAAATCACATGAAGCCTATTGTGTAAATAATGTATATAAAGCAGATACTGTGGGGAAACAATTCATTCCTGCTCACCACTATGAGCTGAATAAAGAGCATGAAAACACTTTGCGACTCTGAGTATATTTCCATCTTCTTTCAAGGCAAAGTCCTTACTTCTAAAATTAATCCATCACAAAGAGGCAAATTTAAAGTCTGCTCTTCCCGAAATCTTTGCATTCCTTGTTTCAGGGGAAGGGCGACAATAATAATAATAATAATAATAATAATAATAATAATAATAATAATAATTTTTTATTTATACCCCGCCCTCCCCAGCCAAGGCCGGGCTCAGAGCGGCTTACAAACAATAATAAAAACAAGAAGAATGATTACAACTTAAAAACAAAAATAAAATACAACATTAAAATAATGGAACATTAAAATATTAAAATGTAGCCTCATCGCAGGAGGAGAAGGAAAAGAAAGAAAAAGAGAGAGGGGGGGGGAATCAAATTGGCTCCAAGTCAAAGGTCAGGCGGAACAACTCTGTCTTACAGGCCCTGCGGAAAGAAATCAGATCCTGCAGGGCCCTGGTCTCATGAGGCAGAGCGTTCCACCAGACCGGAGCCAGAGTTGAAAAGGCCCTGGCTCTGGTTGAAGCCAATCTAACTTCCTTAGGGCCCGGGACCACTAGGGTGTTGCTATTTATGGACCTTGAGGCTCTCCGTGGGGCATACCGGGAGAGGCGGTCCCGTAGGTACGAGGGTCCTAGGCCGTGAAGGGCTTTAAAGGTCAAAAGCAGCACCTTAAATCTGACCCTGTACTCCACTGGGAGCCAGTGCAGCTTGAAAAGCACTGGGTGAATATGCTCCCATGGCAGAGACCCCGTGAGGAGCCTCGCTGCAGCATTCTGCACCCGCTGGAGTTTCTGGGACAGCTTCAAGGGCAGCCTCGCATAGAGCGAATTACAGTAGTCAAGCCTGGAGATGACCGTCGCATGGATCACTGTGGCCAGGTCGGGGCGGGAAAGGTAAGGGACCAACTGCTTGATGCGGCGAAGGTGGAAAAATGTCGCCTTGGCTGTTGCTGTAACCTGCGCCTCCATGGAAAGGGAGGCGTCAAGGATTACGCCCAAACTCCTAACGGAAGGCAATGGCACTAATTGGGCCCCCGCAAGAGAAGGGAGTTGGTCCCTCATCCCCATGCCATCCCGACCTAGCCATAGGACCTCTGTCTTCGAAGGGTTTCATTTCAATCGGCTCCCACGAAACCATCCAGCCACAGCTTCCAAGCATCTGGTCAGTGTGTTCGGGGTCGAGTCGGTGTGGCTATCCATCAGCAGATAGAGCTGAGTGTCATCAGCATATTGGTGACAGCCCAGCCCAAAGCTCCGGATAATCTGGGCAAGGGGGCGCATAAAGATGTTAAAAAGCATCGGGGAGAGAATTGCGCCCTGCGGCACTCCACACACCAAGGAGTGGCACGACGACATTTCCCTCCCTAGTGCCACCCTCTGTCCCCGACCAGAGATAAAAGAGCACAACCAGTTACGGGCTATGCCCTGTATCCCCACGTCTGCGAGGCGGTGGTCCAGAAGATCATGATCGACCATGTCAAAGGCTGCTGACAAATCTAAAAGGATCAGCAGTCCTGACCCGCCTCGATCCAGTTGTCTACGGAGATCATCTGTTAGGGCAACCAGAGCCATCTCCGTCCCAAAACCAGGACGGAAACCGGACTCAAATGGATCTAATGCCGATGTTTCCTCCAGAAACCTACCAAGCTGTTCAGCAACCGCTCTGTCAATTACCTTACCCAGGTATGGAAGATTTGAAACTGGGCGCTAATTGGATAGGTCTAAGGGATCTAATGAAGTTTTTTTTAAGAGTGGACACACCACTGCTTCCTTCAGTTCCCCTGGGAATGTCCCCGTGTCAAGGGACAAATTGATAATTTCTTTTTTTTATTATTTTTTATTTTTTAATAATATTTTTATTAATTTTATGAAGTACAGAAAAAAGAAATAAAGACATAGATAGAAAAATACAGTACAGTGGTGCCCCGCAAGACGAAATTAATTCGTTCCGCAATTTTTGTCGTCTAGCGAATTTTTCGTCTTGCGAAGCACGAAATCCCATAGGAATGCATTGAAAATCAATTAATGCGTTCCTATGGTCAAAAAAAGTCCAAACAAAGCCAAATTTGGTACAACAACAGTTTATTAACTGCTCTTTAAAGTCACACATACTGTAAAGAGCAGTTCAAAAATTGAAGGGAAAATAAATTAACTTTATAAACATGACAAAAAAACATTTAAAAATCAACAAAGTGTACCGTACATTTTCTAAGACTCTGGGGGACCACTCGAAGAAGGCTCCTCTTCCACTCTTTGCTTCTTGGTCAAGAACCTGTCCATAGTCTGCTGCTTTATCCGCCTTTTCAGCAGCTCCCTGAAAGACGACATGACCCTCGTATCGTAAAAGTTCCCAGCGTCATGTGCCACGTGCTTCTCATGGTGGTGTAGATCTGCAAAAGTCTGCACCTCCTTCCACTTCTGGCAAATGTCCCTCAGTCTTTCGGAGGACAGCCGTTCCTCAGTTGCTTCCTCCTCTTCCAGTGAGGCCTGCTCCTGCGCAGCCTCTGCCTGCAGTTCGACCAGCTCCACGGTGGTCAGCTCGTCGTCGTGCCCCTCCACCAGCTCGCAGACGTCCTCCTCCGTGACCTCCAGGCCCATGGTCCTCCCCAAGGCAACAATGTCCTGCACCACTGTTGACTCTGGTGCATCAGAGTCACTTGGTGCCACACAGTCTGGCCACAGGCTGCGCCAAGCGCAATTCAAATTTCTCTGGCTGATCCCGTCCCAGGCCGTGTTGACCATCTTCAAGCAGGTGACGATGTCGAAGTGGTCCTTCCAGAATTCCCGCAGGGTGATGGCGGTGCAGTCAGTCACCTCGAAGCATCGCCTGAAAAGCTCCTTGGTGTAGAGTTTTTTGAAATTGGCGATGAGCTGCTGATCCATCGGCTGGAGCAGTGGCGTGGTGTTAGGCGGCAGGAACATGATGTTGATGAAGCTGAACTCCTCCAACAAGTCCACCTCAAGGCCTTTAGGATGGGCAGGAGCATTGTCCATCAGAAGCAAAGCCTTCAGCGGCAGGTCGTTGTCCAGCAGGTACTGCTTGACAGCAGGGCCAAAAGCAAGATTGACCCAGTCCACAAACAGCACACGTGTGACCCAAGCCTTGCTGTTGGATCGCCACATGACACTCAGCCGCTCCTTGTCGATCTTGTGTCTCTTGAAGGCCCGTGGGTTCTCCGAGTGGTACACCAGCAGGGGCTTGATCTTCAGGTCGCCGCTTGCGTTGGCACAGAAGAGCAGGGTCAGGCGGTCCTTCATGGGCTTGTGGCCAGGCAGCCTGGACTCCTCCTGAGTGATGAAAGTCCTTTTGGGCATCCTCTTCCAAAACAGCCCGGTCTCGTCGCAGTTGAAGACCTGCTGCGGAACGTAGCCCTCCGTCTTCACAAGCTCCAGGAACTCCGCTGCAAAGTCTTCAGCCGCAGGAACATCAGAACTGGCAGCCTCTCCATGCCTGACCACGCTGTGGATGCCAGATCTTGTCTTGAACCGGTCAAACCAACCTCTGCTAGCCTTGAAGACTTCTGGCTCGGCTGAGGTTCCTGGCTGTTCCCGGATGAGGTCAGCGTGCAAGGCCTTGGCCTTCTCACAAATGACGGCCTCAGACACTGTGTCCCCTGCACGCTGCTTCTCTTCTATCCAGATGAGCAGCAACTTCTCGACCTCCTCCAGGACAGCTGGGCGGTTCTTCACGATCCTGGTGACTCCCTTGGCTGCATCAGTCGCCAGGATCTTCTCCCTCCTCTTCAGGATGGTCCCGATGGTCGATGGGTTCCTGCCGTACTCCCTGGCGATGTCCGTCACACGCATTCCGCCGTCGTGCTTCCAGATGATCTCCTTCTTCATTTCCAGCGTCACCTTCTCCTTCTTCCTCTCGCCGGCCACCGCAGCAGCAGTCTTCTTGGGTCCCATGGCAGCACAGCTCCTACCTTCGTAAACTCAGAAACAGAAAAAAAAATCAGTGATGTGCTTCAAACCCAAAAAATACAAAAGCAGCCAGCCACCCACCACACAGAAATTAAAACCCAGAACCAAGGCCTTGAATCCCAAGCACCCCAACCCCAAATCCAAAATCCAAAACCCCCCAAAAAAGTTTTAAAAGTTTAGCTTACCAAATGGATGAAAGAGAAGTTCTGGAAAAGCTTCAACAATCAACTACCGAAGTCCTCAGAAACCTCAAATGGCTGCAAAATAAGTTTAGGAAAAGCTTCAAAAATCACCAATGTCTTCAAAAACCTCAACTGCTCCCACAGAGACGCACCAACCCACCCACAACACAGAAATTGCAAACCCCTCCCCAACTGCTCCCCCAGCCCCTCCCCAACTGCTGCAAACCCTGTTGAATGGTTTCTTTAAATGTAAAGGTTCATCATTGTTCCACCTAATGTGTATGTCTTTAAGGGGCCAGAGCAAGGGCCAGAGCAAGATAACGAGACCCAGCTTTACAGCTGTGAAACATAGCAGGTGCTGCTGAGTTGCATTGATTAAGGTGTGTCAGCATTTGCATGTAGTATATAAGGAGCAGCACCTAGCTCTCCCATTTCCCTGGGGGTTGGGTTGGTGGTTGGGTCTGGTTTGTTGTTAATGTATTTAGTGTATAAGGAGTTTTTGTTTTTGTAATTAAAACCTTGTTTAAGTTATTTTTGAGTCCCTTTCTTTTTAATGCATGGTCTCCCCAGCAAGCTCTCTGCAGCGCTACCATACTGCAAATACCCAACATCTTTGGTTATGGGCCCAGCTGCTGAGTGGATGACTGCATATTTTTGGACTCTGAGAAAGGTTTGAAAACTCCTTCTCCTGTTAGTGTAGTTTTTGTGGGTCTGGAAGATTTCCAGAATGGTTGACCGGGTTCCTGAAGCTGAGAAGGCTCTGGTCTTCCCACAGCTAACAGATGAGAACTATAGTTTATGGTCTTTTCGGGTGGAGGCGCTTTTGACCTCTAGGGAAGTATGGACCTATGTAACTGAAGACCCTCCTGACCCTGTAACTAATGCTTGGTCCAAAGGAGATGCAAAAGCCAGGGCGATAATTAATTTGGCAGTCAGCGACCAGCAAGTAGTCTATATAAGGAATAAGAAAACTGCCAAAGAAATGTGGGACAGTCTTGCAGCAGTGCATGTTAGAAAAGAGTCAGCGTCTGCATTGACGTTTTTCAAGCAGCTGTACCAGACGAAGTTGCAGCCTGGTGCTGATTTGGCAGCACACTTGAAACGTCTGGAGGCAATACGCGGCGAATTAATTCGAAGGGACATGGACATACCTGATATTCAGTATGTTTTTATCATTCTTTGTTCCCTTAATGAGGACTTTGATGGTGTAGCTAGCCAGATATCTGCCGTCCCACCAGCACAATTAACTGTGGAAGGGGTAACGGCAAGATTAATGGGCGAGTTGGATAGAAGGGAGGCTTGTGCCATAAGCACTCCTATTTCCAGAAGTAATGAGGAACGCCATATGCAAACTTGTGGTGATGCGACTGCATTTAAAGCTGCAAAGCGTTGTTGGTTCTGCAATAAGCAAGGACATTTTGCAAAGGACTGCAGAGCCAAAAGAAAGCAAAGTACTCCCAAGCCTGTTTCTGCTCGTCAGTCATGGGTGTCATCTCAGCAGCCAACATCGCACCGTAAAGACAGAAACGAGCCGCGAGCTTTTCACGCTCGGACTGCAGATCATAAAAGAATTAAAGGTGCCAAGTGGAATTCTTTTATTGTGGACTCAGGAGCTTCTCACCACGTTTGCAACAATCGAAGCTTGTTTATTTCTTTCGAAGAGGAAATTGGTAATGTACATTTAGCCAATTCACAAGTCTTGCAGTCACTTGGCAGAGGTACTGTTAAACTTGACTCTTTAAACATTACAATAGCGAACTGCATTTACTGCCCATCACTGGACAACTTATTATCAGTAAGGTGTTTTGCTCGTCAAGGCATAAGTGTGCGTTTCTTAAATTCAATGTGTGAGTTTTTTGAGGGGAACAAACGTCTATTGTATGCCCGGGACTCTGATGGTTTATATAGACTGTATTTTCGCACCTACTCCCAATTGCCTATAAATTGCAGAGCAGCACAGTCAAGCCAGGGGTTGAGGAATGCAAGGCCTCATTCCGGGTGTCTCCACGAGGCGCACAGAATTCTGGGACACTTGAATTTTGCTGATGTAATTAGGACGAAGAATATTGTTAATGGCCTCAACTTAAAGCCATGTAAATTCTTTATGCAATGTTTATCCTGTTGCAAGAATAAGATTAAGGTTGCACGCAAGGGTAGGTGCTCAGATAGGAAAGTAACTGAGCCATTTGAGCGTGTACATTGTGATTTAGTTGGGCCACTCCCACCATCATTAGGAGGTTCTAAGTACTGGCTTACCCTCATAGACCAGTATAGTAGATATTGTTGGACTTATGCAATAGCTGACAAGTCCCAAGCATTTGAGAAGTACAAAGTTTTTTGCAACTGGGTAAAAACGCACTTTAACAAACCAATTAAGAACCTGTTCTCTGACCGGGGCGGGGAATTTGTTTCTGAGGATTTTGAGAAATTCCTGGAAGCGCAGGGGACTACTCATGAGTTATCTTGCCCCCGAAGTCCCTGGCAAAATGGGCTTGTTGAAGTTGTGCAGCGTGACCTGCAGGCAGGGGTTAAAACGTATCTGCACGATGCTAATCTGCCCAAAGACTTTTGGGCTGAAGCGCTTAATGCATTTTGTTATGTTAGAAATCGCAGTTATCATTCTGGTTTAGATGTCACCCCCTATGAGAAGCTGTTTAAAAAACGCCCTAATCTGAAATACCTACGCATTTGGGGTTCAGATGTAATTATGCATTATCCCGCTAAGCAGAAATTGGGTGAGCGTAGTGTCCAGGGTAAATTAATGGGCTACCAGCAGGGGGCGTACAGAATTTACATACCAGCAACTGGCAAATTTCATATTACCAGAAGCATGATACAAACTGTAAATTGGAATGGAGTTGCTGTTTTCCAAGATACTGATGGTATAGATAATACTGAGGGTATAGATAGTACTGAGGAAGAAGAGGAAGAAGCAGCAGCAGCAGCAGGGAATAATGGTGCTTCTGAATTAATGGAAAAAGACAAAAAGCCTGTTGAATCTGATAATTTGTTTGATGATTTAAAGTCACAGGCACCCGAGGGGAGGTTAGATTCTCTTGAGTTTTCTGATCGTGAGCTTAGCCTACAGGCACCTCTTCAGTCTGACAATGATGATTTACAACCTGAAACTAGTAATTTACTTAGTCCCATTAAGTCTGAGGAGTCTGACTCTCCTTCTGGACTAAGACGTTCAGATAGAAAGAGGCAGAAGCCACAACGATTTGCAGATGAACATTTTAATACTGTGTATGCCAATAAGGTGGTTTTTGAGCCAAAAAGCTACAGTGACATTCAGAATTTACCTAAGCACCAAGCTGCAAATTGGTATAAAGCTATGAACTCTGAGATAGCTTCTTTAAAAGAGCATAACACTTGGTCTCTTGTACCACAAACCCCAGATATGAGACTTATTGATTCAAAATGGGTTTATAGAGTTAAAATGAATGACAAAAATGAAGTTGTAAGGTACAAAGCAAGATTAGTTGCTAGGGGTTTTCAACAAATTCCAGGCGAAGATTATGATTTGTGTTATTCACCAAGTGTAAAATATGAAACAGTTAAACTTTTGTTAAAAGATGCATCACAACGTGGACATTCTGTTTATCACCTAGATATAAAAACTGCATATTTGTTTGCCGATTTAAAAGAACAAATTTTTATGCGTGTTCCTGAAGGCATAGATGCTGCTGAAGGTTTGGTATGCAAATTAAATAAATCCCTTTATGGTCTGCACCAAAGTGGAAGGAATTGGCACCAAACTTTAGCAAAAGAATTGCTGGCTATTGGTTTTTCACAAGGAAAGGCAGACAATTGTGTATTTATAAAGGAAAGGGCAAACTCTGTGACAAAAATATGTGTGTATGTAGATGATGTGTTAATTTCTACAAAAACTAAAAATGAATATGTCCCAGGTGATAATCAAATTGCGGACATTTTTACAAAAGCACTTCCAAAGGTTACACATGAAAAACATGTACAAAGTATGCTTTATGTTTTTGTTCCACAATGATGAACCGCAGGGGAAATGTTGAATGGTTTCTTTAAATGTAAAGGTTCATCATTGTTCCACCTAATGTGTATGTCTTTAAGGGGCCAGAGCAAGGGCCAGAGCAAGATAACGAGACCCAGCTTTACAGCTGTGAAACATAGCAGGTGCTGCTGAGTTGCATTGATTAAGGTGTGTCAGCATTTGCATGTAGTATATAAGGAGCAGCACCTAGCTCTCCCATTTCCCTGGGGGTTGGGTTGGTGGTTGGGTCTGGTTTGTTGTTAATGTATTTAGTGTATAAGGAGTTTTTGTTTTTGTAATTAAAACCTTGTTTAAGTTATTTTTGAGTCCCTTTCTTTTTAATGCATGGTCTCCCCAGCAAGCTCTCTGCAGCGCTACCATACTGCAAATACCCAACAAACCCCTCCCCAACTGCTTCCCCACCCAGACAAAAAAAAATTTCAAAAAATAACAACATGGCCAGCACTCAGAAATTCAAACTCAGAAAATTTTTTTTTTCAAAAATAAACAACCATGCCTAGTGGTCACAGAAAATCATAAAAATTCCCCAAAAAACCCCACATGGTCCCAGATTTCTGCAGAAACCTCCCCAACTGTTCCCCTAGCCAGCCAGCGCTCAGAAATTCAAACTCAGAAAAAAAAATTTGAAAATAAACAACCTGGCCCAATGGTCACAGAAAATCATAAAAATTCCCCAAAAACCCCCACATGGTCCCAGATTTCTGCAGAAACCTCCCCAACTGTTCCCCTAGCCAGCCAGCACTCAGAAATTCAAACTCAGGAAAAAAAAAATTGAAAATAAACAACCTGGCCCAATGGTCACAGAAAATCATAAAAATTCCCCAAAAAAGGCCCACATGGTCCCAGATTTCTGCAGAAACCTCCCCAACTGTTCCCCTAGCCAGCCAGCACTCAGAAATTCAAACTCAGAAAAAAAAAATTGAAAATAAACAACCATGCCTAGTGGTCACAGAAAATCATAAAAATTCCCCAAAAAACCCCACATGGTCCCAGATTTCTGCAGAAACCTCCCCAACTGTTCCCCTAGCCAGCCAGCACTCAGAAATTCAAACTCAGAAAAAAAAATTGAAAATAAACAACCTGGCCCAATGGTCACAGAAAATCAAAAAAATTCCCCAAAAAAGGCCCACAAGCCCCCAGATTATCACAAACCCCTTCCCAACACCAAGTCCTTGAATCCCAAACACCCCAACCCAAAATCCAAAACCCCCCAAAAAAGTTTTAAAAGTTTAACTTACCAAATGGATGAAAGAGAAGTTCTGGAAAAGTTCTGGAAAAGTTTTGGAAAATCTTCAAAAGTGAGCAAAGTCTGAGAAAAGGCTACCAAACCACGTGCTAACAGTTGCTCCTCGAAGTCAAGTCGCAACTGCAGCTGCTCAAGCTAAGCACCCTTGGTTTTAACGGTTTTTACACAAAGGAAACAAAGTCGCGAGACGTTTTCGTTTTGCGAAGCAAGCCCAATTCGTCTTGCGAGGCAAATCGCGGACGAAAAAACCTTTCGTCTAGCGAGTTTTTTGTCTTGCGAGGCATTCGTCTTGCGGGGCACTACTGTAGAGAAATTACAAATTTCCATAATCCTTTTTTCCAACACATCTATTGGACTTCCCCACATCCTCCAAACCCTGCATTCTCTGTAATACAAAATATCAGCAATTTGTTAACTTATTTCCAAACTTATTGTATCTTTCATTTTATCATGTTGCCTAATTTCAAAACTATTATAACCCAAATCTTATATGTTTTAACTTAAACATAATAAAGTTATTTCATTATTCCACCTTTAACTTCTTGTACCTTAATTTCCATTTCATTAATTTACCAATGCTGAAGCAAGAATTTCTATAAAGAGCATTTTTTAACATTCATACAACTTGTAATGTTTTTTCAAATAGTCTTTAAATTTTTCCCAGTCCTCCTCGATTGTTTCTTCTCCCAAGTCTCGGATTCTGCCAGTCATTTCAGCCAGTTCCATATAGTCCATCAACTGCGTCTGCCATTCCTCCAGCGTGGGTAAATCTTGTGTCTTCCAATGCTTAGCAATCAGGATCCTTGCTGCTGTGGTAGCATACATAAAAAAAGTTCTATCTTTCTTAAGTACTCTCTGGTCCACAATGCCCAGAAGAAAGGCCTCCGGTTTCTTAGGTAAGGTAAATCTAAGTACCTTTTTTAATTCATTATGAATCATCTCCCAAAAGGCCTTCACTTTCGGGCAAGTCCACCAGAGGTGAAAGAATGTCCCTTCCGCCTCTTTACATTTCCAACATTTGTTATCAGACAGGTGATATATCTTAGCAAGTTTGACTGGGGTCATGTACCACCGGTATATCATTTTCATAATATTTTCCTTCAAGGCACTACATGCCGTAAATTTCATTCCGGTGTTCCATAACCTTTCCCAGTCTTCAAACATAATGTTGTGCCCCAAGCCCTGTGCCCATTTTATCATGGCGGATTTGACTGTCTCGTCCTGTGTATTCCATTTAAGCAGCAAATTATACATTCTCGAAAGTAATTTATTTTTTGGCTCTAACAGTTCTGTCTCTAGTTTCGATTTTTCCACCTGGAATCCAACCTTTTTATCCACTTTAAAAACCTCCTGGATTTGAGCATAATGCAACCAATCTCGCACCTTGTTTTTCAATTTTTCCAAGCTCAGCAGCCTCCAATTGTCTCCAATTTTTTCAATTATTTCCCAATATTTAGGCCAGTAGGCTTCCATGTTGAGTCTCTTACGTGCCTTGGCCTCCACCGGTGAGAGCCACCTCGGAGTCTTACTCTCCAATAAGTCCTTATATTTTGTCCAGACCATCAAAATTGCTCTTCTGACAATATGGTTTTTAAACAATTTGTGAACTTTAACCTTGTCATACCACAAATATGCATGCCACCCAAAAGCATTGTCAAACCCTTCCAGATCTAGGACATCAGTGTTTTCCAATAAGATCCAATCTTTCAACCAGCAGAAGGCTACAGATTCATAATATAACCTCAAGTCTGGCAGGGCAAATCCCCCTCTTTCTTTCGCATCGGTTAGTATTTTAAACTTTATTCGGGGCTTTTTGCCCTGCCAAACAAACTTGGAAATATCCTTCTGCCACTTTCCAAAACATTCCACTTTGTCCACGATCTGTAGGGCCTGAAACAGAAATAACATTTTCGGCAATACATTCATCTTTATAGCTGCTATCCGGCCCAACAAGGAAAGTTTCAATCTTGACCAAATTTCCAAGTCTCTTTTGATTTCTGACCAACATTTCTCATAATTATCTTTAAACAAATTCAAATTTTTGGAGGTCAAGTACACCCCTAGATATTTTACTTTTTTAACCACATTTAATTCTGTTTCTTTCAGGAACTCATCTGTTTCTGTAGTTGTCAAATTTTTTGCTAGAACCTTAGTTTTTTGCTTGTTCAACTTAAATCCCGCCACCCGACCAAAATCAGAAATTAATTCTAACACTCTTTTAGTGCTAGAGACTGGCTCCTGTAATGTTAATACTAAGTCATCTGCAAAAGCTTTCAGTTTGTATTGTTTCACTCCGACCTCAATTCCTTGTACAGACCGGTCCTTTCTAATCATGTTCAATAGCACCTCCAGGACTGAAATAAACAATAGGGGGGATAGGGGGCACCCCTGTCGTGTCCCTTTTTCTATTTTGAACTCCTCTGTCACCACATTGTTAACAATCAGTTTAGCTTTTTGCTCTGAGTAGATTGCTTCTATTCCATTTTCAAACCCCCGCCCGACTCCCATCCCTTCCAAATTTTTCTTCATAAACATCCAAGAAATGTTGTCAAAGGCTTTCTCCGCATCAATAAAGATTAAAACCGCTCTAGTATTAAGATTTGTTTGTAGAAGTTCCAAAATGTCAATAATGTTTCTTGTATTATCAAACAAATGCCTACCGGGGAGAAAGCCAGCCTGGTCCTTATGGATCACTTCATTAAGTACTTTTTTAAACCTACTTGCTAAAATATCCGCAAAAAAATTGTAATCCACATTTAGGAGTGAGATGGGGCGGTAGTTCTTAAGCTGGGTCTTTTCAGTTTCTTGTTTAGGTATCAATGTGATGAAAGCTTCTTTCCACGTCTCCGGTGCCTTCCTCCCCTCCATAATCTGATTGCAGACCTCCAACAGAGGTTGTATCAAATAGTCCTTCAAAACCTTATAATATTTGGAGGTAAGTCCATCAGGGTCTGGAGATTTGCCTAGTTGAAGGTTCTGAATGGCACTTTCAATTTCTTGCTGGGTGATATTACTATTCAGGGTAGTTCTCATTTCCTGAGTTATTTTTTGTAATCCATTAGTTTTAAGGAATTGATCCATCTCAAAGTCTTTCTGTGGCCCTTGTGAATAAAGTTCTTTAAAATATCTCTGGAAACACTTTCTAATTTCCTCGGGTTTCTGAACCATTCTCCCTTCAATCTCTAGATTTGTAACTGTGTTAGGTTTTTGTCTCTTTTTCAACTGCCATGCTAGCAGTTTCCCACACTTCTTTGCTGATTCAAAGGATCTTTGTTTCATTTGTTTAATTTTCCATTCCACCTCTTGATTTATCAATTTCGAGTATTGTGCCTGGAAAAATTTCACCTCTCTCAGCACTTCCTTCGACTTGGGCCTAGATCTTAATTTTTTCTCTCCTTCTCTTATTTTCCTTCTCTTCTTGATTTATCAATTTCGAATATTGTGCTTGGAAAAATTTCACTTCTCTCAGCACTTCCTTCGATTTGGGCCTGGATCTTAATTTTTTTCTCTCCTTCTCTTATTTTCTCCAATATCTTCTCCTTTTCATTCCAGAACTTTTTCTTAATCGTATTTTGTTGTATTAGAAACCCTCTCATAACTGCTTTACTTGCGTCCCAGATTGTTCTTTTTTCCACAGTGGTGTTTAGATTTATTTCAAAATAGTCTTTTAAAGTTTTTTGGGCCTTCTTAACAATCTCCTGATCCCTTAATAAGGTGTCATTCATTTTCCATCTAAAGGATCCGGTTATGTTAAGTCTCAATTCCACTTTCAAAGCATTATGGTCGGAGCAAGTTTTTGGGCAGATTTCCACTTTTCTAGTCTTAGGTACCAGTCCTCTAGTTATCCATATTTGGTCGATTCGTGTCCATGTCAGATGAGCTTCAGAAAAGAAAGTTCCTTCTTTTCCTAAGGGGTTCTTAACCCTCCATATGTCAATTAAGTCCATATTGTCAGTCATTTCAAAGAAAGTTTTAGGTAGTCTGCCATCTTTCGTTATGTTGGCACTTTGCGACTTATCCATGTTTACAGATACGACCCCATTCATATCGCCCAACATAATAATGTTGTTGTAGTCTAAGTAGTCCAGCATAATCTCATGCAGCTTCCTGAAGAATTCCGATTTTCCTTCATTTGGAGCATATATTCCTAATATCAAAAGTTTTTCTCCTTGCGTCTGAATTTCAATCGCCAAAATTCTGCCGTGTTCATCTTTAAATAGAAATTTCGGTGACAGGCTCTCCTTTGCATAAATCACCACTCCTCTTTTCTTAACTTTATCCGAAGAAATAAATTCTTGGCCTAATCTTTTATTGATTAACACTTTTCTATGGAGCCTTGTCACATGTGTTTCTTGCAGGCAAATAATGTCCAATTGTTCTTTTTTCAAAATATGAAATACTTTTCTTCTTTTTTCCGGAGAGTTTCCGCCATTTATATTCCAGCTAAGAAGCTGCAGAGACATCCTGGTTTAGTTGGTGGGTCTTACAATGGGGTGTCTAGGTTTTCCTCCGGTCCCGGAGGTAGTGGTGCTGGTCCAGATCCAGACGGTGTAGGTTTTGGTGGTGGTCCCGGTGGTGGTGGTGGCCAAGAAGCTGCAGCTCCTTTTTGAAGATCCTCCTCGTGGTCGTGTAGGAACTTCTGCTGATCCTCAGGTGATTTAATTCTTACTTTCCTTTCTTTATAAGTAAATGATAGTCCTTGTGGAAACTCCCACCTATAAGGAATTGCGTTATGTCTTAACAATTTGGTCAGGTCTGTGTAGGTGGTCCTAAGATCCAATAGATGTTTGGGAATATCTCTGTAGATTTCAACCTTTTTACCTTCTATCTCCAAGGATTTTTTGAAATGTAGGCCTAATATCTTATCTCTTTCCTCTCTTGATCTCAAAATAACCAAACAGTCTCTAGCCTTATCTTTCTTTACCGATCTTCCCAGTCTAAAGGCCGTCACGATTTTAAAGTCTTTATCTTCCTCAATTCCCCAGAATTTAGAAAATAGAAGTGTCAGAAATCCCTCTAAGTTGCCTGCCTCCAATTCTGGGATGGCCCTTAACCTGAGGTTATTTTCCTTACTTTTCAATTCAACCAGTGACAGGTAGGCTTGTTGTTCCCCTACTTGTCTTTTCAAAGGCCTAACTTCCCCTTTAATCTCATCAACTTTTCGGTTTGCCTGCTCTGCTTTTTGATTAGCTTCCACAGCTAATTTATAATTTTCAGCCGTAGCTCCTTGCAAATTGTCAATTGCCTGAGTATGCTGGGAAACCTGCTCAGTTAATTTACCAATAGAGGATGTGGCTTGGTCAATTTTTGTTGATTGATTGTCCACCTTTTGATTTAAAATTGCCAGTTGCTCCAGAATTTGTTTCAGGACTGATTCAGATCCTCCAGTTGCCATATCTTCTGTAGCAGGCTGCTCAATTTCCACCTCCTGTGCTGTTAGCACAGTTGGGACAGATGATCTACGTTGATGAGTTAAAGTTGTTTGAACAAGTTGCACAGGCTTCTTTTCTTTTTCTTTTTCTTTAGCTTTGGCTGCTCTTGTTTTCCCTGGGCCACTCATTCCACACCTGCCTCAGTTCAAGGTCAAATTGTCTTTTATTCCATGAGAGAGACAAGTTCAAAATATAAACAATTAAACCACAAGAAGTCTCAATAAAGTACAGTTCCCAGGCCTCTATGTCTCCACAATCCTCTAGGGGGAGTATTTCAAAATTTCAAGAAAGGAAAGAACTCTTTTCCGCCATTGAAGTTCCTATAATCCCGTATTAAGTCTTTGTAATTCCTGAATACAAAAGGAAGGTTCCCAAAGCTTTCTATTTCTTGATTAAAAGCCACAAGGTGTCAAGAATGGTCCCAGAAACAATGTTTAAACGTTAGTTTCTCAGTCTATGTAACAGTTTGAACTTCAGCAACAGTATCAGCAGTTTGACAGTTCTCTGTTACACTCTGGCAGCCCGACGACTAGGTTATCCCTTTTAACTCCGTATATCTCAAAAATAGGAAGAAAGTTCCAAGAATTAAGTCCACAAGCTTCACAAAAGTTTCCCTTTTAACTTCTAGAAACAAAGTCTGTCAATGCACCTTTGTTCTGTTTTTACGATCCTTTTTGGGCGCTACAGCGCACTTCAGTCCTTGGGCGCTACAGCGCACTTCAGTCCTTGCTTTGATCTAGTTAGCAGGATCGGAAGACGGACTTCCTGTTACTCGCCTCCCGTTTTCAGTCCAAATCCATAAAATTAGTCCAAAATTTAGTACCCCTTACACACGGGTATGTAGCTGTCAAATTCGATGTTTTCAAGAAGAAAGGTCAGCGCTCATCGGCAGCAGCAGCGCGGCTTTGCATCCACGAAAAGAGCGATGAACTCACAGCGCCGCTCCCCCTTTTCCGTTCCGGAGCCCCTTACGGGGTTCCTTCTACGTTTCTGGGGGGGCTTTGGGCGCCCGCGAGTCCCACGGTCACAGGCTCGCTCTGCCTGTGGTTTTTCTTGACGGGTCTCCGCTTTGCCGCAGCGGACGACCCTTTTTCGCGGAGCCCCTCTTCACAGGGTAAAGAGGACCGCCATTGCCGTTTTGCGCCGCCTCCGGAAGTCGACAAATTGATAATTTCAACCAGGGGGGTCCGCGCAACATCTGGACACTCGCTAATCAGCCAAGACAGGCACGGATCAAGGAGGCAGGTGGTGGGCCTATCAGCTTGGAGGAATCTATCCACATCAATAGGGAGTATCCGATCGAAATGGTCCAACACTGGACCTGAAGTCAGTCGAGGGGCCTCCAGTTCAGTCACTGTATGTAAATTGGCAGGGAGGTCACGGCGGAGCAACAGGACTTTCTCCGCAAAAAAACTTGCGAATGCCTCACAGCTGTGGGTCGAATTTGTGCTTAAATTTGGTTGTCCTCCTAAGAACGTTATTGACCTAATTATTCTAAAAAGTTGTTCTGGGCGAGAGCTAGTGGATGCAATGGAAGCTGCAAAGTAAGATTTCTTAGCAGCTTTCATAGCCATCTCATAGGCTTTCATAAGCGTCCTATAAGATGTTCTTGAGGCTCCGTCACGAGTCCGTCGCCATACTCGCTCTAGCCGTCTGAGATCCCGCTTCATTTTCCAGAGCTCCTCAGTAAACCAAGGGGCCCAGTTTCGACGGGGTCGCAGAGGGCGCTTAGGCTCGATCTCATCAATGGCTGCCAAGAGCCGGTTATTCCAGTCCTCAACAAGGTCATCTAATGAGTCGCCAGGAGGAGCAGGGTTCCGCAAGGCTTGTCAGAATCTATCAGGATCCATCAGTTTTCGCGGACGAGCCCAAATAGGTTCGCCACCCGAGCTGGGGAGGAGCAGGAAGTCAATCTTGGCTTTCAGAGCATAGTGATCAGACCATGGCACTTCCACAGCAGGGAGTATGATCACATCTATGCCAGCCCCAAAGATCAGATCCAGCGTGTGGCCTGCTTGATGAGTGGGGCCCAAAACAACCTGGGAGAGCCCTAGTGTTGCCATGGAAGTCACTAGGTCCAGAGCCTGTGAGGAGGGAGCGGCATCGGCATGGACGTTGAAGTCTCCCAAAACCAGTAGGTTTGGGAACTCCTTTGCTGAAGGAGCCAGGCAGCTTTCTGGGCCAGCGAATGGCCGGAGGGCGCAAGGCAGGCCCAGCCTGCCACCACCTCCAGCAGGTCTGACAGGGTGGCTGCTGGTGTGCTGGGTGGTCGGTACACCAGCCAGACATCCAAGCTCTCCTTGGTGCCCCACACGAGACCAACACATTCAATGCCGGAGATCGCCGGTGATGGCAGAGCTCTGAAAGAGCAATCCTCCCGGAATAACAACGCTACTCCTCCCCCCCAACCCACAGTCCGCGATTGATGGAGGACAGAGAAACCTGGGGGTGTTATCTCATGTAGGGAGACTACTTCGCCTTCCCGTACCCAGGTCTCCGTCACGCAAGCCAGGTCAATCCCCTGCGAGACAAAAAAGTCACGCATGGTGGCGGTTTTGTTGCCTATGGACCTGGCATTGCACAGCACCAATGACGGAGGTGTGTAATCCTTGCTCTCCCTACCATCATCCCTTGGGATGGGGCGTAGATTGGAAGAGGTTCAAGGATCACTGCATCTCGAAACCCTTCGCCGATAGAGATATCTAGCCCCACCGCCATTCCTCCCTAGCCCTTCAATAGTGGAAATCCCAGATCCCATACTAGCCTCCCCAATAGATGGGTAACATCCCCTCAATAACAAGTCATCCTTGGGCCAGGACTCCTGGGTCAAAGTGGTATGGGAAAGAGGTGGAGGTCTGATAGGGTAAGTATCCCTAGAAGATAAAACCCAACCAACCGCACCCCAAGCGGGGGGAACAGTCCCATGGTGTTTCGTTAACTGTCAATCCCCCTCTCCCTCCTGGGTTGATTGGAGGATTGTTGGTTCTATCTGTGGCTGTGGAAGTATTAATGAGGTATGTGTTATAAAATGTGGATCACTGGCCAACAAAGAGCCAGCTTCGAATTCGGAAGATCTGTCCATCCTGTCTCGCCAGGAGTACAGTAGAGAAGGTTGATCATTCTGGTAAGTTTTTGGAACATTAGGCAAAGGTCCAGATGTAGATTTGGTGCTGGATATCTCCAGATTGTCAGCAACATAGAGTTCTTTAGGTGGTGTTGCCATAGAAATGTCGGAGGCGCCAAATTCCTCATCTAATTTGGTGTCGTTTGAAAAGGGAACAGGGAGTTGCACTGATGTCTTTCTATGGGATAAAGAGCTGTTGGACGTCTTTAAATATTGTGCTCTAGGCTCTACTGTCCTTATATTTTGGGTAGAAATCTCAGTCTTTATACTCATTAGCCTCTTCTTCAGGTCTTGTAATTCTAGGCTTACAGAGTTCTTTTCTTCCTTCGGGCAATTAGTGTTTCTAGTGTTGAGCTTGGTTTCCCTTATCTGCATTAGCTTTGACTCTATGCAAGGGACCAATTGCCTCCTTGTTTCGTCCTTAAATACCCTCACTGGGCGGAGAGAATGGAACCACCATAGAGTATCCTTTATCTCCATGAGTCGAGATGGGAGGGTTGATGACCTAAAGGTCATAAATAGGCGCATGGTGTTTCTCAAGGTAGGCAGGAAGTGGAAATTTTCTAGATCTACATTTCGGTAATGGTAATTCAGGAGCTGAGACAAGGACATAGTAATTTGTCTGCGGTTCATCCACCTATGAGTGTATCGGTGAATCTCAAGCATTATCTGGTTCGTTTGCAAGACTTGACAGGACCTCACTTCATCCATAGTTTGAGTTGGTGAGTTGTTAACAGAGTCATTTCTTATCATCCTTTTAAGCCCTTGGGCATTTAAAGGGGAGGAACTAGTATCCAATAATTTAAAGGGGAGGAACTAGGGCATAATATACCAAGAGACGATTGGGGGAGGTTATGGAAAGAGGGAATAAACTTTACAGCCTGCAGTGCATTAAAATATAACAGAAATGATGTACAGATGCTATAGAACACCGGTAAAACTAGCGAAAATGTACAAAACAAATAATAAATGTTGGAAATGTAAAGAAAAAGAGGGCACATTTTACCACACGTGGTGGGAATGTAAAAAAGTGAAAGACGTCTGGGAAATGATTTATAATGAAATGTTAAAAATGTTGAAATATACATCCCCCCCCCCCCAAAAAAAATAGAAGGTCTTTTGGTAGGTTTAGAAATACATAAGAATGATTTTTTAAAACCCTGTTTTAATATGTGACTACTACAGCAAGAATATTACTAGCCCAAAGATGGAAGCAAGAAGCAATACCAACAAAAGAGGAGTGGCAAGAAGAGACTGAGAGGAGATATGAGAGCCATCTTCAAATATCTCAAGGGTTGTCCCATGGAAGAGGGAACAACCTTGTTTTCTCCTGCTCTGGAGAGGAGGACTTGAACAAATGGCTTCAAGTTGCAAGAAAGGAGATTCCGATTAAATGTTCAGAAATGTGTTCTGACAGTGTTACAGTAAAATCTGGGTGCGAGGCTGCTCTGCCACCCAGCTCGTCGGACTAAGTCCGTGGGTCCCTGCGGAGGAAAATGAGCTCAGCCGGAGACAGGAGCAAGCTGCAGAAGATCCGAGTTTATTGCGCAACAGGTTCAAGGCGAGATTGAACAGCAAGAAAGGGGTGACATGAGTTTTTGAAACTTCCCTCCACGTCCCAGAATACAGTGCAAAATACATCATAGTTACATCATGAATACATTAGAGAGAGGTTGGGTTACACAGATTACATCATGAATATTTTAAAGAGAGGATGGGTTACACAGATTAACATATGGAAGAGGGAGGGGGAATATGCAGAGCTGGAGATATGCGCGGATAAGCGCTTCCTGAGTGCCGGTGATGAGAAGACAATAGTCCAAGTATGTAAAGTCTGCCACCTGGCATTGCCCGGAGGAAAGGTTGGGCAGAGTGATTTGACCGGATTAGGGTCTTCCTGAGTATGTGACTCCTCACTCGAGGGATTATGGAGGCAGAGGAGGTGTCATGGAGTCCTGAAGAAACTGAGTCGATCGACACCAAAACCAAGGAAATCGGAGCTGCGGTGGATTTTATACGAATTTTAGAAGTTTTTGTTGCAGGATTTGACACTTTTATGGGTTCACAAGTTTCGGTTCCATTGTTCTCCCAGCGGGGAGCCGTCAGCAGCTTGTCAAGAGGTTAAATGAGGCGTGCAGGAGCTCGCTGAGCTAGCTCTGCAAAGACGAATGCATGGTTCTGATTGGGTAGAACACAGCCATTGAAAGGAATAGGGAATACAGCTTCGTACGGTCAACCCACAGTAAAGCTAGAGCGGGAAAGAGGCTTAAGAGAAAGAGGCTTAAGAGTTTGGGCTTATTTCGCCCATGTGGAAAAGGGAAAGGCACTTTAATTTTGGGGCTTGGGGTAGGGTGTGGTGCTTGTGCAACGGTGTGAAGCTGAGGGGTGAATGTAGGGCTGGGTGCCCTTGAGGTCATCGCCTCGGACCCTCTGGTGACCGGCGGAAGGGTGAAAGAAGGCACCCCCCCTTTCCGTATCAGACAGCAAGAGCTGTTTGGCAGTGGAACGGTCTCCCATGGGAGAAGGTGGACTCTCCTTCCTTGGAGGTTTTGAAGCAGAGGTTGGATGGCCATCAGTCATGGTTGCTTTAGCTGAGATAACTGCATTGCAGAGGGCTGGACTAGATGACCCTTGGAGTTCCTTACAGCTCTGTGATTCAGTTTCTGGATCTCTTGTGTTATGTACTGAGTTGAATAGGATCCAAAATGCAGCAGTCTGATTGGTCCTAGAACAATAGGATCCAGAATGCAGCAGTTTGATTGGTCCTAGAACAATAGGATCCAGAATGCAGCAGTTTGATTGGTCCGCAGGAGCCACCCAATCCAACTCCAGGTGGAAGTGAATCCGCAACCTGATTGGCCTACAGGAGAATCCTGGAATCACATGCAACCCATTGTGTAAATAATGTATATAAAGAGGATTCTTTGGGGAACTTTTGTTCCCCACTACTATGAGCTGAATAAAGAGCATGAAATCCACACTCGACTTTGAGTATATTTCATCTTGGCTCTTGCAAAGCCAACCTGCTCTGCTAGTAACTCGGCACGTGGGCCTCATTGCAAGGACGGCTGTCGTAACTTGTGTGTTGCACAAACTCATTAGGCGGCATGGCGTTGGCACCAGGCTGGGCTGAAACAGTCGATTGGGCAGTGGTCCCTCTTAATGGATGCCACGTGGCTGTAGCATCAAAGTGCCGGCTCCACTGACATATCTGCTGTGACGGGAACATCCCTCAGGCTCACTTGGATTGTCAAACAAAGACACCAGTCAAGAGTATTGGAGCAAAACAGCAGCCACTTGGCCTGATCTTTATTGTTGCAACAAGACTTCAAACTACCACATGGAAGAAGCAGGAAGAAGCACTGGACAAAGGAAGGCTCCTCTTCTTCCCTGGGGGGTGGAGAGACCAGCAGGAGGTGGCCGCTTCTCCCTGGGGGTGTGTCAGTGGTACCTGTGGGCCAGCGCATGTGCCACCTCCCCAACCAGCTTGTGGAAGGCATGGTGGTAAGCAGGGCTGAATTCCTTCCCATAATGCACAGCCAGGAGGGTGCTGAGGACTTCATCCAGGAGCTGGAAGAGAAACGAGGGGGTGACTCCTTCTGCCAGGGGCCCCGTGTGCGGAACGCCCTCTCCCCACAACAGATCCCACTACGGATTCAACAGATTGAGGCTGAATCCTGACAGGACAGAAGTAGTGTTCTTGGGGGACAGGGATAGACAGGTGTGGAGGACTCCCTGGTCCTGAATGGGGTAACTGTGCCTCTGAAGGACCAGGTGCACAGCCTAGGAGACATTTTGGACTCACAGCTGTCCATGGAAGTGCAGGTCAATTCTGTGTCCAGGTTGGCTGTCTACCGGCTCCATCTGCAATGCAGGATGAGACCCTCCCTACCCACAAACTGTCTCTCCAGAGTGGTGCATGCTCTCATTTCTCCCGCTGGGACTACCACCATGCGCTTTGCCTGGGGCTACCTTTGAAGGTGACTCAGAAACTACAAGTAATCCAGAATGCGGCAGGTCCAATGATGGCGGAAATGGTGAAGGGGTAGACAATCAACAGGCTGGAGGGAAGGAAGGAAGGAAGGAAGGAAGGAAGGAAGGAAGGAAGGAAGGAAGGAGAAAGGGAGAGGCACGGATGGTTATGGAGTAATGCCACCCCTGAGCCAAGGAGACAATCAACTATACAACTTTTAAAAGACACCTGAAGGCAGCCCTGGATAGGGAAGCCACGAAGGAGCGTCTCCACCCCATTGCTCAGCCTGGACACTGAGGTCCACCTCCGGTGATTCAGCTACAGTGTACCAGGGAAAGAGCCCTCTTGGCAGTGGCTCCCTCCCTGTGGAAAGACATCAGATGTCAACCTGGGTGGCCTGAAAGAAGGACTAGACAGATTCATGGAGGAGAAGCTCTAATGGCTCCTAGTCTGGCTGGCTCTGCTCTCTCTCCACCACCAGAGGCAGCGATTCTTCTGAATCCCACTTGCAGGAAACGGCGTCAAGGGAGAGGCTCTGGGGCTTCAATCCTGCTTGCCCATTGGGGTCCATAGTTGGCCATTGGGAGAAGAGGATCCTGGACTCGATGGGTCTCCTTTGGCCTGACCCAGAAGGCTCTGACTTTTGTCATTCGCAAGGAACCTTGGGAAATGGAGTTCTGTGAGGGAGCACTAGGAATTTCCAACAGAACTTCCAACTTTCCCTCTGTTGTTCTCTCCTTACGCTGTGAAACCTTAATGTAAGCTCCCTGGAGCAGAGTCCTGTCCTACACTTCAAGGCCCCTCAATTGTTAAACCAATAATAATAATAATAATAATAATAATAATAATAATAATAATAATCTGAAAGTGCACTTAATTATCCTCAATGGGCTCAATTATCCACAAGAGACAAGCGATTGAAACTCTGTTTGCAATGCTTTCTTGGGCCTTCCTTCCTCCCAGACAACATCCACACCTTCCTCCCTTACCTGGCCTTGGACACGGCTGTCCGACCTCCAGCCCCCATAACCAGCAACTCAGCCTCACTAGAGCGGTCTGTAGAGGGTGAACATGAAACCCCTAGAGGTTGTTTGTATAAATATGTAATATACTGGGACCCCCAAAGGGCGACTTGCCGGGTTCGCTGCCCCCCTGGCGTTTTATTTTGCATCGCTTTGTTTGACATTCCAATGAAGGTGGTAAACTCCTTTGATGTTATTATGGGTGTGAAATATGTTGGCGAGGGTGTTTATTGGTTTGTATTTGTTTTTATTTGATTACGTGTTTTGTGTTTTTATATCCTCTGAACCTCCAAATTTAATAAACAAATAAATGGATAAATCGAAATGAATTCCCCCCTCTCTCTGCCGATTCGGAGGCAGCTCCGTCCCCGACACCCATCTGGAAAGAGGCAGGGAGGGGCATTGCGGGGGGAGAGTGGCCCTTGGGGGTCTCCCTGGGTGGCCCCTCTTGATACCCCCACCCCTTATTCAGAGGGATGGAATCCGGAGCAGGGGAAGGGTCCGCAACACCCTCTGAGTCTTTCGCCCCCAATTTCTCCACAGTAGGAAGAACAGAGAGGGCAACTGGCCAGAACTGGGTGGGGAGATGACCGGGGGGGGGGCAATTGGGGCATGGGGGGGTCAGTCTGGCAGGAGCTTTGAGGATGAAGGATTTGGGGAAACAGCGGGGATCCCTGGTTCCGAAAAGCACTCCAGCTTCAGGGAGGGGGGCAAAGTGCTACAGAGTCCTGAAACTCCCCAGTGGTGCTCAATGGTTCCTCTTGAGTGACAGAGAAGCCCCCCCTTTCCCAGCCCCCCAACTAACAGGAGGTGTTTCTACCGCCCACGCCCAGGCCAGTCCCCTCCCTCCGTCCCAGAGAAGGAGACACAGGAAACCAGGTCAGATGCAGAGGGAGGATTTATTAGAGGGTCAAGCGTCACATGGGGCCTGGAAGGGGAGACCAGCAGGAGGCGGCCGCTTCTCCCTGGGGGTGTCTCAGTGGGACCGGCAGGCCAGCGCATGAGCCACCACCCCGACCAGCTTGTGGAAGGCATGGTGGTAAGCAGGGGTGAATTTCTGTCCAAGGGGGGGCTAGCAGGAGGGTGCTGAGGACCTCGCCCAGGAGCTGGAAGAGAAAAGAGAGGGTGACTCCTTCTGCCAGGGGGCCCATGTGTGGGACACCCTCTCCCCACAACAGATCCCACAACAGATTCAGGAGATTGAGACTGAATCCTGACAAGACAGAAGCACTGTTTAGGGTGGACTGGGAGCAAGTGGGTGTGGGGGGGGGACTCCCTGGTCCTGAATGGGGTAACTGTGCCCCTGAAGGACCAGGTGCGCAGCCTGGGAGTCATTTTGGACTCACAGCTGTCCATGGAGGCACAGGTCATTTCTGTTTCCAGGGCAGCTGTCTCCCAGCTCCATCTGGTCCACAGGATGAGACCCTACCTGCCCGCAGACTGTCTCGCCAGAGTGGTGCATGCTCTAGTTATCTCCCGCTTGGACTACTGCTATGCCCCCCATGTGGGGCTACCTTTGAAGGTCTATGTGGAAACTGCAACTAATCCAGAATGCGGCAGCTAGACTGGTGACTGGCAGTGGCTGCTAAGATCGCTGAGCACAATTTAAAGTTTTGGTGCTGACCTTGAAAGCCCTGAAAGGCCTCAGCCCTGTATACCCAAAGGAGGGTCTCCACCCCCATTGTTCAGCCCAGACTCTGAGGTCCAGCTCCCTTTTGGGGGTTCCCTCAGTGTGAGAGGTGAGGTTACAGGGAAGCAGGCAGAGGGCCTTCTTGGTAGTGGCCCCTGCCCTGTGGAATGCCCTCCCACCAGATGTCAAGGAAATAAACAACTAACTGAAATCTGAAGGAAACCCTGTAACAGGAAATGTCTAATGTCTTACAATGTTTTATGTCCTGTGAGCCACCCAGAGTGACACACACACACACACACACACACACACACACACACGGCACCCCCAGTCCCCCCCCCCCGCCAGGCAGCCCTTTGGGGCGGGGGAGCAGCCTCACCCTGAAGTTGAGGGGGTCCATGTGGAGCTTGTCGCAGAGCAGTTCACGCATCTCGGAAAAAGCCTCCTTGACCTCGTGCAAGGAGGGCTGGAGAGGATCCTAATGAGAGGTCAGGGCTGGAGAGGTTCCCGAAGTGAGCGAAGAGCCTCTGGCACCAGGGGTAGACCACCAGCAGGCTGCAAAGAAGGAAGGAAGGAAGGAAGGAAGGAAGGAAAAAGGGAGAGGCATGGATGGTTATTATCCAGGTGGAAAGAGGAGCACCTGCCCAAGCTGCTTAGAGAGGCAACAACCCCTGGCCTTACCTTCCAAGGGCGTCCGCACCAATGACGGCCACATCCATTCTCATCCAAATAGCGGTGATGATATCGGTCATGATGGCTGGCTGTGGGCTGGGAGCTTCTCTCGGCTGCTGGAGAAAACCTTCTGGGCTGAGCTGGAGCTTCTTCCAGGGCTGGAGCCTTTTATACCCTGGGCCAAAGCTCCTCCTCCCAGATTTACAGAAGCCGACCTGGTTTCTGATTTGATCTAAGAATGCTGTGATTTTCTTTATGACATCCCTTTTTTCCCCTGAGAAATCCTGGAGGGTATGGAGTAATGCCACGCATGTGCCAAGGAGACAAGCAAGTATAAAGGCTTTAGAAGACATCTGAAGGCAGCCCCAAAGGAGCGTCTCCACCCCCATCGCTCGGACCAGACACTGAGGTCCTCCTCCTCCGGTGATTCAGCTACAGGGTACAAGGCAAAGGGCCTTCTTGGCAGTGGCTCCCTCCCTGTGGAAAGACATCAGATGTCAACCTGGGTGGCCTGAAAGACGGACTAGGCAGATTCATGGAGGAGAAGCTCTAATGGCTCCTAGTCCGGCTGGCTCTGCTCTCCCCCCCACCATCAGAGGCAGCGATGCTTCTGGATACCACTTGCAGGAAACGGCATCAAGGGAGAGGCTCTGGGGCTTCAATCCTGCTTGCCCATTGGGGTCCATAGTTGGCCATTGGGAGAAGTGTTCTTGGGGGACAGGGATAGACAGGTGTGGAGGACTCCCTGGTCCTGAATGGGGTAACTGTGCCTCTGAAGGACCAGGTGCACAGCCTAGGAGACATTTTGGACTCACAGCTGTCCATGGAAGTGCAGGTCAATTCTGTGTCCAGGTTGGCTGTCTACCGGCTCCATCTGCAATGCAGGATGAGACCCTTCCTACCCACAAACTGTCTCTCCAGAGTGGTGCATGCTCTCATTTCTCCCGCTGGGACTACCACCATGCGCTTTGCCTGGGGCTACCTTTGAAGGTGACTCAGAAACTACAAGTAATCCAGAATGCGGCAGGTCCAATGATGGCGGAAATGGTGAAGGGGTAGACAATCAACAGGCTGGAGGGAAGGAAGGAAGGAAGGAAGGAAGGAAGGAAGGAAGGAAGGAAGGAGAAAGGGAGAGGCACGGATGGTTATGGAGTAATGCCGCCCCTGAGCCAAGGAGACAATCAACTATACAACTTTTAAAAGACACCTGAAGGCAGCCCTGGATAGGGAAGCCACGAAGGAGCGTCTCCACCCCATTGCTCAGCCTGGACACTGAGGTCCACCTCCGGTGATTCAGCTACAGTGTACCAGGGAAAGAGCCCTCTTGGCAGTGGCTCTCTCCCTGTGGAAAGACATCAGATGTCAACCTGGGTGGCCTGAAAGAAGGACTAGACAGATTCATGGAGGAGAAGCTCTAATGGCTCCTAGTCTGGCTGGCTCTGCTCTCTCTCCACCACCAGAGGCAGCGATTCTTCTGAATCCCACTTGCAGGAAACGGCATCAAGGGAGAGGCTCTGGGGCTTCAATCCTGCTTGCCCATTGGGGTCCATAGTTGGCTATTGGGAGAAGAGGATCCTGGACTCGATGGGTCTCCTTTGGCCTGACCCAGAAGGCTCTGACTTTTGTCATTCCCAAGGAACCTTGGGAAATGGAGTTCTGTGAGGGAGCACTAGGAATTTCCAACAGAACTTTCAGCAGACATTCTAGACCTTCAAGTCCCCAGAATTCTGCAATACTTTGTTAAACTATTCTCATGCCAATAAAACTTGATTGTGTGTATTAGCCCAGACTGATTCAGGTGACCTTTCAAGGGGCGCAGAATCATCTTTCTCCTGAGAAACGCCTGCCTGGGACCTCAACTTTTCTGGCTGTAGGACTTTGGGTCACTTTAGAAGTGTTCAATTCTTTTGTCATTCCTGCCCCCTTTTGTACACCTCTTCTGCTTCAAAGCCCATATTCTGAGCGAAGCTCTTGCTCAGGGATGGGGAACCTGAGGTCTTCCGGAATGTGGTCTGACTCTGCTTCCCATTGGCAGGCAGTGGGCTCCCAATCCTTGCCCTTGTTGAACCTCCCTGTCTTCCTACCCCTGCCGCTTTCAACTCTCCCTCTGCTGTTCTCTCCCCAAGCTGTCAAACCTGAATGTGAGCTCCCTGGGGCAGAGTCCTGTCCTACATTCCAATTGATAAATGGTGAAATAATAATCATCATCTGAAAGTGCAATTAATTTTCCTCAATGGACTCAATTATCCTCAAGCAATTGCAACTCTGTTTGCCATGCTTTCTTGGGCCCTGGTACAGATCAGGGCATGTGGCCAGGATTGCCCAGGGCCACCCCTGTCATTGGGAGTGAGGTGGCTGCTTCAGGGGCAGATGCTGGGCTGGAGGACACAGGGGTGAGGCATCGTAGGACAAACACAGCCTGCCACCCCCAAGCTGGCTTGCTGCCTTCAGGTGCAGGAGAGAACATTGTCCCATCTCCAGCACTGAAGACAAAGATTCAGCTTCCAGCTGAATCACGGGAGCTGCAGTTTGTTAAGTATTGTGGCTCTTTGAGGGGGTAAACTACACTTCCCAGCAGTCTTTGGGGGAAATCATGTGCTTTCACTGTACTTTGAGTACAGAGCCTTAGAAGATTTGGGTTTCCCCATCCTTGCTGAGGGTGGGGACAAAACCCATCACCCTCATGCCCTGGCTGACCACCATCAGTGACAGAGCACTGGGCTAAATAGATCTTGGTCCAATCTGACAGGGCAGTTTCAAATTTCCCAGGAACTCGCCTTAAAGCCCTGCCAGAGGTATCTATTTCTCTGTGATGGGAGTTACCTGTGAGTAAAAGGGTAAAGGTAAAGGGACCCCTGACCATTAGGTCCAGTCGTGGCTGACTCTGGGGTTGTGGCGCTCATCTCGCTTTATTGGCCAAGGTAGCTGACATACAGCTTCTGGGTCATGTGGCCAGCATGACTAATCCGTTTCTGGCGAACCAGAGCAGTGCACGGAAACGCTGTTTACCTTCCTGCCAGAGCGGTACCTATTTATCTACTTGCACTTTGATGTGCTTTCGAACTGCTGGGTTGGCAGGAGCAAGGACCAAGCAACAGGAGCTAACCCCGTCGCGGGGATTTGAACCTTTGACCTTCTGATCAGCAAGTCCTAGGCTCTGTGGTTTAACCCACAGCGCCACCCGTATCCCAATATCTGTGAGTAAGACCCATCAAGTTCAAGAAGACACCCCTCTAGCTAGACACGCCAAGAACTGCGCTGTTACTTGTTGCCCTTAAATCCCATTTGTACTGGCCAGCGCCATTAAGAAAGGCCGTGCTAGTCCGCCATGACAAGTGCTGCTAGAGAAAGCAGCGATGGAAGGGGGTGTCCTTTGCGGAGTCTAAAGGATTCACCCAGCACACGCTTGAGCTCATGGGGAAAGAACCCCTTCCCCCCCCCCCGACTGTGGCTGAATTCATTCCCCACAACCCGAAGGACAGGCTCTCCCCCAGATGGCACCAAGAGGACAACTGAGCAGATCTCCCACTGAAGATTCATCCTTGCTGCCAACCTTGGGGCATGTAAAAGTGTAAAAGTGTCAGGGATCTCTTAAAAGAAATCTAAACTCAAGAAACCTATTGCACCTGAGGTTATTTAATGCAAGGAACAGAAGCAGTACATGTGAAAAGGATCTAGGAGTCTTGGTGGACCACAAGCTCAACATGAGTCCACAGCGTGATGCAGCAGCAGCAAAAAAAGCTAATACTATTCTAGTCTGCATCCACAGAAGTCTAGTGTCCAGATCCAGGGAAGTCATAGTCCTGCTCTCTTCTGCCTTGGGCAGACCACACCTGGAACATGGTGTCCACTTCTGGGCACCACAGTTTAATAAGAAGTATGTGGACAAGCTGGAAGGTGTGCAGAGGAGGGAGACCAGGGTGATCAAGGGTCTGGAAGGCAAGCCGTATGAGGAGCGGTTGAAGGAGCTGGGTATGTTAAGCCTGGAGAAGAGGAGACTGAGAGGAGATATGAGAGCCATCTTCAAATATCTCAAGGGTTGTCCCATGGAGGAGGGAGCGTGCTTGTTTTCTCCTGCTCTGGAGGGCAGCGCCTTGACCCTTTATCCTTGGCCCTTTATCCTGCACCTGACGACAGCTGCCTCTCCTTCAACACTCCCCAAGTCCACGGCACATATTGGGCTGCTTCTGTTTTCAATGTGCATTTCGTGTTTTTACGTTGTGATTTTACCCTGTGAACTGCCTGAGACCCGCGGGTATAGGGTGGCCTACCAATTCGGATGATGGTGATGATGATGATGATTCAGTCCTATCATGGCGCCTTGTAGCTGCCTCTTCTCTCCACTCAGAGCTCCCCTTGCTTTCTTCACAGGGCTGGAACAGGAGCTGCTCAGGCATCCCTTTCTGGAAGGCTGTGGTGCACGGACCCTGCTCCGGGGTCCTGATCCTGCAGCCCCTTCTCTTCACCACCCATGGGCTCCCCCCCCCTCCTGGCTTGCTGCATGAGCTCCATATGCAGGGATGACTTTGCAGATCTGCCCAGCCTCCTGCTGAGTCAGGCCTGGCTCCCCCTGATAGCTCCGCTGCAAGAGGCCGAAGTGTTGCTCAGGAGGAGGTGAAAATGACTCTGCTGCAGATCACCCAAGCAGCAGCGATTCTGACACAGCAAAAATACACTTTCGCCCAGCGAGCATTGGAATTAAAGGAGCATAACTCAGTCTGCAGGAGCATCGCTGGTTGTTGGCGAGACTCGTTTGACAACAGAGAGAATCTGAACCTGTTGTGTCCTCAGGCCAGTGGAACTCTCTGCCACTGGAGATTCAGGGGGCGCCTTCCATGCAAAGCTTTAGTTGCCTGCTGAAAACATTTCTATTCCTCCCGGACTGTGCAGGCAATTAAGAACGCATCCTTTTGCAAATGGTTAATTGATGTCTGTTGTTCACTTTTTCAAAGGTTAAACAGGTATTATGTCTTTACTGATGTAAATCTCTTGGATATACTTTTGTATGACACAGTGGTGTACAAATATTTTTATAAATGAATATGAAATGCTTTTATAAATACCTATGAATGAAGGAAATAAACAAATGAGGAGAGCTGGGCCAACCAGATGTCCAACGGAAGCCCCCCAGCCCCCCTCCCCCTCCCGTGCTTTGCTCTCCCCTCCCCCAGTCACAGGCACTCAGTGGCTCAGAGCATATCCCCTCAACTGTACCAGAACAAACGGGACATTTCATTTTTCCCTGCGTGAGCTTGGCAGTCATTTGGGCCCCCCTGCTCTCAGGCGATGTCGGAATGCGATTTCCCCTCGAAAAAAGCACATTGGGGGGCCAGGGACCTTGTGTGGGAGTGTGGACCCAGAAGATGGGGTCCCGCTTTCCCCCCATGTGGCATTTGACAGTGTGCCGTGGGCTGGCTTAAAGGAGCCTGGTAGCCCCTGTGCCCAAGGTCCACGGAAAGGTTGTCTTCTGCTGCTGTGAATGTAATATCTTATTCTGAAAGATTCTTTTGAGTTTGGGATGGGTGGCTTAGCCAGTAGGATGCTGGAGCGAGTCCCTTCTCATTCCTGGACCCAGCGAGGGTTGAAATCCTTTGCTGAAGGAGCCAGGCAGCTTTCTGGGCCAGCGAATGGCCGGAGGGCGCAAGGAAGGCGCTTGCTCTGCGTCCGAGGACACCTGGCTGGCAGTCAGAAGGACAAAAGCCACAGGGGGAGCGGCTGCTTCCAAGCCTGGGACTGGGGGAGAACCATGCCTCTTCTTCATCAAGTTAATCATGTTAATCATGGCCAATATAAATGGGATTTAAGGGCAACAAGTAACAGTGCAGTTCTCGGCATGTCTAGCTAAAGGGATGTCTTCTTGAATTTGATGGGTCTTACTCACAGGTAACATCAGAGAGAAATAGATACCTCTGGCAGGGCTTTAAGGCGAGTTCCTGGGAAATTTGAAACGGCCCTGTCAGATTGGACCAAGATCCATTTAGCCCAGTGCTCTGTCACTGATGGTGGTCAGCCAGGGCATGAGGGTGATGGGTTTTGTCCCCACCCTCAGCTAGGATGGGGGAACCCAAATCTTCTAAGGCTCTGTACTCAACGTACAGTGAAAGCACATGATTTCCCCCAAAGACTGCTGGGAAGTGTAGTTTACCCCCTCAAAGAGCCACAATACTTAACAAACTGCAGCTCCCGTGATTCAGCTGGAAGCTGAATCTTTGTCTTCAGTGCTGGAGATGGGACAATGTTCTCTCCTGCACCTGAAGGCAGCAAGCCAGCTTGGGGGTGGCAGGCTGTGTTTGTCCTACGATGCCTCACCCCTGTGTCCTCCAGCCCAGCATCTGCCCCTGAAGCAGCCACCTCACTCCCAATGACAGGGGTGGCCCTGGGCAATCCTGGCCACATGCCCTGATCTGTACCAGGGCCCAAGAAAGCATGGCAAACAGAGATGCAATCGCTTGAGGATAATTAATTGAACTTTCAGATTATTATTGTTATTATTATTTCACCATTTATCAAGTGAGGGCCCTTGGAATGTAGGACAGGACTCTGCCCCAGGGAGCTCACATTCAGGTTTGACAGCTTGGGGAGAGAACAGCAGAGGGATAGTTGGAAGCGGCAGGGGTAGGAAGAGAGGGAGGTTAAACAAGGGCAGGGATTGGGAGCCCACTGCCTGCCAACGGTCAGTGGGGATGGGAAGCAGAGTCAGACCACATCCGGAAGACCTCAGGTTCCCCAGCCCTGAGCAAGAGCTTCGCTCAGAATATGGGCTTTGAAGCAGAACAGGTGTACACAAGGGGGCAGGAATGACGAAAGAATTGAAGACTTCTAAAGTGACCCAAAGTCCTACAGCCAGAAAAGTTGAGGCCACAGGCAGGCGTTTCTCAGGAGAAAGATGATTCTGCGCCCCTTGAAAGGTCACCTGAATCAGTCAAGGCAAATACACACATGGGATTCAGAAGCATCGCTGCCTCTGATGGTGGAGGGAGAGTAGAGCCAGCCGGACTAGGAGCCATTAGAGCTTCTCCTCCGTGAATCTGTCTAGTCCGTCTTTCAGGCCACCCAGGTTGACATCTGATGGGAGGGCTTTCCACGGGGAGGGAGCCACTGCCAAGAAGGCCCTTTGCCTCATACACTCTAACTGAATCACTGGAGGAGGACCTCAGTGTCCGGGCCAAGCGATGGGATTGGAGACGCTCCTTTGGGGCTGCCTTCAGATGTCTTCTAAAGCCTTTATACTTGCTTATCTCCTTGGCACAGGGGTGGCATTACTCCATACCCTCCAGGATTTCTCAGAGGAAAATACGGATGTCATAAAGAAAATCACAGCATTCTTTAATCAAATCAGAAACCAGGCCGGCTTCTGTCAATCCGGGAGGAGGAGCTTTGGCCCAGGGTATAAAAGGCTCCAGCCCTGGAAGAAGCTCCAGCTCAGCCCAGAAGGTTTTCTCCAGCAGCCAGCCTTGGGTGGGGATTCCCTTGGCAGGTAAGGCGAGGGGGGTTTGCCTCTCTAAGCAGGTTGGGCAGGTGCTCCTCTTTCCACCTGGATAATAACCATCCATGCCTCTCCCTTTTTCCTTCCTTCCTTCCTTTGTTCCTTCTCTGCAGCTTGCTGGTGTTCTCCCCCTGGACCCAGAGGTACTTCGGTGGCATAGGGAACCCTCTCCAGCCCTCTTTGCACGAGGTCAAGGAGGCTTCTTCCGAGCTGAGTGAACTGCTCTGCGACAATCTCCACATGGACCCCCTCAACTTCAGGGTGAGGCTGCTCCCCCGCCCCAAAGAGCTGCCTGGGGGGGGGGGGACTGGGGAGTGCCGTGTGTGTGTGTGTGTGTGTGTGTGTGTGTGTGTGTGTGTGTGTCACTCTGGGTGGCTTATAGGACATAAAACATTGTAGGACATTAGACATTTACTGTTACAGGGTTGCATTCAGATTTCAGTTAGTTTTTCATTTCCTTGACATCTGGTGGGAGGGCATTCCACAGGGCGGGCCAATAAGGCCCTCTGCCTGGTTTCCTGTAACCTCACCTCTCACAATGAGGGAACCGCCAAAAGGGTCGCCTTCAAAGGTAGCCCCACATGGGGGGCATTGCAGTAGTCCAAGCGGGAGATAACCAGAGCATGCACCACCCTGGCAAGACAGTCCGCAGGCAGGTAGGGTCTCATCCTGTCGACCAGATGGAGCTGGGAGACAGCTGCCCTGGAAACAGAAATGACCTGTGCCTCCATTGAAAGCTGTGAGTCCAGAATGACTCCCAGGCTGCGCACCTGGTCCTTCAGGGGCACAGTTGGCCCATTCAGGACCAGGGAGTCCCCCACACCTGCCCACCCACTGTCCCCCAAAAGAGTACTTTCTGTCTTGTCAGGATTCGACCTCAATCTGTTGAATCTGCTGTGGGATCTGTTGTGGGGAGAGGGTGACCCACACATGGGCCCCCTGGCAGAAGGAGTCACCCTCTCTTTTCTCTTCCAGCTCCTGGGCGACATCCTGTAGCAGGAACCCCCCCACCCCAATCATTCTGTTTGTATAAACTTCACACTCACACACTACATACGCCACATTTCTGTTATAAATTCATAACGCCACATTTCTGTTATAAATTCATAGAAAGTCAACCATACATTGGATTTGCACTGTTCCATTTTTATTTTACTCCATATGACAAGAACTAACAAAGGGGGTGACTTAGTCCTCGTCAGCCAAAATCCCTTCACTGTCTCAGCACATAAACAGGAGCCCTGCCCATGCCAACCCTGATGATCCCAGACAGAAGACAATCAAGATCACAAAGAACTTGCATATGGGAGTGGATTCAACATGGACTGAAACAAAGGACACTGATCAGATCTTCCCTCAGGGGGCAGGAAACTGCCAACTCCCCTTTGTCTCACTGGAAGTTCCTGGAAGTGACTCAGGGGGAGGGGGGAAGGGAGGAACCAGCCAGGTGACAAGACACTCAGGTTACCACCAACTCCTCCCTCAGCCCCTCCTTCCTGTAATGTATGCCTCCCTCAACCCCTCCTTTCTGTAATGTATGCATGATGTTTCTGGGGGTGGGCTAGACCTAGAGGAGGGAAATTTCAAAAGTTTTTATAAGAACTTGCACACTATTCTTCTGGGTCTTTCCTCTCTCCTGCATGTGAGGGGAATACCCTGTTGCAACAGTTCAATAAAGGCCAAGCCTACAGGCTGCTGTTTTGCTCCAAGTTATCCTGGTTGGTGTCTTTGTTTTGTCCAAGGGAGCCCTCGGATTTTTCCTGTAACAGTTTTGGCGACCGTACTCAGGGACACTTTGTTCTCCTGCAAAGGTGAGAGGAGAGATAGAGGGGATCGGGCGCCACTGGGCAACCTTAGCCCAGGGATCCTTCTTCCTCTCCCTGCCTCCTCTTTGCGGGCGGTAATCAATTGTCACCAAAAGCCCAACCAGGGGGAGCAAAGGCGAGGTCAAGCCGGCTAAAAAGAAAGGATCCCGGGATCTGCGGGGGACATCTTCGAACGTGAGTATGGTTTGAAGTAAAACACATTGGGAGGGGGGTGGAGAAGCAGTGTCCCCACGACAGCCAGACTTTCCTTCTTTCATTTCTGGCGTAGCCCCTCGGAGTCGGCTGGGTACGCTTTAACTCTGCCTTTTTCTACCCGTTTCTCCACTTCGGAAAGTGGCCAGGGAGATCGTGGAACTTTACTGTCTGGCGCTTACCTCTCGGAGTCGTCTGGGTACGCCAAAACCTTTCTCTTTCTCTCCCCTCAATTTCTTACGCGGAGTGTGTCCGGGGAAATTGTGGTACCTTTTACTGTTTTCCGGCGCTTACCCCTCGGAGTCGTCCGGGTACGCCTTAATCTACCTATCCTTTTCTCCCCCGTTTTCCGTCTTGGAATTGAGTCCGGGAAAGCGTGGCTCTTAGTTATTTCTCTGACGTTCCTCTCTCGGAGTCGTCCGGAGGCGCCCTTCAAAGGAAAATTCTCTCCCTATCCTTTTCTCCCCCGTTTTCCGTCTTGGAATTGAGTCCGGGAAAGCGCGGCTCTTTACTGTTTTTTTCTCTGACGTTCCCCTCTCGGAGTCGTCCAGGGGAGTCCATCCAAGCCTTTCTCTCCCTCTCTCCTGTCTCATCTATTATGCAAACAAAGCCGCCCCTGGCGGCTGGCGACCTTTGTTAGGGATGACCCGGGTACGTCAGAACGCAAGGTTGTTTGTTTCCTTTCCAAACCTTCATTTTCTCGGGCCTTAATCTGGCATTGCACTGTGCAAGCGTCCAGTAGGGGTTCCGAACTTAGTCTCAAAGGCTAGGCAGGAGGCTGTCGTGGAGGGTAGAGGGGGGAATTGGGGCCCCACACTAGGGTTAGTCTTGTAAGCAGCGCTGAGGTAAAGGAATTCCGGGTAGAGAGACCCGTGGTTTGAGGTTCCGGGTAGAGAGACCCGTGGTTTGAGGTTCCGGGCAGAGAGACCCGTGGTTTTGTTTCAGGTTCAGGTTTGAGATTTCCAGAAATTAATTCGTGGTTTATAGATAAGTAGGAATTGTGTTAGTCAAGGGTACTTTGAGTACTGAAAAGATCTTTTATCTGTCCCCCCTTTCTTTCCCATTGCCCCTCTTCCCTTGTGTGTGTGCGTCCACTCTTTCTGTCTTTAGCGTACTTCGTTAAGAAAAGAAAAAAAGCCTAAAATAACATATGAGAGAATGGGAGCTCACTAAACACCCTAACTGGACTCCTGGCAATAAAGCTTCCATGAAGCCTTTTTGCCCCAGAGAGGATTCTAATATGCCCCTCCAGCTTGTCATCTCCAATTGGAAAAAATAAAATAAAAATAAAAGGGCAAAATGGTCTTTCCAAGTACAAAGTACGAGACCATTGTAACTTTTAGTGGGTGACTTAGGCCCACCACCTGGAACCCAGGGCACAGTGGCCACCCCAGGGATCCTTCAACAAAATCAGGGTTTGAACCCTTAGGGAGAGCTGAACACATCAAATTTGTGGTGTTAAACTAGAACCTAAAGCTAGAACATGAAACCGTAAATTTAATGGTGCTCAGAAGGCAGTAGATATAATAACAGCCCAGCCTGAGAGCCCACACATTAGAGATCTTAGTTTCTATTGGAAAAAAAAAAAAAAGGATAAGAGATGTACTCAAAGATTTGGAAATATTTCAAGGGTTTGTATTTACATTGGCCTCGGCATCCACAGACTGTTCTTAAATGCACATAGTTTTTAAATTGCAAACTTGCTTCAAAAATTTTAAATCTAAGGAAGCCATGTTGGGCCTTATCAATCTTAAACAGGACAAAAAATAAATAAATTGAGAATGAAGTGTGCAAATGTTTATTTGAGAGAGGCTCCAAGGAGTCTTCCTCCAAGTAGCTTGAGTGAGGAGTATGATTTTAAGTTGATGGTAGATAATGTTATGTTGCAACGTTTGAGCTTATGAGTTTATATCTGTGTTCCAGTATTTTTCCCCAGTATTTTGAAATGTGCTGTGAAGGAACTAATGTTTCTGCTGCAAAAGCCTAGTAGAGCCAACTGCTCTCTCAAGCTAAAATGCAGTGTATGTATTTCATTAAGCGTCTGCCTATGAAAATGTGTTCTTTCTAAGAAAAATTGGTATTAAAATTGGTATTAAATGTAGAGGCTTCCATAGCCAGCAAAATTGTCTATCTGAGTCCAGTCCTGATATCAGTCTTCCTGGTCTTTTTTTCTTTTTTAAAAAAAAAATGCCCCTTTGTTTCATTCTGTCTCTTTCAGCGTTTTTTTTTTCCCTTCTCCTTCTTACTTCTGTGCCAGGTAAATTTACTCCCGAGTAAGCTTCCTTTAAAGGAAACTGCAAAGGGGAGGCATAGATTAGGCTTACTATTCCTCTGCAAATAGTCACTTTTGTATTCCTTTAAATCAAATCTATGGCTGTTTTAACTATGCTTTATAAGAGATCCTCTCCCTCTTAGGAAAAATGTTCACTTCAGTCTTCCTTTAAAGATAATTTCTCTAGGAACTTGAAGGAAGCAAACTCACTCAAACTATCTCAAGATCTGCTAAAACAGTTCTGTGTAAAAACAAAAAAAAATCCTTCCAGTAGCACCTTAAAGACCAACTAAGTCAGTTCTTGGTATGAGCTTTCATGTGCATGCACACTTCTTCAGACTTCTTTCTCTTTTTTGTTTACACTTCTTTCTCTTTTTTGTTTAAAAAAATCTAACCCTATTTTTTAAATCTACTCCTTACCCTTCATTTCCTTTATTCAAATGGTAATTTAGCCAAAGATTTCTATCATTTTCAATAGTATAAAAGGTTTGCTGAGACATGAACTCTGCACATGCACAGAGGCTAGATCAGCAACAAAGGGGGGAGAGAGATAGAGGAAGGAGGGGGAACTGTAGGGAGTGAGAGGAGCTTGGGCTGAACGGGAAAATTTATCCAAATTTCCTTATGTAAAAAAAAACTTGGAGCCACTAAGGGAAATCACCCTTAATGTCTCTTTTGCTCCAGGGGCTACGTAAGACAAAAGGTGTTAAGTAGTTTCAAATCTTAACATGATTAACATGCCAAATTCTTTTCACAGGTAAATATCAAAGCACCCCCCCCCAAGGGATTTAAATCACAGACTTTGTGTGCAGCATTTCCTGACAGGCTTCTCACATGAAATAATTTTTCCCTTTTAACAGGATATGTGAACCCCGATAACAAAGTGTTTGTCCCTTCTTTTCTCCCACAGCAACTTTCTTTCCTGTTCTGTGAAACAAGTCTGAATCCCTGCTATTGTGGCTTTGACACTTTTAAGTTACAAATAATCTTTTTGTTCCTCATAGGTCATTGTGTGTGTGTGTGTTTTATTATTTTAACCTTGTATTTTTTTACAGTTCCTTTGGAGACATGTCCATCACATATTGAAAGTCATTCTAAGCCCTTTTCCATTGTTTTCTCATTCTTTCGGTCCAGTAGTAATCTGTGGTTTTGATAATATTTCTGTATTATTTAATAATAATTCTTTTCTAAATCTGATGTCTTTGTGTCAAGTCTGTTTTCATCTGACTGGTAATCTAATTTTTGGCTTTCTTTTTTATTTTTAACCTTTGTTGTATTTTTTACATGTGGAGTAATTTTTTTAATAATATGAAAACAACAACAACAACAAAAAACTAAATGAAGGAAAGCAAACTGTTACGGCAAAAATCTGGGTGCGAGGCTACTCTGCCACCCAGCTCATCGGATCAAGTCCGTGGGTCCCTGCGGAGGAAAATGAGCTCAGCCGGAGACAGGAGCAAACTGCAGAAGATCCAAGTTTATTGCGCAACAGGTTCAAGGCGAGATTGAACAGTGAGAAAGGGGTGACATGAGTTTTTGAAACTCCCTCCATGTCCCAGAATACAGTGCAAAACACGTCATGAATACATCACAGAAAGGTGGGGTTACACAGATCAGCACTTCAGAAAGGTGGAGGGGTTACACAGATCAGCACTTCAGGAAGGTGGAGGGGTTACACAGATTAACATATGGAGGAGGGAGGGGGGAATATGCAGAGCTGGAGATATGCACAGATAAACACTTCCTGGGGATGAGAAAACAATGGTCTCAAATATGCATAGCCTGCCACCTGACATTGCCTGGAGGAAAGGCTGATCAGAGATTTGAACGGATTAGGGTCTTGACACCTTGAGGGATTATGGAGGACAGGGGAGGGGTGATGGAGTCCTAGGGAAATTGAGCAGATATATTGTAGCGAAGAAGGTGAATAAGACATGCCCCCCCCCTTCCGTAACAGTCCCCCATTTGGAGATAGATTTGCATTAAAGTTCTGTAAGAACTTGCAAATCTTTTCTCTGCACCCTAAATCTCGGTGAAGGTAGGGGTGCCGTGTGAGTGGGAATAGGCCCTAATGGAAAAGGAGGTGGGTTGAGCAGGGCAACAAAGGAGGGAGCAACACGGACCAATACAATGTATGTTTATGTTATATAGATATGCACTAAATAATAACTTTGTATCTATCGTACTAGATGTGTGGGTTTGTGCAAACCTGAAGGGGACTTGCAAATCATGCCTCTTAAGGCCATTTGCAAGTATAGTAGTGCAGATAGCTGGATATAGGATATCGCATAAAAGGACACCTGTTGTATTTTGTTCAATAGTGGTCTATGCTTTACATTTAGCAGGAAGGTCCACTACTGACTGGGAAAAAAATGCAGTTTGCTTTGTCCCCCGCCATTTTTGTGTTCTCAGGTGTCAAGGTAGCTTTTCTGTGGTCTCACAGTAGTGGCAATCCCTGGTGAATCCACTTAGGGCTTTCATATTAACCATGTTGCCTGGCACTCACCACAGCTGGCACAGGTTTGGACACGTCCTGAGGGAAATGTCCTTGCCTTGGCTTCCTATGGGGTTTTATTATTGGTCTTGCAGTCATGGGAAGTTGCTCACTTGCACTTTAAGGACCAAAAGCTAATTGCAGCCTGGATACACTTGCCCAATTCAAACTGAGTCCAATTTGAATTTATCTTGCCCCATGGTTCTCAACTTTTCAACCAATCTATTAAAGCAAAACCATTCTTAAGGGGCATTTCTCCAAATAAGTCAATTTAACTCTATAAGGGATTATTCCGGCTAAACCAAAGCATATACACCGTCCTGAAGCTTCTCCTTGGTAAAGTGAGTTTTAGCACATTTTAAAATGGGTAGGGAAGTTGGCAGAGTGCCAGGTGAAACAACGAAATATGGTTATAAATTTATCTAAGTCTAAAACATTGGACTACATAATAGCCTGATCTGTTAAAAGGCATAAAATGTATGAGGATCCTCCACTGGGGTGTAAGGAGTAAGAAATTAGACATAAAACACTTACACACAAAAAATAGCCACAAAATAGCCCCCCCATTTGTGGAAATGACACACTGTCAGACACATTTCAACATTCCTACGTAATAACACATAATACAAAACAAACTAATTAAATATCAGTTGCATATCTTGAGACAATTGGGATATTTTATGTATCTTGAGGTTCAAAAGTCAGGAAATGTCCTTGTAATTCAAGTCCACCCCCCTTTGTCAGCCCCACTCCCCCCGCAGTCTATATCCTTTGAAAGAGATAGCTGTGGCCACTTTGAAACTTTTGTGTCTTCTGTTGTGGTGGCGAAGCCTTTCATTGGAACTGTAGTAACACACTTGTAGAAGTGATATCCTGTAAGGGCAGGGTGGACTTAAAAGACACAGTTAAAATAATAATAAAACACACACACACACACACACACACACACACAATGACCTATGAGGAACCAAAATAAATAAATGCTAAGACACAGAATTTTAAGAAGTCTGAAGTAACAATGAAAATAAAAGAGTGTTTCTTGATGTGACAACATCGGCTAGAATGTTAATAGCAAAATACTGGAAAATGACTTAATGGCAATTTAAAGTTGTGCAAGTACCTTGAACTAGCCAAAATGACAGAATTAATAAGAAATGCTCAGGCAAAAGGTAAACAAATACCATTCCACAAACAATGTTTGGTGATGCTTCGATTAATTTCATAGACATCATGGAAAAACGGATTAAATAAATGGAAACAGATTATTTGTAACTTTAAAAGTGTCAAAGCCACGAAGAGATGGAAGTCACTAATACAGCAGGGATTTCACAGAACAGAAAGAAAGTTAATACAGCAGGGATTTCACAGAACAGAAAGAAAGTTGTTGTGGGAGAAAAAGGGACAAACACTTTGTTATCGGGGTTCACATATCCTGTTAAAAGGGAAAATTATTTCATGTGAGAAGCCTGTCAGGAAATGCTGTTCCTAAAATGCACACAAAGTAAGTCTGTGATTTAAATCCCATTGAGAGGTGGAATTCTTTGATATTTACCTGTGAAAAGAATTTGGCATGTTAAGATTTCAAACTTGGGACACATTAAGGGTGATTTCTCTCAATGGTTCCAAGTTTTACATAAACCTCCTCTCCCCCCCTCTACAGTTCCCCCTCCTTCCTCTCTCTCTCTCTCCTTTTCCTATCTTTTTTTTTTTTTTTAAGCTGATCTAGTCTCTGTGCATGTGCGGAGTTCATGTCTCAGCAAATCTTTTTTACTATTGAAATGTTGCATCTTTTGGCAAAATTAGAATTTGAATAAGGGAAGAGTAAGGAGAAGATTTTAAAAGAGGGTTAGATTTAAAACAAAAAAGAGAAACTCAGCAATTGAAGTATTCACCAACAAAAGCTAGTAATTTCAGCCCAAGCAAAGAGACTGCTTCCTTTATGTACAGTAAAGGGCTAATATCCCTCTGGCCATTCGCGGAACAATGCCACGCCCTTATATATGGGAAAAAAAATGGCCAGAGAGTCAGAATTCATAGGATTTATTTTATATATATATATATTTATATTTTTAACATTCTAAGTTTTTGGCCTTACCATTTGCAGACAAAAATTTTCCTGCCCCTTTATTTACAGGATTGGTCAAGGCCCATATGTATTTGTCTGATTTTTAAATAGTAGACAAAATGATAAACACTGTAATCACTCAAATGCTTGATATTACCAGTTGTGCTTCAAAACATCACAGCTTCACCTCTCACCTTTTTAAAACTAAAGAGCAAAGCTAGGCTGAATTTCAACTCCATCACCACACCAGAATTTAAGAATTACCCTGCAATGCTTGCGGACACATGTCCTTCCACACAGCCACAAATTGGGAGGGTTGAAAGGGACCCTGGGGTCATCTAGTCCAACCCTCCAAAATAAAGGGTTCACAGCAAGATTTCACAGCAAGATTTGTACTACACACACATTCTTATGTATACAGGCACTACTGGGGAAGAGAGCACAATCAGTGCTCCTATCATGTACTAAGGAAGAGGAAAATAAAAATTCCCAACTTTATACAGAACCCTTTAGCAGATCTTGAGATTAGTTTGAGTGAGTTTGCTTCCTTTAAGTTCCTAGAGAAATTATCTTTAAAGGAAGATTGAAGTGAACATTTTTCCTAAGAGGGAGAGGATCTCTTATAAAGGATAGTTAAAACAGCCATAGATTTGATTTAAAGGGAATACAAAAGTGACAATTTTCCCTGAATTTGCAGAGGAATAGTAAACTTAATCTGAATTTGCAGAGGAATGCAGAGGAATAGTAAGCCTAATCTATGCCCCCCCCCTTTTGCAGTTTCCTTTAAAGGAAGCTTACTCGGAAGTAAATTTACCTGGCACAGAAGAAGAGAGAAAGAAAAAAAACCTGAAAGAGACAGAATGAAACAGGGGGGGGGGCATTTTCTAAGAAAAGAGGCCTGATATCAGGAGCCTTACAATAACTCTTCTGTCCAACCAAATCAAAGTTAAAACTGGACTCAGATATTTTCTTAGAAGGAAGACCATACTTTCATAGGCATGTGCTTCATGAAATAAATACACTGCATTTTAGCTTGAGAGAGCAGTTCTGCTCACCTACACTTTTGCAGCAGAAACATCTAATTCACATTAGAAACATTCACATTCCAAAATAGACTGTAGACTCACGATCTGAAAAGTTGCGGCAAAGCAAGAGGTGGGGTAAACATTTGCACCCTTCATTCTCATTTTGTCTTATTTAGGACTGATAAGGTCCAGCATGGCTTCCTTAGATTTAAAATTTTGAAGCAAGCTTGCAGTTTAAACTATGCGCACTTAAGAAAGGCAGTCTGTCAGAGACAGAAGGAACAGACAACACACATAACAGACAACATGTAAACACACATATTCTCATATATGTATTAACACACAACACACATAACAGACAACATGTAAACACACATATTCTCATCCTTTAGTTGGTTATTGCAAGGAGTTGGGCTGCTTCCTTTAGCTTCATTAAGTGAAATTAGTAGGAAGGTCCCACATGGTTTTAAGAGCCTCCTTGCCTCTTCAAACACCACCAGTTAACCAGCCGGCCAACGCAATTCGGGCTTGGCGGAGGCGGTGCTGGCGGGCCAGATTTCAGAACAGAGGTTCTCTAATTTTGCTTCGATAATAATTTGTGGCCAGGAATCGTCTTCCAATACGTGATGACAAATTGGAGAGGAGAGTCAGGGTCCTTCTGAGACTGAGATGGCTTTCTAGAAGCCTTCTTCCCAGAGTGAGCCCGCTTGCGTTTGGAAGCCTGGGTACCCATTTTATGTTTTACGCGTGTCTAGACAGAAAGAGGGAAGAGAAAGGGCAGTAAGGATTGGTATATCCAGGAGATTGATATACTTAATACGGGATTTATAGTAAAGAGGGGTCTTTAGTCGCTTGGCAACTTCCTTAGAGGGTTTTTAAAGAGCTCTAGCTATCCGGTATTTCCTTCCTATTTCCTTAGTCAATAACCTGGGGTCCTTTTCCACTCTGCCGATCCCGCCCAATTCCTCATGGGCTATCCCTCCTGGCAACCTCCTACCTATCGTCAATCTCAGGAAAAGGGGTCCTACTGAACGCCCGCGCCGTGCGGTGCCAGATCGGGTGATCCCTGGATAGAGTTTCGAACCGAAAATCCCCCTTGCTTTTGGAAGCGGGCTCACGCACGATACACGTGTTACGTGGCACCGACCAGTGCGGCTGGGATTGGATAGAAAGCAAGACCACTTCCTGCCCCCTAGGAAGGACGCTCGGGAAGTTCGGAAAAAGAACTCCAACCCCTTGCTTTCAACTGGGATACCCGTTGCGGAGAGTCGGCTATCTTTCAAGTCGGGTCTCTCCGTCTTACTTTCGGACTCCCAATTGGTGCGGCTGGCTGGAGGGCTTTTAGAGAAAGAGATAGAGCTCAGAACCCCCCTTTCGGGTCGAGCAGCAGTCCACGGTCTCTCTCACCAATTGGACCAAGAGACAGGCGAGAAGGAGCGATAGAGAGGAGGGCAGAGAATTCAGTTGCCAGGAGATTTCCACCCCTTTCCCACCAGTGCACTGGATTTTTCCTTTTCCTTATACTCACGTGTCTTCTATGATGATAAGCCGGCTGGATCCCTCTTTGCTCCCCGGCTGAACTCCTGGGGCTTTCGATTACCGCCCGGAAGATGGCCGGGGGTCCAAAGGATCTTCCCAGGCAAAATGGCCTGGTGCCGGCTGAAGATTTCGGGGGCCCCGGTCAGCAACGTGGGAGAACCGCATGCCCCACGTTGGGCGCCAACTGTTACGGCAAAAATCTGGGTGCGAGGCTACTCTGCCACCCAGCTCATCGGACCAAGTCCGTGGGTCCCTGCGGAGGAAAATGAGCTCAGCCGGAGACAGGAGCAAACTGCAGAAGATCCAAGTTTATTGCGCAACAGGTTCAAGGCGAGATTGAACAGTGAGAAAGGGGTGACATGAGTTTTTGAAACTCCCTCCATGTCCCAGAATACAGTGCAAAACACGTCATGAATACATCACAGAAAGGTGGGGTTACACAGATCAGCACTTCAGAAAGGTGGAGGGGTTACACAGATCAGCACTTCAGGAAGGTGGAGGGGTTACACAGATTAACATATGGAGGAGGGAGGGGGGAATATGCAGAGCTGGAGATATGCACAGATAAACACTTCCTGGGGATGAGAAAACAATGGTCTCAAATATGCATAGCCTGCCACCTGACATTGCCTGGAGGAAAGGCTGATCAGAGATTTGAACGGATTAGGGTCTTGACACCTTGAGGGATTATGGAGGACAGGGGAGGGGTGATGGAGTCCTAGGGAAATTGAGCAGATATATTGTAGCGAAGAAGGTGAATAAGACATGCCCCCCCCTTCCGTAACACAAACAAACTTAGCAGATAATAACAGTAATTATATGGAAATGTGATAATAATATTAAAATGAGTAAAATGCTTAACATGCTAAGATTTTATTATTTGCAGCTAATAACTCAAGGAGATTTTCTTGGGGAGGGGGTTTTTGCTCCTCCCTTTTCTAACTGTCTTTTAAAGTCCCTTAAAAAACCCTAACCCCTTACAGGATATCACTTCTACAGATGTGCAATGATGAAAAAAAAAGCAGCAACAACCCCTCAACTCAGTTCTTCGCCATCACAAGACCTGCAACAACAGACACCAGAGTTTTCAAAGTGGCCACAGTTATCTCTTTCCAAGGATATAGACTGCTGGGGGAGTGGGGCTGACAAAGGGGGGAGGAGTTGAATTGCAAGGACATTTTCTGACTTTTGAACCTCAAGATACATGCGTAAAAATATCCCAATTGTCTCAAGATATGCAACTGATATTTAATTAGTTTGTTTTGTATTATGTGTTATTATGTAGGAATGTTGAAATGTGTCTGACAGTGTGTTATTTCCACAAAAGGGGGAATTGGGGCTATTTTTGTGGCTATTTTTTGTGTGTAATTGTTTTTATGTTTAATGTCTTATTCCTTACACCCCAGTGGAGGATTCTCATACATTTTATGCTTTTTAACAGATCAGGCTATTATGTAGTCCAATGTTTAGAATTAGGTAAATTTATAACCACATTTAGTTGTTTCACCTGGCACTCTGCCAACTTCCCTACCCATTTTAAAAATCTGCTAAAACTCACTTTACCAAGGAGAAGCTTCTAAGATACATGAAGGTGGATATGCTTTGGTTTAGCAGGAATGATCCCTTATAGAGTTAAATTGACTTATTTGGACAAGTGCCCTTTTAAGAATGGTTTTCTTTTAACAGATTGGTTTGAAAAGTTGAGAACCATGGGGCAAGATAAATTCAAATTGGACTCAGTTTGAATTGGGCAAGTGTATCCAGGCTGCAAGTAGCTTTTTGGTCCTTAAAGTGCAAGTGAGCAACTTCCCATGACTGCAAGACGATAGCCAGTAATAATAAAATCCCATAGAATGGCCAGGCAAGGACATTTCTCTCCTGACGTGCCCAAACCTGTGCCAGCTGGGGTGAGTGCCAGGCAACATGGTTAATATGAAAGCCCTAAGTGGATTCACCAGGGATTGCTACTGCTGTTACACCAGGCCGGTGTGAGACCACAGAAGAACTACTTTGACACCTGAGAACACAAAAATGTGGGGGGCAAAGCAAACTGCATTTTTCAGTCATTAGTGGACCTTCCTGCTAAATGTAAAGCATACGCCACTATTGAGAAAATATTTATTCCAAGGTGCTAAAATACCACAAGTAACTGAGCAACAAAATTTTAATTTTACGTGATATCCTATGTCTAACTATGTGCACTGTTACACTGTTATATTTCTATACAAATATCCTTAAGAAGCATGACATCCAAGTCCCTTTCAAGTTCACATGGACACACGCATCTGGTCAAAACAAAATAAAAAAATTCCTTCCAGTAGCACCTTAAAGACCAACTGAGTTAGTTCTAGGTATGAGCTTTCGTGTGCATGCACACTTCTTCAGATACACTGAAACAGAAGTCACCAGACCTTTCTATATAGTGAGAAGGTGGGGAGGGGTATTACTCAGAAGGGTGGTGGGAATGGGTGATTGGCAGATAGCTGCGATGAGCCTGTTGACGACTCTTAACGACTGCAATAGGTCTAACAGGAAAAAGCAAGGGGTGAGAAGGTGAAAAATGGCTCTCCCAGGACATTCTATACAAGATCTCAAAGTAGCTGTTCTATTACAAAGGAATTTCAGAAATAGACTGGAAAGAGAAGCTGCTGAATTGCAACTTATCACCAAACTTAAAACTATGGAGAGACCTGGTTTGAACAAAGACATTGGATTCTTATCTCATTATACATGACAAAGCCATTTTTCACCTTCTCACCCCTTGCTTTTTCCTGTTAGACCTATTGCAGTCGTTAAGAGTCGTCAACAGGCTCATCGCAGCTATCTGCCAATCACCCATTCCCACCACCCTTCTGAGTAATACCCCTCCCCACCTTCTCACTATATAGAAAGGTCTGGTGACTTCTGTTTCAGTGTATCTGAAGAAGTGTGCATGCACACGAAAGCTCATACCTAGAACTAACTCAGTTGGTCTTTAAGGTGCTACTGGAAGGAATTTTTTTATTTTGTTTTGACCATGGCAGACCAACACGGCTACCTATCTGTAACACGCATCTGGGACAGAGAATAGCAGGTTAATATTTACCACTTTAAATTGTGCGGAGAAAAGGATTGCAAAGTAACCACCTTTGCAATCTTATCTCCGAAGGGGGGAACTGTAGCAGGAACCCCCCCACCCCAATCATTCTGTTTGTATAAACTTCACACTCACACACTACATACGCCACATTTCTGTTATAAATTCATAATGCCACATTTCTGTTATAAATTCATAGAAAGTCAACCATACATTGGATTTGCACTGTTCCATTTTTATTTTATTCCATATGACAAGAACTAACAAAGGGGGGTGACTTAGTCCTGGTCAGCCATAATCCCTTCACTGTCTCAGCACATAAACAGGAGCCCTGCCCATGCCAACCCTGATGATCCCAGACAGAAGACAATCAAGATCACAAAGAACTTGCATATGGGAGTGGATTCAACATGGACTGAAACAAAAGACACTGATCAGATCTTCCCTCAGGGGGCAGGAAACTGCCAACTCCCCTTTGTCTCACTGGAAGTTCCTGGAAGTGACTCAGGGGGAGGGGGGAAGGGAGGAACCAGCCAGGTGACAAGACACTCAGGTTACCACCAACTCCTCCCTCAGCCCCTCCTTCCTGTAATGTATGCCTCCCTCAACCCCTCCTTTCTGTAATGTATGCATGATGTTTCTGGGGGTGGGCTAGACCTAGAGGAGGGGAATTTCAAAAGTTTTTATAAGACCTTGCACACTATTCTTCTGGGTCTTTCCTCTCTCCTGCACGTGAGGGGAATACCCTGTTGCAACAGTTCAATAAAGGCCAAGCCTACAGGCTGCTGTTTTGCTCCAAGTTATCCTGGTTGGTGTCTTTGTTTTGTCCAAGGGAGCCCTCGGATTTTTCCTGTAACAATCCTCATCATCATCCAGGTACCCCCCTTTAGACAAAAATTCACCCCTGCTTGCCACCATGCCTTCCACAAGCTGGTCGGGGTGGTGGCTCATGCGCTGGCCTGCCGGTCCCACTGAGACACCCCCAGGGAGAAGCGGCCGCCTCCTGCTGGTCTCCCCTTCCAGCCCCCATGTGACGCTTGACCCTCTAATAAAACCTCCCTCTGCAATCTGACCTGGTTTCCTGTGTCTCCTTCTCTGGGACAGAGGGAGGGGACAGGCCTGGGGGTGGGGGGTTAGTTGGGGGGGGCGTGGAAAGGGGTGGTTCTGTCGCTCAAGAGGAACTCTTGAGCACCAGTGGGGGGGGGGCTTCACGGCTCTGTGGCACTTTGCCCCCCTCCCTGAAGCTTGAGTGCTTTCAGAGCCAGAGACCCCTGCTGTGTCCCCAAATCCTTTATCCCCAAAATTCCTGGCAACGTCCCCCCCCACAGATGCTCCCAAGGCCCCACTGGTTTAATTGGCTGTCTCCCCACCCATTTCTTGGCATTTGCCCCTGGTCTGTTGCCCTCTCTGTGATTCCTTCTGTGGAGAAATTGGGGGGAGAGATTCAGAGGGGGATGCGGACCCTTCCCCTGCTCTGGATTCCATCCCCCAGAATAAGGGGTGCGGGTACCAACATGGCCACCCAGGGAGACCCCCCAAGGGCCACTCCCCCCCGCAATACCCCTCCCTGCCTCTTTCCAGATGGGTGTCGGGGACGGAGCTGCCTCTTAATCGGCAGAGAGAGGGGGGAATTCATTTCGTTTTATCCATTTATTTCTTCATTAAATTTGTGGGTTCACAGGATGAAATTACGATATAAAAACACAAAACACATAATCAAATAAAAACAAATACAAACCAATAAACACCCCCGCTAACATATTTCACACCCATAATAACATCAAAGGAATTTATCACCTTCATTGGAATTTCAAACAAAGCGATCCAAAATAAAACGCATTGTGGGCAGCGAACCTGGGAAGTCGCCCTTTGGGGGTCCCAGGCGGAGGTCTATGGGGGTATGGGGCAGGTCTCCCCTAATCTTCCGAGGGTATTGAAAGGGCATGATCTACAGCCGTCTATTTTGATGATGATGATGAAGAAGAAGACAGCACGCAGACCTAGTGGTGGGAGGAAAAAATCCTTAAATAAGAGACACAGGGGAATGATTAATGGACTTCAATGTCTGTACACTAATGCCAAAGCATGGAAATAAACAAGATGAGCTTGAGCTCTTGGTACAGCAAACTAAATATGACATAATAGGCATCACTGAAACCTGGTGGGATAAGTCCCACGATTGGAATGTAATAATGGAGGGATACAATCTATTTCAGAGAAACAGACCAGACAAGAAAGGAGGAGGAGTGGCGTTATATGTCAGGGATGTGTATACCTGTGAAGAGATCCAAGATTTAGAACCTCAAAGCCAAAGTGAGAGCATTTGGGTCAAAATTAAGGGAGAGAAGAATAACAGTGACCTCATTGTGGGAGTTTACTATAGATCCCCAAGCCAAACGGAGGACATAGATGATGCCTTCCTGGAACAGATGGCCAAGCATGCAAAAGGAAGGGAGATAGTAGTAATGGGGGACTTCAATTACCCGGATATTTGTTGGATGTCAAACTCAGCCAAGAGCATAAGGTCAAACAGATTCCTCACTGGCCTTGCAGACAACTTCGTTGTCCAGAAAGTGGGAGAAGCAACAAGAGGAACAGCCATTTTGAATCTGGTCCTAACCAATGTTGATGACCTGGTTAGTGGGGTAGAAGTGGAAGGATCATTAGGCACGAGTGATCATGCTCTTCTGAAGTTTACTATACAGCGGAAAGGAGCAGCCAAGCATACTAGGACTCAATTTCTTGACTTTAAGAAAGCCGACTTCATAAAACTTAGGGAAGTGCTGGTTGAGATCCCATGGACAGTAATACTAAAAGGAAAGGGAGTTCATGATGGCTGGGAGTTTGTTAAGAGGGAGATAGTAAAAGCACAACTTCAGGCAATACCAATGAGACGGAAACATGGAAGGTGCCTAAAGAAGCCAGCGTGGCTATCTAAAGAACTCATTATACATGACATTATAATCTCATTATACATGACAAAGTATAATCTCATTATACATGACAAAGCCATTTTTCACCTTGTCACCCCTTGCTTTTTCCTGTAAGACCTATTGCAGTCGTTAAGAGTCGTCAACAGGCTCATCACAGCTATCTGCCAATCACCCAATCCCACCACCCTTCTGAGTAATACCCCTCCTCACCTTCTCACTATATAGAAGGGTCTGGAAACTTCTGTTTCAGTGTATCTGAAGAAGTGTGCATGCACACGAAAGCTCATACCAAGAACTAACTTAGTTGGTCTTTAAGGTGCTACTGGAAGGAATTTTTTTATTTTGTTTTGACTATGGCAGACCAACACGGCTACCTATCTGTAAAGAACTTTTAACTGAGTTAAGATTAAAGAAGGATGTGTACAAAAAATGGAAAAGGGGGGAAACCACCAAAGAGGAATTCAAACAAATAGCCAGCACGTGTAGACACAAAGTCAGAAAAGCTAAAGCACAGAATGAACTCAGGCTTGCTAGAGAGGTTAAAAGCAACAAAAAAGGCTTTTATGGGTATGTTCGTAGCAAAAGGAAGAACAAAGAAACAGTGGGGTCACTCAGAGGAGAAGATGGTGAAATGCAAACAGGGGACACAGAAAGGGCTGAACTCCTCAATGCCTTCTTTGCCTCAGTCTTCTCCGATAAAGAAAACAATGCCCGACCTGAAGAATTTGGAGCAAATGATTCAGCAGAGGAAACACGGCCCAGAATAACTAAGGAGATAGTACAAGAATACTTGGCTAGTTTAGATGTATTCAAGTCTCCAGGGCCAGATGAACTGTATCCAAGAGTATTAAAAGAACTGGCAGATGTGATCTCAGAACCACTGGCTGTCATCTTTGAGAATTCCTGGAGAACAAGCGAAGTCCCGGCAGACTGGAGGAGGGCAAATGTTGTCCCTATTTTCAAAAAGGGTAAAAGAGAGGACCCAAATAATTACCGCCCAGTCAGTCTGACATCAATCCCAGGGAAGATTCTGGAGCAGATCATTAAGCAAACAGTCTGTGAGCACCTAGAAAGGAATGCTGTGATCACCAATAGTCAGCATGGATTTCTGAAAAGTAAGTCATGTCAGACTAACCTGATCTCGTTTTTTGACAGAATTACAAGCCTGGTAGATGAAGGGAACGCAGTGGATGTAGCCTCCCTTGATTTCAGCAAGGCATTTGACAAGTTGCCCCATGATATTCTTGTAAAGAAGCTGGTAAAATGCGGTCTTGACTATGCTACCACTCAGTGGATTTGTAACTGGCTGACTGACCGAACCCAAAGGGTGCTCATCAATGGTTCCTCTTCATCCTGGAGAAGAGTGACTAGTGGGGTGCCACAGGGTTCTGTCTTGGGCCCGGTCTTATTCAACATCTTTATCAACGACTTGGTTGATGGACTCAAGGGCATCCTGATCCAATTTGCAGATGACACCAAACTGGGAGGGGTGGCTAACACCCCAGAGGACAGGATCACACTTCAAAACGACCTTGACAGATCAGAGAACTGGGCCAAAACAAACAAGATGAATTTTAACAGGGAGAAATGTAAAGGATTGCACTTGGGCAAAAATAATGAGAGGCACAAATACAAGATGGGTGACACCTGGCTTGAGAGCAGTACATGTGAAAAGGATCTAGGAGTCTTGGTGGACCACAAACTTGACATGAGCCAAAAGTGTGACGCGGCAGCTAAAAAAGCCAATGCAATTCTGGGCTGCATCAATAGGAGTATAGCATCTAGATCAAGGGAAGTAATAGTGCCACTGTATTCTGCTCTGGTCAGACCTCACCTGGAGTACTGTGTCCAGTTCTGGGCACCACAGTTCAAGAAGGACACTGACAAACTGGAAGGTGTCCAGAGGAGGGCAACCCAAATGGTCAAAGGCCTGGAAACGATGCCTTATGAGGAACGGCTAAGGGAGCTGGGCATGTTTAGCCTGGAGAAGAGGAGGTTAAGGGGTGATATGATAGCCATGTTCAAATATATAAAAGGATGTCACATAGAGGAGGGAGAAAGGTTGTTTTCTGCTGCTCCAGAGAAGCAGACACGGAACAATGGTTCCAAACTACAAGAAAGAAGATTCCACCTAAACATTAGGAAGAACTTCCTGACAGTAAGAGCTGTTTGACAGTGGAATTTGCTGCCAAGGAGTGTGGTGGAGTCTCCTTCTTTGGAGGTCTTTAAGCAGAGGCTTGATGGTGTTTCCTGCTTGGCAGGGGGTTGGACTCGATGGCCCTTGTGGTCTCTTCCAACTCTATGATTCTATGATTCTATGATTCTATTCTATGAGGATAATTGAGCCCACTGAGGATAATTAACTGCACTTACAGATGATGATTATTATTTGACCATGTATCAATTGAGGGCCCTTGGAATGTAGGACAGGACTCTGCCCCAGGGAGCTCACATTCAGGTTTGACAGCGTGGGGAGAGAACAGCAGAGGGAGAGTTGGAAGCGGCAGGGGTAGGAAGAGAGGGAGGTTAAACAAGGGCAGGGATTGGGAGCCCACTGCCTGCCAATGGGAAGCAGAGTCAGACCACATCCGGAAGACCTCAGGTTCCCCATCCCTGAGCAAGAGCTTAGCTCAGAATATGGGCTTTGAAGCAGAACAGGTGTACAAAAGGGGGCAGGAGCGAAGACAGAATTGAGGACTTCTAAAGTGACCCAAAGTCATACAACCAGAAAAGTTGAGGCCACAGGCAGGTGTTTCTCAGGAGAAAGATGATTCTGCGCCCCTTGAAAGGTCACCTGAATCAGTCTGGGCTAATACACACGATCAAATTTTATTGGCATGAGAATAGTTTAACAAACGATTGCAGAATTCTGGGGACATGAAGGTCTAGAATGTCTGCTGAAACTTCTCTTGGAAATTCCTATTTCTCCCTCACAGAACTCCATTTCCCAGAGTTCCTTAAGATTGGGAATGAGAAAAGTCAGAGCCTTCTGGGTCAGGCCAAAGGGGACCCATTGAGTCCAGGATCCTCTTCTGCCAATGGCCAACTATGGACCCCAATGGGCAAGCAGGATTGGAGCCCCAGAGCCTCTCCCTTGATGCCGTTTCCTGCAAGTGGGATCCAGAAGCATCGCTGCCTCTGATGGTGGAGGGAGAGCAGAGCCAGCCGGACTAGGAGCCATTAGAGCTTCTCCTCCATGAATCTGTCTAGTCCTTCTTTCAGGCCACCCAGGTTGACATCTGACGTCTTTCCACAGGGAGGGAGCCACTGCCAAGAAGGCCCTTTGCCTGGTACCCTGTAGCTGAATCACCGGAGGAGGAGGACCTCAGTGTCTGGGCTGAGCGATGGGGGTGGAGACGCTCCTTTGGGGCATCCTTCAGATGTCTTCTAAAGCCTTTATACTTGCTTGTCTCCTTGGCACAGGCGTGGCATTACTCCATACCCTCCAGAATTTCTCAGAGGAAAACAGGGATGTCTTAAGGAAAATCACAGCATTCTTTGAACAAATCAGAAACCAGGTCGGCTTCTGTAAATCCGGGAGGAGGAGCTTTGGCCCAGGGTATAAAAGGCTCCAGCCCTGGAAGCAGCTCCAGCTCAGCCTAGAAGGTATTCTCCAGCAGCCGAGAGAAGCTCCCAGCCCACAGCCAGCCATCATGACCGAGATGCAGATAATCACCACTTTCGGGATAAGAATGGGTGCGACCGTCTTTGGTGTGGTTGAATCCATTCGCATGTAAGGCCAGGGGTGGTTGCCTCTCTAAGCAGGTTGGGCAGGTGCTCCTCTTTCCACTTGGATAATAACCCTCCATGCCTCTCCCTTTTTCCTTCCTTCCTTCATTTGTTCCTTCTCTGCAGGCTGCTGGCCGATGTAACCCTTATGCAAGAGGATCTTCTCTTTCTTCGGGAACCTCCCCAGCCCGCCCTCTCATTAGGATCCTCTCCAGCCCTCCTTGCACGAGGTCCAGGAGGCTTTTTCCGAGCTGCGTGAAATGCTCTGCGACAAGCTCCACATGGACCCCCTCAACTTCAGGGTGAGGCTGCTCTGCTCCCCCGCCCCAAGGGGCTGCCTGGCGGGGGGGGGGGGACTGGGGTTGCCGTGTGTGTGTGTGTGTGTGTGTGTGTGTGTGTGTGTGTCACTCTGGGTGGCTCACAGGACATAAAACATTGTAAGACATTAGACATTTCCTGATACAGAGTTGCCTTCAGATTTCAGTTAGTTGTTTATTTCCTTGACATCTGGTGGGAGGGCATTCCACAGGGCAGGGGCCACTACCAAGAAGGCCCTCTGCCTGCTTCCCTGTAACCTCACCTCTCACACTGAGGGAACTGCCAGAAGGGAGCTGGACCTCAGAGTCTGGGCTGAACAATGGGGGTGGAGACCCTCCTTTGGGTATACAGGGCTGAGGCCTTTTAGGGCTTTCAAGGTCAGCACCAAAACTTTAAATTGTGCTCGGCGATCTTAGCAGCCACTGCCAGTCACCAGTCTAGCTGCCGCATTCTGGATTAGTTGCAGTTTCCACGTCACCTTCAAAGGTAGTCCCACATGGGGGGCATTGCAGTAGTCCAAGCGGGAGATAACTAGAGCATGCACCACTCTGGCGAGACAGTCTGCGGGCAGGTAGGGTCTCATCCTGTGGACCAGATGGAGCTGGGAGACAGCTGCCCTGGAAACAGAAATGACCTGTGCCTCCATGGACAGCTGTGAGTCCAAAATGACTCCCAGGCTGCGCACCTGGTCCTTCAGAGGCACAGTTACCCCATTCAGGACCAGGGAGTCCTCCACACCTGTCTATCCCTGTCCCCCAAGAACACTTCTCCCAATGGCCAACTATGGACCCCAATGGGCAAGCAGGATTGAAGCCCCAGAGCCTCTCCCTTGATGCCGTTTCCTGCAAGTGGTATCCAGAAGCATCGCTGCCTCTGATGGTGGGGGGGAGAGCAGAGCCAGCCGGACTAGGAGCCATTAGAGCTTCTCCTCCATGAATCTGCCTAGTCCGTCTTTCAGGCCACCCAGGTTGACATCTGATGTCTTTCCACAGGGAGGGAGCCACTGCCAAGAAGGCCCTTTGCCTTGTACCCTGTAGCTGAATCACCGGAGGAGGAGGACCTCAGTGTCTGGTCCGAGCGATGGGGGTGGAGACGCTCCTTTGGGGCTGCCTTCAGATGTCTTCTAAAGCCTTTATACTTGCTTGTCTCCTTGGCACATGCGTGGCATTACTCCATACCCTCCAGGATTTCTCAGGGGAAAAAAGGGATGTCATAAAGAAAATCACAGCATTCTTAGATCAAATCAGAAACCAGGTCGGCTTCTGTAAATCTGGGAGGAGGAGCTTTGGCCCAGGGTATAAAAGGCTCCAGCCCTGGAAGAAGCTCCAGCTCAGCCCAGAAGGTTTTCTCCAGCAGCCGAGAGAAGCTCCCAGCCCACAGCCAGCCATCATGACCGATATCATCACCGCTATTTGGATGAGAATGGATGTGGCCGTCATTGGTGCGGACGCCCTTGGAAGGTAAGGCCAGGGGTTGTTGCCTCTCTAAGCAGCTTGGGCAGGTGCTCCTCTTTCCACCTGGATAATAACCATCCATGCCTCTCCCTTTTTCCTTCCTTCCTTCCTTCCTTCCTTCCTTCTTTGCAGCCTGCTGGTGGTCTACCCCTGGTGCCAGAGGCTCTTCGCTCACTTCGGGAACCTCTCCAGCCCTGACCTCTCATTAGGATCCTCTCCAGCCCTCCTTGCACGAGGTCAAGGAGGCTTTTTCCGAGATGCGTGAACTGCTCTGCGACAAGCTCCACATGGACCCCCTCAACTTCAGGGTGAGGCTGCTCCCCCGCCCCAAAGGGCTGCCTGGCGGGGGGGGGGGACTGGGGGTGCCGTGTGTGTGTGTGTGTGTGTGTGTGTGTGTGTGTGTCACTCTGGGTGGCTCACAGGACATAAAACATTGTAAGACATTAGACATTTCCTGATACAGAGTTGCCTTCAGATTTCAGTTAGTTGTTTATTTCCTTGACATCTGGTGGGAGGGCATTCCACAGGGCAGGGGCCACTACCAAGAAGGCCCTCTGCCTGCTTCCCTGTAACCTCACCTCTCACACTGAGGGAACTGCCAGAAGGGAGCTGGACCTCAGAGTCTGGGCTGAACAATGGGGGTGGAGACCCTCCTTTGGGTATACAGGGCTGAGGCCTTTTAGGGCTTTCAAGGTCAGCACCAAAACTTTAAATTGTGCTCGGCGATCTTAGCAGCCACTGCCAGTCACCAGTCTAGCTGCCGCATTCTGGATTAGTTGCAGTTTCCACGTCACCTTCAAAGGTAGTCCCACATGGGGGGCATTGCAGTAGTCCAAGCGGGAGATAACTAGAGCATGCACCACTCTGGCGAGACAGTCTGCGGGCAGGTAGGGTCTCATCCTGTGGACCAGATGGAGCTGGGAGACAGCTGCCCTGGAAACAGAAATGACCTGTGCCTCCATGGACAGCTGTGAGTCCAAAATGACTCCCAGGCTGCGCACCTGGTCCTTCAGGGGCACAGTTACCCCATTCAGGACCAGGGAGTCCCCCCCCCACACCCACTTGCTCCCAGTCCACCCTAAACAGTGCTTCTGTCTTGTCAGGATTCAGTCTCAATCTCCTGAATCTGTTGTGGGATCTGTTGTGGGGAGAGGGTGTCCCACACATGGGCCCCCTGGCAGAAGGAGTCACCCTCTCTTTTCTCTTCCAGCTCCTGGGCGAGGTCCTCAGCACCCTCCTGCTAGCCCCCCCTTGGACAGAAATTCACCCCTGCTTACCACCATGCCTTCCACAAGCTGGTCGGGGTGGTGGCTCATGCGCTGGCCTGCCGGTCCCACTGAGACACCCCCAGGGAGAAGCGGCCGCCTCCTGCTGGTCTCCCCTTCCTGCCCCCATGTGACGCTTGGCCCTCTAATAAATCCTCCCTCTGCATCTGACCTGGTTTCCTGTGTCTCCTTCTCTGGGACGGAGGGAGGGGACTGGCCTGGGCGTGGGGGGTAGAAACACCTCCTGTTAGTTGGGGGGCTGGGAAAGGGGGGGCTTCTCTGTCACTCAAGAGGAAACATTGAGACCACTGGGGGGGGGGTTCAGGACTCTGTGGCACTTTGCCCTCCTCCCTGAAGCTGGAGTGCTTTTCAGAGCCAGGGACCCCCGCTGTTTCCCCAAATCCTTCATCCTCAAAGCTCCTGCCAGACTGACCCCCCCATGCCCTTATTGCCCCCCCGGTCATCTCCCTCTCTGTTGCCCTCTCTGTTCTTCCTACTGTGGAGAAATTGGGGGTGAAAGACTCAGAGGGTGTTGCGGACCCTTCCCCTGCTCTGGATTCCATCCCTCTGAATAGGAGGTGGGGGTATCAAGTGGGGCCACCCAGAGAGACCCCTAAGGCCACTCCCTCCCGCAATGCCCCTCCCTGCCTCTTTCCAGATGAGTGTCGGGGACGGAGCTGCCTCTTAATCGGCAGAGAGAGGGGGCCATTCATTTCTATTTATCCATTTATTTGTTTATTAAATTTGGAGGTTCACAGGATGGAATTATGATATAAAAACACAAAACACATAATCAATGTCGCGTATTCCACGCGGCGCTTTCAGCAGAGACGCTAAGAGTTCCAGGTTTTTCCAGTGCAGTCTTTTTAATGTGAGTTATATACAGGCATTTACAAAAGAAACAGTCCATACAGAGTACTTACAAACGAATACTCTCCACCACAGCACCACCACACTACAGCACAACCACCACTACAACCACACCCACTGTTAAACAGGCTTTCCTTTTTAAAACAGGTGATAGCCAATCACATTAATCACACTCCTGCTGAGTCACTCTGACCCAGCAGAGTATTGCATCATCCTGTTGAAGCCTGCAGACTTATCCAGGATCCTGCGAATCCCAACACTCCTCCTTAAGTCAAAGGCTTGAGACCTAATAATTCTCTTAAGTCTCGAAATTTAGGAGCATCCAAACATTTTGTATACAAATCTGCCACATTACATTTTGTGTTACAGTGCTGTACCTTTAACACATTTCTTTCCAAAGCATTTTTCACATTTCCGTATCTTATAGCAATATGTTTACTCTTGCTTTTAAAGTTCTGTTGGTTGGCAAGCTGTTGTGCAGCCATGTTGTCACTTAGCACAGTGATTGGCATTTCAGAAGGTATTCCAAGCTCTTTTGTTAGGCAAGCAAACCATTCTATTTGTGATACACATTCGCTTATGGCTGAGTACTCTGCTTCACAAGTACTTGTGGCAACAAATGTTTGTTTCTGGGATTTCCACTGAACCAGGGCATTTCCAATATATATGGCATAGCCAGTGGTAGACTTTCCATTTTCTCTGTCCCCCCAGCTGGCATCAGCGTATGCATACACTTGCTGATCATATCCTGTATCCAGCACCAGTTTGTAATCTTTTGTGCCTTTCAGATACCTTAGGATTCTTTTAAGTGCTACCCAATCTCTCTGAGCCGGGTCTGCACTTCTTTGGCTTAACATGTGCACTGCCAATGTTATGTCGGGTCTTGTCCAACAACTTAAATATAACAGAGAACCCAACAGAGAATGAAATGCTGTTGCATTCTCACATTTTTGTCCTTCTGGTTCATTTTTGTACTGGGTAGTTATGGGAGTGTCAACCTCATTTGCCCTCTCCATTCCATATGTCTTCAATAACTTTTCAATTTTTTCCTTCTGACTTAGAGAGTAGATGCCCTCTTCATTTCTCTGAACCTCTACTCCTAAGTAATTCTGAATCTCTCCCAAATACTTCAGTTTGTATTTGTTACCTAGGCTGTTTATAAACCAAGACACTTGCTTTTGTGCAGTTGTTATTAGACAGATATCGTCAACAGACAAAAGTAAATAACAAACACTTCCTTGCACCATTGCTGAATATAAACAGGAATCAGCCAGGCTTTGTTTGAATCCCATCTTTTTCAAAGTTGTGTCTATGCATTCATGCCATAGACGTGCACTTTGGTGTAAACCGTATAGTGCCCTTTGCAGCTTTAACACCATGCTGTCTTTTTCCAGCTCATAACCTGGTATTTGCTGTAAATACACCTCGGCGTCAATAGGAGCATTTAAATATGCTGAGGCAACATCAAAATGATGAACTTTTAACTCTCTCAGACTTGCCATTGCTAAAACGGATTTTACTGTTTCAGCCTTTGCTGTTGGGGCAAACACTTCATCATAATGTATCATTTTCCTTTGTGTAAAGCCCCTTGCAACCAACCTGGCTTTCCTCTGACAACTACCATCAGCCAGCTTTTTCACTTTAAAAACCCACTTACAGCTTATGGGCTTTTTACCTTCAGGCAATTCTGTAGGGACAAACACATTGTTGTTTAGCAGAGAGTTATCTGCCTCCCTTCGTCTCCGGCAAAACAGCAGGAACAAAAAAGCAACATACAAGAGAGGTTCCCAGCAGAATGTGCTGGACGTAAACAGGCATGTGATACACAACAGTCATGCCTGACCCTTTTAAGGTGGAATGGAACTATATTCTCACAATTACTCCATACCCTTCAGGCTTTCTCAGATGAAATAGGCATGTCCTAAGGAAAAGCCAGACATTATTTGGTCAAATCATAAACAAGGAAGCTTCTTTAAATCCTGGAGGAGGAGCTTTGGCGCAGGGTCTAAAAGGCTCCAGCCCTGGAAGAAGCTCCAGCTCAGCCTAGAAGGTTTTCTCCAGCAGCCGAGAGAAGCTCCCAGCCCACAGCCAGCCACCATTGTGCACTGGACCCCAAAGGAGAAGCAGCTCATCAACACTGCCTGCAGCAAAGTCAACATGGCCGCCATTGGTGGGGATATCCTTGTCCGGTAAGGCCAGGCACTGGTTGCCTCTCTAGGCAGGTTGGGCAGGTGCTCCTCTTTCCACCTGGATAATAACCATCCGTGCCTCTACCTTTCTCCTTCCTTCCTTCCTTCCTTCACTCCAGCGTGTTGATCGTCTTCCCCTTCACCATCAATAGAACTCGACAAGGTCAAGGAGACCTTTACCGAGTTGAGTGAATTGCTCCACGTGGAGCCCGTCAGCTTCAGGGTGAGGCTGCTCCCCTGCCCCAAGGGGCTGCTGGGGGGGGGTGCCGTGTGTGTGTGTGTGTGTGTGTGTGTGTGTGTGTGTGTGTGTCACTCTGGGTGGCTTACAGGACATAAAACATAAAAAAATTCCTGATACAGGGTTGCATTCAGATTTCAGTTAGTTGTTTATTTCCTTGACCCCTCATGGAAGGGCATTCCACAGGGCAGGGGCCACTACCAAGAAGGCCCTCTGCCTGGTTCCCTGTAACCTCACCTCTCACAGTGAGGGAACCACCAGAAGGCCTTGGGAGCGGGACCTCAGGGTCTGGGCTAAATGATGGGGGTGGAGATGCTGCTTCAGGTATACTGGACCGAGGCCGTTTAGGGCTTGAAAGGTCAGCACCAACACTTTGAATTGTGGAGCTGATATTACAGCTGCCCTGGACACAGAATTGACCTATACTTCCATGGACAGCTGTGAATCCAAAATGACTCACAGGCTGTGTACCTGGTCCTTCAGGGGTACAGTTACCCCGTTCAGGACTGGGGGGGGACAGCCTATGTCCCCCCAAAACAGTACTTCTTTCTTGTCAGAATTCAGCCTCCATCTGTTGAATGCGTTGTGGGATCTGTTGTGGGGAGAAAAGAAGAGAAGAAGAAGAGTTTGGATTTTATATCCCGCCTTTCACTCCCTTTAAGGAGTCTCAAAGCAGCTAACATTCTCCTTTCCCTTCCTCCCCCACAACAAACACTCTGTGAGGTGAGTGGGGCTGAGAGACTTCAGAGAAGTGTGACTGGCCCAAGGTCACCCAGCAGCTGCATGTGGAGGAGCGGAGACGCGAACCCGGTTCACCAGATTATGAGACTACAGCTCTTAACCACTACACCACACTGGTTGTGTGGGTGACCCACACATGAAAAGAGTTTACCAACTTCATTGAAACATCAAACAAACAGATCCAAAGTAAAACGCCAGGGGGGCAAGTTGCCTTTTGCGGGTCCCAGGGGAGATCAATGGGGGAAAGGGGCAGGTCTCCCCTAATATTTCGAGGGTATCGAAAGGGCATGAAAGGGCATGATCTGCGGCCGTCCGTTAATTTATTTTTGGGAGTTTGTGAGCCGGGATGGACATCCCTGTCTCCCAGACGAAGCAGAGGCAAGGTTCTCCCCCCCCATCCCAGGCTTGGAAGCAGCCGCTCCCCCCTTGGCTTTTGTCCTTCTGACTGCCAGCCAGGTGTCCTCGGGCGCAGAGCAAGCGCCTTCCTTGCGCCCTCAGGCCATTCGCTGGCCCAGAAATGTGCCTGGCTCCTCCAGCAAAGGATTACCGTAATTTTTTTTTACATACTTTCATCCACTTTTATTCCACCTCCATAAACTTGGGGTTTTCAAGCCTCCCTGGTTTGGCTTACAAACCATGGACAGAAGATTCCTTTGATAAATAATGGCTGAGCTTGTAATAAACTAATCATACCCACACAGGAAACATGGGAATTAGAAGGGATTCTCTCCAGCATCACACGGACTAAGCCAGCCACCCGAAACTCAAAACAATATTTTAGAATAAGACATTGCAAAGGAATGGCAAGTATACAGAGGACATTTAGCAAAACAATGATCTTAAACAATTATCTTTAATGAAACATTCCTAAGGGAGGTCAATAAAACACAGCAGAGCAGAAACCCTTGGAGTCAAGCACCGCTTGGAGACTGGGGTGGCACGTAACAATATTTTAGTTCCCTTTTAATTACGTTGCTTTGAATACCTACTTTAGGTTTTATTTTGCCTTGAACATGGCTGATTGACCTCTGGCCCCAGTAACCAACAACTCAGCCTCACTAGTGTGGGCTGTTAGAATTCCTGCTCCATGATTGCAGTCATGGGATTTTTGTCTATCACATGACGGTGTATGTTTTGACTCCACAGAGTGGGAAGTGACGGAGACAGGATGTTTGTGATACTGTGTTCCGTGAAGTGGGACTATTGTTCCTTTTCTCTTTGCTGTCTGATACTAGAGAGAGAGGGAGCCAGTGCAGTGCTCCCTGTCTGTTTATATGTAAATAAAGTAGATTAGCCAAAATGCTGAGTTGCTGAGCTCTGTTACACAAGCTGTGAAGACTCTGCAAAGCCCTAAGTGTGCCGGTTGTCAGTTGGCATCGGTCACTGTGATGTTTGGGCTGAAGAAAGCTTTTGAAGCTCCCGAACGATCGACCAGTAGGGACGGAACATGCCACTCGGGCATGTGTCTCTACCAGGGTCCTACTCGAGTGTAGAACGAGCTCCTGACAAGATGAAACACCTAGGGGTTTTTTTTGTATAAATATATAATATACACTCCCCCCTAACACTGCTAATCTTCTAACGCCACCCACCCTTCACATTTCACCAAATTTAATCCTCAATTTTACATACAACCAGCTCATTAAGAAATATGCGCAATCCATTTCTCTTCTTTTGCGTCTCAGAAGCCGTCAAGATGTTGCACAATGTGGTCCATCCTCTCCCTTTCGCTGTTCTTGTTTCCACCTTCAGGCTCCAAGGAGATGGGCTGATGTAATCTCCACAAAATCCTGCTTAGCAACTTCATTCATTGTGCATGGACATAGACGCTGTGTAATAGGGGTCTTAGAGTAAATCCCCTGCAGGAAGGCCGTGGGTATAGAATGGGGTCCCAGGCGGAGGTTTATGGGAGTATGGGGCAGGTCTCCCCTCATCTACCGAGAGTATAGAATGGGCACGACCCACACTCGTCCGTTAATTTATTTTGGGGGGTTTGTGAGCCGGGATGGACATCCCTGTCTCCCAGACGAAGAAGAGACGAGGTTCTCCCCCAGTCCCAGGCTTGGAAGCAGCCGCTACCCCTGTGGCTTTTGTCCTTCTGACTGCCAGCCAGGTGTCCTCGGGCGCAGAGCAAGCGCCTTCCCTGCGCCCTCAGGCCATTTGCTGACCCAGAAAGCTGCCTGGCTCCTTCAGCAAAGGATTTCAGCCCTGGCCAACTCCCGTGGGGAGGGCGGGGAACAGCTTTGAATGGGGACACAATTGGCAAGCGAAGAGCCACACGCCCCCTTCAAAGGGATCCTGATTTCTGCTGCAGAAGAAAAGCATCTCTTTGGATAGACGCTGATTTCTGCTTTGCTTGAATGGGGCAAGGAGGGGAGGGAATGTTTTAAGTTATGGGGCTTTTTCGGGATCTGCGTCCAACAGCTCTTTATCCCATGGAAAGACATCAGTGCAACTCCCTGTTCCCTTTTCAAACGACACCAAATTAGATGAGGAATTTGGCGCCTCCGACATTTCTATGGCAACAACACATAAAGAACTCTATGTTGCTGACAATCTGGAGATAGCCAGCACCAAATCTACATCTGGACCTTTGCCTAATGTTCCAAAAACTTACCAGAATGATCAGCCTACTCTACTGTACTCCTGGCGAGACAGGATGGACAGATCTTCCAAATTCGAATCTGGCTCTTTGTTGGCCAGTGATCCACATCTTATAACACATACCTCATTAATACTTCCACAGCCACAGATAGAACCAACAATCCTCCAATCAACCCAGGAGGGAGAGGGGGATTGACAGTTAATGAAACACCATGGGACTGTCCCCCCCGCTTGGGGTGCGGTTGGTTGGGTTTTATCTTCTAGGGATACTTACCCTATCAAACCTCCACCTCTTTCCCATACCATTTTGACCCAGGAGTCCTGGCCCAAGGATGACTTGTTATTGAGGGGATGTTACCCATCTATTGGGGAGGCTAGTATGGGATCTGGGATTCCCACTATTGAAGGGCTAGGGAGGAATGGCGGTGGGGCTAGATATCTCTATCGGCGAAGGGCTTCGAGATGCAGTGATCCTCGAACCCCTTCCAATCTACGCCCCATCCCAAGGGATGAGGGTAGGGAGAGCAAGGATTACACACCTCCGTCATTTGTGCTGTGCAATGCCAGGTCCATAGGCAACAAAACCACCACAATGCGTGACTTTTTTTGTCTCGCAGGGGATTGACCTGGATTGCGTGACGGAGACCTGGGTACGGGAAGGCGAAGTAGTCTCCCCACATGAGATAACACCCCCAGGTTTCTCTGTCCTCCATCAATCGCGGACTGTGGGTCGGGGGGGGGAGGAGTAGCGTTGTTATTCCGGGAGGATTGCTCTTTCAGAGCTCTGCCATCACCGGCGATCTCCGGCATTGAATGTGTTGGTCTCGTGTGGGGCACCAAGGAGAGCTTGGCTGTCTGGCTGGTGTACCGACCACCGAGCACACCAGCAGCCACCCTGTCAGACCTGCTGGAGGTGGTGGCGGGCTGGGCCTGCCTTGCGCCCTCCGGCCATTCGCTGGCCCAGAAAGCTGCCTGGCTCCTTCAGCAAAGGAGTTCCCAAACCTACTGGTTTTGGGAGACTTCAACATCCATGCTGATGCCGCTCCCTCCTCAAAGGCTCTGGACCTAGTGACTTCCATGGCAACACTAGGGCTCTCCCAGGTTGTTTTGGGCCCCACTCATCAAGCAGGCCACACGCTGGATCTGATCTTTGGGGCTGGCATAGATGTGATCATGCTCCCTGCTGTGGAAGTGCCATGGTCTGATCACTATGCTCTGAAAGCCAAGATTGACTTCCCGCTCCTCCCCGGCTCGGGTGGCGAACCTATTTGGGCTCGTCCGCGAAAACTGATGGATCCTGATAGATTCCGCCAAGCCTTGCGGAACCCTGCTCCTCCTGGCGACTCATTAGATGACCTTGTTGAGGACTGGAATAACCGGCTCTTGGCAGCCATTGATGAGATCGAGCCTAAGCGCCCTCTGCGACCCTGTCGAAACCGGGCCCCTTGGTTTACTGAGGAGCTCCAGAAAATGAAGCGGGATCTCAGACGGCTAGAGCGAGTATGGCGACGGACTCGTGACGGAGCCTCAAGAACATCTTATAGGATGCTTATGAAAGCCTATGAGATGGCTATGAAAGCTGCTAAGAAATCTTACTTTGCAGCTTCCATTGCATCCACTAGCTCTCGCCCGGAACAACTTTTTAGAATAATTAGGTCAATAACGTCCTTAGGAGGACAACCAAATTTAAGCACAAATTCGACCCACAGCTGTGAGGCATTCGTGAGTTTTTTTGCGGAGAAAGTCCTATTGCTCCGCCGTGACCTCCCTGCCAATTTAGATACAGTGACTGAACTGGAGGCCCCTCGACTGACTTCAGGTCCAGTGTTGGACCATTTCGATCGGATACTCCCTATTGATGTGGATAGATTCCTCCAAGCTGATAGGCCCACCACCTGCCTCCTTGATCCGTGCCTGTCTTGGCTGATTAGCGAGTGTCCAGATGTTGCGCGGACCCCCCTGGTTGAAATTATCAATTTGTCCCTTGACACGGGGACATTCACAGGGGAACTGAAGGAAGCAGTGGTGTGTCCACTCTTAAAAAAAACTTCATTAGATCCCTTAGACCTATCCAATTACCGCCCAGTTTCAAATCTTCCATACCTGGGTAAGGTAATTGACAGAGCGGTTGCTGAACAGCTTGGTAGGTTTCTGGAGGAAACATCGGCATTAGATCCATTTGAGTCCGGTTTCCGTCCTGGTTTTGGGACGGAGACGGCTCTGGTTGCCCTAACAGATGATCTCCGTAGACAACTGGATCGAGGTGGGTCAGGACTGCTGATCCTTTTAGATTTGTCAGCAGCCTTTGACATGGTCGATCATGATCTTCTGGACCACCGCCTCGCAGACGTGGGGATACAGGGCATAGCCCGTAACTGGCTGTGCTCTTTTATCTCTGGTCGGGGACAGAGGGTGGCACTAGGGAGGGAAATGTCGTCGTGCCACTCCTTGGTGTGTGGAGTGCCGCAGGGCGCAATTCTCTCCCCGATGCTTTTTAACATCTTTATGCGCCCCCTTGCCCAGATTATCCGGAGCTTTGGGCTGGGCTGTCACCAATATGCTGACGACACTCAGCTCTATCTGCTGATGGATAGCCACACCGACTCGGCCCCGAACACACTGACCAGATGCTTGGAAGCTGTGGCTGGATGGTTTCGTGGGAGCCGATTGAAACGAAACCCTTCGAAGACAGAGGTCCTATGGCTAGGTCGGGATGGCATGGGGATGAGGGACCAACTCCCTTCTCTTGCAGGGGCCCAATTAGTGCCATTGCCTTCTGTTAAGAGTTTGGGTGTAATCCTTGACGCCTCCCTTTCCATGGAGGCGTAGGTTACAGCAACAGCCAAGGCGACATTTTTCCACCTTCGCCGCATCAAGCAGTTGGTCCCTTACCTTTCCCGCCCTGACTTGGCCACAGTGATTCATGCGACGGTCATCTCCAGGCTTGACTACTGTAATTCGCTGTACGCGGGGCTGCCCTTGAAGCTGTCCCAGAAACTCCAGCGGGTGCAGAATGCTGCAGCGAGGCTCCTCACGGGGTCTCTGCCATGGGAGTATATTCACCCAGTGCTTTTCAAGTACAGGGTCAGATTTAAGGTGCTGCTTTTGACCTTTCAAGCCCTTCACGGCCTAGGACCCTCGTACCTACGGGACCGCCTCTCCTGGTATGCCCCACGGAGAGCCTCGAGGTCCATAAATAGCAACACCCTAGTGGTCCCGGGCCCTAAGGAAGTTAGATTGGCTTCAACCAGAGCCAGGGCCTTTTCAACTCTGGCTCCGGTCTGGTGGAACGCTCTGCCTCATGAGACCAGGGCCCTGCAGGATCTGATTTCTTTCCACAGGGCCTGTAAGACAGAGTTGTTCCGCCTGGCCTTTGGCTTGGAGCCAATTTGATTTCCTCCCTCCCTCCCTCCCTCTCTTTTTTCTCTTTTTTTTCCTTTTCCTTCTCCTCCTGCGATGAGGCTACATTTTAATATTTTAATGTTCCATTATGTCAGGGCTGCCTCTAGGTCCCAGCTCACAGAGGACCAACGCCAGGCTGATATTATGTACAAAAGTCTTTATTGAAGTATAATTTCCATTTCAAAGCCAGAGCGTGCAACCCTACGTCTAGACTCTAGATCGGCGAAGTCCCGTCTGAATCATTTTTTTTTTAAATAATATTTATTAAAAGTTTCCAATTATAACAATATATAAAAAAAAAACATCCAAATTTAAGATCTTATTTTCCGTAACATCTTTCCAGGACTTCCCCTCCCCTCCCCCTCTTATATTCCAATTCTTACAAATAAATTCAGCAATTTATTATCCCAAATTTTAACCTTATTATCATTAACCCAATTTAAAAATATTTTCCCATCTCCTAAGATCGACCTATTCCCTTCCACGCGTTCCCCCCTTTAATATACATAATAGATTAAAATATAATAAAATAAAATATGATTTTACACCCTTTGGATTCCAAATTTCCCTCCCCCTTTTCCTGGTTGCGTTCCCCATATTAATCAACATCTGATGTCTTCCTGGAGCTCCCACACTTATTTAAACCATAGTCCTTTACCAGTCTTCTTTAATTTTAAATGTCCAATCTTGGAAGGAGTCTATCTCAAAAAGGCCCATTTTTTCCATCCAGATTTTTATATACTTGGGAGTAAAAACTCCAATTTTATTTCTTAAACCTTTCAAATCTGGATGTCCCAAATGTTCCCACTTCCAACTTTGTCCAATTCTTATTATTCTTGTTGTTCTTGTTAATCTCTCTCCTCTTTCTTTTCCTGTTTTCCTGCACAAATGTTCTAATTCCAAAAGCTTCTAAATTCCACTGCATAGGCTCTGTTATTCAGGAACGAAACATGATGCCAAGTCCCTTCCATTCTTCAATAGATAAGTCTATTGTCTACTTTAGTGTGAAAACCTCTGTAGCCAAAATAGTGTTCCATTTCTGCAGTTTCCCAGGAGATAAAAAGCTCAGTCAAATTCGATGCCAACAACTTGTAATATCCCTCGGCTCCTCTAGGTGGATTGTAATAACTCAGTTCCCTTCCAGATCACGTCCACCAGTCAAAATAACTTAATATTCCTTGTTTTAAACATTTTGTATCCAATTTGTAACAAATATAACCGGCAAAGTCCTCGTAACAAAGTTCTCATTTTTGTTCTTCTGCTTTGACAGCTCTTTGACAGCTGTCAAAACCTCTCCTTGTCTTCTCCCGGCGCTCTAACTAAAGCGCTCCCAGGTTCCGGGGGGGGGGGGGGTTGCTTTTTGATTAAATTCCACTTTTCTCCTCCAGCTCAGTCTTATAATTTTCCATCGCGAAATTTCATAACTTTATCAAAATAGGGTTGCGCTCAATCTTAGATGTTAAGTCCTTTACTTTAGCTGCTCTACAACAGGGGGGGGGCTGACTTCCTTTTTACGCCTCCCCCGCTCGTTCCGAATTCTTTAAAAATTTCTCGCCTTTTTTAATCCAAGTTCCGATTACTCATGGATTATGCTTTTAAGTCCTAATTTCCAATAGAAGAAGTCAGCGCTCTCCGTCGAATGGCATGCGGCTTCGCTCGGCAGGGGAAGCGGAGGACTCAAAGCACCCCCCCCTGTCACCCGTTCCGCAGCCTTTAAAAAGGCTCCTTCGCGGGTCGGGGGGGCCTCAAAAGGTGCCAGCCGAGTCACCATGTCCATGGGTTTCAGCGCCCATGGTTTTTAGGGGTCCCCGCGTCGCTGGCGCGGCAGGACCCAGCCCCTGCCGAGCAGGCTCCCTCCGGAGCTCGGAGGGAGTCCGCCATTCGGCGATGGCGCCAACCCGGAAGTCCCCGTCTGAATCACCTCCCCTTCCGCACCAGTTTAAGATCCTAGCCCTGCTCCACCTTCTGCGCTGCTCTCTCCTCCTCTGGGTCCTCCTGCCCTCTGGGGCATTGCCCTTTCTGGACTCTTCCGACGCTGAGTCGCTTAGCTCCTCCCCCTGCCTCCGGCGTGCTTTAGGACCCAGTTCCCAATCCTCACTCTCTGCTGTCCCGCGCTCCTGTACATTTGAACTTGCTTCTCGCGCCAACCCAGTGACCTTTCTCCTAACCGTTACACTACTTCTATCACTGCTTCCCTCTTCCGTGACACTGGCCGGATCTGACCTCCCCTCCGTTGTACGACTCTCCGAGGGAGGCGTGGTCAGCTCTGCCTCGTCTTCTCTCCCTGGTGGGGGAAGCACTGGTCCCGATGCCTGGGACCCTTCCCCCCCACTCTGCTCTGGCGGGGAAGCTGGTCCTGATTTCCAACTACTGCTCTGGGAGTCCCTGCTGCCCCCTTGCTCCTGGGGCGTTCCCCTTGGGACCCCCCTGCCCCTGGCCACTGGCGCTCCCTTCTGTGAATCTTCCGATTCGCTGGAGAGGCTCATGGAATCCCTCGGACCACTGTCTCCTCCTACGCTCCCCTCGGATTCCTCCCCCTCGCTCTCCATCTCCCATCTTCCCTGTGCCTCTGCTCCTGAGCCCCTGACACATTATTTTAATGTTGTATTTTATTTTTGTTTTTAAGTTTGTAATCATTCATCTTGTTTTTATTATTGCTTGTAAGCTGCTCTGAGCCCGGTCTTGGCTGGGGAGGGCGGGGTATAAATAAAAAATTATTATTATTATTATTATTATTATTATTATTATTATTATTATTATTATTATTGTCTCCCTTCCCCTGAAGCAAGGAATGCAAAGATTTCGGGAAGAGCGGACTTTAAATTTGCCTCTTTGTGATGGATTAATTTTAGAAGTAAGGACTTTGCCTGAAAGAAGATGGAAATATACTCAGAGTCGCAAAGTGTTTTCATGCTCTTTATTCAGCTCATAGTGGTGAGGAGGAATGAATTGTTTCCCCACAGTATCTGCTTTATATACAGTTACAGATAGGTAGCCATGTTGGTCTGCCATAGTCAAAACAAAACAAATTCCTTCCAGTAGCACCTTAAAGACCAACTAAGTCAGTTCTTGGTATGAGCTTTCGTGTGCATGTATCTGAAGAAGTGTGCATGCACACGAAAGCTCATACCAAGAACTGACTTAGTTGGTCTTTAAGGTGCTACTGGAAGGAATTTGTTTTGCTTTATATACATTATTTACACAATAGGCTGCATGTGATTTGCTAATTCTGGAATTCTCCTGTAAGCCAATCAGGTTGTGGATTCACTTCCATCTGGAGCTGGATTGGGTGGCTCCTGCAGACCAATCAGACTGCTGCATTCTGAATCCTATTGTTCTAGGACCAGTCAGACTGCTGCATTCTGGATCCTATGGTTCTAGGACCAGTCAGACTGCTGCATTCTGGATCCTATTCAACTCATACATAACAGAGAGCAACAACCTTGAGGGACTTTTTAGGGATTTTGTTCCCCCCTTGGGACTTCCTCATGAGAAATAAAAGCAGTAAAGAAGAAAAGAGGGGTGACAACTGGATCGACTGTCTGCTAAGCAGGAAGATTTATGAGTTTAGGAGGGAGGAAGGAGAGCTTTCTGGGCCAGCGAATGTCCTGAGGGCGCAAGGAAGGCGCTTGATCTGCGCCCGTGGACACCTGGCTGGCAGTCAGAAGGACAAAAGCCACAGGGGGAGCGGCTGCTTCCAAGCCTGGGACTGGGGGAGAACCTCGCCTCTTCTTCGTCTGGGAGACAGGGATGTCCATCCCGGCTCACAAACCCCAAAAAATAAATTACCGGACGAGCGCGGGTCGTGCCCATTCTATACCCTCGGAAGATTAGGCGAGACTTGCCCCTTTCCCCCCATAGACCTCCGCCTGGGACCCCCAAAGGGCCACTTGCCGGGTTCGCTGCCCCCCTGGCGCTTTATTTTGCATTGCTTTGTTTGACATTCCAATGAAGGTGGTAAACTTCTTTGATGTTATTATGGGTGTGAAATATGTTGGCGGGGGTGTTCATTGGGTTGTATTTGTTTTCATTTGATTACGTGTTTTGTGTTTTTATATCTTAATTCCATCCTGTGAACCTCCAAATTTAATAAACAAATAAATGGATAAATCGAAATGAATGCCCCCCCCCTCTGAATGCCGATTAAGAGGCAGCTCTGTCCCCGACACCCATCTGGAAAGAGGCAGGTAGGGGCATTGCGGGGGGGAGTGGCCCTTGGGGGTCTCTCTGGGTGGCCATGTTGGTACCCCCACCCCTTATTCAGAGGGATGGAATTCAGAGCAGGGGAAGGGTCCGCAACACCCTCTGAGTCTTTCGCCCCCAATTTCTCCACAGTAGGAAGAACAGAGAGGGCAACTGGCCAGAGCTGGGTGGGGAGATGACTGGGGTGGGGGAGTTGGGGCATGGGGGGGGTCAGTCTGGCAGGAGCTTTGAGGATGAAGGATTTGGGGAAACAGCGGGGGTCCCTGGTACCGAAAAGCACTCCAGCTTCAGGGAGGGGGGCAAAGTGCCACAGAGTCCTGAAACCTCCCCCAGTGGTGCTCAATGGTTCCTCTTGAGTGACAGAGAAGACCCCCCTTTCCACGCCCCCCAACTAACCCCCCACCCCCAGGCCTGTCCCCTCCCTCTGTCCCAGAGAAGAAGACATAGGAAGCCAGGTCAGATTGCAGAGGGAGGATTTATTAGAGGGTCAAGCGTCACATCGGGGCTGGAAGGGGTGGCCCCCACCAAACCTGGTGGGTGGCGAGAGCAGAAGGAGGCGGCCGCTTCTCCCTGGGGGTGTCTCAGTTGGACCGGCAGGCCAGCACATGAGCCACCACCACGACCAGCTTGTGGAAGGCATGGTGGCCAGCAGAGGTGAATTTCTGTCCAAGGGGGGGCTAGCAAGAGGGTGCTGAGGACCTCGCCCAGGAGCTGGAAGAGAAAACAGAGAGTGACACCTTCTGCCAGGGGGCCCATGTGTGGGACACCCTCTCCCCACAACAGATCCCACAACAGATTCAATAGATTGAGACTGAATCCTGACAAGACAGAAGCACTGTTTAGGGTGGACTGGGGGCAAGCGGGTGGGGGGGACTCCCTGGTCCTGAATGGAGTAACTGTGCCCCTGAAGGACCAGGTGCGCAGCCTGGGAGTCATTTTGGACTCACAGCTGTCCATGGAGGCACAGGTCATTTCTGTTTCCCGGGCAGCTGTCTCCCAGGTCCATCTGGTCCACAGGATGCGACCCTACCTGCCCACAGACTGTCTCATCAGAGTGGTGCATGCTCTAGTTATCTCCCGCTTGGACTACTGCAATACGTGGGGCTACCTTTGAAGGTGACGCGGAAACTACAACTAATCCAGAATGCGGCAGCTAGACTGGTGACTGGGGGCAGCCGCCGAGACCACATAACACCGGTCTTGAAAGACCTACATTGGCTCCCAGTACATTTCCGAGCACAATTCAAAGTGCTGGTGTTGACCTTTAAATTTTTGAGCCCAAACCCTGAGGTCCAGCTCCCTTCTGGCAGTTCCCTCACAGGGAACCAGGCAGAGGGCCTTCTTGGTAGTGGCCCCTGCCCTGTGGAATGCCCTCCCACCGGATGTCAAGGAAATGAAAAACTAACTGAAATCTGAAGGAAACACTGTATCAGGAAATGTCTAATGTCTTACAATGTTTTATGTCCTGTGAGCCACCCAGAGTGACACACACACACACACACACACACACACACAGCACCCCCCAGTCCCCACCCCCGCCAGGCAGCCCCTTGGGGCGGGGAGCAGCCTCACCCTGAAGTTGAGGGGGTCCATGTGGGGATTGTCGCAGAGCAGTTCACGCAGCTCTGAAAAACCCTCCTTGACCTCGTGAAAAGAGGGCTGGAGAGGATCCTAATGAGAGGGCAGGGCTGGAGAGGTTCCCGAAGAGGATCTGGCACCAGGGGTAGACCACCAGCAGCCTGCAGAGAAGGAACAAAGGAAGGAAGGAAGGAAAAAGGGAGAGGCACGGATGGTTATTATCCAGGTGGAAAGAGGAGCACCTGCCCAAGCTGCTTACAGAGGCGACCACCCCTGGCCGTACCTGCCAAGGGCTTCCGCACCAATGACGGCCACATCCATTCTCATCCAAATAGTGGCGATGATCTGCATCTCGGTCATGGTGGCTGGCTGTGGGCTGGGAGCTTCTCTCGGCTGCTGGAGAAAACCTTCTGGGCTGAGCTGGAGCTTCTTCCAGGGCTGGAGCCTTTTATACCCTGCGCCAAAGCTCCTCCTCCTGGATTTAAAGAAGCTTCCTTGTTTCTGATTTGATCAAAGAATGTCATGCTTTTCCTTAAGACATCCCTTTTTCCCCCTGAGAAATCCTGGAGGGTATGGAGTAATGCCACGCCTGTGCCAAGGAGACAAGCAAGTATAAAGGCTTTGGAAGACATCTGAAGGCAGCCCCAAAGGAGCGTCTCCACCCCCATCGCTCAGCCCAGACACTGAGGTCCTCCTCCTCCGGTGATTCAGCTACAGGGTACCAGGCAAAGGGCCTTCTTGGCAGTGGCTCCCTCCCTGTGGAAAGACGTCAGGTGTCAACCTGGGTGGCCTGAAAGACGGACTAGACAGATTCACGGAGGCGAAGCTCTAATGGCTCCTAGTCTGGTTGGCTCTGCTCTCCCTCCACCATCAGAGGCAGCGATGCTTCTGAATCCCACTTGCAGGAAATGGCGTCAAGGGAGAGGCTCTGGGGCTCCAATCCTGCTTGCCCATTGGGGTCCATAGTTGGCCATTGGGAGAAGAGGGTCCTGGACTCGATGGGTCTCCTTTGGCCTGACCCAGAAGGCTCTGACTTTTGTCATTCCCAGTCTTAAGGAACTCTGGGAAATGGAGTTCTGTGAGGGAGAACTAGGGATTTCCAAGAGAACTTTCAGCAGACATTCTAGACCTTCAAGTCCCCAGAATTCTGCAATACTTTGTTAAACTATTCTCATGCCAATAAAACTTGATTGTGTGTATTACCCCAGGCTGATTCAGGTGACCTTTCAAGGGGCGCAGAATCATCTTTCTCCTGAGAAACGCCTGCCTGTGGCCTCAACTTTTCTGGCTATATGACTTTGGGTCACTTTAGAAGTCTTCAATTCTTTCGTCATTCCTGCCGCCTTTTGTACACCTGTTCTGCTTCAAAGCCCATATTGTGAGCGAAGCTCTTGCTCAGAGATGGGAAACCTGAGGTCTTCCGGATGTGGTCTGACTCTGCTTCCCATTGGCAGGCAGTGGGCTCTCAATCCCTGCCCTTGTTGAACCTCCCTGTCTTCCTACCCCTGCCGCTTCCAACTCTCCCTCTGCTGTTCTCCCCCCATGCTGTCAAACCTGAATGTGAGCTCCCTGGGGCAGAGTCCTGTCCTACATTCCAAGGGCCCTCAATTGATACATGGTGAAATAATAACAACAGTAATAATCTGTAAGTGCACTTAATTATCCTCAGTGGGCTCAATTATCCTCAAGAAATACGTAATTGCAACTCTGTTTGCAATGCTTTCTTGGGCCCTGGTACAGATCAGGGCATGTGGCCAGGATTGCCCAGGGCCACCCCTGTCATTGGGAGTGAGGTGGCTGCTTCAGGGGCAGATGCTGGGCTGGAGGACACAGTGGTGAGGCATCGTAGGACAAACACAGCCTGCCACCCCAAGCTGGCTTGCTGCCTTCAGGTGCAGGAGAGAACATTGTCCCATCTCCAGCAATGAAGAAAAAGATTCAGCTTCCAGCTGAATCACGGGAGTTGCAGTTTGTTAAGTATTGTGGCTCTTTGAGGGGGTAAACTACACTTCCCAGAAGTCTTTGGGGGAAATCATGTGCCTTCACTGTACGTTGAGTACAGAGCCTTAGAAGATTTGGGTTTCCCCATCCTTGCTGAGGGTGGGGACAAAACCCATCACCCTCATGCCCTGGCTGACCACCATCAGTGACAGAGCACTGGGCTAAATGGATCTTGGTTCAATCTGACAGGGCAGTTTCAAATTTCTCAGGAACTCGCCTTAAAGCCCTGCCAGAGGTATCTATAATTCTGTGTTGGGAGTTTCCTGTGAGTAAAAGGGTAAAGGTAAATGGACCCCTGACCATTAGGTCTCGTCATGGCTGACTCTGGGGTTGTGGCGCTCATCTCGCTTTATTGGCCGAGGCAGCCGACATACTGCTTCCGGGTCATGTGGCCAGCATGACTAAGCCACTTCTGGTGAACCAGAGCAATGCATGGAAACACCGTTTATCTTCCCGCTGGAGCGGTATCTATTTATCTACTTGCACTTTGACGTGCTTTCGAACTGCTGGGCTGGCAGGAGCAAGGACCAAGCAACAGGAGCTCACCCCGTCGCGGGGATTTAAACCTCTGACCTTCTGATCAGCAAGTCCTAGGCTCTGTGGTTTAACCCACAGCGCCACCCACATCCCAATATCTGTGAGTAAGACCCATCAAATTCAAGAAGACAACCCTCTAGCTAGACACGCCGAGAACTGCGCTGTTACTTGTTGCCCTTTAATCCCATTTGTATTTTTTTTTAAAATAAAATTTTATTAAGATTTTAAAGGTTACAACAAGAAAAGAAAAGAAAACAATCAAGGAAGAAAAAGAAAAAAACAATACATATATATATAAAAAATCATCAAAAAACAGAAAATGAAAAAAGAAATAAAAAACAAGTCAAACCTTTAACTCACTTACATTCACTTATTTCCTTGACTTCCTCCCATTTGTATTGGCCATGATTAACTTGATTTTGATGAGTTCTAAGCTCAACAAACTTAGTTTGGATTCCACTGTATGTTCTTATCTGTCTAATGCGAATAATAGGGACTTCCTTTGAAGGACTGTGCTAGATTATTCATTGCTAACCATCAGGCAGCATTTCTGGGCTTCTCAGAGGTGCCTAATACATTGCCTCGTTATGCTCCTGATGAGCTCTGCAACTTGCAGCGCCATTAAGAACGGCCATGCTAGTCCGCCATGACAAGTGCTGCTAGAGAAAGCAGAGATGGAAGGGGGTGTCCTTTGCGGAGTCTAAAGGATTCACCCAGCACACACTTGAGCTCATGGGAAAAGAACACATGTCCCACCCCTCCAGACCATGGCTGAATTCATTCCCCACCACCCAAAGGACAGGCTGTCCCCCAGACGGCACCCAGCGGACAACTGAGCAGATCTCCCACTGAAGATTCATCCTTGCTACCAACCTTGGGGCGTGTAAAAGTGTAAAAGTGTCAGCAGTCTCTTAACAGAAATCTAAACTCAAGAAACCTACTGCACCTGAGGTTATTTAGTGCAAGGAGCAGAAGTGATTTGCAGGTGATTTAAGTTTCTGGTGTTGATGCAATCGTAATTCCTTGGCAAAAGCAAATCAAAACATTAGTGGAGTAACTGGTGCATTGCAAAGCATAAAAGACCCTCAACGCTGATTTGAAAAGCACTTGCATTGGGTTTCTGTGTCCTGTTCCTGCCTGGTTTTTTGACTGACCAGTTCCCAGATGCAGGGCTGGGGAAAGTTCTGAGCCAAACAAAACCAGAAACACTTTCCTGTGAGAAAACAGCACCAAAGGTCTTGCGCATGATCAGGGCCTGAAAGCTGCCCGTCCATCAACTGCCTTGCTCTCCTGGCAGAGGGAATTGCTAGCCTGATGGACGGCCCTCTTATCATCAGAGAAATGGTGGAGGGTATGTTACAGATAGGTAGCCGTGTTGGTCTGCCATAGTCAAAACAAAATAAAAAAATTCCTTCCAGTAGCACCTTAAAACCAACTAAGTTAGTTCTAGGTATGAGCTTTCGTGTGCATGCACACTTCTTCAGATACACAGATATGCTGGAGGGTATGTGATCCTGGCTGCTGAAGATGGCTGGAAGGTCCTTTGTCCCGTCAGCTGGATGAGCTGATCTGCAGAGCCAAGAGGGGCTCTCTGGGCCGTCTATAACTGAGAATCTGGGCTTGAGTTCCCCAACTGAAGCGGAAGGTAAGCCGGAGCAGTTGCGTTTTTGCTCAGCCTGTTAGATACATCAACAGTCGGTCTACTAGCTTTTAGGAAAAGATGCTGTGATTACTGAGACCCAGCATAGGTTTCCCCAAAATAAGTCAGCCAGACCAATGTGATTTCTTTCCTTCTTTCTTTTTTATCTTTTTGGACGGAGTTACAAACTTGGTGGGTCAGGGGAATGCTGTGGACATAGTGTATCTTGAATTCAGTGAGGCTTTTGACAAAATCCCCCATGATATTCGAGCGAGGAAGCTGTTAAATGGAGGTTGAACAAGGTAACAATTTGGTGGATTTGTAGCTGGTTGACTGACCGAACCCAAAGAGGACTCCTTAATGGTTCCTCATCAACCTGGGGAGAAGTGATAAGTGATGTGTGCAATGTGCTGTCCTGGGTCTGTCGTTGTTTGACGTCTTTATAAACGATTTGGATGAAGGAATTGAGTGGGTGCTCATCCAATTTGCAGTTGAAACCAAACTGGAAATGGTAGCTAATGCCGCAGAAGACACAATCAGGATTCAAAATGACCTCAGCAGTCAACCAAAAACTCTTTCAGATCAAAATGCAATTTTGTGTGAAATTATAGGAATAGACTATTTGTTGGAATCATAGAATCATAGAATCATAGAGTTGGAAGAGACCACAAGGGCCATCGAGTCCAACCCCCTGCCAAGCAGGAAACACCATCAGAGCACTCCTGACATATGGTTGTCAAGCCTCTGCTTAAAGACCTCCAAAGAAGGAGACTCCACCACACTCCTTGGCAGCAAATTCCACTGTCGAACAGCTCTTACTGTCAGGAAGTTCTTCCTAATGTTTAGGTGGAATCTTTTTTCTTGTAGTTTGGAACCATTGCTCCGTGTCCGCTTCTCTGGAGCAGCAGAAAACAACCTTTCTCCCTCCTCTAGGTGACATCCTTTTATATATTTGAACATGGCTATCATATCACCCCTTAACCTCCTCTTCTCCAGGCTAAACATGCCCAGCTCCCTTAGCCGTTCCTCATAAGGCATCGTTTCCAGGCCTTTGACCATTTTGGTTGCCCTCCTCTGGACCCGTTCCAGTTTGTCAGTGTCCTTCTTGAACTGTGGTGCCCAGAACTGGACACAGTACTCCAGAGATTGAATGCGAATTTATTAGATGATCAAGAAATATATGAAAAAGCACAATAAACTTTAAAAGACTATTTTATGCATAATTGGAATTAAGAAATAAAAATAAATGTAATGTGGGGGAGAACTGGCTTATGTTATGGAAGGGGGGGGCATGTCTTCTTCACCTTCTTCTTCGCTACAATATATCAATTTATTTCCAATCGTCAATGTCAAAAGGGACTAAAATCTATAAAATTCATAGAGAATCAGCGTGCCAGTTTGCTCAATTACTCTAGGACTCCATCACATCTCCCCTGTCCAGCATAATCCCTCAAGCAAGGTGTCAAGACCCTAATCCTTCCAAATTGCTCTGATCAGCCTTTCCTCCAGACAATGTCAGGTGGCAGACTATGCATATTTGGGACCATTGTTTTCTCATCCCCAGGAAGTGTTTATCTGTGCATATCTCCAGCTCTGCATATTCCCCCTCCCTCCTCCATATGTTAATCTGTGTAACCCCTCCACCTTCCTGAAGTGCTGATCTGTGTAACCCCACCTTTCTGTGATGTATTCATGACGTGTTTTGCACTGTATTCTGGGACATGGAGGGAGTTTCAAAAACTCATGTCACCCCTTTCTCACTGTTCAATCTCGCCTTGAACCTGTTGCGCAATAAACTTGGATCTTCTGCAGTTTGCTCCTGTCTCCGGCTGAGCTCATTTTCCTCCGCAGGGACCCACGGACTTAGTCCGATGAGCTGGGTGGCAGAGTAGCCTCACACCCAGATTTTTGCCGTAACAGTTGGCGCCCAACGTGGGGCATGTGGTTCTCCCGCGTTGCTGACCGGGGCCCCCGAAATCTTCAGCCGGCACCAGGCCATTTTGCCTGGGAAGATCCTTTGGACCCCCGGCCATCTTCCGGGCGGTAATCAAAAGCCCCAGGAGTTCAGCCGGGGAGCAAAGAGGGATCCAGCCGGCTTATTCATCAATCCCGGGATCATCATAGAAGACATGTGAGTATAAGGAAAAGGAAAAATCCAGTGCACTGGTGGGAAAGGGGTGGAAATCTCCTGGCAACTGAATTCTCTGCCCTCCTCTCTATTGCTCCTTCTTGCCTGTCTCTTGGTCCAATTGGTGAGAGAGACCGTGGACTGCTGCTCGACCCAAAAGGGGGGTTCTGAGCTCTATCTCTTTCTCCTCTCAAACCCTCCAGTCAGCTGCACCAATTGAGAGTCCGAAAGTAAGACGGAGAGACCCGGCTTGGAAAGACAGCCGACTCTCTGCAACGGGCATCTCAGTTGAAAGCAAGGGGCTGGAGTTCTTCTTCCGAACTTCCCGAGCGCCCTTACGGAGGGGGCAGGAAGGGGTCTTGCTTTCTGTATCAATCCCAGCCACACTGGTCGGTGCCACGTAACACGTGTATCGTGCGTGAGCCCCCTTCCAAAAGCAAGGGGGATTTTCGGTTCAAAACTCTATCCAGGGATCACCCGATCTGGCACCGCATGGCGCGGGCGTTCAGTAGGGCCCCTTTTCCTGAGATTGACGATAGGTAGGAGGTTGCCAGGAGGGATAGCCCATGAGGAATTGGGCGGGATCGGCAGAGTGGAAAAGGACCCCAGGTTATTGACTAAGGAAATAGGAAGGAATACCGGATAGCTAGAGCTCTTTAAAAAACCCTCTAAGGAAGTTGCCAAGCGACTCAAGACCCCTCTTTACTATAAATCCCGTATTAAGTATATCAGTCTCCTAGATATACCAATCCTTACCACCCTTTCTCTTCCCTCTTTCTGTCTAGACACGCGTAAAACATAAAATGGGTACCCAGGCTTCCAAACGCGAGCGGGCTCACTCTGGGAAGAAGGCTTCTAGAAAGCCATCTCAGTCTCAGAAGGACCCTGACTCTCCTCTCCAATTTGTCATCACGTATTGGAAGACGATTCCTGGCCACAAATTATTATCGAAGCAAAATTAGAGAACCTCTGTTCTGAAATCTGGCCCGCCAGCACCGCCTCCGCCAAGCCCGAATTGCGTTGGCCGGCTGGTTAACTGGTGGTGTTTGAAGAGGCAAGGAGGCTCTTAAAACCATGTGGGACCTTCCTACTAATTTCACTTAATGAAGCTAAAGGAAGCAGCCCAACTCCTTGCAATAACCAACTAAAGGATGAGAGTATATATGTTTACATGTTGTCTGTTATGTGTGTTGTGTGTTAATACATATATGAGAATATGTGTGTTTACATGTTGTCTGTTATGTGTGTTGTCTGTTCCTTCTGTCTCTGACAGACTGCCTTTCTTAAGCGCGCATAGTTTAAACTGCAAGCTTGCTTCAAAATTTTAAATTTAAGGAAGCTATGCTGGACCTTATCAGTCCTAAATAAGACAAAATGAGAATGAAGCGTGCAAATGTTTACCCCACCTCTTGCTTTGCCGCAACTTTTCAGATCGTGAGTCTACAGTCTATTTTGGAATGTGAATGTTTCTAATGTGAATTAGATGTTTCTGCTGCAAAAGCGTAGTTGAGCACAACTGCTCTCTCAAGCTAAAATGCAGTGTATTTATTTCATGAAGCACATGCCTATGAAAGTATGGTCTTCCTTCTAAGAAAATATCTGAGTCCAGTTTTAACTTTGATTTGGTTGGACAGAAGAGTTATTGTAAGGCTCCTGATATCAGGCCTCTTTTCTTAGAAAATGCCCCCCCCCCTTGTTTCATTCTGTCTCTTTCAGGTTTTTTTTCCCTCTTCTTCTGTGCCAGGTAAATTTACTTCCGAGTAAGCTTCCTTTAAAGGAAACTGCAAAAGGGGGGGGGGCATAGATTAGGCTTACTATTCCTCTGCAAATTCAGGAAAAATTGTCACTTTTGTATTCCCTTTTAAATCAAATCTATGGCTGTTTTAACTATGCTTTATAAGAGATCCTCTCCCTATCTTAAGAAAATGTTCACTTCAATCTTTCTTTAAAGATCATTTGTCTAGGAACTTGCACGCTAAGGAACTTACACGTCTAAGGAAGTAAACTCAAACTAATCTCAAGATCTGCTAAAGGGTTCTGTATAAAGTTGGGAATTTTTATTTTCCTCTTCCTTAGTACATGATAGGAGCACTGATTGTGCTCTCTTCCCCAGTAGTGCCTGTGTACATAAGTATGTGTGTGTAGTACAAATCTTGCTGTGAAATCTTGCTGTGAACCCTTTATTTTGGAGGGTTGGACTAGATGACCCCAGGGTCCCTTTCAACTCTCCCAATTTGTGGCTGTGTGGAAGGATATGTGTCCGCAAGCATTGCAGGGTAATTCTTAAATTCTGGTGTGGTGATGGAGTTGAAATTCAGCCTAGCTTTGCTCTTTAGTTTTAAAAAGGTGAGAGGTGAAGCTGTGATGTTTTGAAGCACAACTGGTAATATCAAGCATTTGAGTGATTACAGTGTTTATCATTTTGTTTATCATTTTGTCTACTATTTGAAAATCAGACAAATACATATGGGCCTTGACCAATCCTGTAAATAAAGGGGCAGGAAATTTTTTGTCTGCAAATGGTAAGGCCGAAAAACTTAGAATGTTTTTAAAAAAATTAAAAAATCCTATGAATTCTGACTCTCTGGCCATTTTTTCCCATATATAAGGGCGCGGCATTGTTCCACGAATGGCCAGAGGGATATTAGCCCTTTCCTGTACATAAAGGAAGCAGTCGCTTTGCTTGGGCTGAGATTGCTAGCTTTTGTTGGTGAATACTTCAATTGTTGAGTTTCTCTTTTTTGTTTTAAATCTAACCCTCTTTTAAAATCTACTCCTTACTCTTCCCTTATTCAAATTCTAATTTTGCCAAAAGATGCAACATTTCAATAGTAAAAAAGATTTGTTGAGACATGAACTCTGCACATGCACAGAGGCTAGATCAGCAAAAAAGGGGGAGAGAGATAGAGAGGACGGAAGAAGGGGGGAACTGTAGGGGGGGAGAGGAGCTTGGGCTGCAGGGGGAAATTTATCCAAATTTCCTTATGTAAAACTTGGAACCACTGAAGGAAATCACCCTTAATGTGTCCTTTGCTCCAGGGGCTTCATAAGACAAAAGGGTTAAAACAAAACAACAACAACAACAACAAAAACTAGCCCATCAAAAGTCAAGAGTTTTCCAGGTTCCAAATCTTAACATGCCAAATTCTTTTCACAGGTAAATATCAAAGCATCCCCCCCCCCCAATGGGATTTAAACCACAGACTTTGTTTGTGTGCATTTTAGGAACAGCATTTTTAAGTTACAAATAATCTGTTTTCATTTATTTAATCCGTTTTTCCATGATGTCTATGAAGTTAATCGAAGCACAACCAAGCATTGTTTGTGGAATGGTATTTGTTTACCTTTTGCCTAAGCATTTCTTATTAATTCTGTCATTTTGGCTAGTTCAAGGTACTTGCACAACTTTAAATTGCCATTCATTTTTCTTGGTATTAAGTCATTTCCCAGTATTTTGTTATTAACATTCTAGCCGATGTTGTCACATCAAGAAACACTCTTTTATTTTCATTGTTACTTCAGATTTCTTAAAATTGTGTGTCTTAGCATTTATTTATTTTTCGTTCCTCATAGGTCATTGTGTGTGTGTGTTTGTGTTTTATTATTATTTTAACCTTGTATATTTTTTACAGTTCTCTTTCTCTCCAAAGTGAAGGAAAGCAAACAAACTTAGCAGACAATAACAGTAATTATATGGAAATGTGATAATAATATTGGAATGAATGAAATGCTTAATCCGCTAAGATTTTTATTATTTGCAGCTTCCCAAGTAAATTGAAGGACATCCTTTTGCCCCTTCCCCTTACTAACTCCTGTCTTTTAAGTCTCCAAAACCCTGCCCCTTACAGGACGTCACTTCTACAGATGTGTTACTACAGACCTATGATGAAAAAGCTTCGCCACCACCTGCAACAGCAACAGACACAAAAGTTTCAAAGTGGCCACAGCTATCTCTTTCAAAGGATATAGACTGCGGGGGGAGTGGGGCTGACAAAGGGGGGTGGAGTTGAATTACAAGGACATTTTCTGACTTTTGAACCTCAAGATACAGATATAAAATATCCCAATTGTCTCAAGATATGCAACTGATATTTAATTAGTTTGTTTTGTATTATGTGTTATTACGTAGGAATGTTGAAATGTGTCTGACAGTGTGTCATTTCCACAAATGGGGGGGCTATTTTGTGGCTATTTTTGTGTGTAAGTGTTTTATGTCTAATGTCTTATTCCTTACACCCCAGTGGAGGATCCTCATACATTTTATACCTTTTAACAGATCAGGCTATTATGTAGTCCAATGTTTAGACTTAGATAAATTTATTACCATATTTCGTTGTTTCACCTGGCACTCTGCCAACTTCCCTACCCATTTTAAAAAATGTGCTAAAACCCACTTTACCAAGGAGAAGCTTCTAAGATACATGAAGGTGGATATGCTTTGGTTTAGCAGGAATGATCCCTTATACAGTTAAATTGACTTATTTCGACAAGTGCCCTTTTAAGAATGGTTTTCTTTTAACAGATTGGTTTGAAGAGTTGAGAACCATGGGGAAAGATAAATTCAAATTGGACTCAGTTTGAATTGGGCAAGTGTATCCAGGCTGCAATTAGCTTTTGGTCCTTAAAGTGCAAGTGAGCAACTTCCCATGACTGCAAGACCTGAGCCTACAGTAATAAAACCCCATAGGAAGCCAAGGCAAGGACATTTCCCTCAGGACGTGTCCAAACCTGTGGCAGCTGTGGTGAGTGCCAGGCAACATGGTTAATATGAAAGCCCTAAGTGGATTCACCAGGGATTGCCACTACTGTGAGACCACAGAAAAGCTACCTTGACACCTGAGAACACAAAAATGGCGGGGGACAAAGCAAACTGCATTTTTTTCAGTCAGTAGTGGACCTTCCTGCTAAATGTAAAGCATAGACCACCATTGAACAAAATACAACAGGTGTCCTTTTATGCGATATCCTATATCCAGCTATCTGCACTACTATACTTGCAAATGGCCTTAAGAGGCATGATTTGCAAGTCCCCTTCAGGTTTACACAAACCCACACATCTAGTACGATAGATACAAAGTTATTATTTAGTGCATATCTATATAACATAAACATACATTGTATTGGTCCGTGTTGCTCCCTCCTTTGTTGCCCTGCTCAACCCACCTCCTTTTCCATTAGGGCCTATTCCCACTCACACCGAGATTTAGGGTGCGGAGAAAAGATTTGCAAGTTCTTACAGAACTTTAATGCAAATCTATCTCCGAATGGGGGACTGTTATGGAAGGGGGGGGCATGTCTTCTTCACCTTCTTCTTCGCTACAATATATCAATTTATTTCCAATCGTCAATGTCAAAAGGGACTAAAATCTATAAAATTCATAGAGAATCAGCGTGCCAGTTTGCTCAATTACTCTAGGACTCCATCACATCTCCCCTGTCCAGCATAATCCCTCAAGCAAGGTGTCAAGACCCTAATCCTTCCAAATTGCTCTGATCAGCCTTTCCTCCAGACAATGTCAGGTGGCAGACTATGCATATTTGGGACCATTGTTTTCTCATCCCCAGGAAGTGTTTATCTGTGCATATCTCCAGCTCTGCATATTCCCCCCTCCCTCCTCCATATGTTAATCTGTGTAACCCCTCCACCTTCCTGAAGTGCTGATCTGTGTAACCCCACCTTTCTGTGATGTATTCATGACGTGTTTTGCACTGTATTCTGGGACATGGAGGGAGTTTCAAAAACTCATGTCACCCCTTTCTCACTGTTCAATCTCGCCTTGAACCTGTTGCGCAATAAACTTGGATCTTCTGCAGTTTGCTCCTGTCTCCGGCTGAGCTCATTTTCCTCCGCAGGGACCCACGGACTTAGTCCGATGAGCTGGGTGGCAGAGTAGCCTCGCACCCAGATTTTTGCCGTAACACTTACTAGCAGTACATGTGAAAAGGATCTAGGGGTTTTGGTGGACCACAAGCTCAACATGAGTCCACAGCGTGATGCAGCAGCAAAAAAGCTAATACTATTCTAGTCTGCTTCCACAGAAATCTAGTGTCCAGATCCAGGGAAGTCATAGTCCTGCTCTCTTCTGCCCCAGTCAGACCACACCTGGAACACTGCCTCCACTTCTGGACACCACAGTTTAAGAAGGATGTGGACAAGCTGGAAGGTGTGCAGAGGAGGGTGACCAGGGTGATCAAGGGTCTGGAAGGCAAGCCGTATGAGGAGCGGTTGAAGGAGCTGGGTATGTTAAGCCTGGAGAAGAGGAGATTGAGAGGAGATATGAGAGCCATCTTCAAATATCTCAAGGGTTGTCCCATGGAGGAGGGAGCGTGCTTGTTTTCTCCTGCTCTGGAGGGCAGGACTCGAACCAAAGGCTTCAAGATGCAAGAAGTGAGATTCCGGCTGATCATTCGGAAAAGCTCTCTGACAGTAAGAACAGTTCAGCAGTGCAACAGACTCTCACAAACGGAGGTGGACTCTCCTTCCTTGGAGGTTTTGAAGCAGAGGTTGAATAGCCAATTGCCAGGGATGCTTCAGCTGAGATTCCTGCATTGCAGGGGGCTGGACTAGATGACCCCTGGAATCCCTTACAGGTCTACGATTAAGTTTCTGGATCTCTTGGCTCTTGCAAAGCCAACCTGCTCTGCTAGTAACTAGGCAGGTGGGCCTCAGTCCAAGGACGGCTGTCGTAACTTGTGTGTTGCGCAAACACTGTGGGCTGCATGGCTTTGGCACCAGGCTGGGGAGTGGGCTGAAACAGTCGATTGGGCAGCGGTCCCTCTTAATGGATGCCACGTGGCTGTTGCATCAAAGTGCCAGCTGCCCTGACATACCTCTCCGTCTGGTGGAAATAGGGACATCCTATTCCATAAGAGAATATAAATCATGCCCTGCCCATCTGACTGGGTTGCCGCAGCCACTCTCAGCAGCTTCCAACATATACAAAAACACAATAAAACATTCACAAACTTCCCTTTCCAGGGCTGCCTTCAGATGTCTTCTAAAGGTCGTATAGTTACTTATTTCCTTGGCTCGGGGGTTGCATGACTCCATACCCTCCACCATTTCCCCGATGAAAACAGGGATATCCTAAGGGAAAGTGGGACATTCCGGGATCAAATCAGAAACTGGGGAATAGGGATGCTTGAAGGGCCTTTCTCGACTGTCATGCTTAGAACTAGGAGTAGCCTCTCGTTTATCGATCCTGGTTGTGTCCTAATAATCTGCGAAGGAGTTTGGGATATGCGTCTTCTTGTCCCATTGAATCCCCTCAAAGACCCTTGGAGGGGGGGCAGGCCAAAGCAGAGGCGAGCTTTTGGGCAGGGGTTCAAGCACAAGTCTCCTTGCCCTTTATCCTGCACCCGACAACAGCTGCCTCTCCTTCAACACTCCCCAAGTCCATGGCACATATTGGGCTGCTTCTGTTTTCAATGTGCATTTCGTGTTTTTACGTTGTGATTTTATCCTGTGAACCACCTGAGACCTGCGGGTATAGCGTGGCCTACCAATTCGGATGATGATGATGATGATGATGATTCAGTCCTATCATGGCGCCTTGTAGCTGCCTCTTCTCTCCACTCAGAGCTCCCCTTGCTTTCTTCACAGGGCTGGAACAGGAGCTGCTCAGGCATCCCTTTCTGGAAGGCTGTGGTGCACGGTCCCTGCTCCGGGGTCCTGATCCTGCAGCCCCTTCTCTTCACCACCCATGGGCTCTCCCTCCCCCTCTCCTGGCTTGCTGCATGAGCTCCATAAGCAGGGATGACTTTACACATCTGCCCAGCCTCCTGCTGAGTCAGGCCTGGCTCCCCCTGATATCTCCGGCTGCAAGAGGCCGACCTGTTGCTCAGGAGGAGGTGAAAATGACTCTGCTGCAGATCACCCAACCAGCAGCGATTCTGACCCAGCAAAAATACACTTTCGCCCAGCGAGCATTGGAATTAAAGGAGTATAACTCAGTCTGCAGGAGCATCGCTGGTTGTTGGCGAGACTCGTTTGACGACAGAGAGAAACTGAGCCTGTTGTGTCCTCAGGCCAGTGGAACTCTCTGCCACTGGAGATTCAGGGGGCGCCTTCCATGCAAAGCTTTAGTTGCCTGCCGTAAACATTTCTGTTCCTCCCGGACTGGGCAGGCAATTAAGAACACATCCTTTTGCAAATGGTTAATTGATGTCTGATGTTCACTTTTTCAAAGGTTAAACAGGTATTATGTCTTTACTGAATCTCTTGGATATACTTTTGTATGACACAGTGGTGTACAAATATTTTTATAAATGAATATGAAATGTTTTTATAAATACCTATGAATGAAGGAAATAAACAAATGAGGAGAGCTGGGCCAACCAGATGTCCAACGGAAGCCCCCCAGCCCCCCTCCCCCTCCCGTGCTTTGCTCTCCCCTCCCCCAGTCACAGGCACTCAGTGGCTCAGAGCATATCCCCTCAACTGTACCAGAACAAACGGGACATTTCATTTTTCCCTGCGTGAGCTTGGCAGTCATTTGGACCCCCCTGCTCTCAGGCGATGTCGGAATGCGATTTCCCCTCGAAAAAAGCACATTGGGGGGCCAGGGACCTTGTGTGGGAGTTTGGCCCCAGAAGATGGGGTCCCGCTTTCCCCCCATGTGGCATTTGACAGTGTGCCATGGGCTGGCTTAAAGGAGCCTGGTAGCCCCTGTGCCCAAGGTCCACGGAAAGGTTGTCTTCTGCTGCTGTGAATGTAATATCTTATTCTGAAATATTCTTTTGAGTTTGGGATGGGTGGCTTAGCCAGTAGGATGCTGGAGCGAGTCCCTTCTCATTCCTGGACCCAGCGAGGGTTGAAATCCTTTGCTGAAGGAGCCAGGCAGCTTTCTGGGCCAGCGAATGGCCGGAGGGCGCAAGGAAGGCGCTTGCTCTGCGTCCGAGGACACCTGGCTGGCAGTCAGAAGGACAAAAGCCACAGGGGGAGCGGCTGCTTCCAAGCCTGGGACTGGGGGAGAACCATGCCTCTTCTTCATCAAGTTAATCATGTTAATCATGGCCAATATAAATGGGATTTAAGGGCAACAAGTAACAGTGCAGTTCTCGGCATGTCTAGCTAAAGGGATGTCTTCTTGAATTTGATGGGTCTTACTCACAGGTAACATCAGAGAGAAATAGATACCTCTGGCAGGGCTTTAAGGCGAGTTCCTGGGAAATTTGAAACGGCCCTGTCAGATTGGACCAAGATCCATTTAGCCCAGTGCTCTGTCACTGATGGTGGTCAGCCAGGGCATGAGGGTGATGGGTTTTGTCCCCACCCTCAGCAAGGATGGGGGAACCCAAATCTTCTAAGGCTCTGTACTCAACGTACAGTGAAAGCACATGATTTCCCCCAAAGACTTCTGGGAAGTGTAGTTTACCCCCTCAAAGAGCCACAATACTTAACAAACTGCAGCTCCCGTGATTCAGCTGGAAGCTGAATCTTTGTCTTCAGTGCTGGAGATGGGACAATGTTCTCTCCTGCACCTGAAGGCAGCAAGCCAGCTTGGGGGTGGCAGGCTGTGTTTGTCCTACGATGCCTCACCCCTGTGTCCTCCAGCCCAGCATCTGCCCCTGAAGCAGCCACCTCACTCCCAATGACAGAGGTGGCCCTGGGCAATCCTGGCCACATGCCCTGATCTGTACCAGGGCCCAAGAAAGCATGGCAAACAGAGATGCAATCGCTTGAGGATAATTAATTGAACTTTCAGATTATTATTGTTATTATTATTTCACCATTTATCAAGTGAGGGCCCTTGGAATGTAGGACAGGACTCTGCCCCAGGGAGCTCACATTCAGGTTTGACAGCTTGGGGAGAGAACAGCAGAGGGAGAGTTGGAAGCGGCAGGGGTAGGAAGAGAGGGAGGTTAAACAAGGGCAGGGATTGGGAGCCCACTGCCTGCCAACGGTCAGTGGGGATGGGAAGCAGAGTCAGACCACATCCGGAAGACCTCAGGTTCCCCAGCCCTGAGCAAGAGCTTCGCTCAGAATATGGGCTTTGAAGCAGAACAGGTGTACACAAGGGGGCAGGAATGACGAAAGAATTGAAGACTTCTAAAGTGACCCAAAGTCCTACAGCCAGAAAAGTTGAGGCCACAGGCAGGCGTTTCTCAGGAGAAAGATGATTCTGCGCCCCTTGAAATGTCCCCGGAATCAGTCTGGGCTAATACACACAACCAAGTTTTATAGGCTTGAGAAAACTGTTGCAGAATTCTGGGGACTTGAAGGTCTAGAATGTCTGCTGAAAGTTTTTTGGGAAATTCCTAGTGCTCCCTCACAGAACTCCATTTCCCAAGTTTCCTTAAGACTGGGAATGAGAAAAGTCAGAGCCTTCTGGGTCAGGCCAAAGGAGACCCATCGAGTCCAGGATCCTGGACCCCAATGGGCAAGCAGGATTGGAGCCCCAGAGCCTCTCCCTTGACGCTGTTTCCTGCAAGTGGGATTCAGAAGCATCGCTGCCTCTGATGGTGGAGGGAGAGAAAAGCCAGCCAGACTAGGAGCCATTAGAGCTTCTCCTCCATGAATCTGCCTAGTCCGTCTTTCAGGCCACCCAGGTTGACATCTGATGTCTTTTCACAGGGAGGGAGCCACTGCCAAGAAGGCCCTTTGCCTGGTACCCTGTAGCTGAATCACCGGAGGAGGAGGACCTCAATGTCCGGGCCGAGCGATGGGATTGGAGACGCTCCTTTGGGGCTGCCTTCAGATGTCTTCTAAAGCCTTTATACTTGCTTATCTCCTTGGCACAGGGGTGGCATTACTCCATACCCTCCAGGATTTCTCAGAGGAAAATACGGATGTCATAAAGAAAATCACAGCATTCTTTAATCAAATCAGAAACCAGGCCGGCTTCTGTCAATCCGGGAGGAGGAGCTTTGGCCCAGGGTATAAAAGGCTCCAGCCCTGGAAGAAGCTCCAGCTCAGCCCAGAAGGTTTTCTCCAGCAGCCAGCCTTGGGTGGGGATTCCCTTGGCAGGTAAGGCGAGGGGGGTTTGCCTCTCTAAGCAGGTTGGGCAGGTGCTCCTCTTTCCACCTGGATAATAACCATCCATGCCTCTCCCTTTTTCCTTCCTTCCTTCCTTTGTTCCTTCTCTGCAGCGTGCTGGTGTTCTCCCCCTGGACCCAGAGGTACTTCGGTGGCATAGGGAACCCTCTCCAGCCCTCTTTGCACGAGGTCAAGGAGGCTTCTTCCGAGCTGCGTGAACTGCTCTGCGACAATCTCCACATGGACCCCCTCAACTTCAGGGTGAGGCTGCTCCCCCGCCCCAAAGAGCTGCCTGGGGGGGGGGACTGGGGAGTGCCGTGTGTGTGTGTGTGTGTGTGTGTGTGTGTGTGTGCCAGTGTGTGTGTGTGTGTGTCACTCTGGGTGGCTTATAGGACATAAAACATTGTAAGACATTAGACATTTCCTGTTACAGGGTTGCATTCAGATTTCAGTTAGTTGTTCATTTCCTTGACATCTGGTGCCACAACCGAGAAGGCCCTCTGCCTGGTTCCCTGTAACCTCACCTCTCACAATGAGGGAACCGCCAAAAGGGTCGCCTTCAAAGGTAGCCCCACATGGGGGGCATTGCAGTAGTCCAGGCGGGAGATAACCAGAGCATGCACCACCCTGGCAAGACAGTCCGCAGGCAGGTAGGGTCTCATCCTGTCGACCAGATGGAGCTGGGAGACAGCTGCCCTGGAAACAGAAATGACCTGTGCCTCCATTGACAGCTGTGAGTCCAAAATGACTCCCAGGCTGTGCACCTGGTCCTTCAGGGGCACAGTTACCCCATTCAGGACCAGGGAGTCCCCCCCCCACACCCGCTTGCCCCCAGTCCACCCTAAACAGTGCTTCTGTCTTGTCAGAATTCAGCCTCAATCTGTTGAATCTGCTGTGGGATCTGTTGTGGGGAGAGGGTGACCCACACATGGGCCCCCTGGCAGAAGGAGTCACCCTCTCACCCTCCTGGGCAACGTCCTCATCATCATCCAGGTACCCCCCCTTTAGACAGAAATTCACCCCTGCTTGCCACCATGCCTTCCACAAGCTGGTCGGGGTGGTGGCTCATGCGCTGGCCTGCCGGTCCCACTGAGACACCCCCCAGGGAGAAGTGGCCGCCTCCTGCTGGTCTCACCTTCCAGCCCCTATGTGACTCTTGACCCTCTAATAAATCCTCCCTCTGCAATCTGACATGGCTTCCTATGTCTTCTTCTCTGGGACAGAGGGAGGGGACAGGCCTGGGGGTGGGGGGGTAAGTTAGGGGGCGTGGAAAGGGGGGGGTCTTCTCTGTCACTCAAGAGGAATCATTAAGCAACAGTGGGGGGTTTTAGGGCGCTATGGGATTTTGCCCCCTCCAAGCTGCAGTGCTTTTCAGAGCCAGAGACCCCTGCTGTGTCCCCCAAATTGCCGGCAAGGTCCCCCCCCCCCGATGCTCCCAGCCCACCCCCCCGGTCTCATTGGTTGTCTCCCCCCCCCCCATTTCTTGGTATTTGCTCCTGTTCTGTAGCCCTCTCTGTTCTTTCTACTCTGGAGAAATTGGGGGTGAGAGACTCAGAGGGGGATGCGGACCCTTCCCCTGCTCTGGATTCCATCCCTCTGAATAAGGGGTGGGGGTACCAACAGGGGCCACCCAGGGAGACCCCCCAAGGGCCACTCTCCCCCCGCAATGCCCCTCCCTGCCTCTTTCCAGATGGGTGTCGGGGACGGAGCTGCCTCTTAATCGGCAGGGAGAGGGGGGAATTCATTTCGTTTTATCCTTTTATTTCTTCATTAAATTTGGAGGTTCACAGGATGGAATTACGATATAAAAACACAAAACGCATAATCAAATAAAAACAAAGACAACCCAATAAACACCCCCGCCAACATATTTCACACCCATAATAACATCAAAAGAATTTACCACCTTCATTGGAATGTCAAGCAAAGCGATCCAAAAGAAAACGCCAGGGGGGCAGCGAACCCGGCAAGTCGCCCTTTGGGGGTCCCAGGCGGAGGTCTATGGGGGGAAAGGGGCAAGTCTCCCCTAATCTTCCGAGGGTATCGAAAGGGCACGACCCGCGCTCGCCCGGGGCGGGGGAGGAAGGAGAGGAGACCAGGATTTTGTGGAGATCACATCAGCCCACCTCCTTGGAGCCTGAAGGTGGAAACAAGAACTGCGAAAGGGACCGGACGGACTACATTGTGCAGCATCTTGACGGCTTCTGAGACGCAAAAGAAGAGAAATGGATTCTGCATATTTCTCAATGAGCTGGTTGTATGTAAAACTGAGGATTAAATTTGGTGGAATGTGAAGGGTGGGTGGTGCTGGGAGATTGGCAGTGTTACAGGAGGGGATGTATATTATATATTTATACAAAAAACCCCTAGGGGTTTCATGTTCACCCTCTGCAGACCGTGCTAGTGGTGCTGAGTTGCTGGTTATGGGGGCCGGAGGTCGGACAGCCGTGTCCAAGGCCAGGTAAGGAAGGAAGGTGTGAATGTTGTCTGGGACGAAGCAGGGCCCAAGAAAGCATTGCAAACAGAGTTTCAATCGCTTGTCTCTTGAGGATAGTTGAGCCCACTAAGGATAATTAAGTGCACTTTCAGATTATTATTATTATTATTATTATTATTATTATTATGCCATGTATCAATTGAGGGCCCTTGGAATGTAGGACAGGACTCTGCCCCAGGGAGCTCACATTCAGGTTTGACAGCGCGGGGAGAGAAAAGCAGAGGGAGAGTTGGAAGCAGCAGGGGTAGGAAGACAGGGAGGTTAAACAAGGGCGGGGAATGGGAGCCCACTGCCTGCCAACGGTCAGTGGGGATGGAAAGCAGAGTCAGGCCACATCCGGAAGACCTCAGGTTCCCCAACCCTGAGCAAGAGCTTCGCTCAGAATATGGACTTTGAAGCAGAAGAGGTGTAGAAAAGGGGGCAGGAATGACGAAAGAATTGAAGAATTCTAAAGTGACCCAAAGTCCTACAGCCAGAAAAGTTAAGGTCCCAGGCAGGTGTTTCTCAGGAGAAAGATGATTCTGCGCCCCTTGAAATGCCACCTGAATCAGTCTGGGCAAATACACACATGGGATCCAGAAGCATCGCTGCCTCTGATGGTGGAGGGAGAGCAGAGCCAGCCGGACTAGGAGCCTTTGATAGCCTCTCCTCCATGAGTCTGGGTAATTCATGAGTCATGAGCAATGGGGTGGAGACGCTCCTTTGGGACTTCCCTATCCAGGGCTGCCTTCAAGTGTCTTTTAAAAGTTGTATAGTTGCTTGTCTCCTTGGCTCTGGAGCGGCATCACTGTTGGGATACTGCCAGGGAAACGACGGCATCAGGCAGGCCCCCAGCTTACTCTGGACGATCACCGGTCTCCCGTGGAGCAGCATCAGTCCGCCAGCGACACGAGCCTCAGATACGCTGAGAGACCCGTGCCCGCTCTGTCAGCAGAGTGTGTAAATCATCACACAGCAGATGAGGTGGACAGAGGCAGATGTAAGCATTATTTACAGCATTTATTCAGCATCGTTCAGGAACACAGGAAAACATGTCTGCATCTCTTCGTCTCCGGCAAAACAGCCGGAACACAAAACCAATATACAACGGGAGTTCCAAGCAGACTGTGCTGGACATAAACAGGCATGTGATACACAACAGTCATGCCTGACCCTGTTAAGGTGGGATGGAACTATATTCGCACAATTACCATATTTTTCGCTCTATAGGACGCACTTTCCCCCCTTCAAGAATGAAGGGGAAATGTTTGTGCGTCCTAGGGAGCGAAGACGCCATAGCCTCGCGACCCTCTCCCGGCTGGAGAGGTGACGCGCGGCTATGGCAGGAGCCTCTATAGTCGCGTGTCACCTCTCTAGCCGGAAGAGCGTGCGCAGGGCTAAAGAAGCCCCCCGTGACCCTCTCCCGGCTGGAGAGGTGACGCGCGGCTATGGCAGGAGCCTCTCTGCTGCGCCTTTCCGCTGCTCCCGGACCTGCTCTTTGGGGCTGGTGGTGGGCCTCCCCCCGCCAGCCCCAAAGAGCAGGTCGAATGGAACCTGAAGCCTGGAGAGCGAGAGGGTTCGTTGCACACCGACCCCTCGGGGCGCTGGGCAGAGAGGGGGAGATTTTTTTTCTTGTTCTCCCCCCTCTAAAACAAGGTGTGTCCTATTGTCCGGTGCATCCTATAGAGCGAAAAATACGGTACTCCATACCCTTCAGGCTTTCTCAGAGAAAATAGGGATGTCCTAAGGAAAAGCAGGACATTATTTGGTCAAATCTGAAACAAGGAAGCTTCTTTAAATCCTGGAGGAGGAGCTTTGGCCCAGGGCATAAAAGGCTCCAGCCCTGGAAGAAGCTCCAGCTCAGCCCAGAAGGTTTTCTCCAGCAGCCGAGAGAAGCTCCCAGCCCACAGCCAGCCATCTTTGTGCACTGGACCGCAAAGGAGAAGCAGCTCATCAACACTTGCTGGAGCAAAGTCAACATGGCCGCCATTGGTGGGGATATCCTTGTCCGGTAAGGCCAGGCGCTGGTTGCCTCTCTATTTTTTTTTTTTTTTTATAATAATTTTTATTGATTTTACAACATAAAGAAAAAACAAAACAAACATAATGCGACTTCCCCAAACCTCCCCTTCACTGCATCCAAATTTCAAAATTTTTAGCAATTCTTCATCCCATTTTTATATTTAATTCTCTTTAAAAAGAGTTTCTGCTTTATAAATTTCGATTTATAGCTGTAATTCTTAGTGTCCAATCCCCTGACATCTTAACATTCCGAAATTTTACAACAATTTTTAAGATAGATTTTAAATTTTTTCCAGTCCTCCTCCACTGTCTCTTTCTTCTGGTCACGGATTCTGCCGGTCATCTCTGCCAGTCCCATAAATTCAGTCACCTTGGTCTGCCATTCTTCCAGAGTAGGTAGTTCTTTAGTCTTCCAATACTTCGCCAAAAGGATTCTTGCTGCTGTTGTTGCGTACATAAAAAAGGTCCTATCTTTCTTTGGTACCAATTGGCCGACCATGCCCAAGAGAAAAGCCTCCGGTTTCTTTACAAATGTCCACTTAAGGATTTTCTTAATTTCATTATAGATCATTTCCCAGTAGGCCTTAATCTTTGGGCAGGTCCACCAAAGGTGATAAAAAGTTCCTTCACATTCATTACACTTCCAGCAATTGTTATTGGGCAAATGATATATCTTTGCAAGCTTGACTGGGGTCATGTACCACCTATAGATCATTTTCATTATGTTCTCTTTCAGGGCACTACATGCCGTAAATTTAATACCTGTGGTCCATAACTGCTCCCAGTCAGCAAACATAATATCATGACCAATATCTTGTGCCCACTTAATCATGGCTGATTTAACCGTTTCATCTTGTGTGTTCCATTTTAGCAGCAGATTATACATTCTAGACAAATTCTTAGTATTGGGTTCTAGCAATTCTGTTTCTAACTTTGACCTCTCCTTCTGAAATCCTAGTTTTCTGTCCTGCTTAAAAGTTTCATTAATCTGGTAATAATGTAACCAGTCTCGGACTTTAGGTTTCAATTTCTCAAAACTCTGTAGTTTCAGCTTTTCACCATCATATTCTACAATTTCACAATATTTTGGCCAGTCTGTATCCATGTTCAATCTTTTTACCGCCTTAGCTTCCATTGGTGACAGCCACCTGGGGGTTTTACTTTCAAACAAATCTTTATATCGATTCCATACATTATACAATGCTTTCCTAATAATATGATTTTTAAAATTTCTATGTACCTTTACCTTGTCATACCATAAATATGCATGCCAACCAAAACTATTATCATAACCTTCCAAGTCCAGAATGTCTGTATTCTCAAGAAGTAGCCATGGTTTCAGCCAGCAAAAAGCTGCTGCTTCATAATAAAGTTTTAAGTCCGGCAGGGCAAAGCCCCCTCTATCCTTTGCATCAGTCAAAATCTTAAATTTAATTCTGGGTTTTTTGCCCTGCCAGACAAATTTAGATATATCTTTCTGCCACTTCTTGAAACAGTCCATCTTATCTAAAATTTGCAATGTCTGGAACAAAAACAACAATCTCGGCAATACATTCATCTTAATTACAGCAATTCGGCCTAACAAGGAAAGTCTCAGTCTTGACCATATATCGAAATCTTTCTTCACTTCAGCCCAGCATTTCTCATAATTATCTTTAAATAAATTCACATTCTTAGATGTTAAGTTCACCCCCAGATATTTTACCTTTTTAGTAATTTCCAAACCAGTTTCTCTTTGAAAACTATCTTTTTCCCCCACCGTGAGATTTTTTTCCAACACCTTTGTCTTGTGTTTATTCAATTTAAAACCTGCTACCTGACCAAATATTTCAATAAGTTCCAAAACTCTTTTTGTACTAGTTTCTGGCTGTTGTAGTGTCAAAACTAGGTCATCTGCAAATGCTCTTAGCTTATAATGTTTAGTTCCGACCTGTATACCTTTAACCAGCTGGTCTCTTCTAATCATGTTAAGGAAAACCTCCAGTACCGATATAAACAATAGAGGGGAAATTGGGCATCCCTGTCGTGTCCCTTTCTCTATTGGAATTTCATCCATAACCATACCATTTACAATAAGTTTGGCCTTTTGCTCAGAATAAATTGCACTTATACCATTTTCAAAGTTCTTGCCTACCCCCATTCCTTGGAGATTCCTCTTCATAAAGCTCCAACAAATATTGTCAAAGGCTTTCTCTGCATCCACAAAAATCAAAACAGCTTTTCTATTTATGTCAGTTTCCAAAAGTTCTAGAATATCTATAATATTCCTCACATTGTCTGACAAATGCCTGCCTGGTAGAAAGCCTGTTTGGTCCCTGTGAATCTCCTCTAACAGCACTTTTTTGAATCTTTTTGCTAGAATGTCTGCAAAAATTTTATAATCCACGTTCAAAAGTGATATAGGGCGGTAATTCTTGACTTGATGTTTCTCAGTTTCTGTCTTTGGTATAAGTGAGATGAATGCTTCCTTCCACGATTCGGGAGCCTTTTTCCCCTCCAAAATTTGATTGCAGACTTCTTTCAATGGTTGTATTAACCAATCCTTCAATACTTTATAATATCTCGCAGTTAATCCATCTGGTCCTGGTGATTTTCCCAGCTTCATATCCTGGATGGCACTCTCTATTTCTTGATCTGTAATTTTCTCGTTTAAACTCCTTCTGTTGTTTTCAGAGATTTTTGATAGTCCGTATTTTCCAATAAATTCTTCTATCTCCTGTTCATTTTTTGGCCCTTGTTTGTATAATTTCTTAAAGAAACTTTGAAAACAATTACTTATCTCATTTGGTTTATTAATAGACTTCCCATCTACTTCGAGTGATGTCACTGTATTCAATTTTTGTCTCTTTTTCAGTTGCCAAGACAGTAGCTTCCCACATTTATCTGCAGATTCAAAAGTCTTTTGTCTCATTTGTTTAATTTTCCATTCTATTTCCTGGTTCGTCAATTCCATATATTGTGTTTGATAGAATTTTATTTCTCTTAATATCTCCTGGGATTTAGGCTTAGATCTCAATTTCTTCTCCCCTTCTTTTATTAGATTCCAAATTTTCTCTTTCTTCTCATTCTGCTTTTTCCTCTTTATTGAATTCTGTTGTATTAGGAAGCCACGCATCACGGCTTTACTTGCGTCCCAAATGATTCTTTTTTCTGTGTCTGATCTCAAATTGATCTCGAAGTAGTCTTTAAGTGTTTCTTGGGCCTTTTTGCAAATTTCCCCATCTCCAAAGAGAGTGTCATTCATTCTCCATCTAAAGGTTCCAGCTGTTGTCAGTTTCATTTCCATCTTGACAGCATTGTGGTCAGAGCAGGTCTTTGGGCAGATTTCTGTTTTTTTAACCTTTGATGCCAGATTACTAGAAATCCATATTTGATCAATTCTAGTCCATGTCATTTTTGCTTCAGAGAAGAAAGTCCCCTCCCTTTCCAGAGGGTTCCTAGTTCTCCAAATATCGATCAGATCCATAGTGTCAGTCAGGTCAAAAAAAGTCTTTGGTAGTCTTCCGTCATTAGATATTGTTTGTCTTTGGGCCTTATCCATGTTTGTAGAGACAACTCCATTCATGTCACCCATCATTATAATTTTAAAGTCCAAAAAGTCCATTAAAGTCTCATGCAACTTCTTGAAGAATTCAGCCTTCCCCTCATTTGGTGCATAAACTCCAACAATCAATATTTTTTCTCCATAAATTTGGATTTCCACTGCCAGGTATCTTCCTTGGTCATCCTTAAAGATCAATTTTGGTTCAAATTTTTCCTTGACATAAATCACAACTCCTCTTTTCTTGACTCTATCTGATGATATAAATTCTTGTCCTAATCTCTTGTTTGTTAAAAGTTTTCTATGTATCCTGGCAATGTGAGTTTCTTGTAAACAGATTACGTCTAGATGTTCCTTCTTTAATAAATGAAATACTTGGCCCCTTTTTCGAGGGTGGTTCAAACCATTGCAGTTCCAACTGAAGAGTTGCAGAGACATTTTGGTTACTGGGTAGACCTTCCACCGACTGCACCAAGTTGTTGTTCCTCCTCGGTCGGTGCTCGGTTCAGTCCAAATGATAGATTTGAGATGTCCGGTACTTCCTCCTCGCTGACAGTTCCTTTCTGAAGATCCTCTTGATTTCTTTCCAAAAAGAACTCTTTATCCTGGTTTGTTTTTATTTTAATTTTCTTCCCTTTGTAGCTAAAGGACAGCCCTTGTGGAAATTCCCACCTGAATGGGATATTATTCTTCTTAAGTAGATCAACTAGTTCTTTAAATTGAGATCTAACCTCCAAAAAGTATTTAGGAATATCCTTGAAGATTTGAATCTGAGAATTTTTAATGACCAAGGCCTTCTGGAAATGTAGGTTCAATATTTTGTCTCTTTGTTCCTTTGATCCTAAGGTAATTAAACAATCTCTTGGCTTCTTCCCTTGCTTCCTGCCAATCCGAAAGGCTGAGGTTATCATAAATTCATCTTCCTCTCCATCTAGCTCATCATTCCAGAAGTCTTGAAATTTGTCTGTAAGGAATTCCCCGAGCTTGTCCTCTTCCTCTTCTGGAACCAGTCTTAATTTCAGATTCTTACTTTTCCTTTCCAGTTCTAGTAGGGCTAATGCTGAATCATGTTCATGTACTTTTTTTACAATAGGCGCAAACTTTCCTTTGGTTTCTTCAGCAGTGGACCTAGCACTCTCAGCTATTCTCCTTGTTTCCGTAGATTCTTGAACCAAACGGTTTATAGAATCTGTATTAGATGAAATTGTTGTTGTATTCAGGTCTAGTCTTGTTGTCAACTCCGTCAATTTCTTTGAGTTCTCTGTAGACTGTTTAGTGAGTTCTGCAGATTGCTTGGTAAGTACTTCTAGTGACTGATTTATTTTAAGCAGGGCCTGTGTCATTGACTCCATTGATGCTGCTGTTATTTTTTCTTGTGCAGCTGCTGCTCCTGATAAGGAGCCTCTTTTTTGAGCTTGTTTTTGAGCCTGCTTTGTTTTACTTCTTGTTGAAATCTCTTCTGGCGGGTTGCTCATAACTCAAGGTCATTCACACAGGAAAGTTGCAAGTGGAAAATCCCACTGGATACTCCGTAATGTAACTAAAGCCCTCTAGAGGAGGAAATTGTAACCGTCCAAAGGCACCCAGAACAAAGAAACAGAAAGTCCAAAGGCAAAAGTCCCATTAAAAGTCTTTAGTTTGTAGCACTTTACTGTTAAAATTGTAATCCACCAAAGTCCCGAGTATGTTTCAAAATAAGTCTTATTTTGTAGCCGCTGTCCTTTGACAGCTCACTTGACAGTTCCTTTTTTCAGGCGATCGCTGCTCCGGCAGCCTGGCCAGAAGTATCAGCAGCAGAGGTTTTTTATTCCTTATCCCTTTCTTTTGCAGGTTAAATTAATTCTGTTTCCTCCCCCCCTTCTCCTGCACAACAGGGGGGAGATCCTTTCGATGTCTGGTTTAATAAGAGTTAAAAGGAAAGTCCATTTAAACACAGCTTAGTCTTTTCATTGCTCCATTAATCATGCAGTTCCGGGAGGCTGACTTCCTTAATTTTGCCTTCCCGTTTTCAGCCAAATCTTCTAAATTTTTTAAGTCCCGTCTTACTTTTGCAGTCTTACTCACGGGTATTGTTGTTGCCAATCGTTGATTTCAGAAAGGAATCGGCGCTCTCCGTTAATGGCGACGCGGCTTCACTCCGTAAGCTGGGTAGCGATCCTCAGCACCGCGCTCACCCCGATGCCGCTCCGGAGCCTTTAAAAAGGCTCTTTCACGATGCCGGGGGGGCGCAAAGGTGCCCACCGAATCTCCTTGCTCACAGGCTTCAGCGCCTGTGATTTTAGGGGTCCCCCGCTTGCCGTAGCGGGTAAGACCCGAACTTACGGAGCAGTCCTGCCTCGGAGCTTGAGGCTAGGACCGCCATCAAACGCTGGCGCCGACCGGAAGTCCCGCTGGTTGCCTCTCTAAGCAGGTTGGGCAGGAGCTCCTCTTTCCACCTGGATAATAATCATCCGTGCCTCTACCTTTCCCCTTCCTTCCTTCCTTCCTTCCAGCGTGTTGATCGTCTTCCCCTTCACAATCAATAGACCTCAACAAGGTCAAGGAGACCTTTTCCAAGTTGAGTGAACTGCTCCACGTGGACCCCGTCAGCTTCAGCGTGTTTATTTCCTTGACCCCTTATGGGAGGGCATTCCACAGGGCAGGGGCCACTACCAAGAAGGCCCTCTGCCTGGTTCCCTGTAACCTCACCTCTCACAGTGAGGGAACCACCAGAAGGCCCTCGGAGCTGGACCTCAGTGTCTGGGCAGAATGATGGGGAAGGAGACGCTCCTTCAGATATACTGGACCGAGGCGGTTTAGGGGTTGAAAGGTCAGCACCAACACTTTGAATTGTGGAGCTGATATACAGCTGCCCTGGACACAGAATTGACCTACACTTCCATGGACAGCTGTGAGTCCAAAATGACTCCCAGGCTGTGCACCTGGTCCTTTAGGGGCACAGTTACCCCATTCAGGACTAGGGTGTCCGTTCAGGACTAGGGGGGGACAGCCTATGTCCCCCCAAAACAATACTTCTTTCTTGTCAGAATTCAGCCTCCATCTGTTGAATGCATTGTGGGATCTGTTGTGGGGAGAGAAGAAGAGAAGAAGAAGAGTTTGGATTTGATATCCCACCTTTCACTCCCTTTAAGGAGTCTCAAAGCAGCTAACATTCTCCTTTCCCTTCCTCCCCCACAACAAACACTCTGTGAGGTGAGTGGGGCTGAGAGACTTCAAGGAAGTGTGACTGGCCCAAGGTCACCCAGCAGCTGCATGTGGAGGAGCGGAGACACGAACCCGGTTCCCCAGATTACGAGACTACCGCTCTTAACCACTACACCACACTGGCTGTGTGGATGACCCACACATGAAAAGAGTTTACCAACTTCATTGAAACATCAAACAAACAGATCCAAAGTAAAACGCCAGGGGGGCAAGTTGCCTTTTGCGGGTCCCAGGGGAGATCAATGGGGGAAAGGGGCAGGTCTCCCCTAATATTCCGAGGGTATCGAAAGGGCATGAAAGGGCATGATCTGCGGCCGTCCGTTAATTTATTTTGGGGGGTTTGTGAGCCGGGATGGAAATCGCTGTCTCCCAGACGAAGCAGAGGCGAGGTTCTCCCCCCACCCCCCCGTCGCAGGCTTGGAAGCAGCCGCTCCCCCTGTGGCTTTTGTCCTTCTGGCTGCCAGCCAGGTGTCCTCGGGTGCAGAGCAAGCGCCTTCCTTGCACCCTCAGGCCATTCGCTGGCCCAGAAAGGTGCCTGGCTCCTCCAGCAAAGGATTACCGTAATTTTTTTTACACGCTTTCGTCCAATTTTATTCCACCTCCATAAACTTGGGGTTTTTGAAGAAATTCAAGCCTCCCTGGTTTGGCTTACAAACCATGGGCAGAAGATTCCTTTGATAAATAATGGCTGAACTTGTAATAAACTAATCATACCCACACAGGAAACATGGGAATTAGAAGGGACTCTCTCCAGCATCACACGGGCTAAGCCACCCACCCGAAACTCAAAACAATATTTTAGAATAAGACATTGCAAAGGAATGGCAAGTATACAGAGGACATTTAGCAAAACAATGATCTTAAACAATTATCTTTAATGAAACATTCCTAAGGGAGGTCAATAAAACACAGCAGAGCAGAAACCCTTGGAGTCGTGCACCGCTTGGAGACTGGGGTGGCACGTAACAATATTTTAGTTCCCTTTTAATTACGTTGCTTTGAATACCTACTTTAGGTTTTATTTTGCCTTGAACATGGCTGTTTGACCTCTGGCCGCAGTAACCAACAACTCAGCCTCACTAGTGTGGACTGTTAGAATTCCTGCTCCATGATTACAGTCATGGGATTTTTGTCTATCACATGACGGTGTATGTTTTGACTCCACAGAGTGGGAAGTGACGGAGACAGGATGTTTGTGATACTGTGTTCTTTGAAGTGGGACTATTGTTCTTTTTCTCTTTGCTGTCTGATGCTAGAGAGAGAGGGAGCCATGTTGCAGTGCTCCCTGTCTGTTTATATGTAAATAAAGTAGATTAGCCAAAATGCTGAGTTTCTGAGCTCTGTTACACAAGCTGCGAAGACTCTGCAAAGCCCTAAGTGTGCCGATTGTCAGTTGGCATCGGTCACTGTGATGTTTGGGCTGAAGAAAGCTTTTGAAGCTCTGGAACGATTGACCAGGAAGGAGGGAACATGCCAGTCGGGCATGTGTCTCTACCAGGGTCCTACTCGAGTGTAGAACAAGCTCCTTGTGGGAATGTTCAGGGGTGCAGGAGAGGATATATTGACTAATTATATCCTAATCCAACTTGTGCTAACAAGTTCCCAAAATATCAGCAGAGTTTATAGACATTTCCCTTTAAGTTCGCAACGGTAAAGCTTGCACAGGTTCGCTAGAACCTCTATAATAATTACTCTGGTAATTTCCCCTTTTGTTCCCTCTTAAAATACAAGACACGAGTCTTTATAAAAGTATAAAAGAGTTTACTCACGTTCTGTTCACAATATGATCCCAGAAGGCAGACAGCTTAAAAAAGGTAAAATACACTCTTAATCTATTTTATAGGAAGATAGTACTGTCCTCTCTTGGCTGAGAGCCAAGAGAGCATGTTGCTCCTTCAGAAGATGAAGATGAGAGAGGCAAGATAGTTCTTATCTCCTCTCTTGGCTGGGAGCCAAGAGGGCATCCTTAGATGTTTCCTCATCGAAGGAAGATGGCAGAGAGAGAGAGATGGCTGCCTGCCCTGTGCTTTTATCATTTACTTGCACAGGTGAAGCCACACCCAGCTCTGGTCACATGCGGAGGAAGTCCGTCCCCAGGAAGTTTACCTGCTTGCTAGACAGACATCCCTCCCCATGTTCTAACATGTACACTCTAGGAATGTTGTCATTGACTGCTCCTGTGTTTACATCCCACATCCCCCTTCTCAGGCAATACAACATACACAAAACATAAACAACTTTATTCAACCACCCAGAGTCCCAGCTTGACACGTAGATTCTGGAAACTCTCTCTTGGCAGGGGTTTCGTCAGGATGTCAGCAGTCATCTCTTGGGTGCTGCAGTAGGATAGTTCCACAAGTCCATCCTTGATCATCTGGCCTATGTAGTGGTATTTAACCCCAGTGTGTTTTGTTCTGGCCAGGAACTTCTCACTCTGCTGATATTTTGGGAACTTGTTAACACAAGTTGGATAAGGATATGATTAGTCAATATATCCTCTCCTACACCCCTGAACATTCCCACACTCCTGACAGAAGATGAAACACCTAGGGTTGTTGTTGTTGTTTTTTTGTATAAATATATAATATACACTCCCCCCTAACACTGCCAATCTTCTAGCACCACCCACCATTCACATTACACCAAATTTAATCCTCGATTTTGCATACAACCAGCTCATTAAGAAATATGCGCAATGAATTTCTTTTCTTTTCTGTCTGAAAGTCTCAGAATCCGTCAAGATGCTACACAATGTGGTCCCTCCTGTCCCTTTCGCTGCTCTTATTTCCACCTTCAGGCTGATGAAGTGAACATGCGTGAGGGCCGACCACAGTTGTTGATGTTTTCTTAGGTTTGAAGTTTGCTTGTTTTGGAATTTTACCAGAGAAAATAAACTCATGCAGGGGCCTGTCACTTGCGACTCTCCCTCTGCTTTTCCCTCCCCATGCTGTGAAACCTGAATGTAAGCTCCCTGGGGCAGAGTCCTGTCCTACACTCCAAGGTCCCTCAATTGTTAAACCCATAATAATAATTGTCAGGGGTTCAGAAGGAGAGACACAGGAGGGGGAGCAAATGGAGAGTGAGGAGGAGGAGTACGAGGGGGGAGCAGGCAGTGACAGTGGAAAGAGTTATTCCACAAGCCTCTCCAGCGAATCGGAGGACTCACAGAAGGGAGCGCCGATGGCCAGGGCGAGGGGGGTTCCAGGGGGGAAGCCCCAGGAGGAAGGGGCCAGCGGGGAGTCCCTGAGCAGCAGTTGGAAATCAGGACCAGCTTCCCCACCAGAGCGCAGTGGGGAGGGGGAGTCCCAGGAATCGGGACCAGTGCTCTCACCACCAGCGGGAGGAGAGGAGTCAGGTTTGGTCACGCCCACATCAGGAAGCGGGGAAACGGTCAGGAGGAAGGTTACCGGCTGGGCGCGCGCGCCAAGTTCAAATGTACAGGCGAGCGGCACAGCAGGGAGCCCGGGTAGGGAGCCAGGTCCTAAAGCCCGCCGGAAGGAAGGGGAGACCAAGGGGGGTCAGCGTCAGAGGAGTCCAGGAAGGAGGAGACCCCAGAGGGCAGAAGGACCCAGCGAAGGAAAGAACAGCGTAGGAGGTGGAGCCGGGCGAGGATCTTAAACTGGTGTGGGAGGAGCAGTGAGTCAGAGGGGACTTAGCCGGTCTAGCGTCGAGACGTGGGTCTGCGCGCCCAGAGCTTTGAAATGGAAACTAAACTTCAATAAAGACTTTGTATATTATATCCACCGGGCGTTGGTCCTCTGTGAGCTGGGATCTAGAGGCAGACCTGACAGTAAGTCCCCTCACCTTCTTTCACCAAGAACCTCGCAGCGAGGGGCGAAGATTGGTGCTTAACGAGCTCACAAAAGCAAGGCAAGATGACTACCGAACAGCAAATGGCAGCCCTGCAAAATGCAGTGACGCGACTCAACGAGGAGATACTCGCTTCTAGGAGGAGGGAAGACGAAGCAGCTGCTGCCTGCAAGGATCTACAAGCCAGGTTGGAAGCGCTTACAAAGCAGGGGCACCCCCCCAAAGCCAGAGGGGATTGGGCTGGGGAAGAGAGGGGGCAGCCTTGTGTCTCATTTCGATGGGAATTTGCAGCAGTACCCTAACTTCCGAGCAGACGTGCTGTTTGTGCTGCAATTGCTGGATAAAGACTTTAGAGATGAGCAGGAGAGGGTGGGATTTATATTATCTCATTTGCATGGAGAAGCTAAAGTGTGGCTGCGCAATCTGTGGAGAGATAAGGATCCGGCGCTCCGAAGTGCGGATGCCTTCATTAAAGCCATGGATTTGTGTTTTTTATCAACAATAGACATTGATATCGCCAGAAAACAGATACATGGGCTGAAACAAGGGAGAGCCACGGTGAGGGAGTATCATTCCCGCTTCTTTGGATTGGTGAATGCGCTGGGATGGGAAAAAGATTCAGCTGCAGTCAGAGACCTTTTCTGGGAAGGGCTGAATGGAGCTGTAAAAGACGAAATTGCAAGGGGGGAGAGACCCCAGACCACCAAAGACGTTGTGGAGAGGGCACTCACGATGGGGGTTAGGCTGGAAGGACGCCCTTGGGACAAGGAGGAAGGGCATTGGGGACGCACGCCAGCGAGAGGACCGCCCCCCTTTCCCAAGGAAGCGGCGCGCGCTCGATCCATGCCTCCGCTGGGAGAGGGAGAGGAGCCGATGGAGATAGGTGGTGCTAAGGCTCAGTCCCCAGCCGGAGCCCTAACGCCGGGAGCAGTCAAAATGAAGCCTCCTAGAGGGACCAGGAAGTGCTACATCTGCGACAGTGCTCAACACATGGCGAAAGAGTGTCCCCGGAGGATCCACAAGCACACTGCAGCCTCAGCAACAGTAACAGAATCAGTTCAGCAGACTGCACCACAGCAGGGAAACGGCACTGTCTGGCTGGAAGTGGAGCCACTGGGGCCCAGCCAGACGTATCAGTGAAGCAGTCCCCAGGCATCTTACAGCCCACAGACCCCCTCCCGCCCAAACCAGTGGTGCAGCTCACCGCATCCCTCCAGCTCCCAAATGGGCTCACCGTGGAAGTCCCCATTTCCATTGATTCTGGGAGCAATGCAGATTTTATAGGCATGGAGTTCATCCAGCAACATGGCATAGCCCTTCTGCCAGCGACGGTACCTCTGAACGTCGTCACGGTGGACGGCAGGGAGCTACTGGGAGGGCAAGTGCTACAGCAGACGCCGCCAATGGTGATGCGCATTGGTAATCACCGCGAAGTCATCAGCTTCAACGTCACCCGCTTGTCAGACACGCCCATAGTGTTGGGCATGAGTTGGCTGGATAGGCACAGCCCGGCATTAGCTTGGTACCAGCGTCAACTAACCTTCGGCTCCTCCTACTGCGCAGAACACTGCATCCTGGCTGACCTGGAAGATGAGGGGCAGGAGGATGGACCACAGCTGAACTTGGGCATCCTGCAAGCAGTACCTAACAAGTACAAAGAGTTTTTGGAGGTCTTCTGCGAGAAAGAAGCGGACAAGCTGCCTCCCCACAGACCCTACGACTGCAAGATTGACCTCCTGCCGGGGGCGACGCTCCCGACGGGGAAACTATATTCCATGTCGGAGGATGAATTGCAGGAGCTCAGGGAGTTCATAGATCACAACTTGAAGCGGGGATTCATCCGAGAGTCCAAGGCGGTGGGGGGCAGTCCCGTATTTTTTGTAAAGAAACGGGACACGCCCCAGAAGAGGCTGGTCGTGGACTTTCGCGTCTTAAACCAGAAGACCAAGCCCTCAGCCTTCCCTATGCCCAAGATCAATGACCTGCTGGCGACGGTGAGGAAGGGTCGCATCTTTACCAAGTTGGATCTGCGGGGAGCGTACAATCTCATTCGCGTGCGCGAAGGTGACGAGTGGAAAACGGCCATGTTTACGCCGCTGGGCACCTATGAGTATAGAGTTATGCCTTTTGGATTACAAAATGGCTCCCACTGCTTTCAAGCATTCATGCATCATGTCTTGGCGGGTCTTCTCTACAAGAAGTGCGTCTGCTTCCTGGACGACATCCTCATCTTCTCGGAGTCGCCGGAGGCTCACGAGAGGGATGTCAGGGAGGTCCTGCAACGGCTGCGGGAGCACAGGCTTTATGCCAAGCTGGAGAAGTGCCAGTTCGACAAGACGGAGGTGGACTTCCTGGGCTACAAACTGTCCGACAAGGGACTCGCCATGGACAGTACCAAGGTACGTGCAGTGCTGGACTGGAAGAGCCCACGCAATCGGAAGGAAGTCCAGAGGTTTGTCGGCTTTGCCAACTTTTATCGCAAGTTCATCAAAGGTTTCGCCATGCAGACAGCGGCCATCACTGACACCCTCAGTTCCAAGAAGAAGAAATTCATCTGGACGGAGCAGGCAGAGCAGTCCTTTCAAAAGCTCAAGAATCTCTTCGCGTCCGAAGAACAACTGCTACACGTGAACCCCAGCAGGCCCATGAGGGTGGAGACGGACGCCTCAGACAGGGCCGTCGGGGCCGTCCTGTTGCAGCAAGACCACCAGGGGGACTGGAGGCCGTGCGCTTTCTACTCCAGAAAACTCAGCAAGTTGGAGCAGAACTACACCATCTGGGACAGGGAGTTGCTGGCCATACATGCAGCCTTCAAGGCGTGGCGGCACTTCCTCGTCGGAGCCAAACACACAGTGCAGGTCCGTACAGACCATAAAAACTTGGAGTACTGGCGCACGGCGAGGTTCCTGAACCAGAGACACATCCGCTGGGCGGAGTTCTTTGCAGATTTCGACTTCAGAATAGAATACATCCCTGGAAACAACAACATCATGGCGGACGCGCTGTCCAGGAAACCGCAGTATCTCGAGGAAGAGGCACCGGCGGCGGCCAAGCACATGTTCGCACCGAAGGCGTGGGCATGCGCGTCAGCCACGGTGGACCTGGACGCAGTGCGGCGCGCGCTGCAGACGGACTCCTTCGCGCGAGCCAAGATGGAGGAGGTCCGTAGCGGCACGGCGAGGGACGGCGACTTCCAAATACGCGACGGCCTGCTCATCCGCAAAGGAGCCCTCTATGTACCGGGAGACAACCTCCGAGCGAAAGTCCTACAACAGATGCACGACGCGCCCAGCGCAGGACACTTCGGCAAGGAGAAGACGGTGGACTTAGTAGCCAGAGACTTTTGGTGGCCCAAGATGAGAGGGGATGTCGCGGAATACGTCAATAGGTGCGACACCTGCCAAAGGGCCAAGCCAGTACACCAGCCGCCGGCAGGCCTGTTGGAACCGCTACAGACACCATTCGAACCATGGGAGAGGGTGGCCCTGGACTTTGTCACAGATCTGCCCAGCTCGAGGGGCAAGACGGCAGTACTTGTGGTAGTAGACTTGTTCACCAAGATGGCCCACTTCATTCCTTGCGCGAAGGTGGCTACAGCCGAGCAGACCGCCAAGCTGTTTATAGACCACGTGTTCAAGGTGCACGGCCTGCCACGGTCCATCCTGTCCGACAGGGGGCGCCAGTTCATATCCAACTTCTGGCAAAAGCTGATGGGTTTCCTGAACGTCAAGGTCAGCCTGGCGTCGGCGCGACACCCGCAGACCAACGGGCAGGCGGAGAGAGTCAACGCCATTATGCAGCAGTACCTGAGATGCTACGCAAACCAGCAGCCCTCGACCTGGGTGGACTATCAACCGTTGGCCGAGTTTGCCTACAACAACACGAAGCACGCGTCCACGGGGGTGACGCCGTTTTTCGCCAACAATGGGCGGCATCCCAGAACCTTCCCGGGTTTGGAGAAAGTGAAGGCAGGGGAGCCGCAGGGAGCAGAGGCCGTGGCAGCGGAGTTGCAGGAGATCCACGAGCAGCTCAGGAGGCAGTTAGAGGTGGCGAAACAGGCTTACAAAGTGCAGGCAGACCGACACAGGAGAGTGGGGGAAGACATCAGGGTAGGAGACTGGGTGTGGTTAGCAGCCCAGGCAGTTCCAGCCAGATCGCTGGCCAAGAAGAAGCTAGGGCACAAGCAGCTAGGGCCGTACCAAGTAGAGGCGCAGATCAACCCAGTGGCCTTCCGGTTGACACTCCCGGAGGGGTCCAGAATGCACCCGGTCTTTCATAGATCAGTGCTCACACCCTACAGAGAGCCCCACAGGTTTCAGGCACCAGGGACGGCGCCAGACCAGCTCAGGGAAGCGCCCAAAAAGGGGGGGTCGCCGAGAGGGGAGCCACTCAATGAAGCCACAGAGATTTTAGACTCAAGGTGGGGGGAGGACGGGATCGAATATCTTCTCGCCACAGAGGACACCCCGACCAGCGCCAACAGGTGGGTGCAGGATTACGCATTGGAGGAGCAGTGGCTCAAGGAAGAATTCCATACACTTTTCCCGCACAAGCCCATGCCGGCGGGCCTTTTTGACGACTGTCTGTTCACACCCACACACTCAGCCAGCACTTTCCGGGGTTTCTCTTCAGCTGAGGAATCGACTCCGGGAGGCAGTTCCCCAGAAGGATCACTCTCAGGGTTTGGCACGGGGGGATCTTATTGGTGGGAGGACCAACCCGAAGTGGGCTGGCGCAGAGACATGCCGAAGGGACCCTGGGAAGTGGAGTCACCTCAGGCGACAGGGGGAGAGGGGGTCTTGGGTGATTTGGGGGCGGCTTCAGATTTCGAACACACCGCCCAGGAGATGGAAGCGGAGGAAATCGCCGTCGACGAGCCCATGGAGGACTTCCCGGACTTATCACGCTGGATGCACGCCTCGGGGGACGAACTGTATCCTGAAATTACCCCCACAACACGGGAGCACCCGGAACCCGCACCTGAAGAGGGGAAGGGGGGAAGGGGGGCTTCGAGGGGGGGATGGATGTCAGGGGTTCAGAAGGAGAGACACAGGAGGGAGAGCAAATGGAGAGTGAGGAGGAGGAGTACGAGGGGGGAGCAGGCAGTGACAGTGGAAAGAGTTATTCCACAAGCCTCTCCAGCGAATCGGAGGACTCACAGAAGGGAGCGCCGATGGCCAGGGCGAGGGGGGTTCCAGGGGGGAAGCCCCAGGAGGAAGGGGCCAGCGGGGAGTCCCTGAGCAGCAGTTGGAAATCAGGACCAGCTTCCCCACCAGAGCGCAGTGGGGAGGGGGAGTCCCAGGAATCGGGACCAGTGCTCTCACCACCAGCGGGAGGAGAGGAGTCAGGTTTGGTCACGCCCACATCAGGAAGCGGGGAAACGGTCAGGAGGAAGGTTACCGGCTGGGCGCGCGTGCCAAGTTCAAATGTACAGGCGAGCGGCACAGCAGGGAGCCCGGGTAGGGAGCCAGGTCCTAAAGCCCGCCGGAAGGAAGGGGAAGACCAAGGGGGGTCAGCGTCAGAGGAGTCCAGGAAGGAGGAGACCCCAGAGGGCAGAAGGACCCAGCGAAGGAAAGAACAGCGTAGGAGGTGGAGCCGGGCGAGGATCTTAAACTGGTGTGGGAGGAGCAGTGAGTCAGAGGGGACTTAGCCGGTCTAGCGTCGAGACGTGGGTCTGCGCGCCCAGAGCTTTGAAATGGAAACTAAACTTCAATAAAGACTTTGTATATTATATCCACCGGGCGTTGGTCCTCTGTGAGCTGGGATCTAGAGGCAGACCTGACAATAATAATAATAATAATAATAATAATAATAATCTGAAAGTGCACTTAATTATCCTTGATGGGCTCAATTATCCTCAAGAGACAAGCGATTGAAACTCTGTTCGCAATGCTTTCTTAGGCCCTGCTTCCTCCCCGACAACATCCACGCCTTCCTCCCTTACCTGGCCTTGGACACGGCTGTCCGACCTCCGGCCCCCATAACCAGCAACTCAGCACCACTAGCACGGTCTGCAGAGGGTGAACATGAAACCCCTAGAGGTGTTTTGTATAAATATATAATATACATCCCCTCCTGTAACACTGCCAATCTTCTAGCGCCACCCACCCTTCACATTTCTCCAAATTTAATCCTCAGTTTTACATACAACCAGCTCATTAAGAAATATGCACAATCCATTTCTCTTCTTTTGCGTCTCAGAAGCCGTCAAGATGCTACACAATGTGGTCCGTCCGGTCCCTTTCGCTGTTGTGATCTCCACAAAATCCTGGTCTCCTCTCCTTCCTCCCCCGTAAACTCATAAATCTTCCTGCTTAGCAGACAGTCGATCCAGTTGTCACCCCTCTTTTCTTCTTTCCTGCTTTTATTTCGCAGGAGGAAGTCCTAAGGGGGAGTCAAAATCCCTCAAAAGTCCCTCAAGGTTGTTGCTCTCCATCTTCTTTCAGGCAAAGTCCTTACTTCTAAAATTAATCCATTGCAAAGAGGCAAATTTAAAGTCCGCTCCTCTGGAAATCTTTGCATTCCTTGCTTCAGGGGAAGGGAAATGACGCAGATTCCGAAAAAGCCCCATAACTTAAAACATTCACTCCCCCCCTTGCCCCGTTCAAGCAAAGCAGAAATCAGTGTCTTTCCAAAGAGATTCTTTTCTCCTGCAGCAGAAATCAGGCTCTTCGCTTGCCTTTGTGTCCCAATTCAAAGCTGTCCCCCGCCCTCCCCACGGGACTTGGCCAGGGCTGTTCGGGGACAGTCTGAAATCCTTTGCTGAAGGAGCCAGGCACCTTTCTGGGCCAGCGTATGGCCGGAGGGCGCAAGGAAGGCGCTTGCTCTGCGCCCGAGGACACCTGGCTGGCAGTCAGAAGGACAAAAGCCACAGGGGGAGTGGCTGCTTCCAAGCCTGGGACGGGGGGAGAATCTCGCCTCTGCTTCGTCTGGGAGACAGGGATGTCCATCCCGGCTCACAAACCCCCCAAAATAAATTACCGGGCGAGCGCGGGTCGTGTCCTTTCGATACCCTTGGAAGGTTAGGGGAGAACTGCCCCATACCCCCCATAGACCTCCGCCTGGGACCCCCAAAGGGCGACTTGCTGGGTTCGCTACCCCCCACCCTCTGGCGTTTTATTTTGCATCGCTTTGTTTGACATTCCAATGAAGGTGGTAAACTCCTTTGATGTTATTATGGGTGTGAAATATGTTGGCGGGGGTCTTTATTTGTTTGTATTTGTTTGTATTTGTTTCTATTTGATTACGTGTTTTGTGTTGGGGGTCTCCCTGGGTGGCCATGTTGGTACCCCCACCCCTTATTCTGGGGGATGGAATCCAGAGCAGGGGAAGGGTCCTCAACACCCTCTGAGTCTTTCACCCCCAATTTCTCCAGAGTAGGAAGAACAGAGAGGGCAACTGGCCAGAACTGGGTGGGGAGATGACGGGGGGGGGCAATTGGGGCATGGGGGGTCAGTCTGGCAGGAGCATTGAGGATGAAGGATTTGGGGAAACAGCGGGGGTCCCTGGTTCGGAAAAGCACTCCAGCTTCAGGGAGAGGGGCAAAGTGCCACAGAGTCTTGAACCCCCCCCAGTGGTGCTCAGTGGTTCCTCTTGAGTGACAGAGAAGCCCCCCCTTTCCCAGCCCCCCAACTAACAGGAGGTGTTTCTACCCCCCACCCCCAGGCCAGTCCCCTCCCACTGTCCCAGAGAAGGAGACACAGGAAACCAGGTCAGATTGCAGAGGGAGGATTTATTAGAGGGTCAAACGTCACATGGCGGCTGGAAGGGGAGACTATCAGGAGGCGGCCGCTTCTCCCTGGGGGTGTCTCAGTGGGACCGGCAGGCCAGCGCATGAGCCACCACCGCGACCAGCTTGTGGAAGGCATGGTGGCAATTTCTGTCCAAGGGGGGGGGGGCTAGCAGGAGGGTGCTGAGGACCTCGCCCAGGAGCTGGAAGAGAAAAGAGAGGGTGACTCCTTCTGCCAGGGGGCGCATGTGTGGGACACCCTCATCCCACAACAGATCCCACAACAGATTCAACAGATTGAGACTGAATCCTGACAAGACAGAAGCACTGTTTAGGGTGGACTGGGGGCAAGCGGGTGTGTGTGGGGGACTCCCTGCTCCTGTGCCCCTGAAGGACCAGGTGCGCAGCCTGGGAGTCATTCTGGACTCACAGCTTTCAATGGAGGCACAGGTCATTTCTGTTTCCAGGGCAGCTGTCTCCCAGCTCCATCTGGTCGACAGGATGAGACCCTACCTGCCTGCGGACTGTCTTGCCAGGGTGGTGCATGCTCTGGTTATCTCCCGCTTGGACTACTGCAATGCCCCCCATGTGGGGCTACCTTTGAAGGCAACCCTTTTGGCGGTTCCCTCACTGTGAGAGGTGAGGTTACAGGGAAGCAGGCAGAGGGCCTTCTCGGTTGTGGCACCCGCCCTGTGGAACGCCCTCCCACCAGATGTCAAGGAAATAAACAACTAACGGAAATCTGAATGCAACCCTGTAACAGGAAATGTCTAAAGTCTTACAATGTTTAATGTCCTATAAGCCACCCAGAGTGACACACACACACACACACACACACACACACACACACACACTGCACTCCCCAGTGTCCCCCTCCCAGGCAGCTCTTTGGGGCAGGGGAGCAGCCTCACTTTTCTTGACTTTAAGAAAGCCGACTTCATAAAACTTAGGGAAGTGCTGGGTGAGATCCCATGGACAGTAATACTAAAAGGAAAGGGAGTTCATGATGGCTGGGAGTTTGTTAAGAGGGAGATAGTAAAAGCACAACTTCAGGCAATACCAATGAGACGGAAACATGGAAGGTGCCTAAAGAAGCCAGCGTGGCTATCTAAAGAACTTTTAACTGTGTTAAGATTAAAAAAGGATGCGTACAAAAAATGGAAAAGGGGGGAAACCACCAAAGAGGAATTCAAACAAATAGCCAGCACGTGTAGACACAAAGTCAGAAAAGCTAAAGCACAGAATGAACTCAGGCTTGCTAGAGAGGTTATAAACAACAAAAATGGCTTTTATGGGAATGTTCGTAGCAAAAGGAAGAACAAAGAAACCGTGGGGTCACTCAGAGGAGAAGGCGGTGAAATGCAAACAGGGGATACAGAAAGGGCTGAACTCCTCAATGCCTTCTTTGCCTCAGTCTTCTCCGATAAAGAAAACAATGCCCGACCTGAAGAATTTGGAGCAAATGATTCAGCAGAGGAAACACAGCCCAGAATGACTAAGGAGATAGTACAAGAATACTTGGCTAGTTTAGATGTATTCAAGTCTCCAGGGCCAGATGAACTGCATCCAAGAGTATTAAAAGAACTGGCAGATGTGATCTCAGAACCACTGGCAGTCATCTTTGAGAATTCCTGGAGAACAGGCGAAGTCCCGGCAGACTGGAGGAGGGCAAATGTTGTCCCTATTTTCAAAAAGGGGAAAAGAGAGGACCCAAATAATTACCGCCCAGTCAGTCTGACATCAATACCAGGGAAGATTCTGGAGCAGATCATTAAGCAAACAGTCTGTGAGCACCTAGAAAGGAATACTGTGATCACCAAAAGTCAGCATGGATTTCTGAAAAATAAGTCATGTCAGACTAACCTGATTTCGTTTTTTGACAGAATTACAAGCCTGGTAGATGAAGGGAATACAGTGGATGTAGCCTACCTTGATTTCAGCAAGGCATTTGACAAGGTGCCCCATGATATTCTTGTAAAGAAGCTGGTAAAATGCAGACTTGACTATGCTACCACTCAGTGGATTTGTAACTGGCTGACTGACCGAACCCAAAGGGTGCTCATCAATGGTTCCTCTTCATCCTGGAGAAGAGTGACTAGTGGGGTGCCACAGGGTTCTGTCTTGGGCCCGGTCTTATTCAACATCTTTATCAGAGAGTTGGATGATGGACTCAAGGGCATCCTGATCAAATTTGCAGATGACACCAAACTGGGAGGGGTGGCTAACACCCCAGAGGACAGGATCACACTTCAAAATGACCTTGACAGATTAGAGAACTGGGCCAAAACAAACAAGATGAATTTTAACAGGGAGAAATGTAAAGTATTGCACTTGGGCAAAAAATATGAGAGGCACAAATACAAGATGGGTGACACCTGGCTTGAGAGCAGTACATGTGAAAAGGATCTAGGAGTCTTGGTTGACCACAAACTTGACATGAGCCAACAGTGTGATGCAGCAGTTAAAAATGCCAATGCAATTCTGGGCTGCATCAATAGGAGTATAGCATCTAGATCAAGGGAAGTAATAGTGCCACTGTATTCTGCTCTGGTCAGACCTCACCTGGAGTACTGTGTCCAGTTCTGGGCACCACAGTTCAAGAAGGACACTGACAAACTGGAACGTGTCCAGAGGAGGGCAACCAAAATGGTCAAAGGCCTGGAAACGATGCCTTATGAGAAACGGCTAAGGGAGCTGGGCATGTTTAGCCTGGAGAAGAGGAGGTTAAGGGGTGATATGATAGCCATGTTCAAATATATAAAAGGATGTCACATAGAGGAGGGAGAAAGGTTGTTTTCTGCTGCTCCAGAGAAGCGGACACGGAGCAATGGTTCCAAACTACAAGAAAGAAGATTCCACCTAAACATTAGGAAGAACTTCCTGACAGTAAGAGGGGTTGGACTCGATGGCCCTTGTGGTCTCTTCCAACTCTATGATTCTATGATTCTATGACTCACCCTGAAGTTGAGGGGGCCCATGTGGAGACTATCGCAGAGGAGTTCACACATCTTGGAAAAAGCCTCCTTGCCCTAGCGCAAGGAGGGCTGGAGAGGGTTCCCTATTCCATCGAAGTACCTCTTGGTCGAGGGGTAGACCACCAGCAGGCTGCAGAGAAGGAACAAAGGTAGGAAGGAAGGAGAAAGGGAAAGGCATGGATGGTTATTATCCAGGTGGAAAGAGGAGCACCTGCCCAAGCTGCTTAGAGAGGCGTCCACCCCTGGCCTTACCAGACAAGGGCTTTCTCACTAAAGGCGGCCGCATCGATATCGATGATGATCTGCTTCTCGGTCATGATGGCTGGCTGTGGGCTGTGAGCTTCTCTCGGCTGCTGGAGAAAACCTTCTGGGCTGAGCTGGAGCTTCTTCCAGGGCTGGAGGCTTTTATACCCTGCGCCAAAGCTCCTCCTCTAGGATTTAAGCAAGCTTCCTTGTTTCTGATTTGACCAAATAATGTCCTGCTTTTCCTTAGGACATCCCTATTTCATCTGAGAAAGCCTGAAGGGTATGGAGTAATTGTGAGAATATAGTTCCATTCCACCTTAAAAGGGTCAGGCATTACTGTTGTGTATCACATGCCTGTTTACGTCCAGCACATTCTGCTGGGAACCTCTGTTGTATGTTGCTTTTGTGTTCCTGCTGTTTTGCCAGAGACGAAGGGATGCAGACATGTTTTCCTGTGTTCCTGAACAATGCTGAATAAATGCTGTAAATAATGCTTACATCTGCCTCTGTCCGCCTCATCTGCTGTGTGATGATTTACACACTCTGCTGACAGAGCGGGCACGGGTCTCTAAGCGTATCTGAGGCTCGTGTCGCTGGCTGACTGATGCTGCTCCACAGGAGACCAGTGATCATCCAGAGTAAGCTGGTGGCCTGCCTGATGCCGTCGTTTCCCTGGCAGTATCCCAACAGTGATGCCGCTCCAGAGCCAAGGAGACAAGCAACTATACAACTTTTAAAAGACACTTGAAGGCAGCCCTGGATAGGGAAGTCCCAAAGGAGGGTCTCCACCCCCATCGCTCAGCCCAGACACTGAGGTCCTCCTCCTCCGGTGATTCAGCTAAAGGGTACCAGGCAAAGGGCCTTCTTGGCAGTGGCTCCCTCCCTGTGGAAAGACGTCAGATGTCAACCTGGGTGGCCTGAAAGACGGACTAGGCAGATTCATGGAGGAGAAGCTCTAATGGCTCCTAGTCCAGCTGGCTCTGCTCTCCCTCCACCATCAGAGGCAGCGATGCTGCTGAATCCCATGTGTGTATTTGCCCAGACTGATTCAGGGGACATTTCAAGGGGCGCAGAATCATCTTTCTCCTGAGAAACGCCTGCCTGGGACCTCAACTTTTCTGGCTCTACGACTTTGGTTACATTAGAAGTCCTCAGAGCTTTCCTCACTCCTGCCGCCTTTTGTACACCTCTTCTGCTTGAAAGCCCATATTGTGAGCAAAGCTCTTGCTCAGAGATGGGAAACCTGAGGTCTTCCGGATGTGGTCTGACTCTGCTTCCCATTGGCAGGCAGTGGGCTCCCAATCCCTGCCCTTGTTGAACCTCCCTGTCTTCCTACCCCTGCCGCTTCCAACTCTCCCTCTGCTGTTCTCTCCCCACGCTGTCAAACCTGAATGTGAGCTCCCTGGGCGAGAGTCCTGTCCTACATTCCAATTGATACATGGTGAAGTAATAATAATCATCTGTAAGTGCACTTAATTATCCTCAGTGGGCTCAATTATCCTCAAGAAATACGTAATTGCAACTCTGTTTGCAATGCTTTCTTGGGCCCTGGTACAGATCAGGGCATGTGGCCAGGATTGCCCAGGGCCACCCCTGTCATTGGGAGTGAGGTGTCTGCTCCAGGGGCAGATGCTGGGCTGGAGGACACAGTGGTGAGGCATCGTAGGACAAACACAGCCTGCCACCCCCAAGCTGGCTTGCTGCCTTCAGGTGCAGGAGAGAACATTGTCCCATCTCCAGCACTGAAGACAAAGATTCAGCTTCCAGCTGAATCATGGGAGCTGCAATTTGTTAAGTATTGTGGCTCTTTGAGGGGGTAAACTACACTTCCCAGAAGTCTTTGGGGAAAATCATGTGCTTTCACTGTATGTTGAGTACAGAGCCTTAGAAGATTTGGGTTTCCTCATCCTTGCTGAGGGTTGGGACAAAACCCATCACCCTCATGCCCTGGCTGACCACCATCAGTGACAGAGCACTGGGCTAAATGGAGCTTGGTCCAATCTGACAGGGCCATTTCAAATTTCCCAGGAACTTGCCCTAAAGCCCTGCCAGAGGTATCTATTTCTCTGTGATGGGAGTTACCTGTGAGTAAAAAGGTAAAGGTAAAGAGACTCCTGACCATTAGGTCCAGTCGTGGCCGACTCTGGGGTTGTGGCGCTCATCTCGCTTTATTGGCCGAGGCAGCCGACATACAGCTTCCGGGTCATGTGGCCAGCATGACTAAGCCACTTCTGGTGAACCAGAGCAGCCCACGGAAACGCCATTTACATTCCCGCCGGAGCGGCACTTATTTATCTACTTGCACTCTCGCGCGCTTTCGAACTGCTAGGTTGGCAGGAGCAGGGACCGAGCAACAGGAGCTCACCCCGTCGCGGGGATTTGAACCGCCTACCTTCTGATTGGCAAGTCCTAGGCTCTGCGGTTTAACCCACAGCGCCACCCACATCCCAATATCTGTGAGTAAGACCCATCAAATTCAAGAAGACACCCGTCTAGCTAGACATGCCGTGAACTGCACTGTTACTTGTTGCCCTTAAATCCCATTTATATTGGCCATGATTAACTTGGTTTTGATGAGTTCTAAGCTCAACAAACTTAGTTTGCATTCCACTGTATGTTCTTATCTGTCAAATGGGAATAATAGGGACTTCCTTTGAAGGACTGTGCTAGATTATTCATTGCTAACCATCAGGCAGCATTTCTTGGCTTCTCAGAGGTGCCTAATACATTTCCCCGTTATGCTCCTGATGAGCTTTGCAAGTTGCAGCGCCATTAAGAAAGGCCATGCTAGTCCGCCATGACAAGTGCTGCAAGAGAAAGCAGCGATGGAAGGGGGTGTCCTTTGCGGAGTCTAAAGGATTCACCCAGCACACGCTTGAGCTCATGGGGAAAGAACACATAGACACCCCAGACCGTGGCTGAATTCATTTTCTTTTTTTTATAATAATATTTATTAAAGTTTCAAAAGAATTACAAAAATGAAAAACCGTGGCTGAATTCATTCCCCACCACACAAAGGACAGGCTGTCCCCCAGACGGCACCCAGCGGACAACTGAGCAGATCTCCCACTGAAGATTCATCCTTGCTACCAACCATGGGGTGTGTAGTCGTGTTAAAGTGTCAGGGGTCTCTTAACAGAAATCTAAACTCAAGAAACCTACTGTACCTGAGGTTATTTAGTGCAAGGAGCAGAAGTGATTTGCAGGTGATTTAAGTTTCTGGTGTTGATGCAATCGTAATTCCTTGGCAAAAGCAAATCAAAACATTAGTTAGTGGAGTACCTGATGCATTGCAAGGCAGAAAAGACCCTCAACGTTGATATGAAAAGCACTTGAGTTGGGTTTCTATGTCCTGTGGCTGCCTGGTTATTTGACTGACCATTTCCCAGATGCAGGGCTGGGGAAAGTTTTGAACAAAACCAAACCTGAAGCACTTTCCAGTGAGAAAACAGCTCCAAAGGTCTTGCGCATGATCAGGGCCTGAAAGCTGCCCGTCCATCAACTGCCTTGCTCTCCTGGCAGAGGGAATTGCTAGCCTGATGGACGGCCCTCTTATCATCAGAGAAATGGTGGAGGGTATGTTACAGATAGGTAGCCGTGTTGGTCTGCCATAGTCAAAACAAAATAAAAAAATTCCTTCCAGTAGCACCTTAAAACCAACTAAGTTAGTTCTAGGTATGAGCTTTCGTGTGCATGCACACTTCTTCAGATACACAGATATGCTGGAGGGTATGTGATCCTGGCTGCTGAAGATTGCTGGAAGGTCCTTTGTCCCGTCAGCTGGATCAACTGATCTGCAGAGCCAAGAGGGGCTCTCTGGGCCGTCTATAACTGAGAATCTGGGCTTGAGTTCCCCAACTGAAGCGGAAGGTAAGCCGGAGCAGTTGCGTTTTTGCTCAGCCTGTTAGATACATCAACAGTCGGTCTACTAGCTTTTAGGAAAAGATGCTGTGATTACTGAGACCCAGCATAGGTTTCCCCAAAATAAGTCAGCCAGACCAATCTGATTTCTTTCCTTCTTTCTTTTTTATCTTTTTGGACGGAGTTACAAACTTGGTGGATCAGGGGAATGCTGTGGACATAGTGTATCTTGAATTCAGTGAGGCTTTTGACAAAATCCCCCATGATATTCTAGTGAGGAAGCTGTTGAAATGGAGGTTGAACAAGGTAACTATTTGGTGGATTGGTAGCTGGTTGACTGACCGAACCCAAAGAGGACTCCTTAATGGTTCCTCATCAACCTGGGGAGAAGTGATAAGTGATGTGCGCAGTGTGCTGTCCTGGGTCTGTCGTTGTTTGACGTCTTTATAAAGGACTTGGATGAAAGAATTGAGGGGGTGCTCATCCAATTTGCGGTTGGCACAAAACCAGGAATGGTAGCTAATGCCGCAGAAGACACAATCAGGATTCAAAATGACCTTAACAGTCAACCAAAAACTCTTTCAGATCATAATCCAATTTTGTGTGAAATTATAGGAATAGACTTTTCATTGGAGACTGAATGATAATTTATGAGATGATCAAGAAATATATGGAAAAGCACAAAAGACTTGAAAAGACTATTTTATGCATAATTGGAATGGAGAAATAAAAATCAATTTAATGTGGGGGAGACTTGGCTTACTAGCAGTACATGTGAAAAGGATCTAGGGGTCTTGGTGGACCACAAGCTCAACATGAGTCCACAGCGTGATGCAGCAGCAAAAAAAGCTAATACTATTCTAGTCTCCTTCCACAGAAATCTAGTGTCCAGATCGAGGGAAGTCATAGTCCTGCTCTCTTCTGCCTTGGTCAGACCACACCTGGAACATTGCCTCCACTTCTGGGCACTACAGTTTAAGAAGGATGTGGACAAGCTGGAAGGTGTGCAGAGGAGAACAACCAGGATGATCAAGGGTCTGGAAGGCAAGCCGTATGAGGAGCGGTTGAAGGAGCTGGGTATGTGAAGCCTGGAGAAGAGGAGACGGAGAGTAGATATGAGAGCCATCTTCAAATATCTCAAGGGTTGTCCCATGGAGGAGGGAGTGTGCTTGTTTTCTCCTGCTCTGGAGGGCAGCGCCTTGACCCTTTATCCTGCACCTGACGACAGCTGCCTCTCCTTCAACACTCCCCAAGTCCATGGCACATATTGGGCTGCTTCTGTTTTCAATATGCATTTCCTGTTTTTACGTTGTGCTTTTATCCTGTGAACTGCCTGAGACCTGCGGGTATGGGGTGGCCTACCAATTTGGATGATGATGATGATGAAGAAGAAGAAGTACTATCATGGCGCCTTGTAGCTGCCTCTTCTCTCCACTCGGAGCTCCCCTTGCTTTCTTCACAGGGCTGGAACAGGAGCTGCTCAGGCATCCCTTTCTGGAAGGCTGTGGTGCACGGACCCTGCTCCAGGGTCCTGATCCTGCAGCCCCTTCTCTTCACCACCCATGGGCTCTCCCCCCCTCTCCTGGCTTGCTGCATGAGCTCCATATGCAGGGATGACTTTGCAGATCTGCCCAGCCTCCTGCTGAGTCAGGCCTGGCTCCCCCTGATAGCTCCGGCTGCAAGAGGCCGACCTGTTGCTCAGGAGGAGGTGAAAATGACTCTGCTGCAGATCACCCAACCAGCAGCGATTCTGACACAGCAAAAATATACCTTCGTCCAGCGAGCATTGGAATTAAAGGAGCATAACTCAGTCTGCAGGAGCATCGCTGGTTGTTGGCGAGACTCGTTTGACAACAGAGAGAATCTGAACCTTTTGTGTCCTCAGGCCAGTGGAACTCTGTGCCACTGGAGATTCAGTCGGCGCCTTCCATGCAAAGCTTTAGTTGCCTGCTGAAAACATGTCTATTCTTCCCGGGCTGTGCAGGCAATTAACAACGCATCCTTTTGCAGATGCTTAATCGATGTCTGTTCACTTTTTCAAAGGTTAAACAGGTATTATGTCTTTACTGAGGTAAATATCTTGGGTATAGTTTTGTATGACACAGTGGTGTACAAATATTTTTATAAATGAATATGAAATGTTTTTATAAATACATGTGAATGAAGGAAATTGTTACGGCTAAAATCTGGGTGCGAGGCTGCTCTGCCACCCAGCTCATCGGACTAAGTCCGTGGGTCCCTGCGGAGGAAAATGAGCTCAGCCGGAGACAGGAGCAAACTGCAGAAGATCCAAGTTTATTGCGCAACAGGTTCAAGGCGAGATTGAACAGTGAGAAAGGGGTGACATGAGTTTTTGAAACTCCCTCCATGTCCCAGAATACAGTGCAAAACACGTCATGAATACATCACAGAAAGGTGGGGTTACACAGATCAGCACTTTAGGAAGGTGGAGGGGTTACACAGATCAGCACTTCAGGAAGGTGGGGGGGTTACACAGATTAACATATGGAGGAGGGAGGGGGGAATATGCAGAGCTGGAGATATGCACAGATAAACACTTCCTGGGGATGAAAAAACAATGGTCTCAAATATGCATAGTCTGCCACCTGACATTGTCTGGAGGAAAGGCTGATCAGAGCAATTTGAAAGGATTAGGGTCTTGACACCTTGCTTGAGGGATTATGCTGGACAGGGGAGATGTGATGGAGTCCTAGAGTAATTGAGCAAACTGGCACGCTGATTTTCTATGAATTTTATAGATTTTAGTCCCTTTTGACATTGACGATTGGAAATAAATTGATATATTGTAGCGAAGAAGAAGGTGAAGAAGACATGCCCCCCCCCCTTCCGTAACAGAAATAAACAAATGAGGAGAGCTGGGCTCCCGTTGCTCCCACTGGCCAACCAGATTTCCAACGGAAGCCCCCCTCCCCCAGCCCCCCTCCCATGCTTTGCTCTCCCCTCCCCCAGTCACAGGCACTCAGTGGCTCACAGCATATCCCCTCAACTGTACCAGAACAAATGGTAAATCTCATTTTTCCCTGCGTGAGCTAGGCAGTCATTTGGGCCCCCCTGCTCTCAGGCGATGTCGGAATGCGATTTCCCCTCGAAAAAAGCACATTGTGGGGCCAGGGACCTTGTGTGGGTCAGGTGATTCACACAGGAGTGCGGCCCCAGAAGATGGGGTCCCACTTTCCCCCCATGTGGCATTTGACAGTGTGCCATTGGCTGGCTGAAAGGAGCCTGGCAGCCACTGCGCCCAAGGGCCATGAAAAGGTCGTCTTCTGCTGCTGTGAATGTAATATCTTATTCTGAAATATTGTTTTGAGTTTGGGGTGGGTGGCTTAGCCCATATGATGCTGGAGCGAGTCCCTTCTCATTCCTGGACCCAGCAAGGGTTGAAATCCTTTGCTGAAGGAGCCAGGCAGCTTTCTGGGCCAGCGAATGGCCTGAGGGCACAAGGAAGGCACTTGCTCTGCGCCCGAGGACACCTGGCTGGCAGTCACAAGGACAAAAGCCACAGGGGGAGCAGCTGCTTCCATGCCTGGGACTGGGGGAGAAGCACGCCTCTTGTTCGTCTGGGAGACAGGGTTTTCCATCAAGTTAATCATGTTAATCATGGCCAATATAAATGGGATTTAAGGGCAACAAGTAACAGTGCAGTTCTCGGCATGTCTAGCTAGAGGGGTGTCTTCTTGAATTTGATGGGTCTTACTCACAGGTAACTCCCATCACAGAGAAGTAGATACCTCTATCAGGGCTTTAAGGCGAGTTCCTCGGAAATTTGAAACGGCCCTGTCAGATTGGACCAAGCTCCATTTAGCCCAGTGCTCTGTCACTGATGGTGGTCAGCCAGGGCATGAGGGTGATGGGTTTTGTCCCCACCCTCAGCAAGGATGGGGGAACCCAAATCTTCTAAGGCTCTGTACTCAACGTACAGTGAAAGCACATGATTTCCCCCAAAGACTGCTGGGAAGTGTAGTTTACCCCCTCAAAGAGCCACAATACTTAACAAACTGCAGCTCCCGTGATTCATCTGGAAGCTGAATCTTTGTCTTCAGTGCTGGAGATGGGACAAGGTTCTCTCCTGCACCAGAAGGCAGCAAGCCAGCTTGGGGGTGGCAGGCTGTGTTTGTCCTACGATGCCTCACCCCTGTGTCCTCCAGCCCAGCATCTGTCCCTGAAGCAGCCACCTCACTCCCAATGACAGGGGTGGCCCTGCGCAATCCTGGCCACATGCCCTGATCTGTACCAGGGCCCAAGAAAGCATGGCAAACAGAGTTGCAATTACGTGTTTCTTGAGGATAATCGAGCCCACTGAGGATAATTAAGTGCACTTACAGATTATTACTGTTATTATTACTTCACCATTTATCAAGTGAGGGCTCTTGGAATGTAGGACAGGACTCTGCCCCAGGGAGCTCACATTCAGGTTTGACAGCGTGGGGAGAGAACAGCAGAGGGAGAGTTGGAAGTGGCAAAGGTAGGAAGACCGGGATGTTAAACAAGGGCAGGGATTGGGAGCCCACTGCCTGCCAAAGGTCAGTGGGGATGGGAAGCAGAGTCAGACCACATCCGGAAGACCTCAGGTTCCCCATCTCTGAGCAAGAGCTTCGTTCACAATATGGGCTTTCAAGCAGAACAGGTGTACAAAAGGGGGCAGGAGTGAGGAAAGAATTGAGGACTTCTAATGTAACCCAAAGTCGTACAGCCAGAAAAGTTGAGGTCACAAGCAGGCGTTTCTCTGGAGAAACATGATTCTGCGCCCCTTGAAATGTCCCCTGAATCAGTCAAGGCAAATACACAGATGGGATTCAGAAGCATCGCTGCCCCTGATGGTGGAGGGAGAGCAGAGCCAGCCGGACTAGGAGCCATTGATAGCCTCTCCTCCATATGTCCGCCTAGTCCGTCTTTCAGGCCACCCAGGTTGACATCTGACGTCTTTCCACAGGGAGGGAGCCACTGCCAAGAAGGCCCTTTGCCTGGTACCCTGTAGCTGAGTTACCAGAGGAGGACCTCAATGTCCGGGCCGAGCGATGGGGGTGGAGACGCTCCTTTGGGGCTGCCTTCAGATGTCTTCTAAAGCCTTTATACTTGCTTGTCTCCTTGGCACAGGCGTGGCATTACTCCATACCCTCCAGGATTTCTCAGGGGGGAAAAGGGATGTCTTCAGGAAAATCACAGCATTCTTTGATCAAATCAGAAACTAGGACAGCTTCTGTAAATCCAGGAGGAGGAGCTTTGGCCCAGGGTATAAAAGGCTCCAGCCCTGGAAGAAGCTCCAGCTCAACTCAGAAGGTTTTCTCCAGCAGCTGAGAGAAGCTCCCAGCCCACAGCCAGCCATCATGGCAAGTGTCATGATGACAGTCGACGTGGCTGCCTTGGGTGGGGAGACCCTTGCCTGGTAAGTCCAGGGGTGGTCGCCTCTCTAAGCAGGTTGGGCAGGATCTCCTCTTTCCACCTGGATAATAACCATCCGTTTCTCTCCCTTTCTCCTTCCTTGCTTCCTTCTCTCCAGCTTGTTGATCGTCTTCCCCTGGACACAGGGTTTGTTCTCTAAGTTCGGGGACCTCTCCAGCCCTGACCTCTCATTAGGATCCTCTCCAGCCCTCTTTGCACGAGGTCAAGGAGGCTTTTTCCGAGCTGCGTGAACTGCTCTGCGACAAGCTCCACGTCGACCCCCTCAACTTCAGGGTGAGGCTGCTCCCCCACCCCAAGGGGATGCCTGGCGGGGGGGGAACTGGGGGGGTGCTGTGTGTGTGTCACTCTGGGTGGCTTATAGGACATAAAACATCGTAAGACATTAGACATTTCCTGTTACAGGGTTGCATTCAGATTTCAGTTAGTTTTTCATTTCCTTGACATCTGGTGGGAGGGCATTCCACAGGGCGGGCGCCACAACCAAGAAGGCCCTCTGCCTGGTTTTCTGTAACCTCACCTCTCACAGTGAGGGAACCACCAAAAGGGTCGCCTTCAAAAGTAGGCCAACATAGACTGCATTACAGTAGTCCAAGTGGGAGATAGCCAGAGCATGCACCACTCTGGCGAGACAAGCTGAGGACGAGTGGGGTCTCATTCCGGGGGACCAGATGGAGCTGGTACAAAGCTGCCCTGGACACAGAATTCACCTGCACTTCCATGGACAGTTGTGAGTCCAAAATGACTCCCAGGCTGCTCACCTGGTCCTTCAGGGGCACAGTTGCCCCATTTAGGACCAGGGAGTCCCCCACACCTGCCTGCCTCCTGTCCCCCCAAAACAGTAATTCTGTCTTGTCTGGATTCAGCCTCAGTCTGTTGAATCTGCTGTGGGATCTGTTGTGGGGAGAGGGTGTCCCATACATAGGCCCCCTGGCAGAAGGAGTCACCCCCTCTTTTCTCTTCCAGCTCCTGTTGAAGTCTTCATCACCCACCCCCTTTGGACAGGAATTCACCCCTGCTTACCACCATGCCTTCCACAAGCTGGTCAGGGTGGTGGCTCATGCGCTGGCCTGCCGGTCCCACTGAGACACCCCCCAGGGAGAAGCGGCCGCCTCCTTCTGCTCTCGCCACCCACCAGGTTTGGTGGGGACCACCCCTTCCAGCCCCCATGTGAAGCTTGACCCTCTAATAAATCCTCCCTCTGCAATCTGACCTGGTTTCCTGTGTCTCCTTCTCTGGGACAGAGGGAGGGGACAGGCCTGGGGGTGGGGGGTTAGTTGGGGGGCGTGGAAAGGGGGGATCTTCTCTGTCACTCAAGAGGAATCATTAAGCACCAGTGGGGGGTTTTAGGGCGCTATGGCATTTTGCCCCCTCCAAGCTGCAGTGCTTTTCAGAGCCAGAGACCCCTGCTGTGTCCCCAAATCTTTTATCCCCAAAATTCCTGGCAAGGTCCGTCGTCCCCCCCCCCGATGCTCCCAGCCCCCCCCCGTCTCATTGGTTGTCTCCCCCCCCCCATTTCTTGGTATTTGCTCCTGTTCTGTAGCCCTCTCTGTTCTTCCTTCTGTGGAGAAATTGGGGGTGAGAGAATCAGAGGGGGATGCGGACCCTTCCCCTGCTCCGGATTCCATCCCTCTGAATAAGGGGTGGGGGTACCAACATGGCCACCCAGGGAGACCCCCAAGGGCCACTCCCCCCCGCAATGCCCCTCCTTGCCTCTTTCCAGATGGGTGTCGGGGACGGAGCTGCCTCCGAATCGGCAGGGAGAGGGGGGAATTCATTTCGTTTTATCCATTTATTTCTTCATTAAATCTGGGGGTTCACAGGATGGAATTATGATATAAAAACACAAAACACATAATCAAATGAAAACAAATACAAACCAATAAACACCCGCGCCAACATATTTCACACCCATTACAACGTCAAAGGAGTTTACCACCTTCATTGGAATGTCAAACAAAGCGATGCAAAATAAAGCGCCAGGGGGGCATCGAACCCGGCAAGTCGCCCTTTGGGGGTCCCAGGCGGAGGTCTATGGGGGTATGGGGAAGGTCTCCCCTACTCGTCCGAGGGTATAGAATAGGCACGACCCGCGCTCCTCCGTTAATTTATTTAGGGGGGTTTGTGAGCCGGGATGGAAATCCCTGTCTCCCAGACGAAGAAGAGGCGAGGTTCTCCCCCCGTCCCAGGCTTGGAAGCAGCCACTCCCCCTGTGGCTTTTGTCCTTCTGACTGCCAGCCAGGTGTCCTCGGGCGCAGAGCAAGCACCTTCCTTGCGCCCTCAGGCCATTCGCTGGTCCAGAAAGCTGCCTGGCTCCTTCAGCAAAGGATTTCAGCCCTGGCCAACTCCTGTGGGGAGGGCGGGGAACAGCTTTGAATGGGGACAGAATTGGCAAGCGAAGAGCCACACGCCCCCTTCAAAGGGATCCTGATTTCTGCTGCAGGAGAAAAGCATCTCTTTGGAAAGACACTGATTTCTGCTTTGCTTGAACGGGGCAAGGAGGGGAGGGAATGTTTTAAGTTATCGGGCTTTTTCGGGATCTGCGTCATCTCCCTTCCCCTGAAGCAAGGAATGCAAAGATTTCCAGAGGAGCGGACTTTAAATTTGCCTCTTTGCGATGGATTAATTTTAGAAGTCAGGACTTTGCCTGAAAGAAGATGGAGAGCAACAACCTTGAGGGACTTTTGAGGGATTTTGACTCCCCCTTAGGACTTCCTCCTGAGAAATAAAAGCAGGAAAGAAGAAAAGAGGGGTGACAACTGGATCGACTGTCTGCTAAGCAGGAAGATTTATGAGTTTACGGGGGACGAAGGAGAGGAGACCAGGATTTTGTGGAGATTACCGTATTTGTTGCTCTATAAGACTCACTTTTTCCCTTCTAAAAAGTCAGGGGAAATGTGTGTGTGTCTTATGGAGTGAATGCAGGCTGCGCAGCTATCCCAGAAGGCAGAACAGCAAGAGGGATTGCTGCTTTCACTGCGCAGCGATGCCTCTTGCTGTTCAGGCTTCTGAGATTCAGATTTTTTTTTTCTTGTTTTCCTCCTCCAAAAACTAGATGCGTCTGGTGCGTCTTATAGAGCGAAAAATACGGTACATCAGCCCACCTGCGTGGAGCCTGAAGGTGGAAACAAGAACTGCGAAAGGGACCGGACGGACCACATTGTGCAGCATCTTGACGGCTTCTGAGACGCAAAAGAAGAGAAATGGATTCTGCATATTTCTTAATGAGCTGGTTGTATGTAAAATTAAATTTGGTGGAATGTGAAGGGTAGGTGGCACTGGGAGATTGGCAGTGTTACAGGAGGGAATGTATATTATATATTTATACAAAAAACCCCTAGGGGTTTCATGTTCACCCTCTGCAGTCCACGGTAGTGAGGCTGAGTTGCTGGTTATGGGGGCCGGAGGTCGGACAGCCGTGTCCAAGGCCAGGTAAGGTAGGAAGGCGTGGATGTTGTCAGGGAGGAAGCAGGGCCCAAGAAAGCATTGCAAACAGAGTTTCAATCGCTTGTCTCTTGAGGATAATTGAGCCCATCGAGCATAATTAATTTCACTTTCAGATGATGATGGTGATTATTATTATTTTGCCGTTTATCAATTGAGGGCCCTTGAAATGTAGGACAGGACTCTGCCCCAGGGAGCTCACATTCAGGTTTGACCGCGTGGGGAGAGAACAGCAGAGGGAGAGTTGGAAGCAGCAAAGGTAGGAAGACAGGGAGATTCAACAAGGGCAGGGATTGGGAGGCCACTGCCTGCCAATGGGAAGCAGAGTCAGACCACATCCGGAAGACCTCAGGCTCCCCAGCCCTGAGCAAGTGCTTCGCTCAGAATATGGGCTTTGAAGCAGAAGCAGTGTAGAAAAGGGGGCAGGAGTGGAGAAAGAATTGAAGAATTCTAAAGTGACCCAAAGTCCTACAGCCAGAAAAGTTAAGGTCCCAGGCAGGTGTTTCTCAGGAGAAAGATGATTCTGCGCCCCTTGAAATGCCACCTGAATCAGTCTGGGCAAATACACACATGGGATCCAGAAGCATCGCTGCCTCTGATGGTGGAGGGAGAGCAGAGCCAGCCGGACTAGGAGCCATTGATAGCTTCTCCTCCATGAGTCTGGGTAATTCATGAGTCATGAGCAATGGGGTGGAGACGCTCCTTTGGGACTTCCCTATCCAGGGCTGCCTTCAAGTGTCTTTTAAAAGTTGTATAGTTGCTTGTCTCCTTGGCTCGGGGGAGGCATTACTGTTGGGATACTGCCAGGGAAACGGGGGCATCAGGCAGGCCCCCAGCTTACTCCGGATTATCACCCGTTTTCTGTGGAACAACTTCAGTCCGCCAGCGACACAAGCCTCAGATATGCTTAGAGACCCATGCACGCTCATCAGCAGAGTGTGTAAATTATCACACAGCAGATGTGGCAGACAGAGGAATATTTAAGCATTATTTACAGCATTTATTCAGCATTGTTCAGGAACACAGGAAAACATGTCTGCATCCCTTCGTCTCCGGCAAAACAGCCGTAACACAAAAGCAACATACAAAGGGTTGCATTCAGATTTCAGTTAGTTGTTTATTTCCTTGACCCCTCATGGGAGGGCATTCCACAGGGCAGGGGCCACTACCAAGAAGGCCCTCTGCCTGGTTCCCTGTAACCTCACCTCTCACAGTGAGGGAACCACCAGAAGACCTTGGGAGCTGGACCTCAGGGTCTGGGCTAAATGATGGGGGTGGAGATGCTCCTTCAGGTGTACTCAACCGAGGCCGTTTAGGGCTTGAAAGGTCAGCACCAACACTTTGAATTGTGGAGCTGATATTACAGCTGCCCTGGACACAGAATTGACCTACACTTCCATGGACAGCTGTGAGTCCAAAATGACTCCCAGGCTGCGCACCTGGTCCTTCAGGGGTACAGTTACCCTGTTCAGGACTAGGGTGTCCGTTCAGGACTAGGGGGGACAGCCTATGTCCCCCCAAAACAGTACTTCTTTCTTGTCAGAATTCAAGCTCAATCTGTTGAATGCATTGCGGCATCTGTTGTGGGGAGAGAAGAAGAGAAGAAGAAGAGTTTGGATTTGATATCCCACCTTTCACTCCCTTTAAGGAGTCTCAAAGCAGCTAACATTCTCCTTTCCCTTCCTCCCCCACAACAAACACTCTGTGAGGTGAGTGGGGCTGAGAGACTTCAGAGAAGTGTGACTGGCCCAAGGTCACCCAGCAGCTGCATGTGGAGGAGCGGAGACACGAACCCGGTTCCCCAGATTACGAGACTACCGCTCTTAACCACTACACCACACTGGCTGTGTGGGTGACCCACACATGAAAGGAGTTTACCAACTTCATTGAAACATCAAACAAACAGATCCAGGGGGGCAAGTTGCCTTTTGCGGGTCCCAGGGGAGATCAATAGGGGAAAGGGGCAGGTCTCCCCTAATCTTCCAAGGGTATCGAAAGGGCATGAAAGGGCATGATCTGCAGCCGTCCGTTAATTTATTTTTGGGGGTTTGTGAGCCGGGATGGAAATCCCTGTCTCCCAGACGAAGCAGAGGCGAGGTGAGGAACGGCTAAGGGAGTGTAGCAGGAGACACCCCCCCCCCTTCATTACACTGTAATGCACAAGCAGCACACACCATCCCGACCCTGGAGATGCCCCTTTTAGAGGGACATCCCCTAAAAGCCTTCCGTAAATAAGGAAGCGCTAGCCTGACGGCTCTTCATGGGAAACCCGAAATTCCTCATATATTTCCCCGTAACACTCCGCATTGCCCTATCTTTATTACTGGTAGACCGGCCGCCTCAACTCCAGGTCAAACGGCGGCTGCCTCAACCAATCAGCGTTATCGAACAGCGCCCCTTGTGGCGGCCGCGCAGGTACTGCAGGCTACAGGCGCTCTTTTCCCTTGCCTTTGACAGCTATCAATACAAAGTTTCCGAGTTCAATTGACCGTGACTGATTTAATCAAAATGTTGCAAGCCGCTTCCGGAAGGCACAGTGCTTTGAACTTCAAGAATGGTATTCTTTAGAAATTCACCATAAATCAGCCATACCTCGGATTTTCACCGGACCACTTTTATTTTACTGCATATTACAAGGACTATCAAAGGGGGGTGGCCTGATGCTGGGCAGCCATAATCCTTCGACCGAGCGGTCACGTACTCTGCGACCTTTCCCAGCTGGCATGACAACCTTGATAGCCATCTTGATGGGCTCAGACAGAAGGCCATCAGGGACACAATAAACTGCATGCATTAGTGTATTCCACGCGGACTCTGACAAAGGACCGTGGCTGGATTCCCCTCAGGGGGCAGGAAACTTCGCCCTTTTCCTTTGTTCCTAAAATGACTCACATGGGGAGGGGAGAGGAGGCTCCTGCCAGGTGTCAGGACACTCGAATTACCTGTGCAGCCCCTAGAATCATAGAATCATAGAGTTGGAAGAGACCACAAGGGCCATCGAGTCCAACCCCCTGCCAAGCAGGAAACACCATCAGAGCACTCCTGACATATGGTTGTCAAGCCTCTGCTTAAAGACCTCCAAAGAAGGAGACTCCACCACACTCCTTGGCAGCAAATTCCACTGTCGAACAGCTCTTACTGTCAGGAAGTTCTTCCTAATGTTTAGGTGGAATCTTTTTTCTTGTAGTTTGGAACCATTGCTCCGTGTCCGCTTCTCTGGAGCAGCAGAAAACAACCTTTCTCCCTCCTCTATGTGACATCCTTTTATATATTTGAACATGGCTATCATATCACCCCTTAACCTCCTCTTCTTCAGGCTAAACATGCCCAGCTCCCTTAGCCGTTCCTCATAAGGCATCGTTTCCAGGCCTTTGACCATTTTGGTTGCCCTCCTCTGGACACGTTCCAGTTTGTCAGTGTCCTTCTTGAACTGTGCTGCCCAGAACTGGACACAGTACTCTAGGTGAGGTCTGACCAGAGCAGAATACAGTGGCACTATTACTTCCCTTGATCTAGATGCTATACTCCTATTGATGCAGCCCAGAATTGCATTGGCTTTTTTAGCTGCCGCGTCACACTGTTGGCTCATGTCAAGTTTGTGGTCAACCAAGACTCCTAGATCCTTTTCACATGTACTGCTCTCAACCCCTCCTCAACTCCTCCTATTTTTAATATAATCATGATGTAAAAAATGATGTATTTCTAGGGGTGTAGCTTAGGGGATTAGGTGCTAATAAAGGTCGGGATCTTCTTTTGTTCGGGGCTTCCATCTTGCATCACCTCGTGGGTGGTGGGAGTCCTGTCGCGACAGTCTTACTTTGAATAAAGACCGAGCCTACTGGCTGCTGTTTTGCTCTGAATTTGCTCTGGTTGGTGTCTTTGTTTCGTCCAAGGGAGCCCTCGGATTTTCCGGTAACAGGAGCTGGGCATGTTTAGCCTGGAGAAGAGGAGGTTAAGGGGTGATATGATAGCCATGTTCAAATATATAAAAGGATGTCACATAGAGGAGGGAAAAATGTTGTTTTCTGCTGCTCCAGAGAAGCGGACACGGAGCAATGGATCCAAACTACAAGAAAGAAGATTCCACCTAAACATTAGGAAGAACTTCCTGACAGTAAGAGCTGTTCGACAGTGGAATTTGCTGCCAAGGAGTGTGGTGGAGTCTCCTTCTTTGGAGGTCTTTAAGCAGAGGCTTGACAACCATATGTCAGGAGTGCTCTGATGGTGTTTCCTGCTTGGCAGGGGCTTGGACTCGATGACCCTTGTGGTCTCCTCCAACCCTCTGATTCTATGATTCTCCCCCAGTCCCAGACATGGAAGCAGCCGCTCCCCCTGTGGCTTTTGTCCTTCTGACTGCCAGCCAGGTGTCCTCGGACGCAGAGCAAGCGCCTTCCTTGCGCCCTCAGGCCATTCGCTGGCCCAGAAAGCTGCCTGGCTCCTTCAGCAAAGGATTTCAACCCTCGCTGGGTCCAGGAATGAGAAGGGACTCGCTCCAGCATCCTACTGGCTAAGCCACCCACCCCAAACTCAAAAGAATATTTCAGAATAAGATATTACATTCACAGCAGCAGCAGAAGACCTTTCCGTGCACCTTGGGCACAGTGGCTACCAGGCTCCATTAAGCTGGCCACACGGGGGAAAAGTGGGACCCCATCTTCTGGGGCCACACTCCTGCGTGAATCATGTGACCCACACAAGGTCCCTGGGCCCCAATGTGCTTTTTTCGAGGGGAAATCGCTTTCCAAAATCGCCTGAGAGCAGGGGCACCCAAATGACTGCCAAGCTCACACGGGGAAATATGAGATGTCCCGTTTGTTCTGGCACAGTTGAGGGGATATGCTCTGAGCCACTGAGTGCCTGTGACTGGGGGAGGGGAGAGAAAAGCACGGGAGGGGGAGGGGGCCTGGGGGGCTTCCGTTGGACATCTGGTTAGCCCAGCTCTCCTCATTTGTTTATTTCCTTCATTCACATGTATTTATAAAAACATTTCAAATTTATTTATAAAAATATTTGTACACCACTGTGTCATACAAAACTATATCCAAGAGATTTACATCAGTAAAGACATAATACCTGTTTAACCTTTGAAAAAGTGAACAACAGACATCAATTAACCATTTGCAAAAGGATGCGTTCTTAATTGCCTGCACAGTCCGGGAGGAATAGAAATGTTTTCAGCAGGCAACTAAAGCTTTGCATGGAAGGCGCCCCCTGAATCTCCAGTGGCAGAGAGTTCCACTGGCCTGAGGACACGAAAGGTTCAGTTTCTCTGTGTTGTCAAACGAGTCTCGCCAACAACCAGCGATGCTCCTGCAGACTGAGTTATGCTCCTTTAATTCCAATGCTCGCTGGGCGAAGGTATATTTTTGCTGTGTCAGAATCGCTGCTGCTTGGGTGATCTGCAGCAGAGTCATTTTCACCTCCTCCTGAGCAACAGGTCGGCCTCTTGCAGCCGGAGCTATCAGGGGGAGCCAGGCCTGACTCAGCAGGAGGCTGGGCAGATCTGCAAAGTCATCCCTGCATATGGAGCTCATGCAGCAAGCCAGGAAGGGGGGGAGAGCCCATGGGTGGTGAAGAGAAGGGGCTGCAGGATCAGGACCCTGGAGCAGGGACCGTGCACCACAGCCTTCCAGAAAGGGATGCCAGAGCAGCTCCTGTTCCAGCCCTGTGAAGAAAGCAAGGGGAGCTCCGAGTGGAGAGAAGAGGCAGCTACCGGTCCCACTGAGACACCCCCAGGGAGAAGCGACCGCCTGCTGCTGGTCTTTCCACCCACTGGGTGGGGTGGGGCCCACTCCTACCAGCCCCCATGTGACGCTTGACCCTCTAATAAATCCTCCCTCTGCAATGTGACCTGGTTTCCTGTGTCTTTTTCTCTGGGACGGAGGGAGGGGACAGGCCTGGGGGTGGGGGGAAACGTCTCAAGTTAGTTGGGGGGCTGGGAAAGGGGGGGAGTTCTCTGTCACTTAAGAGGAACCATTGAGCACCAGTGGGGGGGGGTTCACAGCTCTGTGGCACTTTGTCCTCCCCTGTCGCAGGAAACCCCCCCCCATCATTCAGTTTGTACAAACTTCACACACACTCACACTCACACACTACATACGCTACGCTTCTGTTATAAATTCATAGAAAATCAACCATACATCGGATTTGCACTGTTCCACTTTCATTTTACTCCATGAAGGAAGGACTACAAAATGGGGAAGGTTTGATACAGGGCAGCCATAATCCCTTCAGCATACCAGCACATCCACAGGAGCCCTGCCCAGTTGCTATGCCAACCTTGAGGGTCCTAGACAGAAGACCATCAAGATCACAAAGAACTTGCATATGGGAGTGGATTCAGCACAAACTGGAACAAAGGACAATGATCAGCTCTTCCCTCTGGGGGCAGGAAACTGCCAACTCCCCTCTGTCACCTGGAAAATACTCATGGGGAGGGGGAAAGGGGGAACCAGCCAGGTGACAGGACACTCAGGTTACCACTGCAACTCCTCCCTCAACCCCTCCTTTCTATGATGTATGTATGATGTTTCTGGGGGTGGGCTTGATCTACAGGGTGGCAATTTCAAAAGTCTTTATAAGGTCTTGCACACCATTTTTGTGGGTCCTTCCTCTCTCCTGCAAGTGAGGGGAGCACCCTGTTGCAACAGATCAATAAAGGCCAAGCCTACAGGCTGCTGTTTTGCTCCAAGTTATCCTGGTTGGTGTCTTTGTTTTTGTCCAAGGGAGCCCTCAGATTTTTCCGTTAACACCCCCCAAAGCTGCAGTGCTTTTGGGAGCCAGAGACCCCCGCTGTTTCCCCAAATCCTTCATCCTCAAAGCTCCTGGCAGACTGACCCCCCCGATGCCCCAATTGCCCCCCCTGTCTCGTTGGTCATCTCCCCACCCAGTTCTGGTCTGTTGCCCTCTCTGATCTTCCTGCTCTGGAGAAATTGGGGGTGAGAGACTCAGAGGGGGATGCGGACCCTTCCCCTGCTCTGGATTCTATCCCTCTGAATAAGGGGTGGGGGTACCAACAGGGGCCACCCAGGGAGACCCCCAAGGGCCACTCCCCCCCCCCCCCGCAATGCCCCTCCCTGCCTCTTTCCAGATGGGTGTCACGGACGGAGCTGCTTCTTAATCGGCAGGGAGAGGGGGGAATTCATTTCGTTGTGTTTTTTAAAAAATATTTTTTATTAACCGGCCAATCAAATCAAATTAAATCACATCACATAAATTCTGAATTACAAAGCCGAATTTTAAATTTTGTTAGGGGGACCCATATTTCAAGATCCGAAGGGGGATTCTGATCATCTTCTTGCTACTGCGTTAATGTCCAAATCAGTCCAAACAGAGTTCATGATTCTATCCAGTCTTATCTTGCTGTTTCCGCATCACATCTTGTTCATATATGTTCTCTTTTTTCTTTATGATCTCTTCTGATAGTCTCCTTAAACCAATAAACACTAATAATAATCCTGTGTGAATTTTCTGTTCTTCCAATCCTCAAATCGAGATGGTTTCCATATATCATCACCTTCATAGATAACAGCGCTCTTTCCGTCATTAATTACAGAACTGTCGCTCTTAAGTCCCACTGAGGAGTTTCACCCACAATATAAAAAGCTCTATTTCTCTATTTCTCCTCTCAGACTTAAGTCCTCCGACAGAACTTCCCAATATGGCGACGGCATTTTTAACTGCGTCATTCCAAAGCTCTTATACATTCCACGCTCTTCTTAAAACATGCTTTGGTTCGAAGGTTTATCTCCACAAAGCCTTAAATCCACAGTTTAAGTCCTTAAAACGACAATTCTGACTCGTGAGAGGAGGGGATTCTTGTTTAATCACATAAGGAAAGAAAGGGAAAAATTTTTCCCTCCCCCATCAGTCATTTGCCATACCGTATCTTGGGGTATTTTGTCATGTTTTATTTTTTTTATTATTAAATATTTATTGGATTTTTCAACATCAACACAGCAAAAATCAAAAAAGAAAAAAGAAAGGAAAAAATAAAAAATAAAATAAAATACAGAAATAAAAATAGGTAAAAGCACAAAAATAAAAATAATAATTAAAAAACACCTTATATCCATATCCTAAACTGTCATCACCTTCTTCCTTAGACCTCCTCCTCCTCCCCTTCTCTGTATTCTAGTTATTAATTATCCCAGCAAATCCTTCCCATATTTCATAATATTCTGACTATACATTACCCTAAAATGTTTTGATCTTAACTTTCTATAATAAAATAAATCTTAAATCTTAAATCTTAAAACTTAAATCTTATCTTTACCACACATCCTTATAACCTTCTTTCATGATTCTTTAAACATTTATACTAAAACCAAATAATTTCATTCCAGCATTTTCCTAAAATTCATTGATCGTATAAAACAGTTCTAATATTAAAAAAGAAAAAATGCAAACAATTCCAATCATTCAACATCCCTTCCTCCTGCTTCCGGGTTTGTCAGTCCTTATAGTCAAGTCAATCTGTCTCATTAGTCTGGCAACCTTATGTCCGAGGCCCTCAAGTCCCTTCCAGGTCTCTTCCACGGCTCTTCTTTATATTTGTAGTTGTAGCTTCCATTGTCTCCTGCTCGCAGTAGCTCCAACTTAACACTATTTTCAACCCTTCTTAACAAGCTAGCCCCTTTTCCGGATTCAACACCAAATTCCATATGATATTTAACAACATGCCTCAAAAACACTCCAGAGTCAAGAGCCCCCACAATCCCGAACATCTCACAGCCCATTACCATATTTAAAAAGTCTGAATATCCCAGCATAGGGGGGTCAATCCATCTCCCCATTTCTATAACCAACCAAGCTTTTTCTTTCCAGGTTTGGCTTTTTCCAAGTTCATTTGTCAAATCCAAAAGCTCATGTTCCTGTTCTGTCAAAACATACTCCAGAACAGACTCCTGCCTTGGTTCCTGAGAGGGCTCCTCTGTTTGTTTAAAGTTCCCCACTACTTGTTCAAAATTTTCCACTGCTTGTTCTAAATTTCCAACCAAGGTTGCTGTGCTTTTCACTTCTTCATGTAATTGTTCCAGTAGTGCATTTGTTTAAAAGGCACACAGCATAGCTTCAGAGTACATTGTCCTGCAAGGTCAGAATGCCTGTTCCCACGGTGGTAATCTATCCCTGTCAGTTCTCTAGAGTTGGTTACAATTTCACAGTCTCCCTCTAGGGGGAAAACTTCTGTTCTTGCAACCAAGTTTCCCCTTTTAGAATACTTTGTCCAAATTTATTCCTTTTGGATACAAAAGAAAGCCATGGAGTCACTATGTTTCTCCTTTTTTCACTATCTGTCAAAACCATTTATTTCTGGTCAGTATGCTTCAACATTGGTCCTGGCACCCCCGCTCCGGTTTCAGGACAGAGGAAAGTTACCTTAAGCAATCCAGTTACTTTAAAATAGTCTAAAATTAATCCTCCCCCTTCTTTTGCTGTCAAAGGGGGTTCCGCAGTTATAAATGATGGAATTGAGTCCTTTAAAGATGATTTTCTTGGCTCTAGTTGATATTGTCTTTGCTTTATCCTGTTTACAGCGAACGGAAGGCTGACTTCCTGTTTCGACCTTCCCGTTCCGTACCAAATTAAGATAAATACTTTAGAGTCCAATTCTTTTCTGCTTATTAGTCCTTATTTTTTATCCAATTATTCCAGATCTGAGTACTCACGGGTGCTTATTTTTTAGTCCAAATTATTCCAGGAAAAAGGCAGCGCTCTCCAGCAACAGCTATGCGGCTTCGCTCCATGGAAACAGTGATCGACTCTCAGCACCGCGCCACTTCCCCCTCTTCACTTTGGAGCCTGTTTGTGGGTTCCTTAGTGGATTGGGGAGGGCGCTGAAGGTGCCCACCGAGTCCCACGGCCACAGGCTTCCCCTGTGGTTTTTTGAAGAGGTCCCCGCTTCGCTGGAGCGGAAAAACCCTCTTCCCGCGGAGCTTCCCCTCTAGTTCAGAGGGAATCCGCCATTGACCGGAGGCGCCACCCCGGAAGTCTCCTAAATTTTATTCTTGTCTTGTTTTATCAGAGATCTCTTCTGTTAGCAGTCTTTACTCCCCCTCCTTCCTTGAGATAAGTGCATTCCTTCATCCAAATTGTTTCTTTTGAAGTTCTTGCAGCTAGTGGCGCGGATCAGGGACGGTGTCCAGGAGTGCCGGAATCCCACAGGAGGGCTTTGTGCCTAGTGCCCCCATCCCGACAAATTCAGGGGTGGTATAGGGCACAGCAGTCAAGGGCCGTCCCCCCCACCATCCTGGGGGGGGGGTTAGGGAGGCTAATTACTCCCATAATAGCCTCCAAATTACCTCGAGTGGGTCGGAGAGATGTTATTGTCAGCCATCTTCCGATGCGCCCCCTAGTGGCCCCCCGAATTCATTTTGTTTTATCCATTTATTTGTTTATTAAATTTGGGGGTTCACAGGATGAAATTACAATATAAAAACACAAAACACATAAACAAAACGAAAACAACCCAATAAACACCCCCGCCAACATATTTCACACCCATAAACTCACCTTCATTGAAACATCCAGGACTCCCTGGTCCTTAATGGGGTAACTGTACCCCTGAAGGACCAGGTGCACAGCCTGGGAGTCATTTTGGACTCACAGCTGTGCATGGAGGCACAGGTCATTTCTGTTTCCAGGGCAGCTGTCTCCCAGCTCCATCTGGTCCACAGGATGAGACCCTACCTGCCCGCAGACTGTCTCACCAGAGTGGTGCATGCTCTGGTTATCTCCCGCTTGGACTACTGCAATGCCCCCCATGTGGGGCTACCTTTGAAGGTGACGCGGAAACTGCAACTAATCCAGAATGCGGCAGCTAGACTGGTGACTGGCAGTGGCTGCTAAGACCGCCGAGAACGATTCAAAGTTTTGGTGTTGACCTTGAAAGCCATGAAAGGCCTCAGCCCTCTATACCCAAAGGAGCGTCTCCACCCCCATTGTTTAGCCCAGACCCTGAGGTCCAGATCCCGGGGCCCATATTTTGAACAAAGCTCTTGCTCAGGGATGGGGAACCTGAGGTCTTCCGGATGTGGTCTGACTCTGCTTCCCATCCCCACTGACCGTTGGCAGGCAGTGGGCTCCCAATCCCTGCCCTTGTTTAACCTCCCTGTCTTCCTACCCCTGCCGCTTCCAACTCTCCCTCTGTTGTTCTCTCCCCTCTGCTTTTCTTTTTTTAAAAAAAATAAATGATATTTATTCAAATTTTCAAGATACAAAAACATAAAAAACATAAAAAACAAAAAACAAAGTGGGGAAAAAACAAAAAAAGAAAAAAGAAAAACAGAAAAAAAGTATTATAAATTCACAGTAGCTTCATTTCATTATCTTGTGTCTTAGACCTCCTCATACCTCCCTTTTTGTATTCCAATTTAATCATTATTTCAGCAAATTCTTCCCATATCTATAAAAAAAAATAGTTTATCTTAACAGTCTACCTCAAATTTATCAATATTATCTTTAACTTTATCTTTACTTTCCGAACCATAAACCTTAAAATTTAAAATTTAAATTGTATTTATACTCTTTGCCTTCAAGTCTTTCTGCTAAAGCCAATTATTTCCTTTTCGCCTCAATCTATTATTTCATTAATATTACTCAGAAATAACCAAATATATAAAAGAAAGTTCTCTTCTAATTTTGTCCATCGTCCCTTTCTTCCTGGTTTCGGGTTGTGTCCGTCCTTTCTTCTTTTTAAGTGTTAACTTTCAGTCCGGTGTTCTAATGTCTGAGGCTCTCAAATCACCTCCATGCCACCTCTGCTGATTTTCTTGATCCTGGTTGTGATGCGACACTTCCTTGTCCCTTGTTGAAATCTTTCGTAATTTCTTCCCTTTCTCCTTGGGGAGTGGATCTCTGGGAAGTTCCATACAGTCATAGTCTCCATTTTCATTTGTCAGGTTGTTCCATTCCCCCCAGTTCCACTCCCCATTGCTGAATTTGTAATCCAAACAGTAGTTGCTCCAAAAATACTTGTCCTCTTGTTTCACAGTCCTACTAGAGCTAAGGATTCCCTTAACTCCAAAAGTTTGCAGACACCCTTTAGGTTCAATGACGTTAGATCTCTCATTTTGTAACTTTTGAGGTATAATGGGAATCTCTTCCATCTTCCACTGCCCTTGGAATTGCCTTAAGTCAGTTTCCTGGGTTGGTTGTTGTAGAGTTTCTCTCTCTTCTTCTCCTGTCAATTCATACTTTCTGGCTACAGCAGTCATAACATCCAGTTTCTCGTCCACCAAGTTCATATCCTCCTGCAACTGCTGTAGCATAGCATTCACTTTGCCAAGGGCAGCAAGAAAAACTTCCTTCCTGCTCATTTCTAGTCAAGGTCAAGTATCTGGTCTCACGCTGATTTCCACAGCTGTTATGTCTCTTTGTGAACTGCAACAAAGAAACTAACAAACTCCCTCTAGAGGGCACAACTTCTGTTCAGACTCCATCTTTAAAATGTATCAAACAAAGGAGGATTTACTTTCAATTTTCTAATACTTTGTTTCCTTGCAAGAAGCACAAGCAGAAGGCGACATTAAAATCAATTTATTTCTCTTTCATTTCTATCTGTCCAAATCCGTTTTCTTCAAAAAATCTGTCCTGAAGTCCCGTCCCCAGGTTGGGGGCAATGGAAATTTATATTCCTTTGCTCCCTATCTGCAGGATTAGATAGTCAACGTTCTTTTACCCCCTTTCCTCCTGCTGTCAAGGGGATTTTAATGGTCATAGATGCAGAAAATTTCGATCTTTAAATCAGATTCAAGGCTATTTAGTTTGTACGATATTTGCTTCAGTCTGTTTACAAAAAGCGGAAGGCAGACTTCCTGTTTAGACCTTCCCGCTTCGTGCCTAATTCAGAAAAAAATGTCCTTAGTCCAATCCTCCGTTTTTACTCACGGGTACTTGTTTAGAGTCCAAATGTCATCAGAGAAAAGTCGGCGCTCTCCGTCGATGGCTGTGCGGCTTCCCTCCGTGAAAGTAGCAGTCGGTTTGATTGCACCACGCTGCTCACCCCACTTTGCTCCGGAGCCCCAAAAAGGGGTTTCCCGGCGAGTAGGGGAGGCGCTCTCGGTGCTCCGCCGAACCCCACGTCCCCAGGCTTCTCCGCCTGGGGTTTCTAGCGGGTCCCCACCTTCGCCATGGTGGGAAGACCCGATTTCCACGGAGCCCGTTCCTCCAGTCGGAGGAACTCCGCCATTCGACGATGGCACCAACCCGGAAGTCCCAACTCTCCCTCTGCTTTTCTCTCCCCACACTGTCAAACCTGAATGTGAGCTCCCTGGGGCAGAGTCCTGCCCTAGGGCCCTCAATTGATACATAGTGAAATTATCATCATCATCTGTAAGTGCACTTAATTATCCTCAATGGGCTCAATTATCCTCAAGAAACACGTAATTGCAACTCTGTTTGCAATGCTTTCTTGGGCCCTGGTACAGTGAGAGATTTTACTTTCTTGGGCTCCATGATCATTGCAGATGGTGACAGCAGTCACGAAATTAAAAGACGCCTGCTCCTTGAGAGAAAGGCAATGGCAAACCTAGACAGTGTCTTAAAAAGCAGATACAGATAGGTAGCCGTGTTGGTCTGCCATAGTCAAAACAAAAAAATTCCTTCCAGTAGCACCTTAAAGACCAACTAAGTCAGTTCTTGGTATGAGCTTTCGTGTGCATGCACACTTCTTCAGATACACTGAAACAGAAGTTTCCAGACCTTTCTATATAGTGAGAAGGTGGGGAGGGGTATTACTCAGAAGGGTGGTAGGAATGGGTGATTGGCAGATAGCTGTGATGAGCCTGTTGACGACTCTTAACGACTGCAATAGGTCTTACAGGAGGAAGCAAGGGGTGAAAAGGTGAAAAATGGCTTTGTCATGTATAATGAGATAAGAATCCAAGGTCTTTGTTCAGGCCAGGTTTTTCCATTGTTTTAAGTTTGGTGATAAGTTTGGTGAATTACAACTTATCACCAAACTTAAAACAATGGAAAAACCTGGCCTGAACAAAGACCTTGGATTCTTATCTCATTATACATGACAAAGCCATTTTTCACCTTTTCACCCCTTGCTTCCTCCTGTAAGACCTATTGCAGTCGTTAAGAGTCGTCAACAGGCTCATCACAGCTATCTGCCAATCACCCATTCCTACCACCCTTCTGAGTAATACCCCTCCCCACCTTCTCACTATATAGAAAGGTCTGGAAACTTCTGTTTCAGTGTATCTGAAGAAGTGTGCATGCACACGAAAGCTCATACCAAGAACTGACTTAGTTGGTCTTTAAGGTGCTACTGGAAGGAATTTTTTTGTTTTAAAAAGCAGAGACATCACCTTGCCAACAAAGGTCCGTATAGTTAAATCCAGTTGGAAAAGCCGATGGGCCAGTTGGAAAAGGCCCTGGAAGGGAGCCAGCCCTGCAGTCCTCACCCAGCCGATGGTCTGAGGCCTCACAACAGCAGGAGTCCCTTCATAGCCAGGAGAGAGGGCCTGGGCCACGCCCCCTGGGCCAGTTGGAAAAAGCCCTGGAAGGGAGCAGGCCCTGCAGTCCTCACCCAGCCGATGGTCCGAGGCCTCACTGCAGCAGAAGTCCCTTTGTAGCTGGGAGAGAGGGCCTGGGCCACGCCCCCTGGGCCAGTTGGAGAAGGCCCTGGAAGGGAGCAGGCCCTGCAGTCCTCACCCAGCAGTCGGTGGCAACTTAAATTTTTATTTCTTTATTTCTTTTTTTCCATTGTTGGGGGTGGGTGGGATGGATATTTGGTTGGGGATTAATTTTAATATAATTGTTCTGTTCCTTTTTGTTGTTGTTGTTGTTGTTTTATTGGTTCTGTATAGTTTGTGTTTTGTTTTGAAGGGGCTAGATCAGGGCTGCCTGGGAGTGGGGCCCCAGCCAACACGATGGCTGGGACAAGTTCCATGGGGGGGGGGAGCACTGGGACATCCGATCTCGGTGATCATGGGCAGGAGGCGGAGTTACACTAAGACCAGACCATGTCATTACCGAGGAGGCAGGTTTAGTCCTTGTTTGAAGACTATCCCTGCCTCCGGGTCTGGCCTTGACTGGATGGATACTGGAATCAACAGGGGAAACCCACATGACCTGAAGGTGTTGCTGTGTAATGCCAGGTCAATGATAAATAAAACCACTGCCATCCACGACCTGATTGTGGATGGAAGATTTGACCTGGCATGTGTGACAGAGACCTGGTTGGAGGAAGCAGATGGGCCTGTCCTTGCCGCTGCTTGCCCACCAGGTTTCTCTTACGCACAGAAACCCAGGTCATGTGGGTGGGGAGGGGGGGTTGCAGTGATTTTTAGGAAGTCACTAGCTTGCACCTGGCGTCCTACTGGGAAGATCCAGTTTTCTGAGTGCATGTTCTGGAAGTTGGGCAATAGGGGCAGTACAGGATTCCTTTTGGTGTACCGACCTCCCCGAGGCACCAAGGATTCCCTGTCTGAGCTGCTTCAGGTCATGGCGGATTTTCTCCAGGAGACACCTAGTTTGGTTGTCCTAGGGGATTTTAACATCCATGCCGACACAGCCTTGCAAGGGGCTGCTCGGGACTTCGTGGAAAGCATGGCCTCCATGGGGCTGTCCCTGAATAAGTCTGGCCCAACCCATAGTCATGGACATGCCTTAGACCTGGTGTTCACCTCTAGTGACGTGGGTGATCTGACACTAAGTAAAAGTGAAACAAAAGAAGTGCCATGGTCAGATCACTTCCTGGTGCAACTGGACTTCTCCGCAACACTTCCCCTCTGCAGGGAGGTGGGACCAATTCGGATGGCCCGCCCCCGCCACTTAATGGATCCAAATGGTTTCCAGAGAGTGGTAGGGGATGCTTTATCCCATGTTGATGGCCTTTCAGCTGATTCCCTGGTGGCCCGCTGGAATGCGGAGTTAACCAGGGCTATCGACTGTCTGGCTCCGAAGCACCCTCTCCGATTGTATGGAGCCCGGACAGCTCCGTGGTTTTCTTCGGAGCTGAGGGCGATGAAACAATCGCTGAGACGGCTAGAGCGTCGGTGGCAAAAAACTCACTCCGAATCTGACCGGACACAGGTTAGAGCTCAACGTCGAGCCTACCAAGTGGCGATAGCGACGGCGAAGAAGACTTTCTTCACCGCCTCTATTGCATCTGCAGAAAATAGTAGCAGGAGACTTTTTCAAGTGGTTCGTAATTTAACGGAACCACCTTTACCACCGGGGCTTTGTAAAGACCCCAAGATCTCCTGCAACGATTTTGCAAAGTTTTTTGCAGATAAAATCACTCATATTCGGAAGGAGCTAGACACCACCGTGGGAGCAGGGCTGGGGCGGGAGAGTGCTAGAGCTCTGTCTGGTCAAGTTGCATGGAATCAATTTCAATCCATTACCCCCAAGGATGTGGACAGGCTGCTTGGACACCTGTCTCCTGGATCCTTGCCCATCCTGGCTAATAAAAGCAAGCCGGGAAGGGCTGGGCGATGGGCTCTGCGGGGTGGTGAATGCTTCCCTCTGTGAGGGAACATTCCCAGATCAGCTGAAAGAGGCGGTCATTAAACCACTTCTTAAAAAACCATCTTTAGACCCGGCCAGTATGGCCAACTATCGCCCAGTCTCAAATCTTCCATTCTTGGGCAAGGTGATTGAGCGCATGGTTGCTGAACAACTCCAGGCACGCCTGGAGGATGCGGACCATTTGGATCCCTTCCAATCGGGATTCAGGCCTCATCATGGGACTGAAACTGCCTTGGTCACACTGGTTGATGATCTCCGGCAGGCTAGGGACAAAGGTGAGAGTTGTTTCCTAGTTCTGCTGGATCTCTCAGCGGCCTTTGATACAATCGACCATAACATCCTTCTGGACCGTCTAGAGAGGCTGGGAGCTGGGGGCACTGTTATACAGTGGTTTCGCTCCTTCCTCCTGGGCGGTGTTCAGAAAGTGGTGGGGGGGGTGAGTGTTCAGACCCCTGGGCCCTCACTTGTGGGGTGCCTCAGGGTTCCGTCCTCTCCCCCATGCTTTTTAACATCTATATGAAGCCGCTGGGAGAGATCATCAGGGGGTTTGGACTGGGTGTCCCTCAATATGCAGATGATACCCAGCTCTACCTCTCTTTCAAATCAGAACCAGTGAAGGCGGTGAAGGTCCTGTGTGAGTGCCTGGAGGCGGTTGGAGGATGGATGGCGGCTAATGGATTGAGGTTGAATCCTGACAAGACAGAAGTACTGTTTTTGGGGGACAGGGGGCGGGCTGGTGTGGCGGACTCCCTGGTCCTGAATAGGGTAATTGTGCCCCTGAAGGACCAGGTGCGCAGCCTGGGAGTCATTTTGGACTCACAGCTGTCCATGGAGGCGCAGGTCAATTCTGTATCCAGGGCAGCTGTTTACCAACTCCACCTGGTACGCAGGCTGAGACCCTACCTGCCCGCGGACTGTCTCGCCAGAGTGGTGCATGCTCTAGTTATCTCCCGCTTGGACTACTGCAATGCGCTCTATGTGGGGCTACCTTTGAAGGTGACTCGAAAACTACAACTAATCCAGAATGCGACAGCTAGACTGGTGACTGGGAGCGGCCGCCGAGACCACATAACACCGGTCTTGAAAGACCTACATTGGCTCCCAGTACGTTTCCGAGCACAATTCAAAGTGCTGGTGTTCACCTTTAAAGCCCTAAACGGCCTCGGCCCAGTATACCTGAAGGAGCGTCTCCACCTCCATCGTTCTGCCCGGACGCTGAGGTCCAGTGCTGAGGGCCTTCTGGTGGTTCCCTCATTACGAGAAGCAAAGCTACAGGGAATCAGGCAGAGGGCCTTCTCGGTAGTGGCACCCGCCCTGTGGAACGCCCTCCCATCAGATGTCAAAGCGATAAATAACTACCTGACATTCAGAAGACATCTTAAGGCAGCCCTGTTCAGGGAAGTTTTTAATCTGTGATATTTTAGTGTACTTCTGGTTTTTATGGAAGCCGCCCAGAGTGGCTGGGGAAACCCAGCCAGATGGGCGGGGTACAAATAATAAATTATTATTATTATTATTATTATTATTATTATTATTAAATCCATGGTTTTCCCAGTAGTGATGTATGGAAGTGAGAGCTGGAACATAAAGAAGGGTGATCGCAGAAGAATTGATGCTTTTGAATTATGGTGCTGGAGGAGACTCTTGAGAGTCCCATGGACTGCAAGAAGATCAAACGTATCCATTCTTAAGGAAATCAGCCCTGAGTGCTCACTGGAAGGACAGATCCTGAAGCTGAGGCTCCAGTACTTTGGCCACCTCATGAGAAGAGAAGACTCCCTGGAAAAGACCCTGATGTTGGGAAAGATGGAGGGCACAAGGAGAAGGGGACGACAGAGGACAAGATGGTGGGACAGTGTTCTTGAAGCTACAAACATGAGTCTGACCTAACTGCGGGAGGCAGTGGAAGACAGGAGGGCCTGGCGTGCTCTGTCCATGGGGTCATGAAGAGTCGGACATGACTAAACGACTAAACAACAACAACAACATTCTAGTCTGCATCCACAGAAGTCTAGTGTCCAGATCGAGGGAAGTCATAGTCCTGCTCTCTTCTGCCTTGGTCAGACCACACCTGGAACATGGTGTCCACTTCTGGGCACCACAGTTTAAGAAGGATGTGGACAAGCTGGAAGGTGTGCAGAGGAGGGTGACCAGGGTGATCAAGGGTCTGGAAGGCAAGCCGTATGAGGAGCGGTTGAAGGAGCTGGGTATGTTCAGCCTGGAGAAGAGGAGACTGAGAGGAGATATGGTAGCCATCTTCAAATATCTCAAGGGTTGTCCCATGGAGGAGGGAGTGTGCTTGTTTTTGTGGGACGTAAACACAGGAGCAGTCAATGACAACATTCCTAGAGTGTACATGTTAGAACATGGGGAGGGATGTCTGTCCAGCAAGCAGGTAAACTTCCTGGGGACGGACTTCCTCCGCATGTGACCAGAGGTGGGTGTGGCCTCACCTGTGCAGGTAATGATAAAAGCACAGGGCAGGCAGCCACTCTCTCTCTTGCCTCTTGCCTCTTGCCTCTCTGCCATCTTCATCTTCTGAAGGAGCAACATGCCCTCTTGGCTCCCAGCCAAGAGAGGACAGTACTATCTTGCTACAAGATAGATTCTAACTGCATGTAACCTTTTTAAGCCTGCCTACCTTCTGGGATCATATTGTGAACAGAACGTGAGTAAACTCTTTTATACTTTTATAAAGACTGTGTCGTGTCTTGTATTTTAAGAGGGAACAAAAGGGGAAATTACCAGAGTAATTATTATAGAGGTTCTAGCGAACCTGTGCAAGCGTTACCGTTGCGAACTTAAAGGGGAATGTCTATAAACTCTGCTGATATTTTGGGAACTTGTTAGCACAAGTTGGATAAGGATATAATTAGTCAATATATCCTCTCCTGCACCCCAGAACATTCCCACAGTTTTCTCCTGCTCTGGAGGGCAGGACTCGAACCAAAGGCTTCAAGATGCAAGAAGTGAGATTCCGGCTGATCATTCGGAAAAGCTCTCTGACAGTAAGAACAGTTCAGCAGTGCAACAGACTCTCACAAACGGAGGTGGACTCTCCTTCCTTGGAGGTTTTGAAGCAGAGGTTGAATAGCCAATTGCCAGGGATGCTTCAGCTGAGATTCCTGCGTTGCAGAGGGCTGGACTAGATGACCCCTGGAGTCCCTTACAGGTCTACGATTAAGTTTCTGGATCTCTTGGCTCTTGCAAAGCCAACCTGCTCTGCTAGTAACTCAGCACGTGGGCCTCAGTCCAAGGACTGCTGTCGTAACTTGTGTGTTGCGCAAACACTGTGGGCTGCATGGCGTTGGCACCAGGCTGGGGAGTGGGCAGAAACAGTCGATTGGGCAGCGGTCCCTCTTAATGGATGCCACGTGGCTGTTCCATCAAAGTGCCAGCTGCCCTGACATACCTCTCCATCTGGTGGAAATAGGGACATCCTATTCCCTAAGAGAATATAAATCATGCCCTGCCCTTCTGACTGGGTTGCCGCAGCCACTCTCGGCGGCTTCCAACATATACAAAAACACAATAAAACATTCACAAACTTCCCTTTCCAGGGTTGCCTTCAGATGTCTTCTAAAGGTTGTATAGTTACTTATTTCCTTGGCTCGGGGGTTGCATGACTCCATACCCTCCACCATTTCCCTGATGAAAACAGGGATATCCTAAGGGAAAGTGGGACATTCCGGGATCAAATCAGAAACTGGGAATAGGGACGCTTGGAGGGCCTGCCTTGAATGTCATGCTTAGAACTAGGAGTAGCCTCTCGTTTATCGATCCTGGTTGTGTCCTAGTAATCTGCGAAGGAGTTTGGGATATGGGTCTTCTTGTCCCATTCATTCCCCACAAAGACCCTGGGAGGTGGGCCAGGCCAAAGGAGAGGCAAGCTTTTTGGCGGGGTTCAAACGCAAGTCTCCTTGGCCCTTTATCCTAACACTCCCCAAGTCCATGGCACATATTGGGCTGCTTCTGTTTTCAATATGCATTTCGTGTTTTTACATTGTGATTTTATCCTGTGAACTGCCTGAGACCTGCGGGTATGGGGTGGCCTACCAATTTGGATGATGATGATGATGAAGAAGAAGTACTATCATGGCGCCTTGTAGCTGCCTCTTCTCTCCACTCGGAGCTCCCCTTGCTTTCTTCACAGGGCTGGAACAGGAGCTGCTCAGGCATCCCTTTCTGGAAGGCTGTGGTGCACGGTCCCTGCTCCGGGGTCCTGATCCTGCAGCCCCTTCTCTTCACCACCCATGGGCTCTCCCCCCCTTCCTGGCTTGCTGCATGAGCTCCATATGCAGGGATGACTTTGCAGATCTGCCCAGCGTCCTGCTGAGTCAGGCCTGGCTCCCCCTGATAGCTCCGGCTGCAAGAGGCCGACGTGTTGCTCAGGAGGAGGTGAAAATGACTCTGCTGCAGATCACCCAACCAGCAGCGATTCTGACCCAGCAAAAATACACTTTCACCCAGCGAGCATTGGAATTAAAGGAGCATAACTCAGTCTGCAGGAGCATCGCTGGTTGTTGGCGAGATTCGTTTAACAACAGAGAGAATCTGAACCTTTCGTGTCCTCAGGCCAGTGGAACTCTCTGCCACTGGAGATTCAGGGGGCACTTTAAATGCAAAGCTTTAGTTGCCTGCTGAAAACATTTCTATTCCACCCGGACTGTGCAGGCAATTAAGAATGTATCCTTTTGCAAATGGTTAATTGATGTCTGTTCACTTTTTCAAAGCTTAAACAGGTATTATGTCTTTACTGATGTAAATCTCTTGGATATAGTTTTGTATGACACAGTGGTGTACAAATATTTTTATAAATAAATTTGAAATGTTTTTATAAATACATGTGAATGAAGGAAATAAACAAATGAGGAGAGCTGGGCTCCAGTTGCTCCCACTGGCCAACCAGATGTCCACCGGAAGCCCCCCTCCCCCAGCCCCCCTCCCATGCTTTGCTCTCCCCTCCCCCAGTCACAGGCACTCAGTAGCTCAGAGCATATCCCCTCAACTGTACCAGAACAAACGGGACATCTCATTTTTCCCTACGTGAGCTTGGCAGTCATTTGGGGGCCCCTGCTCTCAGGCGATTTTGGAATGTGATCTCGCCTTCAGAAAAGCACACTGGGGGACCAGGGACCTTGTGTGGGTCACGTTATTCACACAGGAGTGTGGCCCCAGAAGATGGGGTCCCGCTTTCCCCCCATGTGGCATTTGACAGTGTGCCATGGGCTGGCTTAAAGGAGCCTGGTAGCCACTGTGCCCAAGGTGCACGGAAAGGTCGTCTTCTGCTGCTGTGAATGTAATATCTTATTCTGAAATATTGTTTTGAGTTTGGGGTGGGTGGCTTAGCCAGTAGGATGCTGGAGCGAGTCCCTTCTCATTCCTGGACCCAGCAAGGGTTGAAATCCTTTGCTGAAGGAGCCAGGCAACTTTCTGGGCCAGCGAATTGCCTGAGGGCGCAAGGAAGGCGCTTGCTCTGCGCCCGAGGACACCTGCCTGGCAGTCAGAAGGACAAAAGCCACAGGGGGAGCGGCTGCTTCCAAGCCTGGGACTGGGGGAGAACCTTGCCTCTGCTTCGTCTGGGAGAAAGGGATTTCCATCCCGGGTCACAAACCCAAAAAGACAGGCAGTGGGCTCCCAATCCCTGCCCTTGTTGAACCTCCCTGTCTTCCTAACTTTGGCACTCACAACTCTCCGTCTGCTGTTCTCTCCCCACGCTGTCAAACCTGAATGTGAGCTCCCTGGGCAGAGTGCTGTCCTACGTTCCAAGGGCCCTCACTTGATTAATGGTGAAATAATAATAATCATCTGAAAGTGCAATTAATTATCCTCAATGGGCTCAAATATCCTCAAGATGCAAGCGATTGCATCTCTTTTTGCAATGCTTTCTTGGGCCCTGGCACAGATCAGGGCATGTGCCAGGATTGCCCAGGGCCACCCCTGTCATTGGGAGTGAGGTGGCTGCTTCAGGGGCAGATGCTGGGCTGGAGGACACAGTGGTGAGGCATCGTAGGACAAACACGTAGGACAAACACTGCCTTCAGGTGCAGGAGAGAACATTGTCCCATCTCCAGCACTGAAGAAAGAGATTCAGCTTCCAGCTGAATCACGGGAGCTGCAGTTTGTTAAGTATTGTGGCTCTTTGAGGGGGTAAACTACACTTCCCAGAAGTCTTTGGGGGAAATCATGTGCCTTCACTGTACGTTGAGTACAGAGCCTTAGAAGATTTGGGTTTCCCCATCCTTGCTGAGGGTGGGGACAAAACCCATCACCCTCATGCCCTGGCTGACCACCATCAGTGAAGGAGCACTGGGCTAAATGGATCTTGGTCCAAACTGACAGGGCCGTTTCAAATTTCCCAGGAACTTGCCCTAAAGCCCTGCCAGAGGTATCTATTTCTCTGTGATGGGAGTTACCTGTGAGTAAAAAGGTAAAGGTAAAGAGACTCCTGACCATTAGGTCCAGTCGTGCCCGACTCTGGGGTTGTGGCGCTCATTTCGCTTTATTGGCCAAGGCAGCCGACATACAGCTTCCGGGTCATGTGGCCAGCATGACTAAGCCACTTCTGGTGAACCAGAGCAGCGCACGGAAACACTGTTTACCTTCCGGCCAGAGCAGTACCTATTTATCTACTTGCACTCTGACGTGCTTTCGAACTGCTAGGTTGGCAGGAGCAGGGACCGAGCAACGGGAGCTCACCCCGTCGCGGGGATTTGAACCGCCTACCTTCTGATCGGCAAGTCCTAGGCTCTGCGGTTTAACCCACAGCGCCACCCACATCCCAATATCTGTGAGTAAGACCCATCAAATTCAAGAAGACAGCCCTCTAGCTAGACATGCCGAGAACTGCACTGTTACTTGTTCCCCTTAAATCCCATTTATATTGTCCATGATTAACTTGGTTTTGATGACTTCTAAGCTCATCAAACTTAGTTTGGATTCCACTGTATGTTCTTATCTGTCAAATGGGAATAATAGGGACTTCCTTTGAAGGACTGTGCTAGATTATTCATTGCTAACCATCAGGCAGCATTTCTGGGCTTCTCAGAGGTGCCTAATACATTTCCCCGTTATGCTCCTGATGAGCTTTGCATGTGGCAGCGCCATTAAGAAAGGCCATGCTAGTCCGCCATGACAAGTGCTGCAAGAGAAAGCAGCGATGGAAGGGGGTGTCCTTTGCGGAGTCTAAAGGATTCACCCAGCACACGCTTGAGCTCATGGGGAAAGAACACATAGACACACCCACACCCCAGACCGTGGCTGAATTCATTTTCTTTTTTTTATAATAATATTTATTAAAGTTTCAAAAGAATTACAAAAATGAAAAACCGTGGCTGAATTCATTCCCCACCACCCAAAGGACAGGCTGTCCCCCAGACGGCACCCAGCGGACAACTGAGCAGATCTCCCACTGAAGATTCATCCTTGCTACCAACCATGGGGTGTGTAGTCGTGTTAAAGTGTCAGGGGTCTCTTAACAGAAATCTAAACTCAAGAAACCTACTGTACCTGAGGTTATTTAGTGCAAGGAGCAGAAGTGATTTGCAGGTGATTTAAGTTTCTGGTGTTGATGCAATCGTAATTCCTTGGCAAAAGCAAATCAAAACATTAGTTAGTGGAGTACCTGATGCATTGCAAGGCAGAAAAGACCCTCAACGTTGATATGAAAAGCACTTGAGTTGGGTTTCTATGTCCTGTGGCTGCCTGGTTATTTGACTGACCATTTCCCAGATGCAGGGCTGGGGAAAGTTTTGAACAAAACCAAACCTGAAGCACTTTCCAGTGAGAAAACAGCTCCAAAGGTCTTGCGCATGATCAGGGCCTGAAAGCTGCCGGTCCATCAGCTGCCTTGCTCTCCTGGCAGAGGGAATTGCTAGCCTGATGGATGGCCCTCTTATCATCAGAGATATGGTGGAGGGTATGTTACAGATAGGTAGCCGTGTTGGTCTGCCATAGTCAAAACAAAATAAAAAAATTCCTTCCAGTAGCACCTAAAAACCAACTAAGTTAGTTCTAGGTATGAGCTTTCGTGTGCATGCACACTTCTTCAGATACACAGATATGCTGGAGGGTATGTGATCCTGGCTGCTAAAGATGGCTGGAAGGTCCTTTGTCCCGTCAGCTGGATGAGCTGATCTGCAGAGCCAAGAGGGGCTCTCTGGGCCATCTATAACTGAGAATCTGGGCTTGAGTTCCCCAACTGAAGCGGAAGGTAAGCCGGAGCAGTTGCGTTTTTGCTCAGCCTGTTAGATACATCAACAGTCGGTCTGTGAGTGTTTAGAAAAAGATGCTGCGATTATTGAGACCCAGCATAGGTTTCTCCAAAAAAAGTCAGCCAAACCAATCTGATTTCTTTCTTTCTTTCTTTTTTCTCTTCTTGGACGGAGTTACAAACTTGGTGGATCAGGGGAATGCTGTGGACATAGTGTATCTTGAATTCAGTGAGGCTTTTGACAAAATCCCCCATGATATTCGAGCGAGGAAGCTGTTAAATGGAGGTTGAACAAGGTAACTATTTGGTGGATTGGTAGCTGGTTGACTGACCAAACCCAAAGAGGACTCCTTAATGGTTCCCCATCAACCTGGGGAGAAGTGATAAGTGATGTGCGCAGTGTGCTGTCCTGGGTCTGTTGTTGTTTGACGTCTTTATAAAGGACTTGGATGAAAGAATTGAGGGGGTGCTCATCCAATTTGCGGTTGGCACAAAACCAGGAATGGTAGCTAATGCCGCAGAAGACACAATCAGGATTCAAAATGACCTTAACAGTCAACCAAAAACTCTTACAGATCATAATCCAATTTTGTGTGAAATTATAGGAATAGACTTTTCATTGGAGACTGAATGATAATTTATGAGATGATCAAGAAATATATGGAAAAGCACAAAAGACTTGAAAAGACTATTTTATGCATAATTGGAATGGAGAAATAAAAATCAATGTAATGTGGGGGAGACCTGGCTTACTAGCAGTACATGTGAAAAGGATCTAGGGGTCTTGGTGGACCACAAGCTCAACATGAGTCCAGAGTGTGATGCAGCAGCAAAAAAAGGGAATGCTATTCTAGTCTGCTTCCACAGAAATCTAGTGTCCAGATCCAGGGAAGTTATAGTCCTGCTCTCTTCTGCCTTGAGCAGACCACACCTGGAACACTGCCTCCACTTCTGGGCACTACAGTTTAAGAAGGATGTGGACAAGCTGGAAGGTGTGCAGAGGAGAACAACCAGGATGATCAAGGGTCTGGAAGGCAAGCCGTATGAGGAGCGGTTGAAGGAGCTGGGTATGTGAAGCCTGGAGAAGAGGAGACTGAGAGGAGATATGAGAGCCATCTTCAAATATCTCAAGGGTTGTCCCATGGAGGAGGGAGTGTGCTTGTTTTCTCCTGCTCTGGAGGGCAGCGCCTTGACCCTTTATCCTGCACCCGACGACAGCTGCCTCTCCTTCAACACTCCCCAAGTCCATGGCACATATTGGGCTGCTTCTGTTTTCAATGTGCATTTCGTGTTTTTACGTTGTGATTTTACCCTGTGAACCGCCTGAGATCTGTGGGTATAGGGTGGCCTACCAATTTGGATGATGATCATGATGAAGATGCAGATGCAGTCATATCATGGCGCCGTGTAGCTGCCTCTTCTCTCCACTCAGAGCTCCCCTTGCTTTCTTCACAGGGCTGGAACAGGAGCTGCTCAGGCATCCCTTTCTGGAAGGCTGTGGTGCACGGTCCCTGCTCCGGGGTCCTGATCCTGCAGCCCCTTCTCTTCACCACCCATGGGCTCTCCCCCCCGCCCTCCTGGCTTGCTGCATCAGCTCCATATGCAGGGATGACTTTACAGATCTGCCCAGCCTCCTGCTGAGTCAGGCCTGGCTCCCCCTGATATCTCCGGCTGCAAGAGGCCGATGTGTTGCTCAGGAGGAGGTGAAAATGACTCTGCTGCAGATCACCCAACCAGCAGCAATTCTGACACAGCAAAAATACACTTTCGCCCAGCGAGCATTGGAATTAAAGGAGCATAACTCAGTCTGCAGGAGCATCGCTGGTTGTTGGCGAGATTCGTTTGACAACAGAGAGAAACTGAACCTTTCGTGTCCTCAGGCCAGTGGAACTCTCTGCCACTGGAGATTCAGGGGGCGCCTTCCATGCAAAGCTTTAGTTGCCTGCTGAAACATTTCTATTCCTCCCGGACTGTGCAGGCAATTAAGAACGCATCCTTTTGCAAATGGTTAATCGATGTCTGTTCACCTTTTCAAAGGTTAAACAGGTATTATGTCTTTACTGAGGTAAATCTCTTGGGTATGGTTTTGTATGACACAGTGGTGTACAAATATTTTTATAAATGAATATGAAATGTTTTTATAAATACACGTGAATGAAGGAAATAAACAAATGAGGAGAGCTGGGCCAACCAGATGTCCAACGGAAGCCCCCCAGGCCCCCTCCCCCTCCCGTGCTTTGTTCTCCCCTCCCCCAGTCACAGGCACTCAGTAGCTCAGAGCATATCCCCTCAACTGTACCAGAACAAACGGGACATTTCATTTTTCCCTGCGTGAGCTTGGCAGTCATTTGGGCCCCCCTGCTCTCAGGCAATGTCGGAATGTGATTTCCCCTCGAAAAAAGCACATTGGGGGGCCAGGGATCTTGTGTGGGAGTGTGGCCCCAGAAGATGGGGTCCCGCTTTCCCCCCATGTGGCATTTGACAGTGTGCCATGGGCTGGCTTAAAGGAGCCTGGTAGCCATTGTTCCCAAGGTCCACGGAAAGGTCGTCTTCTGCTGCTGTGAATGTAATATCTTATTCTGAAATATTGTTTTGAGTTTGGGGTGGGTGGCTTAGCCAGTAGGATGCTGGAGCGAGTCCCTTCTCATTCCTGGACCCAGCGAGGGTTGAAATCCTTTGCTGAAGGAGCCAGGCAGCTTTCTGGACCAGCGAATGGCCTGAGGGCGCAAGGAAGGCGCTTGCTCTGCACCCGAGGACACCTGGCTGGCAGTCAGAAGGACAAAAGCTCCCGTGATTCATCTGGAAGCTGAATCTTTGTCTTCAGTGCTGGAGATGGGACAATGTTCTCTCCTGCACCTGAAGGCAGCAAGCCAGCTTGGGGGTGGCAGGCTGTGTTTGTCCTACGATGCCTCACCACTGTGTCCTCCAGCCCAGCATCTGCCCCTGAAGCAGCCACCTCACTCCCAATGACAGGGGTGGCCCTGCGCAATCCTGGCCACATGCCCTGATCTGTACCAGGGCCCAAGAAACAATTGCAAACAGAGATGCAATCGCTTGAGGATAATTAATTGAACTTTCAGATTATTACTGTTATTATTATTTCACCATTTATCAAGTGAGGGCCCTTGGAATGTAGGACAGGACTCTGCCCCAGGGAGCTCATATTCAGGTTTGACAGCTTGGGGAGAGAGCAGCAGAGGGAGAGTTGAAAGCGGGAGGGGTAGGAAGACAGGGAGGTTAAACAAGGGCAGGGATTGGGAGCCCACTACCTGCCAAAGGTCAGTGGGGATGGGAAGCAGAGTCAGACCACATCCGGAAGACCTCAGGTTCTCCATCTCTGAGCAAGAGCTTGGCTCAGAATATGGGCTTTGAAGCAGAACAGGTGTACAAAAGGGGGAAGGAGTGAGGAAAGAATTGAGGACTTCTAATGTAACCCAAAGTCGTACAGCCAGAAAAGTTCAGGCCACAGGCAGGCGTTTCTCAGGAGAAAGATGATTCTGCGCCCCTTGAAAGGTCACCTGAATCAGTCTGGGCAAATACACACATGGGATCCAGAAGCATCGCTGCCTCTGATGGTGAAGGGAGAGCAGAGCCAGCCGGACTAGGAGCCATTAGAGCTTCTCCTCCGTGAATCTGTCTAGTCCGGCTTTCAGGCCACCCAGGTTGACATCTGACGTCTTTCCACAGGGAGGGAGCCACTGCTAAGAAGGTCCTTTGCCTGGTACCCTGTAGCTGAGTCACCAGAGGAGGACCTCAGTGTCCGGGCCAAGCGATGGGATTGGAGACGCTCCTTTGGGGCTGCCTTCAGATGTCTTCCAAAGCCTTTATACTTGCTTGTCTCCTTGGCACAGGCGTGGCATTACTCCATACCCTCCAGGATTTCTCAGGGGAAAATAGGGATGTCATAAGGAAAATCACGGCATTCTTAGATCAAATCAGAATCCAGGTCGGCTTCTGCAAATCTGGGAGGAGGAGCTTTGGTGCAGGGTATAAAAGGCTTCAGCCCTGGAAGAAGCTCCAGCTCAGCCCAGAAGGTTTTCTCCAGCAGCCGAGAGAAGCTCCCAGCCCACAGCCAGCCTTGGGTGGGGATTCCCTTGGTGAGTAAGTTCAGGGGTGTTCGTCTCTCTAAGCAGGTTGGGCAGGTGCTCCTCTTTCCACCTGGATAATAACCATCCATGCCTCTCCCTTTCTCCTTCCTTCCTTCCTTTGTTCCTTCTCTACAGCTTGCTGGTGGTCTCCCCCTGGACCCAGAGGTACTTCGGTGGCATAGGGAACCCTCTCCAGCCCTCTTTGCACGAGGTCAAGGAGGCTTCTTCCGAGCTGCGTGAACTGCTCTGCGACAATCTCCACATGGACCCCCTCAACTTCAGGGTGAGGCTGCTCCCCCGCCCCAAAGACCTGCCTGGGGGGGGGGGGACTGGGGGTGCCGTGTGTGTGTGTGTGTGTGTGTGTGTCTGTGTGTGTGTGTGTGTGTGTGTGTGTGTGTGTGTGTCACTCTGGGTGGCTTACAGGACATAAAACATTGTAAGACATTAGACATTTCCTGTTACAGGGTTGCCTTCAGATTTCAGTTAGTTTTTCATTTCCTTGACATCTGGTGGGAGGGCATTCCACAGGGCGGGTGCCACAACCGAGAAGGCCCTCTGCCTGGTTCCCTGTAACCTCACCTCTCACAATGAGGGAACCGCCAAAAGGGTTGCCTTCAAAGGTAGCCCCACATGGGGGGCATTGCAGTAGTCCAGGCGGGAGATAACCAGAGCATGCACCACCCTGGCAAGACAGTCCGCAGGCAGGTAGGGTCTCATCCTGTCGACCAGATGGAGCTGGGAGACAGCTGCCCTGGAAACAGAAATGACCTGTGCCTCCATTGACAGCTGTGAGTCCAAAATGACTCCCAGGCTGTGCACCTGGTCCTTCAGGGGCACAGTTACCCCATTCAGGACCAGGGAGTCCCCCACACCCGCTTGCCCTCAGTCCACCCTAAACAGTGCTTCTGTCTTGTCAGGATTCAGTCTCAATCTGTTGAATCTGTTGTGGGATCTGTTGTGGGGAGAGGGTGTCCCACACATGGGCCCCATGGCAGAAGGAGTCACCCTCTCTTTTCTCTTCCAGCTCCTGGGCAACATCCTCATCATCATCCAGGTACCCACCCTTTAGACAGAAATTCACCCCTGCTTGCCACCATGCCTTCCACAAGCTGGTCGGGGTGGTGGCTCATGCGCTGGCCTGCCGTCCCACTGAGACACCCCCCAGGGAGAAGCAGCCGCCTCCTGCTGGCCAAGCATGCAAAAGGAAGGGAGATAGTAGTAATGGGGGACTTCAGTTACCCGGATATTTGCTGGATGTCAAACTCAGCCAAGAGCATAAGGTCAAACAGATTCCTCACTGGCCTTGCAGACAACTTCGTTGTCCAGAAAGTGGGAGAAGCAACAAGAGGAACAGCCATTTTAGATCTGGTCCTAACCAATGTTGATGACCTGGTTAGTGGGGTAGAAGTGGAAGGATCATTAGGCGCGAGTGATCATGCTCTTCTGAAGTTTACTATACAGCGGAAAGGAGCAGCCAAGCATACTAGGACTCAATTTCTTGACTTTAAGAAAGCCGACTTCATAAAACTTAGGGAAGTGCTGGGTGAGATCCCATGGACAGTAATACTAAAAGGAAAGGGAGTTCATGATGGCTGGGAGTTTGTTAAGAGGTAGATAGTAAAAGCACAACTTCAGGCAATACCAATGAGACGGAAACATGGAAGGTGCCTAAAGAAGCCAGCGTGGCTATCTAAAGAACTTTTAACTGAGTTAAGATTAAAAAAAGGATGTGTACAAAAAATGGAAAAGGGGGGAAACCACCAAAGAGGAATTCAAACAAATAACCAGCACGTGTAGACACAAAGTCAGAAAAGCTAAAGCACAGAATGAACTCAGGCTTGCTAGAGAGGTTAAAAGCAACAAAAAAGGCTTTTATGGGTATGTTCGTAGCAAAAGGAAGAACAAAGAAACAGTGGGGTCACTCAGAGGAGAAGATGGTGAAATGCAAACAGGGGACACAGAAAGGGCTGAACTCCTCAATGCCTTCTTTGCCTCAGTCTTGTCCGATAAAGAAAACAATGCCCGACCTGAAGAATTTGAAGCAAATGATTCAGCAGAGGAAACACAGCCCAGAATAACTAAGGAGATAGTACAAGAATACTTGGCTAGTTTAGATGTATTCAAGTCTCCAGGGCCAGATGAACTGCATCCAAGAGTATTAAAAGAACTGGCAGATGTGATCTCAGAACCACTGGCAGTCATCTTTGAGAATTCTTGGAGAACAGGCGAAGTCCCGGCAGACTGGAGGAGGGCAAATGTTGTTCCTATTTTCAAAAAGGGGAAAAGAGAGGACCCAAATAATTACCGCCCAGTCAGTCTGACATCAATACCAGCGAAGATTCTGGAGCAGATCATTAAGCAAACAGTCTGTGAGCACCTAGAAAGGAATGCTGTGATCACCAATAGTCAGCATGGATTTCTGAAAAATAAGTCATGTCAGACTAACCTGTTCTCATCTTTTGACAGAATTACAACCCTGGTAGATGAAGGGAACGCAGTGGATGTAGCCTACCTTGATTTCAGCAAGGCATTTGACAAGGTGCCCCATGATATTCTTGTAAAGAAGCTGGTAAAATGCGGTCTTGACTATGCTACCACTCAGTGGATTTGTAACTGGCTGACTGACCGAACCCAAAGGGTGCTCATCAATGGTTCCTCTTCATCCTGGAGAAGAGTGACTAGTGGGGTGCCACAGGGTTCTGTCTTGGGCCCGGTCTTATTCAACATCTTTATCAACGACTTGGATGATGGACTCAAGGGCATCCTGATCAAATTTGCAGATGACACCAAACTGGGAGGGGTGGCTAACACCCCAGAGGACAGGATCACACTTCAAAACGCCCTTGACAGATTAGAGAACTGAGCCAAAACAAACAAGATGAATTTTAACAGGGAGAAATGTAAAGTATTGCACTTGGGCAAAAAAAATGAGAGGCACAGATACAAGATGGGTGACACCTGGCTTGAGAGCAGTACATGTGAAAAGGATCTAGGAGTCTTGGTTGACCACAAACTTGACATGAGCCAACAGTGTGACGCGGCAGCTAAAAAAGCCAATGCAATTCTGGGCTGCATCAATAGGAGTATTGCATCTAGATCAAGAGAATTAATAGTGCCACTGTATTCTGCTCTGGTCAGACCTCACCTGGAGTACTGTGTCCAGTTCTGGGCACCACAGTTCAAGAAGGACACTGACAAACTGGAACGTGTCCAGAGGAGGGCAACCAAAATGGTCAAAGGCCTGGAAACGATGCCTTATGAAGAACGGCTAAGGGAGCTGGGCATGTTTAGCCTGGAGAAGAGGAGGTTAAGGGGTGATATGATAGCCATGTTCAAATATATAAAAGGATGTCACATAGAGGAGGGAGAAAGGTTGTTTTCTGCTGCTCCAGAGAAGCGGACATGGAGCAATGGTTCCAAACTACAAGAAAGAAGATTCCACCTAAACATTAGGAAGAACTTCCTGACAGTAAGAGCTGTTCGACAGTGGAATTTGCTGCCAAGGAGTGTGGTGGAGTCTCCTTCTTTGGAGGTCTTTAAGCAAAGGCTTGACAACCATATGTCAGGAGTGCTCTGATGGTGTTTCCTGCTTGGCAGGGGGTTGGACTCGATGGCCCTTGTGGTCTCTTCCAACTCTATGATTCTATGATTTTATGATTCCCCTTCCAGCCCCGATGTGACGCTTGACCCTCTAATAAATCCTCCCTCTGCAATCTGACCTGGTTTCCTATGTCTTCTTCTCTGGGACAGAGGGAGGGGACACGCCTGGGGGTGGGGGGTTAGTTGGGGTTGCGTGGAAAGGGGGGGTCTTCTCTGTCACTCAAGAGGAATCATTAAGCACCAGTGGGGGTTTTAGGGCGCTATGGCATTTTGCCCCCTCCAAGCTGCAGTGCTTTTCAGAGCCAGAGACCCATGCTGTGTCCCCAAATCTTTTATCCCCAAAATTCCTGGCAAGGTCCCCCCCCCCCCGATGCTCCCAGGGCCCCCCGGTCTCATTGGTTGTCTCCTCACCCATTTCTTGGTATTTGCCCCTGGTCTGTAGCCCTCTCTGTTCTTTCTACTCTGGAGAAATTGGGGGTGAAAGACTCAGAGGGGGATGCGGACCCTTCCCCTGCTCTGGATTGAATCCCCCAGAATAAGGGGTGGGGGTACCAACATGGCCACCCAGAGAGACCCCCAAGGGCCACTCCCCCCCCCCCGCAATGCCCCTCCCTGCCTCTTTCCAGATGGGTGTCGGGGACGGAGCTGCCTCCGAATCGGCAAGGAGAGAGGGGAATTCATTTCGTTTTATCCATTTATTTCTTCATTAAATTTGTGGGTTCACAGGATGAAATTACGATATAAAAACACAAAACGCATAATCAAATGAAAACAAATACAACCCAATAAACACCCCCGCCTACATATTTCACACCCATAATAACATCAAAGGAGTTTACCACCTTCATTGGAACGTCAAACAAAGCGATCCAAAAGAAAACGCCAGGGGGGCAGCGAACCCGGCAAGTCGCCCTTTGGGGGTCCCAGGCGGAGGTCTATGGGGGGAAAGGGGCAAGTCTCCCCTAATCTTCCGAGGGTATCGAAAGGGCACGACCCGCGCTCGTCCGGTAATTTATTTTTGGGGGTTTGTGAGCCGGGATGGAAATCCCTGTCTCCCAGACGAAGCAGAGGCGAGGTTCTCCCCCCCCCCCCCCGTCCCAGGCTTGGAAGCAGCCACTCCCCCTGTGGCTTTTGTCCTTCTGACTGCCAGCCAGGTGTCCTCGGGCGCAGAGCAAGCGCCTTCCTTGCGCCCTCCGGCCATTCGCTGGTCCAGAAAGGTGCCTGGCTCCTTCAGCAAAGGATTTCAGCCCTGGCCAACTCCCGTGGGAGGGCGGGGAACAGCTTTGAATGGGGACAGCGAAGAGCCACACGCCCCCTTCAAAGGGATCCTGATTTCTGCTGCAGGAGAAAAGCATCTCTTTGGAAAGACGCTGATTTCTGCTTTGCTTGAACGGGGCAAGGAGGGGAGGGAATGTTTTAAGTTATGGGGCTTTTTCGGGATCTGCGTCATCTCCCTTCCCCTGAAGCAAGGAATGCAAAGATTTCGGGAAGAGCGGACTTTAAATTTGCCTCTTTGCGATGGATTAGTTTTAGAAGTCAGGACTTTGCCTGAAAGAAGATGGAGAGCAACAACCTTGAGGGACTTTTGAGGGATTTTGACCCCCCCCCTTAGGACTTCCTCATGAGAAATAAAAGCAGTAAAGCAGAAAAGAGGGGTGACAACTGGATCGACTGTCTGCTAAGCAGGAAGATTTATGAATTTACGGGGGAGGAGGGAGAGAAGACCAGGATTTTGTGGAGATTACATCAGCCCACCTCCTTGGAGCCTGAAGGTGGAAATAAGAGCAGGGAAAATGGACAAGAGGGACCACATTGTGCAGCATCTTGACGGCTTCTGAGACGCAAAAGAAGAGAAATGGATTCTGCATATTTCTTAATGAGCTGGTTGTATGTAAAATTAAATTTGGTGGAATGTGAAGGGTGGGTGGCACTGGGAGATTGGCAGGGTCAGTGGAGGGGATGTATATTATATATGTATACAAAACACCTCTAGGGGTTTCATGTTCACCCTCTGCAGTCAGCACTAGTGAGGCTGAGTTGCTGGTTATGGGGGCCGGAGGTCGGACAGCCATGTCCAAGGCCAGGGAAGGGAGGAAGGTGTGGATGTTGTCAGGGAGGAAGCAGGGCCCAAGAAAGCATTGCAAACAGAGTTTCAATCGCTTGTCTCTTGAGGATAATTGAGCCCATCGAGCATAATTGATTTCACTTTCAGATGATGATGGTGATTATTATTATTTTGCCGTTTATCAATTGAGGGCCCTTGAAATGTAGGACAGGACTCTGCCCCAGGGAGCTCACATTCAGGTTTGACAGCGTGGGGAGAGAACAGCAGAGGGAGAGTTGGAAGCGGCAAAGGTAGGAAGACCGGGAGATTCAACAAGGGCAGGGATTGGGAGCCCACTGCCTGCCAATGGGAAGCAGAGTCAGACCACATCCGGAAGACCTCAGGTTCCCCATTCCTGAGCAAGAGCTTCGTTCACAATATGGGCTTTGAAGCAGAAGAGGTGTACAAAAGGGCGAATGAGTGAGGAAAGAACTGAGGACTTCTAATGTAACCCAAAGTCGTACAGCCAGAAAAGTTGAGGTCCCAGGCAGGTGTTTCTCAGGAGAAAAGCACATTGGGGGGCCAGGGACCTTGTGTGGGTCAGGTGATTCACGCAGGAGTATGGCCCCAGAAGATGGGGTCCCACTTTCCCCCCATGTGGCATTTGACAGTGTGCCATGGGCTGGCTTAAAGGAGCCTGGTAGCCCCTGTGCCCAAGGTCCACAGAAAGGTCGTCTTCTTCCGCTGTGAATGTAATATCTTATTCTGAAATATTGTTTTGAATTTGGGGTGGGTGGCTTAGCCCGTAGGATGCTGGAGCGAGTCCCTTCTCATTCCTGGACCCAGCGAGGGTTGAAATCCTTTGCTGAAGGAGCCAGGCGGCTTTCTGGGCCAGCGAATGGCCTGAGGGCACAAGGAAGGCGCTTGCTCTGCGCCCGAGGACACCTGGCTGGCAGTCAGAAGGACAAAAGCCACAGGGGGAGCGGCTGCTTCCATGCCTGGGACAGGGGGGAGAACCTTGCCTCTTCTTCGTCTGGGAGACAGGGATGTCCATCCCGGATCACACCCCCCCCCCCAGGACATTATTGGACGGCTGCAGATCATGCCCTTTCAATACCCTCGGAAGATTAGGGGAGACCTGCCCCTTACCCCCCATTGATCTCTGCCTGGGACTCCCAAGGGGTGACTTCCGGGTTCGCTGCCCCCCTGGTGTTTTATTTTGGATCGCTTTGTTTGATGTTTAAATGCAGTTGCAAAACTCCTTTGATGTTATTATGGGTGTGAAATATGTAGGCGGGGGTGTTTATTGGGTTGTTTTTGTTTTGTTTATGTGTTTTGTGTTTTTATATTGTGTTTTGTGTTTTTATATTGCATTCTGTGAACCCCCAAATTTAATTAACTAATTAATGGATAAAACGAAATGAATTCCCCCTATCTCTGCCAATTCGGAGGCAGCTCTGTCCCTGACACCCATCTGGAAAGAGGCAGGGAGGGGCATTGTGGGGGGGGGATAGTGCCCCTTGGGGGTCTCCCTGGGTGGCCCATGTTGGTACCCCACCCCTTATTCTGGGGGATGGAATCTAGAGCAGGGGAAGTGTCTGCATCCCCCTCTGAGTCTCTCACCCCCAATTTCTCTAGAGTAGGACGAAAAGAGAGGGCAACAGACCAGAACTGGGTGGGGAGATGAACATCGAGATGGGGGGGGGCTTGTAACATGGGGGGGATCAGTCCGCCATGAGCATTGAGGACACCGGAAACCAGGTCAGATTGCAGAGGGGGGATTTATTAGAGGGTCAAGTGTCACATGGGGGACAAGAAGGGGTGGTGAGACCAGTAGGTGCTGGCCACTTCTCCCTGGGGGTGCCTCAGTGGGACTGGTCGGCCAGCACATGAGCCATCACCCCGACCAGCTTGTGGAAGGCATGGTGGTAAGCAGGGGTGAATTCCAGTCCGGGGGAGGGGGTAGCACGATGATGACGAGGACCTCGCCCAGGAGCTGGAAGAGAAAAGAGGGGGTGACTCCTTCTGCCAGGGGGCCCATGTGTGGGTCACCCTCTCCCCACAACAGATCCCACAATGCATTCCACAGATTGAGGCTGAATCCTGACAAGACAGAAGCACTGTTTAGGGTGGACTGGGGGCAGGAGGGTATGGGGAACTCCCTGGTCCTGAATGGGGTAACTGTGCCCCTGAAGGACCAGGTGCGCAGCCTGGGAGTCATTTTGGACTCACAGCTGTCCATAGAAGTGCAGGTCAATTCTGTGTCAGGGCAGCTGTCTACCAGCTCCATCTGGTACGCAGTATGAGACCCTACTTGCACGCAGACTGTAGGAGTGCAGATATCCAGAGTGTGGGGGTCAGGTGGGATTACTATGAGGAATTATAAAAAATGCATCAAGCCACTGTGTCCACGGTGAAAGCATTGTGTTGACTGGGCTTGATACATTGACAATAATTTCTGACCAATTCCCACAACCCTCTGGACCTCTGGCCATTTCCTCTACTGCCCATTTCTCTTGCTTGTCAAGTCACATACACAGCCCAGTTGCTTTGCCAGGCAGGCGTCCTGGGCCATCAAAGACAGTGGGCAGTTTCTTTGAAGTAGCTTTTCTGATATGTTAATCTTAGGGCCAGGAAACAGGTCTCACATAAAGGTGAGAATGATCACTGTCCTCCTGGCCATCCTACTTATCATGTGTCCCCCCCAGGCAGCCCCTTGGGGCAGGGGAGCAGCCTCACCCTGAAGTTGACGGGGTCCATCTGGAGACTGTCGCACAGCAGTTCACGCAGCTCGGAAGAAGCTTCCTTTTTTTTTTCAAAATAATTTTTATTCAGTTTTCCATCCATAACAAAGAAGACAAAACAATAAAGAAACATACAACATGTATAATTTCAGGCTCTTAATTTCATGATCCTTACTCTCCCGACTTCCTCATACCTCCCCTTTCTGCATTCTCATGTCGAATTAGTTAATTAACAAATCCCTCCCTTATTTTCGAATTAATTATACAAACATTCAAATTCTTCCACTTAACCATTATCGCTATTAACCCCTATTTTTCTCATTCAACATCAATCTAGCATTCACTGATTTTTGAATATTTCTTTAAATAGTCTTTAAATTTTTTCCAATCTTCTTCCGCCGTTGCTCTTCCCTGGTCTCGGATTCTGCTCGTCATCTCTGCCAAGCCCATGTAGTCCATCACTTTCATCTGCCACTCTTCCACGGTGGGTAAATCTTGTGTCTTCCAGTACTTTGCTATAAGAATTCTTGCTGCTGTTGTAGCATACATAAAAAAGGTTCTATCCTTCTTTACAACCAATTGGCCGACTATGCCCAGGAGAAAGGCCTCTGGTTTTTTCAGTTCATTATAGATCAGTTCCCAGAAAGCCTTAATCCTTGGGCACGTCCACCAAAGGTGAAAGAATGTTCCTTCTCTTTCTTTGCACTTCCAACATTTGTTCTCGGGCGAATGATAGATTTTCGCAAGCTTGACTGGGGTTATGTACCACCTATAAATCATTTTCATAATATTTTCTCTCAAGGCACTACATGCCGTAAATTTCATCCCGGTGGTCCATAACTTTTCCCAGTCAGCAAACATTATGTCATGACCAATATCCTGCGCCCATTTAATCATTGCAGATTTAACCATTTCATCTTGTGTATTCCATTTCAACAGCAAGTTATACATTTTTGACAAGTTCTTGGTACTAGGTTCTAACAATTCAGTTTCTAGTTTTGATTTTTCCACCTGGAAGCCGACTTTCCTGTCTAGTTTAAAAGCTTCCATTATCTGATAATAATGCAGCCAATCTCTCACTTTCCCTTTTAACTTCTCAAAACTTTGCAATTTCAGTCTGTCTCCTTCTTGCTCCAAAATTTCCCAATATCTCGGCCAATTAACCTCCATATTTAGTTTTTTAATAGCTTTTGCCTCCATTGGCTCGGAAGAAGCTTCCTTGACCTTGTGCAAAGAGGTGCTGGAGAGGGTTCCCTATGTCACGGAAGAACCTCTGGGTCCAGGGGTAGACCGCCAGCAGGCTGTAGAGAAGGAACAAAGGAAGGAAGGAAGGAAGGAAGGAAGGAAGGAAGGAAGGAAGGAAGGAGAAAGGGAAAGGCATGGATGGTTATTATCCAGGTGGAAAGAGGAGCTGCTGCCCAACCTGCCTAGAGAGGCGATCACCCCTGGACTTACCGGACAAAGGATTCCACACCCAATTCTGCCAAGTCGACTGTCATCATGACAGTTGCCATGAGGGCTGGCTGTGGGCTTGGAGCTTCTCTCGGCTGCTGGAGAAAACTTTCTGGGCTGAGCTGGAGCTTCTTCCAGGGCTGGAGCCTTTTATACCCTGCGCCAAAGCTCCTCCTCCCAGATTTGCAGAAGCCGACCTGGATTCTGATTTGATGTAAGAATGCCGTGATTTTCCTTATGACATCCCTATTTTCCCCTGAGAAATCCTGGAGGGTATGGAGTAATGCCACGCCTGTGCCAAGGAGACAAGCAAGTATAAAGGCTTTGGAAGACATCTGAAGGCAGCCCCAAAGGAGAGGGTTGAAATCCTTTGCTGAAGGAGCCAGGCACCTTTCTGGGCCAGCGAATGGCCTGAGGGCGCAAGGAAGGCGCTTGCTCCGCGCAGGAGGACACCTGGCTGGCAGTCAGAAGGACAAAAGCCACAGGGGGAGCGGCTGCTTCCAAGCCTGGGACTGGGGGAGAACCTCGCCTCTGCTTCCTCTGGGAAACAGGGATTTCATCCCGGCTCACAAAGACATTATCGGACAGCCGCAGATCATGCCCTTTTGATACCCACACAAGGTCCCTGAGCCCCCCCCCCCATGTGCTTTTTTCAAGGCGAGATTGCATTGTGGCTTCTTAAAAAACCATCTTTAGATGCGGCCACGATGGCCAATTATCGCCCAGTCTCAAACCTCCCATTCTTGGGCAAGGTGATTGAGCGAGTGGTTGCTGAACAACTCCAGGCACGCCTGGAAGAAGCGGACCATTTGGATCCCTTCCAGTCGGGATTCAGGCCTCATCATGGGACTGAAACTGCCTTGGTTGCGCTGGTTGATGATCTCTGGCGGGCTAGGGACAAAGGTAAGAGCTGTTTCCTAGTTCTGCTGGATCTCTCAGCGGCGTTTGATACCATCGACCATGACATCCTTCTGGACCGTCTTGAGGGGCTGGGAGCTGGGGGCACTGTCATACAGTGGTTCCGCTCCTTCCTCCTGGGCCGTGTTCAGAAAGTGGTGGTGGGGGATGAGTGTTCAGACCCCTGGCCGCTCACTTGTGGGGTGCCTCAGGGTTCTGTCCTCTCCCCCATGCTTTTCAACATCTACATGCAGCCGCTGGGAGGGATCATCAGGAGGTTTGGGCTGGGTGTTCATCAGTATGCAGATGATACCCAGCTCTACCTCTCTTTTAAATCAGAACCAGTGAAGGTGGTAAAGGTCCTGTGTGAGTGTCTGGAAGCGGTTGGAGGATGGATGGCGGCTAACAGATTGAGGTTGAATCCTGACAAGACAGAAGTACTGTTTTGGGGGGACAGGAGGCGGGCAGGTGTGGAGGATTCCCTGGTCCTGAATGGGGTAACTGTGCCCCTGAAGGACCAGGTGCGCAGCCTGGGAGTCATTTTGGACTCACAGCTGTCCATGGAGGCACAGGTCAAATCTGTATCCAGGGCAGCTGTTTACCAGCTCCATCTGGTACGTAGGCTGAGACCCTATCTGCCTGCGGACTGTCTCGCCAGAGTGGTACATGCTCTGGTTATCTCCCGCTTGGACTACTGCAATGCGCTCTACGTGGGGCTACCTTTGAAGGTGACCCGGAAACTACAACTAATACAGAATGCGGCAGCTAGACTGGTGACTGGGAGCGGCCGCCGAGACCATATAACACCGGTCTTGAAAGACCTACATTGGCTCCCAGTACGTTTCCGAGCACAATTCAAAGTGTTGGTGCTGACCTTTAAAGCCCTAAATGGCCTCGGTCCAGTATATCTGAAGGAGCGTCTCCTCCCCCATCGTTCTGCCCGGACACTGAGGTCCAGCTCTGAGGGCCTTCTGGCGGTTCCCTCACTGCGAGAGGCCAAGTTGCAGGGAACCAGGCAGAGGGCCTTCTCGGTGGTGGCGCCCGCCCTGTGGAATGCCCTCCCATCGGATGTCAAGGCGATGGACAACTACCTGACATTCAGAAGACATCTGAAGGCAGCCCTGTTCAGGGAAGTTTTTAATATGTGACATTTTAGTGTATTTTTTATCTCTGTTGGAAGCCGCCCAGAGTGGCTGGGGAAACCCAGCCAGATGGGCGGGGTACAAATAATAAATTATTATTATTATTATTATTATTATTATTATTATTATTATTGTGACATCGCCTGAGAGCAGGGGGCCCCAAATGACTGCCATGCTCACACTGGGAAAAATGAGATGTCCCATTTGTTCTGGCACAGTGGAGGGGATATGCTCTGAGCCACTGAGTGCCTGTGACTGGGGGAGGGGAGAGAAAAGCACGGGAGGGGGGCTGGGGGGCTTCCGTTGGAGATCTGGTTCCTGCCACAGAGTCAAGCAACTATACAAGCAGATGACAGGGAGAGGCACGGATGGTTATGGAGTAATGCCGCCCCTGAGCCAAGGAGGCAATCAAGTATACAACTTTTAGAAGACACCTGAAGGCAGCCCTGGATAGGGAAGTCCCAAAGGAGGGTCTCCACCCCATTGCTCGGCCTGGACACTGAGGTCCTCCTCCTCCGGTGCTTCAGCTACAGGGTACCAGGCAAAGGACCTTCTTGGCAGTGGCTCCCTCCCTGTGGAAAGACGTCAGATGTCAACCTGGGTGGCCTGAAAGACGGACTAGGCAGATTCATGGAGGAGAAGCTCTAATGGCTCCTAGTCTGGCTGGCTCTGCTCTCCCTCCACCATCAGAGGCAGGGATGCTTCTGAATCCCACTTGCAGGAAACAGTGTCAAGGGAGAGGCTCTGGGGCTCCAATCCTGCTTGCCCATTGGGTCCATAGTTGGCCATTGGGAGAAGAGGGTCCTGGACTCGATGGGTCCCCTTTGGCCTGACCCAGAAGGCTCTGACTTTTCTCATTCCCAGTCTTAAGGAACTGTGGGAAATGGAGTTCTGTGAGGGAGCATTAGGAATTTCCAAGAGAACTTTCAGCAGACATTCTAGACCTTCAAGTCCCCAGAATTCTGCAATACTTTGTTAAACTATTCTCATGCCAATAAAACTTGGTTGTGTGTATTTGCCCAGACTGATTCAGGTGACATTTCAAGGGGCGCGCAGAATCATCTGATAAACACCTGCCTGGGACCTTAACTTTTCTGGCTGTAAGACTTTGGGTCACTTTAATAGTCAACATATCCTTCTTCGCTCCTGCTCCCTTTTGTACACCTGTTCTGCTTCAAAGCCCATCTTTCGAATGAAGATCTTGCTCAGAGATGGGGAACCTGAGTTCTTCCGGATGTGGTCTGACTCTGCTTCCCATTGGCAGGCAGGGGGCTCCCAATCCTTGCCCTTGTTGAACCTCCCTGTCTTCCTACCCCTGCCGCTTCCAACTCTCCCTCTGCTGTTCTCTCCCCACGCTGTCAAACCTGAATGTGAGCTCCCTGGGGCAGAGTCCTGTCCTACAATCCAAGGGCCCTCAATTGATACATGGTGAAATAATCATCATCATCTGTAAGTGCAATTAATTATCCTCAATGGGCTCAATTATCCTCAAGCGATTGCAAAACTGTTTGCAATGCTTTCTTGGGCCCTGGCACAGATCAGGGCATGTGGCCAGGATTGCCCAGGGCCACCCCTGTCATTGGGAGTGAGGTGGCTGCTTCAGGGGCAGATGCTGGGCTGGAGGACACAGTGGTGAGGCATCGTAGGACAAACACAGCCTGCCACCCCAAGCTGGCTTGCTGCCTTCAGGTGCAGGAGAGAACATTGTCCCATCTCCAGCACTGAAGAACAGATTCAGCTTCCAGCTGAATCACGGGAGCTGCAGTTTGTTAAGTACTGTGGCTCTTTGAGGGGGTAAACTACACTTCCCAGAAGTCTTTGGGGAAAATCATGTGCTTTCACTGTACGTTGAGTACAGAGCCTTAGAAGATTTGGGTTTCCCCATCCTTGCTGAGGGTGGGGACAAAACCCATCACCCTCATGCCCTGGCTGACCACCATCAGTGACAGAGCACTGGGCTAAATGGATCTAAATGTCCATTCTGACAGGGCAGTTTCAAATTTCCCAGGAACTCGCCCTAAAGCCCTGCCAGAGGTATCTATTTCTCTGTGATGCGAGTTACCTGTGAGTAAGACCCATCAAATTCAAGAAGACACCCCTCTAGCTAGACATGCCGAGAACTGTGCTGTTACTTATTGCCCTTAAATCCCATTTATATTGGCCATGATTAACTTGGTTTTGATGAGTTCTAAGCTCAACAAACTTAGTTTGCATTCCACTGTATGTTCTTATCTGTCAAATGGGAATAAAAGGGACTTCCTCTGAAGGACTGTGCTAGATTATTCATTGCTAACCATCAGGCAGCATTTCTGGGCTTCTCAGAGGTGCCTAATACATTGCCCCCTTATGCTCCTGATGAGCTTTGCAAGTTGCAGCGCCATTAAGAAAGACCATGCTAGTCCGCCATGACAAGTGCTGCTAGAGAAAGCAGAGATGGAAGGGGGTGTCCTTTGCGGAGTCTAAAGGATTCACCCAGCACACGCTTGAGCTCATGCCCCCCCCCCAGACCGTGGGTGAATTCATTCCCAACAACCCAAAGGACAGGCTGTCCCCCAGACAGCACCCAGAGGATAACTGAGCAGATCTCCCACTGAAGATTCATCCTTGCTGCCAAGCTTGGGGCGTGTAGTCGTGTTAAAGTGTCAGCGGTCTCTTAACAGAAATCTAAACTCAAGAAGCCTACGGCACCCGAGGTTATTTAGTGCAAGGAGCAGGAGTGATTTGCAGGTGATTTAAGTTTCTGGTGTTGATGCACCCATAATTCCTTGGCAAAAGCAAATCAAAACATTAGTGGAGTAACTGGTGCATTGCAAGGCAGCAAAGACCCTCAACGCTGATTTGAAAAGCACTTGCATTGGGTTTCCATGTCCTGTTCCTGCCTGGTTATTTGACTGACCAGTTCCCAGATGCAGGACTGGGGAAAGTTCTGAACAAACCAAAACCAGAAACACTTTCCTGTGAGAAAACAGCTCCAAAGGTCTTGCGCATGATCAGGGCCTGAAAGCTGCCCATCCATCAACTGCCTTGCTCTCCTGGCAGAGGGAATTGCTAGCCTGATGGACAGCCCTCTTATCATCAGAGAAATGGTGGAGGGTATGTGATCCTGGCTGCTGAAGATGGCTGGAAGGTCCTTTGTCCCGTCAGCTGGATGAGCTGATCTGCAGAGCCAAGAGGGGCTCTCTGGGCCGTCTATAACTGAGAATCTGGGCTTGAGTTCCCCAACTGAAGCGGAAGGTAAGCCGGAGCAGTTGCGTTTTTGCTCAGCCTGTTAGATACATCAACAGTCGGTCTACTAGCTTTTAGGAAAAGATGCTGCGATTACTGAGACCCAGCATAGGTTTCCCCAAAAGAAGTCAGCCAGACCAATCTGATTTCTTTCCTTCTTTCTTTTTTATCTTTTTGGACGGAGTTACAAACTTGGTAAATTAGGGGAATGCTGTGGACATAGTGTATCTTGAATTCAGTGAGGCTTTTGACAAAATCCCCCATGATATTCTAGCGAAGAAGCTGTTGAAATGGAGGTTGAACAAGGTAACAATTTGGTGGATTTGTAGCTGGTTGACTGACCGAACCCAAAGAGGACTCCTTAATGGTTCCTCATCAACCTGGGGAGAAGTGATAAGTGATGTGTGCAATGTGCTGTCCTGGGTCTGTCGTTGTTTGACGTCTTTATAAACGATTTGGATGAAGGAATTGAGGGGGTGCTCATCCAATTTGCAGTTGAAACCAAACTGGAAATGGTAGCTAATGCCGCAGAAGACACAATCAGGATTCAAAATGACCTCAGCAGTCAACCAAAAACTCTTTCAGATCAAAATGCAATTTTGTGTGAAATTATAGGAATAGATTATTTGTTGGAGATTGAATGCGAATTTATTAGATGATCAAGAAATATATGAAAAAGCACAATAAACTTTAAAAGACTATTTTATGCATAATTGGAATGGAGAAATAAAAATCAATGTAATGTGGGGGAGAACTGGCTTACTAGCAGTACATGTGAAAAGGATCTAGGGGTTTTGGTGGACCACAAGCTCAACATGAGTCCACAGCGTGATGTAGCAGCAAAAAAGCTAATACTATTTTAGTCTGCTTCCACAGAAATCTAGTGTCCAGATCCAGGGAAGTCATAGTCCTGCTCTCTTCTGCCTTGGTCAGACCATACCTGGAACACTGCGTCCACTTCTGGGCACCACAGTTTAAGATGGATGTGGACAAGCTGGAAGATGTGCAGAGGAGGGTGACCAGGGTGATCAAGGGTCTGGAAGGCAAGCCGTATGAGGAGCGGTTGAAGGAGCTGGGTATGTTAAGCCTGGAGAAGAGGAGACGGGGGGGAGATATGGTAGCCATCTTCAAATATCTCAAGGGTTGTCCCGTGGAGGAGGGAGCGTGCTTGTTTTCTCCTGCTCTGGAGGGCAGGACTCGAACCAAAGGCTTCAAGATGCAAGAAGTGAGATTCCGGCTGATCATTCGGAAAAGCTCTCTGACAGTAAGAACAGTTCAGCAGTACTCTCACAAGCGGAGGTGGACTCTCCTTCCTTGGAGGTTTTGAAGCAGAGGTTGAATAGCCAATTGCCAGGGATGCTTCAGCTGCTATTCCTGCGTTGCAGAGGGCTGGACTAGATGACCCCTGGAGTCCCTTACAGGTCTACGATTAAGTTTCTGGATCTCTTGGCTCTTGCAAAGCCAACCTGCTCTGCTAGTAACTCAGCACGGCTGTCGTAACTTGTGTGTTGCGCAAACACTGTGGGCTGCATGGCATTGGCACCAGGCTGGGGAGTGGGCTGAAACAGGCTGGGCAGCGGTCTGAAACAGGCTGGGCAGCAGTCCCTCTTAATGGATGCCACGTGGCTGTTGCATCAAAGTGCCAGCTGCCCTGACATACCTCTCCGTCTGGTGGAAATAGGGACATCCTATTCCATAAGAGAATATAATTCATGCCCTGCCCATCAGACTGGGTTGCCGCAGCCACTCTCAGCGGCTTCCAACATATACAAAAACACAATAAAACATTCACAAACTTCCCTTTCCAGGCCTGCCTTCAGATGTCTTCTAAAGGTTGTATAGTTACTTATTTCCTTGGCTCGGGGGTTGCATGACTCCATACCCTCCACCATTTCCCCGATGAAAACCTGGGATATCCTAAGGGAAAGTGGGACATTCCGGGATCAAATCAGAAACTAGGAAAGAGGGACGCTTGGAGGGCCTGCCTTGAATGTCATGCTTAGAACTAGGAGTAGCCTCCTGTTTATCGATCCTGGTTGTGTCCTAGCAATCTGCGAAGGAGTTTGGGATATGTGTCTTCTTGTCCCATTGAATCCCCACAAAGACCCTGGGAGGGGGGCCACGGGCCTGGGGGAGAACCATGCCTCTTCTTCATCTGGGAGACAGGGATTTCCATCAAGTTAATCATGTTAATCATGGCCAATATAAATGGGATTTAAGGGCAACAAGTAACAGTGCCGTTCTCGGCGTGTCTAGCTAAAGGGCTGTCTTCTTGAATTTGATGGGTCTTACTCACAGGTAACATCACAGAGAAATAGATACCTCTATCAGGGCTTTAGGGCGAGTTCATGGGAAATTTGAAACTGCCCTGTCAGACTGGACCAAGATCCATTTAGCCCAGTGCTGTCACTGATGGTGGTCAGCCAGGGCATGAGGGTGATGGGTTTTGTCCCCACCCTCAGCAAGGATGGGGGAACCCAAATCTTCTAAGGCTCTGTACTCAACGTACAGTGAAAGCACATGATTTCCCCCAAGGACTTCTGGGAAGGGTAGTTTACCCCCTCAAAGAGCCACAATACTTAACAAACTGCAGCTCCCGTGATTCAGCTGGAAGCTGAATCTCTTTCTTCAGTGCTGGAGATGGGACAATGTTCTCTCCTGCACCTGAAGGCAGTGTTTGTCCTACGTGTTTGTCCTACAATGCCTCACCACTGTGTCCTCCAGCCCAGCATCTGCCCCTGAAGCAGCCACCTCACTCCCAATGACAGGGGTGGCCCTGGGCAATCCTGGCCACATGCCCTGATCTGTGCCAGGGCCCAAGAAAGCATTGCAAACAGTTTTGCAATCGCTTGAGGATAATTGAGCCCATTGAGGATAATTAATTTAACTTTCAGATTATTACTGTTATTATTACTTCACCATTTATCAAGTGAGGGCCCTTGGAATGTAGGACAGGACTCTGCCCCAGGGAGCTCACATTCAGGTTTGACAGCGTGGGGAGAGAACAGCAGAGGGAGAGTTGGAAGTGGCAAAGGTAGGAAGACAGGGAGGTTAAACAAGGGCAGGGATTGGGAGCCCACTACCTGCCAATGGGAAGCAGAGTCAGACCACATCCGGAAGACCTCAGGTTCCCCATCTCTGAGCAAGAGCTTCGTTCACAATATGGGCTTTCAAGCAGAACAGGTGTACAAAAGGGGGCAGGAGTGAGGAAAGAATTGAGGACTTCTAATGTAACCCAAAGTCGTACAGCCAGAAAAGTTGAGGTCACAAGCAGGCGTTTCTCTGGAGAAACATGATTCTGCGCCCCTTGAAAGGTCACCTGAATTAGATAAATTTTTAAAATCCGGAGCGAGCGGGGGGGGGGTATAAAAAGGAAGTCATTCCCCCCCCCCCCCAATTGTAGAAGAGCCAAAACAAAGGACTTAACAACTAAGATCGAGAGTGACCTTATCTTGATGAATTAGTGACTTCGCGAGGGAAAAATATAAGATTGAGCTGGAGGAGAAAAGTGGAATTTGAACTAAAAAGCAACCCCCCCCCCCCGGAACCCCGGGAGCGATCGGTGAAAATGCCTGGGGAAGAGAAACGGAGGTTTTGACAGCTGTCAAAGAGCTGTCAAAACGGAAGAACAAAACAGAGACTTTGTTATGAGGACTTTGCCGGTTACATTGGTTATAAATTGGATATAAAATGTTTCAAATAAGGATCAACAAGCTACTTGGATTGGTGGATGTGATCTGGAAGGGAACTCAGTTACTGAAATCCATCTAGAGGAGCTGAGGGATATTGCAAGTGTTTTTGACTGGAAATTTGAACAGTTGAACAGAACTTTTTATCTCCTGGGAAACTGCAGAAATGGAACATTATTTTGTCTACAGAGGTCTACACACTACAGAAAACAATGGATGTAAATGAAAGGGACATGACGCAATGTTTTGCTCCTGAATAACAAGCCTCTGCAGAGAAACTAGAAACTTTTGGAAATAGAACATTTCGGCAGAAGAGCAGGGAAAAAGCAAAAAATAAAAAGGAGGAGTGTGATTAATAAGAATAATGAAATAACAAGATCTGGACAGAACTGGAAGTGGGAACATTTGGGACATTCAGATTTGACAAGCTTACAGAAATAAAATTGGAGTTTTTGCTCCTGGATATAAAAATCTGGATAGAAGAAATGGGCCCCTTTTTGAGATAGACTCCTTCTATGATTGGACATTCGAATTTAAAAATGACTGGTAAAGGACTAGAGAGGTTTGGGTTTAGTGAAATGTGGGAACCCCAGGAAGATATCAGATGTCGAGGGATATTGGGAACGCAACCGGGAAAGGGGGGAGGGAAATCTGGAATCCAAAGGGTGCAAAACTATTTTTTATCTTGTTTATTTTTATCTGCATTATTCTTGAAGGGGGGGAACTCGTGGAAGGGAATTAGGTCGATCTTAGGGGATGGGAATTTTCGAAAAATTGGGTTATTGATGATAAGTGTAATTTGGGGATAAGAATTTGTTGAATTGATTTGTTAAACTGGAAGACAAGAGGGGGAGGGGAGGGGAAGTCCTGGTTATTGGAAAAAGATTATAAATTGGATTTAATTTGTTTTAAATTGGAAAACTTTAATAAAAATTATTTAAAAAAAAAAAAAGAAAGGTCACCTGAATTAGTCTGGGCAAATACACACATGGGATTCAGAAGCATCGCTGCCTCTGATGGTGGAGGGAGAGCAGAGCCAGCCGGACTAGGAGCCTTTGATAGCCTCTCCTCCATAAGTCTGCCTAGTCCGTCTTTCAGGCCACCCAGGTTGACATCTGATGTCTTTCCACAGGGAGGGAGCCACAGCCAAGAAGGCCCTTTGCCTGGTACCCTGTAGCTGAATCACCGGAGGAGGAGGACCTCAATGTCCGGGCCGAGCGATGGGGGTGGAGACGCTCCTTTGGGGCTGCCTTCAGATGTCTTCCAAAGCCTTTATACCTGCTTGTCTCCTTGGCACAGGGGTGGCATTACTCCATACCCTCCAGGATTTCTCAGGGGAAAATAGGGATGTCTTCAGGAAAAGCAGGACATTCTTAGATCAAATCAGAAAGCAGGACGGCTTCTGTAAATCCTGGAGGAGGAGCTTTGGCGCAGGGTATAAAAGGCTCCAGCCCTGGAAGAAGCTCCAGCTCAGCCCAGAAGGTTTTCTCCAGCAGCCGAGAGAAGCTCACAGCCCACAGCCAGACATCATGGCAACTGTCATGATGACAGTCGACCTGGCAGAATTGGGTAGGGATATCCTTACCTGGTAAGTCCAGGGGTGGTCGCCTCTCTAAGCAGGTTGGGCAGGAACTCCTCTTTCCACCTGGATAATAACCATCCGTTTCTCTCCCTTTCTCCTTCCTTGCTTTCTTCTCTCCAGCTTGGTGATCGTCTTCCCCTGGACCCGGCGTTTGTTCTCTAACATCGGGGACCTCTCCAGCCCTGCCCTCTCATTAGGAGCCTCTCCAGCCCTCCTTCCACAAGGTCAAGGAGGCTTTTTCCGAGCTGCGTGAACTGCTCTGCGACAAGCTCCACGTGGACCCCCTCAACCTCAGGGTGAGACTGCTCCCCCACCCCAAGGGGCTGTCTGGTGGGGGGGGGACTGGGGGGGTGCTGTGTGTGTGTCACTCTGGGTGGCTTACAGGACATAAAACATGGTAAGACAATAGACATTTCAGATGTCTATTGCATTCAGATTTCAGTTAGCTTTTCATTTCCTTGACATCTCGTGGGAAGGCGTTCCACAGGGAGGGCGCCACAACCGAGAAGGCCCTCTGCCTGGTTCCCTGTAAACTCACCTCTCACAGTGAGGGAACCAGCAAAAGGATCGCCTTCAAAGGTAGCCCCACATGGGGGGCATTGCAGTAGTCCAAGCGGGAGATAACCAGAGCATGCACCACTCTGGCGAGACAAGCTGAGGGCGGGTGAGGTCTCATCCTGTGGACCAGATGGAGCTGGTACAAAGCTGCCCTGGACAGAGAATTCACCTGCACTTCCATGGACAGCTGTGAGTCCAAAATGAATCCCAGGCTGCCCACCTGGTCCTTCAGGGGCACAGTTGCCCCATTTAGGACCAGGGAGTCCCCCACACCTGCCTGCCTCCTGTCCCCCCAAAACAGTAATTCTGCCTTGTCTGGATTCAGCCTCAGTCTGTTGAATCTGCTGTGGGATCTGTTGTGGGGAGAGGGTGTCCCATACATGGGCCCCCTGGCAGAAGGAGTCACCCCCTCTTTTCTCTTCCAGCTCCTCTTGAAGTCTTCATCACCCACCCCCACCCCCTTTGGACAGGAATTCACCTCTGCTTACCACCATGCCTTCCACAAGCTGGTCGGGGTGGTGGCTCATGCGCTGGCCAGCCGGTCCCACTGAGACACCCCCCAGGGAGAAGCGGCCGCCTCCTTCTGCTCTCACCGCCCACCAGGTTTGGTGGGGGCCACCCCTTCCAGCCCCCATGTGACTCTTGACCCTCTAATAAATCCTCCCTCTGCAATCTGACCTGGCTTCCTATGTCTTCTTCTCTGGGACAGAGGGAGGGGACAGGCCTGGGGGTGGGGGGTTAGTTGGGGGGCGTGGAAAGGGGGGGTCTTCCCTGTCACTCAAGAGGAATCATTAAGCACCAGTGGTGGGTTTTAGGGCGCTATGGCATTTTGCCCCCTCCAAGCTGCAGTGCTTTTCAGAGCCAGAGACCCCTGCTGTGTCCCCAAATCTTTTATCCCCCAAATTCCTGGCAAGGTCCCCCCCCCGATGCTCCCAGGGCCCCCCCGGTCTCATTGGTTGACTCCCCACCCATTTCTTGGTATTTGCTCCTGTTCTGTTGCCCTCTCTGTTCTTCCTACTCTGGAGAAATTGGGGGTGAGAGACTCAGAGGGGGATGCGGACCCTTCCCCTACTCTGGATTCCATCCCTCTGAATAAGGGGTGGGGGTACCAACTTGGCCACCCAGGGAGACCCCCCAAGGGCCACTCCCCCCCCCCGCAATGCCCCTCCCTGCCTCTTTCCAGATGGGTGTCTGGGGCGGAGCTGCCTCTTTATGGGCAGAGAGAGGGGGCCATTCATTTCGTTTTATCCATTTATTTGTTCATTAAATCTGGGGTTTCACAGGATGAAATTACGGTATAAAAACACAAAACGCATAATCAAATGAAAACAAATACAAACCAATAAACACCCCCGCCTACATATTTCACACCCATAATAGCATCAAAAGAATTTACCACCTTCATCGGAACATCAAACAAAGCAATCCAAAAGAAAACGCCAGAGGGTCAGCGAACCCGGCAAGTCGCCCTTTGGGGGTCCCAGGCGGAGGTCTATGGGGAGAAAGGGGCAGGTCTCCCCTAACCTTCCGAGCAGGGGCGCCGACTTATAAAAAATATTGGGGGGGCCCATACCGGGGTCCTGCCCCAGGAAGTTTTCTAAATTTTAGATGAAAATTAGTGAGTTTTAAAGTTTTTAAAAAGTATTTTAGAGTCATATGATCAACATTAGAACCCCGAAAACTCGACTCTCTATAACTCCACACTCCGGGAAACTCGACAAGCCTGAAACACTTTTTGGCTTTGAAAAAAGAAACAAAACATAAACACGCACGGTATTTTCGTAAAAAGCAAATTTAATTTACAGTAACAATTATGCTTATAGACTATTACAGAGCAGTGAATATATAGCTCTGAAAAGACTGAAATGATATTTAAATAAATCCTAAACTATCATTAAAAGAATAAAACATAAAATATTGCTGTCGCACAGTAATAGCACTTTGATTAATAAGTGAAATAGCTAATTTAAGCTTACTTTGAATAAGGCTGAGGGTTCATTAAATAAAAATAATATCTCAAAGTTAATGCTTTAATACAGTTAATAAAGTTAATACAGTATGCCTAATACTGTATGTAAATACTGTAATACTGTATGTAAATAACGGGCTTTAATTGGGTCTTACACCCTAAAAATATTTAAGTATTTGAAAATAACTAATACAGTACTATAGTAATATAGAAATACAGTACTAAACTAGTACTAATATTTCGAAACTGAAAATTTAACATTCTGTATGTATTTAATTCTCTATTTTATAAAGATTTTTAATATCTGACAGTGAGTTTGGAGTAGCCCAATGCAAAAATCCTGAGGATCCATGTGGATCCATGCTTTGTAACCACGTTTTTGCACCACTGTGACCCTAGGCAACAGTGGGTGCGTGATTTTTTTGGTGCAAGATGTAGCCATGAACATGCTATGTGATCTGATGGTGAATTTGGGGTGACCCAATGCAAAATTCCTGAGGATCCATGTGGATCCGTGCTTTGTAACCACGTTTTTGCACCACTGCGGCCCCAGGCAACAGTGGGTGCGTGATTTTTTTGGTGCAAGATGTAGCCGTGAACATGCTATGTGATCTGATGGTGAATTTGGGGTGACCCAATGCAAAAATCCTGTGGATCCATGCTTTTAACCACGTTTTTGCACCATTGCAGCCCCAGGCAACAGTGGGTGCGTGATTTTTTTGGTACAGACTGTAGCCATGGACATGTAATGTGATCTGATGGTGAATTTGGGGTGACCCAATGCAAAAATCCTGAGGATCCATGTGGATCCGTGCTTTGTCACCACGTTTTAAATGGGGAGGGAAGGAAAAACACAGAAGGGACAAGAAGCACAAGAGGGGTGTGCGGAGAAGCAGCTGGCTAAGAATGCAGGGGAGGAGTTTAACGGGGTGGGGGGGAGGAAAGGAAGGCAAAAGTCCCCCCCCCCAAGCCAGCCCCCTCTCTCTCTCTCTCTCTCTCTCCCACCTGCGAGTCCCTAGAGCACGGAGAGGAGGAGGTGGTGGGCTGGAGCCTGCACGCAGTGTGACTAGGAAAGAATTAGAAGGAAGGACTCGATCCTTTCCTTAACCCTCTGCTTGCCAGGAGGGCAGGGGATTCCCTGCTCTTTGTTGAGTTTGAGCAAACGCAGCAACAGAAGCGGGTGGGCAGTAAGACCCTGAGGCAGAATGCAGGAAAGCAGCAGCTTCCGCCTTCCCTCCGCCCGCCCGCCCGATCTTATCTTTGCCTGATTTTTGCCCCTGCGCTCCGGCTCCAGGGACCACACATTCGCTCAATAACACGCACAGACATTTCCCCTTACTTTTTAGGAGAAAAAATCTGCGTGTTATAGAGCGAAATTTACGGTAATAATTTTCTTAAATTATTGGGGGGGCGGAGCCCCCCCAAACGAATTTTTGAGGGGGCTCGGGCCCCCTCAGGCCCCATGGAGTCGGCGCCTATGCTTCCGAGGGTATCGAAAGGGGACGACCTGCGCTCGCCCGGTAATTTATTTTGGGGGGGGGGGGTTGTGAGCCGGGATGGAAATCCCTGTCTCCCAGACGAAGCAGAGGCGAGGTTCTCCCCCAGTCCCAGGCTTGGAAGCAGCCGCTCCCCTTGTGGCTTTTGTCCTTCTGACTGCCAGCCAGGTGTCCTCGGGCGCAGAGCAAGCGCCTTCCTGGCGCCCTCCGGCCATTCGCTGGTCCAGAAAGCTGCCTGGCTCCTTCAGCAAAGGATTTCAGCCCTGGCCAACTCCTGTGGGGAGGGCGGGAACAGAATGGGGACACAATTGGCAAGCGAAGAGCCACACGCCCCCTTCAAAGGGATCCTGATTTCTGCTGCAGGAGAAAAGCATCTCTTTGGAAAGACGCTGATTTCTGCTTTGCTTGAACGGGGCAAGGAGGGGAGGGAATGTTTTAAGTTATGGGGCTTTTTCGGGATCTGCATCATCTCCCTTCCCCTGAAGCAAGGAATGCAAAGATTTCAGGAAGAGCGGACTTTAAATTTGCCTCTTTGCGATGGATTAATTTTAGAAGTCAGGACTTTGCCTGAAAGAAGATGGAGAGTGAAATATACTCAGAGTCGCAAAGTGATTTCATGCTCTTTATTCAGCTCATAGTGGTGAGGAGGAATGAATTGTTTCCCCACAGTATCTGCTTTATATACATTATTTACACAATAGGCTGCATGTGATTTGCTAATTCTGGAATTCTCCTGTAAGCCAATCAGGTTGTGGATTCACTTACATCTGGAGCTGGATTGGGTGGCTCCTGCAGACCAATCAGACTGCTGCATTATTCTAGGACCAATCAGACTGCTGCATTTTTTTTTAAAAAAAATTATTAGGATTTTTTTATAAAGGTTACAGAAAAAAAGAAAATATATGAATCAAAACAGAACAATCAAAAAAGAAAAAAAGGAACAATACATAAAAAACAAACATCACCCAAGAACAGAAAAAAACCAAGTCAAACCTTTACATCACTTGCTTTCATTCGTTTACTTCCTTGACCTCTTCGCACCTCCCATTTTTGTATTCTAGTTCAGTTAGATATTTCAGCAAATCCTTTCCAACTTTGTTTTTATATTAATAATTTAATAATTTATCTTAATATACTGTGATTTTGCATTCTCTTCTTTCACCAATTCATTTTTGCTTAATCCTTTATATCCTTTATATCTTTTCTGCTAAAACCACATAATTTCTGCTAAAACCACATAATTTTATTCCAACATCTTTCTAACATTCCTTAATTTTACAATATTTCTAAAGATAAACTTTAATTTTTTTCCAATCTTCTTCCACCAACTCTTCTCCTTGGTCTCGGATTCTGCCAGTCATCTCAGCCAGTTCCATGTAGTCCATCACCTTCATCTGCCATTCTTCCCGGGTGGGTAGATCTTGTGTTTTCCAATACTTTGCGATAAGCCACTTTGCTGCTGTTGTGGCGTACATAAAGAAAGTTCTATCCTCCTTTAGCACCAATTGGCCGACCATGCCCAAGAGAAAGGCCTCTGGTTTCTTCTGGAAGGTATATTTAAATACCTTTTTCATTTCATTATAGTTCATCTCCCAAAAGGTCTTAATCTTTGGGCATGTCCACCAAAGGTGAAAGAATGTACCTTCAATCTCTTTACATTTCCAACATTTATTATCAGGCAAGTGATAAATTTTTGCAAGCTTGACTGGTGTCATGTACCACCTGTAAATAATTTTCATTATATTCTCTCTTAAGGCATTACATGCCGTAAATTTCATACCTGTGGTCCATAACTGTTCCAAGTCAACCAACATGATGTTATGTCCAACATCTTGTGCCCATTTAATCATAACAGATTTAACCGTTTCATCCTGTGTATTCCATTTCAACAGAAAGTTATACATTCTTGACAAATTCTTAGTTTTAGGATCTAACAATTCTGTTTCCAATTTTGATTTTTCCACCTGAAAGCCAATTTTCTTATCCAAATTATAAGTCTCCCTTATTTGATAATAATGAAGCCAGTCTCGTATTTTGTTTTTTAATTTGTCAAAACTCTGCAGTTTTAATCTGTCTCCTTCTTGTTCCAGAATTTCCCAATACAGTGGTGCCCCGCAAGATGAATGCCTCGCAAGATGGAAAACCTGCTAGACGAAAGGGTTTTCCATTTTGGAGGGGCTTCGCAAAATGAATTTCCTATGGGCTTGCTTCGCAAGACGAAAATGTCTTGCGAGTTCCTGCGGGTTTTTTTCCCTCCCCCCCTTTTTCTAAACCGCTAAGCTGCTTATCAGCTGATCCGCTGATCCGCTAAGCCGCTAAGCCGCTAAGCCGCTAAACTGCTTATCAGCTTATCAACTGATCCGCTAAGCCGCTGATCCGCTAAGCCGCTTATCAGCTGATCCGCTAAGCTGCTAAGCCGCTAATAGCGCTAATCCGCTAATCCGCTAATGGGCTTGCTTCACAAGACAAAAAAAAAGCAAGACGAAGAGACTCGCAGAACGGATTCTTTTCGTCTTGCGAGGCACCACTGTATTTCGGCCAATTTGCCTCCATATTGAGTTTTTTCAGAGCCTTAGCTTCCATTGGTGACAACCACCTTGGAGTTTTATTTTCAAGCAAGTCCTTATATGTTATCCAAACATTAAACAGTGCTTTCCTGACAATATGGTTTTTAAACGCTTTATGTGCTATAACCTTGTCATATCACAAATATGCATGACACCCAAAGACATTATTAAAACCTTCTAGATCCAAAATGTCCATGTTTTCAAGAAGCAGCCACTCTCTCAGCCAGCAAAATGTGGCTGATTCATAATAAAGCTTCAGGTCTGGCAGGGCAAATCCACCTCTTTCTTTAGCGTCAGTTAAAATCTTAAATTTTATTCGAGGCTTCTTGCACTGCCAGACAAATCTAGAAATGTCTCTCTGCCACTTCTTGAAACAGTCCATCTTGTCCACAATTTGCAATGTTTGAAACAAATACAATATCCTTGGCAATACATTCATCTTTATCACAGCAATTCGGCCTAGCAATGATAACTTCAAATTTGACCATATTTCTAGATCCTTTTTCACCTCCATCCAACATTTTTCATAGTTATCTTTAAATAAATTCACATTCTTAGCAGTCATATTAACCCCCAGGTATTTCACTTTCTTAACCAATGTTAATCCTTTCTCCTTCTGAAACCTCTTTCTCAATCACTGTTAGATTTTTCTCTATCACCTTACTTTTCAGCTTGTTCAACTTAAAACCCGCAACCTGACCAAATTCTTGAATTAATTGTAATACTCTTTTAGTACTGGATTCTGGCTCCTGTAATGTCAAGACTAAATCATCAGCGAATGCTTTCAATTTGTACTGTTTGGCTCCGACTTGTATACCTTTAACCAATTGGTCCCTTCTAATCATATTGAACAAAACCTCTAGGACCGATATAAAAAGCAATGGGGAGATTGGGCACCCCTGTCATGTTCCTTTCTCAATCTTAAATTCTTCTGTAATTACATTGTTCACAATTAATTTTGCTTTTTGTTCTGAGTAAATTGCACCTATACCGTTTTCAAAACCTTGGCCTACCCCCATTCCCTGTAAATTTTTCTTCATAAAGCTCCAAGAAATGTTGTCAAAGGGACTTCCGGGTTAGCGCGATCTGGAAATGGCGGATTTCCTCCGAGCTGCGGAGGGAATCGGCTTCATCGAGGACGGGTCTTGCCGCGCCGGCGACGCGGGGACCCTTAGAAACCGCAGGCACTGAAGCCTGCGGACGGGAAGACTCGGTGGGCGCCTTAAGCACCCCCCCTGACCCTCGAAAAAGGGTACGGAGGGCGGTGTGGCGCTGAGAGTCGATCAACACCTCGGTGGAGCGGAGCCGCGAGCCACGACCGGAGAGCGCTGACTTTCTCCCTGGAAATTTGGACTGAAAGAATTAACCCGTGAGTAAATGGAATTTGGCTTTAAGAAATTTTTCCTTTGAATTGGAGACGATCGGAGGGTGTGCTAAAAGGGAGTCCGCACCCCCCCTAACTACGGACAATTTTAAAGCAAAGCTCAGAGAACTAAGGCGGAAAAGATACACTTATACATTATAAAAGAAACTTCTTCCACGATTTAACAAAGGAAGTGTTGTGCTGGAGAGTGAGGAGAAAACCTTTTTTTTTCTCTTTTTTTTTTCTTTTTTTTGCGAAACCCCCCCTCCCCCCGGGACCAGGGAGAATCCCGTGTTTAAGTCTGGTGCAGAAAAACAAGCTGTCAAAAGAACTGTTAAATGGACAGATTGAAAATGGACAGATTGTTTTGACCATGACAGACCAACACGGCTACCTATCTGTAGATTGAAAATTTGTTAACTGATATCTCTCTGAACTAAAAGTTAAATTGTAACAAAGTGGTTGGAGACTCGATAGAAAGAAATAAAAAAGATTTGGACTGTTGGAAAAAGTTTACAAAGTAACCAGAATCCCTCTAGGGGGATTCCAAAGCTACTACAATGGCGGCAGATGGAAAACTACAGGCAGAGATAAACAGGATGTTTTATCTTGTGGGAATACTGCAAGAGCAGAGTCTGAGTATGAACAAACAATTAATGACCTTGACTTCAGGAACAAGCAACTCTGCTGAAAGCATGAAGGATTTGACAGGAAAGGAATCTGCAGCCGAAACAGAAAAGATACATCAAGAATTGGAGGAAAGAGAGCAAGGAGAGGAGAAAGAACAATTGAAATATACCAACAAAAAGTCCATAATGGTGGAACGCAAGGGAAAAGACTATTGGATTATCTGGATTACAACACTGCAAAAGATGTTAAGGATGAAGGAGGGGGCCCCTGAAGTATCTGCAACACAGGAACTTGAAGGATATAAGAAATATGATTGGGGCTATCCTTTTGATTATGAAAGACTGGTTGACCTTTGGCAGCAGTTCCTACCAAGCATCTATGAGGGAAGAAAAACCGGAGTGATGAAGAATGGATTCTTTCGAGATTCGAGGACCGATATAAGAGACTTCCAACAGAATCGACGGAGAGGAACTGAAAGGGACTTAAAGGCTCTCGACGTGAGGAATCCGGGCTGAAAATGATGGTTGATTTTTATTTGAAAAGGGATCAGAACCTGGGAAGGGGGGAGGGGGAAATATCTTTATTATTGCTATTTAGTTACAGAAGGGTAAGAACGATGATAAATTTTGGGTTGGGTAAATAGGGTCTATATTTAAAAATGGGAAATCGATAGTTCTTAAGCTGTGTCTTCTCAGACTCTATTTTCGGTATGTGTAATATAAGCTTCTTTCCACGACTCTGGTGCCTTTTCCCCCTCCAGTATTTCATTGCAAACTTCATTCAGAGGCTGTACTAGCCATTCTTTCAAAGATCTATAATATCTTGAAGTCAAGCCATCCGGCCCTGGAGATTTGCCCAATTTCATATTCTGAATGGCTCCTTCCACCTCTTGATCTGTTATAATATAATTCAGCATTAACTTATTCTCTTGAGAGATTTTTTTGTAGTCTATGGACTGTTTCAAGAAATGGCAGAGACATATCTCTAGATTTATCTGGCAGGGCAAGAAACCTCGAATAAAATTTAAGATTTTAACTGATGCCAAAGAAAGAGGTGGATTTGCCCTGCCAGACCTCAAACTTTATTATGAATCAGCCGCATTTTGCTGGCTGAAAGATTGGCTGCTTCTTGAAAACACGGACATTTTAGATTTAGAAGGTTTCAATAATGTTTTTGGATGGCACGCATACCTGTGGTATGACAAGGTCAAAGCACATAAAGCCTTTAAAAACCATATTGTCAGGAAAGCATTGTTTAATGTCTGGATGAGATATAAGGATTTGCTTGAAAGTAAAATGCCAAGGTGGCTGTCACCAATGGAGGCTAAGGCTCTGAAAAAACTTAATATGGAGACAAATTGGCCGAAATATTGGGAAATTTTGGAACAGGATGGAGAGAGATTAAAACTGCAGAGCTTTGACAGTTTAAAAACTAAAGTACGAGATTGGCTTCATTATTATCAAATAAGGGAGGTTTATAATTTGGATAAGAAAACTGGTTTTCAGGTGGAAAAATCAAAATTGGAAACAGAATTGTTAGATCCTAAAACCAAGAATTTATCAAGAATGGATAACTTGCTGTTGAAATGGAACACACAAGATGAAATGGTTAAATCTGCTATGATTAAATGGGCACAAGATGTTGGACATAACATTATGATGGCTGACTGGGAAAAGTTATGGACCACAGGTATTAAGTTTACGGCATGTAATGCCTTAAGAGAGAATATAATGAAAATGATTTACAGGTGGTACTTAACTCCAGTCAAGCTGGCAAAAATTTATCATTTGCCCGATAATAAATGTTGGAAATGTAAAGAGATTGACGGCACATTCTTTCACCTTTGGTGGACATGCCCTAGGATTAAGGCCTTCTGGGAGATGATATATAATGAAATGAAAAAGGTATTTAAATATACCTTTCAGAAGAAACCAGAGGCCTTTCTCCTGGGCATGGTCGGCCAATTGGTGCGAAGGGAGGATAGAACTTTTTTTATGTATGCCACAATAGCAGCAAGAATACTCATCGCAAAGTATTGGAAGACACAAGATCTACCCACCCGGGAAGAATGGCAGACGAAGGTGATGGAATATATGGAATTGGCTGAGATGACTGGCAGAATCCGGGACCAAGGAGAAGAGTTGGTGGAAGAAGATTGGAAAAAAATTAAAGTATATCTTCAAAAATATTGTAAAATTAAGGATTGTTAGAAAGATGTTGGAAAAAGAAAATTATGTGGTTTTGGTAGAAATGATATAAAGAATTAAGTAAAAATGAATTGATGAAATTGATGGAAGAGAGAACGTAAAATTACAATATATTAAAACAAATTATTAAGATAAAAACAAGGTTGGAAGGATTTGCTGAAATAACAATTTGAACTAGAATACAAAAATGGGAGGTGTGAGGAGGTCAAGGAAATAAGTAAAGGAAGAAAGTTATGTAAAGGTTTAATCTGTGTTTTTTTTTTCTTTTTCTAAATGTATTTTTTTGTATTTTTTCTGTCTTTTGTATTTTTCTTTTTTCTTTTTGTAATCCTCAAAATTCTGAATAAATATTATTTTTTTAAAAAAAAAGATCCAAAAGATGTTTCGGTATGTCTTTAAAAATTTCCACTCTTGATTGCAGAATTATCAAAGGATTCTGAAAATGCAAACCCAAAATTTTGTCTTTCTCTTCTTTGGATCAGAGGGTAATCAGACAGTCCCTTATTTTGATCTTCTTTCCTCCTTTTCCTAGTCTGAAGGCCCTCACAATTTTAAATTCTTCCTGTTTCAAATCCGACTTCCAAAACTCTACAAATTCCTGTGTCAAAAAGTCTATCAGGGTGCCCTCCTCCAATTCAGGTACAGCTCTAATCCTTAAGTTCATCTGTTTTTCCTTCAATTCAATCATAGACTTTATGGTCTTCAATTTGTTTCTGTAGGTCTGGAACCTTCTCTGTTTCTAATTGTGTTACCTTAAATTCCAGAGCAGCAGCTTTCTCCTTAGCTTCATCTGCAGTCTGTCGGGTCAAAGTGGATTCCTGCAGCAATTTCTGGATAGATTCTGTATTATTATTTACCTCTTGTCCCAAACTGTTTAAAGTTTCTGTATTTAAGTCAATTTTAGTAGTTGCAGTATCGACCTTCACTTTGGTCTCATCCACAATCGTTTTTGTCTCTTCAACCCTCTTATTTGTCTCCTCGACCCTCTTATTTGTCTCTTCAACCCTTGTACTGAGTTGCACCAAAGATTCATTAATCTTGGCCAGTGCGTTCGCTAAAGCATCTTCTGAAGACATTCCACTAGACTTAGGTTGTGTTGGTACAGTCACAGATAAAGTAGTGAGACAAGCAGCTGATTGCCTTCGCTGCCCCAAGGTCTTCCCAGACCTTGTTGTTCTGTCTGGGAGTGACAAATCTACTTTTTCTTTCCCATCTGCCATAACACTTAAACAATAGAAGAGTCAAGGTCACCCAGATACACAGTTTCTGTTTACCAGTGGAAAATTCCCCTTGTAACAATTTCTAAAACTCCCTCTAGGGGGAAACAGTTGCGATAGTCCAAAAAAGAAATAACCTTTTAAAACTCCAACCGAGAAAAATAAACAGTTCCAATTTTTGTTACTTTCCAATTACTTTCTCTCTTTCTTGCAAACAAAGTAGAATAACTGATCACAATGTATCTCTCTTGCTGTCAGCGAACCTTCTATTGACAGTTAGAGCGCAATTCAAAAGACGTCAGTCTTTGTCTACTGGCAGACCGTTCCCAAGTTTGAGCAGTGGATTTTAAGCTCTTTCCCTCTCTCTTACAGGTAGACACAGTCCAAAACGTCCCCCCTCCTTCCCTGCTCCCTAGGAGGGGGGTTCAAAACTTTATCGTGTTAGAAGTCAATCCTTTCCAGGCGAAATCCCAAAGCTTTAGCTTAGAGTCTCTTTGCTTTGATCTATTTACAAAAGCGGAAGGCGGACTTCCTGTTTAGACCTCCCCGCTTCGGTATCCAATTAAGTCTTTTTTTTCCTTTTTAAATAAGTCCAATTTCCCCTACTCACAGGTAGTGGCTTTTTGTAGTCAAATTGTCCCAGGAAAAAGTCAGCGCTCTCTGGCAACGGCTATGCGGCTTTGCTCCGTGAAAAAAGCAGTTGACTCACAGCACCGCGCTACTCGCCCCGTTTCGCTCCGGAGCCCGTAAACGGGTTTCCTTGTGAATTGGGGGGGGGCGCAGAAGGTGCCCGCCGAGTCCCACGCTCACAGGCTTCACCCGCCTGTGTTTTTTGAAGGGTCCCCGCTTCGCTGTAGCGGTGCAGACCCGATTTCCACAAAGCTGGTCCCTCCGAATCAGAGGGAATCTGCCATTTGCCAATGGCGCTAACCCGGAAGTCCAGACTGCTGCATTTTGGATCCTATTCAACTCATACATAACAGAGAGCAACAACCTTGAGGGACTTTTTAGGGATTTTGTTCCCCCCTTGGGACTTCCTCATGAGAAATAAAAGCAGTTAAGGAGGAAAAGAGGGGTGACAACTGGATCGACTGTCTGCTAAGCAGGAAGATTTATGAGTTTAGGGGGGAGGAAGGAGAGGAGACCAGGATTTTGTGGAGATTACATCAGCCCACCTCCTTGGAGCCTGAAGGTGGAAATAAGAGCAGTGAAAGGGACAGGAGGGACCACATTGTGCAGGATCTTGACGGCTTCTGAGACACAAAAGAAGAGAAATGGATTCTGCATATTTCTTTTTTTTAAAAAAATGATATTTATTAAAGTTTCAAATAATACACAAAGGCAAAAAACAACAAAACAATTTTCCAGAAAAGATAAAAAAGAAAAGAAAAAGAAAAAAGACAAAATTAAAAGACATTCAATATTTACAGTCCTTATTTTCAATAACTTTCCCCCCACGACTTCCCCTCGCCTCCCCTTCTTATATTCCATGTCCAAATATTTATTCAACAAGTTCTTATCCCTAATTTTTAACCTTAATTTGTTATTATATTTAATTCAATTTATATATCAGATTTTAACTTATCTACATCGATCGTTATACTTAAAGACTTTTTCTAAGATCGACCCAGTTTCCCTTCCACGAATTCCCCATTTTTATACTAATAACAAAGCAAAAAAAGAAAAATAGAAAGAATCAGAATATATTTGTACACCCTTTGGGTTCCCAAACCCCACCCTCCCTTTCCCGGTTTCGATCCCCGAACCATTGTCCATTAGTCCATCTGCTATCAGCCTGGATTCCTCACGTCTGAGGCTCTTAATTCTCTCTCAGTTCCTCTCTGCCGGTTTTTTTGATAGTCCTTTGTATTAGCCACCAAGTCTTGGAGGGGCTCTGTCCCAATAATGTCCATGTTCCTTCCAGCCAGACCTCCATATTTAAAGGTGCAGCTCAAAACTTGTTTCTTAATCCTTTTAAGTCCAAATGTCCCAAAAGCTCCAACTTCCACCTTAATCAGGTTAATAGTCCATAGATCTTCAGATCTCCACAGAAGGAGATCTTTCCATTCCTCATTCTTCAAACCAAATTTTCATCATCCAGTCCTTTTTTTCTTTTATATCCATCTTGACAGGCCTCCGGCTCTCCTTTGCCTTCTGCAGCATTTCAGCCCCTCCTTCCTGCTCCTCCTGTTCAGCAAATATCTCTTTCTCCACTTCCTCAAATTTCTCAAGTTTCTTTTCTTGTTCAGCTGCCTGGACTGTAGACAAAACATGACTTTGCTCTAGCAATTTTCTCACAAGAAAAGCAACCTCGTCCAGATCAGCTAGTATTTTCCGACCTATATCCATTCTTGTAATGTCCCTGAACCCCCTCTAGAGGGATTCTGGTTATTGAGTATTCCTTGCACTTCCAGCCCAAAAGTCAAGTTAACTTGTTTCAGTTCTTCTTTATTTTCAACAATTTATCACTATATTGTAACTAATGTAACCAGCAAAAACATCAGAAACAAAGTTCTCTATTTTTTTCCAACTTTGACAGCTAGTTTGACAGCTGTCAAAATCTTCTATGTCTCCTCAGCAGGCTGCTCTTGCGGATCATTCCTGGGTCCCGGGGGGGGGGCACTTTAGCTCTCAAAGTTAGCTCTTATCCTCCAGCACAATTACTTATACTATCGATCCGTGCAATTAATAGCTTTATCCAATAAAAAGGAGATATTCTCTCGACCTTAATTATTTAGTCCTTGCTTCAAATTGTTTACAAGGCGGGGAGACGGACTTCCTCTTTGCGTCTTCCCCGATCGTGCCAAATTGATCGCGCGTTGATCGTCTTCCCCGTCACCATTTCCGCCATCAATGGACCTCAACAAGGTCAAGGAGACCTTTTACGAATTGAGTGAACTGCTCTGCGACAAGCTCCACGTGGACCCCGTCAACATCAGAGTGAGGCTGCTCCCCTGCCCCAAGGGGCTGCTGGGGGGTGCAGTGTGTGTGTGTGTGTGTGTGTGTGTCACTCTGGGTGGCTTACAGGACATAAAACATGGTAAAACGTTAGACATTAAAAATTTCCTGATACAGGGTTGCATTCAGATTTCAGTTAGTTGTTTATTTCCTTGATATCTGGTGGGAAGGCATTCCACAGGGCAGGGGCCACTACCAAGAAGGCCCTCTGCCTGGTTCCCTGTAACCTCACCTCTCACAGTGAGGGAACTGCCAGAAGGCCCTGGGAGCTAGACTTCATGGTCTGGGCTGAACAATGGGGGTGGAGACACTCCTTCAAGTATACTGGACCGAGGCCATTTAGGGATTGAAAGGTCAGCACCAACACTTTGAATTGTGCTTGGAAACGTACTGGGAGCCTATGCAGGTCTTTCAGGACCGGTGTTATGTGGTCTCAGCAGCCGCATTCTGGATTAATTGTAGTTTTCGGGTCACCTTCAAAGGTAGCCCCACATAGAGCACATTGCAGTAGTCCAAGTGGGAGAGAACCAGAGCGTGCACCACTCTTGTGAGACAGACAGCGGGCAGGGAGGGTCTCATCCTGCGTACCAGATGGAGCTGGTAGACAGCTGCCCTGGAAACAGAAATGACCTGTGCCTCCATGGACAGCTGTGAGTCCAAAATGACTCCCAGGCTGCGCACCTGGTCCTTCAGGGGCACAGTTGCCCCAATCAGGACCAGGGAGTCCTCCACAACTGCCCACCCCCTGTCCGCCCAAAACAGTACTTCTGTCTTGTCAGGATTCAACCTCAATCTGTTGAATCCGTTGTGGGATTTGTTGTGGGGAGAGGGTGACCCACACATGGGCCCCCTGGCAGAAGGTGTCACTCTCTCTTTTCTCTTCCAGCTCCTGGGCGAGGTCCTCATCACCCTCCTGCCCCCCCCCCTGCTTGTTTTCTCCTGCTCTGGAGGGATGGACTCAAACCAATGGCCTTAAGTTACAACAGTTAGAGCTCTTTCTGTGGAACAGACTCCCTTGGGAAGTTGTGGACTCTCCTACATTGGAGGTTGGATGGGGTCCTGCCATCCTAGGTGCCAACTCCCTGGGACCCTGGGTGCCCAAGCACTCAAAAATCCCCCTTGAATGGGCTGAGCACCCACAAATTTCAATGTCAGGGCTATGCACGCTGCAGGGCACTCACAGCCCCAGCCAGCGATGGTGGAGGGACTAAGCTGGCACTCCTGTCTGTGGGATGTGAAACACAAGAGCAGTCAAGTACAACATTCCTAGAGTGAACATGTTTACACATGGGGAGGGATGTTTGTCCAGCCAGCAGGTAAAACTTCCTGTTTCCCTTCTGGGCTGGGACAGACTTCCTCTACATGTGATTAGAGTTGGGTGTGGCCTCACCTGTGCAGGTAATGATAAAAGCACAGGGCAGGGCAGCCATCTCTCTTCTCTTCCTTCTCTCTTTCACCACATGCATCAAAGAAGCAACATCTACTGAGTGAAAGATACACTCTTGGCTTCCAGCCAAGAGAGGACAAAGGGACTGTCTTCATATAACAGATAGGTAGCCGTGTTGGTCTGCCATAGTCAAAACAAAAAATTCCTTCCAGTAGCACCTTAAAGACCAACTAAGTTAGTTCTAGGTATGAGCTTTCGTGTGCATGCACACTTCTTGAGATACAGATGTGCACACGAAAGCTCATACCTAGAACTAACTTAGTTGGTCTTTAAGGTGCTACTGGAAGGAATTTTTTGTTTTGTCTTCTTATAAGATAGAGTCCAAATGCATGTTACTTCATTAAGCTTAAGTCTGCCTTCTGGGATCTGATTGTGAACAGAATGTGAGTAAACTCTTTTTATACTTTTGTAAAAGACTGTGTCGTCTCTTGTATTTTATGAGGGAATAAGGGGAAATTACCAGAATAGTTATTATAGAGGCTTAAGCGAGCCTGAGCAAACGCTGCCGTTGCAAACTTAAAATAAAGGGGAATGTTTTACTCTGCTGAAATTGGGGAACTTGTTAACACAAGTTGGATAAGGATATAATCAGACAATATATCCTCTCCTGCATCCCTGAACATTCCCACACTGTCTGCCGTGGATGCTTTAGTTGAGATTCCTGCACTGCAGGGGGTTGGACTAGATGGCCCTGGGTGTCCCTTTCAGCTCTGCAATTCCCTGATTCACTTCTTCCATGCTGTGCATCATTTTATAAACTTCCATCATCTTCCTCGCCTTGTCCCTAAATGAAAAAAGTCCCAAAGGCTGCAACTATTCTTAAGAGGGGAGTCACTCCATCTCCTTGGATCGTTTGGGCTGCCCTTTTCGGTGTTGGGATGTGTCCAGGGAGATGGGGGCAATTGGCAGGCCCCCAGCTGGCTCCAGCCACCGGCCGGCAGCCGGGCAAACTCTGGTTCTCGTAACAGCATCAATCAGCGACTCAAGCCTCAGAAGCCTTTAGAGACTGAGCACCCTCTAATCATCAGAGTGGATAAATCTTCACAATGGAAGTGGCAGATAGAGACATATGTAAGCATATTTACAGCATTTTATTCAGCAGCAGGACAGAGGAAAAAACATGTCTGCTTCCCTTCGTGTCCAAGCAAACAGCAGCATAGCAAAAGCAATATACAGTGGTACCTCAGGTTAAGAACTTTATTCGTTCCGGAGGTCCGTTCTTAACCTGAAACTGTTCTTAACCTGAAGCACCACTTCAGCTAATGGGGCCTCCCGCTGCTGCTGCGCCATGCAATTTCTGTTCTCATCCTGAAGCAAAGTTCTTAACCCAAGGTACTATTTCTGGCTTAATGGAGGCTGTAACCTGAAGCATCTGTAACCCGAGGTAGCACTGTACAACGGAAGTAAAGTAAACAGACATGTGACATACAACAATCCACAAAACTGTTCTAAAGGTGGAATGGAAATATGTCCTAACTCTTTTCCAACTCTGCGATATCCTCCAGACCACCCCGGGCTTCCCTTTGTTAACGGAGAAACCTGCGGGCTCCCTTGGACAAAAAACAAGGACACCCGCCAGGAATAGCAGAAGAAAAGAGTTTTGACTGAAGACTGTGGCGACAGGACTCCCACCTGCCACAAGGTGGAACAAGATGGAAGCCCCGAAAAAAGAACTCCCAAACTTTTATTAGCTGCTAATCCCCATGTTACACCCCCCCCCCCAAACTACATCACTCATACATCACAGTTACATCATGAAAGGGGAGGTCTGGTGGCAGTAATCTGAGCATCCTGGACCCTGCCCCATGGTTCCCCTTGCCCTCCACCAAACACCCATGGAGTGTAACAAAAGAGATATTTACATTTCCCTGTTTCCCAGCCCGGTTCATCCCACCCTTTTGTCTTCATCTGGGTTTGTTATTTCTGGAATGGCTACCTGTCTGGCACTCAGGTACCAGAATGCCAGGGATTATCGCTGGGGCAGAGGGGCTGCTGAGTAGCTGAGCTCACATGTCTATATGAATTCCGAAGTTTTCCCAATGAGCCAGTAAAGGTAAAAGTAAAGGGACCCCTGACCATTAGGTACAGTCATGGCCAACTCTGGGGTTGCAGCACTCATCTCACTTTATTGGCCGAGGGAGCCGGCGTACAGCTTCCAGGTCACGTGGCCAGCATGGCTAAGTCGCTTCTGGCAAACCAGAGCAACGCATAGAAACGCCGTTTACCTTCCCACCGGAGCGGTACCTATTTATCTACTTGCACTTTGACGTGTTTTTGAACTGCTAGGTTGGCAAGAGCAGGGACCGAGCAATGGGAGCTCACCCCGTTGTGGGGATTCGAACCGCCGACTTTCTGATTGGCATGTCCTAGGCTCTGTAGTTTAACCCACAGCGCCACCTGCATCCCAGTGAGCCAGTACATAGATACATTGATCAGTGAATTCTTACATTTGGCATTGTGCAGCAGAGGCCCTTTGAATAGATAGGAAGAAACGGTGATGAAGTGTTTTGTGGGCCAAGTCACAAAAGTGATGGGGCTGATTTTGGTAGTGGGCTGCATGTGCATGATATCTGCTGGAGGGGCAACCCCCCAACCTATACATAAATTCCTGCAACACCTTTCTGAAGAGAGACCATGATTTTGGCTCTGGATGCTCCCAGCCCCACAGCTGCTGCGATGCACCACCCTGAGCGCCTTTCCTCCTCCCCCCTGTTATCTCTGCCCCCAGCGAGGGTGGAGAGGGCGTCCTATCAGGTCTCCCAGGGCTCTGGGTGTGGGTGGCTGCCTTCAGCTGCTTCGCCCAGATAGGGCCAGGGCCGGGAGGAGCAGGCCTGTGCCACGGCAGGGCGCACCCAGGAACCTTCAAGAAAGCAGTGGCTCAGCCCAGTCTCCAAGGCCAAGGAAAGGGGAAGCTGCAGGCAGAAGTCCACCCGGTCAGTCCATTGCCAGGACCAGGGAAGGGAAGAGTCACAAAAGTGGATTGAGAGGAAGAAGGGTGGTGGAGTTCGGCCATCGCCTCTGACCATCGGTCATGCTGGCTGCAGCCTTGTCTGCTGGGCACCAGTCTGGCCTGACCTGGTCTAGGCTTTAACATATAGAACCACAGAATGGGCGGCCAGAATTTTAGTACATAGCAAGAAATTGGAAAAACACAACAATACCCAAAACGGAAGATTGGCACATCCTACTGGTAGAATGTCTGCAGCTAGCAAAAGGGACAGGAAGAGTAAGAGTCCAACCAAAAGAAGAAGTCTATAAGGATCGGAGAATCTTTAAAGAATATTTAGAAAACTATGGAATAAAAGGAAACATCTTGGCACAGTTAGACTGATCCTTGTATTGTATAAATATAAGTTTGTAGGGAGGTAAAAAGAAATTATATAAGAAATATGTAACTGTGTGGTATAAAGGAATGGATAGATAAAGTACAGTGAGATTAATTGGAAGTCAGTTTTAAATTTCTTTTCTGTAAATTTTATAATTGTGTTCAATACCACGAGTACATATGATGATAATTATATTAATTTTCTTGTGTCTTATAGTGTGGTGGTTTGTTTGATTTTTCTGTTATTTGTTTGTTTGATTGATTGTATGTTTGTTTACTTGTATGTACGTCTGTTTTTCATAAGTGTATTTATTTTAAATTAATAGAGATATATTAAAAAAAAAAGAACAGTAGAATGGCAGTTGGAAGGAACCCCAAGGGTCATCCAGCCCAGCCCAGCCCAGCCCCCTGAGACGGGAAGTGCAGGAATGTCAGCCTTGGAAGAACGCACCATCCCAGCAGCAAAGCGGTCTCAGTACGCCAGGCAGCAGCTCAACAGGTGCAGCAGAGAGGCCTGCAGGGTCATTGTTGCCAGCCATCCTTTCTTGGCGACCAGAGGTTGTGGCAGTGCCTCTGCCCACCTGGCAAGCCATTTCTGGTCAGTCATATGGTATGCTGCTGAGAGGCCCTGCAGAACCAACACTCCCAATACCAGCTCACCCAGCAAGGTTCTTTCAGTCCCCCATCCAGATCTGAACCCAGATGGAAAAGGACCCAAATACTCCTCTTGGTCTATATACCATGATAGGAATTTTTAGGTCTTAGATATATGTTAAATGTTCATAAGTGTACCAACCAAACACATACATGATCAGCACAGGAAGACCAACCTGAAACCATTCTTATTCTCTGCAAGGTCATAGAATCATAGAATCATAGAGTTGGAAGAGACCACAAGGGCCATCGAGTCCAACCCCCTGCCAAGCAGGAAACACCATCAGAGCACTCCTGACATATGGTTGTCAAGCCTCTGCTTAAAGACCTCCAAAGAAGGAGACTCCACCACACTCCTTGGCAGCAAATTCCACTGTCAAACAGCTCTTACTGTCAGGAAGTTCTTCCTAATGTTTAGGTGGAATCTTTTTTCTTGTAGTTTGGATCCATTGCTCCGTGTCCGCTTCTCTGGAGCAGCAGAAAACAACCTTCCTCCCTCCTCTATGTGACATCCTTTTATATATTTGAACATGGCTATCATATCACCCCTTAACCTCCTCTTCTCCAGGCTAAACATGCCCAGCTCCCTTAGCCGTTCCTCATAAGGCATCGTTTCCAGGCCTTTGACCATTTTGGTTGCCCTCCTCAGGACACGTTCCAGTTTGTCAGTGTCCTGACAAAGGAAAATGGAAAATGGAAAAGCCCAACAATACCTCTTGCGCCTTTGACCAGTACAGAGACTTGTATTTCGAAGGGGGCGTTTCCTCCGTCTACCTCTGGGATCTGGATCACGGATTTGCTGGCGTGATTCTAATTAAGAAAGCTGGCGATGGATCAAAGAAGATCAAGGGGTGCTGGGATTCCATCCATGTGGTGGAAGTTCAGGAGAAATCCAGTGGCCGCACTGCCCATTACAAGCTGACCTCCACAGTGATGCTCTGGCTGCAGACGAACAAAACCGGCTCTGGCACTATGAACCTTGGGGGCAGCCTCACCAGACAGATGGAAAAAGACGAGACTGTGAGCGACTCCTCTCCACACATAGCCAACATTGGGCGCTTGGTAGAGGACATGGAGAATAAAATCAGAAGTACACTGAATGAGATTTATTTTGGGAAAACGAAGGACATTGTCAATGGACTGAGGTCTGTGCAGACTTTTGCGGACAAATCAAAGCAAGAAGCTCTGAAGATCGACCTGGTGGAGGCTTTGAAGAAGAAGCAGCAAAACTAAAACGAAAACAAAGAAAACCCGCTCCGTTGACGATGCTAACGAGACATGCCATGCTCTCATTAGATTCCTTTTTCTTAGAGAACTTTCCCCCCTCTCCCTTTCTCCTCTCCCCCACCACCCGCCTGCCACTATTTTTTCTGTCTGCGTCTCCATCACATCATGCCCACGTACATGTCCCACCCCCTCCCTAACCCCACCCCGGATGAATAAAGCTGTATAAACTTTCATCAGTCTCTCTCTCTCTTGGCTTAATTTGCACCATATTTTTTTTAATTCTCGAGATTTTGCGGAGCGCATTTCTGTAGAGAGAAAAAGATCCACGAGAGGGGGTGGTGTTTATTTTGTTGCCCTGTTTTTTTTTCCCCTGGCCCCCACCCCAACATCTATATGCATAAAATCACCAGGCCATTCTGTTAGTCTTACCCCCCTTCCCCTCCCTCCTTCCTTCCTTCCTTCCCCTCCCCTCCCTCTGCTTTTTTCTTTTCATCTTTTGTTACATTGGTGTAAAAAATGTAAAACAAAACAAACAACAAAAAAACTTTATTATATACTGTGGTGTGTGAAAGAGGAAAACGAAAAACTGGAAAAGAAATTGTTCCATGTATGTTTGGGGGTGGGGGGCTGTGCAGGAGGGGGGGTGCAGAAGGCTGAAGTAAACTCTCTCCCACCCACCCACCGACTTTTTGAGCTGCGAGGAATTTTGCTGAGTTGGTGATGGCTGCAAGGTGTTCTTTCTTAATGGGGACAGTGAGGTGCTTTCTCTCTCCCCCGCCCCCAAATCCCTTCTCTTGTTTTGATTTCTATGGAATGCAGAAAATTTTTTAAACCCACCCCTCCCCGGTTATTTTTATTTTATTTGTAATGCTTAAATCGGAATCTACATCTTATACTTGAGCCTCCATACTTAAAAATAAAAAATAAAATATACCACAAAAAAAATGTGGGGGGAAAAAAAACAATACCTCTTGCCCAGATCTTTATTATGAATATTTATTCAGAACCGTAGCATTGTAGAATTGGACGGGACCCCAAGGGTCATCTATTCCAACCCCCTTGCAAGGCAGGAATCACAGATAAGGAAACCCCAGCAGGTGGTCACATGACCTCTGCCTTAAGACCTCCATTTTCTATTACTGCATTTATAGCCCAGATTTTCCTCCAGGGAGCTCCAGGTGATGCGCAAGGGGGTTCTCCCAGCACCTCATTTAATCCCCTCAACAACCCCGCGAGGCAGGCTAAGCTGAGAGGCGGTGGCTGGCCCCCAGATTCATGGCTGAGCGTGGGATTCCAACCCTGGCCTTTCCTAGGTCATAGTCTGACACTGACCACTATAACGCGGCGACTCTGCTGTGATATTTGCTGGTTCCATTCAAGACCCATCTGAACTGTATGTGTGCCACACTATCACAGCACTTTGAGCAGTCATGGCACCCCACCCCCCAAAGTATCCAGGGAACTAAAGTTTATACTGGGTGCTGAGAGGATAGGACCCCCCCCCCCATTCCCCTCCCAGAGCTACAGTACTCAGAGTGGTTTAACCATCGAGCCCTCTTGACAGGGGGCTCTGGGAACTGTAGCCCTGGGAGGGGGAACTCTCAGCACCCTTAACAAACTACAGTTCCCAAGAGTTTGTGGTGGTGGCTGGGAAGCCACGGCTGTTGAAAGTGGCATGCTACTGCTTCTTGGGAGAAAAGCAATGACAAACCTGGACAGCATCTTAAAAAGCAGAGACATCACCTTGCCAACAAAGGCCCGTATAGTTAAAGCCATGGTTTTCCCAGCAGTGATGTATGGAAGTGAGAGCTGGACCATAAAGAAGGCTGATCGCCGAAGAATTGATGCTTTTGAATATGGTGCTGGAGGAGACTCTTGAGAGTCCCATGGACTGCAAGAAGAACAAACATATCCATTCTGAAGGAAATCAGCCCTGAGTGCTCACTGGAAGGACAGATCCTGAAGCTGAGGCTCCAATACTTTGGCCACCTCATGAGAAGAGAAGACTCCCTGGAGAAGACCCTGATGTTGGGAAAGATGGAGGGCACAAGGAGAAGGGGACGGCAGAGGACGAGATGGTGGGACAGTGTTTTCGAAGCTACCAGCATGAGTTTGACCAAACTGCGGGAGGCAGTGGAAGACAGGAGTGCCTGGCGTGCTCTGGTCCATGGGGTCACAAAGAGTCGGACACGACTAAATGACTAAGCAACAACAACTGCTTTAAATGCCAAGTGCTGGTGGGGGTCTCAGAGAGCCATAGCTGAAGCAGCAACATTTTTTAGCAGTGAGCTGCCCATCCAGGCCCACCCCAGGAGATGGAGACTGCTGGCTCATACCTAGCTGGAGAGACTGGGGGCTACCATGAGATCATGAGAGCCTGCTAGATCAGGCCAACGGCGGCTCATCCAGTCCAGCACCTGTTCACACAGAGACCAAATACTCATGAGGAATCGAGATAGACTGTCTGTAGACTTGGAGGTTCCATAAGAGCATTGGAAAAGCATTGCTGGATCAATGGCTCACCTAGCCCATTCTGTTCTCGCCATGGCCAACCAGGTGCTCATGATGGGGAACCCAAAGTGAGGCCTGAAAAGAGGACCCAAGCCGGGAGCGCTCTCTCCGCTTATCTGAGTCCCTGTTGACCGAACGCCCAAAGTCCCCACAATCTGCAGGGCGGTATCTCCCCTCTCGCACCCTCAGCTCGCAGGAGGGCAGAGCCATTATCTTCCTCGCGCACATGAGGCGGCCCAGGGAGGCCAGCTGCCAGGGAGATGGGCTGGGCAGGCAGCCATGGGGAGCTGGGTGGGGAGGGGTCCTTGCCTATCCGACTTTGAAAAGCTGTCACCACTGGATCAAACCCATCCGCTTTGTTGCATTAATTAAACTGGATAGTTTTCGCTGGGTTTTGAATAGATGTGTATTTGATTGTTGCAGTTTTGAACTTCATTGGGTCCTTATCTTCCAGAGTGGGCTGTGCACTCTGCTTTTCTGAATCATGGTTTTGGTAGGGGAGGGGGCGCTGGGGAGGGGGTTATCAAGAGGATAGTCTTCTCCCAGCCCCCAAAATATTCCATCAACTTCCCCCAAATTCCTCTTCTGGTACTTTAGGTGTTTACTTCCCTCACTTGTTTTTTCCTATTGCACTCTTTAAATTAAATATTGTTATATCCTTAACATTTTTGTACCATACTTATTTTCAAATTACCTCTTGCACTTTGCTATTTTCCAGTTATTACGTCTTAATTTCTATGTTTGTTAATTGCAAGTGTTCACTCAAACCCTGCTAGTGAGTCCACGTCTTTACAAGGTTTCTGTATGTACGACATAAACGGTTCCCAGTCCTTTTTAAAGTCTCTTAAGTTTTCCAGTTCCACTTTGCCATTTCAGCACATTCCATGAGTTTTTCTTGCCATTCTTCTTTCGTGGGTACCCTGTCATCTTTCCATCTTTGGGCTAGTGATATTCTAGTCACGGTTTTCACATACACAAATAACCTCTTCTGCTCTTTTGGCAAGTCTTGGCCTGTAATGCCTAGCAAGAAAGGTTCTCATCTTTTAACAAATGTTATCTTAAACATTTTTTCATTTCATTATAAATCATTTCCCCAAAACTTTTGGTTATTTTACAGTACCACCACATATGGAAAAATGTCCCTCCACTGTCTTTACACTTCCAATGTAAGGGTATCCCTCTGTTTCCAGCAGAAGTCCCAGAGCAGGGCTGGAAGGGGGGGGGTGAACAGGCTGCCCCGATGTGGCCCCTCACCCCCAACACCTGGGAGCCCCAGGCAGGTAGATGCAGGTGCAAAAGGTTCAGAAAAGGGTCCCCCAAAATGGATCGAGGGGGTGAGGTGACTCCCCTATGAGGAAGGCTTGCAGCGTTTGGGTTTTTTCTTTTTTTCTTTTTTATTAAATTTTATTTAACATAATTATTACAAAATACAAGCAAAATACTGCAAATACATACATACATGTATATTTCAGATAAGCACACACATATAAAAAAAGAACAAAAAGAAATAAAGGAAGAAAAAGAAAGAAAGAAAAAGAAAACATAAGGAGAAGAAGAAGAATTGGAAGAATTTCTTCCAAATTTATTCTACAAATAATAAAATTTCATTGATTGACTTCCATCTCTTACACTGCACTTCCTATATACATTTTAAGCAAAGTTGTATCTATTATTCCGTGTTTTTCCCATACAGTCTCATACTAATCTTCTAATCAACAAGTTTTCTAGTCTGGGGTTTTCTAGCTCAGAGGCAAGGCGGGCAAGGAGTTTGCGCAGTTCTGCATGGCCTTGGGAAAGGGGAGAGAGGAAAGCCTTTGTCCATCTCTCCCAACGCCAGAACTCAGGGGCCTCCAGTGAAGCTGAGGGTTGGAAGATTCCAGACAGGCGAAAGAAAGGACTCCTTCACAAGACACAGAGTTAATCTGTGGAACTCCTGCCCACAGGAGGCAGTGGTGGCCACCAGCCTGGGTGGCTTTGAAAGAGGATTGGGCAAATTCATAGCGGAGGAGAGAGCTGCCCATGGCTGTGATCTGGGATGGCTGTGTGCTGCCTCCACAAGAAGAGGTAGCAATGCTTCTGAAGACCAGCTGCTGGCAGGAGGGGAGGGGGTTGCTCTGGTTCTCAGGTCCCAAGAGAGGCATCTGCCTGTGAGAACAGGATGCTGGACTAGGCGGCCCATTGGCCTGATCCAGCAGCCTCTTCTGATGTCCTTGTGTTAGGTAGATAAGACGTACGGTAGATAGTCTCTGATTAAAGAGGAGGAAGGGTCTGTAGCCCCAACAGCACAACCCCAATCTCTCCACTGCTGACACCCCCCTGCTTTGCCCAGAACAGGGGTTGGACTAGACGACCTGGAGAGGTCAAGTTGGAGGCAACCTCTCCCAGTGGTGCCAGCCCTCAGCCCTGACCTCCGAGACTCCCAAGGGCTGGGATGAACCTCACCCCACAAAGAGACCATGGGAGGCCTCCTGTAAGAACTAAGAAGAGCTTGCTGGATCCATCTGGTCCAGGACCCTCTTCTCACAGGGGCCAGCAAGATGCCCTTTGTGCAGTCAGAGCAGAGCCATCGTGGCTAGGAGCCACTGATAGCCTGAATCTTGCCCAGGCCTCTATCAAAGCCATCCAGGTTGGTGGCTGCCTCTTGCGGGAGGGAGTTCTGCAGTTTAACTCTGTGTTGTGCAAAGGACTTTCTTCATCTCCGTCCCGAATATTCCAACTCTCAGAGGCAGAGGGAGAGAGGGAGCGGGAGAGAGAGACAGCAGCTATCTGGGGCCTCCTGCCTGGCCTATGTAGCCCCACCCCAGGGCTGGCTGCCACCCTGCTCTGGCTCGGCCCCACTGAGCCAGACCACCCAACCTCTGGCCAAGGATGGCCCCGCCCACACGAGGAGGAGGAGCCGCAGCTTTGGCCCAGGGTATAAAAGGCTCCAGCCATGGAAGAGGCTTCAGCTTCGCCCAGAAGGTTTTGCCCAACAGCCGAGCAAAGTACCCAACCCTCAGCCAGCCACCATGGTGCAATGGACCGAAAAAGAGAGGGAGATCATCACCCAGATCTGGAACAAAAGCGACGTGGCCGTGATTGGGGCCGAAGCCCTTGGCAGGTAAACCTGCACCCCTCCACTCTCCCGCTTGGGACAGGGCAGGCGTGTGTTCCTCAGCCAAGATGACCCCTCTCTCTCTCTCTCTCTCTTGTTCTCCCTCCTTCTTTCCAGCTTGCTGGTGGTCTACCCCTGGTGCCAGAGGCTCTTTGCTCACTTTGGCAACCTCTCCAGCCCTGCCGCCATCATGGGCAACCCCAGGGTCAAGGCGCACGGCAAGGTGGTCATGGCCTCCTTCGGAGAAGCCATCAAGAACCTCGATAACGTCAAGTCCGCCTTTGCCAAGCTGAGCGAGCTGCACTGCAACAAGCTCCACGTGGACCCCGAGAACTTCAAGGTGAGGCCCCCATCTCCCCAAAAGGGCTGCCCAGAGTGGCGTCTCCGCACGGGGTGGGTGGCAGGGAAGAGGGTGCCTGAGTTCCCCTCTGTGGAGACCAGAAGAAGGGAGCAGGAGGCATGTGGGTGAGGAGATAAGGACCCATCCAGACCACTTATTTCCTGGCCAAGAAGCCGGAGGCCCTCAGGCCACTCCTTAACATTCAGCAGAGCAGCGAGGAGAATCATAGAACTGCGGAGTTGGGAGGGAAGTTGTCTTTGTCTACAAAACTTTTCTGAACTGTCTTTTCCTTTGCAAACTGGCTGCAAAATGTGGAGCCACAGAGCAGAGTTCCAACTCTGCAATCCAATGATTCTATCGTTCACAGGAGGTCTTTTAGCAGAGGGTTGGAGGGCTATCTGCCAGGACTTCTTTAGTAGCAATTCCTGCATTTTGGGGGGCGGGAGGGGGGTTGGACTAGATGGCCCTCTACAATTCTAAAGTTCTATGGGTGTTATGCTGGAGATGTAAGAGGGAGGTGGGAACCTTTTATCATACATGGTGGGGATGTAAAACTGTAAGGAAATTTTGGAACGAGGTAGATGTGGAGCTGAAAAAATTATTCAAGATTTCGTTTACCAAAAAGCCAGAGGCTTTTTTTGTTAGGCCTAATATCAAAAGACATTCCCAGAGATAAGAAAAAAATGTATTCCTTTATGCAACAGCAGCGGCCAGGATACTGATTGCAAAGAACTGCAAGGGGGAGAAAATGCCATCATTATTAGAATGGCAAAGTAAACTCTGTGAGTTTGTGGAAATGGCAAAATTGACGGCAATCGTTAGAGGCCATTCAAATCAGAGACTAATTAAAGAGTGGGAGGGAGTGAAGGAATACATGAAAAAATATGGTTGTGGAACTAGAATATTATAGATAACATGTAATACATGCAGGGATAAGCCAGGAAATAAGAAAGAATCAATTGAATAATGATTAAATTATAACAACACAACAAGACGGAAGAAGTGAAAATAAAAATAAAAAATTGAGATCACACATGGGTGAAGGGGAAGGGGGGGCATAGGGGAATTTGAAATATTATTTATAATATGAAAGCTTTAACCTAAAATTTCTAACTGTGTCGTATTTGTACACAGCAAAAAGAAGTTTAGAGTAATTAGGTACACTTTAATTTAGTTAATGATGTAATGGGTTTATGTTAGAAAATGAATATGGGTGTTGAATTTGGAAAAGAAAGAAAGAAAGAAATCTAAAGTTCCATGGGGGGGGGGCTGGTTGTGACTCAGCCCTGCTCAAGCCTGGAGCCACCTGGGCTTCGGGACCCCCCTCTCCAGCACCCACCGCCCTTTCCAAACCCCGTGGCAGAGCCTGCCTGGCGAAATCCACGCGTGGCACCGTGGTGGCAGCCTCTGAGGAATGGTGGGGGGCAGATGGGGGCGCCCCGCCCGGATCCCGACCCTTTGCCCCCCCCCCACGCCCGGCTCCCTCCCCCTTCGCGGTCTCCACCGAGCGCCTCTCTTCTCTTCCAGCTCTTGATCAACATGCTCCTGATCGTCCTGGCCTCCCACTTCGGGAAGGACTTCACCCCGACCGCCCACGCCGCCTTCCAGAAGCTGGGCAACGTGGTCTCGCACGCCCTGAGCCGCCACTACCACTGAGCGACCCTCGACCAGGGCCAGCTGCCTCGCGGCCGCCCGGTCGCCCACGCCACCAGCACCGCCAGCGCCTTCCCTCGCGGGGAAACCCCCTGCCAGACCCCCCACCCCCCCACGCGGGGCCACTAGCTAATAAACGTCACTCCCTGCAAGATGAGCCGCCTCCCGTGTGTCTTTGTGGGGGGGGGGGCTTTATGGGGTGGGGGTGGGAGGACGGGAGAGGTGACCCTTGCAGGACGTCAGAGCCTGCTCTCTCAGTCACCAAACCCAGGAATATAGGCGGACTGCCTTTGGACGCGGAGGTTCCATCAGATGCTGCCCCCAGAGGGTTGGAGAGGGGGCTTGCCTTATTGGCTGCTTGCAAGAACCTCCCCCCCCCCCAGTCTGGTTGCACAAGGGGGCTTGATGGAATATAAGCCAGTGTACTTTGAAGCCCCCCCCCCCCCGCTTTAATCCCAAAGTCCCGCACTGCACAGTCAACACAATTCCATGGTGTTCCTGAATGGCAGGTCCCACCTCCAGGGAGCTGAGGTGTAAGGACATATGTTGGGGAGAGAGCTGCAGCCTGGCCAAGTTGAGCTGCCCCCATCAGGCGGCCGAGTTCTCCTTCTGGGGTCTCTGTGTGTTTTCCAGCCCTTTGCAGCGTCCTTGGGGGGGGGCGGGAATGCCCCTCCAGGAAGCCCCAGGATCTATTTGTTGTGCTGTGAGGTCCAGTCCTGGCGTGTGATGAAGACTATGCAAAGAGAGTCATTGAGAGACAGAGTGGTGTAGTGATTAGGGTGTCGGACCCTATAATAATAATAATAATAATTTATTATTTATACCCCGCCCATCCGGCTGCCACTCTGGGTGGATTCCAACAGAACACTAAAATACAATAACCTATTAAACATTAAAAGCTTCCCTAAACAGGGCTGCCTTCAGATGTCTTCTAAAAGTCTGGTAGTTGTTTATCTCTTTGACATCTGATGGGAGGGCGTTCCACAGGGAGGGCGCCACTACCGAGAAGGCCCTCTGCCTGGTTCCCTGTAATTGGCTTCTTGCAGTGAGGGAACTGCCAGAAGGCCCTCGGAGCTGGACCTCAGTGTCCGGGCAGAACGATGGGGGTGGAGATGCTCCTTCAGGTATACTGGACTAAGAGCTGGGTTTGAATCCCCACTTAACCATGAGAGCCAGTGTGGTGTAGCGGTTAAGAGCAGTAGTCTCGTAATCTGGGGAACCGGGTTCACATCTCCGCTCCTCCACATGCAGCTGCTGGGTGACCTTGGGCCAATCACACTTCTCTGAAGTCTCTCAGCCCCACTCACCTCACAGGGTGTTTGTTGTGGGGGAGGAAGGGAAAGGGGAATGTTAGCTGCTTTGAGACTCCTTCGGGTAGTGATAAAGCGGGATGTCAAATCCAAACTCTTCTTCTTCTTCTTCTTAACCACGAAGCTCCCTGGATGTGTTCTCAGCTGGGGTGGGGTGGGGGCACAGCCATTGCCTTCCAGCCTCATCTACATCACAGGGCTGTTGTTGTGAGGAGGAGGAGCATCTACACCAGCTTGAGCTGCTTGGAGAGAAAGCTGGGATATAAATGTATCAAATGAATTTATATTCATCCACGAGGACCAGGTCTCTGGGGGTCTCCCAGCCATGCACCCTCCTCCTCAGTGACATGACTGCATTCTCTTGCCCCCCACAAATCCTCACTGGGCATGACATGTGAACAACTTTGTGAAATGCTGCGTGTCTGTTGTGCAAACCATAATTCATTGCTAGAGTCTCCTATCCAAAGGACTGAGAGCTAGAGTTCCCCTGAGCGTGTGCAGAGTAACTGAGCAGCTGGCTGTGGGTGGAAAGGCTGGGCACCTGTTGCCCTTTTGCAGGACAAAGAGATCTTGTGGGGTGGGGGCCTTGATTTCCTCTCCCATGGCCCCAGAGAAGACCACAAGGAAGAGCAGCAAATACGGAACATTCTTTATTATCTTTATTACTTATGAAATTTCTATACTGCCCTTCACCCACCCAACTCAGGGAAGTTCACAACATACAAACACGAAGTGCATGATAGAAACGAGAAAAACACGTGCAAACCAATAACCCCCACTTCCCCCCACCCCCATGTTCCACTTGGGGTGGGGCAGCAGGGAGAGAACCAAGCAGGCCGTTTCAAAGATAAAGACTCCCTTGCGGGCGGATATCTGGCAACATCTGCACCTCACCCTCCTCCTGGGTGATCACGATGGCCGTGACACAAGGCAATGTGCCTCTCGCGCATGTGCAAGAAGCTCCTGGGTGTGCCAAGGGCTCTCTCACAGAACTGTAGAATGGTAGATTCACAGCTAAAGAATCCAACCTCTGCTTAAAACCCCCCAGCTCTTTCAACTGCTCCTCCTTAGTCTTGGTTCCCAGACCCTCGATCGTCTTGGTTGCCCTCCTCTGCACACCTTCCAGCTGGTCCACAGCCTTCTTAAATTGTGGTGTCCAGAAGTGGACGCAGTGTTCCAGGTGTGGTCTGACCAAGGCAGAAGAGAGCAGGACTATGACTTCCCTGGATCTGGACACTAGACTTCTGTGGAAGCAGATTGGAATAGTATTAGCTTTTTTTGCTGCTGCATCACACTGTTGACTCATGTTGAGCTTGTGCTCCACCAAGACTCCTGGATCCTTTTCACATGTACTGCAATAATGATAATGATGATAATAATAATAATAATAATAATAATAATAATAATAATAATAATTTATTATTTATACCCTGCCCATCTGGCTGGGTTTCCCCAGCCACTCTGGGCAGCTTTCAATAAAATATTAAAATACAGTAATGCATCAAACATTAAAAGCTTCCCTAAACAGGTCTGCCTTCAGATGTCTTCTAAAAGTAGTTGTTCTCTTTGACATCTGGTGGGAGGGTGTTCCACAGGGCTGGTGCCACCAACGAGAAGGCCCTCTGCCTGGTTCCCTGTAACTTGGCTTCTCACAGTGAGGAACCGCCAGAAGGCCCTCAGCACTGGACCTCAGTGTCCGGGTAGAATGGTGGGGGTGGAGACGCTCCTTCAGGTATACTGGACCGAGGCCGTTTAGGGCTTTAAGGGTCAGCACCAACACTTTGAATTGTGCTCAGGTACGCTACAGCAGCAGCAAGAATACTCATCGCAAAGCATTGGAAGACACAAGACCTACCCACCTTGGAAGAATGGCAGATGCAAGTAATGGACTACATGGAAATGGCGGAAATGACTGGCAGAATCTGAGACCAGGGAGAAGAGTTGGTGGAAGAAGATTGGAAGAAATTTAACATTTATTTACAGAAACACTGTAAAGTTTTTGAATGTTAATGACATTGAAATAAAATGAAGGGGTTCTAGTAATAAGGTATAAGAATATGTAAGAATGGATTGACATTTCATGAAAATTTGAAGCTATAATATGTGAGGAAAAATAATGAAGGATAAATTAACAGGATATGAACTTGCTGAACCAATCGTTAAATGGAATACAAAAAAGGGAGGCGTGAGGAAGTCAGGAAAATAAGTTAATCAAAGACGAGAAACTAAAAAAGAGGGATTTTTGTTTTTTCCTTTTACTTTTTGTTCTATGTTAAATGTTTGCATTTTTGTATTTTTGTGTTTTTGTATTCTTCTTGTGTTTTTTCTTTTATATATTGTCTAATAACTTTTTTACTGTTAAAATGCAATAAAATATTATTTTTTAAAAAAATTAATTGTGCTCAGAAACATCCTGGGAGTAGGCCAGTTTTCCCGCATCCTGTATTTGTGCATCTGGTTCTTTCTGCCAAAGTGCAGAACCTGACATTTGACGGTGATGACGACGAGGACGACAAAGCAGACCAGACTCCTTTGACTGGGTGCACAAACGTGGATCTATGCATGGAAACGGAATGTGAGAATTGCCACCCCCGCATTTCTAAGCTTTGGATCAGGCGTCATTTCTCATCCACCTGCATCAAAGAAAACTCTGCAGCACTGGGGCTAGAGATCCTTGCCCATAGGTCCTGTTGTTGTTTTAAAAAGAATCCTGCAAGCTTATTCTTAGCACCCTCTAAACTCTGGGCTCCAGGGTGGTCCCATGTGGGGCAGCAGCAGCAGCAGCCCCAGAGCCCCTGGAGCACCGCCAGGTGAGCCTGTGCATAAGAGCTTCCTCACAGCTGCCCCTTTGGTCTCTCCTGCCGCAGACAAAGAAGGAAAGGCTCAAGACAGGCAGCAGAGACTCTCCCGGCAAAGGCGGAGTGGGGGTGCTCAGCCTTCCAGGTAAGGGAGCGGGTGCTGAAGGATAGGATCCGAGAATTGTAGAGTTGGAAGGGAGCCCAAGGGTCATCTAGCCCAACTCCCGCAATGAAGGAATGAGGAACCCACCACCACCAGACCTGCAGTTGAGTTCCTCCTCTGCCACAATGGGTCTGGCCAGGCCCATGTTGTCGCCAGGGATTCAAATGACAAGAAAGAAGGATCTGACTTAACATCCGTGTGGGAGTGACGCTCCACCTGTGCTGAGGCACACCTCGCACCCGGCATGCCACAGCGTGCCAAGGAGCCTCGTGGCTACTCGCCCTGAACTCTAGCCTCTTGGCTAGCAAACAGGGTTTCCCCCCTGACCGTTTGTCCTCTCACAGATTTGGTTACTAGACTTAACGCTTGGCTGGAGCATGACCAGGGACACAGATGTAATCAAGTATCGGGGGAAACGTTTTAGGGAAACACCTGCTGACACATGTATTTGACAACACTGGAAATGTTCTTAGATGGAGATACGTCATGTTCAGGGTGGTTTCACTACTGTTTCCAATTCTTGACTTCTGTTAATAAAAGGAGCCTCTGCATAGCTAGTCGGCAGCCTGCTTGGAGCATGCCTGCCAGCGTGCTTCTGCACAGCTCACCTGCATTCAACCTCCCATTGTCCTTCATTATTCCTACATATCAGGAAGGACTTTCTGAGAACCAGAAGGGGTGTGCTCTCCTTCCTTGGAGGTTTTTAAGCAGAAGCTGGATGGCTATCCATCCCTACTATGCTGGGTAAAGAAGAGGCATCTGCCCAAATGATCTCTTCCAAAGATGGTTGCTAGCTGTCCAGTCCCTCAGCTCATCTCTGCTCAGCATCTGGAGGCAGCTGGTGGGTTTCACCCTTGGAAGGGAGCTTCAGTTAAGCTGCTCTTGCAGATTTAGCTGTGCCCCCCCAAAAAAACCCCACGTCTCTCACCTCCAAGAGCCAAGAGAAGGCCACCTCCTGCCTTTGCTCTCCCTGAGCTCTGGCCGACCCAAGCTCTGCTGCTTCTCAAGCCGTGGGGTGGGCTCCCCTCTGGGCTGTGGAGGGAAAGTCCTATGTGGCACAATGGGTCAGAGATCCTGGGTGTTAACCAGAAGGTTGGTGGTTCAAGCCCACCCAGAGACCGCTGTGGGTAGGAGATTCATGCATTGCAGGGGGTAGGACTAGATGTCCTCTGGAGCCCCCTCCACATGAGGCTGAGGATTCAGAAACAGGCGGTGCCTTTTCCCCTCCTCCCTCCCAACCAAGGCTACTGTGCAGATCAGGATGAGCCGCCCCCCAACCCAGAAATGTGGGTGTGACTGACTGGGCACCTTTATGGGGCCCCCACAGATGCTGAGAGACACTGTCTTAGCCTTTGGACAATTTGTGCCTTGAAGGGATGGGGGGGGGATGGCAGTCCTCAATCAGCTGTGAGTCCTGCATTGCAGGGTTCTATATGACTTTTGCTTCCCTTCCAACTCTGAAATTCTACCGTTCTAGAATTTCTTCTCCAGCTGTTAGGAGGGTGGGGGGGTGTCGCTGGGTTCTACACTTATCATCTGCAAGCAGCTGCCTGAAGTTCATTGCCCTAATATTATTATCAATTCCAAACCAAACCCCTCAGCTGCCTCCTGAGGGTGGAATAATCATTTTCTCCTTCCTGATCTGTAGGGAACAGTAGGAAGGTGAGTTGTTTCCTTCTCCTTTTTTTTGGGGGGGGAACATTTTTTATTAGGAATTTCAACATAGTAATTTATCAAAAACACATCATCCTCATCCCCCCCCATTTTCCCCTCCCCCCCCATTTTCCTCTCCCCCCTCCTCAAAAAAGAAAAACCCACCCCCCGGACTTCCCTCAGCTCCTCTCTCTGGTTTTTCAGCACATGTTATTCTCTGCATATTCTAAAATTGTAAAGATCCTTAATTTATCTATCTATATATTACCAATAAAAAGTTTGTGTATGTTTATTCAAAACCTGCCAAGGAGCCCAGTTCATTTTATTGTTTCTTTAAGTACAGTAGTACCTCAGGTTACATACGCTTCAGGTTACAGACTCTGCTAACCCAGAAATGGTACCTCGGGTTAAGAACTTTGCTTCAGGATGAGAACATAAATTGTGCTCCGGTGGCGCGGCGGCAGCAGGAGGCCCCATTAGCTAAAGTGGTGCTTCAGGTTAAGAACAGTTTCAGGTTAAGAACGGATCTCCGGAACAAATTAAGTACTTAACCCGAGGTACCACTGTACTTTGTAAAAGGTTCCCATTCTTCTTTAAAGTCACAGTTGTCCTTATCACGTGGTTTATGAGTCAATTTCGCCAATTCCACATAGTCCATCAGTTTCTCCTGCCACAGTTCTTTGGTCGGGATTTCTTCTTCCATCCTTGTGCTATTAAGATTCTTGCCGCCATTGTCGCATACATGAAGATGTTTTTCAATTTCCTTGGCAGGTCTTTTCCTACAATCCCTAACAAGAATGTTTCAGGCTTTTTTTTTTACAAATGTTAATTGGAACATTTTCTTCAACTCATTGTATATCATTTAGTTGTTTGCTTCTCCTGACCTGTGGCTAGAATGATCTACGACAGATCAGTAATCAACTCTTCTCTGGCAATGGTGATAGGATCATAGAACAGTAGGGTTGGAAGGGACACCAAGGGTCATTTAGTCTGACCCACTGGGATGCAGGAATCTCAGCTAAAGCATCCATGCTTGATGGCCGTGCAACCTCTGCTCTGCTCAAAACCCTCGCCACTGAGCTGTAGTGGCACCCCCACCCCCACCTGTCCACCAGCACCCAGACTTGCCTATTCCCTCCCACTAAATCCACTTTTAAGAAAAAGCAGATCTGTGGATGTGGCTGGATTTGTCTTCAACCGCCTGCCATCTACTGCCACCTCCTGGCTGATGGACAGAAAAATGCAGGTTTCCAGGTTCACAAGCGCTAGCAGCCCTCTTCAGTTCCACGTCTACCTTTTTGGCATGAAAACCACTGGGAAATGCTCTGGCAATATGGTTCAGCTTTACGGTCAAGTCCTAAACATCTTATGCTGTGCTTGGCCAGTGGCCTGTGGAGGCCAGTGTTGTGCTACTTTGGCTAATGGGGTCCTGCCCCCCTCTCACACACAGAGAGAGCACTCTGATAGTAAGAGCCTCTCTACAGTGGAATGGACCTCTGAGTAGGTCATGGACCAGAGCTGGATTTAGGTTTGATGAGGCCCTCAGCTCCTGAAGGTAATGGGGCCCTTTCTATGTCCAGCTGTCCTTTGTCAACAACAAATAGTCACTGTTTTTTGTGTTGAATTTTGAGATTGAAATATTGAAATACTTTATTGTCACTTGTACAACTTGCATACAGTGAGATTACACGAGCACCCCCCACTCAGCTCTCTTAGTCTTAATTCCCCTCGTTTACTGACGCACACCCACCAAACCCAAAAGTCAGTTGCCCTGTTGTTCTCTTTCCATTCAGCAGCCTAGCAGCCCAGGATAGAAGCTGTTCTTTACCCTGTTGGTGCAACTAATCCTGCTTCTAGATCTTCTGCCTCAGGGCAGGAGATCAAGAAAGTGTCGGCCAGGGTGTGAATCATCCCTGAGAATTTTCCTCACTCTCCTGAGGCCATGTTCTTCCGCTATTTCATCCAGTGGATTCATGGGACAGCCCATAATATCTTGTGCTGTATTCACCACCCTCTGTAGGCACTTCCTATCAGATGATGTCAAACCAGCGTCCCAGTATGAAAGGACACTTTATATTGTGGACCAGTAGAAGGAGATCATCAAATGTTGATTGACATCGTTCTTTTGCAATACTCGTATATGCTATATGGTAATCTATGGACATAATAGTTATCTAAAGCCATTTGCCCTGCAACCAGCCCATGCAGAATTTAGGCACCCTATATATAGAAAGGAGCAAACCACTGATATTTGAGGGAGCAGGCTAGCAGGCGGGGGGCATTGCTTACATCAGAGGAGCTTACACAACACAAAACACGGTTGCTGTATGTAGGTTTCATTTTATTTTATTTTTATCTTATATTTTGGAAATGTACATCCAGTTGTTTTTTTCTTTAATTTTTTTGGGGGTCCCTGAAGAGAGTGGGGCCCTGAGCTATAGCTTGTTTCGCTATTTATATGTAAATCCCACACTGTCGTTGGGTGGAAGTTCTAAAGCAGAGGTTGGGTGGCCATCCCTCATGAGTGCTTTGGCTGTGATTCCTACATTGCAGTGGGTTGAGTGAGGTGACTCTTGGGAACCTTTCCGACCCTACAATTCTGTGATTCTTTGACCCTAGTCTATGGTTTTCAATACACTGTCTTTATCTGCTGTGAGAGCTTCTGGTCATTTTCATGCCCCATCTCTAAACTTGGAGCAGAGGAGCATCGGCGTAGCAAACCCTGCTGATGCCTGGGGCGGAGAGATCGCCCACAGTTGTTGAGCTTTTTGGGGGGAGATTGCACAGTGGCTCCAATGCCCTCTATCCCCCCAGTGCCACCCCTACCACTCAGTGTGCCTGCCTTCCTTCCTTCCTTCCTTCCTTCCTTCCATCCATCCATCCATCGATCCTTGGATTTGCACTCTGATTTTCTCTTGATTTCCCTTGTCTTTATATTTTAGACCCTTGCAGCAGTTACTCCAATGTTTCCCACTTGACCTTCTTCTCAGCAGCTCACTGATGGAGTCTTCCCTCTCTCTCCTCTCCCCTCTCCCCTCTCCTCTCGCTCTCCTCTCCTGCAATGTGCTTCCCTCTCCATTGTCCCGTGGCCAGAAGCCTCCTGGTCCTTCTTGTTTCCTCTCCAGGGAAATCCAAAGCCCGCGAAGGGGCGCATGGAAGAGCTCAACCTCACCCGCTTCCAGCCTGTCACCTTCCACCTCACCGGCTTCCCAGGCCTGGAGCAATTCCACTTGTGGATTGCCATCCCCTTCTGCTTGCTGTACGCTGCCTCCATCGCTGGCAACTGCACCATCCTTGCCATCATCAGGAGGGACCGGCGGCTCCACGAGCCCATGTATTTCTTCCTGTGCATGCTGTCCTTCAACGATTTGGGCGTTTCCCTCTCCACCCTCCCAACGGTGCTGGCCATCTTCTGCTTTGGCTTCAGTGACGTCCTTTTTGACGCTTGCCTGGCCCAGATGTTCTTCCTCCACTCCTTCTCCTTCATGGAGTCGGGGATCCTGCTAGCCATGTCCTTCGACCGCTTCGTCGCTATCTGCAACCCTCTCCGGTACTCGTCCACCTTTACCAACCCCCGGATCGCCCGGATCGGCTTGGCCATCGTCCTGAAGAGCACCGTCATGCTCTTCCCCTTCCCATTCCTCATCAAGCGCCTGCCCATTTGCAAGTCCAATGTCCTGTCCCACTCCTACTGCCTCCACCCGGACATGATGCGCCTGGCATGTGTCGACATCACCGTCAACAACATCTATGGCTTCTTCGCCGTCCTCTTCACCTACGGCCTGGACTCCACCCTCATTGTTCTGTCCTACGCCATGATCCTGAAGACCGTCTTGAGCATTGCGTCCCGGGAGCAGCGGCGCAAGGCCCTCAGCACCTGCGTCTCGCACATCTGCGCGGTCCTCTCGTTCTATGTCCCCATCATCGCCGTCTCCGTCCTGCACAGATTTGGGAAGGGCGCCCCTCCCATGGTCCACATCATGATGTCCAACGTCTACCTCTTTGTTCCCCCGCTGCTCAACCCCATCATCTACAGCGTCAAAACCAAAGAGATCAGGAAGGGAATTGTCAAGATATTTTCGTGAGCGGCAAACGCAAATCGAACAGGTGTGGTGTGGCAGGTCTTAGTGCGTCTGTCTAGGACCTGGGAGGGACCAGGGTTCAAATCTCCCCCTCTCGGCCACAAAACTCCCCAGGTGTGACCTTTGGGGGTCAGTCACTGCCTCCCCCTCTCTAAATAAATCTTTATTGTTTTAAAATACAATCATACAACGAAGGTAAGTACAACAGAGTTAAGTATAAAAAAGTAAAAGAATTTAAGGAGGCGAATAAAAAAGAAAAAGAAATTATAAAGAAAGAACCAAATTTTTATACAACATCATGTCTTATCCAATAAAGTTTTCTGTAAGAAACTTCCAATTGTTCTCATTATGCTTTTTCTGTTGTCATGATTTTATCGCACAGTTTTGTTTTATATCTTTTTTCATACATTCCGCTAAGATGATTATTCCATTTATTTATTGTACACAAGTATCATTCCATTTCTGCTAGGATGATATTATTTTTACAGTATAATCTTATATAATCCTTGAATATTTTCCATTCTCCGTATGCTTTCTGGTTTGGGGCCCCCCTGACTTTTCCGGTCAGCTTTGCTAATTGGAGATACTCTATCATAAGTGCTTGTCAATCTGTTATTGTTGGTGTTGTTTCGCATTTCCAGCTTCTTGCTACAAGTATTCTTGCTGCTGTGATTGCGTACATGAACAGTGGTCTTGTGTTTTATTATTATTAGGAATATTACCAATAGAAATTAAAAAAACAGTCACTGCCTCTCTCAGCCTAACCTCCCTTGCAGGGTTGTTGTGAGAATAAAATGGGGGGGGAGGAGGACCATGCACACTGCTTTGATCTCCTCGGAGGAAAAGATAGCACATTAATGTAATAAAAAAACAAAATGAATGAATGAATGAGTGTTCACATACTGAGACATAATTGTGAATAATTTTTGGAAGGCTGGATGCTCTCTGGGTGTCCCTGCAGCGCTTCCTCTGGCCTCCAGCTCTGTGGGCAGAGCATTACAGAAGGTCTTGGGTTCTAATCTTGGCACCTCCAGGCAAGGCTGGAAAGGCATCTTGGCTGAAACCCCGGAAAGCTGCTCCAGCACTGTGCATGATGGGCAAAGGTTTTTCTTCCTACACCCCTGGTCTTTAGAGGTATGGCCTCTAAACACAAAGGCTCTGTTTACCTGTGATGCATATTCATTTAGGCAATTTCTACGTAGTACTTAATTACAATTGTTTCTTAAGCCAGTCAAGTCTCAGTGCCAGTGGGTGTGATGGTTCAGTCTCTCCCAAAGAAGCGAGACAACTCTGGCAGCAATTAACTCAGGTTTATTGCTCAAAACACACAAATCACTCTGGAGCTCAGTCACTCAGTGACTGCTTCCAAATTAGCCGTTGCTGAGTCTGAGTTCTGTCCCTTCCTCTTCCCACATTTAAAGCTCCACTTACTACACGTCTTGGGATGATCTATTTCTGGTGGCCCTCCCTCTGAGTCCGAGCTTAAACTGTCAGTCTGTGTCTTCCCCCTAGAACTCCCCCCTTCCTTCTCCTTGTTCTCAGAACTCGGGCTTCTACTGCAACATGGCTGCTCCTCTCTCATTCCACATCCCTACCTAGTTACCTCATCCTGTCTCTCCACAGTCTCCCCCTCTGTCAGCAATGGGACGCAGCTGACATGGGGGGCAGGTTCCGCTCCCTCCCTCCCTCCCTTGCCCATAGAGCAGCACCAGCAGCAGGGAGCACACCTGGCCAAGAGATCTCCAGTGAACTCTGACACGTCCAGATGGGCCAGGGGTGAGACCAGTAGAAGGCAGCACTTCCTTACATCTGAGCCAAAGAGCTGCACTTGTTTCACAGCCTATGAAAGAAGAGCCTTCCATGGAGGGGGATGTAGCCATCTCCAAAGGCCTGTCCTTGGCTTCAGTGTGGGATGTTCCTGTTAGAATTCCTGCTCCATGATTGCAGTCATGGGATTGTTGTCTATCACAAGATGGTGTATGTTTTGACTCCATAGAGTGGGAAGTGACGGAGACAGGATGTTTGTGTTACTGTACTGTGTTCCGTGAGGTGGGACTATTGTCCTTTGTTCTTTTTCTCTTTGCTGTCTGATGAGAGAGAGAGAGAGAGAGAGAGAGAGAGAGGGAGCCACGTTGCAGTGCTCCGTGTGTGTTTATATGTAAATAAAGTAGATTAGCCAAAATGCTGAGTTGCTGAGGTCTGTCACACTCATGATGCGCAAATTCTGCGGATCCCTAAGTGTGTCGGTGTCGGTTGGCATAAGTCGCTGTGATGTTTGGGCAGAAGAAATCTTTTGAAGCTCCCGAACTATCGACCAGGAGGGAGGGAACATGCCAGTCGGGCATGAACTCCTGACAGTTCCTTCCTGCTCTGTCCCGCCGTCCAGAAAACACTATTTCCAAATCTGTTGTGGGCTTGTGGGGGAGGGGTCAGTCTGGATGATGTCCTGAGTTCCTCCAAATCCTCAGGAGTCCTGTACCCAGTGAGGGTGAGAATCTAAAAGAGGACCCTGTTGCTGAACATGCTTCCTTGAAGGCAATGGCCTTTGCTGGCCACTCAAGTATCCTTATCCACATTCCAAAAGTATGAGAGTGGTTGCAAGAGCTGCAACTAAGTGATGGGGGGGCCCTACAGACGGGGGGGGGGGATACCTCCGCTCTCTCACTGAGCTGCTAAGTAGGAGAAGAAGAGCCAGAGCGAGTTGTGTGTGAGCTGAGCAGTTGGACACTGGAGACCCAGAGACCGGCTTGCTCTGTGCTGGAGCCAGAGCTGTGACCAATGGAGAAGCAAGATTTGTTTGGGGTGTCAGTGCTGTGAGCCCCTCCATCCTCCACTCAGGCTGCATATAGGAGTAAATGAAACCTGGCTAAGCACTTGGAACCCCTGGAATTTCTCACTCCTCAGAAGTTGTGGTGGTGTGTGAGAAACCTTTTTTTTTTTTTTAAGGTAGGAAGATGGAGAGAGGGAAAAGAGACAAAGGGAGGGTAGGATGACTCCACAATACATTTAGTCCAAGAGCGGTTTGACTTTCAGAGAGGTCCTTGCCCTGACAGATGCCCAACCACCTTCAGTGATGAACTGGGTGACTGGCTCTTCAGGTCAAGGTCAAGGTCAAGGGGCCCCTGGCCGTTAGGTCCAGTCGCGGGGGTTGTGGCGCTCATCTCGCTTTGTTGGCCAAGGGAGCCGGCGTACAGCTTCCGGGTCATGTGGCCGGGTCATCTGGCAAACCAGAGCCAAGCACGGAAATGCCCTTTACCTTCCCGCCAGAGCGGTACCTATTGATCTACGTCCACTTGATGCTCTTTCGAACTGCTAGATGGGCAGGAGCTGGGACCGAGCAACAGGAGCTCACCCCGTCGCGGGGATTCGAACCGCCAGCCTTCTGATCGGCAAGTCCTAGGCTCAGTGGTTTAGACCACAGCGCCACCCGTTTCCCTTTTTCAGGTCAGGGACTCCCAGCCAAATCTGATCTTTTTCAGGCACCAGGGGAAAATCACTTTGTCTTTCCTGACTTTGAGTGGGGTTCATGACTTTTAGTAGTTCTTTGCAACAACTGATCACCTGATCCAGAGATGGAGGATCCAGTTCACATTTAAAGGTGATTTTATGTTATCTACATTTCCTGAAACCATACAAGGACCAAAACAAAGCTGGAATTTGCAGTTCTCCAGATCCTGAAGTTCTGATCTGGAATGGCAAAGAGGGTTTATGGCTTCTCCAGCTCAGTAGATGAATGAACATTTTGTTGTGCACATTTGCAGAATCTATTGGTATTTCTGAAACACACAAGCACAAGCACACACACAGAGTATCTTCCTTTATTTATGATTGTACAGGTTTGTTCTCACAGTTTAGTTCTGCATTTTATTCCAACGCTGCCTCTGGGAGATTGGATACAGTGTGATGACAGTTTATTGGACTTGAGCTTTTTCGGTTGGGCTCCAGCTCCTGCCCCACACAGTGTTTCTCCTCTCTCCCTCCCTTTTCTTTCCTGGCATTCACCTGCTGGACTGCAAGTTAGGGCATGTGTGTCTCAACCTGGGCTTCTCTTGGTGCTGCAACCACAACCGAAGGAGAAGTGGTGGAGGAGTTCTCCGTGGAGGCCACAGCAATGCTTTTGTTCCAAGTGGCCCAAGCATGGCCGGTGGCCTCAAGGCGGATGGCTCAGAGGGGCAGCGTCACTATTAACTCACAAAGCACCCACTGGGTCACCATTGCACTGCTTCTGGCTCAGGCCCACTCCTTCTGGCTCAGGCTGCACTGCTGAGGCCGTATCCTGAGCCTTGCAGCAAATTGGGGTTGTATGGTATGTACTGACCAGCTTGCTCTGCGACATCACCGGCATTTCACATGTAGACAAGATAATAATAATAACAATAATAATTTTAAAACAAAACAAAACAAATTCCTTCCAGTAGCACCTTAAAGACCAACTAAGTTAGTTCTTGGTATGAGCTTTCGTGTGCATGCACACTTCTTCAGATACACTGAAACAGAAGTCACCAGACCCTTCTATATAGTGAGAGATATATATATAGTGTCTCACTATATAGAAGGGTCTGGTGACTTCTGTTTCAGTGTATCTCAAGAAGTGTGCATGCACACGAAAGCTCATACCAAGAACTAACTTAGTTGGTCTTTAAGGTGCTACTGGAAGGAATTTTTTTATTTTGTTTTGACTATGGCAGACCAACACGGCTACCTACCTGTAATAATAATTTTATTATTTGCACCCCACTCATCTGACTGAGTTCTTTGTCAATAAATGATAAAGCAATATGCAATGCTTCTTGTTTTAGAATCATAGAATCATAGAATCATAGAGTTGGAAGAGACCACAAGGGCCATCGAGTCCAACCCCCTGCCAAGCAGGAAACACCATCAGAGCACTCCTGACATATGGTTGTCAAGCCTCTGCTTAAAGACCTCCAAAGAAGGAGACTCCACCACACTCCTTGGCAGCAAATTCCACTGATGAACAGCTCTTACTGTCAGGAAGTTCTTCCTAATTTTTAGGTGGAATCTTCTTTCTTGTAGTTTGGAACCATTGCTCCGTGTCCGCTTCTCTGGAGCAGCAGAAAACAACCTTTCTCCCTCCTCTATGTGACATCCTTTTATATATTTGAACATGGCTATCATATCACCCCTTTGATCATTTTGGTTGCCCTCCTCTGGACACGTTCTAGTTTGTCAGTGTCCTTCTTGAACTGTGGTGCCCAGAACTGGACACAGTACTCCAGGTGAGGTCTGACCAGAGCAGAATACAGTGGCACTATTACTTCCCTTGATCTAGATGCTATACTCCTATTGATGCAGCCCAGAATTGCATTGGCTTTTGTAGCTGCCGCGTCACACTGTTGGCTCATGTCAAGTTTGTGGTCAACCAAGACTCCTAGATCCTTTTCACATGTACTGCTCTCAAGCCAGGTGTCACCCATCTTGTAATTGTAACCAAACTCTCAGTCCCCACAGTTTAAGGCCATATAAGGTTTTACTTGTGACGCCTTCCTAGGTGGGTGTTCAATTATTCACTGCATGGATTGCGGCCAAAATCCCATTAAGAGAATATTGCTCTGGATACTTTTGTAATAAGAAGTAGGTTCATTTAGAAGAAGAAGAGGAGGAGGAGGAGGAGGAGGAGGAGGAGGAGGAGGGGAAGGAGAAGAGGAGTTTGGATTTGATATCCCACCTAAACAACAGTTTGGGTAAGCAGACCCTAGAATACTGCATATTAGTTACTCATCATTACATATCAGGTTGAAGGAATTGGATCTGGTCAGTGGGCTGGATGCTTATCCCCCCCCCCTCAGTTGACTGACAGGTGGGGGGCACTAACTGTTACTCACTTGCTGTCCCAGTTATATCAGATGACCTATGACCTACTTTTCCTCACTTTTTTTTGTTCTTGTTTTATTTCTTTATATCTCACCTTTTCCCCAGACTGGGACTCAAGGCGGCTTATGCAAATTCAGTTGGTAGAGCGCAGGACTCTTAATCTCAGGGACATGGGTTCAAGCCCCACAGTGGGCAAAATATAGCTGCACATGTTGTAGAGGAAAGCGAAGGGTAGGCGAGGTTCACCCACCTGGGAAGGCAGTGCATCTAGGAGAAGGAAAACGCTGGTCTTAAACCTCTTCTGCCTTGAGGGACATCTTCAGGAGAGGAAAAGGCTCAAGAGTAAACCCCACACAAATCTGGAGTCCCTAAGACAGTTGGGTGGCGCCTTGTACTCCTTCTTCCAACAACTCCTGCAGCCAAGCTGGTGCCAAGCATCTTGCTCTGCTTTCATTTTGGACCACATTAGCAAGTCTGAAATGTGTTATCGTCTGGGTAGCCCAGGAGCTCCATACACACTGTCTGTCCAGGCTTGCATCCTGAGGAGGTCACTTTGGTGCCGCTAACACAGTGGCTTGGCTTCACACCAGAGGCGCACTCCATTGTCTCTCAAGACAGATGGATGCCAGCTAGTGTATTTCTGTTAATTAATCATCTCACATTACCTCACATTTTTAATTATGAACAGATTATAAATACCTAGAATCCCACTGTTATTCTCTTCTCTTCTTGTCATTCTCCTCTATCATTTTTTCCCTTGCCACACACAAACACAAAACTGGTCCACATCCTTGGCTGCTGTTTTTGCTGCTGCAGCTGCTGCAACCTGCTCTGTTGAGGAAGGAAGGTGCTCAGCATCAGAAGAGTCTCCTTTGGGTTGGTGCCCCTTGGGGGTCTCTGCAAGCTGCTGGCAAAGAGTCTCATCTCCTCCTTCTCTAGGGATTCCCAAGAAAGCAGCATAAATCTTTCTGCCGCGGAGTCTCTGACAGAACTGGATCTCGCTCCTAACCACCAGCAGAGACCAAGGAGATTCCATTCAGGTGGGTCTTTTTATTTTCCAGTTTGAAACTTGCTCTTCATCAGAGAAGGTTCCCACAAACTTCCTTCTGGCTTCGGCAATATTGCTCCATGATTCAATTCCTATAATGGACAGCCTTGTTGGGGTATAGAGTGTGCCATAATTGTCAAAGGTGGCTGTTCTGAAGCATTTGTGATGGCAGGTGGAAGATCAAATGTGCCCAAAGTCCTCCATCTCTCAAAAGACATTCTGAAATGTAGAAAATTAGTATGTTGGGGAGAAGGTGTCCTTATAAACCTCCCATGAAGGAGAGTCCACCACCTTTGAGGTCATCCATTCCACAGCTGAACAGCTCTTACCGCCAGAAAGTTCTTCTGAAGTATTAGTTTGAATCGCCTTCCTTGTCATTTGATTCCATTGATTCAGGTCCTCCCTTCTGGAGCAGCAGAAAACAAGCTTGCTCCACCTTCCATGTGATAGCTCTTTGGTCCATGGTATTCAACCATAGATGAAAACCCACTCCTTAATCTCAGGAACCATCCTGCAAGCTTTGGTTAAAATATGTTAAAAGGTGTCCAAATGCAGAGCAAACAAACAAACAAGCAACTTTCCCCCCAAAAGTGCTAGATTTACTGAGTTTTTTAGAAGACAGTTTTTGTGATGCTTCAATATTAATTGCTGTCAATGTGTGGGTTCTTTATTTTTTATTTTTTGGGGGGGTGACTAAAAGGTGAGCTACCAAATAAATAAGATCAAAGTAATATAGCTCATGAACGGTATGGACATCCCAAAAATGCAGAACCAAAGCACCAAAGGCTCCCATGTGGATAATGGTGTATTTTTCTTTCCTTATGTCCACCCAGGTGCGGCTGGATGGGAGAACTTGATCACTCACCATGGAGCTGTTCAGTAACCAAAGCTTCCTCCACCCCACCGTCCTTCTCACTGGCATCCCAGGGCTGCAGGCCAGAAATATTGGGGTCTCCATCCCTTTCTGCTTTGCCTATGCGGTTGCTGTTTTGGGGAATGGCATTGTTCTCCTAGTGATTGTGAAGGATCAGACCTTGCATAAGCCCATGTATCTCTTCCTCTGCATGCTGGCTGTGAGTGAGCTGGGGGTCTCCCTCTCTACCCTCCCCACAGTGCTGGGCGTCTTCCTGTTTGATACCAGGGAGATTGGGCTGGATGCGTGCCTCAGCCAGATGTTCTTCATCCACTCCTTCTCCATCATGGACTCAGGGGTCCTCTGGGCGATGGCCCTGGACCGCTTCATAGCCATTTACAACCCTCTGCAATACACCATCATCCTGACAAACCTTAGGATCATTTTGTTGGGATCTGGGATTGCCTTGAGGAGTGTTCTCCTGATGACCCCACTGCCTCTACTCCTGAGGAGGTTGCCGTTTTGCAGGTCCAATGTGCTTGCTCATCCTTACTGTCTGCACCCCAATTTAATCCAGCTCCCCTGTGCAGACACAACCATCAATAACCAAACTGGTCTGTTTGTTGTGCTCTCCACATTTGGCCTCGATTCCTTGTGCATTGTCTTGTCCTACGTGATGATCCTCAAAACCGTGCTGAGCATGGCCTCCAAGGAAGGCCGTTTCAAGGCCCTGAACACCTGCATCTCCCACATCTGTGCTGTCGTGCTCTATTACACACCAATGATCGGTGTTTCCATGGCGCACAGGTTTGGCAGGCATAATTCTCCAATGCTGCACTCAATGATGGCCAACATCTATCTCCTGGTTCCTCCCATTCTGAACCCCATCATCTACAGCATCAAAACCAAAGAGATCCGCAAGGCCTTTGGCAGGTTTTTGTCTCAACAGAGACTGATCTGAAGTGTTAAAGTGTGTTGTGATATCCTCAAGAGCGTTTATGGGTTCTCAAGCTCAGCAGAGGGAAGTTGAGTGACCATTTGGTTTTTCCCCTTCTTCTCAGAAGTTACTGGCATTTTTTAAAGCACATCCACACACAGAGTAGATTCTTTACAAGCTCATATTTCTATTCTTTCCTTGTTGTGCATCATGTCATTGTGAAATGGTACTAGAAAGGTATGTTCTGCAGAGGGTCTGTGCATTGGATCACATGGCCTGACTCTGTGGAAGCATCAGCTTCTGAGCATCTACTGAGACCTGCGGGTGTAGGGTGGTATATAAATTTAATAATAAGACTTCCCACATATCTTTGACAATGTCCAAAAGACCACTTCTGTTGCATCCATAAAGACATTCAAAAGGAGTTAAGCCAGGGCTCTCTTGGCCTTCTTTTCTGTGGGAAGATAGGAGGTGTTGCAAGTTCTGGTCCCAATCATCGAGATGTGTTGCTAGGTACATCTTCAGAATTTGTTTTTAATTCCCCCAAAAAAAATAATCTCTGGGTGAGATGCGATGCTTGTCACTTTCTTCACAGGCCTTGCAATGTCTCTGCATTAAATTAAACTGAGATCTGGAGTAATTATACACTCAGCATTAGGGATTTTAAGATCAAAATTCAAAACTGGGGGGGAAGGGCTTCAATATTATCTTCCTTCTGGAACCTGGGCGATGTCTTTTGTATCAACAACAAGGTCTTCTTGCATGGCTCTTGCCTGTCCCAAATCTGCCACCCATCTCAACTCCTCCGGCTTAAGTTTCTGAAGCTCAGTTCCATTTTGGGCTTCTTCCTGCCTTAGTTCACACTCTCTGGCTTCTCTTTTTCCCTTTCGTGAGCCACACACACCAATCTCAGACTGTGCAGGCAAAGGCAAAAGAACTGGAGGTGGGTGTTGTTGTCTTTATTTGGTTTTACGAACAAGAATGATGTTATACTAATAAGTATACCAAGTTTTCCCTACTGGGAATAACTAGAAAGGAAATAAATAAGAGGGACTGTAAACTTTTTCAGTACGCAATAACAGCAGCGAGAATATTGATGGCTCAAAAATGGAAACAAGAAGAAGTACCGACTTTGGAAGAATGGAGAACAAAACTAACAGACTATGCAGAACTGGACAAATTAACTGGAAAAATTAGATTCCAAAGAGATCATAAGTTTCTAGAGGACTGGGGAAAATTCAGAGAATATTTGAAAACTGTATGTGAGGAACACACAACGCTAGTGTGTTTTAAAGAAGCTTTGTGGAAAAAAATAAGGAATATTGCAAGAATGTAAATGAGGATAGAAAAATTTTATTTAAAGGCGATATTAAAATTAAGGAATGTGAAGATAGAAATTTAATTATGGATGATTGTCAGAGGAGTTGAGGGAGGTCCAATAAGTTAAAATATGTGATGTGGAAATTTGTATGATTGGAGATTTTATGGAAAAAAATTAATAAAAATTTAATAAAAAATAATAATAATAAGTATACCAAGTTTTCTCGTGTCGTTTGTATATCACAAAAATAGCATAATAAATGTGAAACTGGAGGTTGTTTTAATTTGCTTTTGAAATATTGTGTTTCAATGTTGTAACCAATCCTGGGACCTTAGGAAGAAGGGAGAGTAAACTAATAGTCGTAATAATTTTGCGAGCGCCGACAAGAGGCTCTGTGGGGCTTTGCACAGGAGGTCTATCAGCAGGGTCTGTCAAGCCTCCTTTTGGCATAGCTGCACCTTTACCTGCCCTGCACCTGATGTCAAACATGGACAGGTGGTTTATTCAGCCTCATGGCCCAATAGGGAGCCCTGGCAGACCCATTTGGGCCCATGGACCAGAGGACGGCATGAAGTGTTTGCATGTAACTGTAAACCATTGCTTTCAGTTAAGCACTTCCCATAACCACTCCTTAAAATGTTTGTAAACTAGGCAATGAAAGGCTGGAATTCCACTGCCGTTCACTTCTTTTATGGCATTTCTGCCTGCTTCCCTCTCCTCCAGCCTTGACACACACAGAAACACACAGAGTTGGTTCACAGCCTTGAGTACTGTTGTTGAGGCCGCAGCTGCTGGCACCTAGTTTGTTGGGGAAAGATGGTGCTCAGCACCTGTCCTGCCCACTGCGGAAGAGTCTCCTTTGGGTGTCCTCTGAAGTCCCAGAGAGCTGCAAGAGGAAAATCTCCTCTCCTCCCTCTCCAGGGATTCCCAAGAAAGCAGCATAAATCTTCCTCCCACTGAACGTCTGGCAGGATTGGATCCGTCTCCTGGACACCAGCAGAGACTCACCAGGTGAGTCCTTTTATATTCCACTTCAGAACTTGGTTTTTCATCAGAGGAACTTGTTGCAGGTTCCCTTCTGGCTTTAGGGGTAATAATCCAGGATGCTGTAATAGAGAGTGTTGCTGAAGTATGGCTATGCCAGAGTAGGCAAGGATTGCTGCTCCAAAGCATTTGAGAGGGCAGGTGGAGGATCAAATGAGTCAGAGGTTCCCTGATATGTGGAAATCTAGCAGGTTGTGGCGAAGGTGCCCTTATCCCTGGCATGCTAGCTTTCCATGGGCAGGTGGTTCTGTTCTGTTCACCTGCACCAGTGGCCTTAGATGCTCACCTGCTGCCACGGAAAGACTTCAGGTGGAACCAGGTAAGAAGAGAGGCAAGATGGAGCCAGGTACTCGCTGGATGAATTGGGAAACATGGGAGCCATTGCAAGGCCTGACCAGATCACCCCACTGCTTCCTCTCAAAACTGCAGGGATGATGACTTATTCATATCCACACCGCTTTATACTCTCAGGAAAAAGAAAATCTCTCTTTTTTTAATAAATAATATTTATTGAGATTTTAGAAATTACAAAAAGAAAAAAGAAAGGTTAGACATAACAATGTAACAAAATACACAAACACAAACACAAACACTACATAAAACATTGAATCAACAAAGCAAAACAAAAAGAATTAAAAACACTTCCAATATTTCTAATCTTAACTTTCATGCACTTGTTTCACTGACTTCCTCACGCCTCCCTTTTTGTATTCCACTTCAATTAACTATTTCAGCAAGTCCTTTCCATCTTCATCTATTTTCTGTCTTATAATTAATTTTAACATATTCTGTCTAACATTTTGCCAAAGCCATCTAGCTTCATTCCACCTTTTTTCTAAAGCTCCTTAACTTTACAGTATTTCTGTAAATAATCTTTAAATTTATTATTAGCATCAGTTAATATCTTGAATTTTATTCGAGGCTTCTTGCCCTGCCAGACAAATCTAGAAATATCTCTCTGCCACTTCTTCGTCTACGGCCATACTACCCTGAACACGCCCGATCTCATCTGATCTCGGAAGCTAAGCAGGGTCAGGCCTGGTTAGTACTTGGATGGGAGGAAAAAAGAAATCTCAAACAACCGACATTAAAAGATCAAATAAAGCAACCCAGAATAAAAAGTTACTGAAGAAAGTCAAGAATACATTCAAAGCAACCTATTTAACTGGAAACAAAAGTTTTATCTTAAAAAATTCAAAATAGAATGTTGCTAAAGGAAGCGAGACATAGAATGCACATTTAAAAGAGCATAATTAAAGAATATAAAACTGTGCGAAGAAAACAACGACAGTATAAACAGTACAATGAGAATGATTGGAAGACTCTTTTTGTCAGAAGTCTTTTTTATTTGAGTGTTTATTTGGGTATTGGTTGGGAAGATTGGGGTTTTTTGTGCACGTAGATCTGCTTTTCCTTCTTTCTTCTTTCTGTGTTTTCTTCTTTTTTTCTTCCTGATTGTTTGGTTTTCTTTTTGTGGTGTGAGATTGTAGTTTCTTTGTAGATTCTTTGCATATGTGTGTGATTTAAATTAATAAAGATTATTTTTTTAAAAATAAAAGAGCATAATTAGCAAAAGAATGAAATATTACCATAAGCAAAGGACATACCAGCTGTTGATGCTGTTCATCATGCCCAAGGTAGGTGTTGGCTGTGAAAGCTCAGGCTCAAAGGCCAGATATGGATGAACCAAAATGCATTGTTTGGGCATTTCTCTTCTTCATTTTTGTATCAATTGAAGGCATAGCTGTCAACATTTCCCTTTTTAAAAGGGAAATTCCCTTATTCCGAATAGGATTCCTCGCAAGAAAAGGGAAAAGTTGACAGCTATTATTGAAGGTACTCATCTGTGGATGAACATGCACAAAATCACATGGGAAAAATCAATCTGAGTGGCCACCATGCACATTAACACTCTGGTGTGTACGCAGACTCTGTTAGCTGTCTGTTTATTTGCTTGCTTCAATATTGAGGCATCTAATCATAAGCCTGCATTTTTATCAAAGCTTCTATATTTTGATCAGGGCCTGAATTTTAAAATGAGCTTAAAGATTTTCAAATGTTTCATGCCAGGCAGAAGACTAAAAAACCTTGGCAATGTTTTTTCTCCTAGACAAGGGGGGCCCCTGATTTATAGCAGAAAACAATTCTCAAAGTCGTAAAAAAAGGGAATTACAGGCTGAGAGCGAGGACACTGACCTTGCATGTTACAGAAGATAAAAAAAGGCTGAGAAAACATAAAATTAAGAATGGGTAAATAGAAAAATAATACCATGTGCCTCCCAGTAAAATGAGCCATATCTTCTTCCTAAGGTTAAAAAGGCCAAGAGCAAATGGAAAAGAAAAGCAACTGGTCTGGCTGGAAGAAAGAGAGCATTTTTGGGAAAGTCTTTTCTAAAGCTGTTTCTTTCTTAAACTGAGATCCTTTTAAGATTTCTTTTCCTTTTAAAAGGCTATCTATGATAATGTATGAAATATATTAGCTTAAATGTAATTATGCAAAGGATTTAAGAAATGCTAGATTCTTATTTCATAGAGTCATATTGCAATAGGAGACCAGAAGGGCAAATGAGCCCAGCCTCCTGCCAGACAGGAGACGCCATCGGGTGCTCCTGATATATGGTTGTCAGGCCTTTTTGTTTAGAAACCTTCAAATGAAGGAGATCTTTCAATGTTGATGTGAACTCAAGATCCTTGGCATCTGTTTAAGATAAAAGTTCAAGATAAAAATTTAAGATTAACCATTTGTTTTGGAAGGCAATAGGGCAAGGAGGGCAAGAGGTGAGCTGGTAATTAAGATTCCTTGTTGAGACACATGTAAGATATATTACTACTTATTTGTCATTTATAGATAGCTCTTTGTGTCCCATAAAAGGGCGAAAGGAAATGGGTGTATCTTTTGTGATTGGTTCTAGCAAACAGCCAATAGGAATTTCAACTAGGCTGATTGGACAGAGGCAGCCAAAGGAGGAGCAAGGGGGCTGGATTAAGGAAATATAAGTGCTGGCCAGAATGGCAGGAGGCCAGGCCAGAGCTTGGTAACCATATACCACTGTGCCTCTCATTTATTTGTCTGACAAATAAATTACTATTTTAATTTCTCTGTTGCTGCGTTGAATATTTCATTCCAGCTAAGCGTTAACCACAAGCAGGGTGCTACAATATCATTCTATTTGCATAGAACAGTTCCCCCCGAATCTGGTCCCCCCCCAAGATGTTTTGCGCCATCAATTGCATCAAGGTTGGCAGGGAGATGTCCTTCTTGATGCAGATTCTGTTCCAGATAGCAGAACATGATTCGCTGAGGCTGATGGGAGATGTAGTCCAAAGTATCCGGAAGGTGCTGTGATTTGGAAATGGTTGCTGGGAATGGTAACACTGCGAGGCCCAGAATTCTTTAAGCGGAAGAATGTGCTTAAGAGCTATAGTGTTTGTACACAGTTGGGTGCAGCGTGAAGACATTCCCTGTGCAATGCAGACATGGCTGTATCCGCAGACTGTTCTGATGTCCAGAGCAAGTCCAGAAGGGGATATATAACAGAGCAGTGGATAAATCAGGGCAGTTTGGGAAGGTTTAGTCCATCATCTTGATTTAAAATGGCATCCCTTTGTGACCAAAAGTAGATGAAAATCTCTTCCTTGATCTCAGAAAGCATCCTGCCAGAATTCGGTTAGGATAGACAAAGAGCTTTCCAAACAACTTCCCCAAATATATGGCAGTTTATTGATTGCTTTATATGTATAAAAAAGACAGCACATTGTGATGTTTCAGTATTCAGAGGTGTCACCTTGAGGGATCTTTCACCTTTTTGCTGACCAAAATATATGTTGCATAATTTAATGAACACAAGCAGATTACAATTATAGCCCGGGCCACCAATATAGATGGCATTAGGGAATGCAGAACCAAAACAATCAAGTCTCCCATGTTGATGGTGGTGCCTTTTTCTTTACTGATTATGTTGATCCAGGTGCTACTGAATGGGGGAGCCTGACCACTCACCATGGGACACCAAAATAACCAAAGCGTCTTCCATCCCACATTCGTCCTTACTGGCACCCCAGGACTAGAGAACAGAAATAACTGGGTCTCCTTCTCTTTCTGCTTTGCCTACGTCATTGCTGTCTTGGGGAATGGTGCTGTTCTCCTAGTGATCGTGAAGGATCAGAGCCTCCACAAGTCCATGTACCTTTTCCTCTGTATGCTGGCTGTGAGTGAGCTGGGGGTCTCCATCTCTACCCTTCCCACAGTGCTGAGCACCTTCCTGTTTGATGCTAAGGAGATTGGGCTGGATGCGTGTCTTGGTCAGATGTTCTTCATCCATTGCTTCTCCTGTATGGACTCAGGGGTCCTCCGGGTGATGGCCCTGGACCGCTTCATAGCCATTTACAACCCTCTGCAATACACCACCATACTGACAAACTTTAGGATCATTTTGTTGGGATTAGGGATTGCCATGAGAAGTGTTCTCCTAGTGGTCCTAATGCCTCTTCTCCTAAGGAGGCTGCCATTTTGCAAGTCCACCACCCTTGCTCACCCTTACTGTCTGCACCCCAATTTGATCCATCTCCCTTGTGCGGACATCATGGTCAACAACATCTATGGCCTGTTTTTTGTAGTTTCCACATTTGGCCTTGATTCCTTGTGCATCGTCTTGTCCTACGTGATGATCCTCAAGACCGTGCTGAGCATGGCCTCCAAGGAAGGCCGTTTCAAGGCCCTGAACACCAGTGTCTCCCACATTTGTGCTGTCGTGCTCTATTACTCTCCAATGATTGGTGTGTCCATGGCACACAGGTTTGGCAAGCACAATTCCCCTAAGCTGCCCTCACTGATGGCCAACATCTATCTCCTGGTTCCTCCCATTCTGAACCCCATCATCTACAGCATCAAAACCAAAGAGATCTGCAAAGCCCTGGGCAGGTTTTTTTCTCAGAAGAACTGATCTGAATTGGCAAAGAGTGTAGCAATGTCCCCAGAGTGTTTGTGGTTTCTCAAGCTCAGCAGAGGGAGGTTGAGTGATCATTTGGTTGTATGCATTTACAGAAAGGATGGTCATTGTTTAAACACAAACAGATGTGCCTGTATATACGGAGACAGGGTAGTTTTTTCATGAGAACCCTACTCTGCCATACATTATAATGCATCACATGATTGTGTAATAGTACCATAGGGGAGGAAACTGTGTAGCTCAGGGGTAGAGAATGTTCCAGATTGAATCCCTGGTATCTCCAGGTGCGGATGGGAGAAACTACTGCCTAGGACTCTTGAGAAATACTGGCAGCCTGGGAGGTGGACCAAGGTCTGACTTTGTATGATGCCATTTCCAATGATCCTATGGACAATGTTTATAAAAAAGAAAAAGAAAATGCCAGGAACGGCCTCCCTATCTCATGGAAAATGGAGCATTTCCTAATTTTTTTGTTTAGTCATTTAATTGTGTCCAACTCTTCGTGACCCCCGGACCAGAGCACACCAGGCACTCCTGTCTTCCACTGCCTCCCACAGTTTGGTCAAACTCATGTTGGTCGCTTCTATAACACTGTCCAACAACCTCGTCCTCTGTCGTCCCCTTCTCCTTGTGCTCTCCATCTTTCCCAGCATCAGGGTCTTTTCCAGGGAGTCTTCTCTTCTCATGAGGTGGCCAAAGTATTGGAGCCTCAGCTTCAGGGTCTGTCCTTCCAGTGATCACTCAGGGCTGATTTCCTTAAGAATGGAGAGGTTGGATCTTCTTGCAGTCCTTTTAGCAATTTCATGAAATGAGGACGCTTGGTTTCATAAAACTTGCATTTCTAAACTTCTGTTAAACTGTTAAACTGAGTTATCTCTGCTCAGCCCTGAAAACATATCCAAATGTTTGCTTGCCCCAAATCCAAGGGTGTCCAGGTGTGTTCGATAAACTGTTCTTGCTGTTTGGTTCTTGACTTGGCATCCCCCCAGTCTCTGCAGAAACCTCCAATGATACAGAATACAGAACACAACAAAGCAGACAAGTCAACAAACATGTTTAGAAAGTTGAGGCGTGTTTTAAGCTGTCTTCGCTTCATTGCTATTTTAACTCTTCAAAAGCCTTACGCTATCTATGTTCTCCCTCTGCTGTCAGAGAGTGCTGTTATGGTCCTGCCCTCCTTGTGGGCTTCTCCCAAGAGACACCTGCTTTTTTGGCTTCCAAAAAGGATAAAACATTAAAATGATCAATAAGAAGAATGAACAACCATATTGTGGCTAGTAGCCATTATAAACACACATTTATAATGATCTGTGTTGTTGGAGAGATGGTGGCATGTGCTCCTGCCAATTTTCAGCGCTGTGAGCATATTGAAGCCCAAGTCAAACTGGTCTTCAGGCCCATTTCCAGGGGACACCCTACTGACTGTGCATGCACACCGAAGGTTTTTCTCCGTCTCTTGTAAGAGGCAGAACTCTACTGAATGGCAGAGGCTGGGAGTTGCAGGTGGGGAGATGGTTGTTGTGATGCTTGGATCCTGCTTGTGGGCTTCCCTTTGAGACCTCTCTGTGGCCACTGGGAGAACAGGAAGCTGGGCTTGATGGGCCCCTGGCCAGATCCAGCATGGGGCAATCTTATGCTCGGCTCTCACAGGGATAACTTCAAAGAGCTGGGAGTCGTGCACAAACCCTAGACAGCTTGGGACCAGGACACTTTGCAGCAGGAGCATATTGCTTTATGAGAGAAAACAAAAACCAGGAAACAAAACACAGATGATTTTGTGTGTGTGTGTGACACTGTCCACAAATTGGCATACACCTTTGGCACAGGTCTTTCATTTTCTGGAATGTTTGCATACGTGATAAAGTTCTGCCTTTCTCCAGGGAAAGTTTCCTTGGGTTTTACTCCCTTTCCTAATTTCAGTTTTGGTGTTAGTTTTTCATCAGGGGTATTTGGCAGACTGTCTTGTGCTGAGACACTAGACTGGCTTCCTTGAGGTCCTTCCCAAACCAGACCTGCATTTTAATTCAAGGTCCAAAAATTCTTTCAAAAGTAGTCATCTGTAGGCAGGGCACCCAGATCATATTTATTGGTCAATGAACCACAAAGTGATGTGCAGCGCCCCTTTATTTATTGCAATGAGACACCCAAGTGTGTTCTCTGTTATCCACAGTTTCAAGGATTTAGTCTGCGAGGTCTCATGCATGACACAGCTCCGGGCTGGATCCAGACACATGCACTTCCCTGTATGAAGTTTGCAACACATTTGACTGAATCGTAGTCAAATGTGTTGCAAAATTCATACAGGGATGTTCTGTTGGCAAAAAAATGGACTCTGCTGCACCATTTGGTGCCATAGTGCTATAACGCATATAAAGCACTTTACCTTTACTGAGTCCAGTTGGGTGTGCATGGGAGCCTAAAAGGTGGCTTTCAACTACATTTTGCACTAGCACTGGTGTAAAGGGATCTCCCCACTCCACGTGCACCCTGGGCTGCCCTCAGATCTGCTCTGGAGGCCTAGGGAGAGACCCAGAACAGATTTAGGGGGTGCACAGGGGCACTTGAGAGGGGCTCATTCCTTTGCACGAGGTGAACTAGAACTAGAGACAGAAGGGAAATTATGCAATGGAGAAAATACAACCAAAGGATTGCTGCCACTTCACACAGCCTGTGCTTAAAATAGATAGATCAGATGGTAGAACTCTGTGATCCCAACGGTTGCAGCTTCTGGGACCTAGTCTGTCAAGGGAGGCTGGTGCTGAGTTCTGCCCATTGCAGAGCAGCTTCCTTTGGGTTGATGCCCCTGGGAATTGCAGGAGGAAAGCCTTACATCCTCCCTCATCAGGAAGAGACATAAATATTTCTGCATCTGAGCCTCCGGCAGGTCCCTCTCCTGTCTGCCAGCAGAGAACAAAGTGATTTCTCCAGGTGGGTCTTTTAATATTTTTATATAGGTTTTGCTTTTCTGCATCAAGGGCATCATACCGAGGGCCTTCTCGGTATGTGGAACGCCCTCCCACCAGATGTCAGAGAGAAGAATAACTACCAGACTTTTAGAAGACATCTGAAGGCAGCCCTGTTAGGGAAGCTTTTAATGTTTGATGCATTACAGTATTTTAATATTTTGGGGGGAAGCCGCCCAGAGTGGCTGGGGAAGCCCAGCCAGATGGGCGGGGTATAAATAAATTATTATTATTAATTATTATTATTATCATCATCATCATCATCATCCAAACCATTGTGGTCCAACAACTGAATGATTGGACTTTGATGACACTTTTGCTTGCCTTTGGTTCTCTACATTAAGCTACCTGAAGGCTTCTTCTCCTGTGACCTTTAGTTGTTCATCTCCTTCTTGTGGGACCTTGGTGCTTTCACCAGGGCTCCTTCTCATTCCCTCTCTTCCAAGCTCATCTCCCTTGCTTGCTTGTCTCCCTCTCACCTTCCTTTCTCCCATTCTCCTTGGAACTGCTCTATTATTCTCCTGTCTTCTGCAGCTCATGACCCGCTCTTTTTCCTCTGCTGCTTTTACATGTCCCTTCTTCTCCTCTTGCTCTTCCAACCTTTTCTTCTGCTTCTGAAGGGTTGCTGTGAGGTTTGTTGTCCTCTTTCAGTCCTTCCTGTTGTCATCCTGACCTGGTTCACTTCTGTCTTCTGACTGCGTGTGGTTGCTCCTCTTATTGCTTCTCTGCTTTACATATCATTAGCATGCCTCTTCTGGCTTGTTTGCAAGAGCATCTAAACATGCCACAGTTTCTCCTATTCCCAGGAATGTCATCCCCTGATCCTTCATCTCCTTCTAATGGTCCAATCTCTCTGCTGCCTTTTGGTTCTAGACTTCTGGAGCATGTTATCTCTTCTCACTGTTTTTATTCCTTCTGTTTTTATTCCTTCTGGTTCAGCCAGGGATCACCTACAAGGTGGCTTTTCTCCTCTCCTTTGCATTTCTCTGAGATGGCTTTTGTGGATATCACTAAGGACCTTCTTCTTGCCAAATCAAAGGGCCCATATTCCATCCTTCCTCAAGAATTTGCACACATTGGAAATTCAGTTTTATTTTTTTTTATTTTTTTATTTTTTTATTAAGGATTTTCTTGTTTTACAGAAGGGTAGTGCCTCGTATTTTTTTTTTCTTCTTCTTCTTCCATGTAACGTTTTTACAAATCCGTTTCATTTGTTGAGGCATTAGGGGGAGAAGAAAACAGAAATAAAAAAGAAAGGGGGGGTGGGGAGAGGGGGGGATGGATGGGGGTGGGGTCGGGTGGCGGTGTTTCTATTATGTTTAATGTATGTAGAGTTTGGTGTCAGCGTTGCTTGTGTTGTTCACTTGTGTTCCTTTGGTGGTGAGAGAGGTTGGGGTTGGCTTAGGGTGTGATTGTTTGCTTGTGATTGGCTGTGGTGATCTTTGTTTTCGTGTGTGAGTGAGGTGGGTGGGTGTTTTGGATCAGGTTAGCCATATTGATTTGTATGCTGTTGGTGGATTATTGTCATTGTCCTGTTGGGCTGTGTATGTGATAAAGGGGAGCCATACCGGGGTGAAGGCGTCTTCTTCTGTTTGTCCCCGTGTCAGTTTCAGTTTATTAGTTAATTTTTCTAGTAGGGCTGTTTCCCATACTATTTGGTACCATTGGTCCATGCTTACTCCTGACAGGTCTCTCCAGTGTCTGGTTATGATGCTTCTGGCTGCTGAGAGCAGGTGGGTTATGAGTTCTTTGTGGTGTAAATGGGCATTGTTGTCTTGGAAGATGTTTAGTAGGGCCAATTCTGGGGTGATGTCTATTACTTGCTTAGTTATTTTACATATTTCTCGTATGGCTGTTGTCCAGAATAGTTGAATTTTGGGACACTCCCACCACATGTGGAGGTATGTGCCTGAGGAGGTGCACCCTCTCCAGCATTTTGGTGAGGTTCCTGGGAAATTCAGTTTTGAAAAATTCAGTCAACCATCTTGGTTTACAATGGCATCCAATTGCATCTTAACTCCCTGATCTCAGGAACCATCATGCAAAATATGGTTGAAATCTTCATGTCCAAAATATGGTTGAAATCTTCATGTCCAGAGCAGAGCACACAAAGGGATTTTGAACATATATGCCGGATTAGTTATTGAGTTTTTTAAAAATATGCTTTGTTATAATGACAGGAATCACCTTGTGGGTTTGTTGACATGTTTCATGCCCAAAAGGTAGAATGCAGAATTTAGAAATAACAGCTACCTTCTTGGTAGTTGTGCCTTCCCTGTGTAACGCCCTCCCTGCAGATAACAAGGTGATAGAGAACTACATAACTTTTAGAAGGCATCTGAAGGCAGCCCAGTATCAGGAAGTTTTTAAAGTTTCGTATTTTACTATGTTTTGTGTATGCTGTAAATTGCCCAGAGTGGCTGCAAAAACCCAGCCAGATAGCCTCCAGAAGATCAAAAGAGACTATGAGGCTCTGGGCAGGAAATTGAAGCAATTAAATGCACAAATTGTCAACTCATCTGTCCTCCCAGTTGAACGACGTGGCCCAGGGAGAGAGGGAAAAATAGTGGAAGTGAACCACTATTCGCAAATGGTGTAAACAGGAACGGTTTGGATTCTTAGATCACGGACTGCAGTTTCTTGAAGATGGACTTCTGGCAAGTGATGGGCTGCACCTCACAACGGTTGGGAGGAATGTTTTTGCCAAAAATCTCAGGAACCTCATCAGGAGGGCTTTAAACTGACTAATGTAGGGGAGGGAGACAGTGCTCCTGAAGGTAGGAGTCTATCAATTGATGAAGATGATCATCCAAATGTCATAGACCAAATGGAGCAAACAGCATGCAGACCTAGTGGTGGGAGGAAAAAATCCTTAAATAAGAGACACGGGGGAATGATTAATGGACTTCAGTGTCTGTACACTAATGCGCAAAGCATGGGTAATAAACAAGATGAGCTTGAGCTCTTGGTACAGCAAATTAAATATGACATAATAGGCATCACTGAAACCTGGTGGGATAAGTCCCACGATTGGAATGTAATAATGGAGGGATACAATCTATTTCAGAGAAACAGACCAGACAAGAAAGGAGGAGGAGTGGCGTTATATGTCAGGGATGTCTATACCTGTGAAGAGATCCAAGATTTAGAACCTCAAAGCCAAAGTGAGAGCATTTGGGTCAAAATTAAGGGAGAGAAGAATAACAGGGACCTCATTGTGGGAGTTTACTATAGATCCCCAAGCCAAACGGAGGACATAGATGATGCCTTCCTGGAACAGATGGCCAAGCATGCAAAAGGAAGGGAGATAGTAGTAATGGGGGACTTCAATTACCCGGATATTTGCTGGATGTCAAACTCAGCTAAGAGCATAAGGTCAAACAGATTCCTCACTGGCCTTGCAGACAACTTCGTTGTCCAGAAAGTGGGAGAAGCAACAAGAGGAACAGTCATTTTAGATCTGGTCCTAACCAATGTTGATGACCTGGTTAGTGGGGTAGAAGTGGAAGGATCATTAGGCGCGAGTGATCATGCTCTTCTGAAGTTCACTATACAGCGGAAAGGAGCAGCCAAGCATATCTGGACTCAATTTCTTGACTTAGAGAACTGGGCCAAAACAAACAAGATGAATTTTAACAGGGAGAAATGTAAAGTATTGCACTTGGGCAAAAAAAAAATGAGAGGCACAAATACAAGATGGGTGACACCTGGCTTGAGAGCAGTACATGTGAAAAGGATCTAGGAGTCTTGGTTGACCACAAACTTGACATGAGCCAACAGTGTGACGCGGCAGCTAAAAAAGCCAATGCAATTCTGGGCTGCATCAATAGGAGTATAGCATCTAGATCAAGGGAAGTAATAGTGCCACTGTATTCTGCTCTGGTCAGACCTCACCTGGAGTACTGTGTCCAGTTCTGGGCACCACAGTTCAAGAAGGACACTGACAAACTGGAACGTGTCCAGAGGAGGGCAACCAAAATGGTCAAAGGCCTGGAAACGATGCCTTATGAGGAACGGCTAAGGGAGCTGGGCATGTTTAGCCTGGAGAAGAGGAGGTTAAGGGGTGATATGATAGCCATGTTCAAATATATAAAAGGATGTCACCTAGAGGAGGGAGAAAGGTTGTTTTCTGCTGCTCCAGAGAAGTGGACACGGAGCAATGGTTCCAAACTACAAGAAAGAAGATTCCACCTAATCATTAGGAAGAACTTCCTGACAGTAAGAGCTGTTCGACAGTGGAATTTGCTGCCAAGGAGTGTGGTGGAGTCTCCTTCTTTGGAGGTCTTTAAGCAGAGGCTTGACAACCATATGTCAGGAGTGCTCTGATGGTGTTTCCTGCTTAGCAGGGGGTTGGACTCGATGGCCCTTGTGGTCTTTTCCAACTCTATGATTCTATGATTCTATGATTCTATGATTCTATGCTTCTGAATGCCAGTTGCTGGAAACCCCAGGCAAGGAGGGGGCTCTTGTGGTCGACTCCTGCTTGTGGGTTTCTTGCAGGTATCTGGCTGGCCACTGTGAGAACAGGATGCTGGACCAGATGGGCCATTGACCTGATCCATAGGGATATAGGAATTTACTTTATACTTAGCCAGACCAGAGGGTCAATCTAGCTCATTATTGTCTACACCGACTGGCAGCGACTCTCTCCGATTTCATACAGGAGTGTCTCCCAAGCCTAACCTAAAGGTGCCGGGCACTGAACCTGGGACCTTCTGCAGGGGCAGATGTTCCACCACTGAGCTACAGACCTTCCCCATAAGCAGAGTTGTGTTGGATCAGGCCAATAGCTCATCTGGTCCAGCATCCTTTTCTCACCCACCTGTGGAAAATAAGCACCACTTTACTGCCTGTGGCACACTCACGTGTGCTCTGACCTGTTGTGCAACTTCCACCTAAACATTAGGAAGAACTTCCTGACAGTAAGAGCTGTTCGACAGTGGAATTTGCTGCCAAGGAGTGTGGTGGAGTCTCCTTCTTTGGAGGTCTTTAAGCAGAGGCTTGACAACCATATGTCAGGAGTGCTCTGATGGTGTTTCCTGCTTGGCAGGGGGTTGGACTCGATGGCCCTTGTGGTCTCTTCCAACACTATGATTCTATGATTCTATGGTTGGGGTCTAAATATTAAAATTATTATGATTCCTATTCTTACTATAGATAGGCCAATAATCTGATGTAATTAGTTACCTTAGAACCAAAGCAAGGAATGGTGTTCATGATAGTGCTTTTTTTCTTTCCTTATGTTCATCCAGGTGTTACTGAATATGGGAGCCTGATGCCTCACCATGGGACCACAAAATAACCAAAGCATCTTCCATCCCACATTCCTCTTCACTGGCATCCCAGGACTGGAGACCATAAATATTGGGGTCTCGTTTTCCTTCTGCATCATGTATGCCATTGCTGTCTTGGGGAATGGCGTTGTTCTCCTAGTGATCGTGAAGGATCAGACCTTGCATAAGCCCATGTACCTTTTCCTCTGCATGCTGGCTGTGAGTGAGCTGGGGGTCTCCCTCTCTACCCTCCCCACAGTGCTGGGCATCTTCGTGTTTGATGCCAGGGAGATTGGGCTGGATGCGTGCCTCAGCCAGATGTACTTCATCCACTCCTTCTCCATCATGGACTCAGGGGTCCTCTGGGCGATGGCCCTGGACCGCTTCATAGCCATTTACAACCCTCTGCAATACACCACCATCCTGACAAACTTTAGGATTAGGTTGATAGGCTTAGGGATTGCCATGAGAAGTGTTCTCCTAATGGTCCCAATGCTTCTCCTCCTAAGAAGGCTGCCATTTTGCAAGTCCACCACCCTTGCTCATCCTTACTGTTTGCACCCCAATCTGATTCGGCTCCCTTGTGCAGACACCACCGTCAACAGCTTCTATGGCTTGTTATGTGTAGTTTCCACATTTGGCCTTGATTCCTTGTGCATCGTCTTGTCCTACGTGATGATCCTCAAGACTGTGCTGAGCATGGCCTCCAAAGAAGGCCGTCTCAAGGCTCTGAACACCTGCGTCTCCCACATCTGTGCTGTCGTGCTCTATTACTCTCCAATGATTGGTTTGTCTATGTCACACAGGTTTGGCAGGCATAATTCTCCAATGCTGAACTCAATGATGGCCAATATCTATCTCCTGGTTCCTCCGATTCTCAACCCCATCATCTACAGCATCAAAACTAAAGAGATCCGCAAAGCCCTAGGCAGGCTTTTGTCTCAGAAGAAGTTCTGATCTGGCATGAAGGATCTTGGTGAGGTATCCAACTATCTTTCTCTGCAGGTGAAGAAGGACCAAGCAGGTAATTTTCTGGTACACCAGACACAGAAAATTGCTGATGTATTAACCAGGCTGTATTTGGTTGATGCAAACCCAGCAGACACACCGATGGTGACAGGTTACCGGGTAGATCGTACTGCTGAAGCATTTTCTGACACCACACTGTACAGATGCATTCTAGGCAAGCTGAATCTCATTGCTAGATGTTCAAGACCTGACATAGCTGTAAGCACTAACCTGCTCAGCAGACATGCCAACAATCCTACTGTTCAGGATTGGAAAGCTCTGAAGCGCATAGCCCGCTATTTGAAAGGGACTTTGCACTACAGGCTGAGATTCACCAGTCAGATGACTGGAGGTCTTGAAATCTTTGCAGATGCTAGTTTTGGAAGTGACACCACGGATGGTACAAGCACTTTTGGAGTATGCTACATGTACAACCACTGTCTGTTTGACTGGCTGCGCAAAAAGACAGTAAGCCTAAGTTCCTGTGAAGCAGAACTCAATGCCCTGTCATTTTCACTCATGGATTGTGAATGGTTGGTGCAACTGTTTCAGGACATCGGGGTTTCTGTGAAATGTCCCATACAAGTGTATCAAGACAATAGAACCTGTTTGGCTTTGCTGAACTCAGAGAGTTGCAAGCAAAGAACCAAATATTTGCAGATTAAGTTACATCATGTACTCTCTTGCGTATTCAGAAAGGAATCATTCAGGTGTCCTACATGCCAGGAAACAAAATTCCTGCAGATCTGTTGTCTAAGGTTGTTAACAGAGAAGAACTTATGGTTTATGTACAGAGGTTGCAATTGGGTTGAACCACAGGTACTACAGGTTACACGGAAAGGGGGAGGATATTAGGATATAGTTCCGTTCCACCTTAAAAGGGAACAGGCTGTTGTGTGTCACATGCCTGTTTACTTCCAGCTGTCTGCTGGGAACTTCCGTTTTGTATATAGCTTTTGTTTCTGGCTGTTTTCCTGGACACGGAGGCAAGCAGTCATGTTTTTCCTTTGTTCTGAACTACATTGAATAAAGCTGTAAATATGCTCTCCTGTCTGCATCTTTCATTATGGAGACTCTGCTGGAAGGGTGTGCACGGGTCTCGGAATGTCTCTGAGGCTCATGTCACTAATTGACTGAAGCTGTTCCACAGGAGACCGGTGATCGTCTGGAGACAACGGGGGGCCTGCCTGATGCCCCCATCTCCCTGGCAGTATCTCAACAGGCAAAGAGTGCTGCAATGTCCCCAAAGTGTTAATGACTTCTCAAGTTCAGAAGAGAGAAATGGGGTGTCCATCTGGTTGTACATTTGTACTTTTTATTTTATTTTTTATAATAGATTTTATTAAAGTTTTAAAGGTTACAGAAAGAAAAATAGAAAAAGTTAAACAGACAAGCACAAAAACAAAAACAAAAAAAAAGAAAAAAAGAGAAAAAAACACAAATCCAACCTTTACATAACTTTCTTTCCTTTGCTTATTTCCTTGACCTCCTCACACCTCCCTTTTTTGTATTCTAGTTCAATTATATATTTCAGCAAATCCTTTCCATCTTTGTTTTTATCCTAAAAATTTATCTTAATATACTATAATTTTACATTCTCCTCTTTCACTAATTACCAATCCATTTTTACTTAATCCTTTATAACATTTCTGCTAAAACCACATAGCTTCATTCCAACATCCTTCTAACATTCCTTAATTTTACAATGTTTCTGTAGATAAACTTTAAATTTTTTCCAATCTTCTTCCACCGACTCTTCTCCCTGGTCTCGGATTCTGCCAGTCATTTCCGCCAGTTCCATGTAGTCCATCACCTTCATCTGCCATTCTTCCCGGGTGGGTAAATGTTGTGTCTTCCAATACTTTGCAATAAGTATTCTTGCTGCTGTTGTGGCATACATAAAGAAAATTCTATCCTTCTTTAACACCAATTGGCCGACCATGCCCAGGAGAAAGGCCTCTGGTTTATATAAAAGGATGTCACATAGAGGAGGGAGAAAGGTTGTTTTCTGCTGCTCCAGAGAAGCGGACACGGAGCAATGGTTCCAAACTACAAGAAAGAAGATTCCACCTAAACATTAGGAAGAACTTCCTGACAGTAAGAGCTGTTCGACAGTGGAATTTGCTGCCGAGGAGTGTGGTGGAGTCTCCTTCTTTGGAGGTCTTTAAGCAGAGGCTTGACAACCATATGTCAGGAGTGCTCTGATGGTGTTTCCTGCTTGGCAGGGGGTTGGACTCGATGGCCCTTGTGGTCTCTTCCAACTCTATGATGCTATGATTCTATCATTCTTCAGAAAGGTATATTTAAATACCTTTTTCATTTCGTTATAGATCATCTCCCAGAAAGTCTTAATCCTTGGGCATGTCCACCAAAGGTGAAAGAATGTACCTTCAGTCTCTTTGCATTTCCAACATTTATTTTCGGGCAAATGATAAATTTTTGCAAGCTTGACTGGTGTCATGTACCACCTATAGATCATTTTCATTTTATTCTCTCTTAAGGCATTACATGCCGTAAACTTCATACCTGTGGTCCATAACTGTTCCCAGTCAGCCATCATAATATTATGTCCAACATCTTGTGCCCATTTAATCATAACCGATTTTACCATTTCATCCTGAGTGCCCCATTTCAACAGCAAGTTATACATTCTTGACAAGTTCTTAGTTTTGGGATCTAACAGTTCTATTTCCAATTTTGATTTTTCCACCTGGAAGCCACATTTGTACTTTTTAAACACACAAACAGATGCAGACACAGACAGAGTAGGTTCTTCATGAGATCTCCATCCTGTCTTCAGTTACGATGCATCAAATAATGGCAGAATGGTACCATAGAGGAAGATGGTCTGTAGTTTTGGAGAAATTTCAAATGGGTTCCTGGACTGGAGGTATCCCTCCTAGAAACTCAAGGGGGAAATATGCAGGCACTAAGAGAAAATACAAATGCACACAGGGAGAGGCACAAATATAAGGAGGCTTCAGAGAACCACATGTAAACCAATGTTTCTTGTACATTTCCAGATCAAACACATGATTTCTATTCACTACTTAAAGGATCACAGCAATCTTAGCAGTTGCACCTCAGCGCCATCACCCCAAACCATTGAGAATCATTTAGCTCTTCAGATCAGCTCTCATCATAATGATTGTATATAATCTTTTTTCAATGTGGTCTTTTTATTCAGCTGACTAATTTTCCTATTCATTAAATGTCTCCCAATATCCTCTTTCATATATCTACAAAAATATATGATGAATTGCAATCATCATGCCTAGCTGGTTCTCTTTTCATGCATACAAAGGGCACCATAGATTTTAAAAGTTCATTCTTTTCAGTGTTCTGGGAAGAGCTTTCATCACATACAGTACCTGAAAGCAACTGGTTCCATGTTGTAAAAGGTAGTCAGGCACAGACTTACTCAGTTTAAAAAAAAAGTAAAGGGACCCCTGACCGTTAGGTCCAGTCGTGACCGACTCTGGGGTTGCGGCGTTCATCTCGCTTTATTGGCCGAGGGAGCCGGCGTATAGCTTCCGGGTCATGTGGCCAGCAGGACTAAGCCGCTTCTGGTGAACCAGAGCAGCGCATGGAAATGCCGTTTACCTTCCCGCCGGAGCGGTACCTATTTATCTACTTGCACTTTGACGTGCTTTCGAACTGCTAGGTTGGCAGGAGCAGGGACCGAGCAACGGGAGCTCACCCCGTCATTGTGGGGATTCGAACCGCCAACCTGCTGATCGGCAAGTCCTAGGCTCTGTGGTTTAACCCACAGCGCCACCCCCCGTCCCTTACTCAGCTTAGCTAGGCTCAAAAGAAAATGAAATCATCAAAATGATGCAGTTTTATGAATTTCTTCTTCTTCTTCTAATTCTCAGTCCAGTGAGCACAGTGAAGTCAAAGTCCAACTAGTTTTCAGGCCCATTTCCACTGAACACCCTACTACCTGTGTTCTCACACCTGAATCATGAGGCCCACTGTATGTCCTTCATGCTCTGTCAGAGGCCGTATCCTCCTGAATACCTGAGGCTAGGAATTGCAGGTGTGGAGAGTGCAGGTGTTGTGCTCTCTTGGGGGCATCTGCTTGGCCGCCATGAGAACAGGAGGACCATTGGCCTGATGCAATGGAGATGTTCTTCTGTTCTTTTCTTACCAGGCAAACTTGCCAGGCATTGGTAGTGCTGTACAAACCCTGCACAGCTTGGGACCAGTATACCTAAAAGATTATTTCATCCCATCACAGCACTCTGTAGCTGGAGATACCTTTTCTGTTCCATTTAAAGTCTGAATCAGGCCTTCATTTTGGTGGCCTCTGCTCATTGGAGTGCCTCTTGAGACACACATAACATCTTTATTGTGTGTGTGTGTGTGTGTGTGTGTGTGTGTGTGTTTGCACCTGTTGAAGACTTTCTTCTTCCAACAAGCCTTCAAGATGGAGATTTTTCTCCCAATCGGTATCTGCATAAGTTTTGAAAATCTTTTGGTATATGGAATTATTTTAATTTTATTTAAATTCATGGGTGTTTTTACAGCTTCTATATGTACGTGAAATATATCTGCGTGAAATCATTTCAAGATTCTTCATAGGAAGCAATTCATAAACAAAACAGACAAATAAATAAAATCCACATTCCTATTTCTCTTAGCGCTACCATGAATACATCCCAGAGTGCTGCATCTAACTAGACACCTCATGTAAACAATGCTTAAAATATATAGATCTGAGAGTGCAGCTTTGTAATCTCACTGTTGCAGCTGCTGTGACCTAGTTTGCCCATGGGGGAAGGTGCTCACAAACAGATGCACACACAGAGACAAGAGCAGCTTCTTCCTGGGTAGCCCACTTTGTCTTAAATTATGATGCACCATGTAATGACAGAATAATACTGGAGAGGAGCTCACTCTGCAGCTCATGCTGCTTCTGACCATGAAACATTGCTGTCATGGTTATTAGTCATAGGTAGCTCAATAGCACCACACATTCATTCCAATCTATGTTACCAGAGAGAAGATGGTGGCATCGCTCGTGCTCCTCTTCTGGTTTTCAGTCTAGCAAGCACAATGAAATCTATGTCCAAGCAGTCTTCAGGTTCATCTTCATCGGAAACCAAACAGTCTGTGCATTCATAGAATCATAGAACTGTGGAATTGGAAGGGACCCTGAGGGTCATCAGAATTGGTTATGCTGAATCATGATGGTTATGCTGTATGGGAAGCGGGTGGTGCTGTGGTCTAAACCACTGAGCCTCTTGGGCTTGTTGATTGGAAGGTCAGCAGTTCGAATCCACTCAGTGGTGGTGAGGTCCTGTTGCTCTGTCCCAGCTCCTGCCAACCTAGCAGTTCGAAAACACACCAGCACAAGTATATAAATAGGTACCACTGTGGCAGGAAGGTAAATTGCATTTCCATGTGCTCTGGCTTCCATCACAGTGTCCCGTTGCATCAGAAGTGGTTTAGTCTTGCTGGCCACATGACCTGGAAAGCTGTCTGTGGACAAACATCGGCTCCCTCAGCCTGAAAGCAAGATGAGTGCCGCAACCCCATAGTCACCTTTGACTGGACTTTACTGTCCAGGGGTCCTTTACCTTTACCTTTTACCTCCTATGTCCATTGTCAGAGGCAGTGTGCATCTGAACACCAAAGTCTGGACATCACAGGTGGGGAGAGCGGCTCTTGTGCTCAGGTCCTGCTCATTGGGGCATCTGGTTTGGCCCGTGTGAGAGCAGGACGTTGGTCTAGACGGGCCACTGGCCTGATCCAGTAGGGGTTTTCTTATAAACAAACAAACAAAATCAATATTCATATTTCTCTTGGTGCAACCACCAATATAGGATTGCAGCTAATTAGCCACTTCACATAGCCAGTGCTTAAAATGTACAGATAAGACAGTGGAACTCAGTAATTGCACTGTTGCAGCTGCTGTGACCTAGTTTGCTGTGGGAGGATGGTGCTCAGCACTAGTTCTGCGCCCTGCAGAAATGTCTCCCTTGGCTTAGTGCCCATTGGTGTCCCCGCATGCTGCAAGAGGGACGTCTCATCTCCATTCCTCTCCAGGGATTCCCAAGAAAGCAGCATAAATCTTTACACAGCTGAGCCTCTGAAATGACTGGATCTTTCTCCTGGCCACCAGCAGAGACTAAAACGCTTCCATCCAGATGGGTCTTTTTATGCTCCAGGTGGAACTTGTTCTTCATCAGAGAAGGTTGCCACAAACTGCCTTCCGGCTTCAGGGATATTGATCCAGGATTCAGGGCTCATCCACTCTGGCCAGTGCTTTCTAGACACGGGACAAGCAGAAGTCTAGATGAGCCCAGAATCGCCATAATAGAGAACCTTGCTGAGGTATGGAATGGGCCTGAATATTCAAGGGCTGTGGCTCTGGAGTGTTGCAAGTGACAGGTGGGGGGAGGGGGGGTCAAATGGGCCAGATGCGCCCACTTTCTTTTAAAAAACCTTTCGGAATGTCTGTTGGTACCCATTATTTATTGGGATGTATTGGGATTTTTAAAAGAGGGTGTAATAATAATAATAATAATAATAATAATAATAATAATAATAATTCTTCATCAGAGAAGGTTGCCACAAACTTCAGGGGAGTCCAGCCCAGGAGGACTCCCCTGAGTGAGTGCCTGAGGGTCCTGCTCTTGCCACTTACCATCTGGCCTGGGGCGGGGCCTGAAGCCTCATAAGGACTGCTTGGTGCTTGCTGCCTGCTGCCCAGGAGGACTCCCCTGAGTGAGTGCTGGAGGGTCCTGCTCTTGCCACTTACCATCTGGCCTGGGGCGGGGCCTGACAGGCCTCATAAGGACTGCTTGGTGCTTGCTGCCTGCTGCCCAGGAGGACTCCCCTGAGTGAGTGCCTGAGGGTCCTGCTCTTGCCACTTACCATCTGGCCTGGGGCGGGGCCTGACAGGCCTCATAAGGACTGCTTGGTGCTTGCTGCCTGCTGCCCAGGAGGACTCCCCTGAGTGAGTGCCTGAGGGTCCTGCTCTTGCCACTTACCATCTGGCCTGGGGCGGGGCCTGAAGCCTCATAAGGACTGCTTGGTGCTTGCTGCCTGCTGCCCAGGAGGACTCCCCTGAGTGAGTGCTGGAGGGTCCTGCTCTTGCCACTTACCATCTGGCCTGGGGCGGGGCCTGACAGGCCTCATAAGGACTGCTTGGTGCTTGCTGCCTGCTGCCCAGGAGGACTCCCCTGAGTGAGTGCCTGAGGGTCCTGCTCTTGCCACTTACCATCTGGCCTGGGGCGGGGCCTGACAGGCCTCATAAGGACTGCTTGGTGCTTGCTGCCTGCTGCCCAGGAGGACTCCCCTGAGTGAGTGCTGGAGGGTCCTGCTCTTGCCACTTACCATCTGGCCTGGGGCGGGGCCTGACAGGCCTCATAAGGACTGCTTGGTGCTTGCTGCCTGCTGCCCAGGAGGACTCCCCTGAGTGAGTGCCTGAGGGTCCTGCTCTTGCCACTTACCATCTGGCCTGGGGCGGGGCCTGAAGCCTCATAAGGACTGCATGCGGCTTGCTGCCTGCTGCCCAGGAGGACTCCCCTGAGTGAGTGCTGGAGGGTCCTGCTCTTGCCACTTACCATCTGGCCTGGGGCGGGGCCTGACAGGCCTCATAAGGACTGCTTGGTGCTTGCTGCCTGCTGCCCAGGAGGACTCCCCTGAGTGAGTGCCTGAGGGTCCTGCTCTTGCCACTTACCATCTGGCCTGGGGCGGGGCCTGAAGCCTCATAAGGACTGCATGCGGCTTGCTGCCTGCTGCCCAGGAGGACTCCCCTGAGTGAGTGCTTGAGGGCCCTGCTCCTTCCTGCCACTTACCATCTGGCCCAGGGCGGGGCCTGACAGGCCTCACTAGGACAGTGTTACTGCAGGAGGGGCACAGAGTGTTTTTAAAATGTTTTTTTAAAAAAAATTCTTTTGGATTTTTTGTATGTGGGGGGTGGGGGGGGGATGGATGTTTGGTTGGGTTTGGGGAATTTTTTTTTTTTTTTTTGATGATCTTGTAATTTTTACATTTTTTGTTTGTATTGTTTTATTAGTTTTGTTTGTTTGTATAAGTTGTTATTTTGTTCTTAGGGGGAGGGGTCAGGGCTGCCGGGGAGTGGGCCCCAGCCCACAAAATGGCTGGGGCATGTTCCACAGGGGGGAATGCACTGGGACAACCGATCTCAGTGATCACGGGTAGGAGGAGGAGTTACGCTAAGACCAGACCATGTCATTACAGAGGAGGCAGGTTTAGTCGTTGTCTGAGGACTATTCCTGCCTCCGGGTCTGGTCCTGACCGGATGGATACTAGAATCAGCAAGGGATACCCACATGACCTGAAAGTGTTGCTGTGCAATGCCAGGTAAATGATTCATAAGACCACTGCCATCCATGACTTGATCATGGATGGAGGATTTGATCTGGCATGTGTAACAGAGACTTGGTTGGATGAAGCAGATGGGCCTGCCCTTGCCGCTGCTTGCCCACCAGGTTTCTCTTACGCACAGCAACCCAGGTCATGTGGGCGGGGAGGGGGGGTTGCAGTGATTTTTAGGAAGTCATTAGTCTGCACCAGGCGTCCTATTGGGAAGACCCAGTTTTCTGAGTGCATGTTCTGGAAGTTGGGCAATAGGGGCAGTACAGGATTCCTACTGGTGTACCGACCTCCCCGCTGCACCAAGGATTCCCTGCCCGAGCTGCTTCAGGTCGTGGCGGATATGCTCCTGGAGACACCTAGCCTGGTTGTCCTGGGGGATTTTAACATCCATGCCGACACGACCTTACAAGGGGCCGCTCGGGACTTCGTGGAAAGCATGGCCTCCATGGGGCTGTCCCTGAATAAGTCTGGCCCAACTCATAGCCACGGACATGCCTTAGACTTGGTGTTTACCTCTACGGATGCTGGTGATCTGACATTAACTAAAAGTGAAACAAAAGAAGTGCCATGGTCAGATCACTTCCTGGTGCAACTGGACTTCTCCGCAACCCTTCCCCTCCGCAGGGAGGTGGGACCGATTCGGATGGTCCGCCCCTGCCACTTAATGGATCCAATTGGCTTCCAGAGAGTGGTAGGGGATGCTCTATCCCAAGTTGATGGCCTTTCAGCTGATTCCCTGGTGGCCCGCTGGAATGCGGAGTTAACCAGGGCTATTGACTGTCTGGCTCCGAAGCGCCCTCTCCGATTGCATGGAGCCCGGACAGCCCCGTGGTTTTCCCCGGAGCTGAGGGTGATGAAACAATCGTTGAGACGGCTAGAGCGCCGGTGGCGGAAAACTCATTCTGAATCAGACCGGACACGGGTTAGAGCTCAACGTCGAGCCTACCAAGTGGCAATGGCGACGGCGAAGAGGGCCTTCTTCACCGCCTCCATTGCATCTGCAGAAAACAGCAGCAGGAGACTTTTTCAGGTGGTTCGCAATCTATCAGAACCACCTGTACCAATGGGGCCTGGTAGGGACCCCAAGATCTCCTGCAATGCTTTTGCAAAGTTTTTTGCAGATAAAATCGCTCAGATTCAGAAGGAGGTAGACTCCACCGTGGGAGCAGGGCCAGGGCGGGAGAGTGCTAGAGTTCTGTCTGGTCCTGTTACATGGGATCAATTCCAATCTGTTACCTCCGAGGATGTGGACAGGCTGCTTGGACGAGTGAAACCGACCACCTGTCTCCTTGATCCTTGCCCATCCTGGCTGATAAAAGCGAGCCGGGAAGGGCTGGGCGATGGGCTTTGCGGGGTGGTGAACGCTTCCCTCCATGAGGGAGCCTTCCCAGACCCGCTGAAAGAGGCGGTCATTAAACCGCTTCTTAAAAAAACATCTTTAGACCCGGCCAATTTGGCCAACTATCGCCCAGTCTCAAATCTGCCATTCTTGGGCAAGGTGATTGAGCGGGTGGTTGCTGAACAACTCCAAGCACGCCTGGAGGAAACGGACCATTTGGATCCCTTCCAATCGGGATTCAGGCCTCACCATGGGACTGAAACTGCCTTGGTCGCGCTGGTTGATGATCTCCGGCGGGCTAGGGACAAAGGTGAGAGCTGTTTCCTAGTTCTGCTGGATCTCTCAGCGGCCTTTGACACCATCGACCATAACATCCTTCTGGACCGTCTAGAGGGGCTGGGAGCTGGGGGCACTGTTATACAGTGGTTCCGCTCCTTCCTCCTGGGCCGTGTCCAGAAGGTGGTGGTGGGGGATGAATGTTCAGACCCCTGGGCTCTCACTTGTGGGGTGCCTCAGGGTTCTGTCCTCTCCCCCATGCTTTTTAATATCTATATGAAGCCGCTGGGAGAGATCATCAGGGGGTTTGGACTGGGTGTTCATCAGTATGCAGATGACACCCAGCTCTACCTCTCCTTTAAATCAGAACCAGTGAAGGCGGTGAAGGTCCTGTGTGAGTGCCTGGAGGCGGTTGGAGGTTGGATGGCGGCTAACAGATTGAGGTTGAATCCTGACAAGACAGAAGTACTGTTTTTGGGGGACAGGAGGCGGGCAGGTGTGGAGGATTCCCTGGTCCTGAATGGGGTAACTGTGCCCCTGAAGGACCAGGTGCGCAGCCTGGGAGTCATTTTGGACTCACAGCTGTCCATGGAGGCGCAGATTAACTCTGTGTCCAGGGCAGCTGTCTACCAGCTCCACCTGGTACGCAGGCTAAGACCCTACCTCCCCGCGGACTGTCTCGCCAGAGTGGTGCATGCTCTAGTTATCTCACGCTTGGACTACTGCAATGCGCTCTACGTGGGGCTACCTTTGAAGGTGACCCGGAAACTGCAATTAATCCAGAATGCGGCAGCTAGACTGGTGACTGGGAGTGGCCGCCGGGACCACATAACACCGGTTCTGAGAGATCTGCATTGGCTCCCAGTACGTTTCCGAGCACAATTCAAAGTGTTGGTGCTGACCTTTAAAGCCCTAAACGGCCTCGGTCCTGTATACCTGAAGGAGCGTCTCCACCCCCATCGTTCAGCCCGGACACTGAGATCCAGCGCCGAGGGCCTTCTGGCGGTTCCCTCATTGCGAGAAGTGAGGTTACAGGGAACCAGACAGAGGGCCTTCTCGGTAGTGGCGCCCGCCCTGTGGAACGCCCTCCCATCAGATGTCAAAGAGATAAAGAATTACCTGACGTTCAGAAGACATCTTAAGGCAGCCCTGTTCAGGGATGTTTTTAATATGTAATGCTGTACTGTTTTTAATACTGATTGGGAGCCGCCCAGAGTGGCTGGGGAAACTCAGCCAGATGGGCGGGGTATAAATAATAAATTATTATTATTATTATTATTATTATTATAATTTATTATTTATACCCAGCCCATCTGTCTGGGTTTCCCCAGCCACTCTGGGCAGCTTCTAACAAAATATTAAAACACAGAGTCTGTTAAAACATTAAAGGGCTGCCTTCAGATGTCTTCTAAAAGTTTGGTAGTTATTTTTCTCTTTGACATCTGATGGGAGGGCATTCCACAGGGCGGGGGCCACTACCAAGAAGACCCTCTGCCTGGTTCCCTGTAACTTGGCTTCTCGTAAGGAGGGAACCACTGAGGGTGCTGGACCTCAGCATCCGGGCAGAATGATGGGGGTGGAGACGCTCCTTCAGGTCTACTGGACAGAGGCTGTTTAGGGCTTTAAAGGCCAGCACCAATACTTTGAATTGTGCTCAGAAACGTACTGAGTATTGAGATGCTTCAGTACTAGGGCTTACTCATATTTTATCCAGGCCAAGGTTTTAAAGCTCCATGTCTGAGCGAGGTTTTTTCTTGTGTGTCCTGGCTTCCACCCCAAGAAAAACTTGTGTTTCACTGCTGAATCAGAGCAAGTGGATTGCTGTTTGCTCCAATTCACCGGTAAAACGTGGGTTTTCCCATTGAAAGTGTCAGGACAAAAAACAGCCGCCACCACTTAGACATGGAGTTGCTGAGGTCTGTCATGCGCATGATGCGCAAACTCTGCAGATCCGTATGTTCCGGTGTCGGTTGCCATCGGTCGCTGTGATGTTTGGGCTGAAGAAAACTTTTGAAGCTCCCAAACAAAAGACCAGGAGGGAGAGAACATGCCAGTCGGGCACATGCTTCTGCCAGGGTCCTACTCAAGTGTAGGCTAAACTCCTGACAGGAGTAAGCTTGATTTCTGCTGCTCCAGAGAGCACAACCAAAACAAATGGATTCAAATTGCATGGAAGGCGATGCTGAGTAAACAGTGAGAGCTGTTCAACCATGGAATGGACTCCCCTGGAAGGTGATGGACTATTCTTCATTGGAGAGACAGTTTGGATGGCCATCTGTCAGAGATGTTCTAGCTCTGATGCCTGCTTGCAGGGAGTTGGACTAGATGGCCCTTGGGGTCCCTTACAACTCTAAATATCTATGATTCTATGAAACTCCCATGTTGATGATGAGGCCTTTTCCTCCCTTATGTCCATCCAGGTGCTGCTGAATGGGAGAACTTGATCGCTCACCATGGAGCTGCTCAGAAACCAAAGCTCCCTCCATTCTACGTTCCTCCTCACAGGCATCTCAGAACTGCAGTCCAGAAATATCGGGGTCTCCATCCCTTTCTGCTTTGCCTATGTGGTTGCTCTCTTGGGGAATAGTGCTATATTCCTAGTGATTGTGAAGGATCGGAGCCTCCACAAACCCATGTATCTCTTCCTCTGCATGCTGGCTGTGAGTGAGCTGGGGGTCTCCCTCTCTACCCTCCCCACAGTGCTGGGCGTCTTCCTGTTTGATGCCAGGGAGATTGGGCTGGATGCGTGCCTCAGCCAGATGTTCTTCATCCACTGCTTCTCCATCATGGACTCAGGGGTCCTCTGGGCAATGGCCCTGGACCGCTTCATAGCCATTTACAACCCTCTGCAATACACCACCATCCTGACCAACTTCAGGATTGCCATGATAGGCTCAGGGATTGCAGCGAAGAGCATTATCCTGCTGGCCCCACTGCCTCTTCTCCTGAGGAGGCTGCCATTCTGTAGGTCCAATGTGCTTGCTCACCCCTACTGTCTGCACCCCAATTTAATCCGGCTCCCTTGTGCAGACACCACCGTCAACAGCCTCTATGGGCTCTTTGTCTTGCTCTGTACATTCGGCCTCGATTCCCTGTTCATTGTCCTGTCCTACACAATGATCCTCAAGACCGTGCTGAGCATGGCCTCCAAGGAAGGGCGCCTCAAGGCCCTGAACACCTGCGTCTCCCACATCTGTGCCGTTGTGATCTATTACACCCCAATGATCGGCCTGTCTATGGTGTACCGGTTTGGCAAGCATGCTCCACCTCTGGTTCACTCCCTGATGGCCAACATCTATCTCCTGGTCCCTCCTCTGCTGAACCCCATCATCTACAGCATCAAGACCAAGGAGATCCTCAAGGCATTTGGAAGGGCTCTCCATCGGAAGAAGTTCTGACATGGAATGGCAACAACCTGAACCATGATTTTATTTTCTGAGAATCCTCCAGAAAAACAATCTTTCAAAGGACCTGTTGATGGCATTTGACCACTGTACTGTTGAGAGTGTATTAACTTATGGTCTGTGTGTGTGGTTTGGGAGCTGCACGGTCAGGGGGAAAACAATGCTGTCCAGGGTTGCAAAGACTGCAGAGAGAATAATTGGGTGCACTCTTCCCACCTTGGATCAAATCTAGGCTTCCAGGTGCTATAAGAAAGCTGCAGACATAGTGCAGGATCGTGCACACCCCAGAAATGATCTCTTTCAGCTTCTGCCTTCTGGAAGAAGGTCCAGGGTTATAAAGACTAGGACTAGCCGCCTGAGAAACAGTTTCTACCCAAAGGCGATTTTGGTTTTAAATGCATTGTAAGGAGTCTCTATGGGAGTATATTGTATTTAAAAATGGGGTATCAGAGTTTTTAGGGGGCTAACCAGGTTGGGATAGCTAGGATAGCAGGCTTGTTGGTTTTGAATGTCTTATGTGTATTTTTTTCTTTCTTTCAATTCCATTGTTCTGTATGGGACAATGACAATAAAGATTATCATATTGTATCATATTGTATGATGAAGTCACATCCCAGCTTTTTCTCCAGGGAGCTCAATGTGGTAAACAGGGTTCCCCCTTCCCTTCCTTGCTCATCCATCTTTTCATTGACTACAGAATGCACTCACCTTAGCATGGTGGGACTGATCCATGTGGCAAATTCATTCATATGGGGGTGCAGTAGTTTGAGACCAGAAATGCCAGCCCCAGCCCCATAGAGAAAATTCTGTGGGTGTTAGTGACTCTTAAATGTACCCGAGAGACGGCTTTTGGCTATGATCAGTGCTTTTATTTCTAAAAACATGTTTAGGAGTACTCTCATTTTCCTACTCTTGTTGAAATACTGCCCCTCAATGAGGCCAGACTTAGATTCACAAAATGTTTAGGGGCATGTGTCCCCCTGAGTCCCCCCCCCCCAGAAAAAAGCACTGGCTATGCTTATTAAGATGGGACGCGGGTGGCACTTTGGGTTAAACCACTGAGCCTAGGACTTGCCGATCAAAAGGTCGGGGGTTCGAATCCCCACGACGGGGTGAGCTCCCGTTGCTTGGTCCCTGCTCCTGCCAACCTAGCAGTTCAAAGGCATGTCAAAGTGCAAGTAGATAAATAGGCACCGCTCCGGCGGGAAGGTAAACGGCGTTTTCATGTGCTGCTCTGGTTCGCCAGAAGTGGCTCAGTCATGCTGGCCACATGACCCAGAAGCTCCCTCAGCCAATATAGCGAGATGAGCTCTGCAACCCCAGAATCGGTCATGACTGGACCTTGTGATCAGGGGTCCCTTTACCTTTACCTTTATGCTTATTAAGAAATGACCATGCACTCCATAGGACTGTGCACTCACTGACATAAGTCATTTTGTTTTGCAAATCAATGCACACATGTATTTCCATTTATTGTTGCAGGGGTGTGTTTTTTTTTGGGGGGGGTGGTCCAGTCTGCATGATACTCTGAGTCCTGTATTTTTCCACATGGGAGCAAATAATCAAGGCTGCTTGTCAAAAGAAAAGAAAAGAAAACCCACATCGCTTTGCATCATCATTAATTATAATTACAATCATGTTATTTATATGCCTCTTATATGCATGATTGCCTTCTTGCATTTCTAGTTCCAATTGGTTCCAGTTAGGTGAAGCCTGCCTCTCTTCCTTCGCTGTCATTCTGCTTAGATCTCCTTTCAGCTCCCCTCCCCACTCTCTCCAGAAGCCTCTTGCCATCTCTTGGAGCCAAGGGTTTGGGGTCCAGTGCAGTCGTCAACCTTTCACCCATCCAGGTGTTCTATTCTTTTCTAAACTGCCTAGACCAGTGGTTGCCAACTGGTGGTTCACGTAACCTACCCGGGGGTTGGGGGGTCTTTGGCACCATTCACATAACAAGAACTACCACCGAGATGTCTACATTTTCAAAAGCAGGGAGTCCATGGCTTGGCTTTCGAAAGACAGGGGGTCTGCGGTGCTTAGCTAATTGGGAAGTTCATCAGTTTTGTTGATTAATTCAATGAAATGGTTTCAACTGGATTTCGGATAAATGTGCAATTAATTGTCACTGTCCTGAATTTCATTGTGCTTTTGTCTTCCTTGGTGGGTCTTGCAAGCCACTGTTGTGAATGACGCTTTTTACAGGGCAGGGGGCACTGGGGGTGAGTTCATGGAACCAAGGGGATGGCGGCCTGAAAAAGTTTGGGAACTGTTGGTCCAAGAATTTTATTGGCGGGTGGCCATATAATGACTAACAGCAACAATGAGGTCATATGAGTACTTCCTTTTCAGGCAAATGCTACTTTGAAGTCAGTCAGCTCTTGTTGCATCCAACAGGTGGTACAAGTCCCAGGTGATGGTCCTTTCTTTGTGTGGGTGACTAGACTCTCTCCACCTGAGGCAGGTGTCGATGGTGACCTTTGAAGTGATGTTTTCTTTTCTTTTTAAATGTAATTTTTATTTATTTTCCATTTAATATTATACATTCACATCATCTTTATCCACTATACTACCTTGGCTCTAAGAGCCTATTGACTTCCTTCCCAACCACCTCATGGCTTTCAAAATTAACCTTTATATCATTGCAATTTAAACATTTTCCAATTCTAATAACACTCATTACAGAATATCTCTAAAATTTAAATGAATAGAGAAAGATAGAAATTTCTTATTACAAGTCTTCAGACAACCTTGCTAGTGATCTTAATTGCTTACAATGATCTTTCAAATATCGTATAAATTTAGTCCAATCTTTTTGGAATACTTGATCGTGCTGGTTTCAGATTTTTCCCGTCAGCTTCGCCAGTTCTGCAAAGTCCATCATCTTCCTTTGCCACTCTTCTTTCGTTGGTACTTCTTGTTGTTTCCATTTACGGGCTAAAATAATTCTTGCCACAGTTGTTGCATACATGAATAGTCTTTTATCTTCCCTTGGTGTCTCTTCACCCACTAGACCCAATAGAAAGCTTCTGGTTTTTGAACAAAAGTATTTTTAAACATTTTCTTTAACTCATTATATACCATTTCCAAGAAAGCCTTTACTTCTTTGCAAGTCCACCGCGTCTGGTAAAAGGTACCTTCCCTTTCTTTACATTTCCAACACTCATTAGTTCTTCTCTTGTACATTTTAGCAAGTTTGGCTGGTGTTAAATACCACCTATACATCATTTTCATAACGTTTTCATGCATGCCTTCCTTCCACAACCTTTCCCAAGATTCTAACTGAATATTATATCCAAAATCTTTAGCCCATTGTGTCATCACCCTTTTGACCTCCTCATCCTTAGCGTGCCATACAGTTCCCATAATGGGAACTGTAGTCCAAAAAAAGCTGGAGACTCAAGTTTGGGAAACCCTAGATGTTTGAAAAGACAATTCCCGTTAGCCCCAGTCAGCACAGCTGTGCACTCAGCTCCACACAACATCCTTCAAAACCATCCCATGAGCTGTATGTAAGCAAACCATACAAGGCAGAGAGCAAACATATTATTTATTTAGTTATTAAATTTATAGACGGCCCTTCATCTGAAGATTTCAGTCCGGTTCACCAGACGAAAATACAGGATAAAAGCACAAATAAATAGTTGGAACAAAAGGAAAACAAGCCAATAACCCTCCTCCCACAATACATTTAAAAGAGCATCAGACGTCAATCAGCCAAAGGCCTGGTGGAAGAGGAATGTTTTTGCCTGGTGCCTAAAGGTGTATAATGAAGGCGCCAGGCGAACCTCCCTGGGGAGACCATTCCATAGACAGGGAGCCACTGCAGAGAAGGCCCCGTTCTCGTGTTGCCACCCTCTGGACCTCTTGAGGAGGACCCCACGAAGGAGGGCCTCAGAAGATGATTTCAGGGTCCAGGTAGGTTCATATGGAAAGAGACGTTCCTTGAAGTATTGCGGTCCTGAGCCATTTAAGGATCTATAGGTCAAAACCAGCACTCTGAATTGGGCCCAGTAACTATTTGGAAGCCAGTGCAGTCGGACCAGGATTGGTTTAATATTCTCAAACCGTCCTGCTTGGTGAGCAAACTGGCTGCTGAATTCTGCACCAGCTGAAGTTTCCGAACCATCTTCAGAGGCAGCCCTACGTAGAACACATTGCAGTAATCTAACCTTGAGGGTACCAGAGCATAGAACAAACTTAGCTGGTCTTTAAGGTGCTACTGGACATTTTTTTATTTATATAGACTACAGTAATTAGGCTATTCCTGTTCAGATAGGGGTATAGCTGGGCCACCAACCGAAGCTGATGGAAGGCACTCCAGGCCACCGAGGCCACCTGAGCCTCAAGCAACAGCAAAGGACCCAGGAGGACCCCAAAGCTACAAACCTGCTCCTTCAGGGGCAGCGTAACCCCATCCAGAGCAGGCAGCCTCCTGTCAGGAGCTCGTCCTACACTCGAGTAGGACCCTGGCAGAGACACATGCCCAAATGGCATGTTCTCTCCCTCCTGGTCGTTCGTTCGTGAGCTTCAAAAGCTTTCTTCTGCCTGAACATCACAAGTGACCGATGTCAACAGACACCAGCACACTTAGGGATCCGCAGAGTCTTCACAGCTTGTGTAACAGACCTCAGCAACTCAGCATTTTGGCTAATCTACTTTATTTACATATAAACACACACAGAGCACTGCAACACGGCTCCCTCTCTCTCTAGCATCAGACAGCAAAGAGAGAGAACAAAGGAGAGAGAACAAAGGAGAAAGAACAATAATCCCACTTCAGGAAACACAGTAACACAAACATCCTGTCTCCGTCACTTCCCACTCTGTGGAGTCAAAACATACACCGTCATGTAATAGACAACAATCCCATGATTGCAGTCATGGAGCAGGAATTCTAACACCTCCCACCCATCTAGTCTAAGGAAGCACAAACTAACAGCTGCCTCGGTCTTATCTGGATTGAGCTTCAGTTTGTTGGCTCTCATCCAGTCCATTACCGAGGCAAGACAACGGCCCAGCACTTCCACTGCCTCACCTGCAGATGTAAAGGAGAAACAGTGCTGAGTGTCATCAGCATACTGCTGACAACGTACTCAAATCCCACCCAGCAGTTTCATGTAGATGTTAAATAACATGGGGGATAGGACTGAGCCCTGTGGAACCCCACGTTGACACGCAGTCATCAGGGCAGGAAGCAGTTGTTCCCAGAGCCGGGGAATGTGCAGAGAAGCCTCCTCATCAGGCTGTCACAATTCACCACTCAGAGGCAGCAATAAACAGTGACAGCAATACATACAGAGAGCCCCTTCCTGCTATGCCCCATTGGTCAGGGGTGGGGCTCCAGTTTTGGGACTGAGAAACGCCCCCGCCCCTTGCAAGAGGAGGCGCCTGGCCGCTTCCCGAATCTGCTTCGTTTTAACCCCGTAGACTGTTGGTTTCTGCTCTCTTCACTGTGCAGCGAAGTGCTTGTCACAAGACAATGTTTACATTCCACAGTCAGAGTTACTGTTGGAGTTTTCCCACGGGAAAGGGAGACTGGATGTGACGTACACTGGTTTCCTGTTTTTCACTGTTCTTTGCAGTTCAGTGTGTGCTTTAGAGGAGAGAGGATGCTTTTCTCTGCTCCGGCAGAGGCAAGATGTTTTCTGTAACATACCAGCTTTGAAGTGTAAATAAAGCAATATACAGTGTGTAGCACGTACTCCTCATCCTTCCGCTGTGCACGGGACTGCTGCTTATCAACAACATTTGGTTCTGGGCCCAGAAAAACGCAGTCATCTTAAGAATGGGCTCCAGAAGTCGAATCGGAGTGCCGGCAAAGGATCGGAATGCAGGGGGACAGATCGGAACGGAATCTGCTCTGCGCGTCAAGATGATTGATGAGGTATGTGCTACTGCTCCGGGCAGCCTGCCAGCTTCTAATAATGGCTTTATGGCTGGACTTTGAACTTTTAAAGCCGTTTGCCGGGCAAAGTTACTATGCGGGGAAATCGAAAGTAACTTTTTAAAAGTGCTCTTGGAGTAAAGCAGCTGCAGAAGTGACGCAGCATGGATATAAGGCAGCATAGAGAAAGCACTTTAGAACTTTCCTTTTGAACTTGCCTTTGGAATGAGGTTTGAAGCAGCTGCAGTTAAGCAGAATGGCACAGGCTCACAGAGGCTGTTTTGAACTTGCCTTTGGAATGAAGCAGCACAGACACAGCTTGTATAAAGCAGCATGATTTAAAGCAGCAGAGATGACGCAGAAGGCTAATGCCAGAGTCATGATGGCTAGCTGCAGAAGGCTGGCTGAGGCAAGTGGGGAATTTGATACCACTGATCAGCCAAATGCTCAACTCACAGTAGCCTGTGATACTGCCATGATTCAGAATCAAGCAGACCGGCGGGGTGCTGGCTGCATGGGCAAGTGGGAGACTTCACAGACGTCATCCCATAGTGCAGTGGAACCACCTGATGGCGCCAAAGCTTTGAAGGCAGTGAAATGCTACTCGTGTGGACGTCTAGGCCATATGAAGAGGGAATGCAAATATCCCAGGGCCAAGACAGAGCAGCGCAGCGAAAGCTCATCGCGTGGAAAAGGCCGAGGCAAAGGCAAAGGTCCAGTGTCCAGGACAACGCAGCACAAGGCAATGGTCTCACGCTTCACTCCAAAAGATGCAGAGGTCCAGAAGACGTCTAGATCTTTCTTCGTGGTTGATTCAGCGGCAACGCACCACATGTGCAACGATAAGCGACTGTTCGTGTCTTTTACACCGCAGGAAGGTGCGATTCACCAGGCGGATGACCACACGATCCCCAGTAAAGGCTACGGAACTGTTGTTCTTCACAGTTTGGACTTATCGATACAGAATGTGCTTTATGTGCCGGATGCCAAACATAATCTGCTCAGCGTTGGACAGCTGAATGAGCGGAATATTGACGTTTCCTTTAAGAACAAAAGGTGCATCATCACAAAGAAAAATGATTATGTATTGTATGCTGAATATGTTGATCGTTTATATGTTTTGTATTATGATGATGTTGTGCAGGATGACACTTGTTGCATTGCAGGTACTAACAAAAGTTTGCATGCAGAATGTATTCACGATTTTCATCGAAAATTTGGTCATTTGCATTTTGAGGCAGTATCTAAGATGCCTGCCTTAGTTGAAGGTATGACTATTAAACCCTGCAGGTACCACATGAAGTGCAAGGCATGCGCAGCAAACAAGGTAAAAATGGCTGCGAAAGGTAAGGTGTCTAGTAGGCAAGCTACAGAACCATACCAAATTGTTCATGCTGATTTGGTTGGACCACTAGCGCCCTCTTTGGGAGGAAACAGGTACTTCATGGTTCTCATTGATGCATTTTCCAGGTATATTTATGTGTACAATCTCAAGCAGAAATCAGAGGCTTTTCCTAGGTTTAAGGAATTCTGTGCTTGGTTGGAAAATGTGCATGGTAAGAAGGTAAAGACTCTTTTCAGTGATCGCGGGGGAGAATTCACTTCTCAGCAGTTTGAAGCTTTTCTGACTGAGAAAGGAATTCAACACGATTTGTCTAGTCCTCGCTCGCCATGGCAGAATGGACTTGCGGAACGAGCGAATCAGACATTGCTTCAAGGGTTAAAAACCTTGCTGCATGATGCAAATCTACCAGAGAGTTATTGGGCCGAAGCTCTCTCATGTTTCACTTACAGTTATAATCGCAGGTTATCTTCAGCGATTGGTTGTACCCCCTATGAGAAGATGTTTGGCAAGAAGCCATACATCAAACACATGAAAATTTTTGGTTCTGACATGTGGGTTCACTCACCACAAAATTCCAAGTTAGACAAGCGTGGATTGCATGGTATCTTTCTAGGTTATCAGAAAGGGTCTTACAGAATAATGATGACTGACTCAAAGGCAATTAAGCTCACAAGAAGTGTTGAGTACAATGCCAAGTGGGGGGAGAATGTGGGAATTTTCCAATGTTATCCTGATGACAGTGATGAGACTGAGGATAGTCAAAAGCAACCACAACAACCCACACCCACTGATGAAGGTTCTGATTCTGAGTCTGAAACTGAATCGGGTGATTCAGAGGATTTCAAGAGTGCGAAAGCCTCTATGCGACCCTCTGAAAGCTCTGATCAAGAATTGGAGGAACCATTGTTCACAATAGGCCACTTTTCTCCTAAAAAGGAAGAGGAAAGTGTTGAAGACCTAAGGCTAATTCGCAGGTCACAAAGAGCCACAAAAGGCAGACCTCCAAAGAGATTTGCTGATGAGTTTGCTAAGATAGCAGTAACAGCTGTTAAAAGCTCCAAGAAGGTATTTGAACCTTCAAGTTTCCAAGAAATCCAGGATTTGGATTCAAAGGAAGCTGAGCCATGGTTAAATGCCATGAAGGCTGAGCTTGATTCCTTGGAAAGGAACAAAACATGGGACCTAGTTCCAGTAGTTCCAGGAATGAAATTGCTTGGAAGCAAATGGGTCTTCAAAGCGAAGACTGATCAAAATGGCAAGATAGTCAGACACAAAGCCAGATTGGTAGCCAGAGGTTTTGCACAGGTACCAGGTGAAGACTATCACGAGACCTACTCACCCACAGTGAGGTATGAGAGCATTAGGCTTATGCTCAAGCTAGCTGCAGAGGAAAATCTACACATTAGTCACCATGATGTAAATACAGCTTTTCTGTACGGATCTCTAGATGAATCACTTTATATGCTTCCACCTGATGGCGTACAGGTAAAACAGGGATTTGTTTGTGCTCTGAAGAAGTCCCTTTATGGTCTCAAACAAAGTGCACGGTGTTGGCACACAAAACTCACTGAAGTATTGTTTTCTCTAGGTTTTAAGCAAGGGAAAGCTGATCCATGTGTATTTGTCAAAGAGGAGGGGCAAAAGAAACTGTATTGTTTGTTTTATGTTGATGATCTTTTATTCTTTTGGAAGGATGTCACAATGTACAATAACGCCCTAGCTCAACTGAAAGAGCACTTTGACATGAAAGATCTTGGTGAGGTAAACAACTACCTATCTCTGGAAATAGAGAGAGATCAAGATGGTAACATTCTAGTACACCAGTCACGGAAAATTGCTGATGTGTTAAGCAAACTAAACCTGATGGATGCTAACCCTGTAGACACACCGATGACAACAGGTTATCAGGTAGATGACACTGAAGAAGCATTTTCTGACACTACACTGTACAGAAGTGTGCTAGGCAAGCTAAACTTCATTGCCAGATGTTCAAGACCTGACATTGCTGTTAGCTGTAATTTGCTAAGCAGACAAGTCAACAATCCTGCTGTTAAGGATTGGAAAGCTCTGAAACGCATAGCGCGGTATTTGAAAGGCACTATGCATTACAGACTGAGATTTAACAATCAGAAGTCTGGTGGTCTTGAAATATTTGCAGATGCAAGTTTTGGAAGTGACACTACAGACAGGAAAAGTACGTCTGGAGTTTGCTATATGTACAATCAGGGTCTATTTGATTGGTCATGCAAGAAGCAAACAACAGTTAGCTTAAGTACTTGTGAAGCTGAACTGAACGCACTGTCTTATTCACTTAAAGATTGTGAATGGTTGTTACAATTGTGCAAAGACATGAAAATTCCTGTCAAATGTCCAATCCAGGTTTACCAGGACAACAAAGCATGTTTGGCTTTGCTGAATTCTGAAGGTTGTAAGCAAAGCACAAAGCACTTGCAATTGAAGTTGCAACATGCTAGGGAACGTATTCAGAAGGGACTCGTAACGGTGTCCTATATGCCAGGTAATGAAATTCCTGCTGATGTATTGTCCAAGATTGTATCAAGGGATCAACACTGTACCTATGTGCAGAAGTTGGGTTTGTACTGATATTGTACGAACACGCTGCCCAGTGATGTTCACAGAAAGGGGGAGGATGTTGGTTTCTGCTCTCTTCACTGTGCAGCGAAGTGCTTGTCACAAGACAATGTTTACATTCCACAGTCAGAGTTACTGTTGGGTTTTCCCACGGGAAAGGGAGACTGGATGTGACGTACGTTTCCTGTTTTTCACTGTTCTTTGCAGTTCAGTGCGTGCTTTAGAGGAGAGAGGATGCTTTTCTCTGCTCCGGCAGAGGCAAGATGTTTTTTCTGTAACATACCAGCTTTGAAGTGTAAATAAAGCAATATAGAGTATGTGGCACGTACTCCTCATCCTTCCGCTGTGCACAACAACATAGACGATGGGGTTGAGCATGGGGGGCACAATGACGTAGAGGTTGGCCAGCAGGATGTGGACGTGGCGAGGGATGTTGTGCCCAAAGCGGTGGGTGAGGAAGGAGAAGAAGGCCGGCGTGTAGAACATCAGGATGACACAGAGGTGGGAACCACAGGTGTCCAGGGCTTTGTGGCGAGCATCCTTGGACGGGAGCCGAAAGACGGTCCTGAGGATCAGCGAGTAAGAGATGGCGATGAGGACGGAGTCGACCCCCAGGGTGGACAGAGCTGCTGTCAAGCCATATACCACATTGGGGGTGATGTCTCCACAGGCCAGGCGAGCCACACCCATGTGTTCACAGTAGGTGTGCGGGATGACGTTGTGGCCACAATAGGGCAGCCAGAGCAGGAGGAACACAAGGATGACCATGGCGAAAAAGCCCCGGAGGACACAGACTACCCCAATCCTATCACCACGCGGGTCAAAATGGCCGCATGCCTCAAGGGGTTGCAGATGGCCACGTAGCGGTCAAAGGCCATGATCATCAAGATGGCTGACTCCACGGCAGAGGTGAAGTGGATGAAGAAGACGTGGGTGAGGCAGGCGCCGGAGGATATGGCCCCAGCACCGAACCAGAAGATGCCCATCGCTCTGGGGATGGTGGTGCTGGAGAGGACCATGTCGGAGGCAGCCAGCAAGGAAAGAAATACATGGGCAGGAGGAGGGCAGGCTCTGAGGCGATGGTGGCCACCAGCATGAGGTTGCCCAGCAAGGCCACCAGGTACATCCAGCAGAATGGGATGGAAATCCACACGTGGAAGTCCTCCAGTCCTGGGATGCCGGCTAGGAAGAACCAGGGAGGGATGAAGCTGCTGTTGTAGTTGGGAGCAGACATGGCCAAGTGAAGCTCCCTGAGCACTTCATTCATTTGTTTGTTGTGGGTTCGAGCCCCATGTTGGGCAAAAGGTTCCTGCATTGCAGGAGCTTGGACCAGGTGGCCCACATGGTCCCTTCCAATGCTACAAGTCAATGGTTCTATGCTTTCAACATTTTTTACTTGCAAACCTCAGAAGGAAGATGGTCCCTGCTGCCTACAATCTAAGAGGCATGCTGTGAAAGGCAAACGGATTGGGATATGTTTGGACTCCACAGAGTGGGATGTGATGGGGACAGGATGTTTGTGTTACATGAAGTGGGACTATTGTCCTTTGTTCTTTTCTCTTTGCTATCTGATGCTAGAGAGAGAGGGAGCCATGGTGCAGTGCTCTGTGTGTGTTTATATGTAAATAAAGTAGATTAGCCAAATTGCTGAGTTGCTGAGGTCTGTTACACAAGCTGTGAAGACTCCGCAGAGCCCTAAGTATGCTGGTGTCTGTTGACATCGGTCGCTTGTGATGTTCAGGCAGAAGAAAGCTTTTGAAGCTCCCGAACGAACGACCAGGAGGGAGAGAACATGCCAGTCGGGCATGTTTCTCTGCCAGGGTCCTACTCGAGTGTAGGATGAGCTCCTGACTGTTGGTGGGTGCCCCTTTGACTTGACGGACTCATCAGGGTGAACATTGGCCAATGGGGTGCCAGGCCAATGCAGCAGGGAGAGAGGAGTCTTAGGAAAACTTGTGTGAACACAGCGTTCGGCTGTTAACTTGTGCAGGTGATGGAGGTAGAAATTATCCCCATCTGTTAACAAACTCCTGCCCAGACTTAATTTGATTTGGTTACATTGCTTAGTTTTGCAGATCCCAGACCCTCCAAGCGGTCCTATTTTCCAGGGACGTCCCTGATTAACAGAAGCCTGCTTTTCCTTAGGAGGAGAATGTCCTGCTTTTCCTTAGGAGGCCCCTATTTTCATTGGAGAAATATTGGAGGGTATGGAGTTATGCGACCTCCAAGCTCTCTGAAGGCACTCCTGTAATAGGGAAGGTTTTTTTCTCCAATGCTTACTGTTTTATTATGTTTTTAGATATGTTGGAAGCTGCCCAGAGTGCTGGGGCAAACCAATAAGATGTGTTGGGTATAAATATTAAAATTATCATTATGGAATGGGCACATGAAGAGTTGTTACAGTTCCACAGAATCCTTTCACAGAATCTCATATGCAATATTACAGGATAGTGGATCTTATACCATAGTAATTATAGCATAGTTATAGCATAAGATCCACTATCCTGTAATATTACATATCAGCCTGTTCTACTGATGAAGCCTAGGATGGTGAAACAAGCCTAATATTCCAGAAATCCTTGTCTTAGACTCTGTGAGAGGATTCTGTGGAACTGTAACAACTCTTCATGTGGATTATTGGACTCTATGAACAGACAGGTGGAATGGACACTTATACATGTATGGACCTTATGCATGAACTGACTAGAGAATGAACTGTTCCACTGGGTCTTCTGCTTTTTTCATTGAACTTTATGAAACTTCTGCTGAAATCTACAATTTGATACAATGAATAGTATACCTTATTTATTCAAGAGTACAGCTGGTTACATCTTTTGTGTTTATTAAGTGGATATGGAGACAACGTTGGCACCGGGCTTGTTGCTGGGTGTGTCCTCTCATGTTCGTACCTTTGTTATGTGGGCTGCTGTTTCTGGGAAGCGGGTGTTTCGGGGTGGAAGGGCTGCATGCAGGCAAGCAGGGATAGGACCACCGCACAAGGCATGTGTGTGAGACCCACCATTGCCCAGGATGAACTGCAAAGCAATGGTCGTGACGCTGGAGTGGCTGCAGTTGGCAGGCATCAGGGACAGCTGCTTAACCTAGCAAACATGGGCATCCAATAAAGTGGGGTGCTGGAGATTCAGGACAAAATAAAGGTCTTCCTCATGCTGAACTATGGAACTTGGCTGCCACAGGAGGCAGAGATGGGCACCAACCTAGTTGCTTTAAAAGAGGATTAGTCGAATTCATGGAGCAGAGGGCTGTCAATGACTATGAGTTGGAGGCACCAATGCTTCTGAATGCCAGTTGCTGGAAACCCCAGGCAAGGAGGGGGCTCTTGTGGTCGACTCCTGCTTGTGGGTTTCTTGCAGGTATCTGGCTGGCCACTGTGAGAACAGGATGCTGGACCAGATGGGCCATTGACCTGATCCATAGGGATATAGGAAGTTACTTTATACTGACCCAGACCAGTAGGTCCCTCTAGCTCATTATTGTCTACACTGACTGGCAGAGACTCTCTACGATTTCATACAGGAGTCTCTCTCCCAAGCCTAACCTGAAGGTGCCGGGCACTGAACCTGGGACCTTCTGCAGGGGCAGATGTTCCACCATTGAGCTACAGACCTTCCCCATAAGCAGAGTTGTGTTGGATCAGGCCAATAGCTCATCTGATCCAGCATCCTTTTCTCACCCACCTGTGGAAAATAAGCACCACTTTCCTGCCTATGGCACACTCACGTGTGCTCTGACCTGTTGTGCAACTTGAGGATTGACACCACATGGTTGCCTACAGTCTAAAGTGAAAAAGCAGATTAAGAAGACCAATCTGGTACCCAGGAATTATCTACTGCAAGAGAAAGCAGTGGTGCTCCCAGTAAAGGCCACTCCAGTTTATCAAAAGCCTCCTTCAAGCATAGCTTGCGTCTGCTGGTTCTGCCTTTGATGGAGCATCACAGGAGCCCAGCTGGGGGCCCAGACACCTTCCTGTGAATTGTTGGGGGCTTTTCTTTCTGTGCAGAGATGCTGACCCAAGAGGGACTTGCCCACAGGATATGCCCACCCCCCTTTCATGGGAAGATGTTCAAAGTGCAGACCCTGGTTGGCGCTGAGCTCCCCACCCAGTCCCAAGACCCTGCAGAGTGTCTGCACAAGCAGGAAGTTTTGCAGCACGGAAAAGGCACCAGCAAACTAAGACTTCTGAGGGAGCTAAGCTGCTCACTTCAGCAGCTTTGTGTGCCCACCCACACAGCCACCCAAAAGGATGTGGGTGAAAGGAACTGAAGCCCTTGCCCACTAGGCCCACTGAAACCCTTGGTCCTGGGTATCTTAATGCTCTGTGACAGAAAGATATAAGCCAACCAGAAGGAGAGAGAAAGAGAAGGCTAGAAGCAGCTCCAGAGCTTTGGCTGAGACCAGCACAACAGCTTCCCAGCTGGAGTCCTGAAGTGCTGGAGGACATCCTGGGTCAAGGCAGCTCCTCAGCCAAAAATCCCTCCAGCATTGTCAATGAAGTTCCAGGAGGCCAGCAGGAGACCAAGAGGGGCTAAGGGCTTTCTGGACAGCTAGGACGGACCCAGCTAGGGTGGACCCAGCTAGGGTGGACTCCTCTGTTCCCCCTAAGACCGAGGGAGCCAGAAAGGGCCCCGAAGGTGATGACGCAGCACACACCTACTTCCTCGGTGGCTTTCAGGCATCTGCTGAGGATGGTTTTTAATGTAAGGTCTTCCTTCCCTGACTCTTATAAGCAGAGCCACCTCACCCCTAAGAAAACCCAGCCTGAGTAAAGGAACACTGAGGCAACGCCATTGTAATATCCACCATGCTGACTTTAGTGTGTCAGGTGACCCTACAAGAGGCAAAGGTAAATCTGTTGCTAGGATGCACGAGAGTTCGTAAGCTTTTCAACCGCTGCACCAATATCTCCATCTGTGTCAATTAAAGCTTGCAGGTTCAGTTCCTGGTTCTGGAAGCCCATCATCTGGAGCTGCTGCAGCTGCATCTGATAGAGGACCACTGGAGCTTGCTGATCCATTTCTTCGTCTTCCTCCTCCTCCTCCTCCTCCTCTCTTCCTCCTCTTCTTCTTCTTCTTCGTCGTCCCCGTCTTCTTTCTTCTGCTTTGGATTCGCTGCTTTCTAACTCCAGGCTTTCGTCAGCCGAGATGAGGCTCCCTGCTTCCGAGGACGGGCTCTCTCCCTCGTCAGAGTCTTCCATGCTCTCGGGCTCAACGTCCGGGTCCGTCAAGGCTTGGAGGAAATCGGGCACTTCTCTTGTCAGGGTCAGCAGGCTCATCTGCAGCTGGAGGAGAGCCTGGACCGCTCTGGGGTTGGTCAGCAGTGCAGCGGCCTCTGACCTCTCCAGTTTTGCAGGGAGCTGCTGCACCCACCCTTGAGGCAGAGAAGCATCGTTACTCTCGGGGGAGTTGCAATGGCTGAGGAATAACTGGGTAGGCCCATCTGGTTTCGAGAGGGCATTGGACATGTTCTGCATGAACTCCAGGTTCTCTGTGAGTTGGTGAACCATGTTCTGGATGCTTTCGGACTTGCTCAGCTCAGGCCGGACTCCCGGGCCTAAAGCAAGCAGGATGTAGCCCTGACCAGCATCATTATTGGTACCATTGAGGTCACTGTTGCAGAAATTGTCGCCACCACTGTTGTTGGACTGAGGAGCCCAGGGATTTGGCAGGGGCTCTCTGTTTTCTGTCCGGGCCAGAGGGCTGATCCCCCCAGAAGGGGGCTTGTTCTCTGACGGGGCAAACGTGTTGCCCTGGAACTGGGCTTGAACTGCGTTCAGCATGGGGGCCTCTATGTCGTTGTAGAGCTGCTGCAAGGCACTGTACCCACCTGGGATGCTTTCGAGGTTGCTCAGGGCTCGGTCGTGGTTCCTGATGATCTCATCCATCACCGCCGGGCTGGTGGCCACGTCGATCATCTCCCGCAGGAACTCGGAGTTGTTGAGGATATGGTTGATCTCAGGGTTCTGCTCAGCCAGCTGCTGCATCTGTGGGACGGACATGATCATCTGCCTGACCTGCTCGGTGTCACCAAAGAGGTTCTGCATGAAAGGATGCTGCATCACCTCGCTGATGAGCTCCTGCCGGGTCATGTCCTGCTCGTGGGCCTCGCCCACAATGTCAGACACGTCCATGGAGCTCAGGCCCAGAACGTTCATGCCAGTGACGCCAACGAGGAAGCCCAAGAGAAGCGGGTTGTTGTTCAAGGTGGAGGCATCCAGGTTCAGAGTGACCATCTGAAGCAAGAGGTTCTCCATGGTCTGCGCAACCAGCTTGTGGCATGAAGCCATCAGCTCTTCCGGCTGGTTGCTCCACTCGGACAGGTCAAGGCTGTGATCCGAGGAGGCCTCGCTGGAGAGCAACATGCTTGTGGGGGGCACGGGCAGGAAGGCAGTGGGGCCGGTGTTTCCCGGGGAGGGCACGGGGTTCCCCGACAGCCTCCTCTGCGACTTGATGAAGAGGTGCACCTTGGACCCACTGACAATCTTGTGCTGCGCCAGAGTGTCCTGGTCCTTGAGGATCTCGCCGGCAAAGATCAGCGACAGCTGCTCCAGGGGCATCTTGAAGCGCTCAGAGATGAGCTTTTTGAAGTCCTGCACCAGGGTGCTCTCAGCCACCTCAAAGTGCTCCTTGCGCTTGAGGGTCTTGACGGTCACCTTGATGACGCGGGTGCCGGCGGCAGCCCCGTGGGGCTTCTTGCTCTCGGACATGGCTGCTGAGGAGCAGAGGTTCAGGGAGAAGGAGGAAAGCGGGACGTCTTCTTTTCCTTCCGGTGTGGCGGCGATGCTGCTGCTGCTGCTGCTGCCGCCACCACTTGTTCCCGTAGAGGACGCGAGAGGTGGGAAGGGGCCAGTGGTCTGCTGCTGCCCCCCTTTGTCTCAACACTAGCCAAGGCCAGAGCGCACATAACAGCGAGATGTTGCCTTCCTCTTCCGCTTGCTCACAACCTGGCAGGCACCTTCATTTTCCTCTTCTCCCCTCTGCTGCTGCCAGAAGACACGGCCTCTCTGTGAAGCTGCCTGGACTGTGAGGTCACCGCTGACCTCACAGAGAACCAGGAGGGGAGGCCCTGGTGGGCCAGGCCTCCATGGGTGCCCCCCTCCCCAATAAAGGGGAGTGCAGTGGTGCACTTAACTGGAGTGATGGGGGGGGAGTGTGCTTTCGTTGCTAAATTTTTTCTTTTTAAAAAAAAATTATTGGGAATTTTATTTACAACATAACATAGAGCCCCCACCCCCCATAGAGAAATCCACCCTCATTAAACGTGAACATAACATACAATAAGCATAACATAAAGGTAAAGGTAAAGGGACCCCTGACTGTTAAGTCCAGTCACAGACGACTCTGGGGTTGCGGCGCTCATCTCGCTTTACTGGCCAAGGGAGCCAGCATACAGCTTCCGGGTCATGTGGCCAGCATGACTAAGCCGCTTCTGGCGAACCAGAGCAGCGCACGGAAACTCCGTTTACCTTCCCGCCAGAGCGGTACTTGCACTTTGATGTGCTTTCGAATTGCTAGGTGGGCAGGAGCAGGGACTGAACAACAGGAGCTCACCCCGTCACGGGGATTCGAACCGCCGACCTTCTGATCGGTAAGCCCAAGAGGCTCAGTGGTTTAGACCACAGCGTCACCCGTGTCCCTAAGCATAACATACAACAATACAAACAACCAAATAAAAGACTTTCTTTATCCTGTATCTGGCTTCCTTATTTACTTCTTATAAGCTGTTTCCTTTATGAATAATTATTAAGATTTTTCTAATTATAACTTAAATATCCACAACGTCTCCTGGAGACATTAATCGAAACAAGTCCAGGTATGTATTTTAGGGCACTGTTTTGTGAAGTATTCTCTGCATTCACCCCATGCTTTTTGAAACTCTTGTCTAGTGTGATCTCTCATTGCTCTGTTAATCTAGCCAGTTCAATATACCCTAACAGTTTGTCTTGCCATTCCTTTCATTGCTAAATTCAATGACATCTAATGACCTGGATGTTGGAAGATTCAGGACAGATAAAAGCAGCACAGATTTAAACTGTGGAACTCATTGCCACAGGAGGCAGTGACGGCGACCAACCTGGATGGCTTTAAAAGAGGATTAGATGAATTCGTGGAGGAGTTGAGGGCTATCAATGGCGACCATCCAAGATGGCTGTGCTCTGTCCTCCACATTTGAAGGCAGCAATCTTTCTGGATCCCAGTTGCTAGAAGCCACAGAAGGGGAGAGTATTGCTTTTCTTGTGCTGGAGTTTTCCTTGGAGGTTTTCCATGGGGCTCTGAGTGGTCACTGTGAGAAGAGCAGCACTCCTCTTCTGTTCTTGGGAATTTGCTTATTAGGCCAGGCAACCTCTGCTAGGCTTGTTGCATTGCTTGCTTTTACTTACATTCCACCTGGCCTTTGGCTTGGAATCAATTTGATTCCGTCCCCCTCTTTCTTTTTTTCCTTTCTCCTCTGTGTTGGAACTCCTATTTGGGGACTTCCCTGGCTTTTTTCTGGCCCATGTAGGACCAGTCTGGATAGTTAGCCTTGGTGAAGACTTGATGTTTTTATCCCCCAAAAAGTTTTTGAGTGAGTTTCCAAAAAGTTTTTGAGTGAGTTTTTAATCTTGTTTTTCAAGCTGTATTTCAATCAATTGTTTTTATATTTGGTGTTAGGCACCCTGAGCCCGGTCTTGGCTGGGAAGGGCGGGGTATAAATAAATTATTATTATTATTATTATTATTATTATTATTATTATTATTATTATTATTATGACACACCCTTTTCCCACAATGTGTTGTGTCCAAAGGGGCTGACAGAAAGCATCCCTAACATCAAAATAGAGAACACTGGGAATACAAACGTATGAAATGCAGAACACACCAGTAAGTTCAAAATAACAAAAGTCAACTATTTAGCAAACACAGAATAAATTCAGTTCAATTAAAACAAAATAAAACCCCAGCCCATTAGGCTTAAGGACACAAATACAAAGTGAAAATGTAAATTAACCAACAATAAAGTTTCTGGTACTGGCCTTGCTGCTCTGCAAGGAGCCTGGCTTAAACGCACTTCAGAGGGGAGGGCATGCAGCTGGCTCCCATGTCTTTACTCCAGAGGAGGCTGGCAGCAGCAAAAGGTCAATCTCGGGGAGGACAATGATGGTCCGTGTCTGCCTCAGCCTCCTCAAAGTACCAGCTGCTGGTGCAGGTCTAATTGCACTTCCCTCCTCCTCGTTCTGTTGAAGGGGGCACTGGATATCTGCCCCCAAAGTCTCACCCTATTGGCACCAAGTGGCTGAGGATTTAATACATTTACACACAAGTTTTCAATAACAACCCTTCCCAAAGAGGTTTCAGAGATACCACAATGTCACATTCAGGGTTCCCCTTCTTTCTTTGAATTCTAGGAAGAAGAGCCAGTGTGGTGTAGTGGTTAAGAGTGGTGGACTCGTAATCTGGTGAACCGGGTTTGCTTCCCCGCTCCTCCACATGCAGCTGCTGGGTGACCCTGGGCTAGTCACACTTCTTGGGCTTCCCATCGGGGGCATTGGGTTGGCCAGTGTGAAAACAGGACAGCAAGCTAGATGAACCCTCTTTGGCCTGATCCAGCAAGCTTTGGCCTCTTGCATGATCAACAGCAGTGGGATTTACACCTAGGAAAAGTCAAGACTCCCAATAGTTTGGAAGTCAGTTCTAATGGAAGTGTCAGGGTTGGGTAGCACCAGGAGCCAACTGTCCGCAAGAAGTCCTGGAGAAGATAGGCATTTATTTATTTATTTATTTGTTTGTTTATTCATTCATTCATTCATTCATTCATACATACATACATACCCCGCCCATCTGGCTGGGTTTCCCCAGCCACTCTGGGCAGCTTTCAACAGAACTTTAAAAACAGAATAAAAGTTCAAAAGCATGTCAAAGTGCAAGTAGATAAATAGGTACAGCTCTGGCGGGAAGGTAAACAGCGTTTCCGTGCGCTGCTCTGTTTCGCCAGAAGCGGCTTAGTCATGCTGGCCACATGACCCGGAAGCTGTACGCTGGCTCCCTCACCAGAAGGAAAAGATGAGCGTCGCAACCCCAGAATCGGCCACGACTGGACCTAACAGTCAGGGGCACCTTTACCGTCTCCACAGCAGCCTTGCAGAGCAGGCCTGGAACACATGGAAACCCACAAGTGATGATGTGAGGATGAGTGGGTGGTTTGGCTCCAATGTGGACCTGCTTCTAGCATAAGGTTGTCTAGGCAGCAGCCAACTTCATCTGAAGCACAGAACAGCTAGTTGTTGCTAGATGCCCAGAAGGAAGATGGGAACCACGATGAAATAAACCAGCCAGCCTGCTTCCCCAGACAGCACATTTATTGTAGCGTAGCCACCCCTTTGTTTGCTTTTTCTGTGGCATCTGCACAGCATCAGGAACAAAACATCCTCTTCTTAGGTTTTCCCTTTTTGGCTTCCATCCCCTCTAGAACTCAGAAGATCCACCTTTTAAAGGTGCAATGTCCCAAAGAGTGGATGGCCCATGGCATTGCTTTTTAGCCTGTTAAGAACTATATAGTCATTTCCCAAATTGGTCTCTGTGTTCCCCTCTTCATGGCCTGCCTCTCCTCTGTAGGAATTGGCTCTGTCACCCCAACTCTTCCCTTTCCAAATATCATTGTGACCATATCACTCCCTCCTCCTTTGCTCCCTCACTCCTAAATTGTCGGCAAGTGGGGACACAGACATGACCGAGAGTGCAATGGCGAGGGAGGGTGTGCTTAACCCTTTCTCCTCTCAGGAGAACCAGGGTGGTGCAGTGGTTAGAGTGCTGGTCTAGGACCTGGGAGAGCAGGGTTCAAATGCCCCCACTCTGCCATGAACTTCACCGGGAGGTGAGAGCCGCTGCCTCTCAGCCTAACCTACCTCACAGGCTTCTTGTGGGGATTAAATGAAGAAGAAGAAGAAGAAGAAGAAGAAGAAGAAGAAGAAGAAGAAGAAGAAGAAGAAGAAGAATAGTAGTAGTAGTAGTAGTAGTTTGGATTTGATATCCCGCTTTATCACTACCCGAAGGTGTTTCTGTGCACTGCTCTGGTTCGCCGAAAGCGGTTTAGTCATGCCGGCCACATGACCCAGAAGCTGTCTGTGGAGAAATGCTGGCTCCCTTGGCTAATAGAGTCAGATGAGTGCGCAACCCCAGAGTCGTCCACGACTGGACCTAACGGTCAGGGGTACCTTTACCTTTAAGGAGTCTCAAAGTGGCTCACAATCTCCTTTCCCTTCCTCCCCCACCACAAACACTCTGTGACATGAGTGAGGCTGAGAGACTTCAGAGAAGTGTGACTAGCCCAAGGTCACCCAGCAGCTGCATGTGGAGGAGCGGAGACGCGAACCTGGTTCCCCAGATTACGAGTCCACCACTCTTAACTGGGAGAACCATGTGACCACCTTGAATTCTGCAGAGAAAAAAGATGAGATGCAAATGCAGCAAATTAATTGATTAATGGTTCCAAATAAAATAAATAAATAAATAGGAGAGCAGTAAGACTGTTGGCTTTTGTTTATTACATTGCGGGGACATTAAAGTCAACCCATTTCAGAAGCCCCAGCCTACCAGAGGAGACCTTTTCATCGCCCTCACAGTCAGAACAGCCTCCGGTGGCCCCCCAACTATTCAGCAAGAAGGGGACCCCTTCCCTCCAAGCCTCCTCCTCTTGTCCGTGGGCAAAGGGTCTGTCTGGGCTTTGTGGTGGCACAGCAAGTTTATTCTTGGGAGGGAGAAGATTTGAAGCTTGCCCAGGAGTTGGGTGGTCTTATTCAGAAGTGGCCGACCCCGGGCAGGGGTAGCCATTGACCCAGGGGCTCACCCCCGTGGAGTAGCCTCTCAAGCGCAGCATGAACCAGGGAACCAGCACAGGCGCCTCGGCCATCAGCGCCTGGAGCCCTTGTTCCATCTGCACCCAGGCCTGGATGGCTTTGGGGTTGGACATGGCGGCCACCATCTCTGGGCTCTGCATCTGCTGGGAGAAGTGGAGGACCTGCTGCTGTGCCTGCTCCTGTTGGGCCACCGGAGGCCTTTCTGCAGCCCGCAGGGCGCTCTGCATGAGGGAGAAGATCATGCGTTTGGTGTAAGCATTGCAGAGGTTGACAATCAGCTTCGGGATCTCGCTGGCATCCGGTGGTGGGAGGCTGCCCAGGCCAAACGCCCCAGCCCCGGACGTGGGCGGCAGGTTGGGCATGGAGGAGCTTTGCCCTGGAGGGGGAGCCAGGCTGCTGAAGGCAGCAGTGCTCTCCTCGCTGCAGGTGCTGTGGCTGCTGTGGGAGCTGTGGCAGAGGGGCAGAGAGCCCACACGATCCAGGCTCTCCAGCTGGGACCCATGGCTCATCCCCAGGGTGGAGGCGAAGAGCTCCTGGATGGCGTTCAGCCCTGGTTCTGGTAGCTCACTGTTCAGCTGCCTCAGGGGGTTGTCCCCTCCAGGGATGCTGCCGTGGAGGCTGATCAAGGCTTGGTCTGGAGCCTTCAGGTCCTGGAACATCTCTGGGTTCTTTGCCAGGTCCACAATCTCCCTCATCTTGTCCAGGATCACCCTCATGATGTCCATATTGTTGAGTATGTGTCTGATGGCCGGGACTTGCTGGGCCAGCTGCTGGATCTCTGGGTTGGCCAGGATCACCTGCCGGACCTTCTCGACAATCATCTCTGAGGTGGGCACCAGCTGCCACTCGGAGCTGGAGGGGGCTGCCTCAGGGGACCCCCAGGAGCCCCGCAGGCTCGAGCCAAATGCCGGGGAGGGAAGGCTGCCCTCAGATGGTGTCAGGGCAGGTGGCATAGTCCTGGGAACATAGGGAGACTGAGGAGGGTCTTCCAGGTCCCTTTTGAGAGTCCTGATCACCAGGTGTACAGTCATCCCATCCGTGATCCCGCAGTGGCGGAGCGTGTCCTTGTCCTTCAGGATCCTCCCAAAGTAGACCAGCACCAGCTGGCTGGTGTCGCAGGAAAAGTGCTTGGCAAGCTCCTCCTTGAACTGCTGGATGGTGCTGAGCTCTGGGAGCAGGAACTGGGCGCTGCTCTTGGGGGACTTTGCCGTGATGCAGATGAAGTTGGGGTTGGAGGCGAGGATGGGGCAGGCCTCTGGGGGCCCTTCCGGGTCTTTGTCCATGGTTTCCATGATGCAGGGAGGAGGAAGAGGAGGAGGAAGAGGGGCTTGCATGGGAGAAGCGGGGCAGAGGCGTCTTGCTAGGCAGAGAAGGTGCCTGGGGAAGGACGGCACTGCTTAAGTCACCTGCAGGACTGCGCTAAGACAGCCACTGTGGTTGTGGTCCTTTAGGAGAGCAGCTGGCTGCCCCATACACTGGCGCTGGGGTATGGCAAGCCTGATGGCGCTCCCTCCCTGGACCTTCTTCTCTCCCCTCCCTCCCTCCCTCCCTCCTCCTGAGCGAAGGAGCTGCTCTCCACACGGCAGGCACATCAAGGAGTGGGGGGGGGTCACTGTGACATCGCCAGTGATGTCAGCAATGATGTCGCCGCCACCCGCAAAGCTCTTGGTAGCTGGCAGAAGGAGCCTCCAGGAGGGATTGCAGCCCTCAGGTCCCCTCTGGAAGGGACAGGGCTTCTGCTCTGAGGCAAGGCCACCCGAGGCCAGGTCCTAGAGTTACCACTTCATAGAATTGAAGAGTTGGAAGGGATCCCCAAAGGTCCTCTATTCTGACCCCCTGCAATGCAGGAATCACAGCTAAGGAATCTCTGACAGATGGCCACCCAACCTCTGCTTATAGGCCTCTAAGGAAGGAGAGTCTGCTGCCTTCTGGATGAGTCTGTTCCATAGCTGTCAACTTTTTCCTTTTTTTAAGGGAAATTCCCTTATTCTGAATAGGATTCCTTGCAAGAAAAGGGAAAAGTTGACAGCTATGGTCTGTTCCACCGTCCAGCGGTTCAAGTAACAAAATACTTACTTAGGCTCTCCTGGTGTGTGCGCTGGAATCTTTTTGGGGCCTGGTGGGGAGCTTTTATCCTCCTAGGCTTTTCAGAAACTCATTTTTTTCATGCATTTCAGCTTAAAAAACAGCAGCCCTCTTTTACTCTCCCCTTTGGATTTTAAAGCTTTTCATACTAATTTCTTTTTTTAAAAAAAGAAGAATACTTTATTTAGAATTCAACAATAATAAAGGGAAAAACCACAGTAGTTGTTACATCAATTCATTACAATTAACCTGATTTTAACAATATACAAATAGTAATAGAAAAATTACACAACATCACTTTTAACTTACTGAAGTTTTCATATTACACTTTTTTCTCTTTATCTCTTTCTTAACAAATCAAAAAGAGAAAGGCTAAAAAAGGAGGCACAAAAAAAGAAAAGGAAGAAGAAAAGGGGGGAGTGGGGGAAGGGAAAAAAGAAGGAAACAAAACAAAACAAAATAAATATATTTGACTTCCGAGTAGACTCGTTGTATTATTTTTTTCTACTATTTTTTCACACACAGTTCCAATATGATAGAATACTTTATAGTGATTTTATGCTGCTCTATGATAGCATTATATCGGTCACGCTTGGTGTGGATTGTTTTAGGGTTAGAATTTGAATATTGCATTTCTATTGATTCCCCCCCCCCCCCGACAATGGGTGGTGATAACATTCCAAAGACGGAGGGATAGTGAGCTAGATAAACAGAATACATTTCTCTCCTTTTCCAAACCGTTTCCTGTGCCTGACGAGCCGCAGAAAAGATTCCTTCATTGCAGGGGGTTGGAATAGACAACGCTTGTGGTCCCTTCCAACTCTACAATTCTATGGTTCCATGAGTTCCCTCATCCTAAACAATCCTTACCTTTCCATCCTCTGGACAAGACCTTCCTCACTGCACTGCACCAAATATCATATTACCGGCACAAAATAAATGTTACATCTCTCTCTCTCTCTCTCTCTCTCTCTCTCTCACACACACACACACACACACACACACACCACTTCTTCTTCATCATCATCTTCTTCTTCCTCTTCCTCTTCTTTCTTCTTTGGTGGCCCCTCGTAGCCAAGTTAAAACATGGTTTTAACAATGAGTCTGTAAGTGTCTGTGGAGGCCAATTCTGGATCCACATGCCCTTCCACAGGGGGGGACATTGGTTTCTGGGTGGGAGCAAGCGTGCCTTCCTCTTGGCACGTTTCTCCTTTGCGTCCTGAGTTCAAGCATCTTCAAAGTCCATGGCACCTTTGGTCAAGGCTGTTCTCCAACTGGAGCGCTCACAGGCCCGTGTTTCCCAGTTGTCAGTGTTTATATTACATTTTTTTTAGATTTGACTTGAGGCAGTCTTTAAACCTCTTTTGTTGACCACCAGCATTACGCTTTCCCTTTTAAAGTCCGGAATAGAGTAGCTGCTTTGGAAGACGATCATCAGGCATCTGCACTCGCTGGATCATCACCTTGTCGTGGTGAGTGGGCTTACATGTTCCTATGACCCTTGTGAGCGAAGCCATCGGGAATCTCGTACTCCCAGCAAGGTCACCCAAAGCGGTAAGGTCAAAGGGAAGGAGCCAGACAAAGAATGATCCAAGAAGTCCTCAAAGGCAGAACAGGTGGATGATAACAAGTGGTATGTTACAATGGCTGTGAAGGCGGATGAAGGCTGCAGCAGATAGGAATCTACTGGTTTGTCGTGACTACTTCATACCACCGGAAAAGAGCCCTACTGTGAAGACTGTGCGTTGGTCAGCGTGCACTGATCTACACACATAAAACAAATTCACGCACAGGCATCTTCCAAAACACACACACACACACACACACACACACACACACACACACACACACACCTAGCAGCTCATCTGTACAATTCTTGATGCATTCTGCAGAAGGCACATGCAGAAGACGATGGTAGGGGCAATCTTTTCTGGAAAATATTTGTATTTCGAGGAGTTTAGTGATCTGACATGGTCGTCTCTTCCTGCCTCTCTTTACCTCCCCTCTCTGTCTCTTGTTCTGCTCTTTGATGACTGAGAATAGCCTTTTAATGCCCTGGTTTGTGGAAGGAAGTAATAGTGTTGGGACCTTCCTTCTTTGAAGTGAGACATTGGAGAGGTGGCTAGTTAAGGAATCATCTGCGCTAGCTAGTCGGGCAAGGCACGTAGGCTAACAAGTTAGCTATCTGTAAATCAAATGGTTTGGGGGCATAGCTCTCAGAAGCTCATGCAACCTGAGGCCACCTGGGGTCCCTTCACCACTTCTCGAGGGCTTCCCAGTGGCAGATTGAAGTGCTTCCTTGGTAATGTATATAATGCTTATTGTTTAGAATAAAATCTTTAATCTTCTCACTTGTGCTTGTATTGCTTCTGAATCTCATCAAAAGAACCATCTGCATTTGGCAAGACAACAGCCTAGCTCAGGGTGCTGAACTCAGCACTGCTATGGCTACTCTTGGTATATTAAAAAATGTAGATGAATACATCAGATGGAAACCTCTCTCCCTTCATTCTAGGGATCGCCCTCCATCCCTTCAACTTTCCTTGTCAGTGAATGGGGAGCTGCTTTTAGGTAACTGGTCTGTTGAAACATTGGTGGAACAAGCTGCTGACTCTCCGCAGGATCTCCTTGGTCTTCACCCCATAAACAATGGGGTTCAGCATGGGAGGGATGAGGACATACAAGTTGGCCAGTAGGATGTGAACATAGCCTGGGATGTGGTGGCCAAAGCGATGGGCAAAGAAGGAGAAGAATGCAGGTGTGTAGAACATGAGGATGACGCAGAGGTGGGAGCCGCAGGTGCTGAGTGCCTTCAGGCGAGCGTCTTTGGAGGAGAGCCGAAACACAGCCCTCAGGATCAGACCGTACGATGCTGCTATCAGCACGGTGTCCACACCGATGGCCAAGATGGCCACCATGAAGCCATACCAGATGTTGACCGTGATGTCGGAGCAAGCCAGCCGGGCGATGCCCATGTGCTCGCAGTACGTGTGGGGAAGGATGTTGTGTTGGCAGAATGTCAAGCGCTTGACGAGGAAGATGACCGGGAAAATCACGCAGAAGCTTCTGACCATGGCAGCCAGCCCAATTCTCCGGATGACTGAATTGGTCAGCAAGGTGGTGTAGCGCAGCGGGTCGCAGATGGCGATGTAGCGGTCGAAGGCCATGGCCATGAGGATGGCCGACTCGGCGATGAAGATGCTGTGGATGAAGAACATTTGGGCTAGGCAACCTTCGAAGGAGATTTCCCCGGCCTTGAACCAGAAGATGGCCAGCATTTTGGGAGCGGTGGAGGTGGACAGAAGCAAGTCAGTGACAGCCAGCATGGAGAGAAAGAAGTACATGGGCTGGTGGAGGCTGCGCTCTGTGAAGATGATGAACAACAGAGTGCTATTCCCCACCAGAGCCACAATGTACATCAGGCAGAAGGGGATGGAGATCCAGATGTGAAAGGCCTCCATCCCTGGGATGCCAGTCAAGATGTAGGTGGTGGGGGGCAAGGAGCTGTGGTTGGCTGGCAGCATCTGGGGCCTCGGAAGGGCTTCCTGGTAGCTGTGGTGGATGTAAGTAGGAATCCGTTCCCTCCCCAGCAGGCGCTATGGATGGAAGACAGTTCACAGGGAAGAAAATCTACTGGGATCCGGAACAAATCCTGAGGAAGATGAGGCAAGCATGTCTTCTGCTGCTCCAAAGGGGAGGACCCGAACTGATGGATTCAAACCACAAGAACGGAGTTTCTGAGTAAGCATTAGAAATAACTTTCTGAGGCCAAGAGCTGTTCGACAGCAGAACAGGTACCCTCGGTGGACTCTCTTTCATAGGAGATTTTTTAAACAAAGTTGGGTATTCTTTTGTATTGTGCTTCCTGCATTTACGAAGACAGCAGAGTCAACACAGAGTTAAGCCAGAATGTGGAAACCCTGCAGCCGCGTAGCGGGTCTGTCTGGGGGGTCTCCTCTCCTGCCCACCCTGAACAAGGAAGCTTTGTGTGTGCTAACAAATAATAAATAAATAATACACACGTTGTCTAGAGAACTCATTCGGCTGTCAAATCTCTCCTTCCCTTTGACATTCGTGTTCTGTTAATCTGACTTTAACAGGAATGGCACAGCAGATGCTCAAAGGTGTACAAAAACACTTCTGTGTTTCTTTGAGGAGGGTCCACCTGGAAGCAATCTGTTGTTGCTTTTTCAAAAAAATAATCATTTGTAATCTTTCAATGGGTTGCAACTTTAATGTATATACCTCTTTAATTCCTCCATAATTTCCATCTGACATTGGACTTCCCTTCTGTGGTTCCCCGTATTTTCTAATATTGCTGCATATTATAACTTATTCTGCGCCCTGTCCTCACCATACTATTCCAAAAGTCATCATTTACTGCTGCTCCTTATTCCAATCCTACTTGTGTCTTGATATGCTTACAATAGCTTTTTAAACATTCTGCAAATGGTTTCCAGTCCTCCTTAAAACCTGCCTTTTCTGGATCTCTAATTTCACTGGGCAGCAATGTCAAGGGCCCTGCCAGATAAGTCCTTCCTAGTCCAAGCTGCCCCTCCTGACCCCTTCAGCACCGCCGTCTAACAGATTTGAACCACACCTGCCCCGGATATTTTGCCCAGCTCCTCCTCGGAAGGCAGCAGCAAGAAACGGCTCTGTGCAAAGTTCTCACCTGCCATTAGCCCCAGCAAGCAGAGAAGCTCAGAGATGGGATTTGGGTCCCCCCGGCAGCAGCAGAGGCAGGCATTTGAAGGAGGCTGGGTCCAAGGAGCTGAGGGACTTGGTCTGCCTCGTGTCTCCTTGGGAGTCCTGAGGGGGGGTTGGAGGCAGGTGCTGGTGGAGGAGAAGGGACCTCCTGGGACCCACTTTTCTCAGGTTCAGGGGGAATTTTCAAAAGGCAAGGAGAGCATAACCTTTAGTTTGCTCTGGGAGGCTAAACAATCTTTTCTTCTGTTGCACAGTAAAGTACTTGCCTTGTAGTCAGGTCCCAGTCCCACCTGTGTCTTGGGTTCAAGAGAGTCTGGGATTTCCCCAGACATTCTCAGTGGGCATGTTTCCCTACACGCAAACTCTGTGGCCCAAGAACCCCACCCCTGACTCACTGGGCTTCACAGATAGCCGTGGATTTGAACCCGTTTGCAGAGAATCAGAGACTCAACTTGGAGAGTTGGAAGGGACCCCTAGAGTCATCAAGTCCAACCCCCTGCAATGCAGAACCCCAATTAAAGCATCCATGACAGACAGCCATCCAACCTCTGCTTGAAAACCTCCAAGGAAGGAGAGCCCCCCACCTCCCAAGGGAGACTGTTCCACTGTTGAACAGCTCTTACTGTCAGAAAGTTCTTCCTTATGTATCTTCAGAACCTCCTTTGTTGTAATTTGAATCCATCGGTTCAAGCTTGCTCCACGTGCCATGTGGAAGCCCTTCAGCCTGCAGTGGTACCTCAGGTTACAGATGCTTCAGGTTACAGACACTTCAGGTTACAGACTCTGCTAACCCAGAAATAGTACCTCAGGTTAAGAACTTTGCTTCAGGAGGAGAACAGAAATCGCATGGCGGCAGCGGGAGGCCCCATTAACTAAAGTGGTACCTCAGGTTAAGAACGGACCTCCGGAAAGAATTAAGTTCTTAACCGAAGGTACCACTGTATTTGAAGATGGCTATCACGTCAGTTCGCTGTCTTTCCTTCTCCATCTCCATCCTTTGTCCCAAAGTGTCCACCTTTGATCTCCAGAGCAGCCTTGAAGCCTTAGGGATTCCCAGCTCCTAGGAGCCGAAGCACTTTCACCCCCGGGGGTTTTTTGGCCACAGAGAAGAGGCTGCTGGACTAGGTGGTCCCCTCTTTGGCCTCGCCCAGCAGGTGCTTTTTAAGTTCTTATAGTTCGTTTAATGGTTTATTTCATTTCAAAAAAACTGTACACTGTTTGGTTGTTGTTGTTTTAAACCCACCCTCAAAGCATTTTACAAAAAGATGAAACAAGAAAATCAAGAACAAATTGCAGCCATACCATATCCCCCAACATTGGATGAAAATAGGGACATTTCTCACTTTTTCTCATTTTACTATTGTTAGCAGCTCTGAGCCCGGCTTCGGCTGGGGAGGGCGGGATATAAATAAAAAATTTATTATTATTATTATTATTATTACTATTACTATTATTATTATCGGGAGGACGCTTGCAAGCATTCCCTCCCCTCCACCGTCCTGAGAAAACCCATTGATCCCAATTTTATTCTTTGGTGGATTTACAAAAAGAAAAACACACATTGATAAATAAATTTAGATGTGGACACACAAATCATTTCTTTTTTAAAAAACTTCAAGACTCCCTGTGCTCCACTCCCCATTTCTTTACCCCCAGGGCAGCTCTGCCCTCTGCCTGCACCCCAGAGCTGGCACATCATGCAGGTGGGGTCTTGGCTGTGGTGGCCTCTCTTCATCCTCACCCGCTCTTCAGCAGCTGCCACGAGCTGCCCAAGGGAGGAGAGGCCACAGAGAGAGAATGGGATGCTCCCTTGCCACCACTCAGGGCAAACCCCGAGCTTAGTGGCAGCAGCAGGGGGAATACTGTGTCCAGTTCTGGGCACCACAGTTCAAGAAGGACACTGACAAACTGGAACGTGTCCAGAGGAGGGCAACCAAAATGGTCAAAGGCCTGGAAACGATGCCTTATGAAGAACGGCTAAGGGAGCTGGGCATGTTTAGCCTGGAGAAGAGGAGGTTAAGGGGTGATATGATAGCCATGTTCAAATATATAAAAGGATGTCACATAGAGGAGGGAGAAAGGTTGTTTTCTGCTGCTCCAGAGAAGCGGACACGGAGCAATGGATCCAAACTACAAGAAAGAAGATTCCACCTAAACATTAGGAAGAACTTCCTGACAGTAAGAGCTGTTTGACAGTGGAATTTGCTGCCAAGGAGTGTGGTGGCGTCTCATTCTTTGGAGGTCTTTAAGCAGAGGCTTGACACCCATATGTCAGGAGTGCTCTGATGGTGTTTCCTGCTTGGCAGGGGGTTGGACTCGATGGCCCTTGTGGTCTCTTCCAACTCTATGATTCTATGATTAGGGACATTCTAGGATCCAATCAGAAGCTGGGGTGGCTTCTGTATACCTGAAGGAGCGTCTCCACCCCCGTCATTCAACCCGGACACTAAGATCCAGCGCTGAGGGCCTTCTGGCAGTTACCTCATTGCAAGAAGTGAGGTTACAGGGAACCAGGCAGAGGGCCTTCTTGGTGGTGGCACCCGCCCTGTGGAACGCCCTCCCATCTGATGTGAAGTAAATAAGCAGCTATCTTATCTTTAAAAGACATCTGAAGGCAGCCCTGTTTAGGGAAGCTTTTAATATTTAATGCTGTATTGCTATTAACACTCGATTGGGAGCTGCCGAGAGTGGCTGGGGAAACTCAGCCAGATGGGCGGGATATAAATAATAAATAATAAATTATTAGTAGTAGTAGTAGTAGTAATTCCATGACTGTCCCTGGGAAATGGGGGCGCTTGGAAGGGGAGCCTACGAACAGAGGAGCCAACAGAGGAGACTTTTTGAAAGATTTAAAGCCTTTTAATCACAAACCATGTAATCCACGCCTTTGCAGAGCTCCAGCATCGGCACAGCAGCTGCAGGAGTCCAGCCTCGGCTCAGCTTCCGTCCTCTTCCGCCTCAGAGTTTGTACGTCCGCTTCTGCTTGGAAGACGGCTGCGCGGACGAGCCCCGCAGGCGGCTGGCGGTCTTAACGCCAGCTAAGAAGTCAGCGCCCACCAGAGTCTCCAAGATCTGCTGGGCAGTGACATCCTGGCGTCCCACCCTCGAGACGGGGGGCACCATGTCGCAGAGGGAAGTGATGGAGTGCGCCCTCCGCGCGGGCCGCTCGGATCTGCCTCGCCTCTCTGTTCCCGGCTCGTCTGTGGCGAGTGCCTGCAGCCTCTGCTGGATTTCTACCAGCCCCTGGATCTCCTTGGGGCTCCAGTTGGCCAACAGGATGTCTGTGTTTTGAATCTGCTGGAGGAGGTCTGGGACCTGCGGGGCCGCCTGCCCCCGGGGGCTCCTGGACACGGAGGTGTTCCTGCGGACCATCTTGGCCACCACCTCTGGGGTGTGGCTGCTCCTGGAGGGGCTGCTAGATGCAAGGTTCTGCATCAGATGCTTTATGATTTGGTGGAGGAGGTTCTTCACCGCTGCCGAGGCGAGTTGTCCTGTCTCTCCCCTGAAGGCCCCGCTTTCCCCGTTGCTCTGATCGTTGCCGTTGGGTGCTAGGTTCTGGGCGCCAGGCTTTGGAGGCCAAGTTCTGGGAGAAGGCAGCCTCTCCCGGGCCCTCTCAAGCCTTTCTCCATGGTCAAAGGTGGGTGGGTGGCCCCCCAGGGATCCTGGCGAGGGGCTTGCCCCACACCGCTTAGGAATGGCCTTCTGCCCTAGTCCTCTTTGTGCCTCGGGGAACGCACCCTGAAGGACACTGTTGTTGTCTCCACCAGGGACGCTTCCAGGACAAGTGGTGGCCTGGGGAGGTGATTTGATGAACTCCTTCACGACCGCTGGGTTCCTTGCCAGTTCCACCACCAACCTCATTCCTTCTGGGGAGCTGAAGACCTGGCTGATCTCAGGGGCTTTCTGCATCACCTGCCGCACCTGCGGGTTGCTGGTGACCAGCTCCTTCATCAGGTCAGGGCTGGAGAGCTTGCTCTGGATGAAGGGGTTCTCCAGCAGTTGCACCATCATGTCTGGGTTGGACATGAGCTGGCTCTGGAACTCTGAAAAGTTGGCTGTGTTGAGGCCCAGGCTGGCGGTCAGCTCCCGGAGGCCATCGCTGGCAAAAGCGTCTCCCCGAGGAGGCTTCTGATCTGGGGCAGTGCTGGTAGGGCTGGCGGAAGCCTGTCGGGACAGGCGCCCCCGGGGAGACCGGACAACCACGTAGACTGTTGCGTCGTAGTCTAGGTGGATGCCATGCTGGCCAAGGGTCTTGTGGTCTTTCAAGATCCTTCCGACATACACCAGCACAATTTGGTCAGGAGAAGAGGAGAAGTGCCTGGCGACGTGTTCTTTGAATTCTCGGACCAACATCTCCCTGTGGACCAGAAACTCTTCCTTCTGCCATGGAGTCTTCACGATGATCCGAACAACTTGGGGCTCAGCGGCTCTGAGGTCAACCCCCGGGATTCTCTGGCTTTCGACCATAATGCTGCCAAGATTTGAGAGCAAGAAGCAAAGACCAAAGTCAGGCTTGGCTTCTCATCGCACTCCAAAGTGGTCCTGCCTTCTTTCCTCTGTCACCACGCAAGCTGTGGGGTCCCTCTTCTCGACACCCCCTCCCTCCCCCAGCCCAGAGGCCCTACACAACCTTCTGGTGTGGAACCCGTGATTTGTGATGTCAGCGCTGAGGTCGCCGGATGCAACTGCCCTTGGCCCAGTGACCCAAGAGGGACTCTGTAGCCCAACCCAGCCCAGAATTCCTCCCCGCCCCCCATATAAATTGGAGTTTTAACATTCCTTATTTTCTGTCTGTAAATCAATCCTTTTCTTACAATGCTACCGTTTACAGAAGGAAAATAAGGAAGAACAGTGAGAGAAAGATGATACAGAGAAGGGCCACCACGATGATCGAGGGTCTGGAGACCAAGCCTTGTGAGGGAGCAGGTTTAGCCTGGAGAAGAGGAGGCTGGGAAGGGATATGAGAGACATCTTAAAATATCTTAATGGCTGTCACATGGAAGAGGGAGCAAGCTTGTTTCTCCAGCTCTAGAGGGCAGGACTGGAACCAACCGATTCAAGTTACAAGAAAGGAGATTCTGACTAAACTTGAGGAAGAACTTTCCAACAGTTAGAGCTGTGGAAAGGACTCCCTTGGGAGGTTATAGACTCTCCTTCCTTGGAGGTTTTGAAGCAGAGGTTGGGTGGCCACAGTCATTTATTGTGATTCCTGCATTGCAGGTGGTTGGACTAGATGACCTTTGGTATATCTTCCAACCCTACATTTCTATGATTTTATGCAGCGTCAATGCAGACATGGAGTACAACATGCAGCATGAGTGCAGCAGGGTATTTTTGAGGCTGAGCAAATATCCCTACATATTTGGAAAAGAAAATACTGCAGGAACTGTCAGTATGCTGAGCACAAGGGGGGTGAAACAGAAATGTCAACCCTAATTCCCTCGCTTTCTTATCATGTGGACACCATATGGACAGAGATGCAAAGGGCTTAGGACTGCAATACCCCCAAGGACCACCTCTCCCCATATGAACTGACCTGGACCCTGTGATCCTCAGCTGAGACTCTTCCTCATGCGCTTCCCCCACAAGGGGTCCATAGGGTGGCAACACGAGAACAGGGCCTTTTCTGCGGTGGCTCCCCACTTGTGGAACGCTCTGCCCAGGCAGGCTCGCCTGGTGCCTTTGTTACATATCTTTAGGTGCCAGGAGAAAACCAGGCCTTGGGCTCGTTAGCATTCTATGGACTTTTACGTGTGTTTGTGGGAGAGGGCTGTTGGTTTGTGTTTGTTTTGTTATGTATTTTGTCTTCTCGTTTTCTATTTTTATGTTGTGATCCGTCCTGTGGCCTTTGGAGGAAAAACAGTATGCAAATTTAATTACTAAATAGAATAAAATAAAACACAATAAAAACAGATAAAATAAAAGAGCATGGGTGTGTTGCATTTTATTGGTTATATTTTCATGCAGCCCACACTTTAGCATAAGCTGAAGGGCCCATCCATCCATTTGACTCCAGTCCAGAATTCCCCCCCCCCCCTCGCATTCCCCAAAGGTTCCCACCACATCCAGAATGACAGAGTTGTGAAGAATGTCCTGAAACTAAAATCCAAGCCAACCTGCTGCTGTTGAATGCACTGCCAGGGTCCTTTTCAGAGTTAGCAACGAACATACTCAACTGTTACAACCATAGTTTCCCTTTTGCAAAACACCCTTCACAAGCAACGCTTGCCGGGATTATTTGGGGGAGTCATATGCTTTCAATGTGTGCTGAATATGCTTTGAATGTAGAGTGTGGGTCTGCCTAGAAAATCACCCGGCTACCGATTCAACATTAGAATCTGCCCTCTCTTGAGTCGCCACATGGGTGGCACTGTGGGTTAAACCACAGAGCCTAGGGCAGGGGTCAGCAGACTTTTTCAGCAGATGGCGAGTCCACTGTCCCTCAGACCTTGCGGAGGGCCGGATTATTATTTTTTTTGAGGGGGGAGGGATGAACAAATTCCTATGCCCCACAAATAACCCAGAGATTTTAAATAAAAGGTTTTAAATAAAAGCACACATTCTACTGATGTAAAAACATGCTGATTTCTAGGCTGTCTGCGGGCCAGATTTAGAAGGTGATTGGGCCGGATCAAACCCCTGGGTCTTAGTTTGCCTACCCATGGCCTAGGGCTTGCCGATCAGAGGGTCGGCGGTTCAAATCCCCGTGACAGGGTGAGCTCCTATTGCTCGGTCCCTGCTCCTGCCAACCTAGCAGTTTGAAAGCACGTCAAAGTGCAAGTAGATAAATAGGTACCGCTCCGGGGGGGAGGTAAACGGCATTTCTGTGCACTGCTCTGGTTCGCCAGAAACGGCTTAGTAATGCTGGCCACATGACCCGGAAGCTGCATGCCGGCTCCCTCGGCCAGTAAAGCGAGATGAGCGCCGCAACCCCAGAGTCGGCCACGACTGGACCTAATGGTCAGGGGTCCCTTTACCTTTACCTACTCTTGAGTCAAACCATTGTGCCACACAGTTCAGGGTTGTTCCTTCTGCTGCACCAACTGGAAACGGCTGTCATGGGTTTCAGCCTGGAGGTGTCCTTGGGAACTGAAATTGGGACCTTCCTCTATATATATATATATATATAATATTTTTATTAAATTTTCAACAAAAATAACAATAACAAAAACACACAATAGCCAACACGATAACAACCACAAAGAAAATTGTACACAAAAACAATGTCAAATCCATAAAATGGGATTCTCTGAACCCTGTGACTCCCCCCGTTCCTTAAGTTTTCTACATTCCAAGCAGGTGTTCTACAACTTAACAACGATGCTTCCCAATTCCAACGGACTTTCAGTATTGCTGGCTTAGGGCTGTGTCACATTCTGTTCCCACAGTGGCTGACCAGATGTCCTAATGGGAAGCCATCTAGCAGGAGCTGAGCACAAGAGCCCTCTCCACACCTGTGGTTTCTAGCAATCAGTATTCAGAAGCATTGGTGCCTCTGATTGTGCAAGCAGAGCAGAGCCATTGATAGCCCTCTCCTCCGTGAATTTGTTTAATCCCCTTATACGTTGACGGTCATCACCTTGTGGGCATGAGTTCCACAATTTAACTTTACGCAAAAAAAAAAAGTCATTTCTTTTATCTGCCATGAATCTTCCAGCATTCAGCTTTATTAGGTCTCCATCATGTTAGGTGAGAGGGAGAAAAACGTTTCTCTATCCATTTTCTCCATGCCACATATAATTTTATCATGGCACCTCTTCATTTTCGTAAACTCACAAAAGTCACAAAAGTTGCTACATTTCCTTGTTGGGGAGTCATTTCACCCCTTGATCATTTCGGTTGCCCTTGTCTGAACTTTCCCCAGCTCTATGAAACTGAGAGCAGAGAGCCAGGTAGGAATTGCGCCATAGCTTCTCACCCAATTTCTCAGCAGCCCACCTTCCTTCTCTCATGAAGGAGGGTCTCCATATCTCAGGCAACCTCCCGCAAAGGTTCAGGGGGGCTGATGCACCAAGCGCTGCCTTCTAGCAGCACCTCCACCTCCCTGTCCGCGAGAAAACGTGGGTGACTCGCTCCCGTATCTGCCTCGTTCTCACCCCATAGACGATGGGGTTGAGCATGGGGGGCACGATGACGTAGAGGTTGGCTAGCAGGATGTGGATGCAGCTGGGGATGTTGTGGCCAAAGCGGTGGGTGAGGAAGGAGAAGAAGGCAGGCATGTAGAACATCAGGATGATGCAGATGTGGGAGCCGCAGGTGCGGAGAGCCTTGAGGCGGGCCTCCTTGGAGGAGAGCTGGAAGACGGCCCTGAGGATCAAGCCGTACGACAAGGCAATGAGCACCACGTCCACCCCTGAGGACAGGAGGGTCGTCGTGAAGCCGTACCAGATGTTGATGGTGATGTCTCCGCAGGCCAGGCGGGCAATGCCCATGTGTTCGCAGTAGGTATGCTGCATGGTGCTGTGGCCACAGTAGGGCAGCCTCTTGAGGAGGAAGATGGGTGGGGACATGATGCACAGCCCCCTGACCACGGCCGCCAGGGCCACCTTCCCAATCACCGACGGGGTCAGGATGGCCATGTAGCGCAGAGGATCGCAGATGGCAACGTAGCGGTCAAAGGCCATGGCCAGCAAGATGGTGGACTCCGCGATGAAGCTGAAGTGGGTGAAGAACATCTGGGCAATGCAGGCGTCGAAGGAGATCTTCCTGGAGCCGAACCAGAAGATGGCCAGCATCTCGGGCACAGTGACCGTGGACAGCAGGAGGTCCGACACAGAGAGCATGGCCAGGAAGAGGCACATGGGCTGGCGAAGGCTGTGGTCCGTGGCAATGAGGAAGAGGAGGAACGAGTTCCCCAGGAGGGCCACGACGTACATGAGGCAGAAGGGGACAGAAATCCACACGTGGGATTCCTCCATGCCAGGGATGCCAGTCAGGACAAACGTGACGGGGTCAAAGCTGCTGTCATTGAGAGCAGCCATGATGATGGGAGGCGAAAGGTCTTCTCCACTGGTGTCTCCTGCTCCTAGGGAGAGAGAAAGAGAGAAAGATTACAAAATCAATAGCCTCCAGGACCACATCAAGGAAGTAATAGTAGCACTGGAGTGTAAGCAGGAACAGAGGGAAGAAGAAGCAGCACTTTGAAGGGGGGGGTGTATAATGCAAATCTTTGTGTTAAATTTGAATGAATTTGTTGTGAATTTCTTAACAAAATTGGAATACTAATAAAAATTATTTGGTAAAAAAAAAAAGGTAACAGCACCCCTGTATTCTGCCTTGGTGAGCCCCACCTGGACTCTGGTGTCCAGTTCTGGGCACCCCAGTTTCAGAAGGACATTTTCAAGCTGTGCAGAGAAGGGCAACCAAGATGATCCAGGGTCTGGAGACCAAGCCTTATGAGGAACATTTCAGGGAGTTGGAGATGTTTAGCCTGGAAAAAAAGGAGAGTGAGAGGTGATGTGATAGCCATCTTCAAATATCTGAAGGGCTATCACATGGAAGATGAAGCAAGCTTGGCTTTTTGCTGTTCTGGAGGGCAGGACCCAAACTAATGGGTCTAAATGACAAGGAAGGAGATTCTGGCTAAACATTTGGAAGAACTTTTTGACTGTAAAAGCCTATTGGCGGTGGAATGGGCCCCCTTGGGAGGTTGTGGAGTCTCATTCTTTGGTGGCTTTTAAGGTCCGTATAGTTAAAGCTCTGGTTTTCCCAGTAGTGATGTATGGAAGTGAGAGCTAGACCATAAAGAAGGCTGATCACCGAAGAATGGATGCTTTTGAATTCTGGTGCTGGAGGAGACTCTTGAGAGTCCCATGGACTGCAAGAAGATCAAACATATCCATTCTTCAGGAAATCAGCCCTGAGTGCTCACTGGAAGGACAGATCGTGAAGCTGAGGCTCCAATACTTTGGCCACCTCATGAGAAGAGAAGACTCCATGGAAAAGACCCTGATGTTGGGAAAGATGGAGGGCACAAGGAGAAGGGGATGACAGAGGACGAGATGGTTGGACAGTGTTCCCGAAGCTACCAGCATGAGTCTGACCAAACTGCAGGAGGCAGTGGAAGACAGAAGTGCCTGGCGTGCTCTGGTCCAGGGGGTCACGAAGAGTTGGACACGGCTAAACCACTAAACAACAACAACAAAGCAGAGGTTGGATGGTCAGCCTCATTGCAGGGGGTTGAACTAAATGACCCTTGGTGTCCCTTTCAACCCTACAATTCTATGATTCTGTTACTCTCTTTCAGCAAGCTGAATTGGTACATCTGTGGAAAGCCAGTATGCAGAGTTCCCTGATCCTGATTGTCCAGAGCTACAACAAGGGTTTGTTTGATAGCTGCCAGCGTTGGTCTCGCCTTTGACCTTTTCACACCTTTTCTGGGCTCTCTTGGTGCTTGGCACTTCCCCATCGGCTGCTTCTGGCCCCAGTGATAGACACAGACACAGCCTGTTGTTACAGCAGGAAGCAGAGGCAGCCCTTGGGCAAGCCTTTTGGAAGGGAAGGAGGGAGGGAGGGAGGGAGGAGGGAGGGAGGGATGTCCAGAAATTAGAAACACAAGACGCATTTAGGTGTTCCGTTCCCTGCACAGCTTTTAAAAATGATTAACGAAATAATTATTTGGGTGCCCCAGGCTGTTCTAGACGTGTCCTGGAAACAGGGCAAAGGAACAAGTTCTGCACTCCCTGCCCACCTATCCCCAATCGCTGAGAGACACAAAGAATAAATCCTAGGAGCATTATAAGCCTCCCTGGGGGCCCCATGTTGTCGTCTTGGCCTGCTTCTCCGTGCGGCATCTAACTGGGTCTCTTTGGCCTGTTTCAGCTGCCAGACACCTCTGAGGTTCTCATGCAAGTAAGGCAAACTCTGCTTTCTCGGTGAATTCAGCCAGACTTGAGTCCAGTCCTTCACACTGCCCAGTGCCAGAAGGTGGCTTTGAATAGGTCCCCCCATAGCTCAGGATAAATCCCATAATAGCACATGACAAACAATGATGCTTTCATGGTCCTACATTCCATTCCCAGGGCCATGCACAGAACGGTCTCACAGAAGTTCGTTCCTGCCCTGAGTGTCCTCATCAGTTGGCAGCAGAGCCACAATGGGAAGGATCTCGGTGCCTCTGCACTGTCATTGCTCGGTGGGTGACCTTCACGGCCAAGTGGAGATCTGAACCCTGGTGTCCCAGGTCCCTGTCTCTCAGGGCCAAGCATTGTCTGCTCCCCATCTCAGGCCAGTCATCCTCTGTCCACCAAACATAGGAATGTAGGAAGCTGACTGATACAGAGTCAGCCTCTTGGTCCATCTAGCTCAGGGGAGTCCAACACACAGCCCAAGGGTCACAGGCGGCCCTCGAGGCCTTTCTGTGGCCCTCAACAACATTTGGTGCCTTTCCAAAACCGGTAAGCAAGGCACTGGGCTTTGGGAAGGAAATGTGAGAGCTCTGCCAGCGAACTGGGACCTCTGCCATGCCTGACAGAAAAACTAAGCCACATCCCTTCCCTTGCAGGGTTGCGGTGAGGATAGAACAAGCCCGAGGGGCAGCTGTTTAAGCACCTTGAGTTTTCTGGGCATGGAAGCAAAGCAACAAGCAGGACTTACTTTCAGGGCGGCTGCTCTTGAGTTCTCAGGGACTCTCCTTCGTGAGTGAAGGCCAGTTGAGCAGCAGGAGGTGAGGAAATGCCTTTGCTAGGAAGAGAACGGGCAGAAAAGCCCCACCACCTCTGGGGAAGGAAGTGGCACTGGTCTCAATGCTTCCGGACTGGGAATTCCATCACGGGGGGCGAGCTACAGGGAGCTCCCAGCTGCAGTGGGGTATCCAGGCTCCAAATTAAAGATTAACAGGACCTGTCTGAGCTCTTTCCTTCCTGCCTGCTGCTTTGGCATTCGCATGCCAAGGGATGGGAGTCCTCCGCATTGCCATGGAAACCTCTGCCCGCCCGCCCCCTCCCTTGCCCCTTCTCCCTAAGACTGCCAGCAGAGCCCTTTGCGATGGAGGGAGAGGGGAGAACTATCTGCTACCTGCTGCCAATGACTGGTGAAGGAGGCACAGCCTGCTTAGCAACTGGGAAAGGGGACGTCCAGGAAGGATACCTACATAAGAACGTAGGAGGAACCTAGGAGGCCAGTGGTTCATCTAGTCCAGTATCCTGTTCTCAAAGTAAGCAGGGTTGTCCCCCACCCCCGCTGGAACTCTGTTCCGGCCCCTCTCAGGTGGGTGCCATTGCCATTATAAGAGAACAAGGGAGAAGTTCATGGTGAGTTCCAGCAGCTCTTTTTCTGGGAAAATTGCACAGGCAGTAACCAATGAGTTGCCCCCAGTGGGATGCCCTCAGGCAGGATTCATTTTTTTTTTTTTTTTAATAATTTTTATTGATTTTACAACATAAACAAAAAACAAATAAACATAACACGACTTCCCCAAACCTCCCCTTCACTGCATCCATATTTTAAAATTTTTAGCAATTCTTCATCCCATTTTTATATTTAATTCTCTTTAAAGAAAAAATTCTATTTTATAAATTTCAATTTATAGCTGTAATTCTTTATATCCAATCCCTTGACATCTTAACATTCCGAAATTTTACAACAATTTTTAAGATAGATTTTAAATTTTTTCCAGTCCTCCTCCACTGTCTCTTTCCTCTGGTCACGGATTCTGCCGGTCATCTCTGCCAGTCCCATAAATTCAGTCACCTTGGTCTGCCATTCTTCCAGAGTAGGTAATTCTTTAGTCTTCCAATACTTCGCCAAAAGGATTCTTGCTGCTGTTGTTGCATACATAAAAAAGGTCCTATCTTTCTTTGGTACCAATTGGCCGACCATGCCCAGGAGAAAAGCCTCCGGTTTCTTTACAAATGTCCACTTAAGGATTTTCTTAATTTCATTATAGATCATTTCCCAGTAGGCCTTAATCTTTGGGCAGGTCCACCAAAGGTGATAAAAAGTTCCTTCACATTCATTACACTTCCAACAATTGTTATTGGGCAAATGATATATCTTTGCAAGCTTGACTGGGGTCATGTACCACCTATAGATCATTTTCATTATGTTCTCTTTCAGGGCACTGCATGCCGTAAATTTAATACCTGTGGTCCATAACTGCTCCCAGTCAGCAAACATAATATCATGACCAATATCCTGTGCCCACTTAATCATGGCTGATTTAACCGTTTCATCCTGTGTATTCCATTTTAGCAGCAGATTATACATTCTAGACAAATTCTTAGTATTGGGTTCTAGCAATTCTGTTTCTAACTTTGACCTCTCCTTCTGAAATCCTAGTTTTCTGTCCTGCTTAAAAGTTTCATTGATCTGGAAATAATGTAACCAATCTCGGACTTTAGGTTTCAATTTCTCAAAACTCTGTAGTTTCAACTTTTCACCATCATATTCTATAATTTCACAATATTTTGGCCAATCTGTATCCATGTTCAGTCTTTTTACCGCCTTGGCTTCCATTGGTGACAACCACCTGGGGGTTTTACTTTCAAGCAAATCTTTATATCGATTCCATACATTATACAATGCTTTCCTGACAATATGGTTTTTAAAGTTTCTATGTACCTTTACCTTATCATACCATAGATATGCATGCCAACCAAAACTGTTATCATAACCTTCCAGGTCCAGAATGTCTGTATTCTCAAGAAGTAGCCATGGTTTCAGCCAGCAAAAAGCTGCTGCTTCATAATAAAGTTTTAAGTCCGGCAGGGCAAAGCCCCCTCTATCCTTTGCATCAGTCAAAATCTTAAATTTTATTCTGGGTTTTTTGCCCTGCCAGACAAATTTAGATATGTCTTTCTGCCACTTCTTGAAACAGTCCATCTTATCTAGAATTTGCAATGTCTGGAACAGAAACAACAATCTCGGCAATACATTCATCTTGATAACAGCAATTCGGCCTAACAAGGAAAGTCTCAATCTTGACCATATATCGAAATCTTTCTTCACTTCAGCCCAGCATTTCTCATAATTGTTTTTAAATAGGTTCACATTCTTAGATGTTAAATTCACCCCCAGATATTTTACCTTTTTAGTAATTTCCAAACCAGTTTCTCTTTGAAAACTATCTTTTTCCCCCACCGTAAGATTTTTTTCCAGCACCTTTGTCTTATGTTTATTTAATTTAAATCCTGCTACCTGACCAAATATTTCAATAAGTTCCAGAACTCTTTTTGTACTGGTTTCTGGCTGTTGTAGTGTCAAGACTAGATCATCTGCAAATGCTCTTAACTTATAATGTTTAGTTCCGACCTGTATATCTTTAACCAGCTGGTCTCTTCTAATCATATTTAGGAAAACCTCCAGTACCGATATAAACAATAGAGGGGAAATTGGGCATCCCTGTCGTGTCCCTTTCTCTATTGGAATTTCGTCCATAACCATACCATTTACAATTAGTTTGGCCTTTTGTTCAGAGTAAATTGCACTTATACCATTTTCAAAGTTCTTGCCTACCCCCATCCCTTGGAGATTCCTCTTCATAAAACTCCAACAAATGTTGTCAAAGGCTTTCTCTGCATCCACAAAAATCAAAACAGCTTTTCTATTTATGTCAGTTTCCAGAAGTTCTAAAATGTCTATAATATTCCTCACATTGTCTGACAATTGCCTGCCTGGTAGAAAGCCAGTTTGGTCCCTGTGAATCTCCTCTAACAAAACTTTTTTGAATCTTTTTGCTAAAATGTCTGCAAAGATTTTATAATCCACATTCAAGAGTGATATAGGGCGGTAATTCTTAACTTGATGTTTCTCAGTTTCTGTCTTCGGTATAAGTGAGATGAATGCTTCCTTCCACGATTCGGGAGCCTTTTTCCCTTCCAAAATTTGATTGCAAACTTCTTTCAATGGTTGTATTAACCAATCCTTCAGTACTTTATAGTATCTCGCGGTTAGTCCATCTGGTCCTGGTGATTTTCCCAGCTGCATATCCTGAATGGCGCTCTCTATTTCTTGATCTGTAATTTTCTCATTCAAACTCCTTCTATTATTTTCAGAGATTTTTGGTAAGCCGTATTTTCCAATAAATTCTTCTATCTCCTGTTCGTTTTTTGGCCCTTGTTTGTATAATTTCTTGAAGAAACTTTGAAAACAATTGCTTATCTCATTTGGTTTATTAATAGACTTCCCATCTACTTCGAGTGATGTCACTGTATTCAATTTTTGCCTCTTTTTCAATTGCCAAGACAGTAGCTTCCCACATTTATCTGCGGACTCAAAAGTCTTTTGTCTCATTTGTTTAATTTTCCATTCTATTTCCTGATTCATCAATTCCATATATTGTGTTTGATAGAATTTTATTTCTCTTAATATCTCTTGAGATTTAGGCTTAGATCTCAATTTCTTCTCCCCTTCTTTTATTAGATTCCAAATTTTCTCTTTCTTCTCATTCTTTTTTTTCCTCTTTATTGAATTCTGTTGTATTAGGAAGCCACGCATCACGGCTTTACTTGCATCCCAAATAACTCTTTTTTCGGTGTCTGATCTCATGTTAATCTCGAAGTAGTCTTTAAGCGTTTTTTGGGCCTTTTTGCAGATTTCCTCATCTCCAAAGAGGGTGTCATTCATTCTCCATCTAAAGGTTCCAGCTGTTGTCAGTTTCATTTCCATCTTGACAGCATTGTGGTCAGAACAGGTCTTTGGGCAGATTTCTATTTTTTTAACTTTTGATGCCAGATTACTAGAAGTCCATATTTGATCAATTCTAGTCCATGTCATTTTTGCTTCAGAGAAGAAGGTCCCCTCCCTTTCCAGAGGGTTCCTAGTTCTCCAAATGTCAATCAGATCCATAGTGTCAGTCAGTTCAAAGAATGTCTTTGGTAGTCTTCCATCATTAGATATTGTTTGTCTTTGGGCCTTGTCCATGTTTGTGGAGACGACTCCATTCATATCACCCATCATTATAATTTTAAAGTCCAAAAAGTCCATTAAAATCTCGTGCAACTTCTTGAAGAATTCAGCCTTCCCCTCATTTGGTGCATAAACTCCAACAATCAAAATCTTTTCTCCATAAATTTGAATTTCCACTGCCAGGTATCTTCCTTGGTCATCCTTAAAGATCAATTTTGGTTCAAATTTTTCCTTGACATAGATCACAACTCCTCTTTTCTTAACTCTATCTGATGAAATAAATTCTTGTCCTAATCTCTTATTTGTTAAAAGTTTTCTATGTATCCTGGCAATGTGAGTTTCTTGTAGACAGATTACATCTAGATGTTCCTTCTTTAATAGATGAAATACTTGGCCCCTTTTTCGAGGGTGGTTCAAACCATTACAGTTCCAGCTGAAGAGTTGCAGAGACATTTTTGCTACTGGGTAGCTCTTCCACCGACTGCACCAAGTTGTTGTTCCTCCTCGGTCGGTGCTCGGTTCAGTCCAAATGATAGATTTGAGATATCCGGTACTTCCCCCTCACTAACAGTTCCTTTCTGAAGATCCTCTTGATTTCTTTCCAAAAAGAGTTCTTTATCCTGGTTTGTTTTTATTTTAATTTTCTTCCCTTTAAAGTTAAAGGACAGCCCTTGTGGAAATTCCCACCTGAATGGGATATTATTCTGTTTAAGTAGATCAACTAATTCTTTAAATTGAGATCTAACCTCCAAAAAATATTTAGGAATATCCTTGAAAATCTGGATCTGAGAATTTTTAATGACCAAGGCCTTCTGGAAGTGTAGGTTCAGTATTTTATCTCTTTGTTCCTTTGATCCCAGGGTAATTAAACAGTCTCTTGGCTTCTTCCCTTGCTTTCTGCCAATCCGAAAGGCTGAGATTATCACAAATTCATCTTCTTCTCCATCTAACTCATCATTCCAAAAGTCTTGAAATTTATCTGTGAGGAATTCCCCAAGCTTGTCCTCTTCCTCTTCTGGAACCAGTCTTAATTTCAGGTTCTTGCTTTTCCTTTCCAGTTCTAGTAAGGCTAATGCTGTATCATGTTCATGTACTTTTTTTGCAATAGGCGCAAATTTTCCTTTGGTTTCTTCGGCTGTAGACCTAGCACTCTCAGCTATTCTCCTTGTTTCCGTAGACTCTTGAACCAAACGGTTTATAGAATCTGTATTAGATGAGATTGTTGTTGTGTTCAGGTCTAGTCTTGTTGTCAACTCCGTCAGTTTCTTAGAGTTCTCTGTAGACTGTTTAGTAAGTTCTGCAGATTGCTTGGTGAGTACTTCTAATGACTGATTTATTTTGAGCAGAGCCTGTGTCATTGACTCCATTGATGCTGCTGTTATTTTTTCTTGTGCAGCTGCTGCTCCTGATAAAGAGCCTCTTTTTTGAGCTTGTTTTTGAGCCTGCTTTGTTTTACTTCTTGTTGAAATCTCTTCTGGCGGGTTGCTCATAACTCAAGGTCATTCACACGGGAAAGTTGCAAGTGGAAAATCCCGCTGGATACACCGTAATACAGCTAAAGCCCTCTAGAGGAGGAAATTGTAACCATCCAAAGGCACCCACAACAAAGAAACAGAAAGTCCAAAGGCAAAAGTCCCACTAAGAGTCTTTAATTTGTAGCACTTTACTGTTAAAATTGTAATCCACCAAAGTCCCGTTAATATGTTTCAAATAAGTCTTATTTTGTAGCCACTGTCTTTTGACAGCTCACTTGACAGTTCCTTTTTCAGGCGTTCGCTGCTCCGGCAGCCTGACCAGAAGTGTCAGCAGCAGAGGTTTTTTATTCCTTATCCCTTTCTTTTGCAGGTTAAATTAATTCTGTTTCCTCCCCCCCTTCTCCTGCACTACAGGGGGGAGATCCTTTCGATGTCTGGTTTAATAAGAGTTAAAAGGAAAGTCCGTTTAAGCACAGCTCAGTCTTTTCATTGCTCCGTTAATCATGCAGATCCGGGAGGCTGACTTCCTTAATTTTTGCCTTCCCGTTTTCAGCCAAATCTTCTAAATTTTTAAGTCCCGTTTTAATTTTGCGTTCTTACTCACGGGTATTGTTGTTGCCAATCTTTAGTTTCAGAAAGGAATCGGCGCTCTCCGTTAATGGCGACGCGGCTTCACTCCGTAAGCTGGGTAGCGATCCTCAGCACCGCGCTCACCCCGATGCCGCTCCGGAGCCTTTAAAAAGGCTCTTTTACGATCCTCAGGCAGGATTCAAGAGATCTCTCCCTTCCTGCGTTTTCCAGCAACTGGCGTTCAGAAGCATCGCTGCCTCCAACCATCAAAAACTCTTTCCACCTCCATGAATTTTGAAATGTGGTTGTGAAGAAGAGCAGAGGTCGGAGAGAGAGAGAGAGAGAGAGAGAGAGAGAGCGCGCGCGCGCAGGGAGAGTTATTGGCATGGGGTGATGTCAGGGTCATGCACTGCCTTTGAGGGGCTCTGAGTCCCTGCAGGTCCTGAATTTTCTGGGACGTGCCCCTTCATCATTGCCCAGGGAGCTTCTCTTGAGTGCCACCTGTGTCTGCAGAACAGACACCATTCTGAGCATAGGACTTGGGGGTCAGCAAACTTTTTCATCAGGGGGCCGGTCCACTGTCCCTCAGACCTTGTGGGGGGCAGACTATATTTTGGGGGAGGAGGAAGGAAGGAATTCCTATGCCCCACAAATAACCCAGAGATGCGTTTTAAATAAAAGCACACATTATACTCATGTAAAAACACGCTGGTTCCCGGACCATGCACGGGCCGGATTCAGAAGGCGATTGGGCTGGATCCGGCCCCCGGGCCTTAGTTTGCCTACCCATGGCATAGGATATACAGTGTGGCGAACAGAGGTATTAGAAAAATGATCTCATAAGACCAAGGGGACAAGAGGACAAAAGGACCACGACCATTTTCATGCTATTGGGCATGATTTTATTGTACAAACGAATAATGAAGCACACAGATGCACCTTCAGCATATACTATGGTCTGGCTTGTATGAATGCGTCTTATCATCATCCTAATTTTTGACCCATTACAATCTGACTCCTGCGGAGAAACAATTAGTAATGAAATAGCTGCAATAGTAAGAGGAAACCAGTGGGTTATAATTTATCCAATTTAGATCTGAAGCGGGTTTCATGTATATGCAAAAATTCCTCTATAATATCCCATTATCCTGCATTTTGTTGATTTTTTAATGTTGATATACCTTTTGCATTTTAAGCTGTCTTTCTATTGACAATTGCACCAAAAATTCAGCAAAACCCCCCATTGTAATAAAAAGGATGTTGTGGTTTGTTGATACTGCAGATTGAGCAACATCCCAATTAAATTTAATTTCATTTATTTTATAAAATTTACACAGTGCTTAATTGTAAACAACAACAGGCAAAAATAAAATAAAATAAAACAATTGAACGCGTGCCTGGAATCCTCAGCGCCACTTCCCAGGCCGCCAGAGCAGCTGAACCAGGCACTCGCGGATCTGCTTGGTTTTCACCCCATAGACAATGGGGTTCAGCATAGGGGGCACAGTGACAAAGACGTTGGCCAGCAGGATGTGAGCAGGGCGAGGGATGCTGTTGGCTGCAAACCTGTACGCGAAGATGGAGAAGAAGGCTGGGACATAAAACATCAGGATGACACAGACATGGGAGCCACAGGTGCCCAGGGCTTTGGCCCGGGCGTCCCTGGACGGGAGGCGGAAGACGGCACGGAGGATCAAAGCGTACGAAACAGCGATCAAAACCGTGTCGACCCCCGTGGTCAAGAGAGCCACGGTCAGTCCATACCAGATGTTGAGCGTGATGTCGGCGCAGGCCAGCCTAACGATGCCCATGTGCTCACAGAAGGTGTGGGAAATGACGTTGCGGCCACAGAAGGGCAGCCGCAGTAGGAGGAAGGTCAAGGAGGCCATCAGGCAGAAGGCCCTCACCACCGCAGCCACCAAGATCCTCACGATCCACAAGGGCGTCAGCACAGTGGCGTAGCGCAGCGGGTCGCAGATGGCAACGTACCGGTCGTACGCCATTGCCAGGAGAATGGCTGACTCGGCTACGAAAAGGAAGTGGATGATGAACATCTGGGTGACGCAGGACCCAAAGGCGATCTCCCGGGCGTGGAACCAGAAGATGCCGAGGGTCTTGGGCATGGTGGTGGTGCACAGTGTCACGTCGGCCACGGCCAGCATGGCCAGGAAGAGGAACATGGGCTCGTGGAGGCTGCGCTCCTTGGCGATGACGAAGAGGAGGAGGCCGTTGCCCAGGAGAGCAAGGAGATACATGAAGCAGAAGGGAATGGAGATCCACATCTGAGATTCCTCCAGGCCTTCCACGCCAACCAGGATGCACTTGGCGATGGTGAAGCTGGAGCGATTGACAGCTGCCATGGCGGGGAGATGTTTCTCTCTTGATGGCCCTGTGAAAATGGAAGGAAGTGCAAGCATCAGCCAGGTGAGCAGGCATTGCCTCCCCCTGCCCAGCATCAGCCAGCGCATGATCTGTAGACACACATTCACACGCTTCCACCCAGGTCCTCGCACTATTGAGCTGTGAGTTGGCTGAGGTACATTGGGAGGTCTGAGGCAGAGGAGACTGCAGAATGCCCCCTTGCTCAACCTTCCATTAGCTGCCATGTGTGGGATGTGACATAAGCAGTCAAATACAACATTTCCTGTTTGCCTAGAGTAGACTCACGGGGGGGGGATGTTGCTCCAGCCAGGAGGACTTCCTGTTACACCTGGTCTGGAGCATCCTTCCTTTGCATGTGACCAGGTAGGTGGACCTGACCCTTCCAGACCCCACAAACTTCCATCATGTTGCCTCTTCCTCGTATTTGCTCTAAACTAAAAATCCTCCTGCAACCTTTCCAAATATGGGAAGTTGTTGCCACATCTCCCGGATCATTTTCTTCACCCCTTTCTGGACCATTTCCAACTTTGCAACCTCGTTCTCGAGGGGAGGCGTCCGGATCTGTACACCCTACCGCCTTGCAAAGTAAATTCATAAAATGGCATTACAATAGCCTCCCCTTTATTTCCAACCCCTTTCCTTTGATCCAGTCACTTTGTTTGGATAAGAAACAGATGAGAAGTGCACTTACGGCAAGTGCAGAACCCAAAGAAAAACAATATAAACTCTACCAGTTCCTTGGTGCAGATGGCCTACAGAGTTGACCCAGGAAAGCTCTGGGTGAGGCTGGGCTTTTCCTGTTCTTCATAGCCTCTCTGCTTACACAGAGGAGACTGGACAGCTGGCAGACAGTCTTCATGAGCCCAAACTCCTGAGGTCCAGCTAAACGGACAGCATCTGTGTTATCTCCCGCTTGGACTACTGCAGTGCGCTCTACGTGGGGCTACCTTTGAAGGTGACCTAGAAACTACAATTAATCCAGAATGCGGCAGCTAGACTGGTGACTGGGAGCGGCCGCCGAGACCACATAACACTGGTCTTGAAAGACCTACATTTGCTCCCAGTACGTTTCTGGGCACAATTCAAAGTGCTGGTGCTGACCTTTAAAGCCCTAAACGGCCTCGGCCCAGTATATCTGAAGGAGCGTCTCCACCCCCATTGTTCTGCCCGGACACTGAGGTCCAGCTCCAAGGGGCTTCTGATGGTTCCCTCGCTGTGAGAAGCCAAGTTACAGAGAACCAGGCAGAGGGCCTTCTCGGTGGTGGTGCCCGCCCTGTGGAACGCCCTCCCATCAGACGTCAAGGCAATAAACAACTATTTTACTTTTAAAAGACAACTGAAGGCAGCCCTGTTTAGGGAAACTTTTAATGTCTGATGTTGTATTGTTTTTAATATTCGGTTGGAAGCCGCCCAGAGTGGCTGGGGAAACCCAGCCAGATGTGCGGGGTATTATTATTATTATTATTATTATTATTATTATTATTATTATTATATAAGAGGAATCTGCTGGATCACCTTGTCCAGCCTCCTGTTCTCACAGTGGCCAACCAGATGCTCCAACGGGGAAGCAGGACCTGAGCACAAGAACAGCTCTCCCTTCCTGGGGTATCCAGCAACTGGCACTCAGGAGCATTGCTGCTTCTGAGGGTGCCTAAGAGCCATTTATAGCCCTCACCTCCTCCATGAATTTGCCTAATCTTCTTTTAAGGCCATCTAGGCAGGAGGCCATCACTACCTCTTGTGAGAGGGAGATAAGAAGGAATTTCTCTTATCTGTCCTGAATCTTCACCATCTTCTATCCTGCCAATGCCCGTCCACTGGGATTATTTCCCTGCTTGCTCTTGCCAGGCGGTTCTGTCATTCCCCTTACCTCAGTCACCAAAAAGGTTGTGCAATGTCTTCCTGCTTTTAGCAAGCATAAGGCAATAAACAGTCCGAACCGGGACTTTGCAGCCCTGATGGAAGATAGACCTCAAAGCGGCTTCTCCAGAGCACTTCATGAGAAGGCAGCCACTGAAGGTCAGCAAACGGTGGAAATTTATATGTCTTCTTCCTCCTCCCTACCTCAGAGTCCCAGGAGAGGACCTGCAGACAGCAGAAGTCCAGAGGGAGAGAGTCGGTTGCAGTAAATGAAAGGGCAGGGACATCATTTATCCCAAGAGCTTCAGGGCTGAGCAGGGATTTCAGCAGGAACTCCTATGTTCAAAAGCAACAGAGCATCCCCCAAAGAGGTCCCTATTCACTCTCCCCAGTTCTGCAAGTGAAGTCCAGAGCTACAGAACTGCTAGGTTTAGTTATTTTCTTATTGCACACTAACATTTCTCTGCTTTAATGGGGGGGGGGGTGAGCCAAGGTTCAGCTCCAGTTTCTGCTGCTTTCAAAACTGTGAGGAATACTAAGTTAAGGGTCAGAATTCAATCACGCACCAAGACATCACATCCTCCCTCTTGGCCAGGTTTAGTAAAGGTAAAGGGACCCTGACCATTAGGTCCAGTCATGACCGACTCTGGGGTTGCAGTGCTCATCTCGCTTTATTGGCTGAGGGAGCCGGCATACAGCTTCCGGGTCATGTGGCCAGCAATACTAAGCCGCTTCTGGCAAACAGAAATGCTGTTTACCTTCCCGCCGGAGCAGTACCTATTTATCTACTTGCACTTTGACGTGCTTTCGAACTGCTAGGTTGGCAGGAGCAGGGACCGAGAAACGGGAGCTCACCCCGTTGCAGGGATTTGAACCACCATCCTTCTGATCGGCAAGCCCTAGGCTCTGTGGTTTAACCCACAGTGCCACCCGTGTCCCTTGGACAGGTTTGGTTTGTAGCAATTCCTTCTGGGAAACAGAGCGCCTTGTATACACTAGCCGGACCAGGACATTTTATTGCCCCCACTGGCCATCTTGGATGGGCCCAGGTTGGTGTGGGGCATCTGAACCTGGGAAAGCCAAGTCTTTCCTGGTGTGTGTGGCGGGCACAGAATGTCACCTCCTAAGCATAGGGACCTTGCCTGCTCTTCCACCGTCTCCCAGCTTCCATGGACTTGCATTCTTGCCAATCCGGCACTCCCCACTACTCTCCTATCTTTTGGAGGTGCCACATTAAAGCTTGCTTTGTAGCCCAACAGCTTGCAAATTTGTCACAAATTCTGCCACATACACACACCTGAGATGTGGCCAAATCTCCTCCCCACTTGATAGAATGATGCAGTTGCCCAAACTACAGGAGAGCAGGAGGCCGGCCCTTGGGCAGAGTGCTGGAACCAGTTGGATCCTGTTAGATCTGGACGGTGGCGTTGGCAGTGCACATAATTCCATGTGTCAATTTATGGCTGTCAGTGAAATTTTGGACCCATCTACCACCTGCTAGCTTTGTAACCTGCAGTGTTGACATAAGCACTATCTCAACAAGGAAACACTATTTATTGATTAGGGACAATCCCAGAAATGACTATAAATTAGCGGTTTGGTCTCCAGTTTCACAAGGCAACATCGGCGGACTGCAGAGAAGATGGGTGGCCCAACTTCAAGGTCCCTGCTCTTCCTCCTCGTCCATGGCATCTGTGTGGCCAGCATGAGCACCACCATTACAACAGAAAGTGAGGTAAGGAGAGGGTCCCATGGGTCATGCCAACAGGGACAAGGGGAGAGAGGAGACACAATAGCCAGAAATCAGGAAGCAGGAAGGAGGCTGGATTCACAAAGACCTGCTTGGTCTGTGCTGGAGCCAAAGCTGTGACTGATGGGGAAGCAAGATCTATTGAGGTGTTAATGTTGAGATTCCCCACTCCATCTTATACTCAGGTTGTATACATGTTTAAATAAAACCATATTTCCTAAAGACACCACTGTCTCCACTGACCATTCTAAGGAGACCAAATTTAGCTAAGCAACTGGAACCCCCCGGAGTCTTTCACTGCTCAGAGATCGAGGTGCTGTGTAAAAATAAGCCAGAAGGTCTTAAAGCATCTAAGATTCTAAAACAAAAATGCTTCATGAACATGCAAGATTTAAAAAGAAACCTGCAGTCCAGCAAGAAGTTTTGCTGACATAGTTCAGTTATTAACACATCCTTTTTTCCAGCTTTAGGTCTCTCTGTGACCCCATCACTGGGCGGAGAATGCTGTAAAGAATACAAGCCATCCACCATTTTTGTAGAAGCAATTACCTTGCCCTGCTTCTTAATAAAACACTCATCACCCTCAAAAATAAATTCAAAACCAACATTTGTAAGGCATGAAATTGACAATAAAGAAAATTCTAGTTCTTCAACAAAAAAAAATCTCTCAATTCTGCATCTAGGCATGGCAAATAGCCCTTGCTCACATCCTACTTTGGAACAAGACACTGGGTGGTAGTCAACTAAAGGAATGCATGAGCAGAACTTCTCCCACTTGCACACTGGGACTTCCTCCCCTATTCTTTCCCCATGGGTGCCCCACACCATCCCCAGATATGCTCTGGAGTGTTGAAGGAACCCCCAGAACAGATTTAGGGGGTGCAGAGGGGGAGAGAAGAGGGGAAGTCCCATTGTACAGCAGCAGATTTGCTGCTTCTCAATGCCACATTGACTACCTTCCGTCATGTGTCATCATCACTGCCTTGCCACCCTGATCCACCCTCTGGTAATCTCCTGATTAGACTACCGCAATGTGCTGTGCATGGGCTTCCCTTTGAAAACTGCTCAGAAACTTGAAATAACTTCCCATGTGGTGTTTGTGTTTTCCTCTGGTAGACATTGGTTACAGAAGCCCCATTTCTGAGTGTCTCTTCCCGACTGCCCAGCTGGAAAGCGACATCTACCACCGCCTCCCAGGTAGGAAACAATCTTGCTGTTCAATGGCGATGTGTCTTACCTGAGGGCACAGAAAGATGGGTTGACGCTGAGGAGGTTCTGCCTTGAACTCTCATGAGAGTCAAGCGGAATCAGAAGCCATGGGCAGATAATTTTGGAAACAGTGAGCGGGGAACGAGAACACCTGTCTTTCACAGGTTGAGTAGCATTGGTGAAATCAAGAAAAAACACTTGGTACTGGTGTTATGTACTGAGTTGAATAGGATCCAAACTGCAGCAGTCTGATTGGTCCTAGAACAATAGGATCCAAAATGCAGCAGTCTGATTGGTCCTAGAACAATAGGATCCAGAATGCAGCAGTCTGATTGGTCCTAGAACAATGCAGCAGTATGATTGGTTGGCAGGAACCACCCAATCATGCTCCAGATAGAAGTGAATCCACAACCTGATTGGCTTACAGTAGAATTCTAGAATTAGCCAATCATGTGCAGCCCATTGTGTAAATAATGTATATAAAGTAGATACTTTGAGGGGACATTCATTCATTCCTCCTCACCACTATGAGCTGAATAAAGAGCATGAAATCACTTTGCGACTCTGAGTATATTTCAACTTCTGTGCAAACAAGCCACCTCGGTTTCGCTTTGGGACAGCAAAGCCTCAGGTTGGTGGGAATCACAGGTGTGGGGAGACCTCTGCTTGTAGGCTCCCTGTTGGGGAACTGGTTGGCCACTGGGAGAAGAACAGGGTGCTGTGCTAAGGGGGCCTATATGCCCTAGTCCAGCTGCTGCTGCTGCAGCAGGACTCCTTGGGTGTTCTTAACCTTGCCCTCCTTGCTCTTGCAGCTGGTCTCCCGTGTCCGTGGCTCCGTGGACGATCGCGGGATATGCCAGTGCTCCGTGTTCCTGCCAGAAGACGCTTTCCCTGCCCAGCAGGTGGAGGCCCTGGAAAAGCTGGCAGGGTCGCTCTCGGAGAGGTTCAACAAGGAGCTTTCCAAGGTAAATGAGGACTTGATTTTAGGAATGCAGGCCTTGGGCCTTCTTAACGACTAAATGCCAAGAAATTGGTATTCCATTCCCAATGAAATGTAGGAGGATGTGGTGCCATGTATAAGATCAACACATTGTATCTTGAGCCCTGCATTGTAGGCTAGATGACCATTGGAGTTCCTTCCAACTCTACAATTATATGATTCTATGATTAGCTAATAAAGCAAAACCTGCCGCTGAGCAAGACTTGCAGTTCTTTTCTCATATTCATATTTCCTGGGTTAATGTATCATTTGTTCATTCCTCGCCCATTCCTGCCCCCAGTTCTGCCCCAAACAAGACCATATTCTAGGGATGAAATAAATTATGCAAGTCAGGTAAAGGTAAAGGGACCCCTGACCGTTAAGTCCAGTTGTGGCCCTCGTCTTGCTTTACTGGCTGAGGGAGCCGGCGTACAGCTTCCGGGTCATGTGGCCAGCAGGACTAAGCCGCTTCTGGCAAACCAGAGCAGTGCACGGAAACGCCATTTACCTTCCCGCCAGAGCGGTACCTATTTATCTACTTGCACTGCGTGCTTTCAAACTGCTAGGTTGGCAGGAGCAGGGACCGAGCAACGGGAGCTCATCCCGTTGCAGGGATTCAAACCGCCGACCTTCTGATCGGCAAGCCCTAGGCTCTGTGGTTTAACCCACAGTGCCACCTGTGTCCCTAATTATGCATGTCAAGTAGTTGGTTATTAAGATTAAGACAGCTTTGCTGGAGCAAGGGCTGCAGACTAGAGCAGTTGTCACTCAAAACAAGACTGAATAGGCCGACTCTACAATCCCACCAGGACCTCTCTTTCTTTTGGAGAAACATCTGCCTCTTTTTGGAAGCAGGCCTCTCTTCTCCTCTCCTTCCATATTTCCTCCATCCTCACCTTTACCACTTGCTTTCATGACTTTTTACCTTATCTAGTTTGCCAGTCGTGCTTAGCCTTGAACACCAGAGCAAAAGAAGCTCTCCTCATGTGAAATCTTGAGAAAAGAAGGAGGGAGCTGCTTCAATTTAAGAGTGGGAGGAGAACATGAATGGGCCAGTTCAGTAAAGGGGCGCTCATCAGCTCCTTCCCTTCTCTCCCTGCCTGGCTTCTCTTCCTCCCTCTTCCTATAGGTGACCGAGTATATGAAGATTGTGGATGTCTATGGCCATAAGCTCTTCAATCTCACGCAACGGGTGGAGGAGATGCACAAGAGCCAAACCTCCTTCACGGAGCTGGATTTCGAGGTCCTGAAGCTGGAGATCCAGGAGATGGAGAGTCTAGTGGTTCAGTTGAAGGCCTCCATGGGAGAGAGCAATGTGGTGGTCCAACAGCTGTATGTGGAGGTGAGGCTGGATCAGACAGACAGACAGATGGATGGATAGGTTTTATCTTTTGTGAAATATAAAAAACCCCAATAGAGCATAGAATTGTTAAAAAATAAAATAAAAAGGCACATCTTAGAAAGGCAGAAGGACATCAGTGTGCCTGCATTAATTCAGGTTGTCCCTGAGTTGACAAAGGGGGTTGCCAGCGGGGAATGGCCAGGAGACGGAGACAGGAGTTGCAGCCCAACAATATCAGGAGGGCAGCATTTTGGTCACCAGATCTGTATCCTTCCTTTTCTCTTCAGATTAAGAACATGAGCCTGATGGTGGCTCATCTGGAGAATCTGGACAAGAACAATGTCCTGGCCATCCGACGGGAGATCCTGGCCCTGAAGCAACGGCTGAAGGAATGTGAAGAGCCAGGCTCTGGTCAGCTGGTTCCACCAGGTCAGCAGGGCTTCTAAGACAGTCATTGGTGGTGGTGAGAGACAGTGGAGGCCCTCAGCACTGCTTGGGACTTTGGGGTGGGGAAGTCTGAGGATTGGAGCACATTCATTGGTCTCGTATGGCTGGTTTCTAGCTGCTTCCACAGTTCTTGGGTCATTGCATACCTAACTAAATCCTCCCCACGCCCCACCATAAACGGTGGGTGAAGATACTCTTCACAATTTCCTGGAATTTGCAAAGTGACAAAGTGTGCATTGAATGAGCAGCTAATGGGGAGACATGCAAACCAGGGCAAATGATCATGCACCATAAACAGGTTGTTTGAAGTTCTACATGGTGGAAGCATAATGTATGTGTCTGCAAGGATCTGGGCCTGTCATAGGGCATGATGGGCTTCCTTCATGGAGTGGAAAGAAGAGAGTCAGCATGAAGTGGGTGAAAAGGTGAAGGAAGTATGGGATGTTTGAGGTTTTTGACCAGTAATGCTGCCTTTCCTGTAAAGCGAGTTTCTTTTGGTTCCTTATTAAATGAGTTGCAATGACTTTGTCATCACTATAAAAGCTGTTAACCTCTGAATGGCAGTAGAAACGCCCTTTCCACCAGCTCAGAAGATTGCCTAGCTGGTGGGGTTTTCTCCAGCTCAATTGCATTGACTTAATCAGAAGAGTCTTGAAAACAGACTTCTTAAACCCTAGCAGACTTTTACCCTAAACCACAATGTGAAGGCTTAATGTTTCTCTCACCATGTTCATGTCTCCCAGTAGTTTCAAACCATCTTCTCTTCCTCTGTTTGGTTCTAGGCTTCTGCAACCACAGTGGCCTTGTAAACATCAGCAAGCCACACCTCCACAGCTGGAGCTGGAGAGGGTCTGGCTACCGGTATGGTGTCTGGGGCAAAGGCTACTCTCCAGGCAGCCCTACAAGTGAAGCCTATTGGGCGGCCCCAATGTATGATGAAAGGAACATGCAGACAATTGATCTTTACTCATCCTATGAAAACCTATTATTTTATGCACCATCTAAGAGACTTAGTCTCTCTGGGCAAGGAAGTGGAGCAACAGTATACAAGAATTTCCTGTACTTTAATTACTACAACACCAATCAGATGTATAAATTAGAACTGAACTCTAACACTGTGGTTTTGAAAAGCACGATCACAGGGGCTGCCTATAACAACCGCTTTTCCTATGCAGGGACGGCTTGGCAAGATATAGACTTGGTTGTGGATGAAAGTGGGTTGTGGGCCATTTATTCCACAGAGGCAAACACAGGGAATATCGTGATTAGCAAGATAAACGAGGATACCCTCCAGATGCAGAAGACCTGGTTCACACGGCAGTACAAGCCGTCTGTGACAAGTGCCTTCATCATCTGCGGAGTCCTGTACGTCACTCGGTCTCTGAACACACAGCAAGAGGAGATCTTCTATACATTTGACACAAACACGGGGAAGGAGGGCCGGATTAGCATAGTGCTGGAGAAGCCTCTTGGTACAGTGCGGGGGGTTGACTACCACCCAACAGACCGCAAACTCTATCTGTACAATGATGGCTTCTTGGTTTCTTACAACCTGGTGTTCCAGCTAGCCTCTCCATGAAGGAAACACTACAGTTCTATGATTCTTAGCTTCCTTTTCTTTGCAATCTTCTCTGCTGACCAATCATGTCCATGATTACAATTAAAAAAAAATCTAACAAGTGAAATGTGGATGTAAAATTGGATCAAATAAAAGTCCATTGTAACTGCAAAGATTAATGGTGTGTGTGTGTCCTTCAGGCATTGCAATCATTGGGTCAACGAGTGTCAGTGTAGGCTGAGTCAAAAGTAAGTCCCGTTGAGTACACTGGGGTTTATTCCCAGATATGTGGGTTGAGGATGGCAGCCTAGTTACATCTTACTAGCTTGAGCAGAATCTTAGGTTTCAGAGCATGTACAGAGTTCCATGCAACATAAAGGTATTGAGAGAGACAGCATCTTTGGACTCCAGTTAGATGTTTCCTGGAAGAAAAGGTCCACGATTAAAGCCTCACAGATTTATGGGAATATGAGACTAGATGAATCTGGCCTTTTTACCAAGACAGACTGTGGTTTTGTCCAATGGTGAGTCACACCTGATTTCTGATGTAAACAGTCTATGCAGCCATGCTAAGAGGCTACCTCTACTTTCCTAGCGACACTGCAATTACGTTTGAAAGGTGGACAGTTAGCATTAGTGAGCAAAAAGTGGGGAAGCATATATAGAAACAAAACATTGAACAGCTATCTATTCGTGGTTTATGGCAGCGGTGTGTAAATCCCAGGTGCTCTAGGTGGCAGTCTTGAGCTACATTTGAATACATGGGTTTGTCATAGGAACCCTCTACCACCATCAGAACTCCCTACTTTCAGGTGGGGGGTGTGTGAGAGTTATGAGACCCACGAGAGATGGGAAAGATAAGAAGCCAACTGGAAGAGGAGGCAGGAGGAATCCAGTGCTAGCGAAGGAAATTGAGACACCTCAGGGGAAAAGCTTGAGAGCTGGCAGAAATGGGGGTGAGAGGTGAGGGCAGAAGAGACAGAGGGTGATTGGGGAGGAAGGGTGGAAAGGGCGGACAGGGACATGGAAGAGAGAAAAGGGGAGGGTGGCAGTAAAGGAACTGCAGCCCATGAAGCAGCATCTAAGGAGATGGTTTGGCAGGCTCTGTCTCGAAGGCTAAGTAGCAAAGCAGGATAGTGACCCTGGGTCATAGAATTGTAGAGTTGGAAGGCACCCCAAGGGTCATGTAGTCCAACCCCCTACAATGCAGGAATCTCAGCTGAAGCATCCCTGGCAATTGGCTATTCAACCTCTGCTTCAAAACCTCCAAGGAAGGAGAGTCCACCATCTTCTGGTGGAGATTGTTCTACTGTCCAACAGCTCCTCTTACCCTCAGAATGCTCTTCCTGATGTTGAGTTGGGATTTCCTTTCTTGCAATTTGAAGCCACTGGTTTGAGTCCTTCCCTCCAGAGCAGCAGGAAACAAGTCTTGCTCTACCTTCCATGTGACAGCCCTTGAGATATTTGAAGGTGGACATCAGAGCAGTTGTAGTTCTTGGGATGCCCATATTATACGCCTGCCCAGAAGAATGACCGCCTGGGATGCCTTGAGTTCTGCCATGGGCAAAAGGTAGGTGCGAATGTAATAAAATATTAATTACTGCATTGAATCACAGTTATAATTCTGCTTCTGGGTGATAAGCAACTGCTCATCAGCCCTGGTGTGGAAAGGGCTTGCGTAAGCAGAAGTATGAACTTTGTAGCCAGTCGTCGTAAATCTTCTATTGCCACAAGACCATGGATGGGGAAGCTGCTATGGTCTGGCCCTGGGAGACCCATCCTTCACATGGGTGTGGCAGCCTTTTCAGAAAATGGATCTTGTCTCTTGAGTCCTTTTAACTAAACGTGCTGGGGCTGAAGCTAGGAACTTCTGCTCCTCCACCCAAATGTAAGGTGAAGGTAAAGGGACCCCTGACCATTAGGTCCAGTCATGGCCAACTCTGGGGTTGCGGTGCTCATCTCACTTTACTGGCCGAGGGAGTCAGCGTACAGCTTCTGGGTCATGTGGCCAGCAGGACTAAGCCACTTCTGGTGAACCAGAGCAGCACACGGAAACACCGTTTACCTTCCCACCGGAGCGATACCTATTTATCTACTTGCACTTGACGTGCTTTCCAACTGCTAGGTTGGCAGGAGCAAGGACCAAGCAACGGGAGCTCACCCTGCTGCGGGGATTCGAACTGCCAACCTTCTGATCGGCAAGTCCTAGGCTCTGTGGTTTAACCCACAGCGCCACCCGCGTCCTCCACCCAAATGTAGTCCTATCCAAATAAACTGCCTTGCAGGGGGTCTTTTAAACAGAAAGGCAGGAAACAAACTACTGTGGAGGCTGCAGTGACAGAGCCCTGCAAAGCTGATGCAAGGATCAGCAGCACTGCTGTCCGCTAAAGGAGTACCCCTTTGCCCGCCATAGGCTCTGCTTGTCCATCAATACAAGCCCACACTCTTGTCTGAAACCCAAGTAAACCCAGTAGCCCCCTGGCCCCCTAGGCATCACCTCACTTGGAGAACTAGGGAGAGTGAGTAGCACATCCCTGGCTGAAATCCCAGCTCAGCCCTGAGGTTCTCCCTTTTCACTTATGGTAAAGCCACTTCCGAACTAGGAAGGAGGTGGGGTTGCGGGCTTCAAGCACACAGGGGCTGGCACACAGCCCCACGCACACAGGGGCTGGCACACAGCCCCCGCGATACTAGGAGAATCCTTGGCCACATCATTCCCCCAGCCAGCCAATCGGCTGGTCTGGGGTGTGTGGCCTGCCCTATTTTGGGCCGGCGCGGCCGAGGACCACCCTCTTTGCATTGCCGCGCTCCAGCTGACTGGGTTTTCCCACCCTGCCCTCCCTTTAGGTAGGCTTTCCGACCTTGCTATGGACTTCGGTTGGTCGCCGTCAAGGGGCCTGGTAGGAATTTTGCCATCTGGCAAATTGGCACCAGCCATTTGGTTTTTTCGCCTACCTCGTAGCAATCGTCACAACTTCCTGGGCATTGGCGGTTAGGCATTGGTAGGGGTATTGTTATGCAGATTAAAAGGGGGGGAGGAAGCGTCATCACCTTCCCCCCAAATCGAAGGGTAGTCTGGTAAAGGATTCCGGGGGGCGTGGCCTCGTCCTAAGCCTATGGAGGTGTGGGCCTACGGCACGCCCCCGATCGGTGACCCCGGGGGAGCTCCTAGTTGACGTGCATCAGCAGGACTCCCCCTACTGGTGGTTAACCCTTGCTGGTCTTCATCCACGAGGGCTGAAGCCGGTTAGCTGATAGGACCAATGCCTAAGCCAATACCTCTCAATTCCTGTAATAAATAAAGTTGTGGCCTAATTTGACCCATTAACCTTAAACTCTGGTGTCTTGTGTCTCAAATTCCCGGGGGGGGGGGGACTCGCCACGCAACCGACTTTATTCCTCTGGAGTCTAATTGGCTCCAGGCTCCTGGGACTCTGAGGCAGGAAGAGGAGGACACATAAACTTCCACCTTTTGCTGCTCCGGCTAATGCTTCCTATGGCTTCTTCTGAGGTGGTCTGGAGAAGCCACTTGGTGGTCCATCTTGGGTCTAATAACTCGGATTTTTCACCAGTTTGTCAGGACAGCAATGTCCCAGTTCTGACTGTATATTGCCTCAGGACTGGCCAAAATGGATAAACAGCACATACCTGACAGCAGGAAAGGAAATGTCATGTAGTCCCTGACTGGTCGTTTCTACCAGGGAGAGCTTCGTGGTCTGAAGATCAGCACCAGAACTGGACTGAGGGCAGAGGAGGTGGTTCCCCTGCACACGGCCCTGATCCGAGGAGGGGCAAAATTGAGAAGACCCACCACTGAGTAGATTCATTTTGGGGCGCCAAATATTGGCCTCACTCAGAGTGCCATACTACCAAAGATTACCCAAGTCCACCCCTGACCAGCACAAAGAAGGAAAGAGACCCAGAACTGGGTCTTGGTGAGTTGTTTGCTCTCCATGTCTGGGTTCCCGGCTAGAACAGGAATACCTGAATGGCTGGGGGGGGGGCAGTAGAGCCTGCGAGGAAAGCAGGGGGCAAGGAGGGGCATAAAAGCAGAGGGTGGGGTAGAGGAGGGATGGCCCAGAAAACCCAACACTGTCATATTTGTTTTCAAAAGAGGAAGCTTCCTATAAGTGAAGAGATTGCTAAAAGGGAAGCTGGGGGAAAAGGAAGGAAGGAAGGAAGGAAGGAAGGAAGGAAGGAAGGAAGGAAGGAAGTTATTGGGGGATGGGGCGGGAGAAGACGGAGTACTGAATCAGTGTTGGAACTGTTGGCCAGGAAATCTGTCAAGCAGCTTGTGGAACCAGACAGAAGAAGTCAGTCTGCCCTAATAAATAAAAATAAAAATAAAAAAATTGTCCAGTAGCACCTTAGAGACCAGCTAAGTAGTTCTGGGTACAGTGGTACCTCGGGTTACATATGCTTCAGGTTACAGACTCCGCTAACCCAGAAATAGTACCTCAGGTTAAGAACTTTGCTTCAGAATGAGAACAGAAATTCTCATTCAGGATGAGAACAGAAATCATGCTCCGGCGGCACGGCAGCAGCGGGAGGCCCCATTAGCTAAAGTGGTGCTTCAGGTTAAGAACAGTTTCAGGTTAAGAATGGACCTCCGGAACGAATTAAGTACTTAACCTGAGGTACCACTGTATAAGCTTTCGTGTGCATGCACACTTCTTCAGATATACCCAGAACTACTTAGTATTCTCTAAGGTGCTACTGGACAATTTTTTAATTTCTTTTGACTGTATCAGACCAACATGGCTACCTATCTGAGTCTGCCCTAAATATGGAAGGGAAAGTGAGCCCTGCTTTGTAGGTGCACATTTTATGTGCCCCCTAAATTTGCTGAAGGGGAGTAGCCAGCAGCCCAAGTGAGGATTCAGGAACCAACCGGTCATTGGAAGCTCTTTCTAATCTGACGTTCTTATGAGGCATGGCAATCGGATGGGATCAGATTTTTCTAAGGGCACCCTAGGAAAATGTCCTCCCTAGAGTAACCTCAGCATGGCGCTTTGCAGTTTAATGGGGCTGTTCTCCAGTCATCTCTGCTCCGATAAATCTTGGCAGAATCACAGCTTGACACTGGGAGGAGTTGGGTGGGAGCAGGTGTGTGATTGTGTGTGTGATTGTAAATGTGTGTCCACAGAGCATCCACTAGCTTCTTCCTGGATGGATGAAGCCAGTGGCTGCTAACTGGGCTGGCCCTGGCAATTCCTCCCATTTTCACAGGGGTGCCAAGAGAGAAGCTTCCCCACACCTTGGTGGCTGCCAATCGCTCCAGCTTCACCATCACCAAGCGCCTCTTTTGTTCCTCTAAGCCGGCTGGAAGATTTTGAGAAGTCATGTCTGCCATGTCCCCTTCCAATCACACAGGCATCAGCCCTTCTTTCTTTATCCTGGTGGGCATCCCAGGCAAAGAGGATCTCCACCTCTGGATCTCCATCCCCTTCTTCCTGATGTACCTGGTGGCCCTTTCAGGGAATTCTGGCCTCCTCTTGATCATCGCCACTGAGCGCAGCCTCCACCAGCCCATGTACCTCTTCCTTTCCCTTCTGGCGGGGGCCGATCTCATGCTCACCACCACTACAGTGCCCAAAATGCTTGACATCTTCTGGGCGGATGCCGGGGAGATCCCCTTCGCCGCCTGCATTGCCCAGACTTCCCTGCTCGTTTTCCTTTTCGTTTCAGAGTCGGCCATCTTGCTGGCCATGGCATTTGACCGCTATGTTGCCATCTGCAGGCCGCTCAGGTACACCACGGTATTGACGCCTCGGCTGATGGTCCGGATGGGGGTTGCTGGGGTGGTCCGCAGCTGCTGCACAGCCATCCCCTTTGCCTTCCTCTTGAAGAGGTTGCCATATTGCAAGACGAATGTAATTCCCCACTCGTACTGTGAGCACATGGCTGTGGCCGCTCTGTCCTGCGGAGACATCACCGCCAACAACATCTACGGGTTAGCCGTCTCTCTCCTGTCTACGGGGCTGGATGTGGTGCTCATTGCGGTCTCCTACGTCCTGATCCTAAGGTCCATCTTCCGGATGCCGTCTAGAGATGCCCGGGGAAAGGCACTCAGCACCTGTGGCTCCCACGTCTGCGTCATCCTCATGTTCTACACCCCAGCCTACTTCACCATCCTGGCGCACCGCTTTGGCCAGAACATCCCCCGGTACGTCCACATCCTCTTGGCCAACATGTACCTGCTTCTTCCCCCCATGTTGAACCCCATAATTTACGGGGTGAAAACCAAGGAGATTCGGGAGCAGGCAGTTCTCCTCTTCTCCCAAATTGGGAAGAGGTGCTGAATGCTGGCTCTTAGCTGAGGGGTGTAACCAAGAACCAACTTCTTGCTGAAGGTTGACCTGAAGTCGGAACTCTTGGCTGCTCCTGTGGGCACATTTGGGAAAATTGCCGTGGGCACCACTGTAACTATTATATCTTTGTTCTGTGTGACTCTTAAAGTTGTTTTAATGTTTAAAATATCTTTCAGTAAAAAACCGGAGGCATTCCTTGTAGGTTTAATTGCAAATGATATTCCCGAAAATCAAAGGAAAGTATTCCTTTATGCAACAACAGCTGCCAGGATGCTTATAGCAAAAAACTGGAAAGGGAGAAAAATTCCATCAGTGAAAGATTGGCAAATTAAATTTTGTGAATACATAAATCTGGCAAGACTCACAGCATCCATAAGGGGACAATCGGACCAGAAATTATTAAAAGAATGGGGTTGTGCTAAAGAGTATATGAAAAAAACATTGTTCTGGAGTTAGTATATTGGTATGTAATGAATGATGCTTTACAGGGTTAAAGAAAAAGAAAAATGGTGTAAAAAAAAAAGTACAAAGGTGGAAGTAATCTAATTAGACACAACAATATAGTAAGAGTAAATTTTTTGAGGTCTTAGAACAAAGGAATGAAGTCAATATGTGTTTATGTACGTAATGATGTTTTTTTTCTGTAGATGTGTGCTTTTTCGTTTTTGTTTAGTTTAGTTTTGTTTCCTTTGTTTTTTTTCCTTTTCCTTTTCTGTTTTTTTCTTTGTTCTTTTTTTTGTATAGTATTATTTTGGATTCAATGTTTGTAATTTTTGTTATGATTCTGTATTGAGGGAATTTTTTTTTTAAAAAAAGTTATTTTCTTCATCAGTAGTTTTGTTAAGGGTCTCTGAAGAGACTCTGAAGGATTTATACACAGGTAAGTAGCATAGACCTCTCACACATCAAATGGCTGTACATGAACTTTACACAAATGATAAATCCACTGGCCAAAAGGTCTAAGGAAGTGAAGGATGTGGAAAACTAATGGTAACTTCTGCTGGTGTAGATGTGTTGCAGGTGAAATTAAAGTGGTGGAGCAAGAAATATAAAGTGTGTCATGAGGCAGCAACAAGAAAAGCTAATGCAATTCTGGCTGCATTAACAGAAGTGCAGTGTCCAAGGGAAGTCATAGTACTGATCTATTCTGTCCTGGTCAAACCCCACCTAGAGTCCTGGGTTCTATTCTGGGCACCCCAGTTGAAGAAGGGTCTTGACAAGCTGGGGGTGTTTAGCCTGGGAAGGAGGAGACTGAGACAGGATCTGAGAGTCATCTTCAAATCTCTCTAGACCTGCCCCATGGAAGATGGAGCAAGCTTGTTTTCTCCAGTGTGGTGTAGTGGTTAAGAGTGGTGGACTCGTAATCTGGTGAACCGGGTTCGATTCCCTGCTCCTCCACATGCAGCTGCTGGGTGACCTTGGGCTAGTCACACTTCTCTGAAGTCTCTCAGCCCCACTCACCTCACAGTGTTTGTTGTGGGGGAGGAAGGGAAAGGAGAATGTGAGCCGCTTTGAGACTCCTTAGGGTAGTGATAAAGCGGGATGTCAAATCTAAACTCCTCCTCCTCCTCGTCCTCCTCCTCCTCCTCCTTTCTGGTCTGGAGGGTAGGACTCAAACCAATGGCTTCAAGTTACAAGAAAAGTGATTCCAACGAAACATCAAGAAGAACGTCCTGATAGTAAGAGCTGCTTGACAGTGCAAAGGTGGTCGGCTCTCCTTCCTTGGAGGTTCTTCCATCAATTCCACATTCTCCTTGTGTTTCTGAGTGTCCAAGCCACATTATTGCAGGTGAGACTGAATAAAACGCTTCCTAGGGAAATCCTTTGGGATCCCTTTCCCAAAATGGAAAACTTTTCTCCCAGCTGCCGCCCACAGGGTCAACATTTTCTGCCGCCCACCCCACCCCCCCTCCAACGACCACCCTCAGTCACGGGGTCACAGAAGTATGGTTTCTGAACTGGCTGGATCTAGAGTCTGGATACATCAACGAAGTGCTTCAGTTAAAGGTGTTGTAAATGCAAACAGTGAAAACAGGTACAGAAAATCAGGACTCCACTGCACCATCCGGTGGCACAATGTTATATTGCACATACAATGCATATCAATCGCGCTTTTTTTGCCCATCTAATGATGATCTAATAATAATATATTATTTATACCTCACCCATCTGATTGGGTTTCCCCAGCCACTCTCGGCGGCTACCAATTGAGTGTTAAAACAAATTAGCATTAAATATTAAAACTATTATTAAACTATTAAAAATAACTATGTGCACAAACAAGGGCTTTCTCGCCCCCCGCCCCCCGTCCTGAATCTTCCATCATTCAGCTTCATTCACATACCTGTCAACTGATAAATGTATCTCTGTACTGGCTCACTGGGAAAACTTCAGAAATTCATCTAGACCTGTGAGCTCAGCTACTCAGCAGCCCCTCTACCTGAGTGGTGATTTCTGGCATCCTGATACCTGAGTGCCAGACAGGTAGCCATTCCAGAAATAACAAACCCAGCTGGAGACAAAATCTGCCTGGATGGAGACCTGAGAGCCACCTCTCAATATCTGGGGGGCTGCTGACCCATGGAAGAGGGAGCCAGCTTGTTTTCTCCTGCCCAGAATAAGGGACCCAGAGGACCAGAAAGCAGCTTCTGCTGCCTAAAGAGCAGGAAGAACCTTCTGAGGGGAAGAGCAGCAGAATCCCTTGGGAGATGGCGGACTCTCCTTCCTTGGAGGTTGTGAAGCAGAGGTTGGATTCCTGCCTTGCAGGGGGGCTGGAATAGATGACCCAGGGGGCTCCCTCCCATTCCAGGAGGAGCTTCCTTGCTTCCTGCAACCCCCTTTTCCCTGCAACCTCTTCCTCCACTTTCTGGCCAAGGGAGGGAGCGGATCACAGACCAGCCAAGAGCAAAAATAAAATGAGCATCTCTGGGATTGTGCAATGCAGGAGAGAAAAGGCAGAGAGGACTGAGCAGGGTGGACTCGGCTTGGCAAGGGTTAAAGGGAACGGAGCTGCATTCCTAGAGAGGCCAGGAAGTAAGGGGGGGCCAGGTCCTCCAGGGGAAAAGCCCCTCCCTCCCCTTCCTGCAAGCGGGGGGGGGGGCAGGGTTGCTTTCTGCTATTGCAAATCCTGCATTGTTCTCTTCCAAGGGGATCTGGTGAGTCTCTTCCTCCTCCCCCCCCCCAGGAGGGTGCAGTGGGGAGAAGGGGGGGGTCCCTGGGCTGCAGCAGGGGAGGGTGGCTCATGGGGGGGGGGAGCCCCAGGGAGCAGGGGGTCCTGCCAGGGAGGGGCGAGGTTTGCAACTACAGTACTCTATATTCTGCATTTGTATAAAGACGCTGCTTACTCCTTTGGGAAGGGCTATCCTCTCCTGGGATCTGGTGAGTCTCCTCTCTCTCCCCCCCCCAAGAGGGTGCATTGGGGAGAAGGGGGGGTCCCAGGGCTGCAGCAGGGGAGGGTGGCTCATGGGGGGGGGAGCCCCAGGGAGCAGGGGGTCCTGCCAGGGAGGGGCGAGGTTTGCAACTACAGTACTCTATATTCTGCATTTGTATAAAGACGCTGCTTACTCCTTTGGGAAGGGCAATCCTCTCCTGGGATCTGGTGAGTCTCCTCTCTCTCCCCCCCCCCCGAGGTCGCAGTGGGGAGGGTGGCTCATGTGGGGGGGGAGCCCCAGGGAGCAGGGAGGGGCGAGGTCGCAGGAACTGTCTCCTTCCTTTAGATCTTTGTGGGGGGGGGGAGAGGAGGTTATCGCCCCCCTTCCAGAAATTTTTTTATTCAGAGCCCCCTGGGAAATCTAGCAGATAGAAATCTAGCTTCTTTAAATAAGCTTATCAGTAGGACTTCTGCTGTGTGTGACACGGGTCAGCGTCATTGCACAACAGAGGAAACGTGTCTGAATGGTTGCTCCCAAACCTCTTTCTTTGTTTCCCTTCTTTCTTTCTCCCTATTGGCAGAGGAGGCCAGCCAAGCAGATCAAGCCAAGCTTTATGAGGAGCTGGGTATGTTTACATGGAGAAGAGAGGAGACAGAGAGGAGACAGGAGAGCCATGTCACCTGGGTGCAGGATTCCAACCAATGGCTTCAAGCTACAAGGAAGGAGATTCGGACTCAACACTCCTAGTCATTTTTCACTAGGAACCAATGACTCCCTTGTCAATCAGTTCTGATTTCATGCATTGACTGGAAGGAAGGAGCAACCAGGCTGATTTGCCTCGCATTAATCTCTTCGCTTGCCTCCACATTTCCACAATCTCCCTTCTAGAGGCCTCCTCCTCCTCCTCCCCCTCCTCCTCCTTTTTAGAAAGATAGCTCAGAGTCTGGGCTGTGGTGCAGTCCCACCCTGGTTCCCAGCAAGACTCATCCATGCTTGCTCAGGGAACCTTTTTCGTCTCCTGATATTGTACAACTTTTGTAACAGAACAACGTATTTGCTTTGTAGGATTTGCTAGAGCTTCTCATTCAGACAGACAGAACTTGGCAGAAGACCAAAGGGTTCCTTCCGATCTCTCAGAGGCTTCCTGAGAGCACAGATGGATGAGCGAGACTCAGCTGGCCCTGGAGCAGGAAGAGGCCATTCCATCCAAACTGGGAGCAGTGGGGGATTCTGGGAGAACTCTGTGCAGAAGATCCTGGGTGAGGAGGACACCCTCCGCTCAGAGGTGCAGAGCCAGCAGTTGAGGCAGTTCTGCTGCCAGGAGGCCAAAGGACCCCGAGAGGTTTGCAGCCGACTCTACCACTTTGACCGACAGTGGCTGAAGCCAGAAAGGCACACGAAAGCTGAGATGCTGGACCTGGTGATCTTGGAGCAGTTCCTGGCTGTCCTTCCCCTGGAGATGGAGAGCTGGGTGAGGGACTGTGGAGCAGAGACCAGTTCCCAGGCGGTGGCCCTGGCCGAAGGTTTCCTCCTGAGTCAGGCAGAGGAGAGAAAGCAGGTGAGAGAGACTTTCCTCTGGATACTCCCAAGGGGCTCCAAACAGGACAGAGAGCAGCCAAAAATGGTCTGCTGATGGCCCATCCTTTTTTGGGGAATGAAGTATCTGTCTGTGTCGTTCTCTTTCTAATATTTCTCACCTTTTATTTACTGTTTTGAATTCGTATTGTTCTTTCAGAAAAGGGATCATTTTGCAGAAATGGACCTGGATTCCTGTGAGGCAGAGAGGCCTCCATTGGACACCAGAGAGAGGCCACTGGGTAAGGAGGAAGGTGGCTTTTCTCTGTTTGGTCTCGTTCTGTTGGTTTTCCAACTCATCTGAGAGTTCTTTTCATCTTGGTTTTATTTTTTGGAGGGGTGGGGGTTGGGAACAAGGGTTCAGAGGAGGGGAGATGTATTTCTGCACACCTAACATGAAATGGGCACAAACCTTCAAGTGCAATCAGCAGGTAAGGCTTTCTCAAAGCCCATCTGTAGTTAGAAATGTCCTGTTTCCTCTGTGAGAGAAGCAGGCACTCCTGGCATCCTGGTTACCTTTTTCTCTTTTGCAGGTGAAAGAATGATGGCGGCAAGACCTCCTGATCTGCCTTTTCATGGGGGCAGAAGGGAAGCAGCGGCTGTGGAACCAGATCAGGTCAGGGGAAGCTGCCTTGTGGGGACAGAGGCCGAGGGGATGGAGCAATGTCATGGACTGGTTGGGCACAGAGGAATGGTGGGAGGAAGCAGCCGGGGAACCAGGAAGGGAAGATGGCTCAGAGCCCAAGAAGTGGAGGTAGAAGAAGGATGCGTGGTCAGAGGGAGAAGCTTGGGAAGAGGAGGTGTCAGAAGCTGAAGGGGCAACAGGGCTTAGTGAGCTGGGAGACTCTGTGGCAGAATGCAGTGCAGAATCAGAGGCAGAAGAGGAAGGAGGCAAGTGGGCAGAGGGAGGTCGAGAGGCAGAGGTGAGTCAGGAGAAGGAGGAGCCACCGGGGGCTCCCTCTCCTTCTGCCAGAATCCACCCTCCCTGCTTGTCTCTCAGAGCCAAGAGAGGTCAAACATGGAGGAGCAAAGGCAGGCTGCACACTGGCGCACTGTTCAATCGCTTGCCAGAAACCCCAGAGAGGAGGGGACTTGGAAAGCTGTGGGGTGCCGGGGGCCTTCACTCTCAGCAATTGCTTTTGTGGAGGAAGAGGCTCAGGAAATGAGCTGCTGTTCTCATGAAGCCCGAAACTCAGCCAAGTCTGTGAACATTGTGTTCTTGCTGATAAAGAGTTAACTCCAGCTGTGAACTGTGGGATTTCCTGCCCAGATAACTCTGTGACACCAGCCTTCTGAATGTTGACAGTAGGATTCTTTTTTTAAAAAAATAATATTTATTAAGAATTTAAGAATTACAAAGAGAAAAGAAAAAAAGTTTAACATAACAAAACAATACAATACAATACTAAAACAAAAACACTACCTATACATAACAGAACAAAACAAAAACAATTAAAAAAACACACCCAATGCTTTCAATATTATTATCTTTCATTTACTTGTTTCAGCGACCTCCTCACACCTCCCTCTTTTGTATTCCACTTCAATTAATTGTTTCAGCAAATCCTTTCCATCTTCCTCAATTTTCTGTCCTATAATTTATCTCAACACATTCTAACCTTATTTTTCCCTTAAATCAATTTACAATCTATTGTACTTAATTCTTTATAGCATTTCTGCTAAAGCCATGTAACTTCATTCCAACATCTTTCTAACATTCATTAATTCTACAGTGTTTCTGTAAGTAATCTTTAAATTTCTTCCAATCTTCTTCCACCAACTCTTCTCCCTGGTCTCGGATTCTGCCAGTCATTTCCGCCAATTCCATGTAGTCCATCAACTTCAACTGCCATTCTTCCCGGGTGGGTAAATCTTGTGTCTTCCAATATTTTGCGATGAGTATTCTTGCTGCTGTTGTTGCATACATAAAGAAAGTTCTATCCTTCTTAGACACCAATTGGCCAACCATGCCCAGGAGAAAGGCCTCTGGTTTCTTCAGGAAGGTATATTTAAATACCTTTTTCATTTCATCATCTCCCAGAATGTCTTAATCCTTGGGCATGTCCACCAAAGGTGAAAGAATGTACCTTCAGTCCCTTTGCATTTCCAACATTTATTATTGGGCAAATGATAAATTTTTGCAATCTTGACTGGTTTCATGTACCACCTGTAGATCATTTTCATTAAATTTTCTCTTAAGGCATTACATGCCGTAAATTTCATACCTGTGGTCCATAACTGTTCCCAGTCAGCCATCATAATGTTATGTCCAACATCTTGTGCCCATTTGATCATAGCAGATCTCACCGTTTCATCTTGAGTGTTCCATTTCAACAGCAAGTTATACATTCTTGACAAATTCTTAATTTTGGGATCTAACAATTCTGTTTCCAATTTTGATTTTTCCACCTGGAAGCCAACTTTTCTGTCCAAATTATATGCCTCCATTATTTGATAATAATGGAGCCAATCTTGCACTCTATTTTTTAATTTTTCAAAACTCTGTAGTTTTATTCTGTCACCATCTTGTTCCAAAATTTCCCAATATTTTGGCCATTTGGCCTCCATATTGAGTTTTTTCTGAGCCTTCGCTTCCATTGGTGACAACCATCTTGGGGTTTTATTTTCTAACAAATCCTTGTATCTCATCCAGACATTAAACAGTGCTTTTCTAACAATGTGGTTTTTAAACGCTTTGTGTGCTTTAACCTTGTCATACCACAAATATGCATGCCAACCAAATACATTCTTAAAACCTTCTAGATCCAGCACATCAGTGTTTTCAAGAAGCAGCCATTCTCTCAGCCAGCAAAATGTGGCTGATTCATAATAAAGTTTGAGGTCTGGCAGGGCAAATCCACCTCTTTCTTTAGCGTCAGTTAATATCTTAAATTTAATTCGAGGCTTCTTGCCCTGCCAGTCAAATCTAGAGATATCTCTCTGCCACTTCTTGAAACAGTCCATTTTGTCCAGAATTTGCAATGTTTGGAACAAAAACAGCATCCTTGGCAATACATTCATTTTTATCACTGCAATTCGGCCTAACAAGGATAACTTCAAATTTGACCATGTTTCTAAATCCTTTTTCACTTCAATCCAGCATTTAACCCCTAAGTCATGTTAACCCCTAAGTATTTCACTTTCTTAACTAATGTTAATCCTGTCTCTCTCTGAAACTTATCTCTCTCAATCACAGTTAGATTTTTCTCTAAAACCTTAGTTTTCATCTTGTTCAACTTAAAACCTGCTACCTGACCAAATTCTTGAATCAATTCCAATACCCTTTTAGTACTAGATTCTGGCTCCTGTAAAGTCAGTACCAAATCATCAGCAAATGCTTTCAATTTGTACTGTTTAGCTCCGACTTGTATACCTTTAACCAATTGGTCCCTTCTAAACATATTTAGGAGAACCTCCAGGACCGAAATAAAGAGCAATGGGGAAATTGGGCAACCTTGTCGTGTCCCTTTCTCTATCTTAAATTCCTCCGTCACCACATTGTTAACAATTAGTTTAGCTTTTTGTTCTGAATAAATTGCACCTATACCGTTTTCAAAACCTTGACCTACACCCATTCCCTGTAGATTTTTCTTCATGAAACTCCAAGAAATATTATCAAAGGCTTTCTCCACGTCCACAAATATCAAAACTGCTTTAGTGTTAATATTCACTTGTAATTTTTCTAAAATATTAATTATATTCCTTGTGTTATCTGACAAATGTCTCCCCAGGAGAAAGCCCGCTTGATCTTTATGAATTTCTTCTACCAATACCTTTTTTAATCTTTTTAAAAATCTTTTAGCCATAATTTCAGCAAAAATTTTGTAATCCACACTGAGTAAAGTAGTTCTTAAGCTGTGTCTTCTCCGATTCTGTTTTCGGTATAAGTGTAATGTAGGCTTCTTTCCACGACTCTGGTGCCTTTTTTCCCTCCAGTATTTCGTTACAAACTTCCTTCAAAGGCTGTACTAACCATTCTTTCAAAGATCTATAATATCTTGCAGTCAAGCCATCCGGCCCTGGAGATTTGCCCAATTTCATATTCTGAATGGCTCCTTCCACCTCTTGGTCTGTTATTTTATAATTTAGCATTAATTTATTCTCTTGAGAGATTTTTTGTAATCCATTTGTCCATTTCTTTCTGGGTCTCCTGTGTATATAGCTGTTTAAAATACTTCTGAAAACACTTCCTAATCTCCACAGGATTCTGTATGTTCTTTCCCTCCACTACCAAATTAGTGATAGTGTTAAGTTTTTGTCTTTTTTTCATTTGCCAAGCCAGCAGTTTCCCGCATTTATTAGCCGATTCAAATGTCTTTTGTCTCATCTGTTTAATCTTCCATTCTATTTCCTGATTCATCAATTTCATAAATTGTACTTGATGTAGCTTTATCTCTCTCAGGATCTCCTGTGATTTCGGTTTTACCCTCAGTCTCTTTTCTCCTTCCTTTATTTTCTCCTTTTTTTTTTCCTTTTTTTCATTTTGGGCTCTCTTCTTAATTGCATTTTGTTGTATCAAAAACCCTCTCATAACTGCTTTACTTGCGTCCCAAATCACTCTTTTTTCGGTAGTGGTGTTCATATTTGTCTCAAAATAGTCTCTCAAGTTCTTTGGGGCCTTTTTAGTCATTTCCTCATTCCTAAACAGAGAGTCATTCATCCTCCATCTAAAGGAACCAATTGGTGTTAATATCATTTCCATCTTCACGGCATTATGGTCGGAGCAAGTTTTAGGGCAAATTTCTGCTTTTTTTAATCTTCGGGGCCAGTCCCCTAGTTACCCAAATTTGGTCAATTCTTGTCCATGTCATTTTGGCTTCAGAGAAGAAAGTTCCTTCTCTTCCCAAGGGGTTCTTAGTTCTCCAAATGTCAACAAGGTCCATATTGTCAGCCATTTCAAAAAACGTCTTTGGTAATCTGCCATCTTTTGTCACCACCTGTCTCTGGGCTTTATCCATATTTGTAGACACCATTCCATTCATATCTCCCATCAAGATCATATTGTAGTCTAAATAGTCCATTAAAATTTCATACAATTTCTTGAAAAATTCCGATTTCCCCTCATTCGGTGCATAGATACCTACTATCAAAAACTTCTCTCCTTGTAATTGGATTTCAATTGCAACAAATCTTCCTTGATCATCTTTAAATAAAAAATTCGGTGACAGGCTTTCCTTTGCATAAAGTACTACTCCCCTTTTCTTAACTTTATCTGATGAAATAAATTCCTCTCCTAATCTTATATTACTCAGAATTTTCCGATGTTGCCTTGTTACATGTGTTTCTTGTAAGCAAATCAGGTCCAAATGTTCTTTTTTTAAGATATGAAATACTCTCCCCCTCTTTTCCAGGGAATTCAGTCCATTAACATTCCAACTTAATGCTTGCAGTGTCATGATGTACTTACTTTGCTTTTCCTCCAACTGCACCCAGTAGTTCGTCTGTATCAGTCGTTGGCGTTGGTTTCCCTTTTTTTGGTGAACTCTTGTCCAATGCTTCTGGCTCTTTTCCAAGTCCTTTCTGCAGGTCTTCTTCGTGGTTTCCCAAAAACTTATCCTTTTCCTCCACTGATCTTATTTTTATCTTTCTTCCTTTGTAGCTAAAAGATAGGCCTTGGGGGAATTCCCACCTGAAAATAATTTTGTTCTTTCTCAGCAGGGCAACCAAGTCTCCAAAATTGGATCTAAGATCCAAAAGGTGTTTCGGTATATCTTTGAAAATTTCCACTCTTGATTGCAGAATTATCAAAGGGTTCTGGAAATGCAAACCCAAAATTTTGTCTCTTTCTTCTTTAGATTGGAGGGTAATCAAACAATCCCTTATTTTGATATTCTTTCCTCCTTTTCCTAGTCTGAAAGCCCTCACGGTTTTAAAGTCTTCTTGTTTCAATTCCGACTTCCAAAACTCTGCAAATTCTTGTGTCAAGAAATCTGTCAGGGTGCCCTTCTCCAATTCAGGTACAGCTCTAATCCTTAGGTTCGTCTGTTTTTCCTTCAATTCAATCATAGACAACGTCAGCTTATGGTCTTCAATTTGTTTCTGTAGGTCTGGAACCTTCTCTGTTTCCAATTGCGCTACCTTAAATTCCACAGCAGCAGTTTTTTCCTGGGTCAAGTTCGATTCCTGCAACAATTTCTGAATAGATTCTGTGTTACTGTTGACCTTTTGCCCCAGACTATCTAATGTTTCTGTATTTAAGTCAATTTTTTTATTTGCAGTATCAACCTTCTTATTTGTCTCTTCAACCCTCTTATTGGTCTCTTCGACCCTCGTACTGAGTTGTAAGTTTCATTAATCTTAGCCAATGCATTCGCTAGAACATCTTCTGAAGACATTCCACTAGACTTAGATTGTGTTGATACAGTCCCAGATACAATAGGAAGGCCAGCAGTTGATTGCCTTCGCTGCCCCAAGGTCTTCCCAGACCTCGTTGTTCTGTCTAAATATGACAAGTCTACTTTCACTTTCCCATCTGCCATAACAATAAAACAGCAGAAGAGCCAAGGTCAGTCTCAGATAAGCAATTCCTGTTTACCAGTGGAAAATTCCCCTTGTAGCAATTTCTAAGGGTCCCTCTAGGTGGAAACAGTTGCAATAGTCCAGAAAAGAAGTAACTTTCACTTTTTTTTAAAGACTCCAACCGAGAAAATGAAACAGTTCCAATTTTTGTTACCTTCCAGTTGCTTTTTCTCCCTTTAGCAAACAAAGTATTAAAGCTGATCACAATGTATCTCTCTTGCTGTCAAAAATCCTTCTAATGACAGTTAACACGCAGTCTAAAAAGCAACAGTCTTTTTCACTGGCAGACTATTCCCAGGTTTGAGCGGTGGATTTTAAGCTCTTTCCCTCTCTCTTGCAGGTTTATACAGTCCAAAAACAGCCCCCTTCCTTCCCTGCTTCCCAGGTAGGGGGTTCAGAAGATTACCGAGTTAGAAAACAGTCCTTTTCAAGCGTAATTCCAGCACTTTAGCTTAAAAGTCTCTTTGCTTTGATCTATTTACAAAGCGGAAGGTGGACTTCCTGTTTAGACCTCCCTGCTTCGGTAGCCAATTAAATCTTTTTTTCCCCTTCTTTATAAATAAGTCCAATTTCCCCTACTCACGGGTAGTTACTTTTATAATCCAATTGTCCCAGGAAAAAGTCAGCGCTCTCCAGCAACTGCCATGCGGCTTCACTCCGTGAAAGAAGCAATTGACTCACAGCACCGCGCCGCTTGCCCCACTCTGCTCCGAAGCCCGTAAAAGGGTTTCCTTGCGAGTTGGGGGGCGCAAAAGGTGCCCGTTGAGTCCCACGTTCACAGGCTTCACCGCCTGTGATTCCTGTAGGGTCCCCGCTTCGCCGTAGCGGTACAGACCCGATTCCCACGGAGCCGGTCCCCTCCAGATCAAAGGAAATCCGCCATTAGCTGATGACGCTGACCCGGAAGCCCTGTGCTGGTACAGGATTAACACTGGTTAAGAAAGTGAAAGGATTTATAAAGGATTAAGTAAAAATAGATTGTTAATGGATGAAAGGAGGAAAGGTAAAGTTACATTATATTAAGATAAATTATAGGATAAATTATAGGATAGAAAAGATAAATTATAGGATAGCTAACCGAACTAGAATACAAAAAAGGGAGGTGTGAGGAGGTCAAGGAAACAAGCAAATGAAAGATAAGTTATGGGAAGGTTCGTTGTGTTTTTTAATTGTTTCTACCTTTCTGTTTTTCAGTATTTTATAAAAAAAAAAATTCTATTATCTTCGTTCTTTATTGTGATGTGTTGTCAAGTTTTTGTTTAACTTGGAGTTATCTCTTTCTCTTTTTATAACATTTAAAACTTTAATAAATATTATTTTAAAAAAGAAAGAAATATTATCGAAGGCTTTCTCCGCGTCCACAAATATCAGAACTGCTTTAGTATTAATATTCACTTGTAACTTTTCTAAAATATTAATTATGTTCCTCGTGTTGTCAGACAAATGTCTGCCCGGGAGAAAGCCCGCTTGATCTTTATGGATTTCTTCTACAAGCACCTTCTTTAATCTCTTAACCAAAATATCTGCAAAAATTTTGTAATCCACATTAAGAAGCGTTATGGGGCGGTAATTCTTAAGTTGTGTCTTTTCAGTCTCTGTTTTCGGTATAAGTGTAATATAAGCTTCCTTCCACGACTCTGGTGCCCTTTTCCCTTCCAGTATTTCATTACAGACTTCCTTCAATGGTTGTATTAACCATTCTTTCAAAGATCTGTAGTATCTTGAAGTCAAACCATCCGGTCCTGGAGATTTACCCAATTGCATTTTCTGTATGGCCCCTTCCACTTCCTGATCCGTTATTTTATAATTCAACATTAACTTACTTTCCTGAGAGATTTTCTGTAGTCCGTTTGTTTTCAAGAATCGATCAATGTCCATCTCTTTCTGCTTCTCCTGTATATATAGTTGTTTAAAGTACCTCTGGAAGCACTTTCTGATCTCCACTGGGTTCTGTATATTCTTTCCTTCCTCTTCCAAATTCGTAATAGTATTAAGTTTTTGTCTTTTTTTCATTTGCCAAGCCAATAATTTCCCACACTTATTTGCCGATTCAAATGTCTTTTGTCTCATCTGTTTAATCTTCCATTCTATTTCCTGATTCATCATTTTCATATATTGTATTTGATATAGCTTTATCTCTTTCAGGATCTCCTGTGACTTTGGCTTTACTCTCAGTTTCTTCTCTCCTTCCTTTATTTTTTCCAAGATTTTATCTTTTTTTTTCATTTTGAGTTCTCTTCTTAATTGCATTTTGTTGTATCAGAAATCCTCTCATAACCGCTTTACTTACGTCCCAAATCACTCTTTTTTCCACTGTAGTATTCATATTAATCTCAAAATAATCTCTCAAGGTTTTTTGGGCCTTCTTGGTCACTTCTTCATTCCTAAACAAAGTATTATTCATCCTCCATCTAAAGGAACCAATTGGAGTCAATTTCATTTCCATCTTTACAGCATTATGGTCAGAACAAGTTTTGGGACAAATTTCCACTTTGTTGGTCTTCGGAGCCAGTCCTCTAGTTACCCAAATTTGGTCAATTCTTGTCCATGTCATTTTAGCCTCAAGAAGAAAGTTCCCTCTCTTCCCAGAGGGTTCTTCATTCTCCAGATATCAACTAAGTCCATATTTTCAGTCATATCAAAAAAGGTTTTTGGTAGTCTGCCATCTTTGGTAACTACCTGTCTCTGTGCCTTGTCCATATTTGTAGACACCACTCCATTCATATCTCCCATCAAAATCATATTGTAATCCATATAGTCCATCAGAGTCTCATGTAACTTCTTAAAAAATTCCAATTTTCCTTCATTTGGTGCGTAAATGCCTACTATCAAAAATTTCTCTCCTTGTGATTGGATTTCAATTGCGACAAATCTTCCTTGATCATCTTTAAATATAAATTTCGGTGATAGGCTCTCCTTTGCATAAAGGACAACTCTTTTTTTAACTTTATCTGATGAGATAAATTCATGGCCCAATCTTTTATTGCTCAATATCTTCCTATGTAGCCTTATCACATGTGTTTCTTGTAGGCAAATCAGGTCCAATTGTTCCTTTTTCAATAAATGAAAGACTCTCCGCCTTTTTTCCGGGAAGTTCAGTCCATTCACATTCCAGCTTAATACTTGCAATGCCATGATGTAATTACTCTAATTTTCCTCCAACTGCACCCAATGCTTGCTCTTCTTCTGTTGGTGGTGGTGGTGACTTGTTCACTGGGAGATCCAATCCAAAGGATAATGCTGATATATCCAATATTCCCCTGTTTGGTGATCTTCTGTCCGATGCTCTTTGCTCTAATCCTCTATCAGGTGATCTTCTTTCCGATGCTCTTGGCTCTTTTCCAAGTCCCTTCTGCAGATCTTCTTCGAATTTATACAAAAACTTTACTTTATCTTCTACTGATCTTATTTTTATTTTCCTTCCTTTGAAACTGAAGGATAGACCTTGGGGAAATTCCCACCTGAAAATGATTTTGTTCTTTCTCAGCAGGGCAACCAAATCACTATAATTAGACCTAATATCCAAAAGATGTTTCGGAATGTCTTTAAATATTTCCACTCTTGACTGTAGTATTTCCAAAGACTTCTGGTAATGCCAGCCCAAAATTTTATCTCTCTCTTCTTTAGTTCTGAGGGTGATCAAACAGTCTCTTATTCTGTTCTTCTCTTTCTTCCCTACTCTTCCAAGTCTGAAGGCCCTCACAATTCTAAAATCCTCTTTCTCCAAATCCAAATCCCAAAAATCTGCAAACTCCTGCGTGAGAAAGTCTGTCAAGCTGTCCTTCTCCAGTTCAGGTAAAGCCCTGATCCTCAAATTCATCTGTTTTTCCTTGAGCTCAAACATAGAAAACTTGTGGTCCTCTGTAGGGCTGGGACTCTCTCTTTTTCCAGTTGTATTATTTTACCTTCCACAGCAGCTACTTTTTCCCTGGCTTCCTCTGTGGTCTGCCGTATCAAAGTAGATTCCTGTATCAATTTCTCGATAGTTTCTGTGTTGGTGTTCACCTTTTGTCCCAAATTATTTAAACTTTCTGTATTTAGATCAGTTTTAGTAGTTGCAGCATCCACTTTCTTATTAAGCTGTTCCAATGAGGCATTTATCTTACTTAATGCAAGTGCTAAGACCTCTTCTGATGACATTCCTCTTGGTTTGGGATGTGCTGGTACAGCCGCAGGGGAAACCGAGGGGCCAGATGCTGAGGCTCTCCTAGGTTGCTGCCAGGTCTTCCCAGACCTTGTTGTTTTTTCTGGGATTGACGAATCTATTTTTTCCTTTCCATCTGCCATAACACTTGAGAAGTCCAAGGTCAGTCCCACAGTCACACAGTTCTTATCTTTCAGCTGGGAAATCCCCTGATCCAGCTCTTGTAGCAGTTTCAAAAATTTCCTCTAGAGGGAAACAGTTGCTATTTGTATTGATCCATAATGTTGCTTTTTAAAACACAGTTAAAAGTTAATTTCAGTTTTCGGCTACTTTTACTCCTTTTTAAAATCAGACTGAGACAGTTGAAACAGTGTATCTCTCTTATTTTGCTAGCTGTCAACGCACGTTCTATTCAGTCAATGAAGTCTGTCAGTCGTATTTGCAGCCCGTTTCCAGGTTATGAGCGGTGGTATTATAACTTCCTTCACTTTCTCCCGCAGATATATACAGTCCAAATCCTCCCCGCTCTTCTCCTGCTTCCAAGGGGGGTTTAAAAAAATTTTTACTGATGAAAGTTCAATCATTTACAATAGGCTTTCCAAGACTCTAGCTTGCAGCCTCTTTGCTTCAGTATATATACAAAAGGGAAGGCGGACTTCCTGTTTTGAGCCCCCCCCCCCGTTTCATTACCAAATTAAGCCTTTTAAAAATCCAATTCTTCACTCTACTCACAGGTAGTTACTTTTAGATCAAATTGTCCACAGGAAAAAGTCAGCGCTCTCCAGCAATGGCTGTGCGGCTTCGCTCCTTGGAAGAAGCAGTCGGTTCGAAGCACCGCGCCACTCACCCCACATTGCTCCGGATCCCCGAAACTGGGTTTCCCCGTGAGTAGGGGAGGCGCAAAAGGTCCCCGCTGAATCCCACGTTCACAGGCTTCCCCGCCTATGATTTTTGAAGGGTCTCCGCCTTCGCCTTGACGGTCAGACCCGAATTTCCACAGGGCAAATTCCTCTCGATCAGAGGAATTTCGCCATTACCCAAGGCGCTAACCCGGAAGTCCCCTGTTGACAGTAAGATTCATCTGTAGTTGCAGTTTTCATGGAATCCTAGAGTTGAAAGGGACCCCAAGGGTCATCAGGTCCAACCCCCTGCATTGCAGAAATCTCAGCTAGATAATCCAAGACAGATGGCCATCCAAACTAGGCTTCTTTTATTTCTATATTCATCAATGAATGCTAAAATTGGCTTCTAAGCAGCGGACAGACGATAACAAATAATTTCCAGGATTCACCTAGCCAGCCCTATCTGCTGCAAAATGGGGCCTGCCCCCCGCTCCTCCCCCTCTCCATGCCCCCATGAACCCCTTGAATTTGGCTCTAGGGCATTGGGCGGGAACCTCCCCAGAACAACTCACGAGGAGAGGAGAAAGTGGATCTTTCCATCGGGGAAACTGGAATGCTTGCGTAGGCAGAAAAACGTGAACATAAGCTGGAGTACCACCTATTTGCAAAAAGACGAATACCCACAGTTAAAATGCAGAATAAAAGAATTCAATTAAAGCGTTAAAATAGGTACCCATAATTAAAATGTGCAGCAAAGCAATCCTATTGAAATAACACAGCATAATAAGAGGAATAACAAGAAGGAAACAACAGAGCATTGTGTAGCAGATCATATTTCTGCTGTCTCAGAGGAGGAAATTTCCCTTTTTCTTTTAGGGTCCAGTGTGCTTTGAAGATGTCACTGTTCGTTTCACGGACGAGGAGTGGGAGTTGCTGGATCCTGACCAGAGAGCTCTGCATAAGGACGTCATGGAGGAGAATCGTGGGATCGTGGCCTCTCTTGGTAAGCCTCCGTGTGGGATCGTCCTATCTGCCAGGAAATTCAAAAAATACCTCTATGTAACAAACCTCATATATTTTCACAGCGCCCCCTACAACACCTGGGAACCTAACACCCCCACAAGAAATAGTAGGTTACAGGTTTTTCTGTGAACAATCTTCCTCCAGTTCTGCCTCCTTCTACCACAGTTGGACTGGTCTGAACTGCCCAGGCATCTTAAATGTCAGCTTCAGAGTTGTTCGGAAAGATAAGTAGCTTCTGTCAGGTTTCCTGTTTTTGTTTTTGCTGCTGTCAGTCTTGGGTTGACCAGAGAGATGACTGACATTGGAGATGGAGGGGATGCCATGACTGGGCCAAACAACATCTGCCCCAGAGAAGAGCCAGGATGATTGAATCTCAGGTAGTAGTAGAAGTAATAATTATAATAATAATAGCAGTAATTATTATGTATACCCTGACCATCTGGTTGGGTTGCCACAGCCAATCTGGGAAGCTTCCAACACATATACAGTGGTATCTCTGGTTGCGAATGGGATCCAATCCGAAGGTCCGGCCAGATCCCGAGGTTTTCGCAACCCGAGGATCACTGTTCTGTGAATGCGCATGGATTTGCCGCTTTCATAAGCTGAAGTTTATATAACCCGAGGGTTACGTAACCCGAGGTACTACGGTGTAAACATGAAACAGTAATAATAACAACAATATAATCCAATGGAAAAAGGAATTTTTTTTACAAAAAGTACAAAAATTTTAAAATGAGTAACTTACTTCAAACAAAGCAACATTTAACAAAAGATTAGAATCCAATAATAAATACATTGGTTTATTACAAATAACAAAGGTAATGAACAGACAACCAACTGCCTTCTCTACAACAAATTTAATGAGCATTATTCCCTAACTGGGGGCTCCATTTGTTCCTGAGGCTCTAATCCCTTTTTCTCTCCATTGCAGATTGTGATGAATTGGAAATCAAGAACAACGGTGACCACAACACAATCTGCAGAGTGGAGAAGGCACGTAAAAATTTGGAATGTGGAAAGAGCTGCAGTCAGAGCTCCCATTCCAAACCCTATCAACGAAATCTCATTGGAAAGGCACCCTATCGGTGCCTGGAATGTGGAAAGATATTCAGTGCGAGCTCCTCTCTAACATCCCATCAAAGAATTCATACAGGGGAGAAACCCTATCAGTGCGTGGAATGTGGAAAGAGCTTCAGTACAAGCTCCAATCTCACTTCCCATCAAAGAATTCATACAGGGGAGAAACCCTATCAGTGTATGGAATGTGGAAAGAGCTTCAGTCACAGCCACAGTCTCACTTCCCATCAAAGAATTCATACAGGGGAGAAACCCTATCAGTGTGTGGAATGTGGAAAGAGCTTCAGTACGAGCTCCGATCTCACTAGGCATCAGAGAATTCATACAGGGGAGAAGCCCTATCAGTGCATGGAATGTGGAAAGAGCTTCACTGATAGCTCCTATTTCACTTCCCATCAAAGAATTCATACAGGAGAGAAACCCTATCAGTGTGTGGAATGTGGAAAGAGCTTCATTCGGGGCTCCTCTCTCACTTCCCATCACAGAATTCATACAGGGGAGAAACCCTATCAGTGTGTGGAATGTGGAAAGAGCTTCAGTAGCAGCTTCGATTTCACTTCCCATCAAAGAATTCACACTGGGGAGAAACCATATCAATGCATGGAATGTGGAAAGAGCTTCAACTACAGCTCCTCTCTCACTTCCCATCACAGGATTCATACAGGGGAGAAACCATATAAATGCTTTGAATGTGGAAAGAGCTTTAGTAAGAGCTGCACTCTCAGTTCCCATCGAAGAATTCATACAGGGGAGAAACCCCATCAGTGTGTGGAATGTGGAAAGAGCTTCAATCAGAGGTCCTCTCTCACTTCCCATCAAAGAATTCATACAGGGGAGAAACCCTATCAGTGCGTGGAATGTGGAAAGAGTTTCAGCCAGAGAGGACATCTGAATATCCATCAAAGAATTCATACAGGGGAGAATCACGGAATTGTAGAATTTTTGAGCTTGAAGTGAACCCTGGTGCAATCTATTTCACCCCTTGTGATGCTGGCATAGCAAGTAAAGTATCCATGACACATGACCATCCAACTTCATTTGAAAACCTCAATGAATGGAAATTCCAGCACTCCCAAGGGAGTCCAATCCACTAACTTCTCTTGCTGTCAAAAAGTTCTTCCGCATGTTTTGTCAGTCTTTTTTTAAAAAAACATAAAACTTGAAGGCATTGGTTTGTGTCCTACCCTGTGGAGCAGGCGTCCTATTGCGAAGACCCAGTTCTCCGAGTGCATGTTCTGGAAGTTGGGTAATAGGGGCAGTACAGGATTCCTTTTGGTGTACCGACCTCCCCACTGCACCAAGGATTCCCTGCCTGAGCTGCTCCAGGTCATGGCGGATGTTCTCCTGGAGACACCTAATTTGGTTGTCCTAGGGGATTTTAACATCCACGCTGACACGACCTTACAAGGGGCCACTTGGGACTTCATGGAAAGCATGGCTTCCATGGGGCTTTCCCTGAATATGTTTGGCCCAACTCATAGTCATGGACATGCCTTAGACCTGGTGTTCACCTCTGTGGGTGTTGGTGATCTGACACTAAGTGAAAGCGAAACTAAAGTGCCATGGTCAGATAACTTCCTGGTGCAACTGGACTTCTCCGTGAACCTTCCCCTCTGCAGGGAGGTGGGACCGATTCAGATGGTCAGCCCCTTAATGGATCCAAATGGTTTCCAGAGGGCGGTAGGGGATGTTTTATCCCATGTTGTTGGCCTTTCAGCTGATTCCTGGTGGCCCGCTGAAATGTGGAGTTAACTAGGGCTATTGACTGTTTGGCTCCGAAGCGCCCTCTACGATTGCATGGAGCCCGGACAGCCTCATTGTTTTCCACGGATCGGAGGGCAATGAAACAATCGCTGAGACAGCTAGAGCGCCGGTGGCGGATAACCCATTCTGAAGCTGAGCGGACACGGGTTAGAGCTCAATGTCGAGCCTACCAAGTGGTGATAGCGACGGCCAAGAAGACTTTCTTCACCGCCTCTATTATATCTGCGGAAAACAGCAGCAGGAGACTCTTTCAGGTGGTTTGCAATTTAATAATAATAATAATAATAATAATAATAATAATAATAATAATAATAATAAAAAATTTTATTTATATCCCGCCCTCCCCAGCCGAAGCCGGGCTCAGGGCAGCTAACAACAATAAAACAGTACAAATGTACAGCACAAACAACACTCTAAAATCATTCATTATAAAATTAATTCAAATCAAGCCACTTGCAACCATTGGGCCAGAGCTCCGCGAGTTAAGAGTTAGGCTGTGCCCTGGCCAAAGGCCTGCTGGAACAGCTCTGTCTTGCAGGCCCTGCGGAAAGATGTCCAGTCCCGCAGGGGCCTAGTCTCTTGTGACAGAGTGTTCCACCAGGTCGGAGACACAGCTGAAAAAGCCCTGGCTCTAGTTGAGGCCAGCCTAACTTCTCTGTGGCCTGGGACCTTCAAGATGTTTTTATTTGAAGACCGTAAGTTTCCCTGTGGGGCATACCAGGAGAGGCGGTTCCGTAGGTACGAGGGTCCTAGGCCGTATAGGGCTTTACAGGTTAAAACCAGCACCTTAAACCTGATCCTGTACTCCACCGGGAGACAGTGCAGCTGATATAGCACTGGGTGAATGTGATCTCGCAGCGAATACCCCGTAAGGAGTCTCGCTGCAGCATTCTGCACCCGCTGGAGTTTCTGGGTCAGTCTCAAGGGCAGCCCCACATAGAGCGAGTTACAATAATCCAGTCTGGAGGTGACCGTCGCGTGGATCACAGTGGCTAGGTCAGGGCGAGAGAGGTAAGGAGCCAACTGCTTAGCTTGGCGGAGATGGAAAAATGCCGCCTTTGTTATAGCTGCAATCTGCGCCTCCATGGAAAGGGAGGTATCGAAGATTACACCCACACTCTTACCGGACGGTGCTGGCACTAATTGTGCCCCTGCAAGAGATGGGAGTTGCCCCCCCCCCAATCCCATATCGTCCCATCCCAGCAGAACCACCTGCTCCATTAGGGCCCAGTACAGGCCACATTATCTCCTGCAATGATTTTGCAAAGTTTTTTGCAAAGTCGCTCCGATTCGAGAAGACATAGATTCCACCGTGGGAGCAGGGCGGGAGAGTGCTAGAGTCCTGTCTAGTCAAATTGTGTGGGATCAATTCCAATCTGTTACCCCCGAGGATGTGGACAGGCTGCTTGGACGAGTGAAACCAACCACTTGTCTCCTTGATCCTTGTCCATCCTGGCTTATAAAAGCTAGCCAGAAAGGGCTGGGCGATGGGCTTCGTGGGGTGGTGAATGCTTCCCTCCGTGAAGGAGCCTTCCCGGACCCATCTTTAGATGTGGCCATGATGGCCAACTATCGCCCAGTCTCAAATCCTCCATTCTTGGGCAAGATGATTGAGCGAGTGGTTGCTGAACAACTCCAGTTACGCCTGGAGGAAGCAGACCATTTGGATCCCTTCCAGACGGGATTCAGGCCTCAACATGGGACTTGAAACTGCCTTGGTCGCACTGGTTGATGATCTCCGGTGGGCTAGGGACAAAGGTGAGAGCTGTTTCCTAGTTCTGCTGGATCTCTCAGCGGCGTTTGATACCATCGACCATAACATCCTTCTGGACCTTCTTGAGGGGCTGGAAGCTGGGGGCACTGTCATACAGTGGTTCCGCTCCTCCCCCCTGGGCTGTGTTCAGCCTGGGAGTCATTTTGGACTCACAGCTGTCCATGGATGCACAGGTCAAATCTGTGTCCAGGGCAGCTTTTTACCAGCTCCATCTAGTATGCAGGCTGAGACCCTATCTGCCTGCGGACTGCCTCGCCAGAGTGGTGCATGCTCTGCTTATCTCCCGCTTGGACTACAGCAATTCACTCTACAATGGGATACCTTTGAAGTTCTACCCAGACACTGAGGTCCAGCACCAAGGGCCTTCTGGAGGTTACCAGCCCAGCTGGTATGGGCGAGGTATAAATAATAAATATTAATAATAATTATTTTATTTTCTTTCTCCTGTAGTAACCTATGTTATCCATCATTTGAGAACTACGATATTGTTCTCCCTATGCTCTTCTTTCATTTTTATCACAGTCTTTGAACTTTAATACTTTGAAGGAGCGAGCTTTTAATTTCATGAAGTGAGCCAGCTCATCCTCTATTAACAGTTGTAGCTGAGATAGGAAGTCCATGTTGAGGGTCCATTCGGGAGGGGAGAGATTTTCTAGGAAAAGGAGATATCTGAGTCAGTAAAAAGGACTCAGATGATCCCCTGGGTCTGGCATACAAAGGAAAATACCTTGGGAGTGGGACTGCTAAGAGAGAGGGGAACTGAGGAAAAGTGGCCCCTCGCTCACGGACCAAAGTATGAAGCCATGAAGGAAGCTGGGCTGTCCTGTCATAACTATGGAAGGGAATGAGAGAGAAGCAGCAGAAACAGAGTTCAGCCTTTTAGCCTTTTAAGAGAAGCTGTGCCTGTACAGTGGTACCTCGGGTTAAGTACTTAATTTGTTCTGGAGGTCTGTTCTCAACCTGAAACTGTTCTTAACCTGAAGCACCACTTTAGCGAATGAGGCCACCGGAGCACGATTTCTGTTCTTATCCTGAAGCAAAGTTCTTAACCTGAGGTACTATTTCTGGGGTAGCAGAGTCTGTAGCCTGAAGCGTATGTAACCTGAAGTGTTTGTAACCCAAGGTACCACTGTAGTACCTTGTTTAATCTTGTGACATTTAGCTGAAGTAATAAGGTAACGTCTACGTGACAGAGGCCTTCCAAAATCTCATTCCAAAATTTGGAGACATATGTCACACAGACAACTTCAGAAGGGATGGAAGAAAGCAAAGATTGGTTGGGTGGGCTTTCTTTTCCCTTATTCTTTTTTATTAGTTATTTCCAAAAAAACACACAAGGTAACACACAAATACAAAGAAAATACACAGAAAAGAAAAATTAAAAATAATAAACAGCAATTATCATTTCCATATCATCCATATAACATAGTCGTCTCTTACGGGACTTCCTTCAGCCTGTCCGTAAATCATTCGAAGCAATAAATAAAATTACACGTTTCATTACTTATATTGTCATTATACCAATTCCTAATTCCTGTTTGCTTTGCACAATAACTCTTAGTCTTTCACAGTGCGTCTCTAAATCCCTTTAGCGTTATTTGCCCTTCACTAATACATTCCAGATAATCTACATACTTTTCCCAATCTTTGGTGAACACTTGGTCTCTTATGTATCTAACTTTTCCTGTTAATCTATCCAACTCTGCGTAATCCGACAACTTAGATCTCCACTCCTCCACCATTGGGGTTTCCCGTAGTTTCCACTTCTGGGCTAATACTACCCTTGCTGCCGTAACCGCATAGTATACCAATCTGCGATCTTCCTTTTTTATCTCTTGTCCTAATATCCCTAGAAGAAAGATTTCTGGTTTCTTTATGAACGTGTACTTTAATATCTTCTTCAATTCAGTGTGTACTTTCTCCCAAAATTGTTTCACCCTTCTGCACTCCCACCACATATGGTAGAAGGAGCCCTCTATGTCTTTACATCTCCAGCACTTATTATCCACCTTATACATTTTTGATAATTTCATGGGTGTCAAGTACCACCTATAAAACATCTTCATAACGTTTTCCCTTATCGAAGTACACGCCGTAAAGTTTACCCCCTCCTTCCAAAGTTTCTCCCAATCCTCAAACTGTATACTATGACCTATATCCCTTGACCAATGGATCATCACCGATTTAACTTCCTCGTCGCCTAAATTCCAGTCCAACAGCATCCTATATATCTTAGATATAATTTTCACTTTATTATTTATTATTTCTGTCTGGAATTTTGAGTCTTTATCTGCATAACCTCTTTCTTTGATATCTTTACTAAACATCTGATTCACCTGATGGTGATGTAGCCAATCGTAAACATGTTCCTTTGTTTGCTCATACGGTTTTAGCTTCCATTTCCCTTCAACCTTAGTTAGTAGCTGATCATAAGTTGCCCAATTGCTTCTCATATTAGTGGTTTTTATACTCATTACTTCGAGAGGTGAAAGCCAATGTGGTGTTTTCGGCTCTAACAGATTTTGATATCTTTCCCAAACTTCGATTAGCGGCCCTCTAAAAATGTGATTTGCAAACCCCTTGTGTACTTTCCTTTTGTTCTTCCATAAATACGCGTGCCACCCGAATCTATTATCGAAGCCCTCTAAGTCGAGCAGCTCCGTATTCACCAATTTTACCCATTCTTTTATCCAACATAAGCATGATGCCTCATAGTACAGTTTCAGATCCGGCAGGGCAAAGCCCCCTCTTTCCTTTACGTCTGTCAGTAATTTGAACTGAATTCTGGGTTTTTTGCCCTGCCATATAAATCTTGAGACTATCCTTTGCCATTCCTTAAAGATTTGACTCCCTTTGATTATAGGGATGGTCTGGAATAGAAACATCAACCTTGATAAGACATTCATCTTGATTACATTAATCCTTCCCCAGAATGACAATTTTAGCCCTCCCCATTTCTCTAAATCTTTCTATATTTCCTTCCACATCGGCTCATAATTATTTTTGAATAAGTCTATGTTTTTGGGTGTTAACCAGATGCCGAGATATTTGACTTTTTTGACCATCTCTATCTGCGATTGTTGTTGGATTGTTTCAATTATCTTTGGGTCTACTTTTTTCCTATCATTTTCGTTTTTGTCTTGTTTAATTTGAAGCCTGCCACTTCTCCAAATTGTTCTATTTCCTTTAATATTTCCCCTATTGCCGTTGCTGGTTCTTCTGTCATTATTACTAAGTCGTCGGCAAAGGCTTTGGTCTTATAAACATTCTGTCCTACTGATACTCCTTTTATATTCTCGTTTTGTCTTATTGAGTTCATAAGGACCTCTAACACAGTTATAAATAGTAATGGAGAAAGGGGACATCCTTGTCTTGTTCCCTTCTGTATCCTTATCTCCTCCGTCACCATATTGTTTATGATCAATTTGGCCTTCTGCTCTGTGTATATTGCTTTTACCCCATTAAAGAAATCGTTACCCACATCCATGTGTTCTAAGTTCTTCAACATAAAGTTCCATATCACGTTATCAAATGCCTTCTCGGCATCTACAAACACCATTATAGCTTGTTTGTCAATCCTAACAGACAGGTATTCTAGAATATTAATTATATTTCTTGTGTTGTCTCTCATCTGCCGACCTGGCAGGAATCCCGCCTGGTCCCTGTGAATAATTTCTGATAGCAAAATCTTCAGCCTTCTTGCCAGAATTCCTGCAAATATCTTATAATCTGTGTTTAGGAGTGAAATTGGTCTGTAATTTTTAACCTGGGTTGGATCTGCATCCTGTTTGGGGATAAACGTAATATATGCCTCTTTCCAGGTCTCTGGGGTTTCTCCTTTCTTTAAGATATTGTTCATAATCGTTTTTAGAGGTTGGGTGGGCTTTCAGAGAGCTGTTTCAGAATTAGATCACGTGAAAATTGAGAACGGACGCAGCCAGGAGATGTTTTATTAAGACCAGTAACAAAAAGAGTGAAGGACGCGATCCTTCAGAACAGTTTTTGAAAAAAATCATGTGTTTGCCGGACAGAAAGTAGATATCTTTAGAGAGATTCCACTGAAATTGAGACTTAGAAGAACCAAATATAGATATTTAACAATAGCACTCAGGAGAGCTGACATTAGATATAAATGGGAATTCCCAGAGGGCATTTCCTTTACATACACGAAAAGGAGATACAGGCTAACATCAGAATTTCAGAGAGTCCTTTGACAAATACAGGAGAGACTTAGATTCCAACTGCTGAAAGGCACATACGGTGTTCTGTTAGAATGGGAGACGAAAGACGAAGAGGTGAAATCAGTTATGATTAAATGGGCACAAGATATAGGTCCTAATATTATTGTGGAAGATCGGGAAAGGTTATGGAAAACCGATTTAAAATTCACAGAGTGTTCCTTGCTGAAAGAAAATTATATGAAGATGATGTATAGATGGTATATAACACCAGTGCAATTAAGAAAAATGTTATGTTGAAATTACTAATAAAAATATTTTTAAAAAACATTTTGAAAGTGTATGTGTGTGTGTGTTTACAATCAAGCAATGTATACATATTATGAAAATTACAATATTATGAAAATTACAACTCCAGGTGTCTTCCTGGAGTTCCACACCTCTGCTGGGTGGAGAGGAAATGGTCTCTCCGCCTTCATCTCAGCTCCACAGCAGTTCTCTCAAAAGGACTTGGCACTCCAGAAGCCCTTTATAACATAAAAACAGAATCAAACAAGGAACTTATGGTGCTGGGGAAATAGTAGTAGTAGTCGTCGTCGTAGTAGAAGTATTTATTCAATTTATATACCACCCTTTATCAGAATATCCCAGGGCGGTGTACAACATTAAAAGGACAATGCAGAACAACAATGATAAAAACATAATTAAAAGCATCCTGTGAGACAGCCGAGTAATGCAGCACTCCTTTTAAAACTTGAGGGGAGAGTCACTGCTCACCTGCTTTTACGGCCACTATGGGGGTGTGGTGATTCATCCAAGGGAGGCTCCTCTGCTGGCCCTCCGAAGATTCTGACATCGTCCACTCTTTCTCCTGTCACCCACAGCCATAGAATATGAAGAGAGTTGTCCTCCCAAACTCTGCCTACCCTCCAACATGTTGCAAAGGGAAATTGGGACCTGCGACTTTTGGGGCCACGCTCCTGAATGAGTCACGTAAATCACGCAAGAGCAAGGACCCCCCAAAATGGGTGTCTTTTGGGGCAACACATTCACGGGAGCCAAAACAGGACATCCTGGGAGCCAATCAGAAGCCAGGGTGGCTTCTGGAATTGCAGGACATCCCACTCAAAGCAGGACAGTTGACAGGTATGTGAAGACCGCCAAAGATGGAGAGTCCACAACCCATAGTGCAGGCATCCCCAAACTCGGCCCTCCAGATGTTTTGGGATTACAACTCCCATCATCCCTAGCCAACAGGCCCAGTGGTCAGGGATGATGGGAATTATAGTCGCAAAACATCTGGAGGGCCGAGTTTGCCTATGCCTGCCATAGTCCATATGGCTGCCTTTCCCACTGGCTGAGATGCTTCTACCCATTTCATCTGCTTAGCCAATCCAGATATTCAGGGCCAACAGGTCCCACCCCTGCCTCCAGCAACCTCTTTTGTTACACTCAATGGGTGTTTGGTGGAGGGCAAGGGGAACCATGGGGCGGGGTCCAGGATGCTCAGATTCCTGCCACCAGACCTCCCCTCTGAGGTCCCCCCAGGGCACCTGCTCAGCTGAGAGGAGGGTGTCATAGCACAGGTAGCAAATCAGCTGCTGCTCCGTCCCTTGAGAGATACCCTGCCTCAATTAATTGGCCAAATATTCCCAAATGGCATCACCCGCCACTATATAAACTCTCTCACCCCCGGCAGGAGCAATGAGGTGGTACAGCTTTCGGGTGCTAAGAGTGTGTCCCTGCTTTGGGAGGGGGAACACAGCCCCCCAGCAAAGTTTGTAGGATGAGCCAAGAGGTATAGCCGGACACTGGAAGGCAAATGCAGCAGATATCACACACATGCAGCCCACTACCAAAATCAGCACCATCACTTTTGTGACGTTTGTGACTTGTCCCCACAAAACACTTCATCACAGTTTCTTCCTATGCTCAAAAGGCCTCTGCTACATGTTACCAAATGTAAGAATTCACTGATAAATTTATCTATGTACAGTGGTGCCTCGCAAGACGAACGCCTCGCAAAACGAAAAACTCACAAGACGAAAGAGTTTTCCGTTTTTGAGTCGTTCCACAAGACGAATTTCCCTATGGGCTTGCTTTGCAAGAAGAAAGCCCATAGGGAAATCTCCGGGGACCTCTTTCAAATGCTGGCGGTGGGGGGCAAAGCCTGTCGCCCCCCTCCGGCCTTCAGAAGAGGTCCAGGAAGGCCGGCGGGGGCCGAAAGTCTTTGCTCCCCACCGCCAGCATTTTAAAAGCGGTCCGGGATAGCAGGGAACCGCGCTGCGCTTTCCCGCTATCCGGGACCGCTTTTAAAATGCTGGCCGTCGGGAGCAAAGACTTTCGCCCACCGCCGGCCTTCAGAAGAGGTCCTAGACCTCTTCTGAAGGCCGGCGGGGGGCAAAAGTCTTTGCTCCCCCCCCCCCCGACTGCCTTCCCGGGATAGCGGAGAAGCGCAGCACGTTTCTCCACTATCCCAGACGGCTTTTGAAAGCAGACGGGGGGGGGAGCAAAGAGTTTCGCCCACCGCCTGCCTTCAGAAGACCTCCGCTGTCCCGGGGACTTTTAAAATGCTGGCGGTCGGCAGCAAAGCCCTCCTGTCCCCGGAGCTTGCGGGGCGGGAGGTGGGGAGAAGGGCTTTTCTTCCCACTGCCAGCCTTCACAACAGCCTTCTGAAAGCTGGCGGTGGGAAGAAAAGCCCTTGTCTCCCCCCCCCCCCAGCCTTCAGAAGAGGTCGGGGGACAGACTGTCCCTGGACCTGGTCTGAAGGCGGTTTCCATAGGAACGCATTGATTAATTTTCAATGCATTCCTATGGGAAACCGTGCTTCGCAAGACGAAAAACTCGCAAGAAGAAAAAACTTGTGGAACGAATTAATTTCGTCTTGCGAGGCACCACTGTACTAGCTCACTGGGAAAACTTCAGAAATTCATATAGACATGTGAGCTCAGCTACTCAGCAGCCCCTCTACCTGAGTGGTGATTCCTGGCATCCTGATACCTGAGTGCTGGACAGGTAGCCATTCCAGAAATAACAAACCCAGAGGAAGACAAAAGGGTGTGATTGACTTTGCTGGGAAACAGGGAAATGTAAATCTCTCTATTGTTACACTCCATGCGTGTTTGGTGGAGGGCAGGGAGAACCATGGAGCAGGGTCCATGATGCTCAGATTACTGCCACCAGACCATCCCTTACCATGATGTATGAGTGATGTAGTTTGGGGGGTGTAACATGGGGATTAGCAGCTGATAAAAGTTTGGGGGCTCTGTTGTTCTGGGCTACCATTTTGTTCCACCTGGTGGCAGGTGGGAGTCCTGTCTCGACAGTCTTCAAGAAAGACCAAGCCTACTGGCTGCTCTTTTGCTCTGCTATTCCTGGCTGGTGTCCTTGTTTTTTGTCCAAGGGAGCCCTCAGATTTCTCCATTAACATAACGTACCCAAAGCCTTCAAAATGTGCACTTTCCTGCATTTAGCAGCTCAGCAATGTGTAGTCCCAGGAGAGGCAGGGACAGCGTGTCTTCCAGTTCCCCCCTCAGCTGAAATCTGCCTGGATGGAGACCTGAGAGCCACCTCTCAATATCTGGGGGGCTGACCCATGGAAGAGGGAGCCAGCTTGTTTTCTCCTGCCCAGAATAAGGGACCCAGAGGACCAGAAAGCAGATTCTGCTGCCTAAAGAGCAGGAAGAACCTTCTGAGGGGAAGAGCAGCAGAATCCCTTGGGAGATGGCGGACTCTCCTTCCTTGGAGGTTGTGAAGCAGAGGTTGGATTCCTGCCTTGCAGGGGGGCTGGAATAGATGACCCAGGGGGCTCCCTCCCATTCCAGGAGGAGCTTCCTTGCTTCCTGCAACCCCCTTTTCCCTGCAACCTCTTCCTCCACTTTCTGGCCAAGGGAGGGAGCGGATCACAGACCAGCCAAGAGCAAAAATAAAATGAGCATCTCTGGGATTGTGCAATGCAGGAGAGAAAAGGCAGAGAGGACTGAGCAGGGTGGACTCGGCTTGGCAGGGGTTAAAGGGAACCGAGCTGCATTCCTAGAGAGGACAGGAAGTAAGGGGGGGCCAGGTCCTCCAGGGGAAAAGCCCCTCCCTCCCCTTCCTGCAAGCGGGGGGGGGGGCAGGGTTGCTTCCTGCTATTGCAAATCCTGCATTGTTCTCTTCCAGGGGGATCTGGTGAGTCCCTTCTTCCTCCCCCCCCCCCAGGAGGGTGCAGTGGGGAGAAGGGGGGGGGTCCCAGGGCTGCAGCAGGGGAGGGTGGCTCATGGGGGGGGGGAGCCCAGGGAGCAGGGGGTCCTGCTAGGGAGGGGCGAGGTCGCAGGAACTGTCTCCTTCCTTTAGATCTTTGTGGGGGGGAGAGGAGGAGGTTCCCGCCCCCTTCCAGAAAAGCCCCCTGGGAAATCTAGCAGATAGAACTCTGGCTTCTTTAAATAAGACTATCAGTAGGACTTCTGCTGTGTGTGACACGGGTCAGCGTCATTGCACAAGAGAGGAAACGTGTCTGAATGGTTGCTCCCAAACCTCTTTGTCTGTTTCCCTTCTTTCTTTCTGCTTCTACTATTCAATTTCTATCTAAATAATTTAGTATCTCCACTCCATGACTCAGAACTCCACCCTCCGAAGCTCGCAAATCGGCATATTTCGGTCCTGCTATATGCCGATGATGCAGTAATTTTATCTAGAACCCCCATTGGACTGAAAAGAGCACTAAGAAAGCTCGCAGCAAACTGTGAATTTGAATGTCTCAAAATCAACTTTCAAAAGACCAAGATACTTGATTTTGGGGAAAAACCAAAGCTTAAAAGCTGGTTCTCTTCCAAGGGGATCTGGTGAGTCTCTTCCTCCCCCCCCCCTCAGAGGGTGCAGTGGGGAGAAGGGGGGGGTCCCAGGGCTGCAGCAGGGGAGGGTGGCTCATGGGGGGGGGAGCCCCAGGGAGCAGGGGGTCCTGCCAGGGAGGGGCGAGGTCGCAGGAACTGTCTCCTTCCTTTAGATCTTTGTGGGGGGCAGAGGAGGAGGTTACCGCCCCCCTTCCAGAAAAATAATTATTCAGAGCCCCCTGGGAAATCTAGCAGATAGAACTCTGGCTTCTTTAAATAAGACTATCAGTAGGACTTCTGCTGTGTGTGACACGGGTCAGCGTCATTGCACAAGAGAGGAAACGTGTCTGAATGGTTGCTCCCAAACCTCTTTGTCTGTTTCCCTTCTTTCTTTCTCCTTATTGGCAGAGGAGGCCAGCCAAGCAGATCAAGCCAAGCTTTGTGAGGAGCTGGGTATGTTTACATGGAGAAGAGAGGAGACAGAGAGGAGACAGGAGAGCCATGTCAGATTAGATAATTTATTACGGTCAGAGACCAGCTTATGAAACACACTTGGGGGTACAGTCACAGAAGTAAAACAGGCAATTTATGAACAACAACAAATTTAAAAGCAATGTACACCAACAAACTATCCCAGGGACTTGACTCAGAGTCACCCATGAAACCGAGTTTGGGGATTTTCATGACGGACTATTTTGAGTTGGGAGATGGTCTGTGCCCACAGATCTGTACACAGAATCTGGCGACCATCCAGGTCATCTTCTGATCTTTGCCTAACAGGAAAAGGTCTAATTCTTGCTTTTGCGGGAGGTCAGCGAGCCTCACCAGCAGGGGATCAATGGTCTTACTACGTGTCTCTTCGTAAAAGGGACGTCTAAAGAACAAGTGTTTTGGCTTCCTATCTCTCCCAATGGGCAGGTGAAAAGTCTCTGATCCTACGGGACTTTTCTAAAGGCTCCATCCAGGACCAGCGAGGGAAGAGCTGAGCTTCTGGCGAGTGTAAAGGCCCTTCTTGCATGTCTAGATGCAAGAAAGAAGAGATATTCTGCCGGTGTAGCAGTCCTGTTGTCTCTCGGTGTCTAATATCCTTTGCCTGACTGTAGCTTTGGCCTGGCCCAAGCCCAGACTTAGAAGGGCTTGAGGGGCAAAACCCAGTTTCTGGAGGGTGTTCAGAACTGCAGTCTGCCAGCCCAACTGGAATTGGTCACAGAGGATCAAAGGGGCTATCCCTCGGGGGAGCAGATTCAATGTCAGCCATTTGTAGATTGATGTTAGGCAGATGCTAGCCTCCACTCTCATCATCCCCGTTTCTCATCTAACCCAAGCGTTTGAGACACATCTGGGCACTTGGAGGAGAGCTCTAAGAAGTCTATTGTTTTTTTAAAAAATAATATTTTTTAAAGTTTTAAAAGTTACAAAAAGAAAAAAGAAAAACACCATATTAAACAAAAACAAAATAGCACATCACAATAAGAAAAAAGAAAAAAAAGGAACAGAAAAAGCAGAAAAATAGAAACAAGTAAAAAACACATCAAAACTTCCCATAACTTATCTTTCATTTGCTTGTTTCCTTGACCTCCTCACACCTCCCTTTTTTGTATCCTAGTTCAGTTAGCTATTTCAGCAAATCCTTTCCATCTTTTCCACTTTTTGTCCTGTAATTTATCTTAATATAATATAACTTAACTTACCTACTAACCAAAACAGAATCCGGGTGGAGGATTAGACCATATGAAGAAATAAAAAATAAGTTGACTGGTTGGATTCAATATCATCAAATAAATTCAATATGGACGGAAGACAAAAAGATTGGAATAAGTGAGAAAAAATCCAGATTCCAGATTGAAATAATAGAAAGTAAAACAAAATTACTATCAAAAATGTACAACCAGTTGCTTGAGTGGGACACCAAGGACGAGGAAGTAAAGGAGGTGATGGTGAAGTGGGCGGTAGATCTAGGGTATAACATAGAATTTGATAAATGGGAAGCTTTATGGCGCAAAGATATGAATTATTCAGCATGCACGACACTCAAAGAAAACATGTACAAGATGATGTACAGATGGTACATAACGCCGATAAAATTGCATAAAATTTATAGAACAGGTGATAAATTGTGTTGGAAATGCAAGAACAAGGAGGGCGAATTCTTCCACATGTGGTGGACGTGCGAGATTCTCAAGAAATTTTGGGAATCTATTTATAATGAATTAAAAAAAATTCTCAAATATACGTTTGTCAAAAAGCCTGAAGCCTTCCTGCTGGGGATAATTGGCAAGGATATCAAAGAAGAAGATAGGACCTTTTTCCAATACGCAACAGCTGCCGCTAGAACCCTCATAGCACAGTGCTGGAAAACACCAAAAATCCCAACATTAAAGGAGTGGCAATTTAAATTATTGGATTATTTAGAATTGGCAAAATTGACACAAAAAATAAGAAATCAAAAACGTACAAAATTTAGTAATGAATGGGATAAATTTAGAACATATATGGAAATAGAGACAAGGGGTACATCAAAATGTTAATCAGAAATATATATGTATCAAAAAAAAAAAAAATCACAGTAGGCATGAGATAACGCTTACTACGTTACAAATGTCATTTTGGAATAGATACAGCAGATAGACAACTAAGATAACATTATCCGAAATCGAGATAAAGGGAAGTCGATCAATGTTGTTGTAAAATTAATGTTAAGTTGTGTTGTTTAGGTAGTATGTATTGTATGTCTTTTTTCTTTTTTATGTTTGTTTTATTTACTTTTGTCTTTTGTATGTTTGTGAAATATACTTATGCAAAACTTAATAAAAATTAAAAAAAATATATATAATATAACTTAACTTTCCCTCCTTTCACCAATTAAGAGTCTGTTTTTTCCTAAACCTTTATAACATTTCTGCTAAAACCACATAGCTTCATTCCAACATCCTTCTAACATTCATTAATTTTACAATGTTTCTGTAGATAGTCTTTAAATTTCTTCCAATCTTCCTCCACTGACTCTTCTCCCTGGTCTCGGATTCTGCCAGTCATTTCCGCCAGTTCCATGTAGTCCATTACCTTCATCTGCCATTCTTCCCGGGTAGGTAGATCTTGTGTCTTCCAATACTTTGCAATAAGTATTCTTGCTGCTGTTGTAGCATACATAAAGAAAGTTCTATCCTTCTTTGGCACCAATTGGCCGACCATGCCCAGGAGAAAGGCCTCTGGTTTCTTCAGAAAGGTATATTTAAATACCTTTTTCATTTCATTATAGATCATCTCCCAGAAAGTCTTAATCCTTGGGCATGTCCACCAAAGGTGAAAGAATGTACCTTCAGTCCCTTTGCATTTCCAACATTTATTATTGGGCAAATGATAAATTTTTGCAATCTTGACTGGTTTCATGTACCACCTGTAGATCATTTTCATTATATTTTCTCTTAAGGCATTACATGCCGTAAACTTCATACCTGTGGTCCATAACTGTTCCCAGTCAGCCATCATAATATTATGTCCAACATCTTGTGCCCATTTGATCATAGCTGATTTCACCATTTCATCCTGAGTATTCCATTTCAACAGCAAGTTATACATTCTTGACAAGTTCTTAATTTTGGGATGTAACAGTTCTGTTTCCAAATTTGATTTTTCCACCTGGAAGCCAATTTTTTTATCCAAATTGTATGCTTCCATTATTTGGTAATAATGAAGCCAGTGAGAGCTCTAGGAAGTCTAGATTGAACTCTCTCAAGGGGGGAGGAAGCCGAGGAAGGCGGGCGCAAAAAGGAACCATAAAGGAGTTGTGCCAAAGTTTTGGCCTTGTATAGTTTTCGAGCTGTGGGAATGAAGAAGCCCCCTTGTGCTCTGAAAAATTTAAGGATACAATTTGCGGGTTTTTCCGCTGAACTCCCGATGGAGTTTATGTGTAGTGTGTTGGCTCTTGAGGCCTGTACCACCATTCCTAGATACTTATATTTTGTGACTTGTTCTAATTTATGGCCTTGGAGTTCCCAGCTTTTAAGCTTTGGTTTTGCCCCCAAAGCGAGTATCTTGGTCTTTTGATAGTTGATTTTGAGACATTCAAATTCACAGTATGCTGCGAGCTTTCTTAGTGCTCTTTTGAGTCCAGTGGGGGTTCTAGATAAAATTACTGCATCATCGGCATATAGCAGGACCGAAATATGCCGAATTGCGAGCTTTGGAGGATGGAGTTCTGAGTCATGGAGTGCAGATACTAAATTATTTAGATAGAAATTGAATAGTAGAGGGGCCAATAGGCACCCTTGCCTGACTCTTTTAGAGGTTTTAATAGGGTCCGTTAGGTGTCCTAGGCGGCTACACCTGACTCTAAGAGCCGTGTTTGCGCGCAGTGCCTGAATTAAGAGCAGAAGCTCTTAATTCTATGTAGGTACCCTGTAGTCTGTCCCAGAGTCCGGTTCTGGAGACTGTATGAAAGGCTGCTTTTAGATCAACAAAGGCAGCGTATACTGAGGCCGGCCGTTAGGAGAGCCATGTCACCTGGGTGCAGGATTCCAACCAATGGCTTCAAGCTACAAGGAAGGAGATTCAGATTCAACACACGTAGTCATTTTTTACGAGGCACCAATGACTCCCTTGTCAATCAGTTCTGAGTTCATGCATTGACTGGAAGGAAGGAGCAACCAGGCTGATTCACCTCGTATTAATCTCTTCGCTTGCCTCCACATTTCCACAATCTCCCTTCTAGAGGCCTCCATCTCCTCCTCCTCCTCCTCCTCCTCCTTTTTAGAAAGATAGCTCAGAGTCTGGGCTGTGGTGCAGTCCCACCCTGGTTCCCAGCAAGACTCATCCATGCTTGCTCAGGGAACCTTTTTCGTCTCCTGATATTGTACAACTTTTGTAACAGAACAACGTATTTGCTTTGTAGGATTTGCTAGAGCTTCTCATTCAGACAGACAGAACTTGGCAGAAGACCAAAAGGTTCCTTCCCATCTTTCAGAGGCTTCCTGAGAGCACAGATGGATGAGCGAGACTCAGCTGGCCCTGGAGCAGGAAGAGGCCATGCCATCCAAACTGGGAGCAGTGGGGGGTTCTGGGAAAACTCTGTGCAGAAGATCCTGGGTGAGGAGGACACCCTCCGCTCAGAGGTGCAGAGCCAGCAGTTGAGGCAGTTCTGCTGCCAGGAGGCCAAAGGACCCCAAGAGGTTTGCAGCCAACTCTACCACCTTGATCATCAGTGGCTGAAGCCAGAAAAGCACACGAAAGCTGAGATGCTGGACCTGGTGATCTTGGAGCAGTTCCTGGCTGTCCTTCCACCGGAGATGGAGAGCTGGGTGAGGGACTGTGGAGCGGAGTCCAGTTCCCAGGCGGTGGCCCTGGCCGAAGGTTTCCTTCTGAGTCAGGCAGAGGAGAGAAAACAGGTGAGAGAGACTTTCCTCTGTATACTCCCAAGGGGCTCCAAACAGGATGGAGAACATCCAAAAATGGTCTGCTGATGGACCATCCGTTTTCAGGGAATGAGATCTAACACCCTTAAAGTATCTGTCTTTGCGTTCTCTTTCTAATATTTCTCACCATTCATTTACTGTTTTGAATTCTTGTTGTTCTTTCAGAAAAGGGATCATTTTGCAGAAATGGACCTGGATTCCTGTGAGGCAGAGAGGCCTCCGTTGGACACCAGAGAGAGGCCACTGGGTAAGGAGGAAGGTGGCTTTTCTCCATTTGCTCTTGTTCTGTTGGTTTTCCAACTCATCTGAGGGTTCTTTTCATCTTGGTTTTTTGGGGGGGGGGTTGGGAACAAGGGTTCAGAGGAGGGGAGATGTATTTCTGCACACCTAACATGAAATGGGCACAAACCTTCAATTGCACTCAGCAGGTAAGACTTTCTCAAAGCCCATCTGTAGTTAGAGATGCCCTGTTTCACCTGTGAGAGAAGCAGGCACTCCTGGCATCCTGGTTACCTTTTTCTCTTTTGCAGGTGACAGAATGATGCCGGCAAGACCTCCTGATCCGCCTTTTCATGGGGGCAGAAGAGAAGCAGCGGCTGTGGAACCAGATCAGGTCAGGGGAAGCTGCCTTGTGGGGTCAGAGGCCGAGGGATGGAGCAATGTCATGGACTGGTTGGGCACAGAGGAATGGTGGGAGGAAGCAGCCAGGGAACCAGGATGAGAAGATGGTTCTGAGCCCAAGGACTGAAGGTGGAGGAAGGATTGGCAGTCAGAGGGAGAAGCTTGGGAAGAGGAGGTGTCAGAAGCTGAAGGGGCAACAGGGCTTAGTGAGCTGGGAGACTCTATGGTAGAATGAAGTACAGAATCAGAGGCAGAAGAGGAAGGAGGCGAGTGGGAGGAGGGAGGTCGAGAGGCTGAGTCAGGAGAAGGAGGAGCCACCGGGGGCTCCCTCTCCTTCTGCCAGAATCCACCCTCCCTGCTTGTCTCTCAGAGCCAAGAGAGGTCTAACATGGAGGAGCAAAGGCAGGCTGCACACTGGCACACTGTTCAATCGCTTGCCAGAAACCCCAGAGAGGAGGGGACTTGGAAAGCTGTGGGGAGCTGTGGGCCTTCACTCTCAGCAACTGCTTTTGTGGATGAAGAGGCTTAGGGAATGAGCTGCTGTTCTCATGAAGCCCGAAACTCAGCCAAGTATGTGAACATTGTGCTCTTGCTGATAAAGAGTTAACTCCAGCTGTGAACTGTGGGATTTCCTGCCCAGATAACTCTGTCATACCAGCCTTCTGAATGTCGCCAGTAGGATTCATCTGTAGTTGCAGTTTTCATGGAATCCTAGAGTTGAAAGGGACCCCAAGGGTCATCAAGTCCCACCCCCTGCATTGCAGGAATCTCAGCTAGATCCTCCAAGACAGATGGCCATCCAAACTAGGCTTCTTGTATTTCTATATTCATCATTGAATGCTAAAACAGGCTTTTAAGCAGTGGACAGACGATAACAAATAATTTCCAGGATTCACCTAGCCAGCCCTATCTGCTGCAAAATGGGGCCTGCTCCCCACTCTTCCCCCTCTCCATGCCCCCATGAACCCCTTGAATTTCGCTCTAGGGCATTGGAAGGGAACCTCCCCAGAACAACTCACAAGGAGAGGAGAAAGTGGATCCTTCCATCGAGGAAACTGGAATGCTTTCTGTAATGGGGTTTGGGGTTGCTTGTGCGTAAGGCGCAAACTGCTCCAAGCGGAGTAGCTTGGGTAAAACTTTCCCCTGGCTGGACAGTCAGTACTCCGTGACTGTCTCAATCACTGGCAGAATCCGTCAGTGGGCGTTTCCTGAATTTCCTCCAACATAAAAGTTCTTTGACACCAAGTCGCCGCCTAGCTTCTCTGCGCGGAAGCTTTCTGCGCAGAGTGGGCGTCCCAAGGGGACGTCCTGTCCTCTCCCCGCTGGTCTCACTGGAAGAGTCCCTGAGCCTACCCTCCGAAGCTCCCTCAGCCTCCCCTTTCTCCCTGGCGTCACGTCTATTTCCTTCCCCAGCGGAAGCTCTCCCTCTCTCCTTGCTGGTTCCCTCTCCAGCATCATTGGGGAGCCTTACCACCACCCTTGGCTCCGATGGCAGTTCCCTGACATCCACCTCCCCCTCAGGGCCCTCCCCACCCCCGGCCCGTTCCCTGGGCGGTGAAGCGGGGAACCCCTGGAATGAGCTATCCCTTTCCTCAGACGATTCAAACATCGTTCTCCACCTGCTGCTGTCTCTTTCCATTGGCCAATCTCCCCAATCTGAGCCCTCTTCCTCTGATACCTCCCCTCCCTCTTCCTCTGAGGGAGGATACCCCATAAACTCTTCTTCCTCGTCCGTGGTTCCAAATTGCTCCTCCCAGAATCTCTCCAAAGGTTTCGGTTTCCTTGGGAACCTGCAGTGAAACTCCTCCCGCAGCCACTCATCCCTGATCTCTCCTTCAGGGACCCATGTGTTTTCCGACTCAGGCTCCCCCTCCCAAGCTACCAAATATTCCACCTGTCTCCCCTTCCACCTTGAATCAAGAATTTCCGCTGCCTGACCACTGAGTTCCCTCTCCTCCACCTCTGGGTGAGTGGGGATCTCTCTCTCCCGCCCCGGAAACTCCCTCCCTTCCCGGTATGGTGAAAGTAAAGACCGGTGGAACACCGAATGCAACTTCATGTTGGTTGGCAGGTTGAGCCTAAAAGCCACAGGATTCACCTGCTGTGTTACCTCGAAAGGTCCCAGTCGCCTTGGCCGTAGTTTTTTACAACCTCCCTTGAACGGTAGCCCTTTGGTTGACAACCACACCCGGTCCCCAACCCGTATGGTCTCCCCTTCTCTGTGGTGCTTGTCTGCCTGCCTCTTGTACTCTTCCTTTGCCCTCTCCAGGTTCATCTTAAGCTGTTGGTGTAAGGCCTCCATTTCTTCCACAAATTGCTCTGCCGCAGGCACACTCCACCTCTCCTCCCCCTCCCCTGAGAAGGCCCTGGGATGACACCCATAATTGGCCATGAACGGACTCATCCCCGTGGACACATGCTCAGCGTTATTGTAAGCAAATTCGGCCAGCGCTAGCCTTTCCACCCAGTCATTCTCTCTCTCGCTGATGTAGCAGCGTAGGTACTGTTGGAGTATGCTATTAGCCCTTTCCACTTGTCTGTTGGTTTTTGGGTGACGGGCCGTTGAGAAACTCACCTCAACTTGGAGCAAGCTCATGAGCTTCCTCCAGAATCTGGAAGTGAATTGCCTTCCTCTGTCGGACAAAACCCTCAAGGGGGCGCCATGCAACCGAAAAACGTGATCAACAAACAGCCTAGCTGTTTCCTCTGCCGTGACTGCATGCAAACAAGCAATGAAATGGCACATCTTGGTCAACAAGTCAGCTACCACCATGACGGCTGTTTTTTCCCCTGGACTTGGGCAAATCAGTCATAAAATCTATGGATACCACCTCCCATGGTCTCCCCGGAATGGGCAAGGGTTCTAGTAACCCCGCGGGCGCTGCTTTCTCCCCCTTAGCTCGCTGGCAACGGTCGCACCCCCGTACGTATTCCCGCATGTCTTCCCTCACTCTTGGCCACCAGAACTGTCTGGTGACAAGCAACATGGTCTTGTGTTGACCAAAATGCCCTGCCGTGGGGTTGTCATGTAGTTGTTTGAGTACCCTCCTCCTCAAATCCCCCTCTGGTATGTATAATGCTCCCCTGTAATACAATGCTCCTTCCTTTTCCTCAAAACCCCCCTGATTTTCTCCTGCGTCCTGGAGCTCCCTGATCTTCCTTTGGGCGTACTCGTCGTCCCTCGTCAACCCTGCTAGTTCTCGTTTCCCCACCAATACTCCCCCACACACCCATCGGTCCTCGGGTATCACATGTCGTACTTCTGGCGCTCCTTCTCCTTCCAAGTACTCTGGTTTCCAGGATAGGGCATCTGCTCGGACGTTTTCCTTTCCCGGTACGTACCGAATCTCAAAAGAAAACTTGGAAAACTCCTGAGCCCACCGCATCTGTCTCTTGTTGTGAACCCGTGCAGTCCTCCAGTATTCCAGGTTCTTATGGTCCGTGCACACCTGGATCTTGTGTTGAGCCCCTATCAACAAATGTCTCCAGCGTCGGAACGCTTCGTAAATTGCAAGCAGTTCCTGGTCATACACCGTGTAGTTCTGTTCTGACTTGCTCAGCTTCCTCGAGAAAAAGGCGCACGGCCTCCAGTCGGACTGGTTTCCCGGCTGGAGCAGTATGGCCCCAACCGCTCTGTCTGATGCGTCTGTTTCCAGCCTCATTGGCTTCTGCAGATCCCCGTGCAAGAGCTGCTCTTCTGAAGCGAACACTCTTTTTAGTTTTTCAAAAGATTGCTGTGCCTCTTCCGTCCACACGAACTTCTTCTTGCTACTGAGACAATCGGTGATGGGTGCAGTCAAGTGCGCGAAGTTCTTGATGAACTTCCTATAGAAATTCGCAAATCCCAGGAACCTCTGCACGTCCTTCCGGTTTTTGGGGGTCTTCCATTCTAGCACCGCCTGCACCTTGCTTGGGTCCATGGCTAAACCCTTGTCCGACAACCTGTAACCCAGGAACTCGACCTCTCGGGCATGGAATGGGCACTTCTCCAGTTTCACCCACAACTGGTGCTCCTGCAACCTCTTCAGCACTTCTCTGACGTCTTTAACATGCTGCTCCTCGTTCTCCGAGTAGATTAGCACGTCATCTAGAAAGGCCACGCAATTCTTGTACAGCAGGGACCCCAACACGTGGTGCATGAACGATTGAAAACAGGCAGAGCCCGATTGTAATCTGAAAGGCATAACTAGGTACTCAAAAGCCCCCAGGGGGGTGAACATGGTGGTCTTCCATTCATCCCCTTCCCTTATCCTAATCAAATTGTACGCCCCTCGAAGGTCCAACTTGGTAAAAATCTTTCCCTTCCTTACCCTGGTCAGAATGTCATCAATTCTGGGCATCGGGAAGGTCACCGGCTCCGATATCAAGTTTAACGCCCTGTAGTCACAAATTAGTCTGAGTTCTTTGGAGTCTCTCTTGTCCACAAAGAAGACTGGACTGCCCCCCACCGCCCTCGATTCTCTTATGAACCCCCTCTTCAGGTTCTTGTCAATAAACTTCCGCAGCTCCTGCATTTCTCTGTCCGACATGGCGTACAGCTTACCCACTGGCAACTGAGCCCCTGGGGTTAGGTTGATTTGACAGTCAAAGGACCTATGGGGGGGTAGCCTATCCGCCTCCTTCTCACTGAAGACTTCTTCCAAATCAGTGTATTGCGGCGGCACCCTGGTCTTTTCCTCTGCCCCCATCCCTGCCACCTTGGCCACGGCCATCCTCAGGGTCTCCCCCCGTGGCAGTGTTCCAAGCAGTGAGCTGACCCAAAGGCTACAGTCCGCTGGTGCCATGCCACTACCGGATCATGCAGCGCCAGCCAGCTCATCCCCGGTATGATTGGCGGCCTGGCTAGTGTGGCTACGTGAAAGGCAATTGTTTCAGTGTGTCTGGAGACCCTCATCTTCATGGGCAAAGTCTGGTGGGTCACTTCTCCCCCCAGGAGTTCTCTCTCATCAATGGTCGTCACTTGCAAGGGGCGCTCTAAAGGCAGCAGCTGGAGCTGGTGCTCTAGTGCAAAGTCCTTGCTAAAGAAGTTGCAAGAGCTGCCTGAATCCAGCAGTGCCTTCACCTTAATTGGGTGTCCGTTGGGGAGCTCTAGCACCACCTCTATGGCTATGGCTGCCCGGGGGGGTCTGGTTTGGGCACTCTTACTGGTTGTTTGCCTGGCTGCTGTGCCCGCTGATCGGCAGCCAAGCGCTGGCTTTTCCCTGCTCTTTATTCCCCTCCTCCTCACTGCCAACTGCCCCCACCATCCCTTGCCATGCTTTTCTCTGAGGGCAGACCCTGGCAAAATGTCCCGGCTGTTGGCAGAGAAAACACTTCCTGGTCGTTTTCCACTCCTTTTTGTGCACCTCGCCGGAGTTTGAAACCCCGCGCGCGCGCGCCTCCGATCTCCATTGGCTCCGCTGGCTGGGAAGGTTGCTCCGGCATTTCAGGAATGCGGTTGTCATGCCAACGCTCTGCTCTCCCCGCCTCTCTAGAGCGCGCGCCTCTTGGCGTACTCCAACCGCAAGTGCCATTTTAGTCAGCTGATCCATCGATTGCGGGTGGGGCGAGTGGGAAAGTTCGTCCTTAACCGAAGGGGCTAAGCCTTCCTCAAACATCATCTGAATTGGTTCTGAACCCAGTTCCCACCCAAGTTTGTGGATTAGAATCGAAAACCGCGACCAGTACTCTCTAACTGATTGGCTCCCTTGTTTGCACGCCATCAGTTCTCTGCGCGTCACGCTCTGCTCCACTTCACTAGAAAACATGTGGTCCATGGTGCTAAAAAACTTCCTCAGGTCTTTTAAAGCATCATTTTCCGATGCCATTAAGGGTCTCACCCATTCCCTGGCGCCGTCTTGAAGATGCCCTATCACATAGGCCACCCTCGCCCCATCGTCCACAAAGTCATCATACTGCAGGTCCAGCGCGTATTGCACCTCCGTCTTAAAAGCATTATAGTCTCTCGGATTACCCCCAAACTTATGCACCAGTCCCAGTACCTTCCTTGCAATGGGGGTGGGTTTCCCCTGGGCATCCTGAGTCCGCCTTTCATCTAACTGCGCCGCTAGTAAAGCCAGCTGCTGTTCCAAATCTCTGTTTCTCTCCTCCAGAGTTGGTCCTCCCCTCCCCTAGCTCCCTCTCCGGCGCCTGCTCCTCCAGTCTAACTCATGATTATCCCTGGGCACAAGTAACGTCAAGGACTGATGGATTGCTGTAATGGGGTTTGGGGTTGCTTGTGCATAAGGCGCAAACTGCTCCAAGCGGAGTAGCTTGGGTAAAACTTTCCCCTGGCTGGACAGTCAGTACTCCGTGACTGTCTCAATCACTGGCAGAATCCGTCAGTGGGCGTTTCCTGAATTTCCTCCAACATAAAAGTTCTTTGACACCAAGTCGCCGCCTAGCTTCTCTGCGCGGAAGCTTTCTGCGCAGAGTGGGCATCTCAAGGGGAGGTCCTGTCCTCTCCCCGCTGGTCTCACTGGAAGAGTCCCTGAGCCTATCCTCCGAAGCTCCCTCAGCCTCCCCTTTCTCCCTCGTGTCACATCTATTTCCTTCCCCAGCGGAAGCTCTCCCTCTCTCCTTGCTGGTTCCCTCTCCAGCATCATTGGGGAACCTTACCACCACCCTTGGCTCCGATGGCATTTCCCTGACACTTGTGTAGGCAAAAAAACGTAAACATAAGCTGGAGTACCACCTATTTGCAAAAAGACGAATACCCACACTTAAAATGCAGAATAAAAGAATTCAATTAAAGGGTTAAAATAGGTACCCATAATAAAAATGTGCAGCAAAGCAATCCTATTGAAATAACACAGCAATTAACAGGAAGGAAATAACACATCGTTGTGTAGCAGATCATATTTCTGCTGTCTCAGAGGAGGACATTTCCCTTTTTCTTTAGGGTCCAGTGGGCTTTGAAGATGTCGCTGTTCGTTTAATAGACGAGGAGTGGGAGTTGCTGGATCCTGAGCAAAGAGGTCTTCATAAAGACGTCATGGAGAATTGTGGGATCGTGGCCTCTCTTGGTAAGCCTCCGTGTGGGATCGTCCTATCTGCCAGGAAATTCAAAAAATACCTCTATGTGACAAACCTCATATATTTTCACAGCGCCCCCTACAACACCTGGGAACCTAACACCCCCACAAGAAATAGTAGGTTACAGTTTTTTCTGTGAACAATCTTCCTCCAGTTCTGCCTCCTTCTACCACAGTTGGGCTGGTCTGAGCTGCCCAGACATCTAAATGTCAGCTTCAGAGTTGTTCGGAAAGATAAGTAGCTTCTGTCAGGTTTTCTGTTTTTGTTTTTGCTGCTGTCAGTCTTGGGTTGACCAGAGAGATGACTGACATTGGAGATGGAGGGGATGCCATGACTGGGCCGAACAATATCTGCCCCAGAGAAGAGCCAAGCTGATTGAATCTCAGGTAGTACTAGCAGTGATAATAATAGTAATAATAATAATTTTTATGTATACCCTGACCATCTGGTTGGGTTGCCCCAGCCAATCTGGGAAGCTTCCAACACATATACAGTGGTACCTCTGGTTGCGAATGGGATCCGTTCCGGAGGTCCACCCAGATCCCGAGGTTTTCGCAACCCAAGGATCACTGCGCATGGATTTGTCGCTTTCATAAGCTGATGTTTATATAATCCGAGGGGTATGTAACATGAGGTGCTACTGTATAAACATGAAACAGTAATAATAACAACAATCTAATCCAATGAAAAAAGTACATAAATTTTACAAAAAGTACAAAATTTATAAAGTGAGTAACTTACTTCAAACAAAGCAACATTCAACCAATGATTAGAATCCAATAATAAATACATTGGTTTATTGCAAATAACAAAGGTAATGAACACTGCCTTCTCTACAACAAATTTAATGAGCATTATTCCCTAACTGGGGGCTCCATTTGTTCCTGAGACTCTAATCCCTTTTTCTCTCCATTGCAGATTGTGATGAATTGGAAAGCAAGAACAACGGTGACCACAACACAATCTGCAGAGTGGAGAAGGCACGTAAAAATTTGGAATGTGGAAAGAGCTGCAGTCAGAGCTCCCATTCCAGTTCCCATCAACGAAATCTCATTGGAAAGAAACCCTATCAGTGCACTGAATGTGGAAAGAGCTTCAGTCAGAGCTTCTCTCTCACTTCCCATCAAAGAATTCATACAGGGGAGAAACCCTATCAGTGTGTGGAATGTGGAAAGAGCTTCAGTAGCAACTCAAATCTCACAAAACATCAAAGAATTCATACAGGGGAAAAACCCTATCAGTGTGTGGAATGTGGAAAGAGCTTCAGTATGAGCTCCAGTCTCACTTCCCATCAGATAATTCATACAGGGGAGAAACCCTATCAGTGTGTGGAATGTGGAAAGAGCTTCAGTATGAGCTACAATCTCACTAAACATCAAAGAATTCATACAGGGGAGAAACCCTATCGGTGCATGGAATGTGGACAGAGCTTTAGTATGAGCTCCAATCTCACTTCCCATCAAATAATTCATACAGGGGAGAAACCCTATGGGTGCATGGAATGTGGAAAGAGCTTCAGTAGAAGCGCCGATCTCACTAAACATCAAAGAATTCATACAGGGGAGAAACCCTATCAGTGTGTGGAATGTGGAAAGAGCTTCAGTATGAGCTCCGATCTCACTAAACATCAAAGAATTCATACAGGGGAGAAACCCTATCGGTGCATGGAATGTGGAAAGAGCTTCAGTAGGAGCTCCCATCTCACTTCCCATCAAAGAATTCATACAGGGGAGAAACCGTATCAGTGCATGGAATGTGGAAAGAGCTTCAGTATGAGCTCCAGTCTCACTTCCCATCAGATAATTCATACAGGGGAGAAACCCTATCAGTGTGTGGAATGTGGAAAGAGCTTCAGTAGAAGCGCCGATCTCACTAAACATCAAAGAATTCATACAGGGGAGAAACCCTATCGGTGCATGGAATGTGGAAAGAGCTTCAGTAGAAGCGCCGATCTCACTTCCCATCAAAGAATTCATACAGGGGAGAAACCCTATCAGTGTGTGGAATGTGGAAAGAGCTTCAGTATGAGCTCCGATCTCACTAAACATCAAAGAATTCATACAGGGGAGAAACCCTATCAGTGCATGGAATGTGGAAAGAGCTTCAGTCAGAGCTCCAATCTCACTTCCCATCAAAGAATTCATACAGGGGAGAATCACGGAATTGTAGAATTTTTGACCTTGAAGTGATCCCTGGTGCAATCTATTTCACCCCTTGTGATGCTGGCATAGCAAGTAAAGCATCCATGACAGATGACCATCCAACTTCATTTGAAAACCTCAATGAATGGAAATTCCAGCACTCCCAAGGGAGTCCAATCCACTAACTTCTCTTGCTGTCAAAAAGTTCTTCCGCATGTTTAGTCAGTCTTTTTTAAAAAAAATATAAAACTTGAAGGCATTGGTTTGTGTCCTACCCTGTGGAGCAGGCGTCCTATTAGGAAGACTCAGTTCTCGTGTGCATGTTCTGGAAGTTGGGCAATAGGGGCAATACAGGATTCCTTTTGGTGTACCGAACTCCCCACTGCACCAAGGATTCCCTGCCCGAGCTGCTCCAGATCGTGGCGGATGTTTTCCTGGAGACACTTAGTTTGGTTATCCTAGGGGATTTTAACATCCACGCCGACACGACCTTACAAGGGGCTGCTTGGGAATTTGTGGAAAGCATGGCCTCCATGGGGCTTTCCCTGAATATGTTTGGCCCAACCCATAGCCGTGGACATGCGTTAGACCTGGTGTTCACCTCTATGGATGTTGGTGATCTGACACTAAGTAAAAGCGAAACTAAAGAAGTGCCATGGTCAGATCACTTCCTGGTGCAACTGGACTTCTCCGCGAACCTTCCCCTCTTCAGGGAAGTGGGACCGATTCAGATGGTCCGCCCCTTAATGGATCCAAATGGTTTCCAGAAGGCGGTAGGGGATGTTTTATCCCATGTTGATGGCCTTTCAGCTGATTCCTGGTGTCCTGCTGAAATGTGGAGTTAACCAGGGCTATTGACTGTTTGGCTCTTGACTGTTTGGCTCCGAAGCGCCCTCTCCGATTGCATGGAGCCCGGACAGCCCTGTGGTTTTCTTTGGAGCTGAGGGTGATGAAACAATCGCTGAGACGGCTAGAGCGCCAGTGGCGGATAACCCATTCTGAAGCTGACCGGATACGGGTTAGAGCTCAATGTCGAGCCAACCAAGTGGTGATAGCGACGGCCAAGAAGACTTTCTTCACCGCCTCTATTACATCTGCGGAAAACAGCAGCAGGAGACTCTTTCAAGTGGTTCGCAATTTAGCAGAACCACCTGCTCCATTAGGGCCCAGTACAGGCCACATGATCTCCTGCAATGATTTTGCAAAGTTTACTGCAGACAAAGTCGCTCCGATTCGAGAAGACGTAGACTCCACGGTGGGAGCAGGGCGGGAGAGTGCTGGAGTCCTGTCTAGTCAAGTTGTGTTGGCTCAATTCCAATCTGTTACCCCCGAGGATGTGGACAGGCTGCTTGGACGAATGAAACCAACCACTTGTCTCCTTGATCCTTGTCCATCCTGGCTTATAAATGTAGCCGAGAAGGGCTGTGCAATGGACTTCGTGGGCTGGTGAATGCTTCCCTCTGTGAGGGAGCCTTCCCGGACCCAATCTTTAGATGTGGCCACAATGGCCAAGTATCGCCCAGTCTCAAATCCTCCATTCTTGGGCAAGGTGATTGAGCGAGTCGTTGCTGAACAACTCCAGGCACGCCTGGAGGAAGCGGACCATTTGGATCCCTTCCAGACGGGATTCAGGCCTCAACATGGGACTTGAAACTGCCTTGGTTGCGCTGGTTGATGATCTCCGGTGGGCTAGGGACAAAGGTGAGAGCTGTTTCCTAGTTCTGCTGGATCTCTCAGCAGCGTTTGATACCATCGACCGTAGCATCCTTTTGGACCGTCTTGAGGGGCTGGAAGCTGGGGGCACTGTCATACAGTGGTTCCGCTCCTTCCACCTGGGCTGTGTTCAGAAAGTGGTGGTGGGGGATGAGTGTTCAGAACCCTGGGCTCTCACTTGTGGGGTGCCTCAGGGATCCATCCTCTCCCCCATGCTTTTCAACATCTACATGCAGCTGCTGGGAGAGATCATCAGGTGGTTGGGGCTTGGTGTTCCTCAGTATGCGGATGATACCCAGCTCTACCTCTCTTTCAAATCAGAACCAGTGAAAGCAGTGAAGGTCCTGTGTGAGTGTCTGGAGGCGGTTGGAGGATGGATGGTAGCTAACAGATTGAGGTTGAATCCTGACAAGACAGAAGTACTGTTTTGGGGGACAGGAGGGGGCAGGTATGGAGGACTCCCTGGTCCTGAATAAGGTAACTGTGCCCCTGAAGGACCAGGTTTGCAGCCTGGGAGTCATTTTGGACTCATAGCTGTCCATGGAGGCACAGGTCAAATCTGTGTCCACGGCAGCTGTTTACCAGCTCCATCTGGTACACAGGCTGAGACCCTATCTGCCTGCGGACAGCCTCGCCAGAGTGGTGCATGCTCTGCTCATCTCCCGCTTGGACTGCTGCAATGCACTCTACATGGGGCTACCTTTGAAGTTCTACCCAGACACTGAGGTCCAGCACCAAGGGCCTTCTGGAGGTTACCTCACTGCGAGAAGCTAAGTTACAAGGAACCAGCCAGAGGGCCTTCTCGGTAGTGGCGCCCTCCCTGTGGAACACCCTCCCACCAGATGTCAAAGAGAACAACAACTACCAGACTTTTAGAAGACATCTGAAGGCAGCCCTGCTTAGGGAAGCTTTTAATGTTTGATGTATTAGTATTTTAATATTTTATTTGAAGTCGCCCAGAGTAGCGGGGGAAGCCCAGCCAGATGGGCGGGGTATAAATAATAAATAATAATAATAATTATCATTTTATTTTCTTACTCCTGTAGTAACCTATGTTATCCATCATTTGAGAACCACAATATTGTCCCTTTGCTCTTCCTGTCATAACTAAGGAAGGGAATGAGAAAGAAGCAGCAGAAACAGAGTTCAGCCTTTTAGCATTTATTCTGGATACCTGAAGTGTAACAACTGATTATGAGAGGAGGGAGTTTAAGAGAAGCTGTGCCTGTACACTGGTACCTTGGGTTAAGTACTTAATTTGTTCTGGAGGTCTGTTCTCAACCTGAAAGTGTTCTTAACCTGAAGCACCACTTTAGCGAATGGGGCCGCCGGAGCATGATTTCTGTTCTCATCCTGAAGCAAAGTTCTTAACCTGAGGTACTATTTCTGGGGTAGCGGAGTCTGTAGCCTGAAGAGTATGTAACCTGAAGCGTTTGTAACCCAAGGTACCATTGTAGTACGTTGTTTAATCCTGTGACATTTAGCTGAAGTAATAAGTTAACGTCTTCCTGACAGAGGCCTTCCAGAATCTGATTCAGAGCCAAATTTGGAGACATATGTCACACAGAGAATTTCAGAATGGCTGGGAGAAAGCAAAGATTGGTTGGATGGGCTTTGAGAGAGCTGTTTCAGAATTAGATCGCGTGAAAATCAAGAACGGATGCAGCCAGGAGACGTTTTATTAACACTAGTAACAAAAAGAGTGAAGGACGCAATCCTTCAGAACAGTTTTTGAAAAAAATCAGGTTTTTGGGAGAGGGGAAAATAAGGGGGGGTGCAGGATGATATGTTTTTGGATAAAATGTTATGTTGAAATTACTAATAAAAATATTTTTAAAAAACATTTTGAAAGTGTGTGTGTTTTTTTACAATCAAGCAATGTATACATATTATGAAAATTACAATACATCATAACATCATATAACCTAATAAAGAGTTATAATTTTTTTCATAAAATAGCGCACTGTCTTTCAGGTTGTGTCTTCCTGGAGTTCCACACCTCTGCTGGGTGGAGAGGAAATGGTCTCTCCGCCTTCATCTCAGCTCCACAGCAGTTCTCTCAAAAAGACTTGGCACTCCAGAATGCGGGGAAATAATAATAATAATAATAATAATAATAATAGTAGTAGTAGTATTTATTCAATTTATATACCCCCCTTTATCAGAATATCCCAGGGCGAAGTACAACATTAAAAGCACAATACAGAACAACAATGAAGAAGGCGGAACTCAGAGCCCTTTATAACATAAAAACACAATCAAACAAGGAACTTATAGTGCTGGGGAAATAGTCGTAGTAGTAGTCGTAGTAGTTGTTATTCAATTTCTATACCAACCTTTATCAGAATTTCCCAGGGGGGGTGTACAACATTAAAAGCACAATGCAGAACAACAATGATAAAAACATAATAAAAAGCATCCTGTGAGACAGCCTAGTAATGCAGCCCTCCTTTTGAAACTTGAGGGAGACTCACTGCTCACCTGCTTTTACGGCCACTATGGAGGGGGTGATTCATCCAAGGGAGGCTCCTCTGCTGGCCCTCCGAATATTCTGACATCGTCCACTCTTTCTCCTGTCACCCACAGCCATAGAATATGAAGAGAGTTGTCCTCCCAAACTCTGCCTACCCTCCAACATGTTGCAGAGGGAAATTAGGACCTGCGACTTTTGGGGCCACGCTCCTGAATGAGTCACGTAAATCACAAAAGAGCAAGGACCCCCAAAATGGGCATCTTTTGGGGCAACACATTCACGGGAGCCAAAACAGGACATCCTGGGAGCCAATCAGAAGCCAGGGTGGCTTCTGGAATTGCAGGACGTCCCACTCAAAGCAGGACAGTTGACAGGTATGTGAAGACCGCCAAAGATGGAGAGTCCACAACCCATAGTGCAGGCATCCCCAAACTCGGCCCTCCAGATGTTTTGGGATTACAACTCCCATCATCCCTAGCCAACAGGCCCAGTGGTCAGGGATGATGGGAATTATAGTCGCAAAACATCTGGAGGGCCGAGTTTGCCTATGACTGCCATAGTCCATATGGCTGCCTTTCCCACTGGCTGAGATGCTTCTGCCCATTTCATCTGCTTAGCCAATCCAAATATTCGCGGCCAACAGGTCCCACCCCTGCCTCCAGCAACTCTCTCCCATGGGATGGCTTGGCAAGGAGGTGGCTCCTGTTGTAACTTGTCTCCCCTTCTCTCTGTGAGAATCCAGGGAACGGGAAGGGGAACGAAACCAAGCTAGAAGATGATCACAGGGGTGTTGTGGGGGTTTTTTGGGGGGAGGGGCTTCTTAACAGTCCTGAGTGGCACCTTGAAGGCTCTCCTATTGAAATATACTTGGAGTTGAGTGTGGATTTCATGCTCTTTATTCAGCGCATAGTTGTGAGGAGGAATTGAAATTCCCCAGGAATGTCTGCTTTATATTCATTATTTACACAATAGGCCCCACATGATTGGCTAATTCCAGGATTCACCTGCAGGCAAAATCACTTTTGTGACTTTTATAATTTGTCCCCACAAAACACTTCATCACAGTTTCTTCCTATCTGGTCAAAGGGCCTTTGCTGCACAATACCAAATGTAAGAGTTCACTGATAAATGTATCTCTGTACTGGCTCACTGGGAAAACTTCAGAAATTCATATGGACATGTGAGCTCAGCTACTCAGCAGCCCCTCTGCCCCAGCGATAATCCCTGGCATCCTGATACCTGAGTGCCAGACAGGTAGCCATTCCAGAAATAACAAACCCAGACGAAGGCAAAAGGGTCAGTTTACATTCCATGGGTGTTTGAATGAAGGCAAGTAGAACCATGGGGCAGGGTCCAGGATGCTCAGATTACTGCCACCAAGCCTACTGGCTGCTGTTTGCTCTGATATTCCTGGCTGGTGTCTTTGTTTTTTGTCCAAAGGAGCCCTCAGATTTCTCCATTAACAAAACATGCACTTTCCTGCATTTTGCAGCTCAGCAATGTGTAGTCCCAGGAGAGGCAGGAACAGCTGAAATCTGCCTGGATGGAGACCTGAGAGCCACCTCTCAATATCTGGGGGGCTGACCCATGGAAGAGGGAGCCAGCTTGTTTTCTCCTGCCCTAGAGGGGAGCACCCAGAATAAGGGGGACCAGAGGACCAGAAAGCAGTTTCTGCTGCCTAAAGAGCAGGAAGAACATTCTGAGGGGAAGAGCAGCAGAATCCCTTGGGAGATGGCGGACTCTCCTTCCTTGGAGGTTGTGAAGCAGAGGTTGGATTCCTGCCTTGCAGGGGGGCTGGAATAGATGACCCAGGGGGCTCCCTCCCATTCCAGGAGGAGCTTCCTTGCTTCCTGCAACCCCCTTTTCCCTGCAACCTCTTCCTCCACTTTCTGGCCAAGGGAGGGAGCGGATCACAGACCCGCCAAGAGCAAAAATAAAATGAGCATCTCTGGGATTGTGCAATGCAGGAGAGAAAAGGCAGAGAGGACTGAGCAGGGTGGACTCGGCTTGGCAAGGGTTAAAGGGAACGGAGCTGCATTCCTAGAGAGGCCAGGAAGTAACGGGGGGGCCAGGTCCTCCAGGGGAAAAGCCCCTCCCTCCCCTTCCTGCAAGCGGGGGGGGGCAGGGTTGCTTCCTGCTATTGCAAATCCTGCATTGCTCTCTTCCAGGGGGATCTGGTGAGTCCCTTCTTCCTCCTCCCCCCCCCCAGAGGGTGCATTGGGGAGAAGGGGGGGTCCCAGGGCTGCAGCAGGGGAGGGTGGCTCATGGGGGGGGGAGCCCCAGGGAGCAGGGGGTCCTGCCAGGGAGGGGCGAGGTTGCACGAGGTTTGCAACTACAGTACTCTATATTCTGCATTTGTATAAAGAGGCTGCTTACTCCTTTGGGAAGGGCAATCCTCTCCTGGGATCTGGTGAGTCTCTTCCTCCTCCTCCCCCCCCAAGAGGGTGCAGTGGGGAGAAGGGGGGGGGGTCCCAGGGCTGCAGCAGGGGAGGGTGGCTCATGGGGGGGGGAGCCCCAGGGATCAGGGGGTCCTGCCAGGGAGGGGCGAGGTTTGCAACTACAGTACTCTATATTCTGCATTTGTATAAAGAGGCTGCTTACTCCTTTGGGAAGGGCAATCCTCTCCTGGGATCTGGTGAGTCTCTTCCTCCCCCCCCCTCAGAGGGTGCAGTGGGGAGAAGGGGGGGTCCCAGGGCTGCAGCAGGGGAGGGTGGCTCATGGGGGGGGAGCCCCAGGGAGCAGGGGGTCCTGCCAGGGAGGGGCGAGGTTGCAGGAACTGTCTCCTTCCTTTAGATCTGTTCTGGGGGCGGGGAGGGGAGGAGGTTCCCGCCCCCCTTCCAGAAAAAAAATTATTCAGAGCCCCCTGGGAAATCTAGCAGATAGAAATCTGGCTTCTTTAAATAAGCTTATCAGTAGGACTTCTGCTGCGTGTGACACGGGTCAGCGTCATTGCACAAGAGAGGAAACTTGTCTGAATGGTTGCTCCCAAACCTCTTTGTCTGTTTCCCTTCTTTCTTTCTCCTTCTTGGCAGAGGAGGCCAGCCAAGCAGATCAAGCCAAGCTTTAAGAGGAGCTGGGTATGTTTACATGGAGAAGAGAGGAGACAGAGAGGAGACAGGAGAGCCATGTCAGATTAGATAATTTATTACGGTCAGAGACCACCTTATAAAACACACTTGGGGGTACAGTCACAGAAAACAGGCAATTTATGTACAACAACAAATTTAAAAGCAATGTACACCAATAAACTACACCAGGGAGTTGACTCAGAGTCACCCATGAAACCGAGTTTGGGGATTTTCATGACGGACTATTTTGAGAAGGGAGATGGTCTGCGCCTACGGATCTGTACACAGAATCTGGCGACCATCCAGGTCATCTTCTGATCTTTGCCTAACAGGAAAAGGTCTAATTTTTGCTTTTGCGGGAGGTCAGCGAGCCTCACCAGCAGCGGATCAATGGTCTTACTACGTGTCTCTTCGTAAAAGGGACGTCTAAAGAACAAGTGTTTTGGCTCCCTATCTCTCCCAATGGGCAGGTGAAATGTCTCTGAGCATACGGGACTTTTCTAAAGGCTCCATCCAGGACCAGCGAGGGAAGAGCCGAGCTTCTGGCGAGTGTAAAGGCCCTTCTTGCATTTCTAGATGTGAGAAAGAAGAGATATTCTGCCGGTGCAGCTATATATTTCTCGATTTCTCCAATTTTATAGTCTGAGCACCTTGCGCAGTCCTGTTCTCTCTCGGTATCTAATATTCTTTGCCTGACCGTTGCATTTGCCTGGCCCAAGCCCAGACTTAGAAGGGCTTGAGGGGCAAAACCCAGTTTCTGGAGGGTGTTCAGAACTGCAGTCTGCCAGCCCGACTGGAATTGGTCACAGAGAATCAATGGGGCTATCCCTCGGGGGAGCAGATTCAATGTCAGCCATTTGTAGATGGATGTTAGGCAGATGCTAGCCTCCACTCTCACCATCCCCGTTTCCAATCTACCCATGCGTTTGAGACCCATCTGGGCACTTGGAGGAGAGCTCTAAGAAGTCTAGATTGAACTCTCTCAAGGGGGGAGAAAGCCGAGGAAGGCGGGGGCAAAAAGGAACCATAAAGGAGTTGTGCCAAAGTTTTGGCCTTGTATAGTTTTCGAGCTGTGGGAATGAAGAAGCCCCCTTGTGCTCTGAAAAATTTAAGGATACAATTTGTGGGTTTTTCCGCTGAAGTCCCGATGGAGTTTATCTGTAGTTTGTTGGCTCCTGAGGCCTGTACCACCATTCCTAGATACTTATAGTTTGTGAGTTGTTCTAATTTATGGCCTTGGAGTTCCCAGCTTTTAAGCTTTGGTTTTGCCCCCAAAGCGAGTATCTTGGTCTTTTGATAGTTGATTTTGAGACATTCAAATTCACAGTATGCTGTGAGCTTTCTTAGTGCTCTTTTGAGTCCAGTGGGGGTTCTAGATAAAATTACTGCATCGTAGGCATATTGCAGGACCGAAATATGCCGATTTGCGAGCTTCGGAGGGTGGAGTTCTGAGTCATGGAGTGCAGATACTAAATTATTTAGATAGAAATTGAATAGTAGAGGGGCCAATAGGCACCCTTGCCTGACTCCTTTAGAGGTTTTAATAGGGTCCGTTAGGTGTCCTAGGCGGCTACACCTGACTCTAAGAGCCGTGTTGGCGCGCAGTGCCTGAATTAAGAGCAGAAGCTCTTAATTCTATGTAGGTCCCCTGTAGTCTGTCCCAGAGTCTGGTTCTGGAGACTGTATGAAAGGCTGCTTTTAGATCAACAAAGGCAGTGTATAGTGAGGCCGGCCTTTAGGAGAGCCATGTCACCTGGGCGCAGGATTCCAACCAATGGCTTCAAGCTACAAGGAAGGAGATTCAGATTCAACACACGTAGTCATTTTTCACTAGGAACCAATGACTCCCTTGTCATTTTTTTTTTAAATGATTTTTATTAATTTTACAACACAAACAAAAAACAAACAAACATAACACGACTTCCCCATGCCTCCCCTTCACTGCATCCTTATTTTAAAATTTTTTAGCAATCCTTCATCCATTTCTATATTTAATTCTCTTTAAAATTTTCTTAAGCTTAAATTTTTACAGCTGTAATTCTTTATATCAAATCCCTTGACATCTTAACATTCCGAAATTTTACAACAATTTTTAAGATAAATTTTAATTTTTTTCCAGTCCTCTTCCACTGTCTCTCTCCTCTGGTCACGGATTCTGCCGGTCATCTCTGCCAGTCCCATAAATTCAGTCACCTTGGTCTGCCATTCTTCCAGAGTAGGTAGTTCTTTAGTCTTCCAGTACTTTGCCAAGAGAATTCTTGCTGCTGTTGTTGCGTACATAAAAAATGTTCTATCTTTCTTTGGAATCATTTGGCCTACCATGCCCAAGAGAAAAGCCTCCGGTTTCTTTGCAAATGTCCACTTAAGGATTTTCTTAATTTCATTATAGATCATTTCCCAGTAGGCCTTAATCTTCGGGCAGGTCCACCAAAGATGACAAAAAGTTCCTTCGCATTCATTACACTTCCAACAGTTGTTATTGGGCAAATGATATATCTTTGCAAGCTTGACTGGGGTCATGTACCATCTGTAGATCATTTTCATTATATTCTCTTTTAAGGCACTACATGCCGTGAATTTAATACCTGTGGTCCATAACTGCTCCCAGTCAGCAAACATAATATCATGACCAATGTCCCAATGACTCCCTTGTCAATCAGTTCTGATTTCATGCATTGACTGGAAGGAAGGAGCAACCAGGCTGATTCGCCTCGCATTAATCTCTTCGCTTGCCTCCACATTTCCACAATCTCCCTTCTAGAGGCCTACATCATCTCCCCCTCCTCCTCCTCCTCCTCCTCCTCCTCCTCCTTTTTAGAAAGATAGCTCAGAGTCTGGGCTGTGGTGCAGTCCTACCCTGCTTCCCAGCAGGACTCATCCACGCTTGCTCAGGGAAACTTTCTTCTCCTGATACTGTACAACTTTTGTAACAGAACAATGTATTTGCTTTGTAGGTTTTGCTAGAGCTTCTCATTCAGACAGACAGAACTTGGCAGAAGACCAAAAGGTTCCTTCCCATCTCTCAGAGGCTTCCTGAGAGCACAGATGGATGAGCGAGACACAGCTGGCCCTGAAGCACGAAGAGGCCATGTCATCCAAACTGGGAGCAGTGGGGGATTCTTGGAATACTCTGTGCAGAAGATCCTGGGTGAGGAGGATACCCATTGCTCAGAGGTGCAGAGCCAGCAGTTGAGGCAGTTCTGCTGCCAGGAGGTTAAAGGACCCCGAGAGGTTTGCAGCCGACTCTACCACCTTGACCGTCAGTGGCTGAAGCCAGAAAGGCACACGAAAGCTGAGATGCTGGACCTGGTGATCTTGGAGCAGTTCCTGGCTGTCCTTCCCCTGGAGATGGAGAGCTGGGTGAGGGACTGTGGAGCAGAGACCAGTTCCCAGGCGGTGGCCCTGGCCGAAGGTTTCCTCCTGAGTCAGGCAGAGGAGAGAGAGCAGGCAGAGAGAAAGCAGGTCAGAGGGACTTACCTCTGGATACTCCCAAGGGGCTCCAAACAGGATGGAGAACATCCAAAAATGGTCTGCTGATGGCCCATCCGTTTTCGGAGAATGAGATCTAACACACTTAAAGTATCTGTCTTTGCGTTCTCTTTCTAATATTTCTCACCATTTATTTACTGTTTTGAATTCGTATTGTTCTTTCAGAAAAGGGATCATTTTGCAGAAATGGACCTGGATTCCTGTGAGGCAGAGAGGCCTCCGTTGGACACCAGAGAGAGGCCACTGGGTAAGGAGGAAGGTGGCTTTTCTCCATTTGGTCTCGTTCTGTTGGTTTTCCAACTCATCTGAGGGTTCTTTTCATCTTTTTTTTTTTTTTTTGAGGGGTGGGGGTTGGGAACAAGGGTTCAGAGGAGGGGAGATGTATTTCTGCACACCTCACATGAAATGGGCACAAACCTTCAACTGCACTCAAAGCCCATCTGTAGTTAGAGATGTCCTGTTTCCTCTGTGAGAGAAGCAGGCACTCCTAGCATCCTGCTTCCCTTTTTTTCTTTTGCAGGTGAAAGAATGATGCCGGCAAGACCTCCTGATCCAGCTTTTCATGGGAGCAGAAGAGAAGCAGTGGCAGTGGAACCAGATCAGGTCAGGGGAAGCTGCCTTGTGGGGTCAGAGGCCGAGGGATGGAGCAATGTCATGGACTGGTTGGGCACAGAGGAATGGTGGGAGGAAGCAGCCAGGGAACCAGGATGAGAAGATGGCTCTGGGCCCAAGGACTGAAGGTGGAGGAAGGATTGGCAGTCAGAGGGAGAAGCTTGGGAAGAGGAAGTGTCAGAAGCTGAAGGGGCAACAGGGCTTAGTGAGCTGAGAGACTGGCAGAATGCAGTGCAGAATCAAAGGCAGAAGAAGAAGGAGGCGAGTGGGAGAGGAAGGTCGAGAGGCAGAGGTGAGTCAGGAGAAGGAGGATCCACTGGGGGCTCCCTCTCCTTCTGCCAGAATCAACCCTCCCTGCTTGTCTCTCAGAGCCAAGAGAGGTCAAACATGGAGGAGTAAAGGCAGGCTGCACACTGGCACACTGTTCAATCGCTTGCCAGAAACCCCAGAGAGGAGGGGACTTGGAAAGCTGTGGGGAGCCGGGGGCCTTCACTCTCAGCAACTGCTTTTGTGGAGGAAGAGGCTCAGGGAATGAGCTGCTGTTTTCATTAAGCCCGAAACTCAGCAAAGTATGTGAACATTGTGATCTTGCTGATAAAGAGTAAACTCCAGCTGTGAACTGTGGGATTTCCTGCCCAGATAACTGTGTCATACCAGCCTTCTGAATGTTTCCAGCAGGATTCAACTGTAGTTGCAGTTTTCATGGAATCCTAGAGTTGAAAGGGACAAAAAGGGTCATCAAGTCCCGCCCCCTGCATTGCAGGAATCTCAGCTAGATAATCCAAGACAGATGGCCATCCAAACTAGGCTTCTTGTATTTCTATATTCATCAATGAATGCTAAAATTGGCTTCTAAGCAGCGGACAGACGATAACAAATAATTTCCAGGATTCACCTAGCCAGCCCTATCTGCTGCAAAATGGGGCCTGCCCCCCACTCCTCCCCCTCTCCATGCCCCCATGAACCCCTTGAATTTGGCTCTAGGGCATTGGAAGGGAACCTCCCAAAACAACTCACGAGGAGAGGAGAAAGTGGATCCTTCCATCGGGGAAACTGGAATGCTTGCGTAGGCAGAATAACGTAAACATAAGCTGGAGTACCACCTATTTGTAAAAAGATAATTACCCACAGTTAAAATGCAGAATAAAAGAATTCAATTAAAGTGTTAAAATAGGTACCCATAATAAAATGTGCAGCAAAGCAATCCTATTGAAATAACACAGCAATTAACAGGAAGGAAATAACAGAGCATTGTGTAGCAGATCATATTTCTACTGTCTCAGAGGAGGAAATTTCCCTTTTTCTTTTAGGGTCCAGTGTGCTTTGAAGATGTCGCTGTTCGTTTCACGGACGAGGAGTGGGAGTTGCTGGATCCTGACCAGAGAGCTCTGCATAAGGACGTCATGGAGGAGAATCGGGGGATCGTGGCCTCTCTTGGTAAGGCTCCCTGTGGGATCGTCCTATCTGCCAGGAAATTCAAAAAATACCTCTATGTGACAAACCTCATATATTTTCACAGCGCCCCCTACAACACCTGGGAACCTGACACCCCCACAAGAAATAGTAGATTACAGTTTTTTCTGTGAACAATCTTCCTCCAGTTCTGCCTCCTTATACCACAATTGGGCTGATCTGAACTGCCCAGGCATCTTAAATGTCAGCTTCAGAGTTGTTAGGAAAGATAAGTAGCTTCTGTCAGGTTTTCTGTTTTTGTTTTTGCTACTGTCAGTCTTGGGTTGACCAAATAGACGACTGACACTGGAGATGGAGGGGATGCCATGACTGGGCCAAACAACATCTGCCCCAGAGAAGAGCCAGGCTGACAGAATTTCAGGTAGTACTAGCAGTGATAATAATAGTAATAATAATAATTTTTATTTATATCCTGACCATCTGGTTGGGTTGCCCCAGCCAATCTGGGAAGCTTCCAACACATATACAATGGTACCTCTGGTTGCGAATGGGATACGTTCCGGAGGTCTGGCCAGATCCCGAGGTTTTCGCAACCCAAGGATCACTGCGAATGGATTTATCGCTTTCATAAGCTGATGTTTATATAATCCGAGGGTTACGTAACACGAGGTGCTACTGTATAAACATGAAACAGTAATAATAACAACAATCTAATCCAATGAAAAAAGTACAAAAATTTTACAAAAAGTACAAAATTTATAAAATGAGTAACTTACTTCAAACAAAGCAACATTCAACCAACGATTAGAATCCAATAATAAATACATTGGTTTATTGCAAATAACAAAGGTAATGAACACTGCCTTCTCTACAACAAATTTAAGGAGCATTATTTCCTAACTGGGGGCTCCATTTGTTCCTGAGACTCTAATCCCTTTTTCTCTCCATTGTAGATTGTGATGAATTGGAAATCAAGAACAAAGGTGACCACAACACAATCTGCAGAGTGGAGAAGGCACGTAAAAATTTGGAATGTGGAAAGAGCTGCAGTCAGAGCTCCCATTCCAAACCCCATCAACGAAATCTCATTGGAAAGGCACCCTATCGGTGCCTGGAATGTGGAAAGATATTCAGTGCGAGCTCCTCTCTAACATCCCATCAAAGAATTCATACAGGGGAGAAACCCTATCAGTGCATGGAATGTGGAAAGAGCTTCAATACGAGCTCCAATCTCACTTCCCATCAAAGAATTCATACAGGGGAGAAACCCTATCAGTGTGTGGAATGTGGAAAGAGCTTCAGTCACAGCCACATTCTCACTGCCCATCAAAGAATTCATACAGGGGAGAAACCCTATCAGTGTGTGGCATGTGGAAAGAGCTTCAGTACGAGCTCCGATCTCACTAGGCATCAGAGAATTCATACAGGGGAGAAGCCCTATCAGTGCATGGAATGTGGAAAGAGCTTCACTGATAGCTCCTGTTTAACTTCCCATCAAAGAATTCATACAGGAGAGAAACCCTATCAGTGTGTGGAATGTGGAAAGAGCTTCATTCGGGGCTCCTCTCTCACTTCCCATCACAGAATTCATACAGGGGAGAAACCCTATCAGTGTGTGGAATGTGGAAAGAGCTTCAGTAGCAGCTTCGATTTCACTTCCCATCAAAGAATTCACACTGGGGAGAAACCATATCAATGCATGGAATGTGGAAAGAGCTTCAACTACAGCTCTTCTCTCACTTCCCATCACAGAATTCATACAGGGGAGAAACCATATAAATGCTTTGAATGTGGAAAGAGCTTTAGTAAGAACTGCACTCTCACTTCCCATCAAAGAATTCATACAGGGGAGAAACCCCATCCGTGTGTTGAATGTGGAAAGAGCTTCAATCAGAGGTCCTCTCTCACTTCCCATCAACGAAATCTCATTGGAAAGAAACCCTATCAGTGCATTGAATGTGGAAAGAGCTTCAGTCAGAGATTCTCTCTCACTTCCCATCAAAGAATTCATACAGGGGAGAAACTCTATCAGTGTGTGGAATGTGGAAAGAGCTTCAGTAGCAGCTCCAATCTCACAAAACATCAAAGAATTCATACAGGGGAGAAACCGTATCAGTGCGTGGAATGTGGAAAGAGCTTCAGTCACAGCCACCATCTCACGTCCCATCAGATAATTCATACAGGGGAGAAACCCTATCAGTGTGTGGAATGTGGAAAGAGCTTTAGTATGAGCTGCAATCTCACTAAACATCAAAGATTTCATACAGGGGAGAAACCCTATCAGTGTATGGAATGTGGAAAGAGCTTCAGTTTGAGCTCCAATCTCACTAAACATCAAATAATTCATACAGGGGAGAAACCCTATCTGTGCATGGAATGTGGAAAGAGCTTCAGTAGAAGCGCCGATCTCACTAAACATCAAAGAATTCATACAGGGGAGAAACCCTATCAGTGTGTGGAATGTGGAAAGAGCTTCAGTATGAGCTCCGATCTCACTAAACATCAAAGAATTCATACAGGGGAGAAACCCTATCAGTGTGTGGAATGTGGAAAGAGCTTCAGTAGGAGCTCCCATCTCACTTCCCATCAAAGAATTCATACAGGGGAGAAACCGTATCAGTGCATGGAATGTGGAAAGAGCTTCAGTATGAGCTCCAGTCTCACTTCCCATCAAAGAATTCATACAGGGGAGAAACCCTATCAGTGTGTGGAATGTGGAAAGAGCTTCAGTATGAGCTGCGATCTCACTAAACATCAAAGAATTCATACAGGATAGAAACCCTGTCAGTGCATGGAATGTGGAAAGAGCTTCAGTCAGAGCTTCAATCTCACTTCACATCAAAGAATTCATACAGGAGTGAAACCCTATCAGTGTGCGGAATGTGGAAAGAGCTTCAATCAAAAGTCCAGTCTCACTTACCATCAAAGAATTCATACAGGGGAGAATCACGGAATTGTAGGATTTTTGAGCTTGAAGTGATCCCTGGTGCAATCTATTTCACCCCTTGTGATGCTGGCATAGCAAGTAAAGCATCCATGACAGATGACCATCCAACTTCATTTGAAAACCTCAAAGAATGGAAATTCCAGCACTCCCAAGGGAGTCCAATCCACTAACAGCTCTTGCTGTCAAAAAGTTCTTCCGCATGTTTAGTCAGTCTTTTTTTTAAAAAAATAAAACTTGAAGGCATGGGTTTGTGTCCTACCCTGTGGAGCAGGCGTCCTATTGGGAAGACCCAGTTCTCTGAGTGCATGTTCTGGAAGTTGGGCAATAGGGGCAGTACAGGATTCCTTTTGGTGTACCGACTTCCCCACTGCACCAAGGATTCCCTGCCCGAGCAGCTCCAGGTCATGGCGGATGTTCTCCTGGAGACACCTAGTTTGGTTGTCCTAGGGGATTTTAACATCCACGCCGACACGACCTTACAAGGGGCCACTTGGGACTTCGTGGAAAGCATGGCCACCATGGGGCTTCCCCTGAATATGTTTGGCCCAACTCATAGCCGTGGACATGCCTTAGACCTGGTGTTCACCTCTATGGATGTTGGTGATCTGACATTAAGTAAAAGCGAAACTAAAGAAGTGCCATGGTCAGATCACTTCCTGGTGCAACTGGACTTCTCCGCGAACCTTCCCCTCTTCAGGGAAGTGGGACCGATTCATATGGTCAGCCCCTTAATGGATCAAAATGGTTTCCAGAGGGCGGTAGGGGATGTTTTATCCCATGTTGATGGCCTTTCAGCTGATTCCTGGTGGCCCGCTGAAATGTGGAGTTAACCAGGGCTATTGACTGTTTGGCTCCGAAGCGCCCTCTCCGATTGCATGGAGCCCGGACAGCCCCGTGGTTTTCTTTGGAGCTGAGGGTGATGAAACAATCGCTGAGACGGCTAGAGCGCCGGTGGCGGATAACCCATTCTGAAGCTGAGTGGACACGGGTTAGAGGTCAATGTTGAGCCTACCAAGTGGTGATAGCCACGGCCAAGAAGACTTTCTTCACCGCCTATTACATCTGCGGAAAACAGCATCAGGAGACTCTTTCAGGTGGTTTGCAATTTAATAATAATAATAATAATAATAAATTTTATTTATATCCCGCCCTCCCCAGTCGAAGCTGGGCTCAGGGCGGCTAACAACAATAAAACAGTATAAATGTACAGCACAAACAGCACTCTAAAATCATTCATTATAAAATTAATTCAAATCAAGCCACTGGCAACCATTGGGCCAGAGCTCCGCAAAGATTGCCGAGGGAGCGAGTCAGGCTGTGCCCTGGCCAAAGGCCTGGTGGAACAGCTCTGTCTTGCAGGCCCTGCAGAAAGATGTCCAGTCCCGCAGGGCCCTAGTCTCTTGTGACAGAGTGTTCCACCAGATCGGAGCCACAGCCAGAAAAGCCCTGGCTCTAGTTGATGCCAGCCTAACTTCTCTGTGGCCTGGGACGTTCAAGATGTTTTTATTTGAAGACTGTAAGTTTCTCTGTTGGGCATACCAGGAGAGGCGGTCCCGTAGGTATGAGGTCCTAGGCTGTATAGGGCTTTAAAGGTTAAAACCAGCACCTTAAACCTGATCCTGTACTCCACCAGGAGCCAGTTCAGCTGGTATAGTACCGGGTGAATGTGATCTCGCAGTGAAGACCCCATAAGGAGTCTCACCGCGGCATTCTGCACCCGCTGGAGTTTCTGGGTCAGTCTCAAGGGCAGCCCCACGTAGAGCGAGTTACAATAATCCAGTCTGGAGGTGACCGTCGCGTGGATCACAGTGGCTAGGTCAGGGCAAAAGAGGTAAGGAGCCAACAAGAGGTAAGGAGATGGAAAAATGCCGCCTTTGTTATAGCTGCAATCTGCGCCTCCATGGAAAGGGAGGTGTCAAGGATTACACCCAAACTCTTAACGGACGGTGCTGGCACTAATTGTGCCCCTGCAAGAGATAGGAGTTGCCCCCCCCCCCATCCCATATCGTCCCATCCCAGCAGAACCACCTGCTCCATTAGGTCCCAGTACAGGCCACATGATCTCCTGCAATGATTTTGCCATGTTTTTTGCAGAAAACATCTGCGGAAAACAGCAGCAGGAGACTCTCTCAGGTGGTTCACAATTTAGCAGTACCACCTGCTCCATTAGGGCCCAGTACAGGCCACATGATCTCCTGCAATGATTTTGCAAAGTTTTTTGCAGACAAAGCTCAGATTCGAGAAGACGTAGACTCCACCGTGGGAGCAGGGCGGGAGAGTGCTAGAGTCCTGCCTAGTCAAGTTGTGTGGGATCAATTCCAATCTGTTACCCCCGAGGATGTGGACAGGCTGCTTGGACGAGTGAAACCAACCACTTGTCTCCTTGATCCTTGTCCATCCTGGCTTTTAAAAGCTAGCCAGGAAGGGCTGGGCAATGGGCTTCATGGGGTGGTGAATGCTTCCCTCCGTGAGGGAGCCTTCCCGGACCCATCTTTAGATGCGGCCACGATGGCCAATTATCGCCCAGTCTCAAACTTTCCATTCTTGGGCAAGGTGATTGAGCGAGTGGTTGCTGAACAACTCCAGGCACGCCTGGAGGAAGCGGACCATTTGGATCCCTTCCAGACGGGATTCAGGCCTCAACATGGGACTTGAAACTGCCTTGGTAACACTGGTTGATGCTCTCTGGCGGGCTAGGGACAAAGGTGAGAGCTGTTTCCTAGTTCTGCTGGATCTCTCAGCGGCGTTTGATACCATCGACCATAACATCCTTCTGTTTTTTTTTTAAAATAATTTTTATTAAGGTTTTCCAAATTAAAACAAATTAAATCCAATTTATAGACTTTTTCCAATAACTAGGACTTCCCCTCCCCACCCCCTCATGTATTCCAAATCTTCCAAATAAACAATTAGGTTCAACAAATTCTTATCCCCAAATTGCAATCATCCTCCATTACCCAGTTTAGCGTAATTCCCATCCCCCTAAGCTCGATCTATTCCCTTCCACGAGTTTCCCCCTTTAATACAAATAAAAAACGACAACATAGAATTAAATAATAATTTTACAACCTTTGGATTCCAACTTTCCCTCCCCTTTTTCCCTGTTACGTTCCTCCTAGCCCTCCATCTCTAATATCTTCCTGGAGTTCCCACATTACATTAAACACACATCCCTCTGATTCTTTGCCAGTCTTATTAATTGCGAATGTCCAATCATTTAATTACGAATGTCCAATCCTAAAAAAAAGTCTATCGAGAAGAGGGTCCATTTCTTCTATCCAGATTTTTATATCCAGGAGTAGAAACTCCAATTTTAATTCCATAAGCTTGTCAAATCTGGATATCCCAAATGTCCCCTTTCCCATTTCTGTCCAGTTCTTGTTGTTTCCTTATTCTTGTCGGCCATTCTCCTCCTTTTTGTTTCTCTGTTCTCCCACAGAAATGTTCTTTCTCCAAAAGTTTCTAATATCCCTGCAGAGGCTTGTTGTTCAGGAACAAAACATTACATCATGATCCTTTCATTTTCCAACAGATAGTTCCATTGTTTCCTATAGTGTGTAGACCTCTGTAGACAAAATAATGTTCCATTTCTGCAGTTTCCCAGGAGATTAAAAGTTCTATTCAACTGCACAAGTTTCCTGTCAAAAACACATGCAATATCCCTCAGCTCCTCTAGATGGATTCCCATAACAAAGTTCCCTTCCAAAGCCCATCCACCAGTCCAAATAGCTTGTTTATCCTTATTTAGACAATTTGAAACAATTTATACTCAACTTATATCAAATGTAACCGGCAAAGTCCATAACCAAGTCTCTGTTACATTCTTCCGTTTTGACAGCTCCTTGACGGCTGTCAAAACCTGTCAAAACCTCCGTTACTCTTCTCCAAGCATTTCCACGTGCTCTTCTCCAGGCATTTACACGAATCGCTCCAGGGATTCCGGGGGGGGGGGTGTTGCTTTTTAATACAAATTCCACTTTTCTCCTCCGGCTCAATCTTATAAATTTCCCTCGCGAAGTTGCTAATTCGGTGAAATTAGGTTACTCTCGATCTTAGTTATCCATTCCTTTGTTTTGGCTCTTCTACAATTTAGGGGGGGGCTGACTTCCTTTTTTCCACCTCCCCCGTTCGCTCCAAATTTTAAAAATTTGTCCCCTTTTTTTAGTCCATATTCCAATTACTCACGGGTTCTTCTTTTAGATCCAAATTTTCAATAGAAGAAGTCAGCGCTCTCCGCCGGATGGCATGCGGCTGCGCTCGGCAGGGATAGCAGAGAACTCAAGCACCACGCTTCTCCCCGGCACCCGATCCGGAGCCTTTAAAAAGGCTCCTTCACGAGTCGGGAGGGCGCTAGCGGTGCCAGCCGAGTCTCCATGTCCACTGCCTCCTCTGGCCGTGGTTTTTAAGGGTCCCCGCATCGCCGGTGCGGTAGGACCCAGCCCCTGCCGAGCAGACTCCCTCCGGAGCTCGGAGGGAGTCCGCCATTCGGCGATGGCGCCAACCCGGAAGTTCAGACCCCTGGGCCTTCACTTGTGTGGTGCCTCAGGGTTCCATCCTCTCCCCCATGCTTTTCAACATTTACATGCAGGCGCTGGGAGAGATCATCAGGGGGTTTGGGCTGGGTGTTCATCAGTATGCGGATGATACCCAGCTCTACCTCTCTTTCAAATCAGAACCAGTGAAGGTGGTGAAGGTCGTGTGTGAGTGTCTGGAGGCGGTTGGAGGATGGATGGCGGCTAACAGATTGAGCTTGAATCCTGACAAGACAGAAGTACTGTTTTGGGGAGACAGGAGGCGGGCAGGTGTGGAGGATTCCCTGGTCCTGAATGGGGTAACTGTGCCCCTGAAGGACCAGGTGCGCAGCCTGGGAGTCATTTTGGACTCACAGCTGTCCATGGAGGCACAGGTCAAATCTGTATCCAGGGCAGCTGTTTACCAGCTCCATCTGGTACGTAGGCTGAGACCCTATCTGCCTGCGGACTGTCTCGCCAGAGTGGTACATGCTCTGGTTATCTCCCGCTTGGACTACTGCAATGCGCTCTACGTGGGGCTACCTTTGAAGGTGACCCGGAAACTACAACTAATACAGAATGCGGCAGCTAGACTGGTGACTGGGAGCGGCCGCCGAGACCATATAACACCGGTCTTGAAAGACCTACATTGGCTCCAAGTATGTTTCCGAGCACAATTCAAAGTGTTGGTGCTGACCTTTAAAGCCCTAAATGGCCTCGGTCCAGTATATCTGAAGGAGCGTCTCCTCCCCCATCGTTCTGCCCGGACACTGAGGTCCAGCTCCGAGGGCCTTCTGGCGGTTCCCTCACTGCGAGAGGCCAAGTTGCAGGGAACCAGGCAGAGTGCCTTCTCGGTGGTGGCGCCCGCCCTGTGGAATGCCCTCCCATCGGATGTCAAGGCGATGGACAACTACCTGACATTCAGAAGACATCTGAAGGCAGCCCTGTTCAGGGAAGTTTTTAATATGTGACATTTTAGTGTATTTTTTATCTCTGTTGGAAGCCGCCCAGAGTGGCTGGGGAAACCCAGCCAGATGGGCGGGGTACAAATAATAAATTATTATTATTATTATTATTATTATTATAAAGAAAGAGACGGGACTTTTGACCATATGTGGTAGGATTGTAATGAAATCAAAAAGGTTTGGGAAATGATATATAATGAGTTGAAGAAAATGTTCCAATTAACATTTGTTTAAAAACCTGAAGCATTCTTGTTAGGGATTGTAGGAAAAGACCTGCCAAGGAAACTGAAAAATATCTTTATGTAAGCGACGACGACGGCAAGAGTCTTAACAGCACAAGGATGGAAGAATGAGGAAATCCCGACTAAAGAACTATGGCAAGAGAAATGGATGGAAATCACAGAATTGCCAAAATTGACACACAAACTACATGACAAGGATAACTGTGGTTTTAAAGATGAATGGGAACCCTTTACAAAGTACTTACAGAAGCAACAAAATGAACTGGACTCCTTGGCAGGTTTTGAATTAACATTTACAAACTTTTTATTGATAACATTTAGATAGATAAATTAAGGATCTGTACAGTTTTGTAACATGCAGAAAATAACGTATGTTGATAAACCAGAGAGAGGAGCTGAGGGAAGTCTGGGGGGGGGGGGGAGTGGAGGGTGGGTCAGGTTTTTTGGAGAGGGGAAAAATAAGGGGGGGGGGGTTAAGGATGATATGTTTTTGGATAAAATGTTATGTTGAAATTACTAATAAAAATATTTTTAAAAAACATTTTGAAAGTGTGTGTGTGTTTTTACAATCCAGCAATGTATACATTTTATGAGAATTACAATACATCATAACATCATATAACATCAGAAAGAGTTATAAAATTTTTCATAAAATAGCGCACTGTCTTTCAGTTTGTGTCTTCCTGGAGTTCCAAAACACTTCTGGGTGGAGAGGAAATGGTCTCTCCGCCTTCATCTCAGCTCCACAGCAGTTCTCTCAAAAAGATATGGTACTCCAGAAGGCGGAACCCTTTATAACATAAAAACACAATCAAACAAGGAACTTATACTGCTGGGGAAATAGTAGTAGTCGTAGTCGTAGTAGTTGTTATTCAATTTCTATACCACCCTTTATCAGAATTTCCCAGGGCGGTGTCCAACATTAAAAGCAGAATACAGAACAACAATGATAAAAACATAATAAAAAGCATCCTGTGAGACAGCCGAGTAATGCAGCCCTCCTTTTGAAACTTGAGGGAGACTCACTGCTCCCCTGCTTTTTCGGCCACTATGGGGCTGTGGTGATTCATCCAAGGGAGGCAAACAGTTGCAGGAATTTATGTAAATGCTTTGTCTTGTGGCAGGTGGCTGACCCATGGAAGAGGGAGCCAGCTTGTTTTCTCCTGCCCAGAATAAGGGACCCAGAGGACCAGAAAGCAGCTTCTGCTGCCTAAAGAGCAGGAAGAACCTTCTGAGGGGAAGAGCAGCAGAATCCCTTGGGAGATGGCGGACTCTCCTTCCTTGGAGGTTGTGAAGCAGAGGTTGGATTCCTGCCTTGCAGGGGGGCTGGAATAGATGACCCAGGGGGCTCCCTCCCATTCCAGGAGGAGCTTCCTTGCTTCCTGCAACCCCCTTTTCCCTGCAACCTCTTCCTCCACTTTCTGGCCAGGGGAGGGAGCGGATCACAGACCCGCCAAGAGCAAAAATAAAATGAGCATCTCTGGGATTGTGCAATGCAGGAGAGAAAAGGCAGAGAGGACTGAGCAGGGTGGACTCGGCCTGGCAAGGGTTAAAGGGAACCGAGCTGCATTCCTAGAGAGGACACGAAGTAAGGGGGGGGCCCAGGTCCTCCAGAGGAAAAGCCCCTCCCTCCCCTTCCTGCAAGCGGGGGGGGGGCAGGGTTGCTTCCTGCTATTGCAAGGGCTGCATTGTTCTCTTCCAGGGGGATCTGGTGAGTCCCTTCTTCCTCCTCTCCCCCCCCCAGAGGGTGCATTGGGGAGAAGGGGGGGTCCCTGGGCTGCAGCAGGGGAGGGTGGCTCATGGGGGGGGGAGCCCCAGGGAGCAGGGGGTCCTGCCAGGGAGGGGCGAGGTTTGCAACTACAGTACTCTATATTCTGCATTTGTATAAAGACGCTGCTTACTCCTTTGGGAAGGGCAATCCTCTCCTGGGATCTGGTGAGTCTCCTCTCTCCCCCCCCCCCAGGAGGGTGCAGTGGGGAGAAGGGGGGGTCCCAGGGCTGCAGCAGGGGAGGGTGGCTCATGGGGGGGGGGAGCCCCAGGGAGCAGGGGGTCCTGCCAGGGAGGGGCGAGGTTTGCAACTACAGTACTCTATATTCTGCATTTGTATAAAGACGCTGCTTACTCCTTTGGGAAGGGCAATCCTCTCCTGGGATCTGGTGAGTCTCTTCCTCCCCCCCCCCCAGGGTGCAGTGGGGAGAAGGGGGGGGGGTCCCAGGGCTGCAGCAGGGGAGGGTGGCTCATGGGGGGGGAGCCCCAGGGAGCAGGGGGTCCTGCCAGGGAGGGGCGAGGTTGCAGGAACTGTCTCCTTCCTTTAGATCTGTTCTGGGGGGGGGAGGGGAGGAGGTTCCCGCCCCCTTCCAGAAAAAAAATTATTCAGAGCCCCCTGGGAAATCTAGCAGATAGAAATCTGGCTTCTTTAAATAAGCTTATCAGTAGGACTTCTGCTGCGTGTGACACGGGTCAGCGTCATTGCACAAGAGAGGAAACGTGTCTGAATGGTTGCTCCCAAACCTCTTTCTTTGTTTCCCTTCTTTCTTTCTCCTTATTGGCAGAGGAGGCCAGCCAAGCAGATCAAGCCAAGCTTTGTGAGGAGCTGGGTATGTTTAGTTGGAGAGGAGGAGACAGAGAGGAGACAGGAGAGCCATGTCAGATTAGATAATTTATTACGGTCAGAGACCACCTTATAAAACACACTTGGGGGTACAGTCACAGAAAACAGGCAATTTATGAACAACAACAAATTTAAAAGCAATGTACACCAACAAACTATCCCAGGGACTTGACTCAGAGTCACCCATGAAACCGAGTTTGGGGATTTTCATGACGGACTATTTTGAGAAGGGAGATGGTCTGCGCCTACGGATCTATACACAGAATCTGGCGACCATCCAGGTCATCTTCTGATCTTTGCCTAACAGGAAAAGGTCTAATTTTTGCTTTTGCGGGAGGTCAGTGAGCCTCACCAGCAGCGGATCAATGGTCTTACTACGTGCCTCTTCGTAAAAGGGACGTCTAAAGAACAAGTGTTTTGGCTCCCTATCTCTCCCAATGGGCAGGTGAAATGTCTCTGAGCATACAGGACTTTTCTAAAGGCTCCATCCAGGACCAGCGAGGGAAGAGCCGAGCTTCTGGCGAGTGTAAAGGCCCTTCTTGCATTTCTAGATGCGAGAAAGAAGAGATATTCTGCCAGTGCAGCTATATATTTCTCGATTTCTCCAATTTTATAGTCTGAGCACCTTGCGCAGTCCTGTTCTCTCTCGGTATCTAATATTCTTTGCCTGACCGTTGCATTTGCCTGGCCCAAGCCCAGACTTAGAAGGGCTTGAGGGGCAAAACCCAGTTTCTGGAGGGTGTTCAGAACTGCAGTCTGCCAGCCTGACTGGAATTGGTCACAGAGGATCAATGGGGCTATCCCTTGGGGGAGCAGATTCAATGTCAGCCATTTGTAGATGGATCATAGAATCATAGAGTTGGAAGAGACCACAAGGGCCATCGAGTCCAACCCCCTGCCAAGCAGGAAACACCATCAGAGCACTCCTGACATATGGTTGTCAAGCCTCTGCTTAAAGACCTCCAAAGAAGGAGACTCCACCACACTCCTTTTTTTAAAAAAAATATTTTTATTCATTTTCCACAAAAGAAAAAAACAACCATTTTTATACAATCAATTCACATTTTATCACACATTTATCTCTTTTTTTGACTTCCTTCAGCTCCTCTGCCGATCTTTCATTTGCATCAATATTATTAACAATATTCCTCTGTTTTTCACAGAGTCTCTTGAAAACCAACAAACGTTATCTGTTCATCACATATGCCTTTCAGATAATCTGTAAATCTTCCCCAGTCCTCGATGAACTTTTGGTCTCGTTGATATCGGATCTTCCCTGTTAGTTTGTCCAGTTCTGCAAAATCAGTCAATTTCAGTCTCCATTCTTCCACCGTCGGGAACTCTTCCTGTTTCCATTTTTGGGCCAGAAGTATTCTCGCTGCTGTAACTGCGTATTGGAAAAGTTTACATTCTTTCTTACTTATCTCATTTCCTACCAATCCCAATAAGAAGGCCTCTCACCTTTTTACACTCCCACCACATATGATAGAATGTCCCTTCTTTTTCTTTACATTTTCAACACTTATTACATGTTTTGTACATTTTAGCTAGTTTTACTGCTAGCCGTTCCTCATAAGGCATCGTTTCCAGGCTTTTAGTTAGCTGTTCCTCAAAAGGCATCGTTTCCAGGCCTTTGACCATTTTGGTTGCCCTCCTCTGGACATGTTCCAGTTTCTCAGTGTCCTTCTTGAACTGTGGTGCCCAGAACTGGACACAGTACTCCAGGTGAGGTCTGACCAGAGCAGAATATAGAGGCACTATTACTTACCTTGATCTAGATGCTATACTCCTATTGATGCAGCCCAGAATTGCATTGGCTTTTTTAGCTGCCGTGTCACACTGTTGGCTCATGTCAAGTTTGTGGTCAACCAAGACTCCTAGATCCTTTTCACATGTACTGCTCTCAAGCCAGGTGTCACCCGTCTTGTATTTGTGCCTCTCATTTTTTTTGCCCAAGTGCAATACTTTACATTTCTCCCTGTTAAAATTCATCTTGTTTGTTTTGGCCCAGTTCTCTAATCTGTCAAGGTCGTTTTGAAGTGTGATCCTGTCCTTTGGGGTGTTAGCCACCCCTCCCAGTTTGGTGTCATCTGCAAATTTGATCAGGATGCCCTTAAGTCCATCATCCAAGTCGTTGATAAAGATGTTGAATAAGACCGGGCCCAAGACAGAACCCTGTGGCACCCCACTAGTCACTCTTCTCCAGGATGAAGAGGAACCATTGATGAGCACCCTTTGGGTTCGGTCAGTCAGCCAGTTACAAATCCACTGAGTGGTAGCATAGTCAAGACCGCATTTTACCAGCTTCTTTAGAAGAATATCATGGGGCACCTTGTCAAATGCCTTGCTGAAATCAAGGTAGGCTACATGCACTGCGTTCCCTTCATCTACCAGGCTTGTAAGGCAGATGTTAGGCAGATGCTAGCCTCCACTCTCATCAATTTGCGGGTTTTTCCGCTGAACTCCCGATGGAGTTTATGTGTAGTTTGTTGGCTTCTGAGGCCTGTACCACCATTCCTAGATACTTATAGTCTGTGACTAGTTCTAATTTATGGCCTTGGAGTTCCCAGCTTTTAAGCTTTGGCTTTTCCCCAAAATCAAGTATCTTGGTGTTTTGATAGTTGATTTTGAGACATTCAAATTCACAGTTTGCTGCGAGCTTTAAATTATTTAGATAGAAATTGAATAGTAGAGGGGCCAATAGGCACCCTTGCCTGACTCCTTTAGAGGTTTTAATAGGGTCCGTTAGATGTCCTAGGCGGCTACACCTGACTCTAAGAGCCGTATTTGCATGCAGTGCCTGAATTAAGAGCAGAAGCTCTTAATTCTATGTAGGTCCCCTGTAGTCTGTCCCAGAGTCTGGTTCTGGAGACTGTATCAAAGGCTGCTTTTAGATCAACAAAGGCAGTGTATAGTGAGGCCGGTCGTTAGGAGAGCCATGTCACTTGGGCGCAGGATTCCAACCAATGGCTTCAAGCTACAAGGAAGGAGATTCAGATTCAACACACGTAGTCATTTTTCACTAGGAACCAATGACTCCCTTGTCAATCAGTTCTGATTTCATGCATTGACTGGAAGGAAGGAGCAACCAGGCTGATTTGCCTCGTATTAATCTCTTCGCTTGCCTCCACATTTCCACAGTCTCCCTTCTAGAAGCCTATATCTCCTCCTCCTCCTCCTCCTTTTTAGAAGGATAGCTCAGAGTCTGGCCTGTGGTGCAATCCTACCCTGGTTCCCAGCAAGACTAACCCATGCTTGCTCAGGGAAACTTTTTCTTCTCCTGATACTGTACAACTTTTGTAACAGAACAATGTATTTGCTTTATAGGATTTGCTAGAGCTTCTCTTTTTTAAAAAATAATAATAATTTTTATTCATTTTTCAAACACATAACCACAAAAAACAAACAAAACACAAAACAAACACAAATAAAACATGACTTCCCCACACAGGATTTGCTAGAGCTTCTCATTCAGACAGACAGAACTTGGCAGAAGACCAAAGGGTTCCTTCCCATCTCTCAGAGGCTTCCTGAGAGCACAGATGGATGAGCAAGACACAGCTGGCCCTAGAGCAGGAAGAGGCCATGTCATCCAAACTGGGAGCAGTGGGGGATTCTTGGAAAACTGTGTGAAGAAGATCCTGGGTGAGGAGGACACCCTCCGCTCAGAGGTGCAGAGCCAGCAGTTGAGGCAGTTCTGCTTCGAGGAGGCCAAAGGGCCCCGAGAGGTTTGCAGCCAACTCTACCACCTTGACCGTCAGTGGCTGAAGCCAGAAAGGCAAACGAAAGCTGAGATGCTGCATCTGGTGATCTTGGAGCAGTTCCCGGCTGTCCTTCCACCAGAGATGGAGAGCTGGGTGAGGGACTGTGGAGCGGATAGCAGTTCCCAGGCAGTGGCCCTGGCCGAAGGTTTCCTCCTGAGTCAGGCAGAGGAGAGAGAGCAGGCAGAGAGAAAGCAGGTGAAAGAGACTTTCCTCTGGATACTCCCAAGGGGCTCCAAACAGGATGGAGAACATCCAATAATGGTCTGCTGATGGCCCATCCATTTTCGGGGAATGAGATCTAACACCCTTAAAGTATCTGTCTTTGCGTTCTCTTTCTAATATTTCTCACCTTTCATTTACTGTTTTGAATTCTTGTTGTTCTTTCAGAACAGGGATCATTTTGCAGAAATGGACCTGGATTCCTGTGAGGCAGAGAGGCCTCCGTTAGACACCAGAGAGAGGCCACTGGGTAAGGAGGAAGGTGGCTTTTCTCCATTTGGTCTTGTTCTGTTGGTTTTCCAATTCATCTGAGGGTTCTTTTCATCTTGGTGTGGGTTTTTTTGTGTTTTCTTTGAGGGGTGGGTGTTGGGAACAAGGGTTCAGAGGAGGGGAGTATTTCTGCACACCTAACATGAAATGGGCACAAACCTTCAACTGCCCTCAGCAGGTAAGGCTTTCTGAAAGGCCCATCTGTGGTTAGAGATGCCCTGTTTCACCTGTGAGAGACGCAGGCCCTCCTGGCTTCCTGCTTACCTGTTTTCTCTTGCAGGTGACAGAATGATGCCGGCAAGACTTCCTGATCCGCCTTTTCATGGGGGCAGAAGGGAAGCAGCGGCTGTGGAACCAGATCAGGTCAGGGGAAGCTGCCTTGTGGGGACAGAGGCCGAGGGATGGAGCAATGCCATGGACTGGTTGGGCACAGAGGAATGGTGGGAGGAAGCAGCCGAGGAACCAGGAAGGGAAGACGGCTCAGAGCCGAAGGAGTGGAGGTGGAGGGAGGATGAGCAGTGAAAGGGAGAAGCTTGGGAAGATGAGGTGTCAGAAGCTGAAGGGGCAACAGGGCTTAGTGAGCTGGGAGACTCTGTGGCAGAAAAGCAGTGCAGAATCAAAGGCAGAAGAAGAAGGAAGTGAGTGGGAGAGGAAGGTCGAGAGGCAGAGGTGAGTCAGGAGAAGGAGGAGCCACTGGGGCTCCCTCTCCTTCTGCCAGAATCCACCCTCCCTGCTTGTCTCTCAGAGCCAAGAGAGGTCTAACATGGAGGAGTAAAGGCAGGCTGCACACTGGCACACTGTTCAATCGCTTGCCAGAAACCCCAGAGAGGAGGGGACTTGGAAAGCTGTGGGGAGTCGGCGGCCTTCACTCTCTGCAACTGCTTTTGTGGAAGAAGAGGCTCAGGGAATGAGCTGCTGTTCTCATGAAGGCCGAAACTCAGCCAAGTCTGTGAACATCGTGTTCTTACTGATAAAGAGTAAACTCCAGCTGTGAACTGTGGGATTTCCTGCCCAGACAACTCTGTCATACTAGCCTTCTGAATGTTGACAGTAGGATTCATCTCTAGTTGCAGTTTTCATGGAATCCTAGAGTTGAAAGGGACCCCAGAGGTCATCAAGTCCCACCCCCTACATTGCAGGAGTCTCAGCTAGATCCTCTAAGACAGATGGCCACCCAAACTAGGCTTCTTGTATTTCTATATTCATCAATGAATGCTAAAATAGGCTTCTAAGCAGCGGACAGGCGATGACAAATAATTTCCAGGATTCACCTAGCCAGCCCTTTTTTTTTTTGTGCATAATTTTTATTAGTTTGCATAAATCAAGATACAGAACAAAATATGGTAGTTCACTTACTATTTTCACAAATTTTAAATGTGACTTCCTTCAACCTTTCCACAAATCATCCATACTAATCTTTTTTTTTTTTTAAATTCCGCATTTCTTGTTTTGTAATGCCATTAATCATACTGATTCTCCCGTTTCTCTTTAGACAGTACCCTTTACTTTTTACAGAGCTCCTTTAAGACCCACTAGTGTTATCTGTCCATCGCTTAAATTTTCCAGATAGTTCGTAAAGCTTTCCCAATCTTTTATAAACCTCTGATCTTTTAAGTATCTGACTTTCCCTGTCATCCTGTCCATCTCCACATAATCTATTAATTTTGATCTCCATTCCTCGATTGTCGGTAGACCCTCTGATTTCCAGTTTTTAGCTAATAGAACTCTTGCTGCCGTTGTTGCGTACTGGAACAGCTTGTAGTCTTTCCTTTTTATCTCCCTTCCTACCAATCCCAACAAGAAAGCCTCGGGTTTTTTAACAAAGGTATATCTTAAAATTTTCTTCATTTCGTTGTATACACTCTCCCAAAACCCTTTAACCTCTTGGCATTCCCACCACATATGGTAGAAAGTCCCCTCCCTTTCCTTACACTTCCAGCATTTGTTGCAGGATCCGTACATTTTGGCTAGTTTTACAGGAGTCATATACCAGCGGTAGAACATTTTCATTAAATTCTCCTTCAGTGTCACACAAGCCGTAAACTTAAGATGTTGTTTCCAAAGTTTTTCCCATTCTTCAAAGTAGATGTTACGGCCGAGATCTCTAGCCCAGTGTGTCATTACCGACTTAACTTCCTCGTCAATTAAATTCCAATCCAATAACTGATTGTACATTTTAGACAAAGTTTTTATATTATTATTCAGGATCTCAGTTTGGAATCTAGAGTTTTTATCAGCATATCCTTTATCTTTAATATCTTTCCTAAACATATCATTTGTCTGGAAGTAATGCAGCCAATCGTATACTTGATCCTTAACCTGTTCGTACGGCTTCATTTTCCACTTTCCTTCTTCCTTCATTAACAATTGTTCATAGGTAGCCCAGTTGGCTCTCATATTGATCTTTTTAATGCACATGACTTCTAATGGTGACAGCCAGTGGGGTGTTTTGGGTTCTAGCATGTCTTTATACCTTTCCCATACCTCAATCAATGGGCCCCTAAATATGTGGTTTCCAAATTCTTTGTGCACTTTCCTCCGCCCATGCTATAAATAGGCATGCCACCCAAATCGATTGCCGTGTCCCTCTAAGTCCAGCGCTTCCTTATCTTCCAATTTTATCCATGTCTTTACCCAGCATAGGCATGACGCCTTGTAATACAGTTTCAAATCTGGCAGGGCGAAGCCTCCCCTTTCCTTCACATCCGTCAGCAATTTAAATTTTATTCTAGGTTTCTTCCCCTGCCAGATGAATTTTGAGATCTCCCTATGCCAGTCTTTGAATATCCTTATACCTTTGATCACAGGGATATTTTGAAACAAAAACAATATTCTTGGAAGTACGGACATTTTGATTGTGGCTATTCTACCCCAAAATGACAATTTTAGCCGACCCCACGTTTCAATATCTTTCTTAACTCCTTTCCATACTGATTCATAATTATTTTTAAATAGGTCTATGTTTTTTGGCGTTACCCATACTCCTAGATATTTCGCCTTCCTGGTCACCTCTATTTCAGTTTCTCTTTGAAGTTCTTCGACTTTGTCCGTGTACATATTCTTAACTATTATTTTTGTTTTCCTTTTGTTTAATTTAAAGCCCGCCACTTTCCCGAATTGGTCGAATTCTTCAAGTACCTCTTTTATTGAATCTATTGGGTCTTCCATTGTTACGACCAAATCGTCTGCAAATGCCTTGATTTTGTATTCGTTCTGCCCGACCATTATTCCTTTTATTCCTTTGTTATCTCTTATTGAGTTTAGAAGGACTTCTAGCACCATTATAAATAACAATGGGGACAGCGGGCATCCCTGTCTTGTTCCTTTTGTTATTGTTATTTCTGCAGTCTCCACATTGTTTATTATCAGTCTAGCCCTTTGATCTGTGTAAATTGCACCTAGCCAGCCCTATCTGCTGCAAAATGCAGCCTGCCCCCCACTCCTCCCCCTCTCCATGCCCCCATGAACCCCTTGAATTTCACTCTAGTGCATTGGAAGGGAACCTCCCCAGAACAATTCACAAGGAGAAGAGAAAGTGGACCCTTCCATCGGGAAAACTGGAATGCTTGCGTAGGCAGAAAAACGTAAACATAAGCTGGAGTACCACCTACAGTGGTGCCTCGCAAGACGAAATTAATTCGTTCCGTGAGGCTCTTCGTATAGCGGTTTTTTCGTCTTGCGAAGCAAGCCCATTGACAGCTTAGCGGATTAGCGCTATTAGTGGTTTAGCGGCTTTTTGCTATCAGCTGTTAAGCGGCTTATCAGCAGATCAGCTGATAAGCGGCTTAGCGGCTGAGGAAAAGGGGGGGAAGGGGAAAAAAACCGAAGGAACTCGCAAGACTTTTTCGTCTTGCTAAGCAAGAGCATAGGGAAATTCATTTTGCGAAGCGCCTCCAAAACGGAAAACCCTTTCGTCTAGCGGGTTTTCCGTCTTGTGAGGCATTCGTCTTGCAGGGCACCACTGTATTTGCAAAAAGACGAATACCCACACTTAAAATGCAGAATAAAAGAATTCAATTAAAGCGTTAAAATAGGTACCCATAATAAAGATGTGCAGCAAAGCAATCCTATTGAAATAACACAGCAATTAACAGGAAGGAAATAACACAGCATTGTGTAGCAGATCATATTTCTGCTGTCTCAGAGGAGGACATTTCCCTTTTTCTTTTAGGGTCCAGTGTGCTTTGAAGATGTCGCTGTTCGTTTCACGGACGAGGAGCAGGAGTTGCTGGATCCTGACCAGAGAGCTCTGCATAAGGACGTCATGGAGGAGAATCGGGGGATCGTGGCCTCTCTTGGTAAGCCTCCGTGTGGGATCGTCATATCTGCCAGGAAATTCAAAAAATACCTCTATGTGACAAACCTCATATATTTTCACAGTGCCCCCTACAACACCTGGGAACCTAATACCCCCCACAAGAAATAGTAGATTACAGTTTTTTCTGTGAACAATCTTCCTCCAGTTCTGCCTCCTTCTACCACAGTTGGGCTGATCTGAACTGCCCAGGCATCTTAAATGTCAGCTTCAGAGTTGTTAGGAAAGATAAGTAGCTTCTGTCAGGATTTATGTTTTTGTTTTTGCTGCTGTCAGTCTTGGGTTGACCAAAGAGACGACTGACACGAGATGGAGGGGATGCCATGACTGGGCCAAACAACATCTGCCCCAGAGAAGAGCCAGGCTGACTGAATCCCAGGTAGTACTAGCAGTGATAATAATAATAATAATTTTTATTTATACCCTGACCTTCTGGTTGGGTTGCCACAGCCAATCTGGGATGCTTCCAACACATATACAGTGGTACTTCTGGTTGTGAATGGGATCTGTTCCGGAGATCCGGCCAGATCCCGAGGTTTTGGCAACCCGAGGATCACTGTTCTGGGCATGCGCATGGATTTGACGCTTTCATAAGCTGATGTTTATATAACCCGAGGGTTACGTAACCCGAGGTGCTACTGTATAAACATGAAACAGTAATAATAGCATCTAAACCAATGAAAAAAGTACAAAATTTTTACAAAAAGTACAAAAAATTTAAAATGTGTAACTTACTTCAAACAAAGCAACATTCAACCAACGATTAGAATCCAATAATAAATACATTGGTTTATTGCAAATAACAAAGGAAATGAAGACTGCCTTCTCTACAACAAATTTAATGAACATTATTCCCTAACGGGGGGCTCCATTTGTTCCTGAGGCTCTAATCCCTTTTTCTCTCCATTGCAGATTGTGATGAATTGGAAAACAAGAAAAAAGGTGACCACAACACAATCTGCAGAGTGGAGAAGGCACGTAAAAATTTGGAATGTGGAAAGAGCTGCAGTCAGAGCTCCCATTCCACATCCCAACAACGAAATCTCTTTGGAAAGAAACCCTATCAGTGCATTGAATGTGGAAAGAGCTTCAGGAAGAGGTCTGACCTCACTTCCCATCAAAGAATTCATACAGGGGAGAAACCCTATCAGTGTATGGAATGTGGAAAGAGCTTCAGTCAGAGCTCCAGTCTCTCTTCCCATCAAAGAATTCATACAGGGAAGAAACCCTATCAGTGTATGGAATGTGGAATGAGCTTCAGTAGGAGCTCAAATCTCACTTCCCATCATAGAGTTCATACAGGGGAGAAACCCTATCAATGTATGGAATGTGGAAAGTGTTTCAGTTTGAGCTCCAGTCTCACTTCCCATCAAAGAATTCATACAGGGGAGAAACCCTATCAGTGTATGGAATGTGGAATGAGCTTCAGTAGGAGCTCCAATCTCACTAAACATCAAAGAATTCATAAAGGGGAGAAACCCTATCAGTGTATGGAATGTGGAAAGAGCTTCAGTCAGAGCTCCAATCTCGCTTCCCATCAAAGAATTCATACAGGGGATAAACCCTATCAGTGTATGGAATGTGGAAAGTGTTTCAGTTTGAGTTCCAGTCTCACTTCCCATCAAAGAATTCATACAGGGGAGAAACCCTATCAGTGTATGGAATGTGGAATGAGCTTCAGTATGAGCTCCAGTCTCACTACCCATCAAAGAATTCATAAAGGGGAGAAACCCTATCAGTGTATGGAATGTGGAAAGAGCTTCAGTCAGAGCTCCAATCTCACTTCCCATCAAAGAATTCATACAGGGGAAAAACCCTATCAGTGTATGGAATGTGGAAAGAGCTTCAGTTTGAGCTCCACTCTCACTTCCCATCAAAGAATTCATACAGGGGAGAAACCCTATCAGTGTATGGAATGTGGAAAGAGCTTCAGTCAGAGCTCCAATCTCAGTTCCCATCAAAGAATTCATACGGGGGAGAAAGCCTATCAGTGTATGGAATGTGGAAAGAGCTTCAGGAAGAGATCTGACCTCACTTCCCATCAAAGAATTCATACAGGGGAGAAACCCTATCAGTGTATGGAATGTGGAAAGAGCTTCAGTCAGAGCTCCAATCTCAGTTCCCATCAAAGAATTCATACGGGGGAGAAAGCCTATCAGTGTATGGAATGTGGAAAGAGTTTCAGTCAGAGCTCCAATCTCACTTCCCATCAAAGAATTCATACAGGGGTGAAACCCTATCATTGTATGGAATGTGGAAAGAGCTTCAGTTTGAGCTCCAGTCTCACTTCCCATCAAAGAATTCATACAGGGGAGCAACCCTATCTGTGTATGGAATGTGGAAAGAGCTTCAGTATGAGCTCCGATCTCACTAAACATCAAAGAATTCATACAGGGGAGAAACCCTATCAGTGTATGGAATGTGGAATGAGCTTCAGTAGGAGCTCCAGTCTCACTTCCCATCAAAGAATTCATACAGGGAAGAAACCCTATCAGTGTATGGAATGTGGAATGAGCTTCAGTATGAGCTGCAGTCTCACTACCCATCAAAGAATTCATAAAGGGGAGAAACCCTATCAGTGTATGGAATGTGGAAAGAGCTTCAGTCAGGGATCCAGTCTCACTTCCCATCAAAGAATTCATACAGGGGAGAAACCCTATCAGTGTATGGAATGCGGAAAGAGCTTCAGTATGAGCTCCAGTCTCACTTCCCATCAGAGAATTCATACAGGGGAGAAGCCCTATCAGTGTGTGGAATGTGGAAAGAGCTTCAGTCAGAGCTTCAATCTCACTTCCCATCAAAGAATTCATACAGGGGAGAAACCCTATCATTGTATGGAATGTGGAAAGAGCTTCAGTTTGAGCTCCAGTCTCACTTCCCATCAAAGAATTCATACAGGGGAGCAACCCTATCAGTGTATGGAGTGTGGAAAGAGCTTCAGTATGAGCTCCGATCTCACTAAACATCAAAGAATTCATACAGGGGAGAAACCCTATCGGTGTATGGAATGTGGAATGAGCTTCAGTAGGAGCTCCAGTCTCACTTCCCATCAAAGAATTCATACAGGGAAGAAACCCTATCAGTGTATGGAATGTGGAATGAGCTTCAGTCAGAGCTCCAGTCTCACTTCCCATCAAAGAATTCATACAGGGGAGAAACCCTATCAGTGTATGGAATGCGGAAAGAGCTTCAGTATGAGCTCCAGTCTCACTTCCCATCAGAGAATTCATACAGGGGAGAAGCCCTATCAGTGTGTGGAATGTGGAAAGAGCTTCAGTCAGAGCTCCAATCTCACTTCCCATCAAAGAATTCATACAGGGGAGAAACCCTATCATTGTATGGAATGTGGAAAGAGTTTCAGTTTGAGCTCCAGTCTCACTTCCCATCAAAGAATTCATACAGGGGAGCAACCCTATCAGTGTATGGAATGTGGAAAGAGCTTCAGTATGAGCTCCGATCTCACTAAACATCAAAGAATTCATACAGGGGAGAAACCCTATCGGTGTATGGAATGTGGAATGAGCTTCAGTAGGAGCTCCAGTCTCACTTCCCATCAAAGAATTCATACAGGGAAGAAACCCTATCGGTGTATGGAATGTGGAATGAGCTTCAGTAGGAGCTCCAGTCTCACTTCCCATCAAAGAATTCATACAGGGAAGAAACCCTATCAGTGTATGGAATGTGGAATGAGCTTCAGTATGAGCTCCAGTCTCACTTCCCATCAAAGAATTCATACAGGGGAGAAACCCTATCAGTGCATGGAATGTGGAAAGAGCTTCAGTCAGAGCTCCAATCTCACTTCCCATCAAAGAATTCATACAGGGGAGAAACCCTATCAGTGTGTGGAATGTGGAAAGAGCTTCAATCAAAAGGCCAGTCTCACTTACCATCAAAGAATTCATACAGGGGAGAATCACGGAATTGTAGAATTTTTGAGCTTGAAGTGATCCCTGGTACAATCTGTTCCACCCATGTGATGCAGGAATACCAAGTAAAGCATCCATGACAGATCACCATCCAACTTCTTTTGATAACCTCAAAGAATGGAAATTCCAGCACTCCCAAGGGAGTCCAATCCACTAACAGCTTTTGCTGTCAAAAATTTCTTCCGCATCTGTCAGAGCTGCCTCTAGGTCCCAGCTCACAGAGGACCAACGCTAGTCAGTAATAACGTACAAAAGTCTTTATTGAAGATTAGTTTCCATTTCCAAACCGCAGCGTGCAGCTCAATGTCTTAGAACTTAGACCGGCGAAGCTCCATCTGAGTCTCCGCCCCCTAGACACCAATTTAAGACTCTAGCCTTACTCCACCTCTTCCGTTGTTCTTTCCTCCTCTGGGTCCTTCTGCCCCCTGGGGTTTCATCCTTTCTGGACTCTTCTGACGCTGACCCCCCTGATTCTTGCCCCTCCTTCCGGCGGGCTTTAGGACCTAGTTCCCTATCCGGGCTACCTGCTGTGCCGCTCGCCTGTACATTTGAACTTGGCGCGCGCGCCCAGCCAGTAACTTTCCTCTTGACCGTTTCCCCGCTCTCCGATGGAGGCGTGGTCAATCCTGACTCATCTCCTCTCGCTGGTGGTGAGAACACTGGTCCCGATGCCTGGGACTCCTCCCCCCCACTGCGCTCTGGTGGGGAAGCTGGTCCTGATTTTCAACTGCTGCTCTGGGAGTCCCCGCTGGCCCCTTCCTTCTGGGGTTTCCCCCTTGGCACCCCCCTTGCCCTGGCCATTGGCGCTCCCTTCTGTGAATCTTCCGATTCGCTGGAGAGGCTCATGGAATCCCTCGGACCACTGTCACCGCCTACACTCCCCTCGGATTCCTCCCCCTCGCTCTCCATTTCCTCCCTCTCCTGTGCCTCTGCTCCTGAGCCCCTGACAGCATCTTTAGTCAGACTTTTGTTAAAAAAAAACTTGAAGGCATTGGTTTGTGTCCTTCCCTGTGGAGCAGGCGTCCTATTGGGAAGACCCAGTTCTCTGAGTGCATGTTCTGGAAGTTGGGCAATAGGGGCAGTACAGGATTCCTTTTGGTGTACAGACCTCCCCACTGCACCAAGGATTCCCTGCCCGAGTTGCTCCAGGTCATGGCGGATATTCTCCTGGAGACACCTAGTTTGGTTGTCCTAGGGGATTTTAACATCCACGCCGACACAACCTTACAAGGGGCCGCTTGGGACTTCGTGGAAAGCATGGCCTCCATGTGGCTTTCCCTGAATATGTTTGGCCCAACTCATAGTCGTCGACATGCCTTAGACCTGGTGTTCACCTCTCTTCCTTATTGAGAATGCCTGCCGGAAGGTGAAAACGAGATGCAAAGAGCCAGAAGATCATTATTGGGATTCACAATTTCTCTAAAATAAAGAATCACCAGAGAGCCAATGCCATCTTCCCTGGCTCAGTAACAGAACAGGTTGAGGAAGCCAAGAAAACGGAGCAAATAGAAGAAGCAGTGAGTAACAACGTTGGGGGAACCGTACCCCACTTTAAGGAGGATGACAATGACCCGACCCCCCTCCTCACAGAAAACGCTAATCCATCCAAGAGGGGAAGAGCAGGAGCAGGAGGGATTCCTCCCGCTCCTAGCGCTGACCCACCCATGCCTCTAGAACAAGATATTAGAGGAGCCTACTTTCTTTTTTTTTTTTTTATAATAATTTTTATTGATTTTACAACATAAACAAAAAACAAACAAACATAATGCGACTTCCCCAAACCTCCCCTTCACTGCATCCAAATTTCAAAATTTTTAGCAATTCTTCATCCCATTTTTATATTTAATTCTCTTTAAAAAGAGTTTCTGCTTTATAAATTTCGATTTATAGCTGTAATTCTTAGTGTCCAATCCCCTGACATCTTAACATTCCGCAATTTTACAACAATTTTTAAGATAGATTTTAAATTTTTTCCAGTCCTCCTCCACTGTCTCTTTCCTCTGGTCACGGATTCTGCCGGTCATCTCTGCCAGTCCCATAAATTCAGTCACCTTGGTCTGCCATTCTTCCAGAGTAGGTAATTCTTTAGTCTTCCAATACTTCGCCAAAAGGATTCTTGCTGCTGTTGTTGCGTACATAAAAAAGGTCCTATCTTTCTTTGGTACCAATTGGCCGACCATGCCCAGGAGAAAAGCCTCCGGTTTCTTTACAAATGTCCACTTAAGGATTTTCTTAATTTCATTATAGATCATTTCCCAGTAGGCCTTAATCTTTGGGCAGGTCCACCAAAGGTGATAAAAAGTTCCTTCACATTCATTACACTTCCAGCAATTGTTATTGGGCAAATGATATATCTTTGCAAGCTTGACTGGGGTCATGTACCACCTATAGATCATTTTCATTATATTCTCTTTCAGGGCACTACATGCCGTAAATTTAATACCTGTGGTCCATAACTGCTCCCAGTCAGCAAACATAATATCATGACCAATATCTTGTGCCCACTTAATCATGGCTGATTTAACCGTTTCATCTTGTGTGTTCCATTTTAGCAGCAGATTATACATTCTAGACAAATTCTTAGTATTGGGTTCTAGCAATTCTGTTTCTAACTTTGACCTCTCCTTCTGAAATCCTAGTTTTCTGTCCTGCTTAAAAGTTTCATTAATCTGGTAATAATGTAACCAATCTCGGACTTTAGGTTTCAATTTCTCAAAGCTCTGTAGTTTCAACTTTTCACCATCATATTCTATAATTTCACAATATTTTGGCCAGTCTGTATCCATGTTCAATCTTTTTACCGCCTTAGCTTCCATTGGTGACAGCCACCTGGGGGTTTTACTTTCAAACAAATCTTTATATCGATTCCATACATTATACAATGCTTTCCTAATAATATGATTTTTAAAATTTCTATGTACCTTTACCTTGTCATACCATAAATATGCATGCCAACCAAAACTATTATCATAACCTTCCAGGTCCAGAATGTCTGTATTCTCAAGAAGTAGCCATGGTTTCAGCCAGCAAAAAGCTGCTGCTTCATAATAAAGTTTTAAGTCCGGCAGGGCAAAGCCCCCTCTATCCTTTGCATCAGTCAAAATCTTAAATTTAATTCTGGGTTTTTTGCCCTACCAGACAAATTTAGATATATCTTTCTGCCACTTCTTGAAACAGTCCATCTTATCTAAAATTTGCAATGTCTGGAACAAAAACAACAATCTCGGCAATACATTCATCTTAATTACAGCAATTCGGCCTAACAAGGAAAGTCTCAATCTTGACCATATATCAAAATCTTTCTTCACTTCAGCCCAGCATTTCTCATAGTTATCTTTAAATAGGTTCACATTCTTAGATGTTAAATTCACCCCCAGATATTTTACCTTTTTAGTAATTTCCAAACCAGTTTCTCTTTGAAAACTGTCTTTTTCCCCCACCGTAAGATTTTTTTCCAACACCTTTGTCTTGTGTTTATTCAATTTAAAACCTGCTACCTGACCAAATATTTCAATAAGTTCCAGAACTCTTTTTGTACTAGTTTCTGGCTGTTGTAATGTCAAAACTAAGTCATCTGCAAATGCTCTTAGCTTATAATGTTTAGTTCCGACCTGTATACCTTTAACCAGCTGGTCTCTTCTAATCATATTTAGGAAAACCTCCAGTACCGATATAAACAATAGAGGGGAAATTGGGCATCCCTGTCGTGTCCCTTTCTCTATTGGAATTTCGTCCATAACCATACCATTTACAATAAGTTTGGCCTTTTGCTCAGAATAAATTGCACTTATACCATTTTCAAAGTTCTTGCCTACCCCCATTCCTTGGAGATTCCTCTTCATAAAGCTCCAACAAATATTGTCAAAGGCTTTCTCTGCATCCACAAAAATCAAGACAGCTTTTCTATTTATGTCAGTTTCCAAAAGTTCTAGAATATCTATAATATTCCTCACATTGTCTGACAATTGCCTGCCTGGTAGAAAGCCTGTTTGGTCCCTGTGAATCTCCTCTAACAAAACTTTTTTGAATCTTTTTGCTAGAATGTCTGCAAAAATTTTATAATCCACATTCAAAAGTGATATAGGGCGGTAATTCTTAACTTGATGTTTCTCAGTTTCTGTCTTCGGTATAAGTGAGATGAATGCTTCCTTCCACGATTCGGGAGCCTTTTTCCCCTCCAAAATTTGATTGCAGACTTCTTTCAGTGGTTGTATTAACCAATCCTTCAATACTTTATAATATCTCGCAGTTAGTCCATCTGGTCCTGGTGATTTTCCCACCCTCTTTGGAGATGAGGAAATTTGCAAAAAGGCCCAAAAAACACTTAAAGACTACTTCGAGATCAATTTGAGATCAGACACAGAAAAAAGAATCATTTGGGACGCAAGTAAAGCCGTGATGCGTGGCTTCCTAATACAACAGAATTCAATAAAGAGGAAAAAACAGAATGAGAAGAAAGAGAAAATTTGGAATCTAATAAAAGAAGGGGAGAAGAAACTGAGATCTAAGCCTAAATCCCAGGAGATATTAAGAGAAATAAAATTCTATTAAACACAATATATGGAATTGATGAACCAGGAAATAGAATGGAAAATTAAACAAATGAGACAAAAGACTTTTGAGTCTGCAGATAAATGTGGGAAGCTACTGTCTTGGCAACTGAAAAAGAGACAAAAACTGAATACAGTGACATCACTCGAAGTAGATGGGAAGTCTATTAATAAACCAAATGAGATAAGTAATTGTTTTCAAAGTTTCTTTAAGAAATTATATAAACAAGGGCCAAAAAATGAACAGGAGATAGAAGAATTTATTGGAAAATACGGACTATCAAAAATCTCTGAAAACAACAGAAGGAGTTTAAATGAGAAAATTACAGATCAAGAAATAGAGAGTGCCATCCAGGATATGAAGCAAGTAGAGGAGCCTACTTTCAACCGATTTCGGATACGCACCCCTTCCAAGAGATTTGCATGTTGTCTGCAGAAATTATGGCTCTGGTTCTCCAAAGACTGAATGAAATCCTCACCAAAATAGTTAACATTGAGAAACAATTGGATACTAGCTCCTCCCCTTTAAATGCCCAAGGGCTTAAAAGGATGATAAGAAATGACTTGTTAACAACTCACCAACTCAATCTATGGATGAAGTGAGGTCCTGTCAAGTCTTGTAAACGAACCAGATAATGCTTGAGATTCACCGATACACTCATAGATGGATGAACCGCAGACAAATGACTATGTCCAAATCAGCGAACTTACCCTTGCTTCCTGCGGAATGGTTCAAAGCCAAACGTAAATATAAAGATCTGATTAAAAGAAAAAGCTTCAGGCCCAAAGGGGGGAGTGGCAATGCTTATTAGAGGCCTCTCGAAGGAAAGACTCAGCCACGTTTTGGAAAATAGTTGCAAAAAGTTGGCAAGACTCCCCAATTGAAATTGATTATACTATACCAGTTGGGATTTGGGAGGCTTACTTTTCATCTTTATATACATCAAATCAACATTTGCAGGCCATGCCCCCAGCTCCGAGTGATATTGGCGACGAATGGCGCCCAGTAGCAACTGAAGAGATCTATAGGCTCATCCAATCCCTTAAACCTGGAAAAGCACCTGGCGTAGACAACATTACACCGGAACTCCTTAAGGCTAATGCTGAATGGTGGGCCCCTGTGCTAGCTGCCCTATTTACCAGCATAGATCAATCGGCCACTATCCCTGAGGACTGGGGATTAGCAATCATCATCCCTTTATTCAAGAAAGGGAGCCGATCAGATCCGGCTAATTACAGGCCAATTAGCCTCCTAAGTATCATTAGCAAATTGTGCGCTGCCCACCTATGCGATAAATTAGTGGACTGGCTGGAACAAAACCACATTCTTTCAGAAGCCCAGGCGGGTTTTAGGGCAAATCGGTCAACCTTAGACCAGGGCCTTGTTCTCCAACATCTTGCGGAGAAATATACATCAAGAAAAGGAGGTTCCCTATGCGTGGCCTCTATAGATTTCAAATCTGCTTTTGATTTAATACCGAGGGACAGGCTTTGGGGAAAGCTAAGCGCCGCAAATATAAACAAACGCCTACTGTACCTTATTTACAGTCTATATGAAAATACACGGATCCAGGTAAGGTGTGACCGACAGGGCCACCTATCCAAGGACATCCAAATCCACCAGGGGGTTAGGCAAGGGTGTGTCCTTGCGCCTACTTTATTTGACTTCTATATCAACTCGCTAGTAGGAAATATGGAGAAAGAAAATGCCCATCCCCCCCAAATTGGCTGGTACGCCCCTCCCGGTCCTTTTGTATGCGGATGACACAGTTTTAATTTCATTTTCTTGTGTTGGATTAAGAAAACTTTTGAGATCTTTTACCAAATACTGCAGCGTTGAACAACTAACAATTAACTACAACAAATCCAAAGTCATGGTGTTCTCTAAAAATAGGAGGAGGCACAAATGGAGAATAGACAATCGCTCAATAGAACAGGTAGCAACCTTTAAATACCTGGGTGTAACCTTCCAGGAAAGGGGCTCCTGGCGCTTTCAGATTAATAATACTATTGCAAATGCAGAAAGATCTACCAAAGCGTTAATAAGATTCTTTTATGGGAAAGGGGGCCAATACATACCGGCAGCCTCCCAGGTCTTTACTGCCAAAATACTATCACAACTGTTATATGGATCCCAGATCTGCAGCTTTAAAGACCTTACTCTCTTAGAGGCATTCCAAACTAAGTTTTTCCGCTGCCTGCTGGGGATTCCCTCTTGCGTATCCAACATAGCGGTTCGTTTGGAGGTTGGGCAAATTCCTATCAGTACTCGGATATGGATATTGAAGATCCATTATTGGCTAAAGCTTATTTTCTTCCCGGTTGGGCTGGCACCTTTAACCTTATTAGATACCTACCAATCCAGATGGAAAGCTACACTGCTGGAAAAACTTAAAGGCTTGGGGATCCCACAGCAGACCCTGATAGCGACAGACTTCAAGAAAGCTAGGACTACAATTCACCAGCGTATCTGGGACATAGAATTACAATGCCACATGAGCGAAATGATCAAACATCCAGCAATAAGGGACCATGGAAGAGGCTTCTCTCCAGCTAACTATCTGTCAGGTCTTCAGGTACCCAAATACAGACGGTCTTTTACCCTCACCAGATTTAACGTTCTCCCTTCTGCCTTACTTCAGGGCAGATTTGAGGGTAAACCATACACAGCACGGGTCTGTCCTTGTGGCTCGTTGGAAGTTGAAACTGCTTCACATGTATTATTACGTTGTCGTCTTTATGAGGATATACGTTCGACTTTTATTACACCTGTTTTGCATAAGTCCAGGAAAGAATTGGAATACCATAGTTTAAAACTACTGCTAGAGGACAAGAATCCCAAGACTATATTAAATGTAGCTAAATTCTGTGCATCTGCAATCAATCGCAGGAAGCAAGTGGTATCCCATAATGACCAAACCCCTAAATGTTAATTACAGGGGGCACACTAACAATTAATTTTAATTTTTATATTTAAATCCTTGTTATATTCATATTGTCCCTTGTATTTCTGATATTTTTTATGATCTGTGATATTGTGTGTGTTGACGCTGGTCTGTGACCGTATTAATAAATTCATTCATTCATTCATTATGCCCTTGTCTCAGCTCCTGAATTACCATTACCGAAATGTAGATCTAGAAAATTTCCACTTCCTGCCTACTGTGAGAAACACAACACGCCTATTTATGACCTTTAGGTCATCAGCCCTCCCATCTCGATTCATGGAGATAACGGATACTCTATGGTGGTTCCATTCTCTCCGCCCAGTGAGGGTATTTAAGGACGAAACAAGGAGGCAATTGGTCCCTTGCATAGAGTCAAAGCTAATGCAGATAAGGGAAACCAAGCTCAACACTAGAAACACTAATTGCCCGAAGGAAGAAAAGAACTCTGCAAGCCTAGAATTACAAGACCTGAAGAAGAGGCTAATGAGTATAAAGACTGAGATTTCTACCCAAAATATAAGGACAGTAGAGCCTAGAGCACAATATTTAAAGACGTCCAACAGCTCTTTATCCCATGGAAAGACATCAGTGCAACTCCCTGTTCCCTTTTCAAACGACACAGAATTAGATGAGGAATTTGGCACCTCCAACATTTCTATGGCAACAACACCTAAAGAACTCTATGTTGCTGACAATCTGGAGATATCCAGCACCAATTCTACATCTGGACCTTTGCCTAATGTTCCAAAAACTTACCAGAATGATCAGCCTTCTCTACTGTACTCCTGGCGAGACAGGATGGACAGATCTTCCAAATTCGAATCTGGCTCTTTGTTGGCCAGTGATCCACATTTTATAACACATACCTCATTAATACTTCCACAGCCACATATAGAACCAACAATCCTCCAATTAACCCAGGAGGGAGAGGGGGATTGACAGTTAACGAAACACCATGGGACTGTCCCCCCCGCTTGGGGTGCGGTTGGTTGGGTTTTATCTTCTAGGGATACTTACCCTATCAGACCTCCACCTCTTTCCCATACCATTTTGACCCATGAGTCCTGGCCCAAGGATGACTTGTTATTGAGGGGATGTTACCCCTCTATTGGGGAGGCTAGTATGGGATCTGGGATTTCCACAATTGAAGGGCTAGGGAGGAATGGCGGTGGGGCTAGATATCTCTATCGACGAAGGGTTTCGAGATGCAGTGATCCTTGAACCCCTTCCAATCTACGCCCCATCCCAAGGGATGAGGGTAGGAAGAGCAAGGATTACACACCTCCATCATTGGTGCTGTGCAATGCCAGGTCCATAGGCAACAAAAACGCCACCATGCGTGACTTTTTTGTCTCGCAGGGGATTGACCTGGCTTGCGTGACGGAGACCTGGGTACGGGAAGGCGAAGCAGTCTCCCTACATGAGATAACACTCCCAGGTTTCTCTGTCCTCCATCAATCGCGGACTGTGGGTCGGGGGGGAGGAGTAGCGTTGTTATTCCGGGAGGATTGCTCTTTCAGAGCTCTGCCATCACCGGCGATCTCCAGCATTGAATGTGTTGGTCTCATGTGGGGCACCAAGGAGAGCTTGGCTGTCTGGCTGGTGTACCGACCACCCAGCACACAGGCAGCCACCCTGTCAGACCTGCTGGAGGTGGTGGCGGGCTGGGCCTTGGAGTTCCCAAACCTACTGGTTTTGGGAGACTTCAACGTCCATACCGATGCCGCTCCCTCCTCACAGGCTCTGGACCTAGTGACTTCCATGGCAACACTAGGGCTCTCCCAGGTTGTTTTGGGCCCCACTCATCAAGCAGGCCACATGCTGGATCTGATCTTTAGGGCTGGCATAGATGTGATCATGCTCCCCCCTGTGGAAGTGCCATGGTCTGATCACTACGCCCTGAAAGCCAAGATTGACTTCCTGCTCCTCCCCGGCTCGGGTGGCGAACCTATTTGGGCTCGTCTGCGAAAACTGATGGATCCTGATAGATTCCGACAAGCCTTGCGGGACTCTTCTCGACTCATTAGATGACCTTGTTGAGGACTGGAATAACCGGCTCTTGGCAGCCATTGATGAGATCGCGCCTAAGTGCCCTCTGCGACCCCATCAAAACCAGGCCCCTTGGTTTACTGAGGAGCTCCGGAAAATGAAGCAGGATCTCAGACAGCTAGAGCGAGTATGGCGACGGACTCGTGATGGAGCCTCAACAACATCTTATAGGACGCTTATGAAAGCCTATGAGATGGCTATGAAAGCTGCTAAGAATTCTTACTTTGCAGCTTCCATTGCATCCGCTAGCTCCCGCCTGGCACAACGTTTTAGAATAATTAGGTTAATAACGTTCTTAGGAGGGCAACCAAATTCAAGTACAAATTCGACCCACAGCTGTGAGGCATTCGCGAGCTTTTTTGTGGAGAAAGTCCTGTTGCTCCGCTGTGACCTCCCTGCCAATTTAGATACAGTGACTGAACTGGAGGCCCCTCGACTGACATCAGGTCCAGTGTTGGACCATTTCAATCGGATAATCCCTGCTGATGTGGATAGATTCCTCCAAGTTAGTAGGCTCACCACCTGCCTCCTTGATCCGTGCCCATCTTGGCTGATTAGGGAGTATCCAGATGTTGTGCGGACCCCCCTGGTTGAAATTATCAATTTGTCTGGCAGAAAGACATTTCTAAATTTGTCTGGCAGGGCAAGAAGCCCAGAATAAAATTCAAGATATTAACTGATGCAAAAGAAAGGGGTGGATTTGCCCTGCCAGACTTTAAACTTTATTATGAATCAGCAGCGTTCTGCTGGCTGAAAGACTGGCTGCTTCTTGAGAACACAGACATTTTGGATTTAGAAGGTTTTAACAATGTTTTTGGGTGGCATGCATATTTGTGGTATGACAAGGTCAAAGAACATAAAGCATTTAAAAATCATATTGTTAGGAAAGCTTTGTTTAATGTTTGGATTAGATACAAGGATTTATTGGAAAATAAAACCCCAAGGTGGTTGTCGCCAATGGAAGCGAAAGCTCAGAAAAAGCTCAATATGGAGGCCAAATGGCCGAAATATTGGGAAATTTTGGAACAAGGAGATAGATTGAAACTGCAGAGTTTTGAGAAACTAAAAAACAAAGTGCAAGACTGGCTTCATTATTTTCAGATAATGGAGGCTTATAATTTGGACAAGAAAATTGGCTTCCAGGTGGAAAAATCTAAATTAGAAACAGAATTGTTAGAACCCAAAACTAAGATTTTGTCTGGCATACAAAGGAAAATACCTCGGGAGTGGGACTGCTAAGAGAGAGGGGAACCGAGGAAAAGTGGCCCCTCGCTCACGGACCAAAGTATGAAGCCATGAAGGAAGCTGGGCTGTCCTGTCATAACTAAGGAAGGGAATGAGAGAAGCAGCAGAAACAGAGTTCAGCCTTTTAGCATTTATTCTGGATACCTGAAGTGTGACAACTGATTATGAGAGGAGGGAGTTTAAGAGAAGCTGTGCCTGTACAGTGGTACCTCGGGTTAAGTACCTAATTTGTTCTGGAGGTCTGTTTTTAACCTGAAACTGTTCTTAACCTGAAGCACCACTTTAGCGAATGGGGCCGCTGGAGCACGATTTCTGTTCTCATCCTGAAGCAAAGTTCTTAACCCGAGGTACGATTTCTGGGTTAGTGGAATCTGTAGCCTGAAGCATATGTAACCTTAAGTGTTTGTAACCCAAGGTACCACTGTAGTACCTTGTTTAATCCTGTGACATTTAGCTGAAGTAATAAGTTAACGTCTACCTGACATAGGCCTTCCAGAATCCGATTCAGAGCCAAATCATGTGGTTGCCGGACAGAAAGTAGATATCTTTAGAGAGAGTCCACTGAAATTGAGACTTAGAAGAACCAAATATAGATATTTAACAATAGCACTCAGGAGAGCTGACATTAGATATAAATGGGAATTCCCAGAGGGCATTTCCTTTACATACATGAAAAGGAGATACAGGCTAACATCAGAATTTCAGAGAGTCCTTTGACAAATACAGGAGAGACTATTAGATTCCAACTGCTGAAAGGCACATACGGTATTCAATTAGAATGGGAGACGAAAGACGAAGAGGTGAAACCAGTTATGATTAAATGGGCACAAGATATAGGTCATAATATTATTGTGGAAGATTGGGAAAGGTTATGGAAAACCGATTTAAAATTCACAGAGTGTTCCTTGCTGAAAGAAAATTATATGAAGATGATGTATAGATGCTATATGACACCAGTGCAGTTAGGAAGAATGAAGAAAACCAGCTCAAATATGTTTTGGAAGTGTAAAGAAAGAGACGGGACTTTTGACCATATGTGGTAGGATTGTAATGAAATCAAAAAGGTTTGGGAAATGATATATAATGAGTTGAAGAAAATGTTCCAATTAACATTTGTTTAAAAACCTGAAGCATTCTTGTTAGGGATTGTAGGAAAAGACCTGCCATGGAAACTGGAAAATATCTTTATGTACGCGACAACGATGGCAAGAGTCTTAGCAGCACAAGGATGGAAGAATGAGGAAATCCCGACTAAAGAACTATGGCCAGAGAAATGGATGGAAATCACAGAATTGGCAAAATTGACACACAAACTATGTGACAAGGATAACTGTGGTTTTAAAACAAAAAAAAAATTCCTTCCAGTAGCACCTTAAAGACCAACTAAGTCATGCACACTTCTTCAGATACACGAAAGTTCATACCAAGAACTAACTTAGTTGGTCTTTAAGGCAGTGTTTCCCAACCTTTTTTGGGCAAAGGCACACTTGTTTCATGAAAAAAAATCTCGAGGCACACCACCATTAGAAAATGTTTAAAAAATTAACTCTGTGCCTATATTGACTATATATACAGTGGTGCCCCGCAAGACGAATGCCTCGCAAGACTGAAAACCCGCAAGACGAAAGGGTTTTCCGTTTTTTGAGGCACTTCGCAAGATGAATTTCCCTATGGGCTTGCTTCGCAAGAAGAAAGCCTATAGGGAAATCTCCAGGGACCTCTTTTAAATGCTGGCGGTGGGGAGCAAAGCCTTCCCCCCCCCTCCGGCCTTCAGAAGAGGTCCAGGAAGGCCGGCGGGGGCCGAAAGGCTTTGCTCCCCACCGCCAGCATTTTAAAAGCAGTCCGGGATAGCAGGGAAGCGCTTCCCGCTATCCTGGACGGCTTTTGAAGGCAGGCGGGGGGAGCAAAGACTTTTGTTCCCCCGCCCGCCTTCAGAAGAGGTCCAGGACCTCTTCTGAAGGCTGGCGGGGGGTGAAAGTCTTTGCTCCCCCCTGCCTGCCTTCCCGGGAGAGCGGAGAAACGCAGCGTGTTTCTCCGCTGTCCCGGACAGCTTTTGAAGGCAGGCAGAGGGGAGCAAAGACCTTCGCCCCCCGCCCGCTTTCAGAAGAGGTCCAGGACCTCTTCTGAAGGCAGGCGGGGGGCAGAAGTCCTTGCTCCCCCCCTGCCTGCCTTCCCGGGAGAGCGGAGAAAAGCAGCGTGTTTCTCCGCTGTCCTGGGCGGCTTTTGAAGGCAGGCGGGGGGAGCAAAGATTTTCGCCCCCCGCCCGCCTTCAGAAGAGGTCCAGGACCTCTTCTGAAGGCTGGCGGGGGGCAAAAGTCTTTGCTCCCCCTGCCTGCCTTCCCGGGAGAGCGTAGAAACGCAGCACGTTTCTCCTCTGTCCCGGACGGCTTTTGAAGGGGGGGAGCAAAGACTTTCCGCTCTCCCGGGAAGGCAGGCACGGGGGAGCAAAGACCTTTGCCCCCCGCCCGCCTTCAGAAGAGGCCCTGGACCTCTTCTGAAGGCGGGCGGGGGGCGAAAGTCTTTGCTCCCCTCTGCCTGCCTTCAAAAGCTGTCCGGGACAGCGGAGAAACACGCTGCGTTTCTCCGCTCTCCCGGGAAGGCAGGCAGGGGGGAGCAAAGAGGTCCTGGACCTCTTCTGAAGGCGGGCGGGGGGCAAAAGTCTAATTCTAATTTCAATGAGTGTGCCCTCCCACGGCACACCAGGCAACGTCTCGCGGCACACTAGTGTGCCGCGGAACACCGGTTGGGAAACACTGCTTTAAGGTGCTACTGGAATGATTTTGTTTTGTTTTGACTATGGCAGACCAACACGGCTACCTATCTGTAACTGGAACTGTGGTTTTAAAGATGAATGGGAACCCTGTACAAAGTACTTACAGAAGCAACAAAATGAACTGGACTCCTTGGCAGGTTTTGAATAAACATTTACAAACTTTTTATTGATAACATTTAGATAGATAAATTAAGGATCGGTACAGTTTGTTAACATGCAGAAAATAACATATGTTGATAAACCAGAGAGAGGAGCTGAGGGAAGTCTGGGGGGGGAGTGGAGGGGGGGTCAGGTTTTTTGGAGAGGGGAAAAATAAGGGGGGGGGGGGTTAAGGATAATATGTTTTTGGATAAAATGTTATGTTGAAATTACTAATAAAAATATTTTTTAAAAACATTTTGAAAGTGTGTGTGTGTTTTTACAATCAAGCAATGTATACATTTTATGAGAATTACAATACATCATAACATCATATAACCTAATAAAGAGTTATAAAATTTTTCATAAAATAGCGCACTGTCTTTCAGTTTGTGTCTTCCTGGAGTTCCAAAACTCTGCTGGGTGGAGAGGAAATGGTCTCTCCGCCTTCATCTCAGCTCCACAGCAGTTCTCTCAAAAAGACTTGGCACTCCAGAATGCGGGGAAATAATAATAATAATAATAATAATAATAATAATAATAATAATAATAATAGTAGTAGTATTTATTCAATTTATATACCCCCCTTTATCAGAATATCACAGGGCGAAGTACAACATTAAAAGCACAATACAGAACAACAATGAAGAAGGCGGAACTCAGAGCCCTTTATAACATAAAAACAGAATCAAACAAGGAACTTATACTGCTGGGGAAATAGTAGTAGTCGTAGTCGTAGTAGTTGTTATTCAATTTCTATACCACCCTTTATCAGAATTTCCCAGGGCGGTGTCCAACATTAAAAGCACAATGCAGAACAACAATGATAAAAACATAATAAAAAGCATCCTGTGAGACAGCCTAGTAATGCAGCCCTCCTTTTGAAACTTGAGGGAGACTCACTGCTCCCCTGCTTTTTCGGCCACTATGGGGCTGTGGTGATTCATCAAACAGTTGCAGGAATTTATGTAAATGCTTTGTCTTGTGGCAGGTGGCTGACCCATGGAAGAGGGAGCCAGCTTGTTTTCTCCTGCCCAGAATAAGGGACCCAGAGGACCAGAAAGCAGCTTCTGCTGCCTAAAGAGCAGGAAGAACCTTCTGAGGGGAAGAGCAGCAGAATCCCTTGGGAGATGGCGGACTCTCCTTCCTTGGAGGTTGTGAAGCAGAGGTTGGATTCCTGCCTTGCAGGGGGGCTGGAATAGATGACCCAGGGGGCTCCCTCCCATTCCAGGAGGAGCTTCCTTGCTCCCTGCAACCCCCTTTTCCCTGCAACCTCTTCCTCCACTTTCTGGCCAAGGGAGGGAGCGGATCACAGACCCGCCAAGAGCAAAAATAAAATGAGCATCTCTGGGATTGTGCAATGCAGGAGAGAAAAGGCAGAGAGGACTGAGCAGGGTGGACTCGGCTTGGCAAGGGTTAAAGGGAACGGAGCTGCATTCCTAGAGAGGACACGAAGTAAGGGGGGGCCAGGTCCTCCAGGGGAAAAGCCCCTCCCTCCCCTTCCTGCAAGCGGGGGGGGGGCAGGGTTGCTTCCTGCTATTGCAAATCCTGCATTGTTCTCTTCCAGGGGGATCTGGTGAGTCTCTTCCTCCTCCCCCCCCCCAGAGGGTGCAGTGGGGAGAAGGGGGGGGGTCCCAGGGCTGCAGCAGGGGAGGGTGGCTCATGGGGGGGGGGAGCCCCAGGGAGCAGGGGGTCCTGCCAGGGAGGGGCGAGGTCGCAGGAACTGTCTCCTTCTTTTAGATCTGTCCGGGGGGGGGGGAGGGGAGGAGGTTCCCGCCCCCCTTCCAGAAAAAAAATTATTCAGAGCCCCCTGGGAAATCTAGCAGATAGAAATCTGGCTTCTTTAAATAAGGCTATCAGTAGGACTTCTGCTGTGTGTGACACGGGTCAGCGTCATTGCACAAGAGAGGAAACGTGTCTGAATGGTTGCTCCCAAACCTCTTTCTTTGTTTCCCTTCTTTCTTTCTCCTTCTTGGCAGAGGAGGCCAGCCAAGCAGATCAAGCCAGGCTTTAAGAGGAGCTGGGTATGTTTACATGGAGAAGAGAGGAGACACAGAGGAGACAGGAGAGCCATGTCAGATTAGATAATTTATTACGGTCAGAGACCAGCTTATAAAACACACTTGGGGGTACAGTCACAGAAAACAGGCAATTTATGTACAACAACAAATTTAAAAACAATGTACACCAACAAACTATCCCAGGGACTTGACTCAGAGTCACCCATGAAACCGAGTTTGGGGATTTTCATGACGGACTATTTTGAGAAGGGAGATGGTCTGCGCCTACGGATCTGTACACAGAATCTGGCGACCATCCAGGTCATCTTCTGATCTTTGCCTAACAGGAAAAGGTCTAATTTTTGCTTTTGCGGGAGGTCAGCAAGCCTCACCAGCAGGGGATCAATGGTCTTACTACGTGCCTCTTCGTAAAAGGGACGTCTAAAGAACAAGTGTTTTGGCTCCCTATCTCTCCCAATGGGCAGGTGAAAAGTCTCTGAGCATACGGGACTTTTCTAAAGGCTCCATCCAGGACCAGCGAGGGAAGAGCCGAGCTTCTGCCGAGTGTAAAGGCCCTTCTTGCATTTCTAGATGCGAGAAAGAAGAGATATTCTGCCGGTGCGGCTATATATTTCTCGATTTCTCCAATTTTATAGTCTGAGCACCTTGCGCAGTCCTGTTCTCTCTCGGTATCTAATATTCTTTGCCTGACCGTTGCATTTGCCTGGCCCAAGCCCAGACTTAGAAGGGCTTGAGGGGCAAAACCCAGTTTCTGGAGGGTGTTCAGAACTGCAGTCTGCCAGCCTGACTGGAATTGGTCACAGAAGATCAATGGGGCTATCCCTTGGGGGAGCAGATTCAATGTCAGCCATTTGTAGATGGATCATAGAATCATAGAGTTGGAAGAGACCACAAGGGCCATCGAGTCCAACCCCCTGCCAAGCAGGAAACACCATCAGAGCACTCCTGACATATGGTTGTCAAGCCTCTGCTTAAAGACCTCCAAAGAAGGAGACTCCACCACACTCCTTTTTTTAAAAAAAATATTTTTATTCATTTTCCACAAAAGAAAAAAACAACCATTTTTATACAATCAATTCACATTTTATCACACATTTATCTCTTTTTTTGACTTCCTTCAGCTCCTCTGCCGATCTTTCATTTGCATCAATATTATTAACAATATTCCTCTGTTTTTCACAGAGTCTCTTGAAAACCAACAAACGTTATCTGTTCATCACATATGCCTTTCAGATAATCTGTAAATCTTCCCCAGCCCTCGATGAACTTTTGGTCTCGTTGATATCGGATCTTCCCTGTTAGTTTGTCCAGTTCTGCATAATCAGTCAATTTCAGTCTCCATTCTTCCACCGTCGGGAACTCTTCCTGTTTCCATTTTTGGGCCAGAAGTATTCTCGCTGCTGTAACTGTGTATTGGAAAAGTTTACATTCTTTCTTACTTATCTCATTTCCTACCAATCCCAATAAGAAGGCCTCTCACCATTTTACACTCCCACCACATATGATAGAATGTCCCTTCTTTTTCTTTACATTTTCAACACTTATTACATGTTTTGTACATTTTAGCTAGTTTTACTGCTAGCCGTTCCTCATAAGGCATCGTTTCCAGGCTTTTAGTTAGCTGTTCCTCAAAAGGCATCGTTTCCAGGCCTTTGACCATTTTGGTTGCCCTCCTCTGGACATGTTCCAGTTTCTCAGTGTCCTTCTTGAACTGTGGTGCCCAGAACTGGACACAGTACTCCAGGTGAGGTCTGACCAGAGCAGAATATAGAGGCACTATTACTTACCTTGATCTAGATGCTATACTCCTATTGATGCAGCCCAGAATTGCATTGGCTTTTTTAGCTGCCGCGTCACACTGTTGGCTCATGTCAAGTTTGTGGTCAACCAAGACTCCTAGATCCTTTTCACATGTACTGCTCTCAAGCCAGGTGTCACCCGTCTTGTATTTGTGCCTCTCATTTTTTTTGCCCAAGTGTAATACTTTACATTTCTCCCTGTTAAAATTCATCTTGTTTGTTTTGGCCCAGTTCTCTAATCTGTCAAGGTCGTTTTGAAGTGTGATCCTGTCCTCTGGGGTGTTAGCCACCCCTCCCAGTTTGGTGCCATCTGCAAATTTGATCAGGATGCCCTTGAGTCCATCATCCAAGTCGTTGATAAAGATGTTGAATAAGACCGGGCCCAAGACAGAACCCTGTGGCACCCCACTAGTCACTCTTCTCCAGGATGAAGAGGAACCATTGATGAGCACCCTTTGGGTTCGGTCAGTCAGCCAGTTACAAATCCACTGAGTGGTACCATAGTCAAGACCGCATTTTACCAGCTTCTTTACAAGAATATCATGGGGCACCTTGTCAAATGCCTTGCTGAAATCAAGGTAGGCTACATCCACTGCGTTCCCTTCATCTACCAGGCTTGTAAGGCAGATGTTAGGCAGATGCTAGCCTCCACTCATCAATTTGCGGGTTTTTCCGCTGAACTCCTGATGGAGTTTATGTGTAGTTTGTTGGCTCCTGAGGCCTGTACCACCATTCCTAGATACTTATAGTTTGTGACTAGTTCTAATTTATGGCCTTGGAGTTCCCAGCTTTTAAGCTTTGGCTTTCCCCCAAAATCAAGTATCTTGGTGTTTTGATAGTTAATTTTGAGACATTCAAATTCACAGTTTGCTGCGAGCTTTCTTAGTGCTCTTTTGAGTCCAATGGGGGTTCTAGATAGAATTACTGCATTGTAGGCATATAGCAGGACCGAAATATGCCGATTTGCGAGTCATGGAGTGCAGATACTAAATTATTTAGATAGAAATTGAATAGTAGAGGGGCCAATAGACACCCTTGCCTGACTCCTTTAGAGGTTTTAATAGGGTCCGTTAGGTGTCCTAGGCGGCTACACCTGACTCTAAGAACCGTATTTGCGTGCAGTGCCTGAATTAAGAGCAGAAGCTCTTAATTCTATGTAGGTCCCCTGTAGTCTGTCCCAGAGTCTGGTTCTGGAGACTGTATGAAAGGCTGCTTTTAGATCAACAAAGGCAGTGTATAGTGAGGCCGGTCTTTAGGAGAGCCATGTCACTTGGGCGCAGGATTTCAACCAATGGCTTCAAGCTACAAGGAAGGAGATTCAGATTCAACACACGTAGTCATTTTTCACTAGGAACCAATGACTCCCTTGTCAATCAGTTCTGACTTCATGCATTGACTGGAAGGATGGAGTAACCAGGCTGATATGCCTCGTATTAATCTCTTCGCTTGCCTCCACATTTCCACAATCTCCCTTCTAGAGGCCTACATCATCTCCTCCTCCTCCTTTTTAGAAAGATAGCTCAGAGTCTGGCCTGTGGTGCAATCCTACCCTGGTTCCCAGCAAGACTCACCCATGCTTGCTCAGGGAAACTATTTCTTCTCCTGATACTGTACAACTTTTGTAACAGAACAGTGTATTTGCTTTGTAGGATTTGCTAGAGCTTCTCATTCAGACAGACAGAACTTGGCAGAAGACCAAAGGGTTCCTTCCGATCTCTCAGAGGCTTCCTGAGAGCACAGATGGATGAGCAAGACACAGCTGGCCCTAGAGCAGGAAGAGGCCATGTCATCCAAACTGGGAGCAGTGGGGGATTCTTGGAAAACTCTGTGAAGAAGATCCTGGGTGAGGAGGACACCCTCCGCTCAGAGGTGCAGAGCCAGCAGTTGAGGCAGTTCTGCTTCGAGGAGGCCAAAGGGCCCCGAGAGGTTTGCAGCCAACTCTACCACCTTGATCATCAGTGGCTGAAGCCAGAAAGGCACACGAAAGCTGAGATGCTGCATCTGGTGATCTTGGAGCAGTTCCCGGCTGTCCTTCCACCAGAGATGGAGAGCTGGGTGAGGGACTGTGGAGCGGAGACCAGTTCCCAGGCAGTGGCCCTGGCCGAAGGTTTCCTCCTGAGTCAGGCAGAGGAGAGAGAGCAGGCAGAGAGAAAGCAGGTGAGAGAGACTTTCCTCTGGATACTCCCAAGGGGCTCCAAACAGGATGGAGAACATCCAAAAATGGTCTGCTGATGGACCATCCATTTTCGGGGAATGAGATCTAACACCCTTAAAGTATTTGTCTTTGCGTTCTCTTTCTAATATTTCTCACCTTTCATTTACTGTTTTGAATTCTTGTTGTTCTTTCAGAACAGGGATCATTTTGCAGAAATGGACCTGGATTCCTGTGAGGCAGAGAGGCCTCCGTTGGACACCAGAGAGAGGCCACTGGGTAAGGAGGAAGGTGGCTTTTCTCCATTTGGTCTTGTTCTGTTGGTTTTCCAACTCATCTGAGGGTTCTTTTCATCTTGTTTTTTGGGGGGGAGGTTGGGGGTTGGGAACAAGGGTTCAGAGGAGGGGAGATGTATTTCTGCACACCTAACATGAAATGGGCACAAACCTTCAAGTGCAATCAGCAGCTAAGGCTTTCTCAAAGCCCATCTGTAGTTAGAGATGTCCTGTTTCCTCTGTGAGAGAAGCAGGCACTCCTAGCATCCTGCTTACCTTTTTTTCTTTTGCAGGTGAAAGAATGATGCCGGCAAGACCTCCTGATCCATCTTTTCATGGGGGCAGAAGGGAAGCAGTGGCTGTGGAACCAGATCAGGTCAGGGGAAGTTGCCTTGTGGGGTCAGAGGCCGAGGGATGGAGCAATGTCATGGACTGGTTGGGCACAGAGGAATGGTGGGAGGAAGCAGCCAGGGAACCAGGAAGAGAAGATGGCTCTGAGCCCAAGGAGTTAAGGTGGAGGAAGGATGAGCAGTGAAAGGGAGAAGCTTGGGAAGAGGAGGTGTCAGAAGCTGAAGGGGCAACAGGGCTTAGTGAGCTGGGAGACTCTGTGGCAGAATGCAGTGCAGAATCAAAGGCAGAAGAAGAAGGAGGCAAGTGGGAGAGGAAGGTCGAGAGGCAGAGGTGAGTCAGGAGAAGGAGGAGCCACCGGGGGCTCCCTCTCCTTCTGCCAGAATCCACCCTCCCTGCTTGTCTCTCAGAGCCAAGAGAGGTCTAACATGGAGGAGCAAAGGCAGGCTGCACACTGGCACACTGTTCAATCGCTTGCCAGAAACCCCAGAGAGGAGGGGACTTGGAAAACTGTGGGGAGTCGGGGGCCTTCACTCTCTGCAACTTCTTTTGTGGAAGAAGAGGCTTAGGGAATGAGCTGCTGTTCTCATGAAGCCCGAAACTCAGCCAAGTCTGTGAACATCGTGTTCTTACTGATAAAGAGTAAACTCCAGCTGTGAACTGTGGGATTTCCTGCCCAGACAACTCTGTCATACCAGCCTTCTGAATGTTGACAGTAGGATTCATCTGTAGTTGCAGTTTTCATGGAATCCTAGAGTTGAAGGGGACCCCAAGGGTCATCAAGTCCCACCCCCTGCATTGCAGGAGTCTCAGCTAGATCCTCCAAGACAGATGGCCATCCAAACTAGGCTTCTTGTATTTCTATATTCATCAATGAATGCTAAAATAGGCTTCTAAGCAGCGGACAGACGATGACAAATAATTTCCAGGATTCACCTAGCCAGCCCTATCTGCTGCAAAATGCGGCCTGCCCCCCACTCCTCCCCCTCTCCATGCCCCCATGAACCCCTTGAATTTCACTCTAGGGCATTGGAAGGGAACCTCCCCAGAACAACTCACGAGGAGAAGAGAAAGTGGAACCTTCCATCGGGGAAACTGGAAGGCTTGCGTAGGCAGAAAAACGTAAACATAAGCTGGAGTACCAGCTTAGCGATCAGCTGTTAAGCAGCTTATCAGCGGATCAGCTGATAATCAGCTTAGCGGCTTAGGAAAAGGGGGGGGGAGGGAAAAAACCCCGAAGGAACTCGCAAGACTTTTTCGTCTTGCTAAGCAAGAGCATAGGGAAATTCGTTTTGCGAAGCGCCTCCAAAACGGAAAACCCTTTCGTCTAGCGGGTTTTCCGTCTTGTGAGGCGTTCGTCTTGCGGGGCACCACTGTATTTGCAAAAAGACGAATACCCACACTTAAAATGCAGAATAAAAGAATTCAATTAAAGCGTTAAAATAGGTACCCATAATAAAGATGTGCAGCAAAGCAATCCTATTGAAATAACACAGCAATTAACAGGAAGGAAATAACAGAGCATTGTGTAGCAGATCATATTTCTGCTGTCTCAGAGGAGGACATTTCCCTTTTTCTTTTAGGGTCCAGTGTGCTTTGAAGATGTCGCTGTTCGTTTCACGGACGAGGAGCAGGAGTTGCTGGATCCTGACCAGAGAGCTCTGCATAAGGACGTCATGGAGGAGAATCGGGGGATCGTGGCCTCTCTTGGTAAGCCTCCGTGTGGGATCGTCCTATCTGCCAGGAAATTCAAAAAATACCTCTATGTGACAAACCTCATATATTTTCCCAGTGCCCCCTACAACACCTGGGAACCTAATACCCCCCACAAGAAATAGTAGATTACAGTTTTTTTCTGTGAACAATCTTCCTCCAGTTCTGCCTCCTTCTACCACAATAGGGCTGATGTGAACTGCCCAGGCATCTTAAATGTCAGCTTCAGAATTGTTAGAATAGATAAGTAGCTTCTGTCGGGATTTCTGTTTTTGTTTTTGCTCCTGTCAGTCTTGGGTTGACCAGAGAGATGACTGACACTGGAGATGGAGGGGATGCCATGACTGGGCCAAACAACATCTGCCCCAGAGAAGAGCCAGGCTGACTGAATCTCAGGTAGTACTAGCAGTGATAATAATAATAATAATTTTTATTTATACCCTGACCTTCTGGTTGGGTTGCTCCAGCCAATCTGGGATGCTTCCAACACATATACAGTGGTACTTCTGGTTGCGAATGGGATCCGTTCCGGAGATCCGGCCAGATCCCGAGGTTTTCGCAACCCGAGGATCACTGTTCTGGGCATGCGCATGGATTTGACGCTTTCATAAGCTGATGTTTATATAACCCGAGGGTTACGTAACCCGAGGTGCTACTGTATAAACATGAAACAGTAATAATAGCATCTAAACCAATGAAAAAAGTACAAAATTTTTACAAAAAGTACAAAAAATTTAAAATGCGTAACTTACTTCAAACAAAGCAACATTCAACCAACGATTAGAATCCAATGATAAATACATTGGTTTATTGCAAATAACAAAGGAAATGAAGACTGCCTTCTCTACAACAAATTTAATGAGCATTATTCCCTAACGGGGGGCTCCATTTGTTCCTGAGGCTCTAATCCCTTTTTCTCTCCATTGCAGATTGTGATGAATTGGAAAACAAGAACAAAGGTGACCACAACACAATCTGCAGAGTGGAGAAGGCACGTAAAAATTTGGAATGTGGAAAGAGCTGCAGTCAGAGCTCCCATTCCACATCCCAACAACGAAATCTCTTTGGAAAGAAACCCTATCAGTGCATTGAATGTGGAAAGAGCTTCAGGAAGAGGTCTGACCTCACTTCCCATCAAAGAATTCATACAGGGGAGAAACCCTATCAGTGTATGGAATGTGGAAAGAGCTTCAGTCAGAGCTCCAGTCTCTCTTCCCATCAAAGAATTCATACAGGGAAGAAACCCTATCAGTGTATGGAATGCGGAAAGAGCTTCAGTCAGAGCTCCAATCTCACTTCCCATCAAAGAATTCATACAGGGGAGAAACCCTATCAATGTATGGAATGTGGAAAGTGTTTCAGTTTGAGCTCCAGTCTCACTTCCCATCAAAGAATTCATACAGGGGAGAAACCCTATCAGTGTATGGAATGTGGAAAGAGCTTCAGTCAGAGCTCCAATCTCACTTCCCATCAAAGAATTCATACAGGGGAGAAACCCTATCAATGTATGGAATGTGGAAAGTGTTTCAGTTTGAGCTCCAGTCTCACTTCCCATCAAAGAATTCATACAGGGGAGAAATCCTATCAGTGTATGGAATGTGGAATGAGCTTCAGTAGGAGCTCCAATCTCACTAAACATCAAAGAATTCATAAAGGGGAGAAACCCTATCAGTGTATGGAATGTGGAAAGAGCTTCAGTCAGAGCTCCAATCTCACTTCCCATCAAAGAATTCATACAGGGGAGAAACCCTATCAATGTATGGAATGTGGAAAGTGTTTCAGTTTGAGCTCCAGTCTCACTTCCCATCAAAGAATTCATACAGGGGAGAAACCCTATCAGTGTATGGAATGTGGAATGAGCTTCAGTATGAGCTCCAGTCTCACTACCCATCAAAGAAATCATAAAGGGGAGAAACCCTATCAGTGTATGGAATGTGGAAAGAGCTTCAGTCAGAGCTCCAATCTCACTTCCCATCAAAGAATTCATACGGGGGAGAAACCATATCAGTGTATGGAATGTGGAAAGAGCTTCAGTTTGAGCTCCGGTCTCACTTCCCATCAAAGAATTCATACAGGGGAGAAACCCTATCAGTGTATGGAATGTGGAAAGAGCTTCAGTATGAGCTCCGATCTCACTAAACATCAAAGAATTCATACTGGGGAGAAACCCTATCAGTGTATGGAATGTGGAAAGAGCTTCAGGAAGAGATCTGACCTCACTTCCCATCAAAGAATTCATACAGGGGAGAAACCCTATCAGTGTATGGAATGTGGAAAGAGCTTCAGTCGGAGCTCCAATTTCACTTCCCATCAAAGAATTCATACAGGGGCGAAACCCTATCAGTGTATGGAATGTGGAAAGAGCTTCAGTCAGAGCTCCAATCTCACTTCCCATCAAAGAATTCATACAGGGGAGAAACCCTATCAGTGTATGGAATGTGGAAAGAGCTTCAGTCAGAGCTCCAGTCTCACTTCCCATCAAAGAATTCATAAAGGGGAGAAACCCTATCAGTGTATGGAATGTGGAAAGAGCTTCAGTTTGAGCTCCAGTCTCACTTCCCATCAAAGAATTCATACAGGGGAGAAACCCTATCAGTGTATGGAATGTGGAAAGAGCTTCAGTATGAGCTCTAGTCTCACTTCCCATCAAAGAATTCATACAGGGGAGAAACCCTATCAGTGTATGGAATGTGGAATGAGCTTCAGTATGAGCTCCGATCTCACTAAACATCAAAGAATTCATAAAGGGGAGAAACCCTATCAGTGCTTGGAATGTGGAAAGAGCTTCAGTCAGAGCTCCAATCTCACTTCCCATCAAAGACTTCATACAGGGGAGAAACCCTATCAGTGTATGGAATGTGGAAAGAGCTTCAGTATGAGCTCCAGTCTCACTTCCCATCAGAGAATTCATACAGGGGAGAAGCCCTATCAGTGTGTGGAATGTGGAAAGAGCTTCAGTCAGAGCTCCAATCTCACTTCCCATCAAAGAATTCATACAGGGGAGAAACCCTATCAGTGTGCGGAATGTGGAATGAGCTTCAATCAAAAGGCCAGTCTCACTTCCCATCAAAGAATTCATACAGGGGAGAATCACGGAATTGTGGAATTTTTGAGTTTGAAGTGATCCCTGGTGCAATCTATTCCACCCATGTGATGCAGGAATACCAAGTAAAGCATCCATGACAGATCACCATCCAACTTCTTTTGATAACCTCAAAGAATGGAAATTCCAGCACTCCCAAGGGAGTCCAATCCACTAACAGCTCTTGCTGTCAAAAATTTCTTCCGCATCTTTAGTCAGTCTTTTTTTAAAAAAAAAAACTTGAAGGCATTGGTTTGTGTCCTTCCCTGTGGAGCAGGCGTCCTATTGGGAAGACCCAGTTCTCTGAGTGCATTTTCTGGAAGTTGGGCAATAGGAGCAGTACAGGATTCCTTTTGGTGTACAGACCTCCCCACTGCACCAAGGATTCCCTGCCCGAGTTGCTCCAGGTCATGGCGGATATTCTCCTGGAGACACCTAGTTTGGTTGTCCTAGGGGATTTTAACATCCACGCCGACATGACCTTACAAGGGGCCGCTTGGGACTTCGTGGAAAACATGGCCTCCATGTGGCTTTCCCTGAATATGTTTGGCCCAACTCATAGTCGCGGACATGCCTTAGACCTGGTGTTCACCTCTCTTCCTTATTGAGAATGCCTGCCGGAAGGTGAAAACGAGATGCAAAGAGCCAGAAGATTATTGGGACTCACAATTTCTCTAAAATAAAGAATCACCAGAGAGCCAATGCCATCTTCCCTGGCTCAGAAACAGAACAGGTTGAGGAAGCCAAGAAAACGGAGCAAATAGAAGAAGCAGCGAGTAACAACATTGGGGGAACCGTACCCCACTTTAAGGAGGATGACAATGACCCGACCCCCCTCCTCACAGAAAAAGCTAATCCATCCAAGAGGGCAGGAGCAGGAGGGATTCCTCCCACTCCTAGCGCTGACCCACCCATGCCTCTAGAACAAGATATCAGAGGAGCCTACTTTCAACCAATTTCGGATATGCACCCCTTCCAAGAGATTTGCAGAAATTATGGCTCTGGTTCTCCAAAGACTGAATGAAATCCTCACCAAAATAGTTAACATTGAGAAACAATTGGATACTAGCTCCTCCCCTTTAAATGCCCAAGGGCTTAAAAGGATGATAAGAAATGACTTGCTAACAACTCACCAACTCAATCTATGGATGAAGTGAGGTCCTGTCAAGTCTTGCAAACGAACCAGATAATGCTTGAGATTCACCGATACACTCGGTGAGCCGATGTGGAAGGAAATAAAGAAAGATCTAGAGAAATGGGGAGGGCTAAAATTGTCACTCTGGGGAAGGATTAATGTAATGAAGATGAATGTCTTATCAAGGTTGATGTTTCTATTCCAGACCATTCCTATAATCAAAGGGAGTCAAATATTTAAGGAATGGCAAAGGATAGTCTCAAGATTCATATGGCAGGGCAAAAAAACCCAGAATTCAGTTCAAATTACTGACAGACGTAAAGGAAAGAGGGGGCTTTGCCCTGCCGGATCTGAAACTGTACTATGAGGCATCATGCCTATGTTGGATAAAAGAATGGGTAAAATTGGTGAATACGGAGCTGCTCGACTTAGAGGGCTTCGATAATAGATTCGGGTGGCACGCGTATTTATGGAAGAACAAAAGGAAAGTACACAAGGGGTTTGCAAATCACATTTTTAGAGGGCCGCTAATCGAAGTTTGAGAAAGATATCAAAATCTGTTAGAGCCGAAAACACCACATTGGCTTTCACCTCTCGAAGTAATGAGTATAAAAACCACTAATATGAGAAGCAATTGGGCAACTTATGATCAGCTACTAACTAAGGTTGAAGGGAAATGGAAGCTAAAACCGTATGAGCAAACAAAGGAACATGTTTACGACTGGCTACATCACCATCAGGGGAATCAGATGTTTAGTAAAGATATCAAAGAAAGAGGTTATGCAGATAAAGACTCAAAATTCCAGACAGAAATAATAAATAATAAAGTGAAAATTATATCTAAGATATATAGAATGCTGTTGGACTGGAATTTAGGCGATGAGGAAGTCAAATCGGTGATGATCCATTGGTCAAGGGATATAGGTCATAGTATACAGTTTGAGGATTGGGAGAAACTTTGGAAGGAGGGGGTAAACTTTACGGCGTGTACTTCGATAAGGGAAAACGTCATGAAGATGTTTTATAGGTGGTACTTGACACCCATGAAATTATCAAAAATGTATACGGTGGATAATAAGTGCTGGAGATGTAAAGACATAGAGGGCTCCTTCTACCATATGTGGTGGGAGTGCAGAAGGGTGAAACAATTTTGGGAGAAAGTACACACTGAATTGAAGAAGATATTAAAGTACACGTTCATAAAGAAACCAGAAATCTTTCTTCTAGGGATATTAGGACAAGAGATAAAAAAGGAAGATCGCAGATTGGTATACTATGCGGTTACGGCAGCAAGGGTAGTATTAGCCCAGAAGTGGAAACTACGGGAAACCCCAACGGTGGAGGAGTGGAGATCTAAGTTGTCGGATTACGCAGAGTTGGATAGATTAACAGGGAAAGTTAGATACATAAGAGACCAAGTGTTCACCAAAGATTGGGAAAAGTATGTAGATTATCTGGAATGTATTAGTGAAGGGCAAATAACGCTAAAGGGATTTAGAGAGGCACTGTGAAAGACTTAGTGTTATTGTGCAAAGCAAACAGGAATTAGGAATCGGTATAATGACAATATAAGTAATGAAACGTGTAATTTTATTTATTGCTTCGAATGATTTACGGACAGGCTGAAGGAAGTCCCGTAAGAGACGACTATGTTATATGGATGATATGGAAATGATAATTGCTGTTTATTATTTTTAATTTTTCTTTTCTGTGTATTTTCTTTGTATTTGTGTGTTACCTTGTGTTCTTTTTGGAAATAACTAATAAAAAAGAATGAGGAAAAAAAAAAGAGATTCATCGATACACTCATAGATGGATGAACCGCAGACAAATTACTATGTCCAAATCAGCGAACTTACCCTTGCTTCCTGCGGAAAGCTTCAAAGCCAAAGGTAAATATAAAGATCTGATTAAAAGAAAAAGCTTCAGGCCCAAAGGGGGGAGTGGCAACGCTTATTAGAGGCCTCTCGAAGGAAAGACTCAGCCACGTTTTGGAAAATAGTTGCAAAAAGTTGGCAAGACTCCCCAATTGAAATTGATCATACTATACCAGTTGGGATTTGGGAGGCTTACTTTTCATCTTTATATACATCAAATCAACATTTGCAGGCCATGCCCCCAGCTTCGAGTGATATTGGCGACGAATGGCCCCCAGTAGCAACTGAAGAGATCTATAGGCTCATCCAATCCCTTAAACCTGGAAAAGCACCCGGCGTAGACAACATTACACCGGAACTCCTCAAGGCTAATGTTGAATGGTGGGCCCCTGTGCTAGCTGCCCTATTTACCAGCATAGATCAATCGGCCACTATCCCTGAGGACTGGGGATTAGCAATCATCATCCCTTTATTCAAGAAAGGGAGCCGATCAGATCCGGCTAATTACAGGCCAATTAGCCTCCTAAGTATCATTAGCAAATTGTACGCTGCCCACCTATGCGATAAATTAGTGGACTGGCTGGAACAAAACCACATTCTTTCAGAAGCACAGGCGGGTTTTAGGGCAAATTGGTCAACCTTAGACCAGGGCCTTGTTCTCCAACATCTTGCGGAGAAATATACATCAAGAAAAGGAGGTTCCCTATACGTGGCCTCGATAGATTTCAAATCTGCTTTTGATTTAATACCGAGGGACAGGCTTTGGGGAAAGCTAAGCGCCGCAAATATAACCAAACGCCTACTGTATCTCATCCACAATCTATATGAAAATACACGGATGCGGGAAAGGTGTGACCGACAGGGCCACCTATCCAAGGATATCCAAATCTATCAGGGGGTTAGGCAAGGGTGTGTCCTTGCGCCTACTCTATTTGACTTCTATATCAACTCGCTAGTAGGAAATATGGAGAAAGAAAATGCCCATCCCCCCAAATTGGCTGGTACGCCCCTCCCGGTCCTTTTATATGCGGATGACACAGTTTTAATTTCATTTTCTTGTGTTGGATTAAGAAAATTTTTGAGATCTTTTACCAAATACTGCAGCGTTGAACAACTAACAATTAACTACAACAAATCCAAAGTCATGGTGTTCTCTAAAAAAAGGAGGAGGCACAAATGGAGAATAGACAATCGCTCAATAGAACAGGTAGCAACCTTTAAATACCTGGGTGTAACCTTCCAGGAAAGGGGCTCCTGGCGCTTTCAGATTAATAATACTATTGCAAATGCAGAAAGATCTACCAAAGCGTTAATAAGATTCTTTTATGGGAAAGGGGGCCAACACATACCGGCAGCCTCACATTAAAAAAGACTGCACTGGAAAAACCTGGAACTCTTAGCGTCTCTGCTGAAAGCGCCGCGTGGAATACGCGACAGGGTTATGGGCCCAGCACGCTTCCGCTGCGCAAGAGTACAGGTGGCAGTTATCTAGCCGTGGGTGCTGGAGGTGAGCTGCAGGGATGGAGCAGTCCAGAACTGGTGTGTTGCTGGAGAAGCTGACAGCCACGAACTACAGCATCTGGTCGGTCCACATGCAACACTTCCTCAAGCGTGAGGGCCTGTGGAAAGTGGTGGAAACTCCACCGCAGCCCCCTGAGGAGGATGAGGACGACGATGAAAAGCTGGCACTAGCAGAGGCCCAGCTTGAAAAGGATGAGAAAGCTTTGGCTACGATCATCCTTGGAGTGGACGACAGCCAGCTAGTCTACGTAGCTGATAAGGTGACGGCAAGTGAGGCGTGGAATGCGCTCAAGGCTGTCCATGTGCGAGAGACAGCTGGCTCACTGATAACACTGACCAGGAGACTGTACCGGTGTCGGAAGAAACCGGGGGACTCCCTGGTGAACCACCTAAAATTCCTAACAGGCTGTTTCCAGGAGCTAGCCTTAAGAGGGAGGCCTGTGGGGGAAGAGGACAAAGTCTTTATAATCCTGAGTTCCCTTGATGACAGCTATGATATGCTGGTCAACTCCCTCGAGTCTGTAGAGACTGATAAGCTGACTCTGGAATACGTTACCGGACGGTTGTATGCAGAGGAGGACAGGCGTGCAGAGCGAAAGATGACCTCAGCCCAGCTGTTGGAGCATCCCAGAGTGAACAACAGCCAGGAAGAGCAGAGGTGTCGGGAGCCGGAGAAACAGCCAGGAGGAGCTGCTGCAGACCAGCCGGTGGTCAACAAAGTAAAAAGGTGTTTTTGCTGCAAGTCCAGTGGACATCTGCTTCGGGACTGCCCGAGAAAACAACAAAAACAGCAGAAGCACAGGAGGCAGGAGAGAGAGTCTACCGCTTGGGTGTCTGCAGATGGTCAAGAAAATGAAGAGCTGTGGGTTCTGGACAGTGGAGCTTCTCAAACCTTTTGTAAAAGAAAAGGACTGCTAACTGATGCTAGGGCTTCAAACAAAAAACATGTAAGTCTTGCTACGGGCCAGAAAGCTAATGTGGTTTGTGAGGGGGAGGTTGTGTTCCCACAGCTGGGACACACATTCAGGAATGTGTTGTGTGTGCCTAGTTTGCAAAACAATCTCCTGAGCATTCCTGACTTGGCAAAAGCAGGCTTTGAAGTAAACTTTGTGGGAGATCAGTGCCAGATAAAGCAAAATGGGGCAGTGTTGGCAAATGCTAACCTTAGAACTAATATGTATGTACTGCAGTGTGAGTCTAAGGTTGCGAATGTGCAAAATGTCCCAACCCATGATATGTGTATTCATCTCCTGCACAGGCGTCTGGCTCATGCTAGCTATAAGGTGTTAAACAAAACATTGGAGTTGTGGGGGGGGGGGAATGAAAAACATAAAAAGTTGTGATAATTACTTATACTGCAATATCTGCAAGGAGGTTAAAAGCAGGGCTTGCCCAGTAGCAAGAGCAAGCCAAAGAGAAACCAAAAAAACCACTGGAATTGATTCATGCTGATGTAACTGGTCCTTTTCCACCAAGTGTCTCCCATAACAAGTACTGTTTGATCCTAGTGGATGACTATTCTAGATTTGGCTGGGTCTATCCATTAAAGCAAAAGTCTGACGTTGCCCAAACTTTGAAGTTCTGGGTAAGAAGGGTAGAAAGGCAACTTGGCGAAAAGGTGTGCTCTATTCAGACAGACAGGGGAGGAGAGTTTATGGCAAGCTCCCTAAGAAACTGGTTGCGTTCCCAAGGTATTAAACATAGGCTTACCAACGTGGCAACGCCTCAGGAGAATGGAGTAGCAGAGCGTAGGGGAGGTGTCTTGCAGACACAAATGAAAGCATTGTTAGCAGATGCAAATTTCCCAATTAAGTACTGGGCTGAGAGTATTAAGACCGCAAATTATATTGGGAATCGCTTGTGGTCAAGGGTACTAGATGACATACCCTATAAAATTCTCTATAACAAAAGTCCCAGTTTGCAACATTTGAGAATCTTTGGGACAAAGGCGTGGGTTGACATACCTGTAAAGCAGTGTTTTTCAACCTTTTTTGGGCAAAGGCACACTTGTTTCATGAAAAAAATCACGAGGCACACCACCATTAGAAAATGTTAAAAAAAATTAACTCTGTGCCTATATTGACTATATATAAAGTAATTATCTTGAATAGGAATCAAATAAACACAAAGAAAGTATTTTATAATTACTTTATTATGAAATAGTAAGTAAACAGAAATATGAAAAATTATAAAATACTTTATTTTTAAATCTTTCGAATTTTTCAATTTTTCCCACGGCACACCAGGCAACATCTCGCGGCACACTAGTGTGCCGCGGAACAGTGGTTGAAAAACACTGCTGTAAAGAACCGAAGAAAAGGTGGGAAAAGGGCACAGCAGTTGCTATTCCTTGGGTATGAAAGTGGTACGAAAGCCTACAGGTTTGAAGATGATAAAAATCTTTTGAGTTATAGTCGATCAGCCAGCTTTAATGAGCAAAGAAATTGGCCCAAGATACATGCAAACCTGCTGCCAGAAAAAGTTTTACTGCCGAGTGTACCTGATAAGGCAGTTGAAACAAAGCTAAGAATTGGCAGCTCTCCCAGAGAAACTGAAAGGGAGGAGGTAAAGGTTGAGCATTTTTCTCCAGCTGCTAGCATGGAGCGGGGAGAGAAGAAAGTGCAACAGGGACAGGAGGAGGTAGATCTCCAGAGTCAATCCACCCCAAAAGCAGTCCTGAAGGTAGCCCAGGGGGTGAGATTAAAGAACCAAGGAGGTCTGCAAGAAGTAATAAAGGTCAACCTCCAGACCGTTATGGGTTCCCAGCCACCATAAACCAGGTTTGTGTAACTGAGCCAGAAAACTTTGAAGAAGTGCAAGAGTTACCTACTCTAGAGAAAGAGGCGTGGTTAAAGGCAATGCAGGCAGAGTATAACTCTCTGCTAAACAACAATGTGTTTGTCCCAACAGAATTGCCTGAAGGTAAAAAGCCCATAAGCTGTAAGTGGGTTTTTAAAGTGAAAAAGCTGGCTGATGGTAGTTGGCAGAGGAAAGCCAGGTTGGTTGCAAGGGGCTTTACACAAAGGAAAATGATACATTATGATGAAGTGTTTGCCCCAACAGCAAAGGCTGAAACAGTAAAATCAATTTTAGCAATGGCAAGTCTGAGAGAGTTAAAAGTTAATCATTTTGATGTTGCCTCAGCATATTTAAATGCTCCTATTGACGCCGAGGTGTATTTACAGCAAATACCAGGTTATGAGCTTGAAAAAGACAGCATGGTGTTAAAGCTGCAAAGGGCACTATACGGGTTGCACCAAAGTGCACGTCTATGGCATGAATGCATAGACACAACTTTGAAAAAGATGGGATTCAAACAAAGCCTGGCTGATTCCTGTTTATATTCAGCAATGGTGCAAGGAAGTATTTGTTGTTTACTTTTGTATGTTGACGATATCTGTCTGATAACAACTGCACAAAAGCAAGTGTCTTGGTTTATAAACAGCCTAGGTAACAAATACAAACTGAAGTATTTGGGAGAGATTCAGAATTACTTAGGAGTAGAGGTTCAGAGAAATGAAGAGGGTGTCTACTCTCTGAGTCAGAAGGAAAAAATTGAAAAGTTACTGAAGACATATGGAATGGAGAGGGCAAATGAGGTTGACACTCCCATAACTACCCAGTACAAAAATGAACCAGAAGGACAAAAATGTGAGAATGCAACAGCATTTCATTCTCTGTTGGGTTCTCTGTTATATTTAAGTTGTTGGACAAGACCCGACATAACATTGGCAGTGCACATGTTAAGCCAAAGAAGTGCAGACCTGGCTCAGAAAGATTGGGTAGCACTTAAAAGAATCCTAAGGTATCTGAAAGGCACAAAAGATTACAAACTGGTGCTGGATACAGGATATGATCAGCAAGTTTATGCATACGCTGATGCCAGCTGGGGGGACAGAGAAAATGGAAAGTCTACCACTGGCTATGCCATATATATTGGAAATGCCCTGGTTCAGTGGAAATCCCAGAAACAAACATTTGTTGCCACAAGTACTTGTGAAGCAGAGTACTCAGCCATAAGCGAATGTGTGTCACAAATAGAATGGTTTGCTTGCCTAACAAAAGAGCTTGGAATACCTTCTGAAATGCCAATCACTGCTAAGTGACAACATGGCTGCACAACAGCTTGCCAACCAACAGAACTTTAAAAGCAAGAGTAAACATATTGCTATAAGATACGGAAATGTGAAAAATGCTTTGGAAAGAAATGTGTTAAAGGTACAGCACTGTAACACAAAATGTAATGTGGCAGATTTGTATACAAAATGTTTGGATGCTCCTAAATTTCGAGACTTAAGAGAATTATTAGGTCTCAAGCCTTTGACTTAAGGAGGAGTGTTGGAATTCGCAGGATCCTGGATAAGTCTGCAGGCTTCAACAGGATGATGCAATACTCTGCTGGGTCAGAGTGACTCAGCAGGAGTGTGATTAGTGGGTTTGGCTATCACCTGTTTTAAAAAGGAAAGCCTGTTTAACAGTGGGTGTGGTTGTAGTGGTGGTTGTGCTGTAGTGTGGTGGTGCTGTGGTGGAGAGTATTCGTTTGTAAGTACTCTGTATGGACTGTTTCTTTTGTAAATGCCTGTATATAACTCACATTAAAAAAGACTGCACTGGAAAAACCTGGAACTCTTAGCGTCTCTGCTGAAAGCGCCGCGTGGAATACGCGACACAGTGTTGGACCATTTCGATCGGATACTCCCTGCTGATGTGGATAGATTCCTCCAAGTTAGTAGGCCCACCACCTGCCTCCTTGATCCGTGCCCATCTTGGCTGATTAGGGAGTATCCAGATGTTGTGCGGACCCCCCTGGTTGAAATTATCAATTTGTCCGGCAGAAAGACATTTCTAAATTTGTCTGGCAGGGCAAGAAGCCCAGAATAAAATTCAAGATATTAACTGATGCAAAAGAAAGGGGTGGATTTGCCCTGCCAGACTTTAAACTTTATTATGAATCAGCAGCGTTCTGCTGGCTGAAAGACTGGCTGCTTCTTGAGAACACAGACATTTTGGATTTAGAAGGTTTTAACAACGTTTTTGGGTGGCATGCATATTTGTGGTATGACAAGGTCAAAGAACATAAAGCATTTAAAAATCATATTGTTAGGAAAGCTTTGTTTAATGTTTGGATTAGATACAAGGATTTATTGGAAAATAAAACCCCAAGGTGGTTGTCGCCAATGGAAGCAAAAGCTCAGAAAAAGCTCAATATGGAGGCCAAATGGCCGAAATATTGGGAAATTTTGGAACAAGAAGGAGATAGATTGAAACTGCAGAGTTTTGAGAAACTAAAAAACAAAGTGCAAGACTGGCTTCATTATTTTCAGATAATGGAGGCTTATAATTTGGACAAGAAAATTGGCTTCCAGGTGGAAAAATCTAAATTAGAAACAGAATTGTTAGAACCCAAAACTAAGATTTTGTCAAAAATGTATTACTTGCTGTTGAAATGGAACACTCAGGATGAGATGGTTAAATCTGCTATGATTAAATGGGCACAAGATGTTGGACATAACATTATGGTTGCTGACTGGGAACAGTTGTGGACCACTGGGATGAAATTTACGGCATGTAATGCCTTAAGAGAACCCAAAACTAGGATTTTGTCAAAAATGTATTACTTGCTGTTGAAATGGAACACTCAGGATGAGACGGTTAAATCTGCTATGATTAAATGGGCACAAGATGTTGGACATAACATTATGGTTGCTGACTGGGAACAGTTGTGGACCACTGGGATGAAACTTACGGCATGTAATGCCTTAAGAGAAAATATTATGAAAATGATATACAGGTGGTACATGACCCCAGTCAAGCTTGCAAAAATTTACCATTTCCCAATAATAAATGTTGGAAATGTAAAGAAAATGAAGGTACATTTTTTCACCTTTGGTGGATGTGCCCTAGGATTAAGGCTTTCTGGGAAATGATTTATAATGAATTGAAAAAGGTATTTAAATATACCTTTGTGAAGAAACCAGAGGCCTTTCTCCTGGGCATGGTCGGAGGAGTTAACCAGGGCTATTCACTGTTTGGCTCCGAAGCACCCTCTCCGATTGCATGGAGCCCGGACAGCCCCATGGTTTTCCCTGGAGCTGAGGGTGATGAAACAATCGCTGAGACGGCTAGAGCGCTGGTGGCAGATAACCCATTCTGAAGCTGACCGGATACGGGTTAGAGCTCAATGTCGAGCCTACCAAGTGGTGATAGCGATGGCGAAGAAGACTTTCTTCACCGCCTCTATTACATCTGCGGAAAACAACAGCAGGAGACTCTTTCAAGTGGTTCGCAATTTAGCAGAACCACCTGCTCCAGTAGGGCCCACTACAGGCCACATGATCTTCTGCAATAATTTTGCAAAGTTTTTTTGCAGACAAAGTCGCTCAGATTCGAGAAGACGTAGACTCCACCGTGGGAGCAGGGCGGGAGAGTGCTAGAGTCCTGTCTAGTCAAGTTGTGTTGGATCAATTCCAATCTGTTACCCCCGAGGATGTGGACAGGCTGCTTGGACGAGTGAAACCAACCACTTGTCTCCTTGATCCTTGTCCATCCTGGCTTATAAAAGCGAGCTGAGAAGAAGAAGAAGAAGAAGAAGAAGAAGAAGAAGAAGAAGAAGAGGAGGAGGAGGAGTTTGGATTTGGTATCCCGCTTTATCACTACCCTAAGGAGTCTCAAAGCGGCTAACAATCTCCTTTCCCTTCCTCCCCCACAACAAACACTCTGTGAGGTGAGTGGGGCTGAGAGACTTCAGAGAAGTGTGACTAGCCCAAGGTCACCCAGCAGCTGCATGTGGAGGAGCGGAGACGCGAACCCGGTCCCCCAGATTACGAGTCTACTGCTCTTAACCACTACACCACACTGGCTCTCTGAAGAAGGGCTGGGCGATGGGCTTCGTGGGGTGGTGAATGCTTCCCTCTGTGAGGGAGCTTTCCCAGACCCATCTTTAGATGCGGCCATGATGGCCAACTATCGCCCAATCTCAAATCCTCCATTCTTGGGCAAGGTGATTGAGCGAGTGGTTGCTGAACAACTCCAGGCACACCATGTAGGAAGCGGACCATTTGGATCCCTTCCAGACAGGATTCAGGCCTCAACATGGGAATTGAAACTGCCTTGGTCGCACTGGTTGATGATCTCTGGCGGACTAGGGACAAAGGTGAGAGCGGTTTCCTAGTTCTGCTGGATCTCTCAGCGGCGTTTGATATCATCGACCATAACATGCAGCCGCTGGGAGAGATCATCAGGGGGTTTGGGCTGGGTGTTCATCAGTATGCGGATGATACCCAGCTCTACCTCTCTTTCAAATCAGAACCAGTGAAGGCGGTGAAGGTCCTGTGTGAGTGTCTGGAGGTGGTTGGAGGATGGATGGCAGCTCACAGATTGAGCTTGAATCCTGACAAGACAGAAGTACTGTTTTGGGGGACAGGAGGGGGCAGGTATGGAGGACTCCCTGGTCCTGAATGGGGTAACTGTGCCCCCTGAAGGACCAGGTGCGTAGCCTGGGAGTCATTTTGGACTCATAGCTGTCTATGGAGGCACAGGTCAAATCTGTGTCCAGGGCGGTTGTTTACCAGCTCCATCTGGTACGCAGGCTGAGACCCTATCTGCCTGCGGACTGCCTCGCCAGAGTGGTGCGTGCTCTGCTCATCTCCCGCTTGGACTGCTGCAATGTGCTCTACAATGGGCTACCTTTGAAGTTCTACCCAGACACTGAGGTCCAGCACCGAGGGCCTTCTGGAGGTTACCTCACTGCAAGAAGTTAAGTTACAGGGAACCAGCCAGAGGGCCTTCTTGGTAGTGGCGCCCTCCCTGTGGAACGCCCTCCCACCAGATGTCAAAGAGAACAACAACTACCAGACTTTTAGAAGGCATTTGAAGGCAGCCCTGTTTAGGGAAGCTTTTAATGTTTGATGTATTAGTATTTTAATATTTTATTTTATTTGAAGCCGCCCAGAGTGGCTGGGGAAGCCCAGCTAGATGGGCGGGGTATAAATAATGAATAATAATAATTATCATTTTATTTTTAATTTCATGAAGTGAGGCAGCTCATCGTCTATTAACACTCGTAGCTGAGATAGGAAGTCTATGTTGAGGGTCTGGAGAGAGTGTTCAGATGGGAAAACTCTTCTTCTGGGGTCTCCTTCCATTCGGGAGGGGAGAGATTTTCTAGGAAAAGGAGATTTCTGAGTCAGTAAAAAGGACTCAGATGATCCCCTGGGTCTGGCATACAGAGGAAAATACCTCGGGAGCGGGACTGCTAAGAGAGAGGGGAACCGAGGAAAAGTGGCCCCTCGCTCACGGACCAAAGTATGAAGCCATGAAGGAAGCTGGGCTGTCCTGTCATAACTAAGGAAGGGAATGAGAGAGAAGCAACAGAAACAGAGTTCAGCCTTTTAGCATTTATTCTGGATACCTGAAGTGTGACAACTGATTATGAGAGGAGGGAGTTTAAGAGAAGCTGTGCCTGTACAGTGGTACCTCGGGTTAAGAACTTAATTTGTTCTGGAGGTCTGTTCTTAACCTGAAACTGTTCTTAACCTGAAGCACCACTTTGGCGAATGGGGCCGCCGGAGCACGATTTCTGTTCTCATCCTGAAGCAAAGTTCTTAACCCGAGGTACCATTTCTGGGTTAGTGGAATCTGTAGCCTGAAGCATATGTAACCTGAAGCGTTTGTAACCCAAGGTACCACTGTAGTACCTTGTTTAATCCTGTGACATTTAGCTGAAGTAATAAGTTAACGTCTACCTGACAGAGGCCTTCCAGAATCCGATTCAGAGCCAAATCATGTGGTTGCCGGACAGAAAGTAGATATCTTTAGAGAGATTCCACTGAAATTGAGACTTAGAAGAACCAAATATAGATATTTAACAATAGCACTCAGGAGAGCTGACATTAGATATAAATGGGAATTCCCAGAGGGCATTTCCTTTACATACATGAAAAGGAGATACAGGCTAACATCAGAATTTCAGAGAGTCCTTTGACAAATACAGGAGAGACTTAGATTCCAACTGCTGAAAGGTACATACGGTGTTCTGTTAGAATGGGAGACGAAAGACGAAGAGGTGAAACCAGTTATGATTAAATGGGCACAAGATATAGGTCATAATATTATTGTGGAAGATTGGGAAAGGTTATGGAAAACCGATTTAAAATTCACAGAGAATATATGAAGATGATGTATAGATGCTATATGACACCAGTGCAGTTAGGAAGAATGAAGAAAACCAGCTCAAATATGTTTTGGAAGTGTAAAGAAAGAGACGGGACTTTTGACCATATGTGGTAGGATTGTAATGAAATCAAAAAGGTTTGGGAAATGATATATAATGAGTTGAAGAAAATGTTCCAATTAACATTTGTTTAAAAACCTGAAGCATTCTTGTTAGGAATTGTAGGAAAAGACCTGCCAAGGAAACTGAAAAATATCTTTATGTAAGCGACGACGACGGCAAGAGTCTTAACAGCACAAGGATGGAAGAATGAGGAAATCCCGACTAAAGAACTATGGCAAGAGAAATGGATGGAAATCACAGAATTGCCAAAATTGACACACAAACTACATGACAAGGATAACTGTGGTTTTAAAGATGAATGGGAACCCTTTACAAAGTACTTACAGAAGCAACAAAATGAACTGGACTCCTTGGCAGATTTTGAATAAACATTTACAAACTTACAGATAGGTAGCCGTGTTGGTCTGCCATGGTCAAAACAAAATAAAAAAATTCCTTCCAGTAGCACCTTAAAGACCAACTGAGTTAGTTCTAGGTATGAGCTTTCGTGTGCATGCACACTTCTTCAGATACACTGAAACAGAAGTCACCGGACCTTTCTATATAGTGAGAAGGTGGGGAGGGGTATTACTCAGAAGGGTGGTGGGAATGGGTGATTGGCAGATAGCTGCGATGAGCCTGTTGACGACTCTTAACGACTGCAATAGGTCTAACAGGAAAAAGCAAGGGGTGAGAAGGTGAAAAATGGCTTTGTCATGTATAATGAGATAAGAATCCAATGTCTTTATTCAAACCAGGTCTCTCCATAGTTTTAAGTTTGGTGATAAGTTGCAATTCAGCAGCTTCTCTTTCCAGTCTATTTCTGAAATTCCTTTGTAATAGAACAGCTACTTTGAGATCTTGTATAGAATGTCCTGGGAGATTGAAGTGTTCTCCTACTGGTTTTTCTGTCTTGTGGTTCCTGATGTCGGATTTATGTCCATTTATTCTTTGGCGTAAGGTCTGGCCTGTTTGTCCAATATAGAGAGCTGAAGGACACTGTTGGCATTTTATGGCATACACAATGTTAGACGATGAGCAATTAAATAGTCCCGAGATGGTATGTGTGATGTTGTTGGGGCCAGTAATGGTGTTGTCCGGGTGTATGTGGCAGCAAAGTTGGCATCTGGGTTTATTGCAGGCTCTGGTGCCAGTGTCCGTGTTAAGTCTGGTTATAGTATTATTGTGGGTTAGGAGTTGTTTAAGATTGGGGGGCTGTCTGGAGGCAATGAAAGGTCTTCCTCCCAGAGCTTGAGAAAGAGAACTGTCATTGTCCAGGAGAGGTTGTAGATCTCTGATGATGCGTTGTACTGTTTTAACTTGGGAGCTGTATGTGATGACTAGAGGTGTTCTGTTATTTTCTTTTTTGGGTCTGTCTTGCAGCAAGTTCTCTCTGGGTATCAGTCTGGCTCTGTTGATCTGTTGTCTAACTTCATCTGCTGGGTATTTTAGTTCTAAAAAGGTTTGTTGTAGATCTCTTAGGTGAGAGTCTCTGTCTGTAGAATTGGAGCAGATGCGGCTGTAACGTAGTGCCTGGCTATATACAATGGACTGTTTGGTATGTTTGGGATGGTAGCTAGAGGCATGTAGATATGTTTGTCGGTCAGTTGGTTTATGGTATAAGGTGGTGTCTATGCGCCCATCCTGTATTTTTATAGTAGTGTCCAAAAAATGTATTTCTTGCATAGATTGATTCATTGTTAGGTTGATGGTGGGGTGAAAATCATTGAATTTCTGGTGGAAGGTGTCCAGGGTCTGTTGACCATGTGTCCAGATGATAAAAATATCATCAAGACCCTGGACACCTTCCACCAGAAATTCAATGATTTTCACCCCACCATCAACCTAACAATGAATCAATCTATGCAAGAAATACATTTTTTGGACACTACTATAAAAATACAGGATGGGCGCATAGACACCACCTTATACCGTAAACCAACTGACCGACAAACATATCTACATGCCTCTAGCTACCATCCCAAACATACCAAACAGTCCATTGTATATAGCCAGGCACTACGTTACAGCCGCATCTGCTCCAATTCTACAGACAGAGACTCTCACCTAAGAGATCTACAACAAACCTTTTTAGAACTAAAATACCCAGCAGATGAAGTTAGACAACAGATCAACAGAGCCAGACTGATACCCAGAGAGAACTTGCTGCAAGACAGACCCAAAAAAGAAAATAACAGAACACCTCTAGTCATCACATACAGCTCCCAAGTTAAAACAGTACAACGCATCATCAGAGATCTACAACCTCTCCTGGACAATGACAGTTCTCTTTCTCAAGCTCTGGGAGGAAGACCTTTCATTGCCTCCAGACAGCCCCCCAATCTTAAACAACTCCTAACCCACAATAATACTATAACCAGACTTAACACGGACACTGGCACCAGAGCCTGCAATAAACCCAGATGCCAACTTTGCTGCCACATACACCCGGACAACACCATTACTGGCCCCAACAACATCACACATACCATCTCGGGACTATTTAATTGCTCATCGTCTAACATTGTGTATGCCATAAAATGCCAACAGTGTCCTTCAGCTCTCTATATTGGACAAACAGGCCAGACCTTACGCCAAAGAATAAACGGACATAAATCCGACATCAGGAACCACAAGACAGAAAAACCAGTAGGAGAACACTTCAATCTCCCAGGACATTCTATACAAGATCTCAAAGTAGCTGTTCTATTACAAAGGAATTTCAGAAATAGACTGGAAAGAGAAGCTGCTGAATTGCAACTTATCACCAAACTTAAAACTATGGAGAGACCTGGTTTGAATAAAGACATTGGATTCTTATCTCATTATACATGACAAAGCCATTTTTCACCTTCTCACCCCTTGCTTTTTCCTGTTAGACCTATTGCAGTCGTTAAGAGTCGTCAACAGGCTCATCGCAGCTATCTGCCAATCACCCATTCCCACCACCCTTCTGAGTAATACCCCTCCCCACCTTCTCACTATATAGAAAGGTCCGGTGACTTCTGTTTCAGTGTATCTGAAGAAGTGTGCATGCACACGAAAGCTCATACCTAGAACTAACTCAGTTGGTCTTTAAGGTGCTACTGGAAGGAATTTTTTTATTTTATTTACAAACTTTTTATTGATAACATTTAGATAGATAAATTAAGGATCTGTACAGTTTTGTAACATGCAGAAAATAACGTATGTTGATAAACCAGAGAGAGGAGCTGAGGGAAGTCTGGGGGGGGGGGGAGTGGAGGGTGGGTCAGGTTTTTTGGAGAGGGGAAAAATAAGGGGGGGGGGTTAAGGATGATATGTTTTTGGATAAAATGTTATGTTGAAATTACTAATAAAAATATTTTTAAAAAACATTTTGAAAGTGTGTGTGTGTTTTTACAATCAAGCAATGTATATATTTTATGAGAATTACAATACATCATAACATCATATAACATCAGAAAGAGTTATAAAATTTTTCATAAAATAGCGCACTGTCTTTCAGGTTGTGTCTTCCTGGAGTTCCAAAACTCTTCTGGGTGGAGAGGAAATGGTCTCTCCGCCTTCATCTCAGCTCCACAGCAGTTCTCTCAAAAAGATATGGTACTCCAGAAGGCGGAACCCTTTATAACATAAAAACACAATCAAACAAGGAACTTATACTGCTGGGGAAATAGTAGTAGTAGTAGTAGTAGTAGAAGTATTTATTCAATATATATACCACCCTTTATCAGAATTTCCCAGGGCGGTGTACAACATTAAAAGCAGAATACAAAACAACAATGATAAAAACATAATAAAAAGCATCCTGTGAGACAGCCGAGTAATGCAGCACTCCTTTTAAAACTTGAGGGAGACTCACTGCTCCCCTGCTTTTTCGGCCACTATGGGGCTGTGGTGATTGATCCAAGGGAGGCAAACAGTTGCAGGAATTTATGTAAATGCTTCGTCTTGTGGCAGGTGGCTGACCCATGGAAGAGGGAGCCAGCTTGTTTTCTCCTGCCCAGAATAAGGGACCCAGAGGACCAGAAAGCAGCTTCTGCTGCCTAAAGAGCAGGAAGAACCTTCTGAGGGGAAGAGCAGCAGAATCCCTTGGGAGATGGCGGACTCTCCTTCCTTGGAGGTTGTGAAGCAGAGGTTGGATTCCTGCCTTGCAGGGGGGCTGGAATAGATGACCCAGGGGGCTCCCTCCCATTCCAGGAGGAGCTTCCTTGCTCCCTGCAACCCCCTTTTCCCTGCAACCTCTTCCTCCACTTTCTGGCCAAGGGAGGGAGCGGATCACAGACCAGCCAAGAGCAAAAATAAAATGAGCATCTCTGGGATTGTGCAATGCAGGAGAGAAAAGGCAGAGAGGACTGAAGAGGGTGGACTCGGCTCTGCAAGGGTTAAAGGGAACCGAGCTGCATTCCTAGAGAGGACACGAAGTAAGGGGGGGCCAGGTCCTCCAGGGGAAAAGCCCCTCCCTCCCCTTCCTGCAAGCGGGGGGGGGGGCAGGGTTGCTTCCTGCTATTGCAAATCCTGCATTGTTCTCTTCCAGGGGGATCTGGTGAGTCTCTTCCTCCTCCCCCCCCCCCAGAGGGTGCAGTGGGGAGAAGGGGGGGGGGTCCCAGGGCTGCAGCAGGGGAGGGTGGCTCATGGGGGGGGGAGCCCCAGGGAGCAGGGGGTCCTGCCAGGGAGGGGCGAGGTTTGCAACTACAGTACTCTATATTCTGCATTTGTATAAAGAGGCTGCTTACTCCTTTGGGAAGGGCAATCCTCTCCTGGGATCTGGTGAGTCTCCTCTCTCCCCCCCCCCAGGAGGGTGCAGTGGGGAGAAGGGGGGGTCCCAGGGCTGCAGCAGGGGAGGGTGGCTCATGGGGGGGGGGAGCCCCAGGGAGCAGGGGGTCCTGCCAGGGAGGGGCGAGGTCGCAGGAACTGTCTCCTTCCTTTAGATCTGTCCGGGGGGGGGGAGGGGAGGAGGTTCCCGCCCCCCTTCCAGAAAAAAAAATATTCAGAGCCCCCTGGGAAATCTAGCAGATAGAACTCTGGCTTCTTTAAATAAGACTATCAGTAGGACTTCTGCTGTGTGTGACACGGGTCAGCGTCATTGCACAAGAGAGGAAACGTGTCTGAATGGTTGCTCCCAAACCTCTTTCTTTGTTTCCCTTCTTTCTTTCTCCTTATTGGCAGAGGAGGCCAGCCAAGCAGATCAAGCCAAGCTTTAAGAGGAGCTGGGTATGTTTACATGGAGAAGAGAGGAGACAGAGAGGAGACAGGAGAGCCATGTCAGATTAGATAATTTATTATGGTCAGAGACCAGTTTATGAAACACACTTGGGGGTACAGTCACAGAAGTAAAACAGGCAATTTATGAACAACAACAAATTTGAAAGCAATGTACACCAACAAACTATCCCAGGGACTTGACTCAGAGTCACCCATGAAACCGAGTTTGGGGATTTTCATGATGGACTATTTTGAGTTGGGAGATGATCTGCGCCTACAGATCTGTACACAGAATCTGGCGACCATCCAGGTCATCTTCTGATCTTTGCCTAACAGGAAAAGGTCTAATTCTTGCTTTTGCGGGAGGTCAGCGAGCCTCACCATCAGCGGATCAATGGTCTTACTACGTGCCTCTTCGTGCCTAAAGAACAAGTGTTTTGGCTCCCTATCTCTCCCAATGGGCAGGTGAAAAGTCTCTGATCGTACGGGACTTTTCTAAAGGCTCCATCCAGGACCAGCAAGGGAAGAGCCAAGCTTCTGGCGAGTGTAAAGGCCCTTCTTGCATTTCTAGATGCGAGAAAGAAGAGATATTCTGCCGGTGCGGCTATATATTTCTCGATTTCTCCAATTTTATAGTCTGAGCACCTTGCGCAGTCCTGTTCTCTCTCGGTATCTAATATTCTTTGCCTGACCGTTGCATTTGCCTGGCCCAAGCCCAGACTTAGAAGGGCTTGAGGGGCAAAACCCAGTTTCTGGAGGGTGTTCAGAACTGCAGTCTGCCAGCCTGACTGGAATTGGTCACAGAGGATCAATGGGGCTATCCCTTGGGGGAGCAGATTCAATGTCAGCCATTTGTAGATGGATCATAGAATCATAGAGTTGGAAGAGACCACAAGGGCCATCGAGTCCAACCCCCTGCCAAGCAGGAAACACCATCAGAGCACTCCTGACATATGGTTGTCAAGCCTCTGCTTAAAGACCTCCAAAGAAGGAGACTCCACCACACTCCTTTTTTTAAAAAAAATATTTTTATTCATTTTCCACAAAAGAAAAAAACAACCATTTTTATACAATCAATTCACATTTTATCACACATTTATCTCTTTTTTTGACTTCCTTCAGCTCCTCTGCCGATCTTTCATTTGCATCAATATTATTAACAATATTCCTCTGTTTTTCACAGAGTCTCTTGAAAACCAACAAACGTTATCTGTTCATCACATATGCCTTTCAGATAATCTGTAAATCTTCCCCAGTCCTCGATGAACTTTTGGTCTCGTTGATATCGGATCTTCCCTGTTAGTTTGTCCAGTTCTGCATAATCAGTCAATTTCAGTCTCCATTCTTCCACCGTCGGGAACTCTTCCTGTTTCCATTTTTGGGCCAGAAGTATTCTCGCTGCTGTAACTGTGTATTGGAAAAGTTTACATTCTTTCTTACTTATCTCATTTCCTACCAATCCCAATAAGAAGGCCTCTCACCTTTTTACACTCCCACCACATATGATAGAATGTCCCTTCTTTTTCTTTACATTTTCAACACTTATTACATGTTTTGTACATTTTAGCTAGTTTTACTGCTAGCCGTTCCTCATAAGGCATCGTTTCCAGGCTTTTAGTTAGCTGTTCCTCAAAAGGCATCGTTTCCAGGCCTTTGACCATTTTGGTTGCCCTCCTCTGGACATGTTCCAGTTTCTCAGTGTCCTTCTTGAACTGTGGTGCCCAGAACTGGACACAGTACTCCAGGTGAGGTCTGACCAGAGCAGAATATAGAGGCACTATTACTTACCTTGATCTAGATGCTATACTCCTATTGATGCAGCCCAGAATTGCATTGGCTTTTTTAGCTGCCGCGTCACACTGTTGGCTCATGTCAAGTTTGTGGTCAACCAAGACTCCTAGATCCTTTTCACATGTACTGCTCTCAAGCCAGGTGTCACCCGTCTTGTATTTGTGCCTCTCATTTTTTTTGCCCAAGTGCAATACTTTACATTTCTCCCTGTTAAAATTCATCTTGTTTGTTTTGGCCCAGTTCTCTAATCTGTCAAGGTCGTTTTGAAGTGTGATCCTGTCCTTTGGGGTGTTAGCCACCCCTCCCAGTTTGGTGTCATCTGCAAATTTGATCAGGATGCCCTTAAGTCCATCATCCAAGTCGTTGATAAAGATGTTGAATAAGACCGGGCCCAAGACAGAACCCTGTGGCACCCCACTAGTCACTCTTCTCCAGGATGAAGAGGAACCATTGATGAGCACCCTTTGGGTTCGGTCAGTCAGCCAGTTACAAATCCACTGAGTGGTAGCATAGTCAAGACCGCATTTTACCAGCTTCTTTAGAAGAATATCATGGGGCACCTTGTCAAATGCCTTGCTGAAATCAAGGTAGGCTACATGCACTGCGTTCCCTTCATCTACCAGGCTTGTAAGGCAGATGTTAGGCAGATGCTAGCCTCCACTCTCATCAATTTGCGGGTTTTTCCGCTGAACTCCCGATGGAGTTTATGTGTAGTTTGTTGGCTTCTGAGGCCTGTACCACCATTCCTAGATACTTATAGTCTGTGACTAGTTCTAATCTATGGCCTTGGAGTTCCCAGCTTTTAAGCTTTGGCTTTTCCCCAAAATCAAGTATCTTGGTGTTTTGATAGTTGATTTTGAGACATTCAAATTCACAGTTTGCTGCGAGCTTTAAATTATTTAGATAGAAATTGAATAGTAGAGGGGCCAATAGGCACCCTTGCCTGACTCCTTTAGAGGTTTTAATAGGGTCCGTTAGATGTCCTAGGCGGCTACACCTGACTCTAAGAGCCGTATTTGCATGCAGTGCCTGAATTAAGAGCAGAAGCTCTTAATTCTATGTAGGTCCCCTGTAGTCTGTCCCAGAGTCTGGTTCTGGAGACTGTATCAAAGGCTGCTTTTAGATCAACAAAGGCAGTGTATAGTGAGGCCGGTCGTTAGGAGAGCCATGTCACTTGGGCGCAGGATTCCAACCAATGGCTTCAAGCTACAAGGAAGGAGATTCAGATTCAACACACGTAGTCATTTTTCACTAGGAACCAATGACTCCCTTGTCAATCAGTTCTGATTTCATGCATTGACTGGAAGGAAGGAGCAACCAGGCTGATTTGCCTCGTATTAATCTCTTCGCTTGCCTCCACATTTCCACAGTCTCCCTTCTAGAGGCATCCATCTCCTCCTCCTCCTCCTCCTCCTCATTTTTAGAAAGATAGCTCAGAGTCTGGCCTGTGGTGCAATCCTACCCTGGTTCCCAGCAAGACTAACCCATGCTTGCTCAGGGAAACTTTTTCTTCTCCTGATACTGTACAACTTTTGTAACAGAACAATGTATTTGCTTTATAGGATTTGCTAGAGCTTCTCTTTTTTTTAAAAAAATAATAATTTTTATTCATTTTTCAAACACATAACCACAAAAAACAAACAAAACACAAAACAAACACAAATAAAACATGACTTCCCCACACAGGATTTGCTAGAGCTTCTCATTCAGACAGACAGAACTTGGCAGAAGACCAAAGGGTTCCTTCCCATCTCTCAGAGGCTTCCTGAGAGCACAGATGGATGAGCAAGACACAGCTGGCCCTAGAGCAGGAAGAGGCCATGTCATCCAAACTGGGAGCAGTGGGGGATTCTTGGAAAACTGTGTGAAGAAGATCCTGGGTGAGGAGGACACCCTCCGCTCAGAGGTGCAGAGCCAGCAGTTGAGGCAGTTCTGCTTCGAGGAGGCCAAAGGGCCCCGAGAGGTTTGCAGCCAACTCTACCACCTTGACCGTCAGTGGCTGAAGCCAGAAAGGCAAACGAAAGCTGAGATGCTGCATCTGGTGATCTTGGAGCAGTTCCCGGCTGTCCTTCCCCCGGAGATGGAGAGCTGGGTGAGGGACTGTGGAGCGGATAGCAGTTCCCAGGCAGTGGCCCTGGCCGAAGGTTTCCTCCTGAGTCAGGCAGAGGAGAGAGAGCAGGCAGAGAGAAAGCAGGTGAAAGAGACTTTCCTCTGGATACTCCCAAGGGGCTCCAAACAGGATGGAGAACATCCAATAATGGTCTGCTGATGGACCATCCATTTTCGGGGAATGAGATCTAACACCCTTAAAGTATCTGTCTTTGCGTTCTCTTTCTAATATTTCTCACCTTTCATTTACTGTTTTGAATTCTTGTTGTTCTTTCAGAACAGGGATCATTTTGCAGAAATGGACCTGGATTCCTGTGAGGCAGAGAGGCCTCCGTTAGACACCAGAGAGAGGCCACTGGGTAAGGAGGAAGGTGGCTTTTCTCCATTTGGTCTTGTTCTGTTGGTTTTCCAATTCATCTGAGGGTTCTTTTCATCTTGGTGTGGGTTTTTTTGTGTTTTCTTTGAGGGGTGGGTGTTGGGAACAAGGGTTCAGAGGAGGGGAGTATTTCTGCACACCTAACATGAAATGGGCACAAACCTTCAACTGCCCTCAGCAGGTAAAGCTTTCTGAAAGGCCCATCTGTGGTTAGAGATGCCCTGTTTCACCTGTGAGAGACGCAGGCCCTCCTGGCTTCCTGCTTACCTGTTTTCTCTTGCAGGTGACAGAATGATGCCGGCAAGACTTCCTGATCCGCCTTTTCATGGGGGCAGAAGGGAAGCAGCGGCTGTGGAACCAGATCAGGTCAGGGGAAGCTGCCTTGTGGGGACAGAGGCCGAGGGATGGAGCAATGCCATGGACTGGTTGGGCACAGAGGAATGGTGGGAGGAAGCAGCCGAGGAACCAGGAAGGGAAGACGGCTCAGAGCCGAAGGAGTGGAGGTGGAGGGAGGATGAGCAGTGAAAGGGAGAAGCTTGGGAAGATGAGGTGTCAGAAGCTGAAGGGGCAACAGGGCTTAGTGAGCTGGGAGACTCTGTGGCAGAAAAGCAGTGCAGAATCAAAGGCAGAAGAAGAAGGAGGTGAGTGGGAGAGGAAGGTCGAGAGGCAGAGGTGAGTCAGGAGAAGGAGGAGCCACCGGGGCTCCCTCTCCTTCTGCCAGAATCCACCCTCCCTGCTTGTCTCTCAGAGCCAAGAGAGGTGTAACATGGAGGAGTAAAGGCAGGCTGCACACTGGCACACTGTTCAATCGCTTGCCAGAAACCCCAGAGAGGAGGGGACTTGGAAAGCTGTGGGGAGTCGGCGGCCTTCACGCTCTGCAACTGCTTTTGTGGAAGAAGAGGCTTAGGGAATGAGCTGCTGTTCTCATGAAGGCCGAAACTCAGCCAAGTCTGTGAACATCGTGTTCTTACTGATAAAGAGTAAACTCCAGCTGTGAACTGTGGGATTTCCTGCCCAGACAACTCTGTCATACTAGCCTTCTGAATGTTGACAGTAGGATTCATCTCTAGTTGCAGTTTTCATGGAATCCTAGAGTTGAAAGGGACCCCAGAGGTCATCAAGTCCCACCCCCTACATTGCAGGAGTCTCAGCTAGATCCTCTAAGACAGATGGCCACCCAAACTAGGCTTCTTGTATTTCTATATTCATCAATGAATGCTAAAATAGGCTTCTAAGCAGCGGACAGGCGATGACAAATAATTTCCAGGATTCACCTAGCCAGCCCTTTTTTTTTTCGTGCATAATTTTTATTAGTTTGCATAAATCAAGATACAGAACAAAATATGGTAGTTCACTTACTATTTTCACAAATTTTAAATGTGACTTCCTTCAACCTTTCCACAAATCATCCATACTAATCTTTTTTTTTTTTTAAATTCCGCATTTCTTGTTTTGTAATGCCATTAATCATACTGATTCTCCCGTTTCTCTTTAGACAGTACCCTTTACTTTTTACAGAGCTCCTTTAAGACCCACTAGTGTTATCTGTCCATCGCTTAAATTTTCCAGATAGTTCGTAAAGCTTTCCCAATCTTTTATAAACCTCTGATCTTTTAAGTATCTGACTTTCCCTGTCATCCTGTCCATCTCCACATAATCTATTAATTTTGATCTCCATTCCTCGATTGTCGGTAGACCCTCTGATTTCCAGTTTTTAGCTAATAGAACTCTTGCTGCCGTTGTTGCGTACTGGAACAGCTTGTAGTCTTTCCTTTTTATCTCCCTTCCTACCAATCCCAACAAGAAAGCCTCGGGTTTTTTAACAAAGGTATATCTTAAAATTTTCTTCATTTCGTTGTATACACTCTCCCAAAACCCTTTAACCTCTTGGCATTCCCACCACATATGGTAGAAAGTCCCCTCCCTTTCCTTACACTTCCAGCATTTGTTGCAGGATCCGTACATTTTGGCTAGTTTTACAGGAGTCATATACCAGCGGTAGAACATTTTCATTAAATTCTCCTTCAGTGTCACACAAGCCGTAAACTTAAGATGTTGTTTCCAAAGTTTTTCCCATTCTTCAAAGTAGATGTTACGGCCGAGATCTCTAGCCCAGTGTGTCATTACCGACTTAACTTCCTCGTCAATTAAATTCCAATCCAATAACTGATTGTACATTTTAGACAAAGTTTTTATATTATTATTCAGGATCTCAGTTTGGAATCTAGAGTTTTTATCAGCATATCCTTTATCTTTAATATCTTTCCTAAACATATCATTTGTCTGGAAGTAATGCAGCCAATCGTATACTTGATCCTTAACCTGTTCGTACGGCTTCATTTTCCACTTTCCTTCTTCCTTCATTAACAATTGTTCATAGGTAGCCCAGTTGGCTCTCATATTGATCTTTTTAATGCACATGACTTCTAATGGTGACAGCCAGTGGGGTGTTTTGGGTTCTAGCATGTCTTTATACCTTTCCCATACCTCAATCAATGGGCCCCTAAATATGTGGTTTCCAAATTCTTTGTGCACTTTCCTCCGCCCATGCTATAAATAGACATGCCACCCAAATCGATTGTCGTGTCCCTCTAAGTCCAGCGCTTCCTTATCTTCCAATTTTATCCATGTCTTTACCCAGCATAGGCATGACGCCTTGTAATACAGTTTCAAATCTGGCAGGGCGAAGCCTCCCCTTTCCTTCACATCCGTCAGCAATTTAAATTTTATTCTAGGTTTCTTCCCCTGCCAGATGAATTTTGAGATCTCCCTATGCCAGTCTTTGAATATCCTTATACCTTTGATCACAGGGATATTTTGAAACAAAAACAATATTCTTGGAAGTACGGACATTTTGATTGTGGCTATTCTACCCCAAAATGACAATTTTAGCCGACCCCACGTTTCAATATCTTTCTTAACTCCTTTCCATACTGATTCATAATTATTTTTAAATAGGTCTATGTTTTTTGGCGTTACCCATACTCCTAGATATTTCGCCTTCCTGGTCACCTCTATTTCAGTTTCTCTTTGAAGTTCTTCGACTTTGTCCGTGTACATATTCTTAACTATTATTTTTGTTTTCCTTTTGTTTAATTTAAAGCCCGCCACTTTCCCGAATTGGTCGAATTCTTCAAGTACCTCTTTTATTGAATCTATTGGGTCTTCCATTGTTACGACCAAATCGTCTGCAAATGCCTTGATTTTGTATTCGTTCTGCCCGACCATTATTCCTTTTATTCCTTTGTTATCTCTTATTGAGTTTAGAAGGACTTCTAGCACCATTATAAATAACAATGGGGACAGCGGGCATCCCTGTCTTGTTCCTTTTGTTATTGTTATTTCTGCAGTCTCCACATTGTTTATTATCAGTCTAGCCCTTTGATCTGTGTAAATTGCACCTAGCCAGCCCTATCTGCTGCAAAATGCAGCCTGCCCCCCACTCCTCCCCCTCTCCATGCCCCCATGAACCCCTTGAATTTCACTCTAGTGCATTGGAAGGGAACCTCCCCAGAACAATTCACAAGGAGAAGAGAAAGTGGACCCTTCCATCGGGAAAACTGGAAGGCTTGCGTAGGCAGAAAAACGTAAACATAAGCTGGAGTACCACCTACAGTGGTGCCTCGCAAGACGAAATTAATTCGTTCCGTGAGGCTCTTCGTATAGCGGTTTTTTCGTCTTGCGAAGCAAGCCCATTGACAGCTTAGCGGATTAGCGCTATTAGTGGTTTAGCGGCTTTTTGCTATCAGCTGTTAAGCGGCTTATCAGCAGATCAGCTGATAAGCGGCTTAGCGGCTGAGGAAAAGGGGGGGAAGGGGAAAAAAACCGAAGGAACTCGCAAGACTTTTTCGTCTTGCTAAGCAAGAGCATAGGGAAATTCATTTTGCGAAGCGCCTCCGAAACGGAAAACCCTTTCGTCTAGCGGGTTTTCCGTCTTGTGAGGCATTCGTCTTGCAGGGCACCACTGTATTTGCAAAAAGACGAATACCCACACTTAAAATGCAGAATAAAAGAATTCAATTAAAGCGTTAAAATAGGTACCCATAATAAAGATGTGCAGCAAAGCAATCCTATTGAAATAACACAGCAATTAACAGGAAGGAAATAACACAGCATTGTGTAGCAGATCATATTTCTGCTGTCTCAGAGGAGGACATTTCCCTTTTTCTTTTAGGGTCCAGTGTGCTTTGAAGATGTCGCTGTTCGTTTCACGGACGAGGAGCAGGAGTTGCTGGATCCTGACCAGAGAGCTCTGCATAAGGACGTCATGGAGGAGAATCGGGGGATCGTGGCCTCTCTTGGTAAGCCTCCGTGTGGGATCGTCATATCTGCCAGGAAATTCAAAAAATACCTCTATGTGACAAACCTCATATATTTTCACAGTGCCCCCTACAACACCTGGGAACCTAATACCCCCCACAAGAAATAGTAGATTACAGTTTTTTCTGTGAACAATCTTCCTCCAGTTCTGCCTCCTTCTACCACAGTTGGGCTGATCTGAACTGCCCAGGCATCTTAAATGTCAGCTTCAGAGTTGTTAGGAAAGATAAGTAGCTTCTGTCAGGATTTATGTTTTTGTTTTTGCTGCTGTCAGTCTTGGGTTGACCAAAGAGACGACTGACACGAGATGGAGGGGATGCCATGACTGGGCCAAACAACATCTGCCCCAGAGAAGAGCCAGGCTGACTGAATCCCAGGTAGTACTAGCAGTGATAATAATAATAATAATTTTTATTTATACCCTGACCTTCTGGTTGGGTTGCCACAGCCAATCTGGGATGCTTCCAACACATATACAGTGGTACTTCTGGTTGTGAATGGGATCCGTTCCGGAGATCCGGCCAGATCCCGAGGTTTTCGCAACCCGAGGATCACTGTTCTGGGCATGCGCATGGATTTGACGCTTTCATAAGCTGATGTTTATATAACCCGAGGGTTACGTAACCCGAGGTGCTACTGTATAAACATGAAACAGTAATAATAGCATCTAAACCAATGAAAAAAGTACAAAATTTTTACAAAAAGTACAAAAAAATTAAAATGTGTAACTTACTTCAAACAAAGCAACATTCAACCAACGATTAGAATCCAATAATAAATACATTGGTTTATTGCAGATAACAAAGGAAATGAAGACTGCCTTCTCTACAACAAATTTAATGAACATTATTCCCTAACGGGGGGCTCCATTTCTTCCTGAGGCTCTAATCCCTTTTTCTCTCCATTGCAGATTGTGATGAATTGGAAAACAAGAAGAAAGGTGACCACAACACAATCTGCAGAGTGGAGAAGGCACGTAAAAATTTGGAATGTGGAAAGAGCTGCAGTCAGAGCTCCCATTCCACATCCCAACAACGAAATCTCTTTGGAAAGAAACCCTATCAGTGCATTGAATGTGGAAAGAGCTTCAGGAAGAGGTCTGACCTCACTTCCCATCAAAGAATTCATACAGGGGAGAAACCCTATCAGTGTATGGAATGTGGAAAGAGCTTCAGTCAGAGCTCCAGTCTCTCTTCCCATCAAAGAATTCATAAAGGGGAGAAACCCTATCAGTGTATGGAATGTGGAAAGAGCTTCAGTAGGAGCTCCAATCTCACTAAACATCAAAGAATTCATAAAGGGGAGAAACCCTATCAGTGTATGGAATGTGGAAAGAGCTTCAGTCAGAGCTCCAATCTCGCTTCCCATCAAAGAATTCATACAGGGGAAAAACCCTATCAGTGTATGGAATGTGGAAAGAGCTTCAGTTTGAGCTCCACTCTCACTTCCCATCAAAGAATTCATACAGGGGAGAAACCCTATCAGTGTATGGAATGTGGAATGAGCTTCAGTATGAGCTCCAGTCTCACTACCCATCAAAGAATTCATAAAGGGGAGAAACCCTATCAGTGTATGGAATGTGGAAAGAGCTTCAGTCAGAGCTCCAATCTCACTTCCCATCAAAGAATTCATACAGGGGAAAAACCCTATCAGTGTATGGAATGTGGAAAGAGCTTCAGTTTGAGCTCCACTCTCACTTCCCATCAAAGAATTCATACAGGGGAGAAACCCTATCAGTGTATGGAATGTGGAAAGAGCTTCAGTATGAGCTCCGATCTCACTAAACATCAAAGAATTCATACAGGGGAGAAACCCTATCAGTGTATGGAATGTGGAAAGAGCTTCAGGAAGAGATCTGACCTCACTTCCCATCAAAGAATTCATACAGGGGAGAAACCCTATCAGTGTATAGAATGTGGAAAGAGCTTCAGTCAGAGCTCCAATCTCAGTTCCCATCAAAGAATTCATACGGGGGAGAAAGCCTATCAGTGTATGGAATGTGGAAAGAGTTTCAGTCAGAGCTCCAATCTCACTTCCCATCAAAGAATTCATACGGGGGAGAAAGCCTATCAGTGTATGGAGTGTGGAAAGAGCTTCAGTATGAGCTCCGATCTCACTAAACATCAAAGAATTCATACAGGGGAGAAACCCTATCAGTGTATGGAATGTGGAATGAGCTTCAGTAGGAGCTCCAGTCTCACTTCCCATCAAAGAATTCATACAGGGAAGAAACCCTATCAGTGTATGGAATGTGGAATGAGCTTCAGTATGAGCTGCAGTCTCACTACCCATCAAAGAATTCATAAAGGGGAGAAACCCTATCAGTGTATGGAATGTGGAAAGAGCTTCAGTCAGGGATCCAGTCTCACTTCCCATCAAAGAATTCATACAGGGGAGAAACCCTATCAGTGTATGGAATGCGGAAAGAGCTTCAGTGTGAGCTCCAGTCTCACTTCCCATCAGAGAATTCATACAGGGGAGAAGCCCTATCAGTGTGTGGAATGTGGAAAGAGCTTCAGTCAGAGCTCCAATCTCACTTCCCATCAAAGAATTCATACAGGGGAGAAACCCTATCATTGTATGGAATGTGGAAAGAGCTTCAGTTTGAGCTCCAGTCTCACTTCCCATCAAAGAATTCATACAGGGGAGCAACCCTATCAGTGTATGGAGTGTGGAAAGAGCTTCAGTATGAGCTCCGATCTCACTAAACATCAAAGAATTCATACAGGGGAGAAACCCTATCGGTGTATGGAATGTGGAATGAGCTTCAGTAGGAGCTCCAGTCTCACTTCCCATCAAAGAATTCATACAGGGAAGAAACCCTATCAGTGTATGGAATGTGGAAAGAGCTTCAGTATGAGCTGCAGTCTCACTCCCCATCAAAGAATTCATACAGGGGAGAAACCCTATCAGTGCATGGAATGTGGAAAGAGCTTCAGTCAGAGCTCCAGTCTCACTTCCCATCAAAGAATTCATACAGGGGAGAAACCCTATCAGTGTATGGAATGCGGAAAGAGCTTCAGTATGAGCTCCAGTCTCACTTCCCATCAGAGAATTCATACAGGGGAGAAGCCCTATCAGTGTGTGGAATGTGGAAAGAGCTTCAGTCAGAGCTCCAATCTCACTTCCCATCAAAGAATTCATACAGGGGAGAAACCCTATCATTGTATGGAATGTGGAAAGAGTTTCAGTTTGAGCTCCAGTCTCACTTCCCATCAAAGAATTCATACAGGGGAGCAACCCTATCAGTGTATGGAATGTGGAAAGAGCTTCAGTATGAGCTCCGATCTCACTAAACATCAAAGAATTCATACAGGGGAGAAACCCTATCGGTGTATGGAATGTGGAATGAGCTTCAGTAGGAGCTCCAGTCTCACTTCCCATCAAAGAATTCATACAGGGAAGAAACCCTATCGGTGTATGGAATGTGGAATGAGCTTCAGTAGGAGCTCCAGTCTCACTTCCCATCAAAGAATTCATACAGGGAAGAAACCCTATCAGTGTATGGAATGTGGAATGAGCTTCAGTATGAGCTCCAGTCTCACTTCCCATCAAAGAATTCATACAGGGGAGAAACCCTATCAGTGCATGGAATGTGGAAAGAGCTTCAGTCAGAGCTCCAATCTCACTTCCCATCAAAGAATTCATACAGGGGAGAAACCCTATCAGTGTGTGGAATGTGGAAAGAGCTTCAATCAAAAGGCCAGTCTCACTTACCATCAAAGAATTCATACAGGGGAGAATCACGGAATTGTAGAATTTTTGAGCTTGAAGTGATCCCTGGTACAATCTGTTCCACCCATGTGATGCAGGAATACCAAGTAAAGCATCCATGACAGATCACCATCCAACTTCTTTTGATAACCTCAAAGAATGGAAATTCCAGCACTCCCAAGGGAGTCCAATCCACTAACAGCTTTTGCTGTCAAAAATTTCTTCCACATCTGTCAGAGCTGCCTCTAGGTCCCAGCTCACAGAGGACCAACGCTAGTCAGTAATAACGTACAAAAGTCTTTATTGAAGATTAGTTTCCATTTCCAAACCGCAGCGTGCAGCTCAATGTCTTAGAACTTAGACCGGCGAAGCTCCATCTGAGTCTCCGCCCCCTAGACACCAATTTAAGACTCTAGCCTTACTCCACCTCTTCCGTTGTTCTTTCCTCCTCTGATTTAAAAACCGATTTAAAATTCACAGAGTGTTCCTTGCTGAAAGAAAATTATATGAAGATGATGTATAGATGCTATATGACACCAGTGCAGTTAGGAAGAATGAAGAAAACCAGCTCAAATATGTTTTGGAAGTGTAAAGAAAGAGACGGGACTTTTTACCATATGTGGTAGGATTGTAATGAAATCAAAAAGGTTTGGGAAATGATATATAATGAGTTGAAGAAAATGTTCCAATTAACATTTGTTTAAAAACCTGAAGCATTCTTGTTAGGGATTGTAGGAAAAGACCTGCCAAGGAAACTGAAAAATATCTTTATGTATGCGACAACGATGGCAAGAGTCTTAGCAGCACAAGGATGGAAGAATGAGGAAATCCCGACTAAAGAACTATGGCCAGAGAAATGGATGGAAATCACAGAATTGGCAAAATTGACACACAAACTATGTGACAAGGATAACTGTGGTTTTAAAACAAAAAAAAATTCCTTCCAGTAGCACCTTAAAGACCAACTAAGTCATGCACACTTCTTCAGATACACGAAAGTTCATACCAAGAACTAACTTAGTTGGTCTTTAAGGTGCTACCGGAATGATTTTGTTTTGTTTTGACTATGGCAGACCAACACGGCTACCTATCTGTAACTGGAACTGTGGTTTTAAAGATGAATGGGAACCCTGTACAAAGTACTTACAGAAGCAACAAAATGAACTGGACTCCTTGGCAGGTTTTGAATAAACATTTACAAACTTTTTATTGATAACATTTAGATAGATAAATTAAGGATCGGTACAGTTTGGTAACATGCAGAAAATAACATATGTTGATAAACCAGAGAGAGGAGCTGAGGGGAGTGGGGGAGGGGAGGGGAGGGGGGTCAGGTTTTTTGGAGAGGGGAAAAATAAGGGGGGGGGGTTAAGGATGATATGTTTTTGGATAAAATGTTATGTTGAAATTACTAATAAAAATATTTTTAAAAAACATTTTGAAAGTGTGTGTGTGTTTTTACAATCAAGCAATGTATACATTTTATGAAAATTACAATACATCATAACATCATATAACCTAATAAAGAGTTATAAAATTTTTCATAAAATAGCGCACTGTCTTTCAGTTTGTGTCTTCCTGGAGTTCCAAAACTCTGCTGGGTGGAGAGGAAATGGTCTCTCCGCCTTCATCTCAGCTCCACAGCAGTTCTCTCAAAAAGACTTGGCACTCCAGAATGCGGGGAAATAATAATAATAATAATAATAATAATAATAATAATAATAATAGTATTTATTCAATTTATATACCCCCCTTTATCAGAATATCCCAGGGCGAAGTACAACATTAAAAGCACAATACAGAACAACAATGAAGAAGGCGGAACTCAGAGCCCTTTATAACATAAAAACAGAATCAAACAAGGAACTTCTACTGCTGGGGAAATAGTAGTAGTCGTAGTCGTAGTAGTTGTTATTCAATTTCTATACCACCCTTTATCAGAATTTCCCAGGGCGGTGTACAACATTAAAAGCACAATGCAGAACAACAATGATAAAAACATAATAAAAAGCATCCTGTGAGACAGCCGAGTAATGCAGCCCTCCTTTTGAAACTTGAGGGGAGACTCACTGCTCCCCTGCTTTTTCGGCCACTATGGGGCTGTGGTGATTCATCCAAGGGAGGCAAACAGTTGCAGTAATTTATGTAAATGCTTTGTCTTGTGGCAGGTGGCTGACCCATGGAAGAGGGAGCCAGCTTGTTTTCTCCTGCCCAGAATAAGGGGGACCAGAGGACCAGAAAGCAGCTTCTGCTGCCTAAAGAGCAGGAAGAACCTTCTGAGGGGAAGAGCAGCAGAATCCCTTGGGAGATGGCGGACTCTCCTTCCTTGGAGGTTGTGAAGCAGAGGTTGGATTCCTGCCTTGCAGGGGGGCTGGAATAGATGACCCAGGGGGCTCCCTCCCATTCCAGGAGGAGCTTCCTTGCTCCCTGCAACCCCCTTTTCCCTGCAACCTCTTCCTCCACTTTCTGGCCAAGGGAGGGAGCGGATCACAGACCCGCCAAGAGCAAAAATAAAATGAGCATCTCTGGGATTGTGCAATGCAGGAGAGAAAAGGCAGAGAGGACTGAGCAGGGTGGACTCGGCTTGGCAAGGGTTAAAGGGAACCGAGCTGCATTCCTAGAGAGGACACGAAGTAAGGGGGGGCCAGGTCCTCCAGAGGAAAAGCCCCTCCCTCCCCTTCCTGCAAGCGGGGGGGGGGGGCAGGGTTGCTTTCTGCTATTGCAAATGCTGCATTGTTCTCTTCCAGGGGGATCTGGTGAGTCTCTTCCTCCTCCCCCCCCCAGGAGGGTGCAGTGGGGAGAAGGGGGGGGGTCCCAGGGCTGCAGCAGGGGAGGGTGGCTCGTGGGGGGGGGGAGCCCCAGGGAGCAGGGGGTCCTGCCAGGGAGGGGCGAGGTTTGCAACTACAGTACTCTATATTCTGCATTTGTATAAAGAGGCTGCTTACTCCTTTGGGAAGGGCAATCCTCTCCTGGGATCTGGTGAGTCTCCTCTCTCTCCCCCCCCCCCCAGGAGGGTGCAGTGGGGAGAAGGGGGGGGGGTCCCAGGGCTGCAGCAGGGGAGGGTGGCTCATGGGGGGGGGGAGCCCCAGGGAGCAGGGGGTCCTGCCAGGGAGGGGCGAGGTTTGCAACTACAGTACTCTATATTCTGCATTTGTATAAAGAGGCTGCTTACTCCTTTGGGAAGGGCAATCCTCTCCTGGGATCTGGTGAGTCTCTTCCTCCTCCTCCCCCCCCCAGGAGGGTGCAGTGGGGAGAAGGGGGGGGGGTCCCAGGGCTGCAGCAGGGGAGGGTGGCTCATGGGGGGGGAGCCCCAGGGAGCAGGGGGTCCTGCCAGGGAGGGGCGAGGTCGCAGGAACCTTCCTTTAGATCTTTTCTTCCTTTCGATCTCTTGTGGGGGGGGGAGGAGGAGGTTCCCGCCCCCCTTCCAGAAAAAAAATTATTCAGAGCCCCCTGGGAAATCTAGCAGATAGAACTCTGGCTTCTTTAAATAAGACTATCAGTAGGACTTCTGCTGTGTGTGACACGGGTCAGCGTCATTGCACAAGAGAGGAAACGTGTCTGAATGGTTGCTCCCAAACCTCTTTGTCTGTTTCCCTTCTTTCTTTCTCCTTATTGGCAGAGGAGGCCAGCCAAGCAGATCAAGCCAAGCTTTAAGAGGAGCTGGGTATGTTTACATGGAGAAGAGAGGAGACAGAGAGGAGACAGGAGAGCCATGTCAGATTAGATAATTTATTACGGTCAGAGACCAGCTTATAACACACACTTGGGGGTACAGTCACAGAAGTAAAACAGGCAATTTATGTACAACAACAAATTTGAAAGCAATGTACACCAACAAACTATCCCAGGGACTTGACTCAGAGTCACCCATAAAACCGAGTTTGGGGATTTTCATGACCGACTATTTTGAGAAGGGAGATGGTCTGCGCCTACGGATCTGTACACAGAATCTGGCGACCATCCAGGTCATCTTCTGATCTTTGCCTAACAGGAAAAGGTCTAATTCTTGCTTTTGCGGGAGGTCAGCGAGCCTCACCATCAGCGGATCAATGGTCTTACTACGTGTCTCTTCGTAAAAGGGATGTCTAAAGAACAAGTGTTTTGGCTCCCTATCTCTCCCAATGGGCAGGTGAAAAGTCTCTGATCGTACGGGACTTTTCTAAAGGCTCCATCCAGGACCAGCGAGGGAAGAGCCGAGCTTCTGGCAAGTGTAAAGGCCCTTCTTGCATTTCTAGATGCGAGAAAGAAGAGATATTCTGCCGGTGCGGCTATATATTTCTCGATTTCTCCAATTTTATAGTCTGAGCACCTTGCGCAGTCCTGTTCTCTCTCGGTGTCTAATATCCTTTGCCTGACCGTGGCTTTGGCCTGGCCCAAGCCCAGACTTAGAAGGGCTTGAGGGGCAAAACCCAGTTTCTGGAGGGTGTTCAGAACTGCAGTCTGCCAGCCTGACTGGAATTGGTCACAGAGGATCAATGGGGCTATCCCTCGGGGGAGCAGATTCAATGTCAGCCATTTGTAGATTGATCATAGAATCATAGAGTTGGAAGAGACCACAAGGGCCATCGAGTCCAACCCCCTGCCAAGCAGGAAACACCATCAGAGCACTCCTGACATGTGGCTGTCAAGCCTCTGCTTAAAGACCTCCAAAGAAGGAGACTCCACCACACTCCTTTTTTAAAAAAAAATATTTTTATTCATTTTCCACAAAAGAAAAAAAACAACAACCATTTTTATACAATCAATTCACATTTTATCACACATTTATCTCTTTTTTTGACTTCCTTCAGCTCCTCTGCCGATCTTTCGTTTGCATCAATATTATTAACAATATTCCTCTGTTTTTCACAGAGTCTCTTGAAAACCAACAAACGTTATCTGTTCATCACATATGCCTTTCAGATAATCTGTAAATCTTCCCCAGTCCTCGATGAACTTTTGGTCTCGTTGATATCGGATCTTCCCTGTTAGTTTGTCCAGTTCTGCAAAATCAGTCAATTTCAGTCTCCATTCTTCCACCGTCGGTAACTCTTCCTGTTTCCATTTTTGGGCCAGAAGTATTCTCGCTGCTGTAACTGCGTATTGGAAAAGTTTACATTCTTTCTTACTTATCTCATTTCCTACCAATCCCAATAAGAAGGCCTCCGGTTTCTTAATAAACGTATATTTCAACATCTTTTTCAATTCATTATATATCATTTCCCAGAAGCCTCTCACCTTTTTACACTCCCACCACATATGATAGAATGTCCCTTCTTTTTCTTTACATTTTCAACACTTATTACATGTTTTGTACATTTTAGCTAGTTTTACTGCTAGCCGTTCCTCATAAGGCATCGTTTCCAGGCCTTTAGCTAGCTGTTCCTCATAAGGCATCGTTTCCAGGCCTTTGACCATTTTGGTTGCCCTCCTCTGGACATGTTCCAGTTTGTCAGTGTCCTTCTTGAACTGTGGTGCCCAGAACTGGACACAGTACTCCAGGTGAGGTCTGACCAGAGCAGAATATAGAGGCACTATTACTTACCTTGATCTAGATGCTATACTCCTATTGATGCAGCCCAGAATTGCATTGGCTTTTTTAGCTGCCGTGTCACACTGTTGGCTCATGTCAAGTTTGTGGTCAACCAAGACTCCTAGATCCTTTTCACATGTACTGCTCTCAAGCCAGGTGTCACCCGTCTTGTATTTGTGCCTCTCATTTTTTTTGCCCAAGTGCAATACTTTACATTTCTCCCTGTTAAAATTCATCTTGTTTGTTTTGGCCCAGTTCTCTAATCTGTCAAGGTCGTTTTGAAGTGTGATCCTGTCCTTTGGGGTGTTAGCCACCCCTCCCAGTTTGGTGTCATCTGCAAATTTGATCAGGATGCCCTTAAGTCCATCATCCAAGTCGTTGATAAAGATGTTGAATAAGACCGGGCCCAAGACAGAACCCTGTGGCACCCCACTAGTCACTCTTCTCCAGGATGAAGAGGAACCATTGATGAGCACCCTTTGGGTTCGGTCAGTCAGCCAGTTACAAATCCACTGAGTGGTAGCATAGTCAAGACCGCATTTTACCAGCTTCTTTAGAAGAATATCATGGGGCACCTTGTCAAATGCCTTGCTGAAATCAAGGTAGGCTACATGCACTGCGTTCCCTTCATCTACCAGGCTTGTAAGGCAGATGTTAGGCAGATGCTAGCCTCCACTCTCATCAATTTGCGGGTTTTTCCGCTGAACTCCCGATGGAGTTTATGTGTAGTTTGTTGGCTTCTGAGGCCTGTACCACCATTCCTAGATACTTATAGTCTGTGACTAGTTCTAATTTATGGCCTTGGAGTTCCCAGCTTTTAAGCTTTGGCTTTTCCCCCAAATCAAGTATCTTGGTGTTTTGATAGTTGATTTTGAGACATTCAAATTCACAGTTTGCTGCGAGCTTTAAATTATTTAGATAGAAATTGAATAGTAGAGGGGCCAATAGGCACCCTTGCCTGACTCCTGTAGAGGTTTTAATAGGGTCCGTTAGGTGTCCTAGGCGGCTACACCTGACTCTAAGAGCCGTGTTTGCACGCAGTGCCTGAATTAAGAGCAGAAGCTCTTAATTCTATGTAGGTCCCCTGTAGTCTGTCCCAGAGTCTGGTTCTGGAGACTGTATCAAAGGCTGCTTTTAGATCAACAAAGGCAGTGTATAGTGAGGCCGGTCGTTAGGAGAGCCATGTCACTTGGGCGCAGGATTCCAACCAATGGCTTCAAGCTACAAGGAAGGAGATTCAGATTCAACACACGTAGTCATTTTTCACTAGGAACCAATGACTCCCTTGTCAATCAGTTCTGATTTCATGCATTGACTGGAAGGAAGGAGCAACCAGGCTGATTTGCCTCGTATTAATCTCTTCGCTTGCCTCCACATTTCCACAGTCTCCCTTCTAGAGGCATCCATCTCCTCCTCCTCCTCCTCCTCCTCATTTTTAGAAAGATAGCTCAGAGTCTGGCCTGTGGTGCAATCCTACCCTGGTTCCCAGCAAGACTAACCCATGCTTGCTCAGGGAAACTTTTTCTTCTCCTGATACTGTACAACTTTTGTAACAGAACAATGTATTTGCTTTATAGGATTTGCTAGAGCTTCTCTTTTTAAAAAAATAATAATAATTTTTATTCATTTTTCAAACACATAACCACAAAAAACAAACAAAACACAAAACAAACACAAATAAAACATGACTTCCCCACACAGGATTTGCTAGAGCTTCTCATTCAGACAGACAGAACTTGGCAGAAGACCAAAGGGTTCCTTCCCATCTCTCAGAGGCTTCCTGAGAGCACAGATGGATGAGCAAGACACAGCTGGCCCTAGAGCAAGAAGAGGCCATGTCATCCAAACTGGGAGCAGTGGGGGATTCTTGGAAAACTGTGTGAAGAAGATCCTGGGTGAGGAGGACACCCTCCGCTCAGAGGTGCAGAGCCAGCAGTTGAGGCAGTTCTGCTTCGAGGAGGCCAAAGGGCCCCGAGAGGTTTGCAGCCAACTCTACCACCTTGATCATCAGTGGCTGAAGCCAGAAAGGCACACGAAAGCTGAGATGCTGCATCTGGTGATCTTGGAGCAGTTCCCGGCTGTCCTTCCACCAGAGATGGAGAGCTGGGTGAGGGACTGTGGAGCGGAGACCAGTTCCCAGGCAGTGGCCCTGGCCGAAGGTTTCCTCCTGAGTCAGGCAGAGGAGAGAGAGCAGGCAGAGAGAAAGCAGGTGAAAGAGACTTTCCTCTGGATACTCCCAAGGGGCTCCAAACAGGATGGAGAACATCCAATAATGGTCTGCTGATGGCCCATCCATTTTCGGGGAATGAGATCTAACACCCTTAAAGTATCTGTCTTTGCGTTCTCTTTCTAATATTTCTCACCTTTCATTTACTGTTTTGAATTCTTGTTGTTCTTTCAGAACAGGGATCATTTTGCAGAAATGGACCTGGATTCCTGTGAGGCAGAGAGGCCTCCGTTAGACACCAGAGAGAGGCCACTGGGTAAGGAGGAAGGTGGCTTTTCTCCATTTGGTCTTGTTCTGTTGGTTTTCCAATTCATCTGAGGGTTCTTTTCATCTTGGTGTGGGTTTTTTTGTGTTTTCTTTGAGGGGTGGGTGTTGGGAACAAGGGTTCAGAGGAGGGGAGTATTTCTGCACACCTAACATGAAATGGGCACAAACCTTCAACTGCCCTCAGCAGGTAAGGCTTTCTGAAAGGCCCATCTGTGGTTAGAGATGCCCTGTTTCACCTGTGAGAGACGCAGGCCCTCCTGGCTTCCTGCTTACCTGTTTTCTCTTGCAGGTGACAGAATGATGCCGGCAAGACTTCCTGATCCGCCTTTTCATGGGGGCAGAAGGGAAGCAGCGGCTGTGGAACCAGATCAGGTCAGGGGAAGCTGCCTTGTGGGGACAGAGGCCGAGGGATGGAGCAATGTCATGGACTGGTTGGGCACAGAGGAATGGTGGGAGGAAGCAGCCGAGGAACCAGGAAGGGAAGACGGCTCAGAGCCGAAGGAGTGGAGGTGGAGGGAGGATGAGCAGTGAAAGGGAGAAGCTTGGGAAGATGAGGTGTCAGAAGCTGAAGGGGCAACAGGGCTTAGTGAGCTGGGAGACTCTGTGGCAGAAAAGCAGTGCAGAATCAAAGGCAGAAGAAGAAGGAGGTGAGTGGGAGAGGAAGGTCGAGAGGCAGAGGTGAGTCAGGAGAAGGAGGAGCCACTGGGGCTCCCTCTCCTTCTGCCAGAATCCACCCTCCCTGCTTGTCTCTCAGAGCCAAGAGAGGTCTAACATGGAGGAGTAAAGGCAGGCTGCACACTGGCACACTGTTCAATCGCTTGCCAGAAACCCCAGAGAGGAGGGGACTTGGAAAGCTGTGGGGAGTCGGCGGCCTTCACTCTCTGCAACTGCTTTTGTGGAAGAAGAGGCTCAGGGAATGAGCTGCTGTTCTCATGAAGGCCGAAACTCAGCCAAGTCTGTGAACATCGTGTTCTTACTGATAAAGAGTAAACTCCAGCTGTGAACTGTGGGATTTCCTGCCCAGACAACTCTGTCATACTAGCCTTCTGAATGTTGACAGTAGGATTCATCTCTAGTTGCAGTTTTCATGGAATCCTAGAGTTGAAAGGGACCCCAGAGGTCATCAAGTCCCACCCCCTACATTGCAGGAGTCTCAGCTAGATCCTCTAAGACAGATGGCCACCCAAACTAGGCTTCTTGTATTTCTATATTCATCAATGAATGCTAAAATAGGCTTCTAAGCAGCGGACAGGCGATGACAAATAATTTCCAGGATTCACCTAGCCAGCCCTTTTTTTTTTTGTGCATAATTTTTATTAGTTTGCATAAATCAAGATACAGAACAAAATATGGTAGTTCACTTACTATTTTCACAAATTTTAAATGTGACTTCCTTCAACCTTTCCACAAATCATCCATACTAATCTTTTTTTTTTTTTAAATTCCGCATTTCTTGTTTTGTAATGCCATTAATCATACTGATTCTCCCGTTTCTCTTTAGACAGTACCCTTTACTTTTTACAGAGCTCCTTTAAGACCCACTAGTGTTATCTGTCCATCGCTTAAATTTTCCAGATAGTTCGTAAAGCTTTCCCAATCTTTTATAAACCTCTGATCTTTTAAGTATCTGACTTTCCCTGTCATCCTGTCCATCTCCACATAATCTATTAATTTTGATCTCCATTCCTCGATTGTCGGTAGACCCTCTGATTTCCAGTTTTTAGCTAATAGAACTCTTGCTGCCGTTGTTGCGTACTGGAACAGCTTGTAGTCTTTCCTTTTTATCTCCCTTCCTACCAATCCCAACAAGAAAGCCTCGGGTTTTTTAACAAAGGTATATCTTAAAATTTTCTTCATTTCGTTGTATACACTCTCCCAAAACCCTTTAACCTCTTGGCATTCCCACCACATATGGTAGAAAGTCCCCTCCCTTTCCTTACACTTCCAGCATTTGTTGCAGGATCCGTACATTTTGGCTAGTTTTACAGGAGTCATATACCAGCGGTAGAACATTTTCATTAAATTCTCCTTCAGTGTCACACAAGCCGTAAACTTAAGATGTTGTTTCCAAAGTTTTTCCCATTCTTCAAAGTAGATGTTACGGCCGAGATCTCTAGCCCAGTGTGTCATTACCGACTTAACTTCCTCGTCAATTAAATTCCAATCCAATAACTGATTGTACATTTTAGACAAAGTTTTTATATTATTATTCAGGATCTCAGTTTGGAATCTAGAGTTTTTATCAGCATATCCTTTATCTTTAATATCTTTCCTAAACATATCATTTGTCTGGAAGTAATGCAGCCAATCGTATACTTGATCCTTAACCTGTTCGTACGGCTTCATTTTCCACTTTCCTTCTTCCTTCATTAACAATTGTTCATAGGTAGCCCAGTTGGCTCTCATATTGATCTTTTTAATGCACATGACTTCTAATGGTGACAGCCAGTGGGGTGTTTTGGGTTCTAGCATGTCTTTATACCTTTCCCATACCTCAATCAATGGGCCCCTAAATATGTGGTTTCCAAATTCTTTGTGCACTTTCCTCCGCCCATGCTATAAATAGGCATGCCACCCAAATCGATTGCCGTGTCCCTCTAAGTCCAGCGCTTCCTTATCTTCCAATTTTATCCATGTCTTTACCCAGCATAGGCATGACGCCTTGTAATACAGTTTCAAATCTGGCAGGGCGAAGCCTCCCCTTTCCTTCACATCCGTCAGCAATTTAAATTTTATTCTAGGTTTCTTCCCCTGCCAGATGAATTTTGAGATCTCCCTATGCCAGTCTTTGAATATCCTTATACCTTTGATCACAGGGATATTTTGAAACAAAAACAATATTCTTGGAAGTACGGACATTTTGATTGTGGCTATTCTACCCCAAAATGACAATTTTAGCCGACCCCACGTTTCAATATCTTTCTTAACTCCTTTCCATACTGATTCATAATTATTTTTAAATAGGTCTATGTTTTTTGGCGTTACCCATACTCCTAGATATTTCGCCTTCCTGGTCACCTCTATTTCAGTTTCTCTTTGAAGTTCTTCGACTTTGTCCGTGTACATATTCTTAACTATTATTTTTGTTTTCCTTTTGTTTAATTTAAAGCCCGCCACTTTCCCGAATTGGTCGAATTCTTCAAGTACCTCTTTTATTGAATCTATTGGGTCTTCCATTGTTACGACCAAATCGTCTGCAAATGCCTTGATTTTGTATTCGTTCTGCCCGACCATTATTCCTTTTATTCCTTTGTTATCTCTTATTGAGTTTAGAAGGACTTCTAGCACCATTATAAATAACAATGGGGACAGCGGGCATCCCTGTCTTGTTCCTTTTGTTATTGTTATTTCTGCAGTCTCCACATTGTTTATTATCAGTCTAGCCCTTTGATCTGTGTAAATTGCACCTAGCCAGCCCTATCTGCTGCAAAATGCAGCCTGCCCCCCACTCCTCCCCCTCTCCATGCCCCCATGAACCCCTTGAATTTCACTCTAGTGCATTGGAAGGGAACCTCCCCAGAACAATTCACAAGGAGAAGAGAAAGTGGACCCTTCCATCGGGAAAACTGGAAGGCTTGCGTAGGCAGAAAAACGTAAACATAAGCTGGAGTACCACCTACAGTGGTGCCTCGCAAGACGAAATTAATTCGTTCCGTGAGGCTCTTCGTATAGCGGTTTTTTCGTCTTGCGAAGCAAGCCCATTGACAGCTTAGCGGATTAGCGCTATTAGTGGTTTAGCGGCTTTTTGCTATCAGCTGTTAAGCGGCTTATCAGCAGATCAGCTGATAAGCGGCTTAGCGGCTGAGGAAAAGGGGGGGAAGGGGAAAAAAACCGAAGGAACTCGCAAGACTTTTTCGTCTTGCTAAGCAAGAGCATAGGGAAATTCATTTTGCGAAGCGCCTCCGAAACGGAAAACCCTTTCGTCTAGCGGGTTTTCCGTCTTGTGAGGCATTCGTCTTGCAGGGCACCACTGTATTTGCAAAAAGACGAATACCCACACTTAAAATGCAGAATAAAAGAATTCAATTAAAGCGTTAAAATAGGTACCCATAATAAAGATGTGCAGCAAAGCAATCCTATTGAAATAACACAGCAATTAACAGGAAGGAAATAACACAGCATTGTGTAGCAGATCATATTTCTGCTGTCTCAGAGGAGGACATTTCCCTTTTTCTTTTAGGGTCCAGTGTGCTTTGAAGATGTCGCTGTTCGTTTCACGGACGAGGAGCAGGAGTTGCTGGATCCTGACCAGAGAGCTCTGCATAAGGACGTCATGGAGGAGAATCGGGGGATCGTGGCCTCTCTTGGTAAGCCTCCGTGTGGGATCGTCATATCTGCCAGGAAATTCAAAAAATACCTCTATGTGACAAACCTCATATATTTTCACAGTGCCCCCTACAACACCTGGGAACCTAATACCCCCCACAAGAAATAGTAGATTACAGTTTTTTCTGTGAACAATCTTCCTCCAGTTCTGCCTCCTTCTACCACAGTTGGGCTGATCTGAACTGCCCAGGCATCTTAAATGTCAGCTTCAGAGTTGTTAGGAAAGATAAGTAGCTTCTGTCAGGATTTATGTTTTTGTTTTTGCTGCTGTCAGTCTTGGGTTGACCAAAGAGACGACTGACACGAGATGGAGGGGATGCCATGACTGGGCCAAACAACATCTGCCCCAGAGAAGAGCCAGGCTGACTGAATCCCAGGTAGTACTAGCAGTGATAATAATAATAATAATTTTTATTTATACCCTGACCTTCTGGTTGGGTTGCCACAGCCAATCTGGGATGCTTCCAACACATATACAGTGGTACTTCTGGTTGTGAATGGGATCTGTTCCGGAGATCCGGCCAGATCCCGAGGTTTTGGCAACCCGAGGATCACTGTTCTGGGCATGCGCATGGATTTGACGCTTTCATAAGCTGATGTTTATATAACCCGAGGGTTACGTAACCCGAGGTGCTACTGTATAAACATGAAACAGTAATAATAGCATCTAAACCAATGAAAAAAGTACAAAATTTTTACAAAAAGTACAAAAAATTTAAAATGTGTAACTTACTTCAAACAAAGCAACATTCAACCAACGATTAGAATCCAATAATAAATACATTGGTTTATTGCAAATAACAAAGGAAATGAAGACTGCCTTCTCTACAACAAATTTAATGAACATTATTCCCTAACTGGGGGCTCCATTTGTTCCTGAGGCTCTAATCCCTTTTTCTCTCCATTGCAGATTGTGATGAATTGGAAAACAAGAAAAAAGGTGACCACAACACAATCTGCAGAGTGGAGAAGGCACGTAAAAATTTGGAATGTGGAAAGAGCTGCAGTCAGAGCTCCCATTCCACATCCCAACAACGAAATCTCTTTGGAAAGAAACCCTATCAGTGCATTGAATGTGGAAAGAGCTTCAGGAAGAGGTCTGAGCTCACTTCCCATCAAAGAATTCATACAGGGGAGAAACCCTATCAGTGTATGGAATGTGGAAAGAGCTTCAGTCAGAGCTCCAGTCTCTCTTCCCATCAAAGAATTCATACAGGGGAGAAACCCTATCAGTGTATGGAATGTGGAATGAGCTTCAGTAGGAGCTCAAATCTCACTTCCCATCATAGAGTTCATACAGGGGAGAAACCCTATCAATGTATGGAATGTGGAAAGTGTTTCAGTTTGAGCTCCAGTCTCACTTCCCATCAAAGAATTCATACAGGGGAGAAACCCTATCAGTGTATGGAATGTGGAATGAGCTTCAGTAGGAGCTCCAATCTCACTAAACATCAAAGAATTCATAAAGGGGAGAAACCCTATCAGTGTATGGAATGTGGAAAGAGCTTCAGTCAGAGCTCCAATCTCGCTTCCCATCAAAGAATTCATACAGGGGATAAACCCTATCAGTGTATGGAATGTGGAAAGTGTTTCAGTTTGAGTTCCAGTCTCACTTCCCATCAAAGAATTCATACAGGGGAGAAACCCTATCAGTGTATGGAATGTGGAATGAGCTTCAGTATGAGCTCCAGTCTCACTACCCATCAAAGAATTCATAAAGGGGAGAAACCCTATCAGTGTATGGAATGTGGAAAGAGCTTCAGTCAGAGCTCCAATCTCACTTCCCATCAAAGAATTCATACAGGGGAAAAACCCTATCAGTGTATGGAATGTGGAAAGAGCTTCAGTTTGAGCTCCACTCTCACTTCCCATCAAAGAATTCATACAGGGGAGAAACCCTATCAGTGTATGGAATGTGGAAAGAGCTTCAGTATGAGCTCCGATCTCACTAAACATCAAAGAATTCATACAGGGGAGAAACCCTATCAGTGTATGGAATGTGGAAAGAGCTTCAGGAAGAGATCTGACCTCACTTCCCATCAAAGAATTCATACAGGGGAGAAACCCTATCAGTGTATGGAATGTGGAAAGAGCTTCAGTCAGAGCTCCAATCTCAGTTCCCATCAAAGAATTCATACGGGGGAGAAAGCCTATCAGTGTATGGAATGTGGAAAGAGTTTCAGTCAGAGCTCCAATCTCACTTCCCATCAAAGAATTCATACAGGGGTGAAACCCTATCATTGTATGGAATGTGGAAAGAGCTTCAGTTTGAGCTCCAGTCTCACTTCCCATCAAAGAATTCATACAGGGGAGCAACCCTATCTGTGTATGGAATGTGGAAAGAGCTTCAGTATGAGCTCCGATCTCACTAAACATCAAAGAATTCATACAGGGGAGAAACCCTATCAGTGTATGGAATGTGGAATGAGCTTCAGTAGGAGCTCCAGTCTCACTTCCCATCAAAGAATTCATACAGGGAAGAAACCCTATCAGTGTATGGAATGTGGAATGAGCTTCAGTATGAGCTGCAGTCTCACTACCCATCAAAGAATTCATAAAGGGGAGAAACCCTATCAGTGTATGGAATGTGGAAAGAGCTTCAGTCAGGGATCCAGTCTCACTTCCCATCAAAGAATTCATACAGGGGAGAAACCCTATCAGTGTATGGAATGCGGAAAGAGCTTCAGTATGAGCTCCAGTCTCACTTCCCATCAGAGAATTCATACAGGGGAGAAGCCCTATCAGTGTGTGGAATGTGGAAAGAGCTTCAGTCAGAGCTCCAATCTCACTTCCCATCAAAGAATTCATACAGGGGAGAAACCCTATCATTGTATGGAATGTGGAAAGAGCTTCAGTTTGAGCTCCAGTCTCACTTCCCATCAAAGAATTCATACAGGGGAGCAACCCTATCAGTGTATGGAGTGTGGAAAGAGCTTCAGTATGAGCTCCGATCTCACTAAACATCAAAGAATTCATACAGGGGAGAAACCCTATCGGTGTATGGAATGTGGAATGAGCTTCAGTAGGAGCTCCAGTCTCACTTCCCATCAAAGAATTCATACAGGGAAGAAACCCTATCAGTGTATGGAATGTGGAATGAGCTTCAGTATGAGCTGCAGTCTCACTCCCCATCAAAGAATTCATACAGGGGAGAAACCCTATCAGTGTATGGAATGTGGAAAGAGCTTCAGTCAGAGCTCCAGTCTCACTTCCCATCAAAGAATTCATACAGGGGAGAAACCCTATCAGTGTATGGAATGCGGAAAGAGCTTCAGTATGAGCTCCAGTCTCACTTCCCATCAGAGAATTCATACAGGGGAGAAGCCCTATCAGTGTGTGGAATGTGGAAAGAGCTTCAGTCAGAGCTCCAATCTCACTTCCCATCAAAGAATTCATACAGGGGAGAAACCCTATCATTGTATGGAATGTGGAAAGAGTTTCAGTTTGAGCTCCAGTCTCACTTCCCATCAAAGAATTCATACAGGGGAGCAACCCTATCAGTGTATGGAATGTGGAAAGAGCTTCAGTATGAGCTCCGATCTCACTAAACATCAAAGAATTCATACAGGGGAGAAACCCTATCGGTGTATGGAATGTGGAATGAGCTTCAGTAGGAGCTCCAGTCTCACTTCCCATCAAAGAATTCATACAGGGAAGAAACCCTATCGGTGTATGGAATGTGGAATGAGCTTCAGTAGGAGCTCCAGTCTCACTTCCCATCAAAGAATTCATACAGGGAAGAAACCCTATCAGTGTATGGAATGTGGAATGAGCTTCAGTATGAGCTCCAGTCTCACTTCCCATCAAAGAATTCATACAGGGGAGAAACCCTATCAGTGCATGGAATGTGGAAAGAGCTTCAGTCAGAGCTCCAATCTCACTTCCCTTCAAAGAATTCATACAGGGGAGAAACCCTATCAGTGTGTGGAATGTGGAAAGAGCTTCAATCAAAAGGCCAGTCTCACTTACCATCAAAGAATTCATACAGGGGAGAATCACGGAATTGTAGAATTTTTGAGCTTGAAGTGATCCCTGGTACAATCTGTTCCACCCATGTGATGCAGGAATACCAAGTAAAGCATCCATGACAGATCACCATCCAACTTCTTTTGATAACCTCAAAGAATGGAAATTCCAGCACTCCCAAGGGAGTCCAATCCACTAACAGCTTTTGCTGTCAAAAATTTCTTCCGCATCTGTCAGAGCTGCCTCTAGGTCCCAGCTCACAGAGGACCAACGCTAGTCAGTAATAACGTACAAAAGTCTTTATTGAAGATTAGTTTCCATTTCCAAACCGCAGCGTGCAGCTCAATGTCTTAGAACTTAGACCGGCGAAGCTCCATCTGAGTCTCCGCCCCCTAGACACCAATTTAAGACTCTAGCCTTACTCCACCTCTTCCGTTGTTCTTTCCTCCTCTGGGTCCTTCTGCCCCCTGGGGTTTCATCCTTTCTGGACTCTTCTGACGCTGACCCCCCTGATTCTTGCCCCTCCTTCCGGCGGGCTTTAGGACCTAGTTCCCTATCCGGGCTACCTGCTGTGCCGCTCGCCTGTACATTTGAACTTGGCGCGCGCGCCCAGCCGGTAACTTTCCTCTTGACCGTTTCCCCGCTCTCCGATGGAGGCGTGGTCAATCCTGACTCATCTCCTCTCGCTGGTGGTGAGAACACTGGTCCCGATGCCTGGGACTCCTCCCCCCCACTGCGCTCTGGTGGGGAAGCTGGTCCTGATTTTCAACTGCTGCTCTGGGAGTCCCCGCTGGCCCCTTCCTTCTGGGGTTTCCCCCTTGGCACCCCCCTTGCCCTGGCCATTGGCGCTCCCTTCTGTGAATCTTCCGATTCGCTGGAGAGGCTCATGGAATCCCTCGGACCACTGTCACCGCCTACACTCCCCTCGGATTCCTCCCCCTCACTCTCCATTTCCTCCCTCTCCTGTGCCTCTGCTCCTGAGCCCCTGACAGCATCTTTAGTCAGACTTTTGTTAAAAAAAACTTGAAGGCATTGGTTTGTGTCCTTCCCTGTGGAGCAGGCGTCCTATTGGGAAGACCCAGTTCTCTGAGTGCATGTTCTGGAAGTTGGGCAATAGGGGCAGTACAGGATTCCTTTTGGTGTACAGACCTCCCCACTGCACCAAGGATTCCCTGCCCGAGTTGCTCCAGGTCATGGCGGATATTCTCCTGGAGACACCTAGTTTGGTTGTCCTAGGGGATTTTAACATCCACGCCGACACAACCTTACAAGGGGCCGCTTGGGACTTCGTGGAAAGCATGGCCTCCATGTGGCTTTCCCTGAATATGTTTGGCCCAACTCATAGTCGTCGACATGCCTTAGACCTGGTGTTCACCTCTCTTCCTTATTGAGAATGCCTGCCGGAAGGTGAAAACGAGATGCAAAGAGCCAGAAGATCATTATTGGGATTCACAATTTCTCTAAAATAAAGAATCACCAGAGAGCCAATGCCATCTTCCCTGGCTCAGTAACAGAACAGGTTGAGGAAGCCAAGAAAACGGAGCAAATAGAAGAAGCAGTGAGTAACAACGTTGGGGGAACCGTACCCCACTTTAAGGAGGATGACAATGACCCGACCCCCCTCCTCACAGAAAACGCTAATCCATCCAAGAGGGGAAGAGCAGGAGCAGGAGGGATTCCTCCCGCTCCTAGCGCTGACTCACCCATGCCTCTAGAACAAGATATTAGAGGAGCCTACTTTCAACCGATTTCGGATACGCACCCCTTCCAAGAGATTTGCATGTTGTCTGCAGAAATTATGGCTCTGGTTCTCCAAAGACTGAATGAAATCCTCACCAAAATAGTTAACATTGAGAAACAATTGGATACTAGCTCCTCCCCTTTAAATGCCCAAGGGCTTAAAAGGATGATAAGAAATGACTTGTTAACAACTCACCAACTCAATCTATGGATGAAGTGAGGTCCTGTCAAGTCTTGTAAACGAACCAGATAATGCTTGAGATTCACCGATACACTCATAGATGGATGAACCGCAGACAAATGACTATGTCCAAATCAGCGAACTTACCCTTGCTTCCTGCGGAATGGTTCAAAGCCAAACGTAAATATAAAGATCTGATTAAAAGAAAAAGCTTCAGGCCCAAAGGGGGGAGTGGCAATGCTTATTAGAGGCCTCTCGAAGGAAAGACTCAGCCACGTTTTGGAAAATAGTTGCAAAAAGTTGGCAAGACTCCCCAATTGAAATTGATTATACTATACCAGTTGGGATTTGGGAGGCTTACTTTTCATCTTTATATACATCAAATCAACATTTGCAGGCCATGCCCCCAGCTCCGAGTGATATTGGCGACGAATGGCGCCCAGTAGCAACTGAAGAGATCTATAGGCTCATCCAATCCCTTAAACCTGGAAAAGCACCTGGCGTAGACAACATTACACCGGAACTCCTTAAGGCTAATGCTGAATGGTGGGCCCCTGTGCTAGCTGCCCTATTTACCAGCATAGATCAATCGGCCACTATCCCTGAGGACTGGGGATTAGCAATCATCATCCCTTTATTCAAGAAAGGGAGCCGATCAGATCCGGCTAATTACAGGCCAATTAGCCTCCTAAGTATCATTAGCAAATTGTGCGCTGCCCACCTATGCGATAAATTAGTGGACTGGCTGGAACAAAACCACATTCTTTCAGAAGCCCAGGCGGGTTTTAGGGCAAATCGGTCAACCTTAGACCAGGGCCTTGTTCTCCAACATCTTGCGGAGAAATATACATCAAGAAAAGGAGGTTCCCTATGCGTGGCCTCTATAGATTTCAAATCTGCTTTTGATTTAATACCGAGGGACAGGCTTTGGGGAAAGCTAAGCGCCGCAAATATAAACAAACGCCTACTGTACCTTATTTACAGTCTATATGAAAATACATGGATCCAGGTAAGGTGTGACCGACAGCGCCACCTATCCAAGGACATCCAAATCCACCAGGGGGTTAGGCAAGGGTGTGTCCTTGCGCCTACTTTATTTAATTTCTATACCAAGTCGCTAGTAGGAAATGTGGAGAAAGAAAATGCCCATCCCCCCCAAATTGGCTGGTACGCCCCTCCCGGTCCTTTTGTATGCGGATGACACAGTTTTAATTTCATTTTCTTGTGTTGGATTAAGAAAACTTTTGAGATCTTTTACCAAATACTGCAGCGTTGAACAACTAACAATTAACTACAACAAATCCAAAGTCATGGTGTTCTCTAAAAATAGGAGGAGGCACAAATGGAGAATAGACAATCGCTCAATAGAACAGGTAGCAACCTTTAAATACCTGGGTGTAACCTTCCAGGAAAGGGGCTCCTGGCGCTTTCAGATTAATAATACTATTGCAAATGCAGAAAGATCTACCAAAGCGTTAATAAGATTCTTTTATGGGAAAGGGGGCCAATACATACCGGCAGCCTCCCAGGTCTTTACTGCCAAAATACTATCACAACTGTTATATGGATCCCAGATCTGCAGCTTTAAAGACCTTACTCTCTTAGAGGCATTCCAAACTAAGTTTTTCCGCTGCCTGCTGGGGATTCCCTCTTGCGTATCCAACATAGCGGTTCGTTTGGAGGTTGGGCAAATTCCTATCAGTACTCGGATATGGATATTGAAGATCCATTATTGGCTAAAGCTTATTTTCTTCCCGGTTGGGCTGGCACCTTTAACCTTATTAGATACCTACCAATCCAGATGGAAAGCTACACTGCTGGAAAAACTTAAAGGCTTGGGGATCCCACAGCAGACCCTGATAGCGACAGACTTCAAGAAAGCTAGGACTACAATTCACCAGCGTATCTGGGACATAGAATTACAATGCCACATGAGCGAAATGATCAAACATCCAGCAATAAGGGACCATGGAAGAGGCTTCTCTCCAGCTAACTATCTGTCAGGTCTTCAGGTACCCAAATACAGACGGTCTTTTACCCTCACCAGATTTAACGTTCTCCCTTCTGCCTTACTTCAGGGCAGATTTGAGGGTAAACCATACACAGCACGGGTCTGTCCTTGTGGCTCGTTGGAAGTTGAAACTGCTTCACATGTATTATTACGTTGTCGTCTTTATGAGGATATACGTTCGACTTTTATTACACCTGTTTTGCATAAGTCCAGGAAAGAATTGGAATACCATAGTTTAAAACTACTGCTAGAGGACAAGAATCCCAAGACTATATTAAATGTAGCTAAATTCTGTGCATCTGCAATCAATCGCAGGAAGCAAGTGGTATCCCATAATGACCAAACCCCTAAATGTTAATTACAGGGGGCACACTAACAATTAATTTTAATTTTTATATTTAAATCCTTGTTATATTCATATTGTCCCTTGTATTTCTGATATTTTTTATGATCTGTGATATTGTGTGTGTTGACGCTGGTCTGTGACCGTATTAATAAATTCATTCATTCATTCATTATGCCCTTGTCTCAGCTCCTGAATTACCATTACCGAAATGTAGATCTAGAAAATTTCCACTTCCTGCCTACTGTGAGAAACACAACACGCCTATTTATGACCTTTAGGTCATCAGCCCTCCCATCTCGATTCATGGAGATAACGGATACTCTATGGTGGTTCCATTCTCTCCGCCCAGTGAGGGTATTTAAGGACGAAACAAGGAGGCAATTGGTCCCTTGCATAGAGTCAAAGCTAATGCAGATAAGGGAAACCAAGCTCAACACTAGAAACACTAATTGCCCGAAGGAAAAAAAGAACTCTGTAAGCCTAGAATTACAAGACCTGAAGAAGAGGCTAATGAGTATAAAGACTGAGATTTCTACCCAAAATATAAGGACAGTAGAGCCTAGAGCACAATATTTAAAGACGTCCAACAGCTCTTTATCCCATAGAAAGACATCAGTGCAACTCCCTGTTCCCTTTTCAAAGGACACCAAATTAGATGAGGAATTTGGCGCCTCCGACATTTCTATGGCAACACCACCTAAAGAACTCTATGTTGCTGACAATCTGGAGATATCCAGCACCAAATCTACATCTGGACCTTTGCCTAATGTTCCAAAAACTTACCAGAATGATCAGCCTTCTCTACTGTACTCCTGGCGAGACAGGATGGACAGATCTTCCGAATTCGAATCTGGCTCTTTGTTGGCCAGTGATCCACATCTTATAACACATACCTCATTAATACTTCCACAGCCACATATAGAACCAACAATCCTCCAATTAACCCAAGAGGGAGAGGGGGATTGACAGTTAACGAAACACCATGGGACTGTCCTCCCCGCTTGGGGTGCGGTTGGTTGGGTTCAACTTCTAGGGCTACTTACCCTATCAAACCTCCACCTCTTCCCCATACCATTTTGACCCATGAGTCCTGGCCCAAGGATGACTTGTTATTGAGGGGATGTTACCCCTCTATTGGGGAGGCTAGTATGGGGTCTGGAATTTCCACTATTGAAGGGCTAGGGAGGAATGGCGGTGGGGCTAGATATCTCTATTGGTGAAGGGCTTCGAGATGCAGTGATCCTCGAACCCCTTCCAATCTACGCCCCATCCCAAAGGATGAGGGTAGGGCGAGCAAGGATTACCCACCTCTGTCATTGGTGCTTTGCAATGCCAGGTCCATAGGCAACAAAACCACCACAATGCGTGACTTTTTTGTCTCACAGGGGATTGACCTGGCTTGCATGACGGAGACCTGGGTACGGGAAGGTGAAGTAGTCTCCCTACATGAGACAACACCCACAGGTTTCTCTGTCCTCCATCAATCGCGGACTGTGGGTCGGGGGGGAGGAGTAGCGTTGTTATTCCGGGAGGATTGCTCTTTCAGAGCTCTGCCATCACCGGCGATCTCCAGCATTGAATGTGTTGGTCTCATGTGGGGCACCAAGGAGAGCTTGGCTGTCTGGCTGGTGTACCGACCACCCAGCACACCGGCAGCCACCCTGTCAGACCTGCTGGAGGTGGTGGCGGGCTGGGCCTTGGAGTTCCCAAACCTACTGGTTTTGGGAGACTTCAACGTCCATGCCGATGCCGCTCCCTCCTTACAGGCTCTGGACCTAGTGACTTCCATGGCAACACTAGGGCTCTCCCAGTTTGTTTTGGGCCCCACTCATCAAGCAGGCCACATGCTGGATCTGATCTTTAGGGCTGGCATAGATGTGATCATGCTCCCCCCTGTGGAAGTGCCATGGTCTGATCACTACGCCCTGAAAGCCAAGATTGACTTCCCGCTCCTCCCCGGCTCGGGTGGCGAACCTATTTGGGCTCGTCTGCGAAAACTGATGGATCCTGATAGATTCCGACAAGCCTTGCGGGACTCTTCTTGACTCATTAGATGACCTTGTTGAGGACTGGAATAACCGGCTCTTGGCAGCCATTGATGAGATCGCGCCTAAGTGCCCTCTGCGACCCCATCAAAACCAGGCCCCTTGGTTTACTGAGGAGCTCCGGAAAATGAAGCAGGATCTCAGACAGCTAGAGCGAGTATGGCGACGGACTCGTGATGGAGCCTCAACAACATCTTATAGGACGCTTATGAAAGCCTATGAGATGGCTATGAAAGCTGCTAAGAATTCTTACTTTGCAGCTTCCATTGCATCCGCTAGCTCCCGCCTGGCACAACGTTTTAGAATAATTAGGTTAATAACGTCCTTAGGAGGACAACCAAATTCAAGTACAAATTCGACCCACAGCTGTGAGGCATTCGCGAGCTTTTTTGTGGAGAAAGTCCTGTTGCTCCGCTGTGACCTCCCTGCCAATTTAGATACAGTGACTGAACTGGAGGCCCCTCGACTGACATCAGGCCCCTCGACTGCTGATGTGGATAGATTCCTCCAAGTTAGTAGGCCCACCACCTGCCTCCTTGATCCGTGCCCATCTTGGCTGATTAGGGAGTATCCAGATGTTGTGCGGACCCCCCTGGTTGAAATTATCAATTTGTCTGGCAGAAAGACATTTCTAAATTTGTCTGGCAGGGCTAGAAGCCCAGAATAAAATTCAAGATATTAACTGATGCAAAAGAAAGGGGTGGATTTGCCCTGCCAGACTTTAAACTTTATTATGAATCAGCAGCGTTCTGCTGGCTGAAAGACTGGCTGCTTCTTGAGAACACAGACATTTTGGATTTAGAAGGTTTTAACAATGTTTTTGGGTGGCATGCATATTTGTGGTATGACAAGGTCAAAGAACATAAAGCATTTAAAAATCATATTGTTAGGAAAGCTTTGTTTAATGTTTGGATTGGATACAAGGATTTATTGGAAAATAAAACCCCAAGGTGGTTGTCGCCAATGGAAGCGAAAGCTCAGAAAAAGCTCAATATGGAGGCCAAATGGCCGAAATATTGGGAAATTTTGGAACAAGGAGATAGATTGAAACTGCAGAGTTTTGAGAAACTAAAAAACAAAGTGCAAGACTGGCTTCATTATTTTCAGATAATGGAGGCTTATAATTTGGACAAGAAAATTGGCTTCCAGGTGGAAAAATCTAAATTAGAAACAGAATTGTTAGAACCCAAAACTAAGATTTTGTCTGGCATACAAAGGAAAATACCTCGGGAGTGGGACTGCTAAGAGAGAGGGGAACCGAGGAAAAGTGGCCCCTCGCTCACGGACCAAAGTATGAAGCCATGAAGGAAGCTGGGCTGTCCTGTCATAACTAAGGAAGGGAATGAGAGAGAAGCAGCAGAAACAGAGTTCAGCCTTTTAGCATTTATTCTGGATACCTGAAGTGTGACAACTGATTATGAGAGGAGGGAGTTTAAGAGAAGCTGTGCCTGTACAGTGGTACCTCGGGTTAAGTACCTAATTTGTTCTGGAGGTCTGTTTTTAACCTGAAACTGTTCTTAACCTGAAGCACCACTTTAGCGAATGGGGCCGCTGGAGCACGATTTCTGTTCTCATCCTGAAGCAAAGTTCTTAACCCGAGGTACGATTTCTGGGTTAGTGGAATCTGTAGCCTGAAGCATATGTAACCTGAAGTGTTTGTAACCCAAGGTACCATTGTAGTACCTTGTTTAATCCTGTGACATTTAGCTGAAGTAATAAGTTAACGTCTACCTGACATAGGCCTTCCAGAATCCGATTCAGAGCCAAATCATGTGTTTGCCGGACAGAAAGTAGATATCTTTAGAGAGAGTCCACTGAAATTGAGACTTAGAAGAACCAAATATAGATATTTAACAATAGCACTCAGGAGAGCTGACATTAGATATAAATGGGAATTCCCAGAGGGCATTTCCTTTACATACACGAAAAGGAGATACAGGCTAACATCAGAATTTCAGATAGTCCTTTGACAAATACAGGAGAGACTTAGATTCCAACTGCTGAAAGGCACATACGGTGTTCTGTTAGAATGGGAGACGAAAGACGAAGAGGTGAAACCAGTTATGATTAAATGGGCACAAGATATAGGTCATAATATTATTGTGGAAGATTGGGAAAGGTTACGGAAAACCGATTTAAAATTCACAGAGTGTTCCTTGCTGAAAGAAAATTGACACACAAACTACATGACAAGGATAACTGTGGTTTTAAAGATGAATGGGAACCCTTTACAAAGTACTTACAGAAGCAACAAAATGAACTGGACTCCTTGGCAGGTTTTGAATAAACATTTACAAACTTTTTATTGATAACATTTAGATAGATAAATTAAGGATCGGTACAGTTTGGTAACATGCAGAAAATAACATATGTTGATAAACCAGAGAGAGGAGCTGAGGGGAGTGGGGGAGGGGAGGGGAGGGGGGGTCAGGTTTTTTGGAGAGGGGAAAAATAAGGGGGGGGGTTAAGGATAATATGTTTTTGGATAAAATGTTATGTTGAAATTACTAATAAAAATATTTTTAAAAAACATTTTGAAAGTGTGTGTGTGTTTTTACAATCAAGCAATGTATACATTTTATGAGAATTACAATACATCATAACATCATATAACATAAGAAAGAGTTATATTTTTTTTCATAAAATAGCACACTGTCTTTCAGTTTGTGTCTTCCTGGAGTTCCAAAACTCTGCTGGGTGGAGAGGAAATGGTCTCTCCGCCTTCATCTCAGCTCCACAGCAGTTCTCTCAAAAAGACTTGGCACTCCATAAGCCCTTTATAACATAAAAACAGAATCAAACAAGGAACTTATGGTGCTGGGGAAATAGTAGTCGTAGTCGTCGTCGTCGTCGTCGTAGTAGAAGTATTTATTCAATTTATATACCCCCTTTATCAGAATTTCCCAGGGCGGTGTACAACATTAAAAGCAGAATACAAAACAACAATGATAAAAACATAATAAAAAGCATCCTGTGAGACAGCCGAGTAATGCAGCCCTCCTTTTAAAACTTGAGGGAGACTCACTGCTCCCCTGCTTTTTCGGCCACTATGGGGCTGTGGTGATTCATCCAAGGGAGGCAAACAGTTGCAGGAATTTATGTAAAAGCTTTGTCTTGTGGCAGGTGGCTGACCCATGGAAGAGGGAGCCAGCTTGTTTTCTCCTGCCCAGAATAAGGGGGACCAGAGGACCAGAAAGCAGCTTCTGCTGCCTAAAGAGCAGGAAGAACCTTCTGAGGGGAAGAGCAGCAGAATCCCTTGGGAGATGGCGGACTCTCCTTCCTTGGAGGTTGTGAAGCAGAGGTTGGATTCCTGCCTTGCAGGGGGGCTGGAATAGATGACCCAGGGGGCTCCCTCCCATTCCAGGAAGAGCTTCCTTGCTTCCTGCAAAGCCCTTTTCCCTGCAACCTCTTCCTCCACTTTCTGGCCAAGGGAGGGAGCGGATCACAGACCAGCCCAGAGCAAAAATAAAATGAGCATCTCTGGGATTGTGCAATGCAGGAGAGAAAAGGCAGAGAGGACTGAGCAGGGTGGACTCGGCTTGGCAAGGGTTAAAGGGAACGGAGCTGCATTCCTAGAGAGGCCAGGAAGTAAGGGGGGGGCCAGGTCCTCCAGAGGAAAAGCCCCTCCCTCCCCTTCCTGCAAGCGGGGGGGGGGGGGGCAGGGTTGCTTCCTGCTATTGCAAATCCTGCATTCTTCTCTTCCAGGGGGATCTGGTGAGTCTCTTCCTCCCCCCCCCCCAAGGAGGGTGCAGTGGGGAGAAGGGGGGGGGTCCCAGGGCTGCAGCAGGGGAGGGTGGCTCATGGGGGGGGGGAGCCCCAGGGATCAGGGGGTCCTGCCAGGGAGGGGCGAGGTTTGCAACTACAGTACTCTATATTCTGCATTTGTATAAAGAGGCTGCTTACTCCTTTGGGAAGGGCAATCCTCTCCTGGGATCTGGTGAGTCTCCTCTCTCTCCCCCCCCCCCAGGAGGGTGCAGTGGGGAGAAGGGGGGGTCCCAGGGCTGCAGCAGGGGAGGGTGGCTCATGGGGGGGGGAGCCCCAGGGAGCAGGGGGTCCTGCCAGGCAGGGGCGAGGTTTGCAACTACAGTACTCTATATTCTGCATTTGTATAAAGAGGCTGCTTACTCCTTTGGGAAGGGCAATCCTCTCCTGGGATCTGGTGAGTCTCCTCTCTCTCCCCCCCCCCCCCAGGAGGGTGCAGTGGGGAGAAGGGGGGGTCCCAGGGCTGCAGCAGGGGAGGGTGGCTCATGGGGGGGGGAGCCCCAGGGAGCAGGGGGTCCTGCCAGGCAGGGGCGAGGTTTGCAACTACAGTACTCTATATTCTGCATTTGTATAAAGAGGCTGCTTACTCCTTTGGGAAGGGCAATCCTCTCCTGGGATCTGGTGAGTCTCTTCCTCCCCCCCCCCAAGAGGGTGCAGTAGGGAGAAGGGGGGGTCCCTGGGCTGCAGCAGGGGAGGGTGGCTCATGGGGGGGGGAGCCCCAGGGAGCAGGGGGTCCTGCCAGGGAGGGGCGAGGTTGCGCGAGGTTTGCAACTACAGTACTCTATATTCTGCATTTGTATAAAGAGGCTGCTTACGCCTTTGGGAAGGGCAATCCTCTCCTGGGATCTGGTGAGTCTCCTCTCTCTCCCCCCCCCCCAGGAGGGTGCAGTGGGGGGAGAGCAGGGGGTCCCAGGGCTGCAGGAGAGGGTGGATCGTGGAGGGGGGGAGCCCCAGGGAGCAGGGGGTCCTGCCAGGGAGGGGCGAGGTCGCAGGAACTTTCTCCTTCCTTTAGATCTTTTGTGGGGGGGGGAGGGGAGGAGGTTCCCGCCCCCTTCCAGAAAAATAATTATGCAGAGCCCCCTGGGAAATCTAGCAGATAGAAATCTAGCTTCTTTAAATAAGCTTATCAGTTTGACTTCTGCTGTGTGTGACACGGGTCAGCGTCATTGCACAAGAGAGGAAACGTGTCTGAATGGTTGCTCCCAAACCTCTTTGTTTGTTTCCCTTCTTTCTTTCTCCTTATTGGCAGAGGAGGCCAGCCAAGCAGATCAAGCCAAGCTTTGAGAGGAGCTGGGTATGTTTACATGGAGAAGAGAGGAGACAGAGAGGAGACAGGAGAGCCATGTCAGATTAGATAATTTATTTCGGTCAGAGACCAGCTTATAACACACACTTGGGGGTACAGTCACAGAAGTAAAACAGGCAATTTATGTACAACAACAAATTTAAAAGCAATGTACACCAACAAACTATCCCAGGGAGTTGACTCAGAGTCACCCATGAAACCGAGTTTGGGGATTTTCATGACCGACTATTTTGAGTTGGGAGATGGTCTGTGCCCACAGATCTGTACACAGAATCTGGCGACCATCCAGGTCATCTTCTGATCTTTGCCTAACAGGAAAAGGTCTAATTTTTGCTTTTGCGGGAGGTCAGTGAGCCTCACCAGCAGCGGATCAATGGTCTTACTACGTGCCTCTTCGTAAAAGGGACGTCTAAAGAACAAGTGTTTTGGCTTCCTATCTCTCCCAATGGGCAGGTGAAAAGTTTCTGAGCATACGGGACTTTTCTAAAGGTTCCATCCAGGACCAGCGAGGGAAGAGCCGAGCTTCTGGCAAGTGTAAAGGCCCTTCTTGCATTTCTAGATGCGAGAAAGAAGAGATATTCTGCCGGTGCGGCTATATATTCCTCGATTTCTCCAATTTTATGGTCGGGGCACCTTGCGCAGTCCTGTTGTCTCTCGGTGTCTAATATTCTTTGCCTGACCGTGGCTTTTGCCTGGCCCAAGCCCAGACTTAGAAGGGCTTGAGGGGCAAAACCCAGTGTCTGGAGGGTGTTCAGGACTCCCTCGGACAAGCAGATTCAATGTCAGCCATTTCTAGATTGATGTTAGGCAGATGCTAGCCTCCACTCTCACCATCCCCGTTTCCAATCTAACCCGTGCGTTTGAGACACATCTGGGCACTTGGAGGAGAGCTCTAAGAAGTCTAGATTGAACGCTCTCAAGGGGGGAGAAACCGAGGAAGGCGGGCGCAAAAAGGAACCATAAAGGAGTTGTGCCAAAGTTTTGGCCTTGTATAGTTTTCATCTGCGGGAATGAAGAAGCCCCCTTGTGCTCTAAAAAAATTAAGGGATACAATTTGCGGGTTTTCCCGCTGAACTCCTGAGGCCTGTACCACCATTCCTAGATACTTTTAGTTTGTGACTTGTTCTAATTTATGGCCTTGGAGTTCCCAGCTTTTAAGCTTTGGTTTTGCCCCCAAAGCGAGTATCTTGGTCTTTTGATAGTTGATTTTGAGACATTCAAATTCACAGTATGCTGCGAGCTTTCTTAGTGCTCTTTTGAGTCCAATGGGGGTTCTAGATAAAATTACTGCAGGACCGAAATATGCCGATTTGCGAGCTTCGGAGGGTGGAGTTCTGAGTCATGGAGTGCAGATACTAAATTATTTAGATAGAAATTGAATAGTAGAGGGGCCAATAGGCACCCTTGCCTGACTCCTGTAGAGGTTTTAATAGGGTCCGTTAGGTGTCCTAGGCGGCTACACCTGACTCTAAGAGCCGTGTTGGCGTGCCGTGCCTGAATTAAGAGCAGAAGCTCTTAATTCTATGTAGGTACCCTGTAGTCTGTCCCAGAGTCTGGTTCTGGAGACTGTATCAAAGGCTGCTTTTAGATCAACAAAGGCAGTGTATAGTGAGGCTGGTCGTTAGGAGAGCCATGTCACCTGGGCGCAGGATTCCAACCAATGGCTTCAAGCTACAAGGAAGGAGATTCAGATTCAACACACGTAGTCATTTTTCACCAGGAACCAATGACTCCCTTGTCAATCAGTTCTGAGTTCATGCATTGACTGGAAGGAAGGAGCAACCAGGCTGATTCGCCTCGCATTGATCTCTTCACTTGCCTCCACATTCCCACAATCTCCCTTCTAGAGGCCTACATCTCCTCTTCCTCCTCTTCCTCCTCTTCCTCCTCCTTTTTTGAAAGATAACTCAGAGTCTGGGCTGTGGTGCAGTCCTACCCTGGTTCCCAGCAAGACTCATCCATGGTTGCTCAGGAAACCTTTTTCTACTCCTGATACTGTACAACTTTTGTAACAGAACAATGTATTTGCTTTGTAGGATTTGCTAGAGCTTCTCATTCAGACAGACAGAACTTGGCAGAAGACCAAAAGGTTCCTTCCGATCTCTTAGAGGCTTCCTGAGAGCACAGATGGATGAGCGAGACTCAGCTGGCCCTAGAGCAGGAAGAGGCCATGCCATCCAAACTGGGAGCAGTGGGGGATTCTTGGAAAACTCTGTGCAGAAGATCCTGGGTGAGGAGGATACCCACTCCTCAGAGGTGCAGAGCCAGCAGTTGAGGCAGTTCTGCTGCCAGGAGGCCAAAGCACCCCAAGAGGTTTGCAACCAACTCTACCACCTTGATCATCAGTGGCTGAAGCCAGAAAGGCACACGAAAGCTGAGATGCTGGACCAGGTGATCTTGGAGCAGTTCCTGGCTGTCCTTCCACCGGAGATGGAGAGCTGGGTGAGGGACTGTGGAGCGGAGACCAGTTCCCAGGCGGTGGCCTTGGCCGAAGGTTACCTCCTGAGTCAGGCAGAGGAGAGAGAGCAGGCAGAGAGAAAGCAGGTGAGAGAGACTTTCCTCTGGATACTCCCAAGGGGCTCCAAATATTTCTCACCATTCATTTACTGTTTTGAATTCTTGTTGTTCTTTCAGAAAAGGGATCATTTTGCAGAAATGGACCTGGATTCCTGTGAGGCAGAGAGGCCTCCGTTGGACACCAGAGAGAGGCCGCTGGGTAAGGAGGAAGGTGGCTTTTCTCCATTTGGTTTTGTTCTGTTGGTTTTCCAACTCATCTGAGGGTTCTTTTCATCTTGGGTTTTTTTTTGGGGGGGGTGGGAACAAGGGTTCAGAGGAGGGGAGATGTATTTCTGCACAACTAACATGAAATGGGCACAAACCTTCAACTGCACTCAGCAGGTAAGGCTTTCTCAAAGCCCATCTTTAGTTAGAGATGTCCTGTTTCACCTGTGAGAAAAGCAGGCACTCCTAGCATCCTGCTTACCTTTTTTTCTTTTGCAGGTGACAGAATAATGCCGGCAAGACCTCCTGATCCATCTTTGCAAGGGGGCAGAAGGGAAGCAGTGGCTGTGGAACCAGATCAGGTCAGGGGAAGCTGCCTTGTGGGGACAGAGGCCGAGGGATGGAGCAATGTCATGGACTGGTTGGGCACAGAGGAATGGTGGGAGGAAGCAGCCGGGGAACCAGGAAGGGAAGATGGCTCAGAGCCCAAGGAGTGAAGGTGGAGGAAGGATTGGCGGTCAGAGGGAGAAGCTTGGGAAGAGGAAGTGTCAGAAGCTGAAGAGGAAACAGGGCTTAGTGAGCTGAGAAACTCTGTGGCAGAATGCAGTGCATAATCAAAGGCAGAAGAAGAAGGAGGCAAATGGGAGAGGAAGGTCGAGAGGCAGAGGTGAGTCAGGAGAAGGAGGAGCCACCGGGGGCTCCCTCTCCTTCTGCCAGAAGCCCCCCTCCCTGCTTGTCTCTCAGAGCCAAGAGGGGTCTAACATGGAGGAGCAAAGGCAGGCTGCACACTGGCACACTGTTCAATCGCTTGCCAGAAACCCCAGAGAGGAGGGGACTTGGAAAGCTGTGGGGTGCCGGGGGCCTTCACTCTCAGCAACTGCTTTTGTGGAGGAAGAGGCTCAGGGAATGAGCTGCTGTTTTCATTAAGCCCAAAACTCAGCCAAGTATGTGAACATTGTGCTCTTGCTGATAAAGAGTAAACTCCAGCTGTGAACTGTGGGATTTCCTGCCCAGATAACTCTGTCATACTAGCCTTCTGAATGTTGACAGTAGGATTCATCTCTAGTTGCAGTTTTCATGGAATCCTAGAGTTGAAAGGGATCCCAAGGGTCATCAAGTCCCACCCCCTACATTGCAGGAGTCTCAGCTAGATCCTCCAAGACAGATGGCCATCCAAACTAGGCTTCTTGTATTTCTATATTCATCATTGAATGCTAAAACAGGCTTTTAAGCAGTGGACAGACAATAACAAATAATTTCCAGGATTCACCTAGCCAGCCCTATCTGCTGAAAAATGGGGCCTGCCCCCCACTCTTCCCCCTCTCCATGCCCCCATGAACCCCTTGAATTTCGCTCTAGGGCATTGGAAGGGAACCTCCCCAGAACAACTCACGAGGAGAGGAGAAAGTGGATCCTTCTATCGAGGAAACTGGAATGCTTGCTGTAATGGGGTTTGGGGTTGCTTGTGCGTAAGGCGCAAACTGCTCCAAGCGGAGTAACTTGGGTAAAACTTTCCCCTGGCTGGACAGTCAGTACTCCGTGACTGTCTCAATCACTGGCAGAATCCGTCAGTGGGCGTTTCCTGAATTTCCTCGAACATAAAAGTTCTTTGACACCAAGTCGCCGCCTAGCTTCTCTGCGCGGAAGCTTTCTGCGCAAAGTGGGCATCCCATGGGGAGGTCCTGTCCTCTCCCCGCTGGTCTCACTGGAAGAGTCCCTGAGCCTACCCTCCAAAGCTCCCTCAGCCTCCCCTTTCTCCCTGGCGTCATGTCTATTTCCTTCCCCAGCGGAAGCTCTCCCTCTCTCCTTGCTGGTTCCCTCTCCAGCGTCATTGGGGAGCCTTACCACCACCCTTGGCTCCGATGGCAGTTCCCTGACATCCACCTCCCCCTCAGGGCCCTCCCCACCCCCGGCCCGTTCCCTGGGCGGTGAAGCGGGGAACCCCTGGAATGAGCTATCCCTTTCCTCAGACGATTCAAACATCGTTCTCCACCTGCTGCTGTCTCTTTCTGTTGGCCAATCTCCCCAATCTGAGCCCTCTTCCTCTGATACCTCCCCTCCCTCTTCCTCTGAGGGAGGATACCCCATAAACTCTTCTTCCTCGTCCGTGATTCCAAATTGCTCCTCCCAGAATCTCTCCAAAGGTTTCGGTTTCCTTGGGAACCTGCGGTGAAACTCCTCCCGCAGCCACTCATCACTGATCTCTCCTTCAGGGACCCACGTGTTTTCCGACTCAGGCTCCCCCTCCCAAGCTACCAAATATTCCACCTGTCTCCCCTTCCACCTTGAATCAAGAATTTCTGCTGCCTGACCACTGAGTTCCCTCTCCTCCACCTCTGGGTGAGTGGGGATCTCTCTCTCCCGCCCTGGAAACTCCCTCCCTTCCCGGTATGGTGAAAGTAAAGACCAGTGGAACACCGAATGCAACTTCATGTTGGTTGGCAGGTTGAGCCTAAAAGCCACAGGATTCACCTGCTGTGTTACCTCGAAAGGTCCCAGTCGCCTTGGCCGTAGTTTTTTACAACCTCCCTTGAACGGTAGCCCTTTGGTTGACAACCACACCCGGTCCCCAACCCGTATGGTCTCCCCTTCTCAGCGGTGCTTGTCTGCCTGCCTCTTGTACGCTTCCTTTGCTCTCTCCAGGTTCATCTTAAGCTGTTGGTGTAAGGCCTCCATTTCTTCCACAAATTGCTCTGCCGCAGGCACACTCCACCTCTCCTCCCCCTCCCCTGGGAAGGCCCTGGGATGACACCCATAATTGGCCATGAACGGACTCATCCCCGTGGACACATGCTCAGCGTTATTGTAAGCAAATTCGGCCAGCGCTAGCCTTTCCACCCAGTCGTTCTCTCTCTCGCTGATGTAGCAGCGTAGGTACTGTTGGAGTATGCTATTAGCCCTTTCCACTTGTCCGTTGCTTTTTGGGTTACGGGCCGTCGAGAAACTCACCTCAACTTGGAGCAAGCTCATGAGCTTCCTCCAGTATCTGGAAGTGAATTGCCTTCCTCTGTCAGACAAAACCCTCAAGGGGGCGTCATGCAACCGAAAAACGTGATCAACAAACAGCCTAGCTGTTTCCTCTGCCGTGACTGCATGCGAACAAGCAATGAAATGGCACATCTTGGTCAACAAGTCAACTACCACCATGACGGCTGTTTTTTCCCCTGGACTTGGGCAAATCGGTCATAAAATCTATGGATACCAACTCCCATGGTCTCCCCGGAATGGGCAAGGGCTCTAGTAACCCCGCGGGTGCTGCTTTCTCCCCCTTAGCTTTCTGGCAACGGTCGCACCCCCGTACGTATTCCCGCACGTCTTCCCTCACTCTTGGCCACCAGAACTGTCTGGTGACAAGCAACATGGTCTTGTGTTGACCAAAATGCCCTGCCGTGGGGTTGTCATGTAGTTGTTTGTGTACCCTCCTCCTCAAATCCCCCTCTGGTATGTACAATGCTCCCCTGTAATACAATGCTCCTTCCTTTTCCCCCCTGATTTTCTCCTGCGTCCTGGAGCTCCCTGATCTTTCTTTGGGCGTACTCGTCGTCCCTCGTCAACCCCGCTAGTTCTCGTTTCCCCACCAATACTCCCCCACACACCCATCGGTCCTCGGGTATCACATGTCGTACTTCTGGCACTCCCTCTCCTTCCAAGTACTCTGGTTTCCGGGATAGGGCGTCTGCTCGGACGTTTTCCTTTCCCGGTACGTACCGAATCTCAAAAGAAAACTTGGAAAACTCCTGAGCCCACCGCATCTGTCTCTGGTTGTGAACCCGTGCAGTCCTCCAGTATTCCAGGTTCTTATGGTCCATGCACACCATAAGAGCCCCTATCAACAAATGTCTCCAGCGTCGGAACGCTTCGTAAATTGCAAGCAGTTCCCGGTCATACACCGTGTAGTTCTGTTCTGACTTGCTCAGCTTCCTTGAGAAAAAGACGCACGGCCTCCAGTCGGACTGGTTTCCCGGCTGGAGCAGTATGGCCCCAACCGCTTTGTCTGATGCGTCTGTTTCCAGCCTCATTGGCTTCTGCAGATCCCCATGCAAGAGCTGCTCTTCTGAAGCGAACACTCTTTTTAGTTTTTCAAAAGATTGCTGTGCCTCTTCCGTCCACACGAACTTCTTCTTGCTACTGAGACAATCGGTGATGGGTGCAGTCAAGTGCGCGAAGTTCTTGATGAACTTCCTATACAAATTTGCAAACCCCAGGAACCTCTGCACGTCCTTCCAGTTTTTGGGGGTCTTCCATTCTAGCACCGCCTGCACCTTGCTTGGGTCCATGGCTAAACCCTTGTCCGACAACCTGTAACCCAGGAACTCGACCTCTCGGGCATGGAATTGGCACTTCTCCAGTTTCACCCACAACTGGTGCTCCTGCAACCTCTTCAGCACTTCTCTGACGTCTTTAACATGCTGCTCCTTGTTCTCCGAGTAGATTAGCACGTCATCTAGAAAGGCCACGCAATTCTTGTACAGCAGGGACCCCAACACGTGGTGCATGAACGATTGAAAACAGGCAGAGCCCGATTGTAATCCGAAAGGCATAACTAGGTACTCAAAAGCCCCCAGGGAGGTGAACATGGTGGTCTTCCATTCATCCCCTTCCCTTATCCTAATCAAATTGTACGCCCCTTGAAGGTCCAACTTGGTAAAAATCTTTCCCTTCCTTACTCTGGTCAGAATGTCATCAATTCTGGGCATCGGGAAGGTCACCGGCTCCGATATCAAGTTTAACGCCCTATAGTCACAAATTAGTCTGAGTTCTTTGGAGTCTCTCTTGTCCACAAAGAAGACTGGACTGCCCCCCACCGCCCACGATTCTCTTATGAACCCCCTCTTCAGGTTCTTGTCAATAAACTTCCGCAACTCCTGCATTTCTCTGTCCGACATGGCGTACAGCTTACCCACTGGCAACTGAGCCCCTGGGATTAGGTTGATTTGACAGTCAAAGGACCTATGGGGGGGTAGCCTATCTGCCTCCTTCTCACTGAAGACTTCTTCCAAATCAGTGTATTGCGGCGGCACCCTGGTCTTTTCCTCTGCCCCCATCCCTGCCACCCTGGCCACGGCCATCCTCGGGGTCTCTCCCCCGTGGCAGTGTTCCAAGCAGTGAGCTGAACCAAAGGCTACAGTCCGCTGGTGCCATGCCACTACGGATCATGCAGCGCCAGCCAGCTCATCCCCAGTATGATTGGCGGCCCGGCTAGTGTGGCTACGTGAAAGGCAATTGTCTCAGTGTGTCTGGAGACCCTCATCTTCATGGGCAAAGTCTGGTGGGTCACTTCTCCCCCCAGGAGTTCTCTCCCATCAATGGTCGTCACTTGCAAGGGGCGCTCTAAAGGCACCAGCTGGAGCTGGTGCTCTAGTGCAAAGTCCTTGCTAAAGAAGTTGCAAGAGCTGCCTGAATCCAGCAGTGCCTTCACCTTAATTGGGTGTCTGTTGGGGAGCTCTAGCACCACCTCTATGGCTATGGCTGCCCGGGGGGGGGGTCTGGTTTGGGCACTCTTACTGGTTGTTTGCCTGGCTGCTGTGCCCACTGATCGGCAGCCAAGCGCTCTCGTTCCCTGCTCTTTATTCCCCTCCTCCTCACTGCCAACTGCCCCCACCATCCCTTGCCATGCTTTTCTCTGAGGGCAGACCCTGGCAAAATGTCCCGGCTGTTGGCAGAGAAAACACTTCCTGGTCGTTTTCCACTCCTTTTTGCGCACCTCGCCAGAGTTTGAAACCCTGCGCGCACCTCCGATCTCCATTGGCTCCGCTGGCTGGGAAGGTTGCTCCGGCATTTCAGGAATGCAGTTGTCATGCCAACGCTCTGCTCTCCCCGCCTCTCTAGAGCGCGCGCCTCTTGGCGTACTCCAACCGCAAGCGCCATTTTAGTCAGCTGATCCATCGATTGCGGGCAGGGCGAGCGGGAAAGTTCGTCCTTAACCGAAGGGGCTAAGCCTTCCTCAAACATCATCTGAATTGGTTCCGAACCCAGTTCCCATCCAAGTTTGTGGATTAGCATCGAAAACCGCGACCAGTACTCTCTGATTGGCTCCCTTGTTTGCACGCCATCAGTTCTCTGCGCGTCACGCTCTGCTCCACTTCACTCGAAAACATGTGGTCCATGGCGCTAAAAAACTTCCTCAGGTCTTTTAAAGCATCATTTTCCGATACCATTAAGGGTCTCACCCATTCCCTGGCGCCGTCTTGAAGATGCCCTATCACATAGGCTACTCTTGCCCTATCGTCCACAAAGTCATCATACTGCAGGTCCAGCGCGTACTGCACCTCCGTCTTAAAAGCATTATAGTCTCTCGGATTACCCCCAAACTTATGCACCAGTCCCGGTACCTTCCTTGCAATGGGGGTGGGTTTCCCCTGGGCATCCTGAGTCTGCCTTTCATCTAACCGCGCCGCTAGTAAAGCCAGCTGCTGTTCCAAATCTCTGTTTCTCTCCTCCAGAGTTGGTCCTCCCCTCCCATGGCTCCCTCTTCGGCGCCTGCTCCTCCGGTCTGACTCATGATTATCCCTGGGCACAAGCAACGTCAAGGACTGACGGATTGCTGTAATGGGGCTTGGGGTTGCTTGTGCATAAGGCGCAAACTGCTCCAAGTGGAGTAGCTTGGGTAAAACTTTCCCCTGGCTGGACAGTCAGTACTCCGTGACTGTCTCAATCACTGGCAGAATCCGTCAGTGGGCGTTTCCTGAATTTCCTCCAACATAAAAGTTCTTTGACACCAAGTCGCCGCCTAGCTTCTCTGCGCGGAAGCTTTCTGCGCAGAGTGGGCGTCCCAAGGGGAGGTCCTGTCCTCTCTCCGCTGGTCTCACTGGAAGAGTCCCTGAGCCTACCCTTCGAAGCTCCCTCAGCCTCCCCTTTCTCCCTGGCGTCACATCTATTTCCTTCCCCAGCGGAACCTCTCCCTCTCTCCTTGCTGGTTCCCTCTCCAGCGTCATTGGGGAGCCTTACCACCACCCTTGGCTCCGATGGCAGAAAAACGTAAACATAAGCTGGAGTACCACCTATTTGCAAAAAGACGAATACCCACACTTAAAATGCAGAATAAAAGAATTCAATTAAAGGGTTAAAATAGGTACCCATAATAAAAATGTGCAGCAAAGCAATCCTATTGAAATAACACAGCAATTAACAGGAAGGAAACAACAGAGCATTGTGTAGCAGATCATATTTCTGCTGTCTCAGAGGAGGACATTTCCCTTTTTCTTTTAGGGTCCAGTGGGCTTTGAAGATGTCGCTGTTCGTTTAATAGACGAGGAGTGGGAGTTGCTGGATCCTGACCAAAGAGGTCTTCATAAAGACGTCATGGAGGAGAATTGTGGGATCGTGGCCTCTCTTGGTAAGCCTCCCTGTGGGATCGTCCTATCTGCCAGGAAATTAAAAAAATACCTCTATGTGACAAACCTCATATATTTTCACAGCGCCGCCTACAACACCTTGGAACCTAACACCCCCACAAGAAATAGTAGGTTACAGTTTTTTCTGTGAACAATCTTCCTCCAGTTCTGCCTCCTTCTACCAGAGTTGGGCTGATCTGAACTGCCCAGGCATCTTAAATGCCAGCTTCAAAGTTGTTAGGAAAGATAAGTAGCTTCTGTCAGGTTTTCTGTTTTTGTTTTTGCTGCTGTCAGTCTTGGGTTGACCAAAGAGACGACTGACACTGGAGATGGAGGAGATGCCATAATTGGGCCAAACAACATCTGCCCCAGAGAAGAGCCAGGCTGACTGAATCTCAGGTAGTACTAGCAGTGATAATAATAATAATAATTTTTATGTATACCCTGACCATCTGGTTGGGTTGCCCCAGCCAATCTGGGAAGCCTCCAACACATATACAGTGGTACTTCTGGTTGCGAATGGGATCCGTTCCGGAGGTCTGGCCAGATCCTGAGGTTTTCGCAACCCGAGGATCACTGAGAATGGATTTGTCGCTTTCATAAGCTGATGTTTATATAACCCGAGGGTTACGTAACCCAAGGTGATACTGTATAAACATGAAACAGTAATAATAACAACAATCTAATCCAATGAAAAAAGTACAAAATTTTTACAAAAAGTACAAAATTTATAAAATGAGTAACTTACTTCAAACAAAGCAACATTCAACCAACGATTAGAATCCAATAATAAAAACATTGGTTTATTGCAAATAACAAAGGTAATGAACACTGCCTTCTCTCCAAGAAATTTAATGAGCATTATTCCCTAACTGGGGGCTCCATTTGTTCCTGAGGCTCTAATCCCTTTTTCTCTCCATTGCAGATGGTGATGAATTGGAAAGCAAGAACAAAGGTGACCACAACACAATCTGCATAGTGGAGAAGGCACGTAAAAATTTGGAATGTGGAAAGAGCAGCCGTCGACATCTCATTGGAAAGAAACCCTATCATTGCATTGAATGTGGAAAGAGCTTCAGTCAGAGCTTCTCTCTCACTTCCCATCAAAGAATTCATACAGGGGAGAAACCCTATCAGTGTGTGGAATGTGGAAAGAGCTTCAGTAGCAACTCAAATCTCACAAAACATCAAAGAATTCATACAGGGGAGAAACCCTATCAGTGTGAGGAATGTGGAAAGAGCTTTACTATGAGCTCCAGTCTCACTTCCCATCAGTTAATTCATACAGGGGAGAAACCCTATCAGTGTATGGAATGTGGAAAGAGCTTCAGTATGAGCTACAATCTCACTAAACATCAAAGAATTCATACAGGGGAGAAACCCTATCGGTGCATGGAATGTGGACAGAGCTTCAGTATGAGCTCCAATCTCACTTCCCATCAAATAATTCATACAGGGGAGAAACCCTATCGGTGCATGGAATGTGGAAAGAGCTTCAGTAGAAGCGCCGATCTCACTAAACATCAAAGAATTCATACAGGGGAGAAACCCTATCAGTGTGTGGAATGTGGAAAGAGCTTCAGTATGAGATCCGATCTCACTAAACATCAAAGAATTCATACAGGGGAGAAACCCTATCAGTGTGTGGAATGTGGGAAGAGCTTCAGAATGAGTTCCCATCTCACTTTCCATCAAAGAATTCATACAGGGGAGAAACCGTATCAGTGCATGGAATGTGGAAAGAGCTTCCGTATGAGCTCCAGTCTCACTTCCCATCAGATAACTCATACAGGGGAGAAACCCTATCAGTGTGTGGAATGTGGAAAGAGCTTCAGTAGAAGCTCCGATCTCACTAAACATCAAAGAATTCATACAGGGGAGAAACCCTATCGGTGCATGGAATGTGGAAAGAGCTTCAGTAGAAGCGCCGATCTCACTAAACATCAAAGAATTCATACAGGGGAGAAACCCTATCAGTGCATGGAATGTGGAAAGAGCTTCAGTATGAGCTCCGATCTCACTAAACATCAAAGAATTCATACAGGGGAGAAACCCTATCAGTGCATGGAATGTGGAAAGAGCTTTAGTCAGAGCTCCAATCTCACTTCCCATCAAAGAATTCATACAGGGGGGAAACCCTATGAATTCATACAGGGGAGAATCACGGAATTGTAGAATTTTTGAGCTTGAAGTGATCCCTGGTGCAATCTATTTCACCCCTTGTGATGCTGGCATAGCAAGTAAAGCATCCATGACAGATGACCATCTAACTTCATTTGAAAACCTCAATGAATGGAAATTCCAGCACTCCCAAGGGACTACAATCCATTAACTTCTCTTGCTGTCAAAAATTTCTTCCGCATGTTTTGTCAGTCCTTTTTTAAAAAACATAAAACTTAAGGCATTGGTTTGTATCCTACCCTGTGTAGCAGGCGTCCTATTGGGAAGACCCAGTTCTCGTGTGCATGTTCTGGAAGTTGGGCAATAGGGGCAGTACAGGATTCCTTTTGGTGTATCGACCTCCCCACAGCACCAAGGATTCCCTGCCCGAGCTGCTCCAGATTGTGGCGGATGTTCTCCTGGAGACACTTAGTTTGGTTATCCTAGGGGATTTTAACATCCACGCCGACACAACCTTACAAGGGGCCGCTTTGGACTTTGTGGAAAGCATGGCCTCCATGGGGCTTTCCCTGAATATGTTTGGCCCAACCCATAGCCGTGGACATGCCTTAGACCTGGTGTTCACCTCTATGGATGTTGGTGATCTGACACTAAGTAAAAGCGAAACTAAAGAAGTGCCATCGTCAGATCACTTCCTGGTGCAACTGGACTTCTCCGTGAACCTTCCCCTCTTCAGGGAAGTGGGCCCGATTCAGATGGTCTGCCCCTTAATGGATCCAAATGGTTTCCAGAGGGCGGTAGGGGATGTTTTATCCCATGTTGATGGCCTTTCAGGTGATTCCTGGTGGCCCGCTGAAATGTGGAGTTAACCAGGGCTATTGACTGTTTGGCTCCGAAGCGCCCTCTACGATTCCATGGAGCCCAGACAGCCCCGTGGTTCAGAGCAGAGGGTGATGAAACAATCGCTGAGACGGCTAGAACGCCGGTGGCAGATAACCCATTCTGAAGCTGACCGGATACAGGTTAGAGCTCAATGTCAAGCCTACCAAGTGGTGATAGTGACGGCCAAGAAGACTTTCTTCACCGCCTCTATTACATCTGCGGAAAACAGCAGCAGGAGACTCTTTCAGGTGGTTCACAATTTAGCAGAACGACCTGCTCCATTAGGGCCCAGTACATGCCACATGATCTCCTGCAATGATTTTGCAAAGTTTTTTGCAGACAAAGTCGCTCCAATTCGAGAAGATGTAGATTCCACCGTGGGAGCAGGGCGGGAGAGTGCTAGAGTCCTGTCTAGTCAAGTTGTGTTGGATCAATTCCAATCTGTTACCCCCGAGGATGTGGACAGGCTGCTTGGACGAGTGAAACCAACCACTTGTCTCCTTGATCCTTGTCCATCCTGGCTTATAAAAGCTAGCTGGGAAGGGCTGGGCGATGGGCTTCGTGGGGTGGTGAATGCTTCCCTCCGTGAAGGACCCTTCCCGGACCCATCTTTAGATGCGGCCACGATGGCCAACTATCGTCCAGTCTCAAATCCTCCATTCTTGGGCAAGGTGATTGAGGGAGTGATTGCTGAACAACTCCAGGTACGCCTGGAAGAAGCAGACCATTTGGATCCCTTCCAGTCAGGATTCAGGCCTCATCATGGGACTGAAACTGCCTTGGTCGCACTGGTTGATGATCTCCGGCGGGCTAGGGACAAAGGTGAGAGCTGTTTCCTAGTTCTGCTGTATCAGCGGTATTTGGATGAAGGAGCGAGGTTTTAATTTCATGAAGTGAGGCAGCTCATCCTCTATTAACAGTCGTAGCTGAGATAGGAAGTCTATGTTGAGGGTCTGGAGAGAGTGTTCAGATGGGAAGACTCTTCTTCTGGGGTCTCCTTCCATTTGGGAGGGGAGAGATTTTCTAGGAAAAGGAGATTTCTGAGTCAGTGAAAAGGACTCAGATGATCCCCTGGGTCTGGCATACAAAGGAAAATACCTCGGGAGTGGGACTGCTAAGAGAGAGGGGATCCGAGGAAAAGTGGCTCACGGACCAAAGTATGAAGCCATGAAGGAAGCTGGGCTGTCCTGTCATAACTAAGGAAGGGAATGAGAGAGAAGCAGCAGAAACAGAGTTCAGCCTTTTAGCATTTATTCTGGATACCTGAAGTGTAACAACTGATTATGAGAGGAGGGAGTTTAAGAGAAACTGTGCCTGTACAGTGGTACCTCGGGTTAAGTACTTAATTTGTTCTGGAGGTCTGTTCTTAACCTGAAAGTGTTCTTAACCTGAAGCACCACTTTAGTGAATGGGGCCGCCGGAGCACGATTTCTGTTCTCATCCTGAAGAAAAGTTCTTAACCCGAGGTACCATTTCTGGGTTAGCAGAGTCTGTAGCCTGAAGCGTTTGTAACCCAAGGTACCATTGTAGTACCTTGTTTAATCCTTGTTTAATCCTGTGACATTTAGCTGAAGTAATAAGTTAACGTCTTCCTGAATCTGATTCAGAGCCAAATTTGGAGACATACGTCACACAGACAATTTCAGAATGGCTGGGAGAAAGCAAAGATTGGTTGGATGGGCTTTGAGAGACCTGTTTCAGAATTAGATCGCGTGAAAATCGAGAACGGACGCAGCCAGGAGATGTTTTATTAACACTAGTAACAAAAAGAGTGAAGGAAGCAATCCTTCAGAAGAGTTTTTGAAAAAAATAATGTGGTTGCCAGACAGAAAGTAGATTATCTTTAGAGAGATTCCACTGAAATTGAGACTTAGAAGAACCAAATATAGATATTTAACAATAGCACTCAGGAGAGCTGACATTAGATATAAATGGGAATTCCCAGAGGGCATTTCCTTTACATACACGAAAAGGAGATACAGGCTAACATCAGAATTTCAGATAGTCCTTTGACAAATACAGGAGAGACTTAGATTCCAACTGCTGAAAGGCACATACGGTGTTCTGTTAGAATGGGAGACGAAAGACGAAGAGGTGAAATCAGTTATGATTAAATGGGCACAAGATATAGGTCATTATATTATTGTGGAAGATTGGGAAAGGTTACGGAAAACCGATTTAAAATTCACAGAGTGTTCCTTGCTGAAAGAAAATTGACACACAAACTACATGACAAGGATAACTGTGGTTTTAAAGATGAATGGGAACCCTTTACAAAGTAATTACAGAAGCAACAAAATGAACTGGACTCCTTGGCAGGTTTTGAATAAACATTTACAAACTTTTTATTGATAACATTTAGATAGATAAATTAAGGATCTGTACAGTTTGGTAACATGCAGAAAATAACATATGTTGATAAACCAGAGAGAGGAGCTGAGGGGAGGGGAGGGGGGTCAGGTTTTTTGGAGAGGGGAAAATAAGGGGGGGTGCAGGATGATATGTTTTTGGATAAAATGTTATGTTGAAATTACTAATAAAAATATTTTTAAAAAACATTTTGAAAGTGTGTGTGTGTGTTTTTACAATCAAGCAATGTATACATATGAAAATTACAATACATCATAACATCATATAACATAAGAAAGAGTTATATTTTTTTTCATAAAATAGCACACTGTCTTTCAGGTTGTGTCTTCCTGGAGTTCCACACCTCTGCTGGGTGGAGAGGAAATGGTCTCTCCTCCTTCATCTCAGCTCCACAGCAGTTCTCTCAAAAAGACTTGGCACTCCAGAAGCCCTTTATAACATAAAAACAGAATCAAACAAGGAACTTATGGTGCTGGGGAAATAGTAGTCGTAGTCGTCGTCGTCGTCGTAGTAGTAGAAGTATTTATTCAATTTATATACCACCCCCCCTTTATCAGAATATCGCAGGGGGGTGTCCAACATTAAAAGCACAATGCAGAACAACGATGATAAAAACATAATAAAAAGCATCCTGTGAGACAGCCGAGTAATGCAGCACTCCTTTTGAAACTTGAGGGTAGACTCACTGCTCACCTGCTTTTAAGGCCACTCTTTCTCCTGTCACCCACACCCATAGAATATGAAGAGAGTTGTCCTCCCAAACTCTGCCTACCCTCCAACATGTTGCAGAGGGAAATTGGGACCTGGGACTTTTGGGGCTCCTGAATGAGTTCCGTAAATCACAAAAGAGCAAGGACCCCCCCAAATTGGGCGTCTTTTGGGGCCACAGGTTCACGGGAGCCAAAACAGGACATCCTGGGAGCCAATCAGAAGCCAGGGTGGCTTCTGGAATTGCAGGACGTCCCACTCAAAGCAGGACAGTTGACAGGTATGTGAAGACCGCCAAAGATGGAGAGTCCACAACCCATAGTGCAGGCACCCCCAAACTCAGTCCTCCAGATGTTTAGGGACTACAACTCCCATTATCCCTAGCTAACAGGACCAGTGGTCAGGGATGATGGGAATTATAGTCGCAAAACATCTGGAGGGCCGAGTTTGCCTATGCCTGCCATAGTCAATATGGCTGCCTTTCCCACTGGCTGAGATGCTTCTGCCCATTTCATCTGCTTAGCCAATCCAAATATTCATGGCCAACAGGTCCCAACCCTGACTCCAGCAACTCTCTCCCATGGGATGGCTTGGCAAGGAGGTGGCTCCTGTTGTCACTTGCCTCCCCTTCTTCTCTCTGTGAGAATCCAGGGAATGGGAAGGGGAAAGAAACCAAGCTAGAAGATGATCACAGGTTGTTGGTTTTTTTGGGGGGTGGGGCTTGTTAACAGTCCTGTGTGGCACCTGGAAGGCTCTCAGATTCTGACTGCAGATCTACCTGGGAGCCACTTCCTTTGTGGGATTTATCAGCCCCTCTGAGGTCCCCCCAGGGCACCTGCTCAGCTGAGAGGAGGGTGTCATAGCACAGGTAGCAAATCAGCTGCTGCTCCGTCCCTTGAGGGATTCTCCGCCTCACTTAATTGGCCAAATATTCCGAATATTCACTCGCCACTATATAAACCCTCACACCCCAGGCAGCAGCAATGAGGTGGTACAGTGTTCAGGTGCTAAGAGTGTGTCCCTGCTTTGGGAGTGGGAACACAGCCCCCCAGCAAAGTTTGGAGGACGAGCCAAGAGGTATAGCCGGACATTGGAAGGCAAACTGTTGCAGGAACTTATGTATAGATTTTTTGGGGGGTTGCCCCTGCAGCAGATATCATGCACATGCAGCCAACTACCAAAATCAGCACCATCACTTTTGTGACTTTTGTGACTTGTCCACACAAAACACTTCATCACAGTTTCTTCCTATCTAGTCAAAGGGCCTCTGCTGCACAATACCAAATGTAAGAATTCACTGATAAATGTATCTACCGTATTTTTTGCTCTATAAGACGCACCAGACGACAAGATGCACCTAGTTTTTGGAGGAGGAAAACAAGAAAAAAATATTCTGAATCTCAGAAGCCAGAACAGAAAGAGGGATCGCTGCGCAGTGAAAGCAGCAATCCCTCTTGCTGTTCTGGCTTCTGGCATAGCAGCTTGCATTCGCTCCATAAGACACACACATATTTCCCCTTACCTTTTAGGAGGGAAAAAGTGAGACTTATAGAGCAACAAATACGGTATGTATTGGCTCACTGGGAAAACTTCAGAAATTCATCTAGACCTGTGAGCTCAGCTACTCAGCAGCCCCTCTGCCCGAGTGATAATCCCTGGCATCCTGATACCTGAGTGCCAGACAGGTAGCCATTCCAGAAATAGCAAACCCAGATGGAGACAAAAGGGTGTGATTGACTTGGCTGGGAAACAGGGAAATGTAAATTTCTCTTTTGTTACAATCAATGGGTGTTTGGTGGATGGCAAGGAGAACCATGGGGCAGAGTCCAGGATGCTCAGATTGCTGCCCCCAGACTTCCCCTTACCCTGATGCATGAGTGATGTAGTTGGGGGGGAGTGTAACATGGGGATTAGCAGCTGATAAAAGTTTGGGGGCTCTGTTGTTCTGGGCATCCATCTTTGTCCACCTTGTGGCAGGTGGGAGTCCTGTCGCCACAGTCTTCAAGAAAGACCAAGCCTACTGGCTGCTCTTTTGCTCTGCTATTCCTGGCTGGTGTTCTTGTTTTTTGTCCAAGGGAGCCCTCAGATTTCGCCATTAACAAAACATGCCCAAAGCCTTCAAAATGTGCACTTTACTGCATTTTTCAGCTCAGCAATATGTAGTCCCAGGAGAGGCAGGAACAGCTGAAATCTGCCTGGATGGAGACCTGAGAGCCACCTCTCAATATCTGGGGGGCTGACCCATGGAAGAGGGAGCCAGCTTGTTTTCTCCTGCCCAGAATAAGGGGGACCCAGAGGACCAGAAAGCAGCTTCTGCTGCCTAAAGAGCAGGAAGAACCTTCTGAGGGGAAGAGCAGCAGAATCCCTTGGGAGATGGCGGACTCTCCTTCCTTGGAGGTTGTGAAGCAGAGGTTGGATTCCTGCCTTGCAGGGGGGCTGGAATAGATGACCCAGGGGGCTCCCTCCCATTCCAGGAGGAGCTTCCTTGCTTCCTGCAACCCCCTTTTCCCTGCAACCTCTTCCTCCACTTTCTGGCCAAGGGAGGGAGCGGATCACAGACCAGCCAAGAGCAAAAATAAAATGAGCATCTCTGGGATTGTGCAATGCAGGAGAGAAAAGGCAGAGAGGACTGAGCAGGGTGGACTCGGCTTGGCAGGGGTTAAAGGGAACCGAGCTGCATTCCTAGAGAGGACAGGAAGTAAGGGGGGGCCAGGTCCTCCAGGGGAAAAGCCCCTCCCTCCCCTTCCTGCAAGCGGGGGGGGGGGCAGGGTTGCTTCCTGCTATTGCAAATCCTGCATTGTTCTCTTCCAGGGGGATCTGGTGAGTCCCTTCTTCCTCCCACCCCCCAGGAGGGTGCAGTGGGGAGAAGGGGGGGTCCCAGGGCTGCTGCAGGGGAGGGTGGCTCATGGGGGGGGAGCCCCAGGGAGCAGGGGGTCCTGCCAGGGAGGGGCGAGGTTTGCAACTACAGTACTCTATATTCTGCATTTGTATAAAGAGGCTGCTTACTCCTTTGGGAAGGGCAATCCTCTCCTGGGATCTGGTGAGTCTCCTCTCTCTCCCCCCCCCCAGGAGGGTGCAGTGGGGAGAAGGGGGGGGGGTCCCAGGGCTGCAGCAGGGGAGGGTGGCCCATGGGGGGGGGAGCCCCAGGGAGCAGGGGGTCCTGCCAGGGAGGGGCGAGGTTTGCAACTACAGTACTCTATATTCTGCATTTGTATAAAGAGGCTGCTTACTCCTTTGGGAAGGGCAATCCTCTCCTGGGATCTGGTGAGTCTCCTCTCTCTCCCCCCCCCCCAGGAGGGTGCAGTGGGGAGAAGGGGGGGGGTCCCAGGGCTGCAGGGGAGGGTGGCTCGTGGGGGGGGAGCCCCAGGGAGCAGGGGGTCCTGCCAGGGAGGGGCGAGGTTGCAGGAACTGTCTCCTTCCTTTAGATCTTTGTGGGGGGCGGAGGAGGAGGTTACCGCCCCCCCTTCCAGAAAAATAATTATTCAGAGCCCCCTGGGAAATCTAGCAGATAGAACTCTGGCTTCTTTAAATAAGCTTATCAGTAGGACTTCTGCTGTGTGTGACACGGGTCAGCGTCATTGCACAAGAGAGGAAACGTGTCTGAATGGTTGCTCCCAAACCTCTTTCTTTGTTTCCCTTCTTTCTTTCTCCTTATTGGCAGAGGAGGCCAGCCAAGCAGATCAAGCCAAGCTTTAAGAGGAGCTGGGTATGTGTACATGGAGAAGAGAGGAGACAGAGAGGAGACAGGAGAGCCATGTCAGATTAGATAATTTATTTCGGTCAGAGAGCAGCTTATAACACACACTTGGGGGTACAGTCACAGAAGTAAAACAGGCAGTTTATGAACAACAACAAATTTAAAAACAATGTACACCAACAAACTATCCCAGGGACTTGACTCAGAGTCACCCATGAAACCGAGTTTGGGGATTTTCATGACGGACTATTTTGAGTTGGGAGATGGTCTGCGCCTACGGATCTGTACACAGAATCTGGCGACCATCCAGGTCATCTTCTGATCTTTGCCTAACAGGAAAAGGTCTAATTTTTGCTTTTGCGGGAGGTCAGTGAGCCTCACCAGCAGGGGATCAATGGTCTTACTACGTGTCTCTTTGTAAAAGGGACGTCTGAAGAACAAGTGTTTTGGCTCCCTATCTCTCCCAATGGGCAGGTGAAAAGTCTCTGAGCATACAGGACTTTTCTAAAGGCTCCATCCAGGACCAGCGAGGGAAGAGCCGAGCTTCTGGCGAGTGTAAAGGCCCTTCTTGCATTTCTAGATGCGAGAAAGAAGAGATATTCTGCCGGTGCAGCTATATATTTCTCGATTTCTCCAATTTTATGGTCGGGGCACCTTGCGCAGTCCTGTTGTCTCTCGGTGTCTAATATCCTTTGCCTGACCGTGGCATTTGCCTGGCCCAAGCCCAGACTTAGAAGGGCTTGAGGGGCAAAACCCAGTTTCCGGAGGGTGTTCAGAACTGCAGTCTGCCAGCCCGACTGGAATTGGTCACAGAGAATCAATGGTGCTATCCCTCGGGGGAGCAGATTCAATGTCAGCCATTTGTAGATTGATGTTAGGCAGATGCTAGCCTCCACTCTCACCATCCCCGTTTCCAATCTACCCATGCGTTTGAGACCCATCTGGGCACTTGGAGGAGAGCTCTAAGAAGTCTAGATTGAACTCTCTCAAGGGGGAGAAAGCAGAGGAAGGCGGACCCAAAAAGGAACCATAAAGGAGTTGTGCCAAAGTTTTGGCCTTGTATAGTTTTCGAGCTGTGGGAATGAAGAAGCCCCCTTGTGCTCTGAAAAATTTAAGGATACAATTTGCGGGTTTTTCCGCTGAACTCCCGATGGAGTTTATGTGTAGTGTGTTGGCTCCTGAGGCCTGTACCACCATTCCTAGATACTTATAGTTTGTGAGTTGTTCTAATTTATGGCCTTGGAGTTCCCAGCTTTTAAGCTTTGGTTTTTCCCCAAAAGCAAATATCTTGGTCTTTTGATGGTTGATTTTGAGACATTCAAATTCACAGTATGCTGTGAATTTAATATTTATTAAAGTTTTCAAAAAATAATACAATGTAAAAGAAAAAGAAAAAATAACAAAAATACAAAAATAATTAAAAACACATAGAATTTCCATTACTTATTTTCTTTTAACTTATTTTCCAGACCTCCTCATACCTCCCTTTCTTGTATTCCAATTCAAATTCTTAGTTCAGCAAATCCTCACCATTAATTTTTACTTATTTCTAAACCCTTTTTTCTCTCTCTTCCATATCTCTTAAGCATTACAGCTGGAAACCACTTGACACCAATTGGCCGACCATGCCCAGGAGAAAGGCCTCTGGTTTCTTCAGGAAGGTATATCTAAATACCTTTTTCATTTCATTATAGATCATTTCCCAGAAAGCCTTGATCCTTGGGCACGTCCACCAAAGGTGAAAGAATGTTCCTTCAGTCTCTTTACATTTCCAACATTTGTTATCAGGCAAATGATAAATTTTTGCAAGCTTGACTGGGGTCATGTACCACCTGTATATCATTTTCATAATATTCTCTCTTAGGGCATTACATGCCGTAAATTTCATACCTGTGGTCCACAACACTTCCCAGTCAGCAAACATAATATTATGTCCAACATTTTGTGCCCATTTAATCATAACAGACTTCACCGTTTCATCCTGAGTGTTCCATTTCAACAGCAAGTTATACATCTTTGACAAAATCTTAGTTTTAGGTTCTAACAATTCTGTTTCTTATTTTGATTTTTCCACCTGGAATCCAATTTTCTTGTCCAATTTATATGCCTCCATTATCTGATAGTAATGAAGCCAATCTCGCACTTTATCTTTTAATTTCTCAAAACTCTGCAATTTCAGTTTGTCTCCTTGTTCCAATATTTCCCAATACTTCGGCCATTTGGCCTCCATATTGAGTCTTTTAAAAGCTTTTGCTTCCATTGGTGACAGCCACCTTGGGGTTTTATTTTCCAATAAGACTTTATATCTTATCCAGACATTAAACAATGCTTTCCTGACAATATGGTTTTTAAATGCTTTATGTACTTGGACCTTGTCGTACCACAAATATGCATGCCACCCAAAAGCATTATTGAAACCTTCTAAGTCCAAAATGTCTGTGTTCTCAAGACGCAGCCAGTCTTTCAGCCAGCAGAATGCTGCTGATTCATAGTAAAGTTTAAGGTCTGGCAGGGCAAATCCGCCTCTTTCCTTTGCGTCAGTTAATATTTTAAATTTTATTCTGGGCTTCTTGCCCTGCCAGACAAATCTAGAAATATCTTTCTGCCACTTCTTGAAACAGTCCATCTTGTCCACAATTTGCAATGTTTGAAACAAAAACAACATTCTAGGCAATACATTCATCTTTATAACTGCAATTCGACCCAACAAGGAAAGCTTCAAATTTGACCAAATTTCTAAATCTTTTTTCACTTCCGTCCAACATTTTTCATAGTTGTCCTTAAATAAGTTTCCATTTTTAGCTGTCATATTAATCCCCAAGTATTTCACTTTCTTAACCACGGTCAAACCTGTCTCATTCTGAAACCTCTCTCTTTCAATTAATCCAGTTACAGATAGGTAGCCGTGTTGGTCTGCCATAGTCAAAACAAAACAAATTCCTTCCAGTAGCACCTTAAAGACCAACTAAGTCAGTTCTTGGTATGAGCTTTCGTGTGCATGTATCTGAAGAAGTGTGCATGCACACGAAAGCTCATACCAAGAACTGACTTAGTTGGTCTTTAAGGTGCTACTGGAAGGAATTTGTTTTCTTTCAATTAATGTTAAATTTTTCTCTAAAACCTTAGTTTTTAATTTATTCAATTTAAATCCTGCCACTTGACCAAATTCTTGAATTAATTCTAAAACCCTTTTAGTACTAGATTCTGGCTCCTGTAATGTCAATATTAAATCATCTGCAAATGCTCTCAATTTGTACTGTTTGGCTCCGACCTGTATGCCTTCAACCAACTGGTCCCTTCTAATCATGTTCAGCAAAACCTCCAGGACCGATATAAAAAGCAATGGGGAGATTGGGCACCCCTGTCATGTCCCTTTTTCTATCTTAAATTCTTCTGTCACCACATTGTTTACAATTAATTTAGCTTTTTGTTCGGAGTATATTGCACCTATACCATTTTCAAAACCTTGGCCTAGCCCCATCCCCTGTAGGTTCTTTTTCATAAAACTCCAAGAGATGTTGTCAAAAGCTTTCTCCGCGTCCTCAAATATCAAAACTGCTTTAGTGTTTATATTCTCTTCTAATCTTTCCAAAATATCAATTATATTCCTCAAATTTTATCAGACAAATGTCTTCCCGGGAGAAAGCCCGCTTGGTCTTTGTGAATCTCTTCCATCAATACTTTTTTCAATCTCTCGGCCAAAATGTCAGCAAAAATTTTGTAATCCACATTTAGTAACGATATAGGGAGGTAGTTCTTAAGCTGAGTCTTTCAAGTCTCTGTTTTCGGTATAAGTGTGATATACGCCTCTTTCCACGATTCTGGTGCCCTTTTCCCTTCCAAAATGTCATTGCAGACTTCCTTCAAAGGTTGTAATAACCACTCCTTCAAAGATCTATAATACCTGGAAGTCAGCCCATCCGGTACTGGAGATTTGCCCAATTGCATATTTTGGATGGCACCTTCTACTTCTTGTTCAGATATTTTATAGTTCAACATTAGTTTACTTTCTTGAGAATTTTTTTGTAATCCATTTGTCTTCAAAAATCGTTCTATATCCATTTCTTTCTGTGGCCCTTGTGAATATAGTTGTTTAAAATACTTCTGGAAACAGTTTCTAATCTCAGTTGGGTTATATATGTTCTTTCCTTCCGCTTCTAAATTTGTAATAGTATTTAATTTTTGTCTTTTTCTCATTTGCCAAGCCAGCAGTTTCCCACATTTATTCGCTGATTCAAATGTCCTTTGTCTCATTTGTTTGATTTTCCATTCTATTTCTTGATTCATCAATTCCATATATTATATTTGATATAGTTTTATTTCTCTCAAGATCTCCTGCGACTTTGGTTTTACTCTTAGTTTCTTTTCCCCTTCTTTTAATTTCTCCAAAATTTTATCTTTTTTCTCATTTTGACTTCGCTTCTTTATTGAATTCTGTTGCATCAGAAACCCTCTCATAACGGCTTTGCTTGCGTCCCAGATTACTCTTTTTTCAACCTCAGTGTTCAAATTTATTTCAAAATAGTGTCTCAAAGTTTTTGGGGCCATTTTGTAGACTTCTTCATCTTTAAATAAGGTGTCATTCATCCTCCATCTGAAGGAGCCAGTTGATATTTGTTTCATCTCCATCCTTACAGCATTATGGTCGGAGCAAGTTTTGGGGCAGATTTCCACTTTCTTTATCTTTGGTGCCATTCCTCTAGTTACCCATATTTGGTCAATTCTAGTCCATGTCATCTTGGCTTCAGAAAAGAAGGTTCCCTCTCTTCCCAGAGGGTTCCTTATTCTCCAAATGTCCACCAAGTCCATATTGTCTGTCATTTCAAAAAAAGTTTTTGGTAGTCTATCATCTTTGGTGACTACCTTTCTTTGTGCCTTGTCCATATTTGTAGATACTACTCCATTCATGTCCCCCATCAAGATCAGATTGTAGTCTAGATGATCCAGTAAGGTCTCATGCAACTTCTTAAAGAATTCAGATTTCCCCTCGTTCGGTGCATATATTCCTACAATCAAGAATTTCTCTCCTTGAAATTGAATTTCAATTGCCAAATATCTTCCTTGCTCATCTTTAAAGATTAATTTCGGTAAAAGTCTCTCCTTTGCATATATCACCACTCCTCTTTTTTTAACTTTGTCAGATGAAATAAACTCTTGTCCCAATCTCTTGTTAATAAGTATTTTCCTATGTAACCTCATTACATGTGTTTCTTGTAGACAGATCAAGTCCAATTGTTCCTTTTTTGGTATATGAAAAACACTCTCTCTCTTCCGAGGGGAGTTAAGACCATTACAATTCCAACTTAGAAGTTGCAGAGCCATGGTGGGGTTACTTCGCTTTACCTCCAACTGCTCCAAGTAGCTGTTCTTGTTCTGTTGGTGGTGTCTCTTTCCCTGGACTGTGGAGTCCAAATGATAAGTTTGCTATGTCTAGTATTCCTTTTTCCAGTGCTCTTGGGTCTTCTCCGGATTCCGCTTCTTTTTGTAGGTCTTCTCCGTGGTCTTTCAAAAACCTATCTTTGTCAGTAACTGTTCTTATTTTTATCTTTCTTCCTTTATATTTGAAAGATAACCCTTGAGGAAATTCCCACCTAAAAAGGATTCTGTTTCTCCTCAATAGGGCGACTAGATCTCCGTAGTTGGTCCTTAAATCCAAAAGATGTTTTGGGATGTCCTTGAAGATCTCCACAGTTGAGTTTTCAATTTGCAAAGTTCTTTGATAGTGCAAGTACAAAATTTTATCTCTCTCCTCTTTTGTTCAAAAGTAATCAAACAGTCTCTTACCTTGTTCCTTTTTTGTCCTTTACCAAGTCTGAATGCACTTACTATCTTAAATTCTTCCTTTCCCAAATCCTGTTGCCAAAAATCTGTAAATTCCTGTGCAAGGAAGTCCGCTAGATTATCCTTCTCACTTTCCGGTACCGCCCTGACTCTTAAATTTTTCTCTTTCTCTTTTAATTCAATCATAGACAGTGTCAAATCGTGGTCCTCTAATTTCCTGTATACTGGAGGTATCTTCTCCTGAGTAGCAGTTGCAATTTCCTTTGCTTCTTCAGCTACCATATTTTTCGTTCTATTGGACGCAGTTTTTCCCCTCCAAAAATTGAGGGGAAATGTGTGTGTGTCCTCTGGAGCGAATGCAGGCTTCTGCCATAGCCGCGCACAACCCCTCTGGCAGGGAGAAGCTGCACGGGGCTATGGCTTCCTTAGCCCTGCGCAGTGTCTCCCGGCAAGGAGAGGCTGCAGGGGGCTAAAGGGGAAGGCAAAGCAGCGAGCGGGATCCATCCCGCTCGCTGCCTTGCCTACTTCCATAACTGCGCACAACCTCTCTGGCAAGGAGAGGCTGCACGGGGCTATGGATTCTTTAGCCCCACGCAGCCTCTCCCGGGAGGGAGAGGCTGCACGGGGCTAAAGGGGAAGCCAAATCAGCGAGCGGGATCCATCCCGCTCGCTGCCTTGCCTTCTTTCATAGCTGCGCGCAACCTCTCCGGCAGGGAGAGGTTGTGTGCAGCCTGTACGCTGCTCTTTGGGGCTGGGGGGGAAATATTATTTTCCTTGATTTCCCCCCCTAAAAACTGGGTGCGCCCTATGGTCCGGTGCGCCCTATGGTGCGAAAAATGCGGTACTTTTCGGGTCGTGGCAGATTCCTCTAATAATTTTTCAGTAGACTGTGTATTAGAATTCACCTGCTGTCCCAAGTTGTTGATGCTTGTAGTGTTCAAATCAATTTTAGCTGATGCTTCACTTACTTGCTTATTTGTCTCAGCTACTTGCTTATTTGTCTCAGCTACTTGCTTAGCTAAATTTTCCAAAGATTCATTAATTTTCCCAAGTGCCTGTGCCAATACATCTTCAGGGGACATAACTTTTGATTTAACTTGTAAAGCAGCAGCTCCTGGTGTGCCTGATGCTCCAGATGTTGAAGCCCTTCGCTGATTCGTAGTGTCAGTCCGATATTGTTTGCCAGACCTAGTAGTTTTTTCCTGTGCCAGCCAAGGTCAATCCCACGGCTAAAAGATTTGTTTTGAAAAGGAATTTTCCAGTAGCCTAGTTGTTGTTGCAACAATGTCGATGTTCCTCTAGGGGGACACAGTTACAGCTCCAATTTGCAACTTTTTAAAAAACAATTATAATCCTTGTAGGTCCCCCAAGTCACTTAAAAACAACAGTTTCAATATCATCAAAAGTTACTTTAGAATCAGGAGAAGTCCAGAAACACTGTATCCCTCTCACAGAGCTAATTCAAAAGTCTTTAAACTTGCCGACAGGCTTTCCACTGATCGGTCTTTCCTGTCTGGGGGCAGCCCGTTCCCAGGTTTTAGGCAGCAGATGTAACTTTCTTTCCCCCCTCTTCTTGCAGGTAAAATATGCTCAACTCTTTCCCCCTCCATTCCTGCAGTCTGGAGGAGAAACCACTTTCTTGATGTTAGATTTTAAGTCCTTACTGAACGTCTTTCAAAGTTTCCGCTTTGCAGTCTCTTTGCTTTGATCTATTTACAGGCAGGGAAGGCAGACTTCCTGTTTATACCTTCCCGTTTCAGTGTTGAATGTAGCCTCTTTTTCTCCAATTAATTCAGTTTAATCCTACTCACGGGTAGTTGCTTTTAAGTCCAATTGCTCCAGGAAAAAGTCAGCGCTCTCCGATAACAGCTGTGCGGCTTCACTCCGCGGAAGAAGCAGTCGACTCTCAGCACCGCGCCGCTCACCCCATGTCCCGCTCCAGAGCCCTTAAAAGAGCTCCTTCGCAACTTGGGGGGCGCAAATGGTGCACGCCGAGTCCCCACGTTCACAGGCTTCACCCGCCTGTGACTTTTAAAGGGTCCCCGCTTTGCCGCAGCGGCAAGACCCGATCCCGCGGAGCCGGTCCCTCCGAGAGTCAGAGGGAATCCGCCATTAATCGCTGGCGCTGACCCGGAAGAGCCCCAGCTTTTAAGCTTTGGTTTTCCCCCAAAAGCGAGTATCTTGGTCTTTTGATAGTTGATTTTGAGACATTCAAATTCACAGTATGCTGCGAGCTTTCTTAGTGCTCTTTTGAGTCCAGTGGGGGTTCTAGATAAAATTACTGCATCATCGGCATATAGCAGGACCGAAATATGCCGAATTGCGAGCTTTGGAGGATGGAGTTCTGAGTCATGGAGTGCAGATACTAAATTATTTAGATAGAAATTGAATAGTAGAGGGGCCAATAGGCACCCTTGCCTGACTCCTGTAGAGGTTTTAATAGGGTCCGTTAGGTGTCCTAGGCGGCTACACCTGACTCTAAGAGCTGTGTTTGCACGCAGTGCCTGAATTAAGAGCAGAAGCTCTTAATTCTATGTAGGTCCCCTGTAGTCTGTCCCAGAGTCTGGTTCTGGAGACTGTATCAAAGGTTGCTTTTAGATCAACAAAGGCAGTGTATAGTGAGGCCGGCCTTTAGGAGAGCCATGTCACCTGGGCGCAGGATTCCAACCAATGGCTTCAAGCTACAAGAAAGGAGATTCAGATTCAACACACGTAGTCATTTTTCACTAGGAACCAATGACTCCCTTGTCAATCAGTTCTGATTTCATGCATTGACTGGAAGGAAGGAGCAACCAGGCTGATTCGCCTCGCATTAATCTCTTCGCTTGCCTCAACATTTCCACAATCTAGAAGCCTATATCTCCTCCTCCTCCTCCTCCTTTTTAGAAAGATAGCTCAGAGTCTGGGCTGTGGTGCAGTCCTACCCTGGTTCCTTGCAAGACTCATCCATGCTTGCTCAGGGAACCTTTTTCTTCTCCTGATATTGTACAACTTTTGTAATGAAACAATGTATATGCTTTGTAGGAATTTCTAGAGCTTTTCATTCAGACAGACAGAACTTGGCAGAAGACCAAAGGGTTCCTTCCAATCTCTCAGAGGCTTCCTGAGAGCACAGATGGATGAGCGAGACACAGCTGGCCCTAGAGCAGGAAGAGGCCATGCCATCCAAACTGGGAGCAGTGGGGGATTCTTGGAAAACTCTGTGCAGAAGATCCTGGGTGAGGAGGATACCCACTCCACAGAGGTGCAGAGCCAGCAGCTCAGGCAGTTCTGCTTCCAGGAGGCCAAAGGACCCCGAGAGGTTTGCAGCCGACTCTACCACCTTGATCATCAGTGGCTGAAGCCAGAAAAGCACACGAAAGCTGAGATGCTGGACCTGGTGATCTTGGAGCAGTTCCTGGCTGTCCTTCCACCGGAGATGGAGAGCTGGGTGAGGGACTGTGGAGCGGACACCACTTCGCAGGTGGTGGCCCTGGCTGAAGGTTTCCTCCTCAGTCAGGCAGAGGAGAGAAAGCAGGTGAGAGAGACTTTCCTCTGGATACTCCCAAGGGGCTTCAAACAGGACAGAGAACATCCAAAAATGGTCTGCTGGTGGTCCATCCTTTTTCTGGGAATGAGATCTAACACCCTTAAAGATTCTGTTTTTGTCATTCTCTTTCTAACATTTCTCACCATTCATTTACAGTTTTGAATCCTTGTTGTTCTTTCAGAAAAGGGATAATTTTGCAGAAATAGACCTGGATTCCTGTGAGGCAGAGAGGCCTCCGTTGGACACCAGAGAGAGGCCACTGGGTAAGGAGGAAGGTGGCTTATCTCCATTTGGTCTTGGTTTTCCAACTCATCTGAGGGTTCTTTTCATCTTGTTTTTTGGGGGGGAGGTTGGGGGTTGGGAACAAGGGTTCAGAGGAGGGGAGATGTATTTCTGCACACCTAACATGAAATGGGCACAAACCTTCAACTGCACTCAGCAGCTAAGGCTTTCTCAAAGCCCATCTGTAGTTAGAGATGCCCCGTTTCACCTGTGAGAGAAGCAGGCACTCCTAGCATCCTGCTTACATTTTTTTCTTTTGCAGGTGAAAGAATGATGCCGGCAAGACCTCCTGATCCGCCTTTTCATGGGGGCAGAAGGGAAGCAGCGGCTATGGAACCAGATCAGGTCAGGGGAAGCTGCTTTGTGGGGACAGAGGCCAAGGGATGGAGCAATGTCATGGACTGGTTGGGCACAGAGGAATGGTGGGAGGAAGCAGCCGGGGAACCAGGAAGGGAAGATGGCTCTGAGCCCAAGGAGTAAAGGTGGAGGAAGGATGAGCGGTCAGAGGGGCAAGAGGGGGAAGCCTGGGAAGTGGAGGTGTCAGAAGCTGAAGGGGCAACAGGGCTTAGTGAGCTGGGAGACTCTGAGGCAGAATGCAGTGCAGAATCAGAGGCAGAAGAAGAAGAAGAAGGAGGCGAGTGGGAGGAAGGAGGTTGAGAGGCAGAGGTGAATCAGGAGAAGGAGGAGCCACAGGGGGCTCCCTCTCCTTCTGCCAGAATCCACCCTCCCTGCTTGTCTCTCAGAGCCAAGAGAGGTCTAACATGGAGGAACAAAGGCAGGCTGCACACTGGCACACTGTTCAATCGCTTGCCAGAAACCCCAGAGAGGAGGGGACTTGGAAAACTGTGGGGAGCCGGGGGCCTTCACTCTCAGCAACTGTAGTTGCAGTTTTCATGGAATCCTAGAGTTGAAAGGGACCCCAAGGGTCATCAAGTCCCACCCCCTGCATTGCAGGAATCTCAGCTAGATCCTCCAAGACAGATGGCCATCCAAACTAGGCTTCTTGTATTTCTATATTCTATATTCTATATTCATCAATGAATGCTAAAATTGGCTTCTAAGCAGCGGACAGACGATAACAAATAGTGTTCAGGATTCACCTAGCCAGCCCTATCTGCTGAAAAATGGGGCCTGTCCCCCACTCCTCCCCCTCTCCATGCCCCATGAACCCCTTGAATTTGGCTCTAGGGCATTGGGAGGGAACCTCCCCAGAACAACTCACGAGGAGAGGAGAAAGTGGATCCTTCCATCAGGGAAACTGGAATGCTTGCGTAGGCAGAATAACGTAAACATAAGCTGGAGTACCACCTATTTGCAATTAGACGAATACCCACACTTAAAATGCAGAATAAAAGAATTCAATTAAAGCGTTAAAATAGGTGCCCATAATTAAAATGTGCAGCAAAGCAATGCTATTGAAATAACACAGCAATTAACAGAAAGGAAATAACAGAGCATTGTGTACCAGATCATATTTCTGCTGTCTCAGAGGAGGAAATTTCCCTTTTTCTTTTAGGGGCCAGTGTGCTTTGATGATGTCGCTGTTCATTTCACGGACGAGGAGTGGGAGTTGCTGGATCCTGACCAGAGAGCTCTGCATAAGGACGTCATGGAGGAGAATCGGTGGATCGTGGCCTCTCTTGGTAAGGCTCCTTTTCAGATCGTCCTATCTGCCAGGAAATTCAAGAAATACCTCTATGTGACAAACCTCATATATTTTCACAGCGCCCCCTACAACACCTGGGAACCTAACACCCCCACAAGAAATAGTAGGTTACAGTTTTTTCTGTGAACAATCTTCCTCCAGTTCTGCCTCCTTCTACCACAGTTGGGCTGATCTGAACTGCCCAGGCATCTTAAATGTCAGCTTCAGAGTTGTTAGGAAAGATAAGTAGCTTCTGTCAGGTTTTCTGTTTTTGTTTTTGCTGCTGTCAGTCTTGGGTTGACCAAAGAGACGACTGACAATGGAGATGGAGGGGATGCCATGATTGGGCCAAACAACATCTGCCCCAGAGAAGAGCCAGGCTGATTGAATCTCAGGTAGTACTAGCAGTGATAATCATACTAATAATATTAATTTTTATTTATACCCTGACCATCTGGTTGGGTTGCCCCAGCCAATCTGGGAAGCTTCCAACACATATACAGTCGTATTTCTGGTTGCGAATGTGATCCGTTCCAGAGATCTCGCTAGATCCCGAGGTTTTCGCAACCCAAGGATCGCTGCGCATGGATTTGTCGCTTTCATAAGCTGATTTTTATATAATCCGAGGGTTATGTAACCTGAGGTGCTACTGTATAAACATGAAAAAGTAATAATAACAACAATCTAATCCAATGAAAAAAGTACAAAAAAATTACAAAAAGTAAAAAAATTATAAAATGAGTAACTTACTTCAAACAAAGCAGCATTCAACCAACGATTAGAATCCAATAATAAATACATTGGTTTATTGCAAATAACAAAGGTAATGAACACTGCCTTCTCGACAACAAATTTAATGAGCATTATTCCCTAACTGGGGGCTCCATTTGTTCCTGAGGCTCTAATCCCTTTTTCTCTCCATTGCAGATTGTGATGAATTGGAAATCAAGAACAACGGTGACCACAACACAATCTGCAGAGTGGAGAAGGCACGTAAAAATTTGGAAAGTGGAAAGAGCTGCAGTCAGAGCTCCCATTCCAGTTCCCATCAACAAAATCTCATTGGAAAGAAACCCTATCAGTGCATTGAATGTGGAAAGAGCTTCAGTATGAGCTTCTCTCTCACTTCCCATCAAAGAATTCATACAGGGGAGAAACCTTATCATTGTGTGGAATGTGGAAAGAGCTTCAGGAGCAGCTCCAATCTCACTTCCCATCAAAGAATTCATACAGGGGAGAAACCCTATCAGTGTATGGAATGTGGAAAGAGCTTCAGTCACAGCCACAGTCTCACTAAACATCAAAGAATTCATACAGGGGAGAAACCCTATCAGTGTGTGGAATGTGGAAAGAGCTTTAGTACGAGCTCCGATCTCACTAGGCATCAGAGAATTGATAAAGGGGAGAAACCCTATCAGTGTATGGAATGTGGAAAGAGCTTCAGTATGAGCTCCTCTCTAACATCCCATCAAAGAATTCATACACGGGAGAAACCCTATCAGTGTGTGGAATGTGGAAAGAGCTTCAGTCACAGCCACAGTCTAACTTCCCATCAAAGAATTCATACAGGGGAGAAACCCTATCAGTGTGTGGAATGTGGAAAGAGCTTCAGTCACAGCCACAATCTCACTTCCCATCAAAGAATTCATACAGGGGAGAAACCCTATCAGTGTGTGGAATGTGGAAAGAGCTTCAGTCACAGCCACAGTCTCACTTCCCATCAAAGAATTCATACAGGGGAGAAACTCCAAGCTCACTTACCATCAAATAATTCATACAGGTGCATGGAATGTGGAAAGAGCTTCAGTAGAAGCTCCGATCTCACTAAACATGAAAGAATTCATACAGGGGAGAAACCCTATCAGTGTGTGGAATGTGGAAAGAGCTTCACTGATAGCTCCAATCTCACTTCCCATCAAAGAATTCATTCAGGGGAGAAACCCTATCAGTGTGTGGAATGTGGAAAGAGCTTCAGTCATAAGTCCAGTCTCACTTACCATCAAAGAATTCATACAGGGGAGAAACCCTATCAGTGTGTGGAATGTGGAAAGAGCTTCAGTCATAAGTCCAGTCTCACTTACCATCAAAGAATTCATACAGGGGAGAATCACGGAATTGTAGAATTTTCGAGCTTGAAGTGATCCCTGGTGCAATATATTCCACCCCTTGTGATGCTGGCATAGCAAGTAAAGCATCCATGACAGATGACCATCCAACTTCATTTGAAAACCTCAAAGAATGGAAATTCCAGCACTCCCAAGGGAGTCCAATCCACTAACAGCTCTTGCTGTCAAAAAGTTCTTCCGCATGTTTAGTCAGTCTTTTTTTAAAAAAAGCAAAACTTGAAGGCATTGGTTTGTGTTCTACCCTGTGGAGCAGGCGTCCTACTGGGAAGACCCAGTTCTCTGAGTGCATGTTCTGGAATATGGGCAATAGGGGCAGTACAGGATTCCTTTTGGTGTACCGACCTCCCCACTGCACCAAGGATTCCCTGCCCGAGCTGCTTCAGGTCATGGCGGATGTTCTCCTGGAGACACCTAGTTTGGTTGTCCTAGTGGATTTTAACATCCATGCCAACACGACCTTACAAGGAGCCGCTTGGGACTTTGTGGAAAGCATGGCCTCCATGGGGCTTTTCCTGAATATGTTTGGCCCAACTCATAGCCGCGGACATGCCTTAGACCTGGTGTTCACCTCTATGGATTTTGGTGATCTGACACTAAGTAAAAGCGAAACTAAAGAAGTGCCATGGTCAGATCACTTCCTGGTGCAACTGGACTTCTCCGTGAACCTTCCCCTCCTGCAGGGAGGTGGGACCGATTCAGATGGTCAGCCCTTTAATGGATCCAAATGGTTTCCAGAGGGCGGTAGGGGATGTTTTATCCCATGTTGATGGCCTTTCAGCTGATTCCTGGTGGCCCGCTGAAATTTGGAGTTAACCAGGTCTATTGACTGTTTGGCTCCGAAGCGCCCTCTCCGATTGCATGGAGCCCAGACAGCCCCGTGGTTTTCTTCAGAGCTGAGGGTGATGAAACAATCGCTGAGACGGCTAGAGCACCGGTGGCGGATAACCCATTCTGAAGCTGACTGGATACGGGTTAGAGCTCAATGTCGAGCCTACCAAGTGGTGATAGATACGGCCAAGAAGACTTCCTTCACCGCCTATATTACATCTGCCAAAAACAGCAGCAGGAGACTCTTTCAGGTGGTTCACAATTTAGCAGAACCACCTGCTCCATTAGGGCCCAGTACAGGTCACATGATCTCCTGCAATGATTTTGCAAAGTTTTTTGCAGACAAAGTCGCTCCGATTCAAGAAGATGTCGACTCCACCGTGGGAGCAGGGCGGGAGAGTGCTAGAGTCCTGTCTAGTCAAGTTGTGTTGGATCAATTCCAATCTGTTACCCCCGAGGATGTGAACAGGCTGCTTGGACGAGTGAAACCAACCACTTGTCTCCTTGGTCCTTGTCCATCCTGGCTTATAAATGTAGCCGGGAAGGGCTGGGAGATGAGCTTTGTGGGGTGGTGAAAGCTTCCCTCTGTGAGGGAGCCTTCCTGGACCTATCTTTAGATGTGGCCACGATGGCCAAGTATCGCCCAGTCTCAAATCCTCCATTCTAGGGCAAGGTGATTGAGCGAGTGGTTGCTGAACAACTCCAGGCACGCCTGGAGGAAGCGGACCATTTGGATCCCTTCCAGACGGGATTCAGGCCTCAACATGGGACTTAAATTTGCCTTGGTCGCACTGGTTGATGATCTCCGGCGGGCTAGGGACAAAGGTGAGAGCTGTTTCCTAGATCTGCTGGATCTCTCAGCGGCATTTGATACCATCGAGCATAACATCCTTCTGGACCGTCTTGAGGGGCTGGAAGCTGGGGGCACTGTCATACAGTGGTTCCGCGCCTTCCCCCTGGGCTATGTTCAGAAAGTGGTGGGGGGGATGAGTGTTCAGAACCCTGGGCTCTCACTTGTGTGGTGCCTCAGGGTTCCATCCTCACTCCCATGCTTTTCAACATCTACATGCAGCTGCTGGGAGAGATCATCAGGGGGTTTGGGCTGGGTGTTCATCATTATGCGGATGATACCCAGCTCTACCTCTCTTTCAAATCAGAACCAGTGAAGGCGGTGAAGGTCCTTTTGTGAGTGTCTGGAGGCGGTTGGAGGATGGATGGTGGTTCACAGATTGAGGTTGAATCCTGACAAGACAGAAGTACTGTTTTGGGGGACAGGAGGCGGGCAGGTGTGGAGGATTCCCTGGTCCTGCATGGGGTAACTGTGCCCCTGAAAAATCTGTGTCCCGGGAGCTGTTTCCCAGCCCCATCTGGTATGCAGGCTGAGACCCTATCTGCCTGCGACTGCTTCGCCAAAGTGGTGCATGCTCTGCTCATCTCCCGCTTGGACTGCTGCAATGCGCTCTATATGGGGCTACCTTTGAAGTTCTACCCAGACACTGAGGTCCAGCACCGAGGGCCTTCTGGAGGTTACCTCACTGCGAGAAGCTAAGTTACAAGGAACCAGCCAGAGGGCCTTCTCGGTAGTGGCGCCCTCCCTGTGGAACGCCCTCCCACCAGATGTCAAAGAGAACAACAACTACCAGACTTTTAGAAGACATCTGAAGGCAGCCCTGCTTAGGGAAGCTTTTAATGTTTGATGTATTAGTATTTTAATATTTTATTTGAAGTCACCCAGAGTAGCGGGGGAAGCCCAGCCAGATGGGCGGGGTATAAATAATAAATAATAATAAAAATTATCATTTTATTTTCTTACTCCTGTAGTAACCTATGTTATCCATCATTTGAGAACCACGATATTGTTCTCCCTTTGCTCTTCTTTCATTTTTATCACAGTCTTTGAACTCTTAATACTTTGAAGGAGCGAGGTTTTAATTTCATGAAGTGAGGCAGCTCCTCTATTAACAGTCGTAGCTGAGATTGGAAGTCCATGTTGAGGGTCTGGAGAGAGTGTTCAGATGGGAAAACTCTTCTTCTGGGGTCTCCTTCCATTTGGGAGGGGAAAGATTTTCTAGGAAAAGGAGATTTCTGAGTCAGTGAAAAGGACTCAGATGATCCCCTGGGTCTGGCATACAAAGGAAAATACCTCGGGAGCGGGACTGCTAAGAGAGAGGGGAACCGAGGAAAAGTGGCCCCTCGCTCACGGACCAAAGTATGAAGCCATGAAGGAAGCTGGGCTGTCCTGTCATAACTAAGGAAGGGAATGAGAGAGAAGCAACAGAAACAGAGTTCAGCCTTTTAGCATTTATTCTGGATACCTGAAGCGTAACAACTGATTATGAGAGGAGGGAGTTTAAGAGAAGCTGTGCCTGTACAGTGGTACCTCGGGTTAAGAACTTAATTTGTTCTGGAGGTCTGTTCTTAACCTGAAACTGTTCTTAACCTGAAGCACCACTTTGGCGAATGGGGCCGCCGGAGCACGATTTTTGTTCTCATCCTGAAGCAAAGTTCTTAACCCGAGGTACCATTTCTGGGTTAGCAGAGTCTGTAGCCTGAAGCGTTTGTAACCCAAGGTACCATTGTACCTTGGGCATTTAGCTGAAGTAATAAGTTAACGTCTTCCTGACAGAGGCCTTCCAGAATCTGATTCAGAGCCAAATTTGGAGACATATGTCACACAGACAATTTCAGAATGGCTGGGAAAAAGCAAAGATTGGTTGGATGGGCTTTCAGAGAGCTGTTTCAGAATTAGATCGCGTGAAAATCAAGAACGGACGCAGCCAGGAGATGTTTTATTAACACTAGTAACAAAAAGAGTGAAGGACGCAATCCTTCAGAACAGTTTTTGAAAAAAATAATGTGGTTGCCAGACAGAAAGTAGATATCTTTAGAGAGATTCCACTGAAATTGAGACTTAGAACAACCAAATATAGATATTTAACAATAGCACTCAGGAGAGCTGACATTAGATATAAATGGGAATTCCCAGAGGGCATTTCCTTTACATACATGAAAAGGAGATACAGGCTAACATCAGAATTTCAGAGATTCCTTTGACAAATACAGGAGAGACTTAGATTCCAACTGCTGAAAGGCACATATGGTGTTCTGTTAGAATGGGAGACGAAAGACGAAGAGGTGAAATCAGTTATGATTAAATGGGCACAAGATATAGGTCATTATATTATTGTGGAAGATTGGGAAAGGTTACGGAAAACCGATTTAAAATTCACAGAGTGTTCCTTGTTGAAAGAAAATTGACACACAAACTACATGACAAGGATAACTGTTGTTTTAAAGATGAATGGGAACCCTTTACAAAGTAATTACAGAAGCAACAAAATGAACTGGACTCCTTGGCAGGTTTTGAATAAACATTTACAAACTTTATTGATAACATTTAGATAGATAAATTAAGGATCTGTACAGTTTGTTAACATGCAGAAAATAACATATGTTGATAAACCAGAGAGAGGAGCTGAGGGGAGTCGGGGAGGGGAGGGGAGGGGGGGTCAGGTTTTTTGGAGAGGGGAAAAATAACGGGGGCGGGGTTAAGAATGATATGTTTTTGGATAAAATGTTATGTTGAAATTACTATTAAAAACATTTATAAAACATTTTGAAAGTGTGTGTGTGTGTGCTTACAATCAAGCAATGTATACATTTTATGAAAATTACAATACATCATAACATCATATAACCTAAGAAAGAGTTATAAAATTTTTCATAAAATAGCGCACTGTCTTTCAGGTTGTGTCTTCCTGGAGTTCCAAAACTCTGCTGGGTGGAGAGGAAATGGTCTTTCCCCGTTCATCTCAGCTCCACAGCAGTTCTCTCAAAAAGACTTGGCACTCCATAAGCCCTTTATAACATAAAAACAGAATCAAACAAGGAACTTATGGTGCTGGGGAAATAGTAATAGAAGTAGTAGAAGTATTTATTCAATATATATACAGTGGTGCCCCGCAAGACGAAATTAATTCATTCCGCAATTTTTGTCGTCTAGCGAATTTTTCGTCTTGCGAAGCACGAAATCCCATAGGAATGCATTGAAAATCAATTAATGCGTTCCTATGGTCAAAAAAAGTCCAAACAAAGCCAAATTTGGTACAACAACAGTTTATTAACTGCTCTTTAAAGTCACACATACTGTAAAGAGCAGTTCAAAAATTGAAGGGAAAATAAATTAACTTTATAAACATGACAGAAAAACATTTAAAAATCAACAAAGTGTACAGTACATTTTCTAAGACTCTGGGGGACCACTCGAAGAAGGCTCCTCTTCCACTCTTTGCTTCTTGGTCAAGAACCTGTCCATAGTCTGCTGCTTTATCCGCCTTTTCAGCAGCTCCCTGAAAGACGACATGACCCTCGTATCATAAAAGTTCCCAGCGTCATGTGCCACGTGCTTCTCATGGTGGTGTAGATCTGCAAAAGTCTGCACCTCCTTCCACTTCTGGCAAATGTCCCTCAGTCTTTCGGAGGACAGCCGTTCCTCAGTTGCTTCCTCCTCTTCCAGTGAGGCCTGCTCCTGCGCAGCCTCTGCCTGCAGTTCGACCAGCTCCACGGTGGTCAGCTCGTCGTCGTGCCCCTCCACCAGCTCGCAGACGTCCTCCTCCGTGACCTCCAGGCCCATGGTCCTCCCCAAGGCAACAATGTCCTGCACCACTGTTGACTCTGGTGCATCAGAGTCACTTGGTGCCACACAGTCCGGCCACAGGCTGCGCCAAGCGCAATTCAAATTTCTCTGGCTGATCCCGTCCCAGGCCGTGTTGACCATCTTCAAGCAGGTGACGATGTCGAAGTGGTCCTTCCAGAATTCCCGCAGGGTGATGGTGGTGCAGTCAGTCACCTCGAAGCATCGCCTGAAAAGCTCCTTGGTGTAGAGTTTTTTGAAATTGGCGATGACCTGCTGATCCATCGGCTGGAGCAGTGGCGTGGTGTTAGGCGGCAGGAACATGATGTTGATGAAGCTGAACTCCTCCAACAAGTCCACCTCAAGGCCTTTAGGATGGGCAGGAGCATTGTCCATCAGAAGCAAAGCCTTCAGCGGCAGGTCGTTGTCCAGCAGGTACTGCTTGACAGCAGGGCCAAAAGCAAGATTGACCCAGTCCACAAACAGCACACGTGTGACCCAAGCCTTGCTGTTGGATCGCCACATGACACTCAGCCGCTCCTTGTCGATCTTGTGTCTCTTGAAGGCCCGTGGGTTCTCCGAGTGGTACACCAGCAGGGGCTTGATCTTCAGGTCGCCGCTTGCGTTGGCACAGAAGAGCAGGGTCAGGCGGTCCTTCATGGGCTTGTGGCCAGGCAGCCTGGACTCCTCCTGAGTGATGAAAGTCCTTTTGGGCATCCTCTTCCAAAACAGCCCGGTCTCGTCGCAGTTGAAGACCTGCTGCGGAACGTAGCCCTCCGTCGTCACAACCTCCAGGAACTCCGCTGCAAAGTCTTCAGCCGCAGGAACATCAGAACTGGCAGCCTCTCCATGCCTGACCACGCTGTGGATGCCAGATCTTGTCTTGAACCGGTCAAACCAACCTCTGCTAGCCTTGAAGACTTCTGGCTCGGCTGAGGTTCCTGGCTGTTCCCGGATGAGGTCAGCGTGCAAGGCCTTGGCCTTCTCACAAATGACGGCCTCAGACACTGTGTCCCCTGCACGCTGCTTCTCTTCTATCCAGATGAGCAGCAACTTCTCGACCTCCTCCAGGACAGCTGGGCGGTTCTTCACGATCCTGGTGACTCCCTTGGCTGCATCAGTCGCCAGGATCTTCTCCCTCATCTTCAGGATGGTCCCGATGGTCGATGGGTTCCTGCCGTACTCCCTGGCGATGTCCGTCACACGCATTCCGCCGTCGTGCTTCCGGATGATCTCCTTCTTCATTTCCAGCGTCACCTTCTCCTTCTTCCTCTCGCCGGCCACCGCAGCAGCAGTCTTCTTGGGTCCCATGGCAGCACAGCTCCTACCTTCGTAAACTCAGAAACAGAAAAAAAAAATCAGTGATGTGCTTCAAACCCAAAAAATACAAAAGCAGCCAGCCACCCACCACACAGAAATTAAAACCCAGAACCAAGGCCTTGAATCCCAAGCACCCCAACCCCAAATCCAAAATCCAAAAACCCCCAAAAAAGTTTTAAAAGTTTAGCTTACCAAATGGATGAAAGAGAAGTTCTGGAAAAGCTTCAACAATCAACCACCGAAGTCCTCAGAAACCTCAAATGGCTGCAAAATAAGTTTAGGAAAAGCTTCAAAAATCACCAATGTCTTCAAAAACCTCAACTGCCCCCACAGACACGCACCAACCCACCCACAACACAGAAATTGCAAACCCCTCCCCAACTGCTCCCCCAGCCCCTCCCCAACTGCTGCAAACCCCTCCCCAACTGCTTCCCCACCCAGACAAAAAAAAATTTCAAAAAATAACAACATGGCCAGCACTCAGAAATTCAAACTCAGAAAATTTTTCAAAAAAAAACAACCTGGCCCAGTGGTCACAGAAAATCATAAAAATTCCCCAAAAAACCCCACATGGTCCCAGATTTCTGCAGAAACCTCCCCAACTGTTCCCCTAGCCAGCCAGCACTCAGAAATTCAAACTCAGAAAAAAAAAATTGAAAATAAACAACCATGCCTAGTGGTCACAGAAAATCATAAAAATTCCCCAAAAAACCCCACATGGTCCCAGATTTCTGCAGAAACCTCCCCAACTGTTCCCCTAGCCAGCCAGCACTCAGAAATTCAAACTCAGAAAATTTTTCAAAAAAAAACAACCTGGCCCAGTGGTCACAGAAAATCATAAAAATTCCCCAAAAAACCCCACATGGTCCCAGATTTCTGCAGAAACCTCCCCAACTGTTCCCCTAGCCAGCCAGCACTCAGAAATTCAAACTCAGAAAAATTTTCAAAAAAAAAAACAACCTGGCCCAGTGGTCACAGAAAATCATAAAAATTCCCCAAAAAACCCCACATGGTCCCAGATTTCTGCAGAAACCTCCCCAACTGTTCCCCTAGCCAGCCAGCACTCAGAAATTCAAACTCAGAAAAAAAAAATTGAAAATAAACAACCATGCCTAGTGGTCACAGAAAATCATAAAAATTACCCAAAAAACCCCACATGGTCCCAGATTTCTGCAGAAACCTCCCCAACTGTTCCCCTAGCCAGCCAGCACTCAGAAATTCAAACTCAGAAAAATTTTCAAAAAAAATCAACCTGGCCCAGTGGTCACAGAAAATCATAAAAATTCCCAAAAAAGGCCCACAAGCCCCCAGATTATCGCAAACCCCTTCCCAACACCAAGTCCTTGAATCCCAAACACCCCAACCCAAAATCCAAAACCCCCCAAAAAAGTTTTAAAAGTTTAACTTACCAAATGGATGAAAGAGAAGTTCTGGAAAAGTTCTGGAAAAGTTTTGGAAAATCTTCAAAAGTGAGCAAAGTCTGAGAAAAGGCTACCAAACCACGTGCTAACAGTTGCTCCTCGAAGTCAAGTCGCAACTGCAGCTGCTCAAGCTAAGCACCCTTGGTTTTAACGGTTTTTACACAAAGGAAACAAAGTCGCGAGACGTTTTCGTTTTGCGAAGCAAGCCCATAGGGGAATTCGTCTTGCGAGGCAAATCGCGGACGAAAAAACCTTTCGTCTAGCGAGTTTTTTGTCTTGCGAGGCATTCGTCTTGCGGGGCACTACTGTACCACCCTTTATCAGAATATCCCAGGGCGGTGTACAACATTAAAAGCACAATGCAGAACAACAATGATAAAAACATAATAAAAAGCATCCTGTGAGACAGCCGAGTAATGCAGCACTCCTTTTAAAACTTGAGGGAGACTCACTGCTCACCTGCTTTTACGGCCACTATGGGGGTGTGGTGATTGATCCAAGGGAGGCTCCTCTGCTGGCCCTCCGAAGATTCTGACATCGTCCACTCTTTCTCCTGTCACCCACACCCATAGAATATGAAGAGAGTTGTCCTCCCAAACTCTGCCTACCCTCCAACATGTTGCAAAGGGAATTTGGGACCTGCGACTTTTGGGGCCATGCTCCTGAATGAGTCACGTAAATCACAAAAGAGCAAGGACCCCCCAAAATGGCCATCTTTTGGGGCAACACATTCACGGGAGCCAAAACAGGACATCCTGGGAGCCAATCAGAAGCCAGGGTGGCTTCTGGAATTGCAGGACGTCCCACTCAAAGCAGGACAGATGACAGGTATGTGAAGACCGCCAAAGATGGAGAGTCCACAACCCATAGTGCAGGCACCCCCAAACTCGGCCCTCCAGATGTTTTGGGACTACAACTCCCATCTTCCCTAGCTAACAGGACCAGTGGTCAGGGTTGATGGGAATTGTAGTCGCAAAACATCTGGAGGGCCGAGTTTGCCTATGCTTGCCATAGTCAATATGGCTTCCTTTCCCACTGGCTGAGATGCTTCTGCCCATTTCATCTGCTTAGCCAATCCAGATATTCGCGGCCAACAGGTCCCACCCCTGCCTCCAGCAACTCTCTCCCATGGGATGGCTTGGCCAGGAGGTGGCTCCTGTTGTAAATTGTCTCCCCTTCTTCTCTCTGTGAGAATCCAGGGAACGGGAAGGGGAAAGAAACCAAGCTAGAAGATGATCACAGGGGTGTTGTGGGTTTTTTTGGGGGGTGGGGCTTGTTAACAGTCCTGTGTGGCACCTGGAAGGCTCTCAGATTCTGACTGCAGTCCTACCTGGGAGCCACTTCCTTTGTGGGATTTATCAGCCCCTCTGAGGTCCCCCCAGGGCACCTGCTCAGCTGAGAGGAGGGTGTCATAGCACAGGTAGCAAATCAGCTGCTGCTCCGTCCCTTGAGGGATTCTCCGCCTCACTTAATTGGCCAAATATTCCGAATATTCACTCGCCACTATATAAACCCTCACACCCCAGGCAGCAGCAATGAGGTGGTACAGTGTTCAGGTGCTAAGAGTCTGTCCCTGCTTTGGGAGTGGGAACACAGCCCCCCAGCAAAGTTTGGAGGACGAGCCAAGAGGTATAGCCGGACATTGGAAGGCAAACTGTTGCAGGAATTTATGTATAGATTTTTTGGGGGGTTGCCCCTGCAGCAGATATCATGCAAATGCGGCCCACTCCCAAAATCATCACCATCACTTTTGTGACTTTTGTGACTTGTCCCCACAAAACACTTCATCACAGTTTCTTCCTATCTGGTCAAAGGGCCTCTGCTGCACAATACCAAATGTAAGAATTCACTGATAAATGTATCTACCGTATTTTTTGCTCTATAAGACGCACCAGACGACAAGACGCACCTAGTTTTTGGAGGAGGAAAACAAGAAAAAAATATTCTGAATCTCAGAAGCCAGAACAGCAAGAGGGATCGCTGCACAGTGAAAGCAGCAATCCCTCTTGCTGTTCTGGCTTCTGGCATAGCAGCTTGCATTCGCTCCATAAGACACACACATATTTCCCCTTACCTTTTAGGAGGGAAAAAGTGAGTCTTATAGAGCAACAAATACAGTATGTATTGGCTCACTGGGAAAACTTCAGAAATTCATCTAGACCTGTGAGCTCAGCTACTCAGCAGCCCCTCTGCCCGAGTGATAATCCCTGGCATCCTGATACCTGAGTGCCAGACAGGTAGCCATTCCAGAAATAGCAAACCCAGATGGAGACAAAAGGGTGTGTGATTGACTTGGCTGGGAAACAGGGAAATGTAAATTTCTCTTTTGTTACAATCAATGGGTGTTTGGTGGATGGCAAGGAGAACCATGGGGCAGAGTCCAGGATGCTCAGATTGCTGCCCCCAGACTTCCCCTTACCCTGATGCATGAGTGATGTAGTTGGGGGGGAGTGTAACATGGGGATTAGCAGCTGATAAAAGTTTGGGGGCTCTGTTGTTCTGGGCATCCATCTTTGTCCACCTTGTGGCAGGTGGGAGTCCTGTCGCCACAGTCTTCAAGAAAGACCAAGCCTACTGGCTGCTCTTTTGCTCTGCTATTCCTGGCTGGTGTTCTTGTTTTTTGTCCAAGGGAGCCCTCAGATTTCGCCATTAACAAAACATGCCCAAAGCCTTCAAAATGTGCACTTTACTGCATTTTTCAGCTCAGCAATATGTAGTCCCAGGAGAGGCAGGAACAGCTGAAATCTGCCTGGATGGAGACCTGAGAGCCACCTCTCAATATCTGGGGGGCTGCTGACCCATGGAAGAGGGAGCCAGCTTGTTTTCTCCTGCCCAGAATAAGGGACCCAGAGGACCAGAAAGCAGTTTCTGCTGCCTAAAGAGCAGGAAGAACCTTCTGAGGGGAAGAGCAGCAGAATCCCTTGGGAGATGGCGGACTCTCCTTCCTTGGAGGTTGTGAAGCAGAGGTTGGATTCCTGCCTTGCAGGGGGGCTGGAATAGATGACCCAGGGGGCTCCCTCCCATTCCAGGAAGAGCTTCCTTGCTTCCTGCAAAGCCCTTTTCCCTGCAACCTCTTCCTCCACTTTCTGGCCAAGGGAGGGAGCGGATCACAGACCAGCCCAGAGCAAAAATAAAATGAGCATCTCTGGGATTGTGCAATGCAGGAGAGAAAAGGCAGAGAGGACTGAGCAGGGTGGACTCGGCTTGGCAAGGGTTAAAGGGAACCGAGCTGCATTCCTAGAGAGGCCAGGAAGTAACGGGGGGGCCAGGTCCTCCAGAGGAAAAGCCCCTCCCTCCCCTTCCTGCAAGCGGGGGGGGGCAGGGTTGCTTTCTGCTATTGCAAAGGCTGCATTGTTCTCTTCCAAGGGGATCTGGTGAGTCTCTTCCTCCCCCCCCCCCAGGAGGGTGCAGTGGGGAGAAGGGGGGGGGTCCCTGGGCTGCAGCAGGGGAGGGTGGCTCATGGGGGGGGAGCCCCAGGGAGCAGGGGGTCCTGCCAGGGAGGGGCGAGGTTTGCAACTACAGTACTCTATATTCTGCATTTGTATAAAGACGCTGCTTACTCCTTTGGGAAGGGCAATCCTCTCCTGGGATCTGGTGAGTCTCCTCCTTCCCCCCCCCCAGGAGGGTGCAGTGGGGAGAAGGGGGGGGTCCCTGGGCTGCAGCAGGGGAGGGTGGCTCATGGGGGGGGAGCCCCAGGGAGCAGGGGGTCCTGCCAGGGAGGGGCGAGGTTTGCAACTACAGTACTCTATATTCTGCATTTGTATAAAGACGCTGCTTACTCCTTTGGGAAGGGCAATCCTCTCCTGGGATCTGGTGAGTCTCTTCCTCCCCCCCCCCCAGAGGGTGCAGTGGGGAGAAGGGGGGGGGGTCCCAGGGCTGCAGCAGGGGAGGGTGGCTCATGGGGGGGAGCCCCAGGGAGCAGGGGGTCCTGCCAGGGAGGGGCGAGGTTTGCAACTACAGTACTCTATATTCTGCATTTGTATAAAGAGGCTGCTTACTCCTTTGGGAAGGGCAATCCTCTCCTGGGATCTGGTGAGTCTCCTCTCTCCCCCCCCCCAGGAGGGTGCAGTGGGGGGAGAGCAGGGGGTCCCAGGGCTGCAGGAGAGGGTGGATCGTGGGGGGGGGGGAGCCCCAGGGAGCAGGGGGTCCTGCCAGGGAGGGGCGAGGTCGCAGGAACTGTCTCCTTCCTTTAGATCTGTTCTGGGGGGGGGGGGAGTGGAGGAGGTTCCCGCCCCCTTCCAGAAAAATAATTATTCAGAGCCCCCTGGGAAATCTAGCAGATAGAACTCTGGCTTCTTTAAATAAGCTTATCAGTAGTACTTCTGCTGCGTGTGACACGGGTCAGCGTCATTGCACAACAGAGGAAACGTGTCTGAATGGTTGCTCCCAAACCTCTTTGTTTGTTTCCCTTCTTTCTTTCTGCTTCTACTATTCAATTTCTATCTAAATAATTTAGTATCTGCACTCCATGACTCAGAACTCCACCCTCCGAAGCTCGCAAATCGGCATATTTCGGTCCTGCTATATGCCGATGATGCAGTAATTTTATCTAGAACCCCCATTGGACTGAAAAGAGCACTAAGAAAGCTCGCAGCAAACTGTGAATTTGAATGTCTCAAAATCAACTTTCAAAAGACCAAGATACTTGATTTTGGGGAAAAACCAAAGCTTAAAAGCTGGTTCTCTTCCAAGGGGATCTGGTGAGTCTCTTCCTCCCCCCCCCCCCGAGGGTGCAGTGGGGAGAAGGGGGGGGGGTCCCAGGGCTGCAGCAGGGGAGGGTGGCTCATGGGGGGGGAGCCCCAGGGAGCAGGGGGTCCTGCCAGGGAGGGGCGAGGTCGCAGGAACTGTCTCCTTCCTTTAGATCTTTGTGGGGGGCAGAGGAGGAGGTTACCGCCCCCCTTCCAGAAAAATAATTATGCAGAGCCCCCTGGGAAATCTAGCAGATAGAACTCTGGCTTCTTTAAATAAGCTTATCAGTAGGACTTCTGCTGTGTGTGACACGGGTCAGCGTCATTGCACAAGAGAGGAAACGTGTCTGAATGGTTGCTCCCAAACCTCTTTGTCTGTTTCCCTTCTTTCTTTCTCCTTATTGGCAGAGGAGGCCAGCCAAGCAGATCAAGCCAAGCTTTGAGAGGAGCTGGGTATGTTTACATGGAGAAGAGAGGAGACAGGAGAGCCATGTCAGATTAGATAATTTATTACGGTCAGAGACCAGCTTATGAAACACACTTGGGGGTACAGTCACAGAAGTAAAACAGGCAATTTATGTACAACAACAAATTTAAAAGCAATGTACACCAATAAACTATCCCAGGGAGTTGACTCAGAGTCACCCATGAAACCGAGTTTGGGGATTTTCTGGACGGACTATTTTGAGTTGGGAGATGGTCTGCGCCTACGGATCTATACACAGAATCTGGCGACCATCCAGGTCATCTTCTGATCTTTGCCTAACAGGAAAAGGTCTAATTTTTGCTTTTGCGGGAGGTCAGTGAGCCTCACCAGCAGCGGATCAATGGTCTTACTACGTGCCTCTTCGTAAAAGGGATGTCTAAAGAACAAGTGTTTTGGCTCCCTATCTCTCCCAATGGACAGGTGAAAAGTCTCTGATCGTACGGGACTTTTCTAAAGGCTCCATCCAGGACCAGCGAGGGAAGAGCCGAGCTTCTGGCGAGTGTAAAGGCCCTTCTTGCATTTCTAGATGCGAGAAAGAAGAGATATTCTGCCGGTGCGGCTATATATTTCTCGATTTCTCCAATTTTATGGTCGGGGCACCTTGCGCAGTCCTGTTCTCTCTCGGTGTCTAATATCCTTTGCCTGACTGTGGCTTTGGCCTGGCCCAAGCCCAGACTTAGAAGGGCTTGAGGGGCAAAACCCAGTTTCTCGAGGATGTTCAGGACTCCCTTGGGGGAGCAGATTCAATGTCAGCCATTTGTAGATGGATGTTAGGCAGATGCTAGCCTCCACTCTCATCATCCCCGTTTATAATCTACCCATGAGTTTGAGACACATCTGGGCACTTGGAGGAGAGCTCTAAGAGGTCTAGATTGAACGCTGTCAAGGGAGAAAGCCGAGGAAGGCAGGCGCAAAAAGGAACCATAAAGGAGTTGTGCCAAAGTTTTGGCCAAAGGTGTTGTGCCAAAGTTTTGGCCTTGTATAGTTTTAGAGCTGCGGGAACAAAGAAGCCCCTTTGTGCTCTAAAAAAATTAAAGGATACAATTTGCGGGTTTTCCCGCTGAACTCCCGATGGAGTTTATGTGTAGTTTGTTGGCTCCTGAGGCCTGTACCACCATTCCTAGATACTTATAGTTTGTGAGTTGTTCTAATTTATGGCCTTGGAGTTCCCAGCTTTTAAGCTTTGGTTTTGCCCCCAAAGCGAGTATCTTGGTCTTTTGATAGTTGATTTTGAGACATTCAAATTCACAGTATGCTGTGAGCTTTCTTAGTGCTCTTTTGAGTCCAGTGGGGGTTCTAGATAAAGTTACTGCATCATCGGCACATAGTAGGACTGAAATATGCCGATTTGCGAGCTTTGGAGGGTGGAGTTCTGAGTCATGGAGTGCAGATACTAAATTATTTAGATAGAAATTGAATAGTAGAGGGGCCAATAGGCACCCTTGCCTGACTCCTTTAGAGGTTTTAATAGGGTCCGTTAGGTGTCCTAGGCGGCTACACCTGACTCTAAGAGCCGTGTTGGCGCGCAGTGCCTGAATTAAGAGCAGAAGCTCTTAATTCTATGTAGGTACCCTGTAGTCTGTCCCAGAGTCTGGTTCTGGAGACTGTATCAACGGCTGCTTTTAGATCAACAAAGGCAGTGTATAGTGAGGCTGGCCTTTAGGAGAGCCATGTCACCTGGGCGCAGGATTCCAACCAATGGCTTCAAGCTACAAGGAAGGAGATTCAGATTCAACACACGTAGTCATTTTTTACTAGGAACCAATGACTCCCTTGTCAATCAGTTCTGATTTCATGCATTGACTGGAAGGAAGGAGCAACCAGGCTGATTCACCTCGTATTAATCTCTTCGCTTGCCTCCACATTTCCACAATCTCCCTTCTAGAGGCCTCCATCTCCTCCTCCTCCTCCTTTTTAGAAAGATAGCTCAGAGTCTGGGCTGTGGTGCAGTCCTACCCTGGTTCCCAGCAAGACTCACCCATGCTTGCTCAGGGAACCTTTTTCTTCTCCTGATACTGTACAACCTTTGTAACAGAACAATGTATTTGCTTTGTAGGTTTTGTTAGAGCTTCTCATTCAGACAGACAGAACTTGGCAGAAGACCAAAGGGTTCCTTCCAATCTCTCAGAGGCTTCCTGAGAGCACAGATGGATGAGCGAGACACCGCTGGCCCTAGAGCAGGAAGAGGCCATGTCATCCAAACTGGGAGCAGTGGGGGATTCTTCGAAAACTCGGTGCAGAAGATCCATGGTGAGGAGGATACCCACTGCTCAGAGGTGCAGAGCCAGCAGTTGAGGCAGTTCTGCTGCCAGGAGGCCAAAGGACCCCGAGAGATTTGCAGCCGACTCTACCACTTTTGCCATCAGTGGCTGAAGCCAGAAAGGCACACGAAAGCTGAGATGCTGGACCTGGTGATCTTGGAGCAGTTCCTGGCTGTCCTTCCTCCGGAGATAGAGAGCTGGGTGAGGGACTGTGGAGCGGAGACCAGTTCCCAGGCAGTGGCCCTGGCCGAAGGTTTCCTCCTGAGTCAGGCAGAGGAGAGAGAGCAGGCAGAGAGAAAGCAGGTGAGAGAGAGACTTTCCTCTGGATACTCCCAAGGGGCTCCAAACAGGACAGAGAACATCCAAAAATGGTCTGCTGATGGCCCATCCTTTTTCTGGGAATGAGACCTAACACCCTTAAAGATTCTATCTTTGTCATTCTCTTTTTAACATTTCTCACCATTCATTTACAGTTTTGAATCCTTGTTCTTTCAGAAAAGGGAACATTTTGCAGAAATGGACCTGGATTCCTGTGAGGCAGAGAGGCCTCCAATGGAAACCAGAGAGAGGCCACTGGGTAAGGAGGAAGGTGGCTTTTCTCCATTTGGTCTTGGTCTGTTGGTTTTCCAACTCATCTGAGGGTTCTTTTCATCTTGTTTTTTTTGGGGGGGGGGTTGGGAACAAGGGTTCAGAGGAGGGGAGATGTATTTCTGCACACCTAACATGAAATGGGCACAAACCTTCAACTGCACTCAGCAGGTAAGGCTTTCTCAAAGCCCATCTGTAGTTAGAGATGCCCCGTTTCACCTGTGAGAGAAGCAGGCACTCCTGGCATCCTGCTTACCTTTTTTCTCTTGCAGGTGGCAGAATGATGCCAGCAAGACCTCCTGATCCGCCTTTTCATGGGGGCAGAAGGGAAGCAGTGGCTGTGGAACCAGATCAGGTCAGGGGAAGCTGCCTTGTGGGGACAGAGGCCGAGGGATGGAGCAATGTCATGGACTGGTTGGGCACAGAGGAATGGTGGGAGGAAGCAGCCAGGGAACCAGGAAGGGAAGATGGCTCAGAGCCGAAGGAGTGGAGGTGGAGGAAGGATGAGCGGTCAGAGGGGGAAGAGGAAGAAGCCTGGGAAGTGGAGGTGTCAGAAGCTGAAGGGGTAACAGGGCTTAGTGAGCTGGGAGACTCTGTGGCAGAATGCAGTGCAGAATCAGAGGCAGAAGAGGAAGGAGGCGAGTGGGAGGAGGGAGGTCGAGAGGCAGAGGTGAGTCAGGAGAAGGAGGAGCCACCGGGGGCTCCCTCTCCATCTGCCAGAATCCACCCTCCCTGCTTGTCTCTCAGAGCCAAGAGAGGTCTAACATGGAGGAGCAAAGGCAGGCTGCACACTGGCACACTGTTCAATCGCTTGCCAGAAACCCCAGAGAGGTGGGGACTTGGAAAGCTGTGGGGAGTCGGCGGCCTTCACTCTCTGCAACTGCTTTTGTGGATGAAGAGGCTCATGGAATGAGCTGCTGTTCTCATTATGCCTGAAACTCAGCCAAGTCTGTGAACATCGTGTTCTTGCTGATAAAGGGTAAACTCCAGCTGTGAACTGTGGGATTTCCTGCCCACATAACTCTGTGACTCCAGCCTTCTGAATGTTGACAGTAGGATTCATCTGTAGTTGCAGTTTTTATGGAATCCTAGAGTTGAAAGGGACCCCAAGGGTCATCAAGTCCCACCCCCTGCATTGCAGGAATCTCAGCTAGATCCTCCAAGACAGATGGCCATCCAAACTAGGCTTCTTGTATTTCTATATTCATCAATGAATGCTAAAATTGGCTTCAAAGCAGCGTACAGACGATAACAAATAGTGTTCAGGATTCACCTAGCTAGCCCTATCTGCTGCAAAATGGGGCCTGCCCCCCACTCCTCCCCCTCTCCATGCCCCATGAACCCCTTGAATTTGGCTCTAGGGCATTGGGAGGGAACCTCCCCAGAACAACTCACGAGGAGAGGAGAAAGTGGATCCTTCCATCGGGGAAACTGGAATGCTTGCGTAGGCAGAAAAATGTAAACATAAGCTGGAGTACCACCTATTTGCAATTAGACGAATACCCACACTTAAAATGCAGAATAAAAGAATTCAATTAAAGCGTTAAAATAGGTGCCCATAATTAAAATGTGCAGCAAAGCAATGCTATTGAAATAACACAGCATAATAAGAGGAATAACAAGAAGGAAAAAACAGAGCATTGTGTAGCAGATCATATTTCTGCTGTCTCAGAGGAGGAAATTTCCCATTTTCTTTTAGGGTCCAGTGTGCTTTGAAGATGTCGCTGTTCATTTCACGGACGAGGAGTGGGAGTTGCTGGATCCTGACCAGAGAGCTCTGCATAAGGACGTCATGGAGGAGAATCGTGGGATCGTGGCCTCTCTTGGTAAGCCTCCGTGTGGGATCGTCCTATCTGCCAGGAAATTCAAAAAATACCTCTATGTAACAAACCTCATATATTTTCACAGCGCCCCCTACAACACATGGGAACCTAACACCCCCACAAGAAATAGTAGGTTACAGGTTTTTCTGTGAACAATCTTCCTCCAGTTCTGCCTCCTTCTACCACAGTTGGACTGGTCTGAACTGCCCAGGCATCTTAAATGTCAGCTTCAGAGTTGTTCGGAAAGATAAGTAGCTTCTGTCAGGTTTTCTGTTTTTGTTTTTGCTGCTGTCAGTCTTGGGTTGACCAGAGAGATGACTGACACTGGAGATGGAGGGGATGCCATGACTGGGCCAAACAACATCTGCCCCAGAGAAGAGCCAGGCTGACTGAATTTCAGGTAGTACTAGCAGTGATAATAATAGTAATAATAATAATTTTTATTTATATCCTGACCATCTGGTTGGGTTGCCCCAGCCAATCTGGGAAGCTTCCAACACATATACAGTGGTACCTCTGGTTGCGAATGGGATCCGTTCCGGAGGTCTGGCCAGATCCCGAGGTTTTCGCAACCCAAGGATCACTGCGAATGGATTTATTGCTTTCATAAGCTGATGTTTATATAATCTGAGGGTTACGTAACCCGAGGTGCTACTGTATAAACATGAAACAGTAATAATAACAACAATCTAATTGGAAAAAAAATTAAAGTTTATCTTCAGAAATATTGTAAAATTAAGGAATGTTAGAAAGATGTTGGAATAAAATTATCTGGTTTTAGCAGAAAAGATATAAAGGATTAAGCAAAAATGAATTGGTTAAAGAAGAGAATGCAAAATCACAGTATATTAAGATAAATTATTAAGATAGAATCATAGAATCATAGAGTTGGAAGAGACCACAAGGGCCATCGAGTCCAACAAAGCTGGAAAGGATTTGCTGAAATATCTAACTGAACTAGAATACAAAAATGGGAGGTGCGAGGAGGTCAAGGAAGTAAGCGAATGAAAGCAAGTGATGTAAAGGCTTGACTTGTTTTTTTCTTGTTTTTTTGTTCTTGGGTGATGTTTGTTATTTATATATTGTTCTTTCTTTTTCTTTTTTGATTGTTCTGTTTTGATTTATATCTTTTTTTTCTGTAACCTTTTAAAAAAAATCCTAATAAAAAATTATTCCAAAAAAAATAATAACAACAATATAATCCAACGGACTTCCGGGTTGACGCGATCGGTGTAATGGCGGATTCCCTCCGAGCTCCGGAGGGAATCGGCTCCTCTGAGGACGGGTCTTGCCGCGCCGGCGACGCGGGGACCCTTAGAAACCACAGGTGCGGATACCTGTGGACCTGGTGACTCGGTGGGCACCTTAAGCGCCCCCCCTGACAGTCGAAGAGCCTTTTTAAAGGCTGCGGAGAAGGTACGGGGGGTGGCGTGGTGCTGAGAGTAAAACCGCTACCTCAGTGGAGTGAAGCCGCAAGCCATTCACCGGAGAGCGTCAACTTTCTACCTGAAAATTCGATTGGATACAAACACCCCGTGAGTAGAAGAAAATTTGGACTTTAAAAAAATCGTTATTTTTAAATCGGGCAAACGGGGGGATGTGCTAAAGGGAAGTCCGCACCCCCCTTTCATACAGACAATTGGAAGCAAGGAGCGAAAATCTAAGATCGGAAAAAAGATTTTATGTCTACGGAAACTGGTAAGAGACTTTAATAACTTTTAAGAACAACTTTTATTTTGTCAAGCTGTGCTGGAGGGAAGAGACGAACTTTGGAAACTTTTGTGACCCCCCCCCCCTTGGACCTGGGAGCGTCCTGCACCAATCTAGCCTTAAGGAATCGGAGTTTGACAGCTGTCAACTGAGCTGTCAAACAGCTGAACAAAGGACAAAACTGTATTACTATATATCTCTTTGGTTTAAAGGTGTTACATATAAACAGACGTGATTTGAAACAAAGTAATAAACAATAGGGTAAAGGATTGCTGGCGTAGAACTTTGAACAATGGCAATCCCCCTAGGGGAAACCAGTGACACTACAATGGCTGCAGAAGGAAAATTACTAGCACAAATTGAGAGAGCCTCTTTTCTCGTGGGAATCTTACAAGAACAATACATGACCTTGATTTTTAAAACAAACAACCTTGCTGATGGAACTAGAGACTTGTTCTTGAGAGACTCTGTAGCTCAACCAAATATGACATCTTTGGAGGGGGTGAAGGAGGAAGTCGGAGAAGAGAAAGTGTGGAAACCTATGTTGCCAGAGAACAAAGAAACCTTTTGGATTACAAAGTATGAAGACATGAGACTGAGGAGAAAAGTGAAGGAGGAAGCCCTTGGAAACTGTGGAATTATGAAAATTAAAGGAGTAAAGAAATATAACTGGGACTTCCTCCTCTTTTCTGGCCTTTATTATCTGCAACCTGGAGGACTTTTGGTAGAACCCTGGCAACAAGTTTTCTCAATTAGGTTTGAACTGGGAGAAGAGGAAGTAACTGTAACAGACACCCTTCGAGACCTGGAAACCAGCAAAAAGGAATATCAACAGAAAAACCGGAGAGAGACTGAAATAGACTTGAGGGCTGGAGATGTGAGGAATCCTGGCTAGGAATTTTATGGGAGGATAACTACCTGGGAAGGGACAGATACCCGGGCAGGGAGGGAGGGGGGAAAATAGATTTTTGAAAAACTTTATGATTTTTGGATATTGTAAATTTGATTTATACTTTAATATAAAAAAGGGGAGATTGGTATATAAATTTTGATTGATCTTAGAAAAAAGGATTTATTGCATATAAGAAGATAGGGTAATAATATGGGGTTTAATAAGATGAACTAAGTTGGAGAATAATGAGATTAAGTTTAGAGAGAGGAATAAGAACTTGCTGAATTAAATGGGGGAAGTGGGATGTATGTGGGGGGGTGGGGGGAAGTCATATGTGTTGTTTGTTGTTAAAAAATTTGAAAACCCAATAAAAATTTATAAAAAAAAAAAAACAATATAATCCAACGAAAAAAGTACAAAAATTTTACAAAAGGTACAAAATTTATAAAATGAGTAACTTACTTCAAACAAAGCAACATTCAACCAACGATGAGAATCCAATAATAAATCCATTTGTTCCTGAGACTCTAATCCCTTTTTCTCTCCATTGCAGATTGTTATGAATTGGAAAGCAAAAACAACGGTGACCACAACACAATCTGCAGAGTGGAGAAGGCACGTAAAAATTTGGAATGTGGAAAGAGCTGCAGTCAGAGCTCCCATTCCAGTTCCCATCAACAAAATCTCATTGGAAAGAAACCCTATCAGTGCATTGAATGTGGAAAGAGCTTCAGTCAGAGCTTCTCTCTCACTTCCCATCAAAGAATTCATACAGGGGAGAAACCCTATCAGTGTGTGGAATGTGGAAAGAGCTTCAGTAGCAGCTCCAATCTCACAAAACATCAAAGAATTCATACAGGGGAGAAACCCTATCAGTGTGTGGAATGTGGAAAGAGCTTCAGTCACAGCCAAAGTCTCACTTCCCATCACAGAATTCATACAGGGGAGAAACCCTATCAGTGTGTGGAATGTGGAAAGAGCTTCAGTATGAGCTACAATCTCACTAAACATCAAACTATTCATACAGGGGAGAAACCCTATCAGTGTATGGAATGTGGAAAGAGCTTCAGTATGAGCTACAATCTCACCTCCCATCAAATAATTCATACAGGGGAGAAACCCTTTCGCTGCATGGAATGTGGAAAGAGTTTCAGTAGAAGCGCCGATCTCACTAAACATCAAAGAATTCATACAGGGGAGAAACCCTATCAGTGTGTGGAATGTGGAAAGAGCTTCAGTATGAGCTCCGATCTCACTAAACATCAAAGAATTCATACAGGGGAGAAACCCTATCAGTGTGTGGAATGTGGAAAGAGCTTCAGTATGAGCTCCCATCTCACTTCCCATCAAAGAATTCATACAGGGGAGAAACCGTATCAGTGCATGGAATGTGGAAAGAGCTTCAGTATGAGCTCTAGTCTCACTTCCCATCAGATAATTCATACAGGGGAGAAACCCTTTCGCTGTGTGGAATGTGGAAAGAGCTTCAGTAGAAGCTCCGATCTCACTAAACATCAAAGAATTCATACAGGGGAGAAACCCTATCAGTGTGTGGAATGTGGAAAGAGCTTCACTGATAGCTCCAAACTCACTTCCCATCAAAGAATTCATTCAGGGGAGAAACCCTATCAGTGTGTGGAATGTGGAAAGAGCTTCAGTATGAGCTCCCATCTCACTTCCCATCAAAGAATTCATACAGGGGAGAAACCCTATCAGTGTGTGGAATGTGGAAAGAGCTTCAGTAGCAGCTCCTCTCTCACTAAGCATCAAAGAATTCATACAAGGGGGAAATCCTCTCAGTGTGTGGAATGTGGAAAGAGCTTCAGTAGCAGCTTCGATCTCACTAAACATCAAAGAATTCATACAGGGGAGAAACCCTATCAGTGTGTGGAATGTGGAAAGAGCTTCAGTCAGAGCTCCAATCTCACTTCCCATCAAAGAATTCATACAGGGGAGAAACCCTATCAGTGCATTGAATGTGGAAAGAGCTTCAGTATGAGCTTCAATCTCACTTCACATCAAAGAATTCATACAGGAGTGAAACCCTATCAGTGTGCGGAATGTGGAAAGAGCTTCAGTCAAAAGTCCAGTCTCACTTACCATCAAAGAATTCATACAGAGGAGAATCACAGAAGTGTAGAATTTTCGAGCTTGAAGTGAACCCTGGTGCAATATATTCCATCCCTTGTGATGCTGGCATAGCAAGTAAAGCATCCATGACAGATGACCATCCAACTTCATTTGAAAACCTCAAAGAATGGAAATTCCAGCACTCCCAAGGGACTACAATCCACTAAGAGCTCTTGCTATCAAAAAGTTCTTCTGCATGTTTAGTCAGTCTTTTTTTTTAAAAAAAATAAAACTTGAAGGCATTGGTTTGTGTCCTACCCTGTGGAGCAGGCGTCCTATTGGGAAGACCCAGTTCTCGTGTGCATGTTCTGGAAGTTGGGCAATAGGGGCAGTACAGGATTCCTTTTGGTGTACCGAACTCCCCACTGCACCAAGGATTCCCTGCCCGAGCTGCTCCAGGTCATGGCGGATGTTCTCCTGGAGACACCTAGTTTGGTTGTCCTAGGGGATTTTAACATCCACGCCGACACGACCTTACAAGGGGCCACTTGGGACTTCATGGAAAGCATGGCCTGCATGGGGCTTTCCCTGAATATGTTTGGCCCAACTCATAGCCGTGGACATGCCTTAGACCTGGTGTTCACCTCTATGGATGTTGGTGATCTGACACTAAGTGAAAGCGAAACTAAAGAAGTGCCATGGTCAGATCACTTCCTGGTGCAACTGGACTTCTCTGCGAACCTTACCCTCTGCAGGGTGGTATTATATCTGTGGAAAACAGCAGCAGGAGACTCAGGTGGTTCACAATTTAGCAGAACCACCTGCTCCATTAGGGCCCACTACAGGCCACATCTCCTGCAATGATTTTGCAAAGTTTTTTGCAGACAAAGTCGCTCCGATTCGAGCAGATGTAGACTCCACCGTGGGAGCAGGGCGGGAGAGTGCTAGAGTCCAGTCTAGTCAAGTTGTGTGGGATCAATTCCAATCTGTTACCCCCGAGGATGTGGACAGGCTGCTTGGACGAGTGAAACCAACCACTTGTCTCCTTGATCCTTGTCCATCCTGGCTTATAAAAGCTAGCCGAGAAGGGCTGGGCGATGGGCTTCGTGGGGTGGTGAATGCTTCCCTCCGTGAGGGAGCCTTCCCAGACCCGCTGAAAGAGGCGGTTATCAAACCACTTCTTAAAAAACCATCTTTAGATGCGGCCACGATGGCCAACTATCGCCCAGTCTCAAATCCTCCATTCTTGGGCAAGGTGATTGAGCGAGTGGTTGCTGAACAACTCCAGGCACGCCTGGAGGAAGCGGACCATTTAGATCCCTTCCAGATGGGATTCAGGCCTCAACATGGGAATTGAAACTGCCTTGGTCGCGCTGGTTGATGATCTCCGGTGGGCTAGGGACAAAAGTGAGAGCTGTTTCCTAGTTCTGCTGGATCTCTCAGCGGCATTTGATACCATCGAGCATAACATCCTTCTGGACCGTCTTGAGGGGTTGGAAGCTGGGGGCACTGTCATACAGTGGTTCCGCTCCTCCCCCCTGGGCTGTGTTCAGCCTGGGAGTCATTTTGGACTCACAGCTGTCCATGAATGCACAGGTCAAATCTGTGTCCAGGGCAGCTTTTTACCAGCTCCATCTAGTATGCAGGCTGAGACCCTATCTGCCTGCGGACTGCCTCGCCAAAGTGGTGCATGCTCTGCTTATCTCCCGCTTGGACTGCTGCAATGTGCTCTACATGGGGCTACCTTTGAAGTTCTACCCAGACACTGAGGTCCAGCACCGAGGGCCTTCTGGAGGTTACCTCACTGCGAGAATCTAAGTTACAAGGAACCAGCCAGACAGCCTTCTCGGTAGTGGCACCCTCCCTGTGGAACGGCCTCCCACCAGATGTCAAAGAGAACAACAACTACCAGACGTTTAGAAGACATCTGAAGGCAGCCCTGTTTAGGGAAGCTTTTAATGTTTGATGTATTAGTATTTTAATATTTTATTTGAAGCCGCCCAGAGTAGCGGGGGAAGCCCAGCCAGATGGGCGGGGTATAAATAATAAATATTAATTATACTTATCATTTTATTTTCTTTCTCCTGTAGTAACCTATGTTATCCATCATTTGAGAACCACGATATTGTTCTCCCTTTGCTCTTCTTTCATTTTTATCACGGTCTTTGAACTCTAATACTTTGAAGGAGCGAGGTTTTAATTTCATGAAGTGAGGCAGCTCCTCTATTAACAGTCGTAGCTGAGATAGGAAGTCCATGTTGAGGGTCTGGAGAGAGTGTTCAGACGGGAAGACTTCTTCTGGGGTCTCCTTCCATTTGGGAGGGGAGAGATTTTCTAGGAAAAGGAGATTTCTGAGTCAGTGAAAAGGACTCAGATGATCCCCTGGGTCTGGCATACAAAGGAAAATACCTCGGGAGCGGGACTGCTAAGAGAGAGGGGAACCAAGGAAAAGTGGCCCCTCGCTCACGGACCAAAGTATGAAGCCATGAGGGAAGCTGGGCTGTCCTGTCATAACTAAGGAAGGGAATGAGAGAGAAGCAACAGAAACAGAGTTCAGCCTTTTAGCATTTATTCTGGATACCTGAAGTGTAACAACTGATTATGAGAGGAGGGAGTTTAAGAGAAACTGTGCCTGTACAGTGGTACCTCGGGTTAAGTACTTAATTTGTTCTGGAGGTCTGTTCTTAACCTGAAACTGTTCTTAACCTGAAGCACCACTTTGGCGAATGGGGCCGCCGGAGCACGATTTCTGTTCTCATCCTGAAGCAAAGTTCTTAACCCGAGGTACCATTTCCGGGATAGCGGAGTCTGTTGCCTGAAGTGTATGTAACCTGAAGCGTTTGTAACTCAAGATACTATTGTAGTACCTTATTTTAATCCTGTGACATTTAGCTGAAGTAATAAGTTAACGTCTTCCTCACGGAGGCCTTCCAGAATCCGATTCAGAGCCAAATTTGGAGACATATGTCACACAGACAATTTCAGAATGGATGGGAGAAAGCAAAGATTGGTTGGGTGGGCTTTCAGAGAGCTGTTTCAGAATTAGATCTCGTGAAGATTGAGTCTGTAGCCTGAAGAGTATGTAACCTGAAGCGTTTGTAACCCAAGGTACCATTGTAGTACCTTGTTTAATCTTGTGACATTTAGCTGAAGTAATAAGGTAACGTCTACCTGACATAGGCCTTCCAGAATCTGATTCAGAGCCAAATCATGTGGTTGCCGGACAGAAAGTAGATATCTTTAGAGAGATTCCACTGAAATTGAGACTTAGAAGAACCAAATATAGATATTTAACAATAGCACTCAGGAGAGCTGACATTAGATATAAATGGGAATTCCCAGAGGGCATTTCCTTCACATACACGAAAAGGAGATACAGGCTAACATCAGAATTTCAGAGAGTCCTTTGACAAATACAGGAGAGACTTAGATTCCAACTGCTGAAAGGCACATACGGTATTCTGTTAGAATGGGAGACGAAAGAGTGTGTTTGTGTGTTTTTACAATCAAGCAATGTATACATTTTATGAAAATTACAATACATCATAACATCATATAACATAAGCAGGAGTTGTAAAATAAATAATAAAATAGCGCACTGTCTTTCATGTTGTGTCTTCCTGGAGTTCCACACCTCTGCTGGGTGGAGAGGAAATGGTCTCTCCGCCTTCATCTCAGCTCCACAGCAGTTCTCTCAAAAAGACTTGGCACTCCAGAATGCGGGGAAATAATAATAATAATAATAATAATAATAATAATAATAATAATAATAATAAAAAAAAATAAAAAAAATAGTATTTATTCAATTTATATACCCCCCTTTATCAGAATATCCCAGGGCGAAGTACAACATTAAAAGGACAATGCAGAACAACAATGATAAAAACACAATAAAAAGCATCCTGTGAGACAGCCGAGTAATGCAGCACTCCTTTTAAAACTTGAGGGAGACTCACTGCTCACCTGCTTTTTCGGCCACTATGGGAGTGTGGTGATTCATCCAAAGGAGGCTCCTCTGCTGGCCCTCCGAAGATTCTGACATTGTCCACTCTTTCTCCTGTCACCCACACCCATAGAATATGAAGAGAGTTGTCCTCCCAAACTCTGCCTACCCTCCAACATGTTGCAGAGGGAAATTGGGACCTGGGACTTTTGGGGCCACGCTCCTGAATGAGTCACATAACTCACGCAAGAGCAAGGACCCCCCAAAATAGGCGTCTTTTGGGGCAACACATTCACGGGAGCCAAAACAGGACATCCTGGGAGCCAATCAGAAGCCAGGGTGGCTTCTGGAATTGCAGGACGTCCCACTCAAAGCAGGACAGTTGACAGGTATGTGAAGACCGCCAAAGATGGAGAGTCCACAACCCATAGTGCAGGCATCCCCAAACTCGGCCCTCCAGATGTTTTGGGACTACAACTCCCATTATCCCTAGCTAACAGGACCAGTGGTCAGGAATGATGGGAATTGTAGTCCCAAAACATCTGGAGGGCCGAGTTTGCCTATGCTTGCCATAGTCAATATGGCTGCCTTTCCCACTGGCTGAGATGCTTCTACCCATTTCATCTGCTTGGCCAATCCAGATATTCAGGGCCAACAGGTCCCACCCCTGCCTCCAGCAATCTCTTTTGTTACACTCAATGGGTGTTTGGTGGAGGGAAAGGGGAACCATGGTGCAGGGTCCAGGATGCTCAGATTCCTGCCACCAGACCTCCCCTCTGAGGTCCCCCCAGGGCACCTGCTCAGCTGAGAGGAGGGTGTCATAGCACAGGTAGCAAATCAGTTGCTGCTCCGTCCCTTGAGGGATACCCTGCCTCAATTAATTGGCCAAATATTCCCAAATGGCATCACCCGCCACTATATAAACCCTCTCACCCCCGGCAGCAGCAATAAGGTGGTACAGCTTTCGGGTGCTAAGAGTGTGTCCCTGCTTTGGGAGGGGGAACACAGCCCCCCAGCAAAGTTTGTAGGATGAGCCAAGAGGTATAGCCGGACACTGGAAGGCAAATGCAGCAGATATCATACACATGGAGCCCACTACCAAAATCAGCACCATCACTTTTGTGACGTTTGTGACTTGTCCCCACAAAACACTTCATCACAGTTTCTTCCTATCTGCTCAAAAGGCCTCTGCTACATGTTACCAAATGTAAGAATTCACTGATAAATGTATCTATGTACTGGCTCACTGGGAAAACTTCAGAAATTCATATAGACATGTGAGCTCAGCTACTCAGCAGCCCCTCTACCTGAGTAATGATTTCTGGCATCCTGATACCTGAGTGCCAGACAGGTAGCCATTCCAGAAATAACAAACCCAGCTGGAGACAAAATCTGCCTGGATGGAGACCTGAGAGCCACCTCTCAATATCTGGGGGGCTGACCCATGGAAGAGGGAGACAGCTTGTTTTCTCCTGCCCAGAATAAGGGACCCAGAGGACCAGAAAGCAGCTTCTGCTGCCTAAAGAGCAGGAAGAACCTTCTGAGGGGAAGAGCAGCAGAATCCCTTGGGAGATGGCGGACTCTCCTTCCTTGGAGGTTGTGAAGCAGAGGTTGGATTCCTGCCTTGCAGGGGGGCTGGAATAGATGACCCAGGGGGCTCCCTCCCATTCCAGGAGGAGGTTCCTTGCTTCCTGCAAACCCCTTTTCCCTGCAACCTCTTCCTCCAGTTTCTGGCCAAGGGAGGGAGCGGATCACAGACCAGCCAAGAGCAAAAATAAAATGAGCATCTCTGGGATTGTGCAATGCAGGAGAGAAAAGGCAGAGAGGACTGAGCAGGGTGGACTCGGCTTGGCAAGGGTTAAAGGGAACCGAGCTGCATTCCTAGAGAGGAGAGGAAGGAAAGGGGGGGCCAGGTCCTCCAGAGGAAAAGCCCCTCCCTCCCCTTCCTGCAAGCGGGGGGGGGGGGCAGGGTTGCTTTCTGCTATTGCAAATTCTGCATTGCTCGCTTCCAGGGGGATCTGGTGAGTCCCTTCTTCCTCCCCCCCCCAGAGGGTGCAGTGGGGAGAAGGGGGGGGGTCCCAGGGCTGCAGCAGGGGAGGGTGGCTCATGTGGGGGGGGGAGCCCCAGGGAGCAGGGGGTCCTGCCAGGGAGGGGCGAGGTTTGCAACTACAGTACTCTATATTCTGCATTTGTATAAAGACGCTGCTTACTCCTTTGGGAAGGGCAATCCTCTCCTGGGATCTGGTGAGTCTCCTCTCTCCCCCCCCCCAGGAGGGTGGAATGGGGAGAAGGGGGGGTCCCAGGGCTGCAGCAGGGGAGGGTGGCTCATGGGGGGGGGGGAGGCCCAGGGAGCAGGGGGTCCTGCCAGGGAGGGGCGAGGTCGCAGGAACTGTCTCCTTCCTTTACATCTTTTTTTGTGGGGGGGGGGGAGGGGAGGAGGTTCCCGCCCCCTTCCAGAAAAAAAAATATTCAGAGCCCCCTGGGAAATCTACCAGATAGAAATTTGGCTTCTATAAAGAAGCTTATCAGTAGGACTTCTGCTGTGTGCGACACGGGTCAGCGTCATTGCACAAGAGAGGAAACGTGTCTGAATGGTTGCTCCCAAACCTCTTTGTCTGTTTCCCTTCTTTCTTTCTCCTTATTGGCAGAGGAGGCCAGCCAAGCAGATCAAGCCAAGCTTTGTGAGGAGCTGGGTATGTTTACATGGAAAAGAGAGGAGACAGAGAGGAGATAGGAGAGCCATGTCACCTGGGTGCAGGATTCCAACCAATGGCTTCAAGCTACAATAAAGGAGATTCGGACTCAACACTCCTAGTCATTTTTCACTAGGAACCAATGACTCACTTGTCAATCAGTTCTAACTTCATGCATTGACTGGAAGGAAGGAGCAACCAGGCTGATTCGCCTCACATTAATCTCTTCGCTTGCCTCCACATTTCGACAATCTCCCTTCTAGAGGCCTCCTCCTCCTCCTCCCCCTCCTCCTCCTTTTTAGAAAGATAGCTCAGAGTCTGGGCTGTGGTGCAGTCCTACCCTGGTTCCCAGCAAGACTCACCCATGCTTGCTCAGGGAACCTTTTTCTTCTCCTGCTATTAAACAACTTTTGTAACAGAACAATGTATTTGCTTTGTAGGATTTGCTAGAGCTTCTCATTCAGACAGACAGAACTTGGCAGAAGACCAAAGGGTTCCTTCCGATCTCTCAGAGGCTTCCTGAGAGCAGAGATGGATGAGCGAGACACAGCTGGCCCTAGAGCAGGAAGAGGCCATGCCATCCAAACTGGGAGCAGTGGGGGATTCTTGGAAAACTCTGTGCAGAAGATCCTGGGTGAGGAGGACACCCTCCGCTCAGAGGTGCAGAGCCAGCAGTTGAGGCAGTTCTGCTGCCAGGAGGCCAAAGGACCCCGAGAGGTTTGCTGCCGACTCTACCACCTTTGCCATCAGTGGCTGAAGCCAGAAAAGCACACGAAAGCTGAGATGCTGGACCTGGTGATCTTGGAGCAGTTCATGTCTGTCCTTCCACCGGAGATGGAGAGCTGGGTGAGGGACTGTGGAGCGGAGACCAGTTCCCAGGCGGTGGCCCTGGCCGAAGGTTTCCTCCTGAGTCAGGCAGAGGAGAGAAAGCAGGTGAGAGAGACTTTCCTCTGGATACTGCCAAGGGGCTCCAAACAGGATGGAGAACATCCCATAATGCTCTACTGTTGGCCCATCCTTTTTCTGGGAATGAGATCTAACATCCTTAAAGTTTCTGTCTTTGTCGTTCTCTTTTTAATATTTCTCATCATTCATTTACTGTTTTGAATCCTTGTTTTTCTTACAGAAAAGGGATCATTTTGCAGAAGTGGACCTGGATTCCTGTGAGGCAGATGAAAGAATGAAGCCAACAAGACCTCCATATTTATCTTTTCATGGGGGCAGAAGTGAAACAGCGGCTGTGGCACCAGATGAGGTCAGGGGAAGCTGCCTTGTGGGGTCAGAGGCCGAGGGATGGAGCAATGTCATGGACTGGTTGGGCACAGAGAAATGGTGGGAGGAAGCAGCCTGGGAACCAGGAAACGAAGACGGCTCAGAGCCCAAGGAGTGGAGGTGGAGTAAGGATGAGCGGTCAGAGGGGCAATAGGGAGAAGCCTTGGAAGAGGAGGTGTCAGAAGCTGAAGGGGTAACAGGGCTTAGTGAGCTGGGAGACTCTGTGGCAGAATGCAGTGCAGAATCAGAGGCAGAAGAGGAAGGAGGCAAGTGGGAGGAGGGAGGTCGAGAGGCAGAGGTGAGTCAGGAGGAGGAGGAGCCACTGGGGGCTCCCTCTCCTTCTGCCAGAAGCCACCCTCCCTGCTTGTCTCTCAGAGCCAGGAGCAAAGGCAGGCTGCACTCTTGCGCACTGTTCAGTCGCTTGCCAGAAACCCCAGAGAGGAGGGGACTTGGAAAGCTGTGGGGAGCTGGGGGCCTTCACTCTCGGCAACTGATTTAGTTAAGGAAGACGCTCAGGGAATGAGTTGTTGTTCTCATAAGGCCCGAAACTCAGCCAAGTCTGTGAATATTGTGTTCTTGCTGATAAAGAGTAAACTCCAGCTGTTAAGTGTGGGATTTCCTGCCCGTATAACTCTGTCATACCAGCCTTCTGAATGTTGCCAGTGTTGGCAAACTAGCCCCCTCGGGAGAAGCTGGCCTCTCTCCCAGCTCCTGGAGCTGCTTCTTCTTCTTCTTTTTTTTTTTATATTGCCAGTTTATAAATCTTTACAGCTCTTTTCCCTTTCACAATACCCTTTCTCGTTCACAAAGCCTCTTTAAATCCAACTAGCATTGTCTGCTCATCACAAATATTTTCCAGATAAATCGTAAACTTTCTCCAGTCCTGAGTGAACTTGTGGTCTTTCTGGTATCTGATTTTCCCTGTCAATTTGTCTAGTTCAGCAAAGTCCATCAGTTTCCGTCTCCATTCTTCCAGTGTCGGTAGTTCCTCTTGTTTCCATTTTTGGGCCATTAAAATTCTTGCCGCAGTCACTGCATATTGAAAAAGTTTGTAATCACTTCTGTTAATTTCTCTTCCTGTAATTCCTAACAAAAAGGCTTCTGGTTTCTTCACAAACGTATATTTAAACATCTTTTTCAACTCATTATATATCATTTCCCAGAAACCCTTTACTTTCTTGCACTCCCACCACATATGGTAGAACGACCCTTCCCTTTCTTTACATTTCCAACATTTATTACATGTTTTATACATTTTTGCAAGTTTAATGGGAGTGATATACCATCTATATACCATTTTCATAATGTTTTCCTTTATCGTCATACATGCAGTGAATTTCATATTTTCCTTCCATACTTTCTCCCAATCTGCTAATTGTATATTGTAACCGAAGTCCCTGGCCCAGTGTATCATAACCGATTTAACTTCTTCGTCCTTTGTTTGCCATTCCATTAGCATTTTATACATTTTTGACAATACTTTATAATCGTTATTTATTATCTCTTTTTGAAATCTAGACTCTCCTTCTATATATCTCCTCTCTTTACAATCCTTTTTAAACATTTCATTTGTTTGAAAATAGTGCAACCAATCATATACATATTTTTTAACTTGTTCATATGGCTTCAATTTCCATTTCCCCCCTTCTTTAATTACAATATCTCCATAAGTCATCCAGTCCTCTCTCATATTTGTCTTTTTCACACTCATGACCTCCAGTGGGGATAACCAATGAGGTACATTCGGTTCCAAAATATTTTGGTACCTATCCCATATTTCTATTAGGGCACCTCTAAAAATATGATTGGCAAACCCTTTGTGGACTTTCTTCTTCCCCGACCATAGATAAGCGTGCCAACCGAACCTGTTATCAAAACCTTCTAGATCCAATAACTTGTTATTTTTTAATGTTATCCAGTCCTTTAACCAGCAGAGACAAGATGCTTCATAGTAAAGTTTCAGGTCTGGCAGGGCGAAGCCACCTCTTTCCTTCGCATCAGTTAGTAACTTAAATTGTATTCTTGGCTTTTTGCCCTGCCAGATATATCTTGAGATCATTCTTTGCCACTCTCTGAAGATCTTTGTCCCTTTGATTATTGGAATCATTTGAAATAAGAACAACATCTTTGGAAGTACGCTCATCTTGATTGAAGAAATTCTGCCCCAAAAAGATAATTTCATCCTACCCCACACTTCGAGGTCTCTCTTTATACTATTCCAAGTTGACACATAATTGTTTTGATATAAATCAATATTTTTGGGGGTTAACCATATTCCTAAATATTTTACCTTCTTTGCCACTTCCATCTCTGTTTCTCTTTGCACTTCTTCTGTTAAACTTTGATCCATATTCTTCACCATTAATTTGGTTTTCCTTTTGTTTAATACAAAACCGGCCACACTTCCAAATTGATCAATTTCTTTTATGACTTCATTTAAACTACTTGTCGGATCTTCTACCGTAATTACCAGATCATCGGCGAAGGCTTTTACTTTGTATTGATTTCGACCTACTGTAACCCCCTTTATTAGTTCATTTTGCCTGATTGAACTAAGTAGGACCTCCAGAACCATAATGAATAACAGTGGTGAGAGAGGGCATCCCTGTCTTGTACCTTTCTTTATGTTCACTTCCTCTGTGATTACATTGTTTACAATCAATTTTGCTCTTTGTTCTGAATAAATTGCCTTTATACCATTATAAAAGTCCTTTCCCACTTCCATCATTTCCAAATTTTTCAACATAAATTCCCATGAAACATTATCAAACGCTTTCTCTGCATCCACAAACATTAATACGGCTCGTCTCTCATTACTGGCAGTCAAATATTCCAAAATGTTTATTATATTTCTCACATTGTCCTTCATATGTCTGCCAGGAAGGAAACCTGCCTGATCTTCATGGATATATTCTTGCAATATCTTCTTTAATCTTTTTGCTAAGATACCCGAAAAAATCTTATAATCTGTGTTTAGCAGAGATATTGGTCTATAGTTCTTAACTTGTGTGAGATCACAGTCTTGTTTTGGTATGAGTGTAATAAAGGCTTCTTTCCAAGTTTCTGGTATATCCTGTTGTTTCAAAATATTATTCATAACTTCTTTAAGTGGTACCGTCAAGGAGTCCCTCATTTCTTTGTAGTAAGTTGCTGTAAATCCATCTGGTCCTGGTGCCTTTCCTTTTTTCATCTCTTTTATAATTTCTACTATCTCTTCCTTCTCAATTGGGGCGTTCAGTCTGTCTTTCTTTTCTGTTGGGATCTTTTGCACCTTTTTTTCTTTTAGAAATTTCTCTATCTTCTTTATATTGTTTTTTTCTCGTTTTGCGTACAAATGTTGATAAAAGTCCAAGAATCCTTTTCTGATACCTTTTGGATTTTCTATTTCCTCACCATCCACAATGATTTTGTTAATTGTACTTTGCTCTTTCCTTTTTTTGATTTGCCATGCAAGCCATTTTCCAGGTTTATTTGCGAATTCAAAGTTCCTTTGTCTCAATCTTTTGATGTTCCATTCGACTTCTTTGTTTATGATCATAGCAAACTGTGTCTGCAAAACCTTAATATTTTGTTTTATTTTGATGTTGTTTGGTTTTTTGATTAACTTTTGTTCATTGTCCATTATTTGTTTTAAAATTTCCTTCTTCCCTTTCTCTCTGTTCTTATTTTTAATCGCATTCTGTTGAATAAAGAATCCCCTCATTACCGCCTTGCTTGTGTCCCATACTGTACTCATCTTTGTGCCTTTATTCATGTTGTCTGAAAAGTATTCCATCAATTTTTTACGTGCTTCTTGAATAATTTTTTCATCTTCCAAAAGGTAATCTTTCAATCTCCATCTGAATGTTCTCTCTTCGTAAGCTTTTATCTCCATTTTTATTGGATTATGATCCGAGATTACTCTGGGTTGAATTTCTATTTGTTGGATTCTGCTAGTTAATTCATTCGAGACCCAAATTTGATCTATTCTTGACATGGACTGATTCGGTTCCGAATAAAATGTGAACTGTTTTTCTAATGGGTGTCTAAGTCTCCAAATGTCAATTAAGTTAAGGTTTTGCACCAATGTAAAAAAGGTCTTCGGTAGTTTACCTTCCTTACTGTCACTTTTTTCTCTTAATCTGTCCATTTCCATTGATACAACTCCATTCATATCTCCCATTATTATCATTTTTTGATCCATGTATTCAAACAATATTTCTTCCAATTTCTTATAAAAATCAGTCTTGTTTCCATTAGGTGCGTAGATCCCGACAATTATTAATTTTTTGCCCTGCCAATTGATCTGTATTGCAATCATTCTTCCTTCTTCGTCTTTGAAAATCTGTTGAGCTTCTATATTTTTTCTTACATAAAGAACTACGCCTCTCTTCTTTTCTTTGTCTGAGGATATAAATTCATTTCCCAATCTATTGTTGATCAAAATTTTTCTATGTTTTCTTGCCACATGGGTTTCTTGGAGACAGATGATATCCAAATTTTTCCTTTTTAAATATTGTTCAATGTTATTCGTTTTCTTCTTATCATTTATTCCGTTAACGTTCCAATTCCATAATTTCAATGCCATATTTTCCGCTGATTAAAAATATAATTTTTTTTCCGGCTTACGTTTTTATAATTCCTCTTCTTTTTCTTCTTCTTCCTCCTCCTCATCTTCTTCTTATTCTTCTTCCTCCTCCTTCTCCTCCTCTTCCTCATCTGTCTCTTTGTTCTTTTTGAATTTTCCTTTTAAAATTTTTCCTCCCGTCGGGTCAATTCCTCCTACCGCTCCTTCTTCTTCCTCCTCCTCTACCATTAATTCTTTATATCGTCTCTGAAACTTACTTGTTTCCTTGGGACTTGTAAGTCTGTGTCTCTTGCTTTTATATACGAAAGAGATCCCCTGAGGGAATTCCCATTTGAATTCAATCTTGTTTTTCTTCAGAATTTGGACCAATGGTTTATACGGGTCTCTCCGTTTCAACAATCTGACCGGTATGTCTTTAAAAATAATTATGTAACTCCCATCGATGTTCAATCGCTTCTCTCTATTTTTCTGGAGTATTAGGTTCCTCATATCTTTGTCTTTAAAGGTGATCAGGCAATCTCCTGTAACCTTCCTTGTCTTGGTTGTCCTTACTCTCATTCTAAATGCATTCTGAACCTTCCTCTCTACATCTTCTTTTTGTAATTCCAACCATTGAGCAATTTCCGTTATTAATTTATCTTTAATATCTTCTCCTTGAACCTCTGGAACTGCTCTCAACCTTAAATTCACCTCCCGTTGTCTCAATTCGTTCATGGAGATTGCATCCCATAACTCCTCCTGTGTTTTATTTATTTCTGAAATAAATAAATATGGATAGTCCAGATCAATTTAAGAATCTTTCATCGGCAAACATCAGACAGTCTCATAGATTCATAGATCTTTAACAATGGAATCTGGAAATCCCCTTGCAAGCCCGGGCCTTCGTTTCTCGGAGGTAGCTATGGCCTCCCTGCAGCCCGCTCTCCCCCCCGCCGTTCTCTTCACCCCTTTAGGAGCTACCTGACGGCCGGGTGGTTCGCGTTTCAGCTGCCTGCAGGTACCTGAGTGTCAGAACACCCTCCTGACACTACTTAAAGGGGTCACTGCACCCTGTGACACCCCCAAATCCTCCGAAAAACCCGGGATTCCCCAAGAGGGAAAATCCCCGCTTGCGCTTGGATCGCTGTCAACCGGAAGTCAGCTCCAGGAGCTTCTTACCGGTGATCTCCTCTGGCTGGTATCCCCGCAGTCCAGGGAAATCTTGATAGGCGACATTTCCCAGCGTGGAAAATGAACACCCCCTCCCTCCTTGCATACCAGCAAGAGAAAGGAGGTAGTCAGAAAGCTATTTACATCCTTTTATTTCTGACTGTTCAGTTGTACAGAAAACATGTCCGATCAGTTCAATCTCCTCCTAGCAAGTGACTCAAACTTCCTTTACAAACGCAACAGGAAGGTCTCATATTACACTGAGAACAAAGCTTTGAGAAATCCCTGGAACATTCTTTCCCATAGCTAGCCACATCATGTGATGTAAACACCGAGCTGCCGGTTTGCAGCTGCGTTGTATCCATATCGTAACAGCCAGTAGGATTCATCTCCCCCTCTCCATGCCCCCATGAACCCCTTGAATTTGGCTCTAGGGCATTGGAAGGGAACCTCTACAGAACAACTCACGAGGAGAGGAGAAAGTGGACCCTTCCATCTGGCAAACTGGAATGCTTGCGTAGGCAGAATGATTTGAAAACCAAAAGGTGGAGTACCACCTATTTGCAAAAAGACGAATACCCATAGTTAAAATGCAGAATAAAAGAATTCAATTAAAGTATTAAAATAGGTGCCCATAATTAAAATGTGCAGCAAAGCAATCTTATTGAAATAACACAGCAATTAACAGGAAGAAAACCACAGAGCATTGTGTAGCAGATTATATTTTTGCTGTCTCAGAGGAGGACATTTGCCTTTTTCTTTTAGGGTCCAGTGTGCTTTGAAGATGTTGCTGTTCGTTTCACGGATGAGGAGTGGGCGTTGCTGGATCCTGACCAGAGAGCTCTGCATAAGGACGTCATGGAGGAGAATTGTGGGATCGTGGCCTCTCTTGGTAAGGCTCCCTGTGGGATCGTCCTATCTGCGAGGAAATTCAAGAAATACCTCTAGGTGACAAACCTCATATATTTCACAGCGCCCCCTACAACACCTGGGAACCTAACACCCCCACAAGAAATAGTAGATTACAGTTTTTTCTGTGAACAATCTTCCTCCAGTTCTGCCTCCTTCTACCAGAGTTGGGCTGGTCTGAACCTTCCAGGCATCTTCAATCTCAGCTTCAAAGTTGTTAGAATAGATAAGTAGCTTCTGTCAGGATTTCTGTTTTTGTTTTTGCTGCTGTCAGTCTTGGGTTGACCAGAGAGATGACTGACACTGGAGATGGAGGGGATGCTATGAGTGGGCCAAACAACATCTGCCCCAGAGAAGAGCCAGGCTGATTGAATCTCAGGTAGTACTAGCAGTGATAATAATAGCAATAATAATAATTTTTATTTATACCCTGACCATCCGGTTGGGTTGCCCCAGCCAATCTGGGAAGCTTCCAACACATATACAGTGGTACCTCTGGTTGCGAATGGGATCCGTTCCGGAGGTCTGGCCAGATCCCGAGGTTTTCGCAACCCGAGGATCACTGTTCTGCGCATGCGCATGGATTTGCCACTTTAATAAGCTGAAGTTTACGTAACCAGAGGGTTACGTAACCTGAGGTGCTACGGTATAAACATGAAAAAGTAATTTACAACAACAATCTAATCTAATGTAAAAAGTAGAAAAATCTTAAAATGAGTAGCTTACTTCAAACAAAGCAAGATTCAACCATCGATTAGAATCCTATAATAAATACATTGGGTTATTACAGATAACAAAGGTAATAAACACACAGCCAACTGCCTTCTCTACAACAAATTTAATGTGCATTATTTCCTAACTGGGGGCTCTATTTGTTCCTGAGGCTCTAATCCCTTTTTCTCTCCATTGCAGATTGTGATGAATTGGAAAGCAAGAACAACGGTGACCACAACACAATCTGCAGAGTGGAGAAGGCACGTAAAAATTTGGAATGTGGAAAGAGCTGCCGTCAGAGCTCCCATTCCAGTTCCCATAAAAGAAATTTCTTTCGAAAGAAACCCTATCGGTGCATGGAATGTGGAAAGATATTCAGTACGAGCTCCTCTCTCACTTCCCATCAAAGAATTCATACAGGGGAGAAACCCTATCAGTGCGTGGAATATGGAAAGAGCTTCAGTACAAGCTCCGACCTCACTAAACATCAAAGAATTCATAAAGGGGAGAAACCCTATCAGTGCATGGAATGTGGAAAGAGCTTCAGTCACAGCCATAGCCTCTCTCCCCATCAAAGAATTCATACAGGGAAGAAAACATATAATTGCTTTGAATGTGGAAAGAGTTTTAGTAGGAGTTGTAATCTCACTTCCCATCAAAGAATTCATACAGGAGAGAAACCCTATCAGTGTGTGGAATGTGGAAAGAGCTTCAGTATGAGCTACAATCTCACTAGGCATCAGAGAATTCATACAGGGGAGAAACCCTATCAGTGCATTGAATGTGGAAAGAGCTTCACTGATAGCTCCCATCTCAGTTCCCATCATAAAATTCATACAAGAGAGAGACCGTGTCAGTGCGTGGAATGTGGAGAGAGCTTCACTCAGAGCTCCTCTCTCACTTTCCATCAGAAAATTCATACAAGAGAGAAACCCTATCAGTGCATGGAATGTGGAAAGAGCTTCAGTACAAGCTCCTCTCTCAATTCCCATCAAAGAATTCATACAGGGGAGAAACCCTATCAGTGCATGGAATGTGGAAAGAGCTTCACTGATATCTCCCATTTCACTTCCCATCAAAGAATTCATACAGGGGAGAAACCCTATCAGTGCGTGGAATGTGGAAAGAGCTTCAGTACGAGCTCCGATCTCACTAGACATCGAAGAATTCATACAGGGGAGAAACTCTATCAGTGCATTGAATGTGGAAAGAGCTTCAGTACAAGCTCCGATCTCACTAAACATCAAAGAATTCATACAGGGGAGAAACCCTATCAGTGCATGGAATGTGGAAAGAGCTTCACTGATATCTCCCATTTCACTTCCCATCAAAGAATTCATACAGGGGAGAAACCCTATCAGTGTGTGGAATGTGGAAAGAGCTTCAGTCACAGCCACAGTCTCACTAGACATCGAAGAATTCATACAGGGGAGAAACCCTATCAGTGCGTGGAATGTGGAAAGAGCTTCAGTCACAGCCACAGCCTCACTTCCCATCAAAGAATTCATACCGGTCAGAAACCATATAATTGCTTTGAATGTGGAAAGAGCTTTAGTAAGAGCTGTAATCTCACCAGGCATCAAAGAATTCATACAGGAGAGAAACCCTATCAGTGCATGGAATGTGGAAAGAGCTTCATCCAGAGAGCTCATCTGAATACCCATCAAAGAATTTATAGAGGGGAGAAACAATATAAATGCTTTGAATGTGGAAAGAGCTTCAGGAAGAGCTGCTCTCTCACATCTCATCAAAGAATTCACACGGGAGAAACCCTATCAGTGTGTGGAATGTGGGAAGAGCTTCAGTAGCAGCTCCTCTCTCACTTTCCATCAAAGAACTCATACAGGGGAGAATCACGTAATTGTAGAATTGTGGAGCTGGAAGTGAACCCTGGTGCAATCTATTCCACCCCATGTGATGCAGGCATAGCAAGTGAAGCATCCATGACAGATGACCATCCAACTTCACTTGAAAACCTCAAAGGATGGAAATTCCAGCACTCCCAAGGGAGTCCAATCCACTAGCAGTTCTTGCTGTCAAAAAGTTCTTCCACATGTTTAGTCAGTCTTGTTTTTTTAAAAAACAAAACAAAACTTGAATCCATTTGTTTGTGTCCTACTCTGTGGAGCAGGAAAAAGGAGCTAAAAACGATACAACAAAGAAAAATCTTTCCTTCCCCAGAATTTAAATAATTAACAAAAAATCAGAAAGCATTCCTTGACTTCCTATCCTCTTTTTCCATGGTTCCTTTTAACTCTGATTTGTTTATTCCAATGTTCTGAAATGCCTCTCAAACATAGTGTTGTGTCATTTTATTTTAATTCCAGACGTGCAATATTATTGATTATATCCTTCTGAGTTTCTCTTACTGTGGCTAGCTCTGTTTTCATTCTATCTTGATTCTTTTTTATCTCTCAGTCCTCTTCTTTCTTTGGCCAGGGCACAGCCTGACTCCCTCTTTCGGCAATCTTCGCGGAGCTCTGGCCCAATGGTTGCCATTGGTTTGATTTGAATCAATTTTATAATGAATGATTTTAGAGTGTTGTGTTGTACTGCTGTTCTGTTTTATTGTTGTTAGCCACCCTGAGCCTGGCTTCGGCTGGGGAGGGCGGGATATAAATAAATTTATTATTATTATTATTATTATTATTATTATTATTATTATTATTTCTCTTAACTGTTTCCTCCAAAGCTTGGACTGGTTTTTCCATACCATTTGTTTTCCTGGATACTGTTTTGATTTGTGTTGTCAATTTGTCCATCATTTTGGTCAAGACAAAATAAAAAAATTCCTTCCAGTAGCACCTTTAGGTGCTACTGGAAGGAATTTTTTTATTTTGTCTTGACTATGGCAGACCAACACGGCTACCTATCTGTAACTGGAACTATGGAAGGCACATCATTTTGGTGTTATTTTGTAAATCTTTTCCTAATTCCACCAGGATCTCTGCTATATTGGCATCTCCTTAGGTGGTCCCCCTTTCAGTTTGGCTGGTTTCTTTTGTGCCCCCTGTTTTTTCTGTTAGATTTTTTTTTTCCTAATTAAATAATAAAAAAATTGTTTTGTTATTCCGAAGGTCTCCGCTCAGTGTCTCTCCCACTGTTATCTTGTGGAATATTATTTTCTTTCTCCTGTAGTAACCTATGTTATCCATCATTTGAGAACCACGATATTGTTCTCCCTTTGGTCTTCTTTCCTTTTTATCCCTTTCCCCAAATGGAAAAATTTTCTCCCAGCTGCCGCCCACAGGGTCAACATATTCTGCCACCCACCCCCACCACCCTCCAACGACCACCCTCAGTCATGGGGTCACAGAATTATGGTTTCTGAACTGGCTGGATCTAGAGTCTGGATACATCAAAGAAGCGCTTCAGTTAAAGGTGTTGTAAATTCAAACAGTGAAAACAGGTAGAGAAAATCAGGACTCCACTGCACCATCCGGTGGCACAATGTTATATTGCACATACAATGCATATCAATCGCTTTTTCTTTGCCCATCTAATGATGATGATGATGATAATAATTTATTATTTATACCTCACCCATCTGGTTGGGTTTACCCAGCCACTCTGGGCGGCTCCCAATTGAATACAGCATTAAATATTAAAACTTAAAACTATTATCAAACTATTAAAAATAAAATAAATAAATGTAGCTGAGTTTGCAGGGAGGAATTTGGGAGGGGAGTCAGGCCCTTGGCAAATAAAAGTAGGGTTTCCCCTAACCTATCCCATCTCATGGGGGGAGGGGAGCAGGGATTCCCCTAATGTCATCTCATTGGATCCTGCAGGGAATGAAACGGGGTGGAGCACAACCCCCCAGCTAAGTTTGGAGGATGGGCCAAGAAGTATAGCTGGTCATTGGAAGGCAAACATACCCAAAGCCTTCAAAATGTGCACTTCCCTCCATTTAGCAACAGAGTTCCCCAGCTCAGCAATGTGTACTGGGGCCAAGCAGGCATCATCAACATTGTCTTTTACTTCAGTTCATAAAATTTATACACTGCTTGGTTTTAAAAGCAGCAACCACCACAAAAAAAGATCAAAGCCAGAACAGAGTCCTTAAGAACGGAACAGAGGTTGGCTGGCACATGGTGCATCAGGAGGAAGGAGGGCGAGTGCCTTGCACGAGTACTAATCTTTCCACTAGCATAATTTAGTTGAATTACGACCCACTACTGTTTTATGGGGACATGGGTGGTCTAAACCACTGAGCCTAGAGGGCTTGCCGATCGGAAGGTTGGCGGTTCGAATCCCCGCAATGACGGGGTGAGCTCCCGTTGCTCGGTCCCTGCTCCTGCCATCCTAGCAGTTCGAAAGCACGTCAAAGTGCAAGTAGATAAATAGGAAAGGTAAACAGTGTTTATGTGTGCTGCTCTGGTTTCACCAGAAGTGGCTTAGTCATGCTGGCCACATGACCCAGAAAAACTGCGGACAAACGTTGGCTCCCTCGGCTAGTAAAGCGAGATGAGCGCCACAACCCCAGAGTTGTTCACGACTGGACTTAACTGTCAGGGGTGTCAGGATCATCCCACACGCAAGTAAGTCTCCCATAGAGACACATGCCCAACTGGCTTGTTCTCTCCCTCCTGGTCAGTTGTTCGGGAGCTTCAAAAGCTTTCTCCAGCCGAACATCACAGCGACTGATACCAAAAGGCAATAGCATGCTTAGGAACAGCAGAGTGTTAGCAGTTTGCTTGTGCTGGTCCCGGGGGGTTACCGTGCGGCGAGGTTCGAGTCCAGTCCGAGGACGAGGGTGCGGTATGGAGGCTGTCCGGCAAAGCTGAAGCCCAAGGCAGGGAGTCGGGTGAGGTCAGGAACTCTGGCAGAAGAGCAGGACAGGGTGCTGGCAAGAACTGTTACCAACAATGTTGCTCCTGCAACCTGGGACTGGGCTGGCTGGCTTTTATCTGCCCCGAGGCATAGGGCGGCCCCGGTCCACAGGTGACTCACCTCTCCTGGTCTAGAGGCGAGCACTCCTCCTGCGGGAACTTAGTTCCCTCTGCCTCTCTGCCCTGAGCCTCTGCAGCTCAGGAGAGGCTGGAGGGTTACTGGACCCAGAGGCAACCTCACCTTCCCCTGATGGGGCTGAGAGTGGAGCACCTGCAGGCAATGGGTCCTCCATCACCTCAGGAGCCAGAGCAGACTCAGCTGATGCCTGCTCCTGAGGATCCGGCACAGGTGAGAACCTTTCAGGCTCAAGCCCCAGCCCTGGCTCAGCTGGTCCTGGAGGCGGGGACTCCTGTGCAGGCTAGGATTCCTCAGGTTCAGCTTCTGAGTCGAAATCCCATGCCATCACACTGCTTAACAAACTCAGTAGCACAGCATTTTGGCTAAACTACTTTATTTACACATAAAACACTCGGAGCATTCTGACTCAGTGCCTTCCTCTTTCTCATCAGACAGCAAAGAGAGAAAGAACAAAGGACAATAGTCCCACATCATGGAACACTGTAATACAAACATCCTGTCTCCATAAGAATCTATCAAGAATGTATAACTTGCTGTTGAAATGGAACACTCAGGATGAAACGGTTAAATCTGCTATGATAAAATGGGCACAAGATGTTGGGCATAACATTATGTTTGCTGACTGGGAACAGTTATGGACCACAGGTATGAAATTTACGGCATGTAATGCCTTAAGAGAGAATATTATGAAAATGATATACAGGTGGTACATGACACCAGTCAAGCTTGCAAAAATATACCATCTGCCCGATAACAAGTGTTGGAAATATAAAGAGACTGAAGGTACATTCTTTCACCTTTGGTGGACGTGCCCAAGGATTAAGGCTTTCTGGGAGATGATCTATAATGAACTGAAAAAAGTATTTAAATATACTTTTCCGAAGAAACCAGAGGCCTTTCTCCTGGGCATGGTCGGCCAATTGGTGTTAAAGAAGGATAGAACTTTCTTTATGTACGCTACAACAGCAGCAAGAATACTTATCGCAAAGCATTGGAAGACACAAGATCTACCCACCTTGGAAGAATGGCAGATGAAAGTGATAGACTATATGGAACTGGCGGAAATGACTGGCAGAATCCGAGACCAGGGAGAAGAGTCGGTGGAAGAAGTTTGGAAGGGGAAGCAGAAGACTCTCAGCACCGCGCCGCTCCCCGTCCCCCGTTCTGCGGCCTTTAAAAAGGCTCCTTTGCGGGTCGGGGGGCGCTAATGGTGCCCGCCGAGTCACCAAGTCCACAGGCATCCGCGCCTGTGGTTTTTAAGGGTCCCCGCGTCGCCGGCGCGGCAGAACCCGATCCCTACTGATCCGATTCCCTCCGGAGCTCGGAGGGAATTCGCCATTAGATGTTGGTGCTAACCCGGAAGTCCCCCTTTTCAGGGAAGTTTTTAATCTGTGATATTTTAGTGTATTTTTTGTTTTTATGGAAGCCGCCCAGAGTGGCTGGGGAAACCCAGCCAGATGGGCGGGGTACAAATAATAAATTATTATTATTATATTATTATTATATATAGAGTGGAGGGGAAGTTTTGTAGGACCAGATTGTGGTACCTGATTAAAGTCTCTTAAGAATTAAACTCCTACAGACACCCTTGGGAAGAGGGCTTAATGGAGCAGAGAACAAATCAGCAGCTGCCCTCTCCCTTGTGGCTGTCCTTACATCACATATTGCCTGAAGACCCCAAGATTACATCATGCCAGACATCACATATGCTCCCCGCTAGAAGCACTCCCAGGGAACAGGAGCAGCTCTCTGGTGCTATGGAAGGTTGGTGTCCTACAGGGAGCAGAAGGCTACAGCTTAGGCAACCCTTAAGACAGCTCTCTCTCTCCTCAATTGGCTGGAACCAAGGAGGAATATGAATGGGGAATGGACCTTCTGCTTTTGATGGGCAGAATCACCACACTGTTACACAAAATCCCCCAAAAAGAGAGTAAGAGAGAACAGCCCACAGATGAATGGCACCTTCTGACAACCAGTCTTCTGGATCTGAACCGTGGTCACCATTGACCTGATATTTCTGATGCTAGGGCACATGTGAGATAAAATCCCAGAGAGTTCTGCATAGATACTTCCTGGTGTCCGCATCCTGTCACCTGATGCATTTTCATGGACCATGTAGATTCTCTATCATTTGATGCATGTCAATGCATGTTTGATGCACCATACCTGTTGAAGAACGTCAATGCATGTTTGTGCTGCCTGCTTAGAGTGTAGCTTTTCCAGGGTTCACCTAGAAACAATGGTTTCTTCCATCCCCAGTCTGGAGTGGCGAGGGCAACATCCTTGGAAACAAGGTAGGTACAACAAAACATGGCTATGGAGTGTGCAGAGAGCCAGCCCCTTTAGCCGCAGAGTTTGCACCAGCCCCACACCCCAAAAAATAATGAACACAAGCTGTAGTTGAAGGAACAGTGTACAGATAGAATGGCACTTGCAATGTAAAGATCTACAGCACCAGTTATCAGTTTGTTTCCGGACAAATGCCAGGCACGAATTTTGATACAGAAAAGCTTAAATAGACTGGGGCCAGTTGAATATCTATAGGACCTGTGTGATATTCTGTTCCCTGTGGAGAAAGGAAGCAAGGTGGGCAAGGAGAACAGGACCTTTCCTATAAGGTCATGTGACCTTTAAGCAAAGTTCTTGTTATTTATGCTCTTCTCTCCTTTTATGTGCTTGTTAAGCCATTGCTTTTCATCATAGTTTTCATCATATTGTTAGCTGCTGGCTCAGGTGTGGTATAAATATCTTCCTCCTATATACATAAAAATGCAAGGCTGTTGTCATGCAAACACGATGCCAGCACATTTCAACTGATGTGCGTGTGTGTGTGTGTGGGGGGAGAGTTTCTTCCGAGTAGTTTGGCATAAGTGCCTAACCCAATACATTATGCTCTTAACAGAGGAGGGCAGGCACTTCAGAAAAACACTCTCCCAAGTGCCTCCCCCTCCTTTAAGAGGAGGTGGGGGTGGGGTGAGCTGTGAGAGGAGGGAAAGGGCCTTGGGGCAACTTGCGAGGGAAGTAGAGACAGGATAGGAGAGGGGTAAAGCAGGGTGGGAATGAGATGTAAAGGGAGGAGGGGTGGGCCAGGTGTTGGAGAAGGTGACTTGGCAAAGAGCTTAGTGGGTAGATGTGGTTGGCAAGTGAAAGGAGGAAGGTTGGCAGCCCCTCACTGAGAGCCAGTGTGGTGTAGTGGTTAAGAGCGGTGGACTCGTAATCTGGGGAACGGGGTTCTCGTCTCCACTCCTCCACATGCAGCTGCTGGGTGACCTTGGGCCAGTCACACTTCTCTGAAGTCTCTCAGCCCCACTGACCTCACAGAGTGTTTGTGGTGGGGGAGGAAGGGAAAGGAGAATGTGAGCCGCTTTGAGACTCCTTCGGGTAGTGGGATATCAAATCCAAACTCTTCTTCTTCTTCTCATTTTCAGTTAAGATACATAAACTGCAAAATCTTAAACTCTGGCAGTGGAATGTCCCCACAGTGGATTCTGATGGTGGTACTTACCTCTGTCCTCTTCGCAGAGGAAGTGGTAGCCATTGCTTTGTTATTCTTTTATTGTATTCTAATTATTTATTTTTATAATATTTATATTTTATTAAGGTGATTTCAGTAAAAAGAAATAAAGTGATACGGGGGGGGGGAGAAGGAAAAGTAAGAGGGAGAAAAACAACAACAAAGATACATATAAAAATGAAAATATACAACAAACAACAACAACAACAACAAGCAAATACGGAAAACTCAATACGGAAGCTGTGTAGCATGTTCAACTTCAGAGGCGTGTTTGAAAACCAAAGCATTTACTTCTGGGTTTACGGCATTCGAAAACCTAAATGTTTATCAATGCAGGCATTCAAAAATCGAGGTACCACTGTACGCTATTCCCATACATTGTTGCATAAACTGGTATAGTGTGGTTGTCCTAGTGCTTATGTAAATGCTAATAGCCTACTGCATTTTGTATAAACTCATTCCATATGTTATCACATTTATCCATACAGAGCCTGCGCCTCTAAGCAGTCCGTTCATCAATTGACAGTGATGTCATATCATCAGCCCATTGATTGAAGGGTTTCGTATCTTTATTTTTCCAGTTCCTTAATATCAACCTTTTGGCAGCCATTAGGGCATGGAAAATCCTTTTCCGTTGTCCCATTAATAGGAGACAAGGAACTTCTAGCAGCTTGTTAATTGCCTTTGAAGTGGAAACAGGCCGATGATAAGATTAATTGTGAGCCGCACAGGGAGTGTTCTACTCCGAAGTGGCAGCCATTCCTTGAAGTTCCTCATGGCAATGTCCACTCCTGCCAACCTCACGACCATAGAATTTGCCCTGAGGGGCTTCCCTGGGCTGGAGGCGGTTCATGGCTGGATCGGGATCCCCATCTTTTTTGCCTACCTGGCAGCCGTCCTGGGAAACTGCACCATCCTCTATGTCATACGGACGGAGCCCAGTCTGCACCAGCCCATGTACTACTTCCTGGCCATGCTGGCTACCACTGACCTGGGTCTCTGCCTCGCCACGGCACCCACAGTGCTGGGCGTCCTCTGGTTCCAGCTGAAGAAGATCAGCAAGGAAGCCTGCATAGCTCAGCTCTTCATCATCCACTCCTGCTCCTTCATGGAGTCAGCTGTGCTCTTTGCCATGGCCCTGGACCGATTCCTGGCCATCTGCTCTCCCCTGAGGTACACAGCGCTGCTGAACTCCAGTAGGGTGGCCAGAATTGGGCTGGTCCTCCTGCTAAGGAGTACCTTGTTCCTACTGCCTCCTATGCCTTTCCTCTTGACATTCCCCTACTGCCCTAATGCTGTCCTTTCCCACTCATACTGTCTGCACCAGGACACCATTCGTGTGGCATGTGCCAATACAACATTCAACAGCTTCTATGCCCTCATCCTCATCCTCCTCACCATGGGTTCTGACCTGCTCTTCATCCTCCTCTCCTACAGCCTGATCCTAAGGACTGTCCTGGGCATGGCCTCTGACAACCAGGGCCACCACAAGGCCCTGGGCACCTGCGTCTCCCACATCTGTGCCGTTCTGGTCTTCTACGTCCCGGTGCTTGGGCTCTCCATCGTACACCGGTTTGGACAGCAAGCCCCTGCCCTCCTCCACGTCATCATGGGCAATGTCTACATCCTCCTGCCACCCTTGATGAACCCCATCATCTACAGCATCAAAACAAAGCAGATCTACAGCAGGATCCTCAGAATGATCTCAATGAAGAACCTCTGAGGAAGTCAATGTAAGGAAGGCCCTACTTAATTCACTCAAAGGTTCAGTCTTCCCATATGGAAATAATGCTTTATTCAGAGTTTAATTCCATAGTGTGCCCCCAATGATCTCCTAGTTTCCTGTGTTTCATTTCCTCCAAGGAAACTGTGTTTAGTTTCTCAGAAGGAAGCTAGTAAAATGTAGGTTGAATGAAGTAACTGTTAGGTAGATTTGTAGCAGACTGACTGAACCCAAATAGTACTCCTTCATGGTTCCTCATCATCCTGGGAAAAAGTGACAAGCGGGGGGCCGCAGGGTTCTCTCCTTGGCCTGTTGTTGTTCAATATCTTTATAAACAACTTGGATGAATTGAGGGGATGCTCATCAAATTTGCAGGTGACACCAAACTGGGAGGGGTAGCTAATGCCACAGAAGGCAGAATCAGAACTCAAGACAACAGATTGGAGAACTGGTCCCAAACTACCAATATGTATTTCATTGGGGACGAATTGGGGACGAATGTAAGGTTCTGCACTTAGGCATGAAGAACCAGATGCACAAATATAAGATGGGGGACACCTGGCTTACTAGCAGTATATGTGAAGACGATCTAGGGGTCTTGGTGGACCACAAGCTCAAGAAGAGTCAACTGTGATGCAGCAAGAAAAAAAGGCAAATGTTATTCTCAGCTGCATCAGCAGAAGTCTAGTGTCCGGATCAAGGGAAGTAATATTCCTGCTCTCTTCTGCCTTGGTCAGAACACACCTGAAATATTGTGTCCAGTTTGGGGCACCACTATTTAAGAAGGATGTTGACAAGCTGGAAGGTGGGCAGAGGAGGGCACCTAGAAGGATAGGAGGTTTCAGGATCCATTTGTAAAATAAAGAGCTGTGGGTCCCCATCATTTTGACTTCCATGCACTGAGGACAGAAATGGATATCTGGCAACACATAATGGGTGTGTGTCAGAGAGAGAGAGAGAGAGAGAGAGAGAGAGAGAGAGAGAGAGAGAAAGAAGAAGAAGAAGAAGAAGAAGAAGAAGAAGAAGAAGAAGAGGAGGAGGAGGAGTTGTTGTTTGGATTTGATATCCCGCCTTTCACTCCCTTTAAGCAGTCTCAAAGTGGCTAACATTCTCCTTTCCCTTCCTCCCCCACAACAGACACCCTGTGAGGTGAGTGGGGCTGAGAGACTTCAGAGAAGTGTGACTGGTCCAAGGTCACCCAGCAGCTGCAGGTGGAGGAGCGGAGATGCGAACCCGGTTCCCCAGATTACGAGACTACCGCTCTTAACCACTACACCACACTGGCTCTCTAAAAGAAAGAAAGAAAGAAAGAAAGAAAGAAAGAAAGAAAGAAAGAAAGAAAGAAAGAAAGAAAGAATTTATGCAACCAGCTGGGACTTGGACTATGTGCCTCACCCACTGGGGATCATATTGTGCACATGTCCTGAAGCAACAGGTCCTTTCCTAGAAAGTTCTAAGCCCTTCTTGACTGAAGGAGGAGAAGATTAAAATGCTGTGGCTCACATCCAATGTTTTCCCCATTGTAGGGTGCCCTGCTGAAGGGGGCCTCTGTGAGCAGGGCTGCCAACTACAAATAGTTCAAAAAAAGGGTCAGGGAGGGTGGTATGTCCGGTCAGGATGGGGGAGATAATTCATTCAATTTGCTTTGAGAAGCACAACCATGCAATCCACACTTCCCAGAACAATATGCAACACTTAACGCAGCCTTCCTTGAAAAATCATGCTTCTCCAATCCCACTAAAGTGTAGAAAACGAGGTGGTATGCATTATATAGGTGAAAAATAACATTAAAATATTTATTATTATTATTATTATTCATTTCATTTATATACTGCTATATATTTTTAAGAAGAATCTGAAAGCAGTTTACAGGATATTAAACATCAACAAAACAATCTAGAATCAAACATTTCTGAAGAAAGTCAAATGTAAAGTATACAGTCAAAGCAACATAATTAAGAGGAAACAAAAATATTATCTTAAAGATTTCAAAATGAAACATTACAAAGGAGGTCAACCACAGAATACAAATTTAACACAAAGTTAACAAAAAAAATCTTAAGTCCTAAGTCTGCCGGACTTAAGACTCTATTATGAATCGGCAGCTTTCTGCTGGTTGAAAGACTGGCTACTTCTTGAAAACACAGACATTTTGGATCTGGAAGGGTATGACAATAGTTTTGGTTGGCATGCATATCTATGGTATAACAAGGTAAAGGTATACAAGAGTTTTAAAAACCATATTGTCAGAAAAGCATTATATAATGTTTGGATTAGATATAAGGATCTGTTGGAAAGTAAAACTCCCAGGTGGTTGTCACCAATGGAAGCTAAGGCAGTGAAAAAACTTAATATGGACTCTAAATGGCCAAAATATTGTGAAATTCTAGAACAAGATGGTGAAAAGGTTAAACTTCAGAGTTATGAGAAATTAAAGTCCAAAGTTCGAGATTGGTTGCACTACCATCAGATAAACGAGACATTTAAGCAGGACAGGAAAATTGGATTTCAGAAGGAGAGGTCAAAATTAGAAACAGAATTGTTAGAACCCAATACAAAAAAATTGTCAAGAATGTATAACTTGCTGTTGAAATGGAATACACAGGATGAAATGGTGAAATCAGCTATGATTAAATGGGCACAAGACATCGGTCATGACATTATGTTTGCTGACTGGGAACAGTTATGGACCACCGGTGTTAAATTTACGGCATGTAATGCCTTAAAAGAAAACATAATGAAAATGATCTATAGGTGGTACATGACCCCAGTCAAGCTTGCAAAAATTTACCATTTGCCCAATAACAAATGTTGGAAATGCAATGAGACTGAAGGCACTTTTTATCACCTTTGGTGGACCTGCCCGAGGGTTAAAGCCTTTTGGGAAATGATCTATAATGAAATTAAGAAAGTCCTTAAGTGGACCTTCCCTAAGAAACCTGAGGCTTTTCTCCTTGGTATGGTTGGCCAATTGGTGTCAAAAAAGGATAGGACCTTTTTTATGTATGCTACTACAGCAGCAAGAATTCTACTGGCAAAGTATTGGAAGATGCAAGAACTACCTACTCTGGAAGAATGGCAGACAAAGGTGATTGACTTTATGGGACTGGCAGTGATGACCGGCAGAATCCGCGACCAGGGGAAAGAGACAGTGGAAGAAGACTGGAAGAAATTTAAAATGTATCTTAAAAACTGTTGTAAAATTGAGGAGTGTTAAGATGTCAAGGGGTAAGAAACAGAGAATTACAGCTGTAACTAAAAAATTAAAGAAAACTTAATGAAAGGGAACTAAAGGGATTAATGGATTAAAGGGTTGCTAAAAAAATATATTGTAAAATAAGGATGCAGCGAAAGGGAGGTATGGGGAAGTCGGAGGAAAGAAGGTATATGAAAATAAGATTGTGAAATTATATGTGTTTGATTTGGTTTGTTTGTATTATGTGTTGTGTTTGGCTTTTTGTTTATGTGTTTTTTTAAAAAAATCTGAATAAAAAATATTTAAAAAAAACAAAACAAAAAAAATCTTAAAGAATTAAAAGAAAACACCACTAAGTCAAATATAAAATGTACATTTAAAACAGCATAGTTAACAAGAGGAAAAAAACATTATCATAAATATGACATGGCTGTTTGTCAGGCACAAAAAGGTGGGGCAAAGGAATCCAACAATTAGGGTTTGTTGCCAGGCATAGCAATGTTACTCCACTCTCACCAGGAGCCTCTTCAGTGGGGCTCCTAGGCCTAGGCCAGGTGGAAAAGGTTAGCTGTAAATGTATTCTAATATATTCTAAATGTATTCTAATATATTCTATAAATATGGATCATAAAGAAGGCTGGTCACCGAAGAATGGATGCTTTTGAATTCTGGTGCTGGAGGAGACTCTTGAGAGTCCCATGGACTGCAAGAAGATCCGACCTCTCCATTCTGAAGGAAATCAGCCCTGAGTGCTCACTGGAAGGACAGATCCTGAAGCTGAGGCTCCAAGAGTTTGGCCACCTCATGAGAAGAGAAGACTCCCTGGAAAAGCCCCTGATGTTGGGAAAGATGGAGGGCACAAGGAGAAGGGGACGACAGAGGACGAGATGGTGGGACGGTGTTCTCGAAGCTACCAGCATGAGCTTGACCAAACTGTGGGAGGCAGTGGAAGACAGAAGTTCCTGGCGTGCTCTGGTCCAGGGGGACATGAAGAGTTGGACACGACTAAATGACTAAACAACAAAACAACAATATTCTATAAAGCACTATTGAAAGTCTCATTTTAGCTTTCTTTTTCTTCAGAGGGTGGTGTGTGTCTGGCTGCCTGAACCCTTGAACTCCAGATGAACTGTTTTCTCTCACAGAGAAAGGGAGAAAATCTTTTTACAAACGGCTGGGGGGGGGGCGTTTGCTCATTTTCAAACAAAGACAGACTAGATAATATTCTAAAGTGGTGGTTCTCTTCAGTAAGCTTAGCATATTCTGTTGTGGGTTATTTTTTATACAGTGGTATCTCAGGTTAAGAACTTAATTCGTTCTGGAGGTCTGTTCTTACCCTGAAACTGTTCTTAACCTGAGGTACCATTTTAGTTAATGGGGCGCCCTGCTGCCGCCGTGCGATTTCTGTTCTCATCCTGAAGCAAAGTTCTTAACCTGAGATACCATTTCTGGGTTAGCGGAGTCTGTAACCTGAAGCGTCTGTAACCCGAGGTACCACTGTACAAGCTTCTTAATTAGCAAATTTTATAACAAAGGTTTTTAAAGCAATACATAGCTTACAGGTACTTTAGCCAAAAAAGGAAAGAATTTAAAAAGGGACTAGAATCATAGAATCATAGAATCATAGAGTTGGAAGAGACCACAAGGGCCATCGAGTCCAACCCCCTGCCAAGCAGGAAACACCATCAGAGCACTCCTGACATTTGGTTGTCAAGCCTCTGCTTAAAGACCTCCAAAGAAGGAGACTCCACCACACTCCTTGGCAGCAAATTCCAGTGTCAAGCAGCTCTTACTGTCAGGAAGTTCTTCCTAATGTTTAGGTGGAATCTTCTTTCTTTTGGTTTGGAACCACTGCTCCGTGTCCGCTTCTCTGGAGCAGCAGAAAACAACCTTTCTCCCCCCTCTATGTGACATCCTTTTATATATTTGAACATGGCTATCATATCACCCCTTAACCTCCTCTTCTCCAGGCTAAACATGCCCAGCTCCCTTAGCCGTTCCTCATAAGGCATCGTTTCCAGGCCTTTGACCATTTGGGTTGCCCTCCTGTGGACACGTTCCAGTTTGTCAGTGTCCTTCTTGAACTGTGGTGCCCAGAACTGGACACAGTACTCCAGGTGAGGTCTGACCAGAGCAGAATACAGTGGCACTATTACTTCCCTTGATCCAGATGCTATACTCCTATTGATGCAGCCCAGAATTGCATTGGCTTTTTTAGCTGCCGCGTCACACTGTTGGCTCATGTCAAGTTTGTGGTCAACCAAGACTCCTAGATCCTTTTCACATATACTGCTCTCAAGCCAGGTGTCACCCATCTTGTATTTGTGCCTCTCATTTTTTTTGCCCAAGTGCAATACTTTACATTTCTCCCTGTTAAAATTCATCTTGTTTGTTTTGGCCCAGTTCTCTAATCTGTCAAGGTCGTTTTGAAGTGTGATCCTGTCCTCTGGGGTGTTAGCCACCCCTCCCAGTTTGGTGTCATCTGCAAATTTGATCAGGATGCCCTTGAGTCCATCATCCAAGTCGTTGATAAAGATGTTGAATAAGACCGGGCCCAAGACAGAACCCTGTGGCACCCCACTAGTCACTCTTCTCCAGGATGAAGAGGAACCATTGATGAGCTCCCTTTGGGTTCGGTCAGTCAGCCAGTTACAAATCCACTGAGTGGTAGCATAGTCAAGACCGCATTTTACCGGGCAAAGCGGAGACCCACTAAGAAAAACCACAGGCAGAGCGAGCCTGTGGCCGTGGGACTCGGCGGGCGCCAAAAGCCCCCCCAGAAACGAAGAAGGAACCTCGTAAGGGGCTCCGGAACGTGAAAGGGGGAGCGGCACTGTGAGTTCATCACTCTTTTCGTGGATGCAAAGCCGCGCTGCTGCTGCCGATGAGCGCTGACCTTTCTTCTTGAAAACACTGAATTTGACAGCTACATACCCGTGAGTAAGGGGTACTAAATTTTGGACTAAATTTGGACTAAATTTGAGGATTTTGACTGAAAACGGGAGGCGAGTAACAGGAAGTCCGTCTTCCGATCCTGCTAATTAGATCAAAGCAAGGGCTCTGAAGAGCGCTGTAGTGTTCAAAAAGGATCGTAAAAGCAGAACAAAGGCGCATTGATAGACTCTGCCTTTTAGAAGTTAAAAGGGAAATCTTTGTTAAACCTGTGGACTCTATTTTTGGAACTTTCTTCCTATCTTTGAGTTATATGGAGTTAAAAGGGACAACCCAGTCGTCGGGCTGCCAGAGCGTAATAGAGAACTGTCAAACTGCTGATACTGTTGCTGAAGTTTAAACTGTTACATAGACTGAGACATTAACGTTTAAACATTGTTGCTGGGACCATTCTTGACACCTTGTGGCTTTTATTCAAGAAATAGAAAGCCTTGGGAACCTTCCTTTTGTACTCTGGAATTACAAAGACTTAATACGGGGAATATAGGAACTTCAATGGCGGAAAAGAGTTCTCTCCTTCCTTGAAACTTTGAAATACCCCCCCAGAGGATTGTGGAGATATAGTGGCCTGGGAACTGTATTTTATTGAGACTTCTTGTGGTTTAATTGTTTATATTTTGGACTTGTCTCTCTTATGGAATAAAAGACAATTTGACCTTGAACTGAGGCAGGTGTGGAATGAGCGGCTCAGGGAAAACAAGAGCAGCCAAAGCTAAAGAAAAAGAAAAAGAAAAGAAATCTGTGCAACTTGTTCAAACAACTTTAACTCATCAACGCAGATCATCTGTCCCAACTGTGCTAACAGCACAGGAGGTGGAAACTGAGCAGCCTCTTACAGAAGATATGGCAACTGGAGGATCTGAAACAGTCCTGAAACAAATTTTGGAACAACTGGCAATTTTAAACCAAAAGGTGGACAATCAATCATTAAAAATTGATCAAGCTACATCCTCTATTAGTAAATTATCTGACCAGGTTTCCCAGCATACTCAGGCAATAGAGAATTTGCAAGGAGCTACGGCTGAAAATTATAAATTAGCTGTGGAAGCCAATCAAAAAGCAGAACAGGCAAATAAAAAAGTTGATGAGATTAAGGGGGAAGTAAGGCCTCTGAAAAGACAGGTAGGGGAACAACAAGCCTACCTGTCACTGGTTGAATTGAAAAGTAAGGAAAATAATCTCAGGTTAAGGGCCATCCCAGAATTGGAGGTAGGTAATTTAGAGGGATTTCTGACACTTTTATTTTCCAAATTCTGGGGAATTGAGGAAGACAAAGATTTCAAAATTGTGACGGCCTTTAGACTGGGAAGATCGGTAAAGAAAGATAAGGCCAGAGACTGTTTGGTTATTTTGAGATCAAGAGAGGAAAGAGATAAGATATTAGGCCTACATTTTAAAAAATCTTTGGAGATAGAAGGTAAAAAGGCGGAAATCTACAGAGATATACCCAAACATCTATTGGATCTCAGGACCACTTACACAGACTTGACCAAATTGTTAAGACACAACGCAATTCCTTATAGGTGGGAGTTTCCACAAGGACTATCATTTACCTATAAAGGAAGGAAGGTAAGAATCAAAACACCTGAGGATCAACAGAAGTTCCTACACGACCACGAGGAGGACCTACAAAAGGGAGCTGCAGCTTCTTGGCCACCACCACCATCGGGACCACCACCAAAACCTACACCGTCTGGATCTGGACCAGCACCACCACCTCCGGGATCGGAGGAAAACCTAGACACCCCATTGTAGGACCCACCAACTAAACCAGGATGTCTCTGCAGCTTCTCAGCTGGAATATAAATGGCAGAAACTCTCCGGAAAAAAGAAAAAAAGTATTTCATATTTTGAAAAAAGAACAATTGGACATTATTTGCTTGCAAGAAACACATGTGATAAGGCTCCACAGAAAAGTGTTAATTAATAAAAGATTAGGCCAAGAATTTATTTCTTCGGACAAAGTTAAGAAAAGAGGAGTGGTGATATATGCAAAGGAGAGCCTGTCACTGAAATTCTTATTTAAAGATGAACATGGCAGAATTTTGGCGATTGAAATTCAGACACAAGGAGAAAAATTTTTGATATTAGGAATATATGCACCAAATGAAGGAAAATCGGAATTCTTTAGGAAGTTGCACGAGATTATGCTGGACTATTTAGACTATAACAACATCATTATGTTGGGTGATATGAATGGGGTCGTATCTGTAAACATGGATAAGTCGCAAAGTGCTAACATAACGAAAGATGGCAGACTACCTAAAACTTTTTTTGAAATGACTGACAACATGGACTTAATTGACATATGGAGGGTTAAGAACCCCCTAGGAAAAGAAGGAACTTTCTTTTCTGAAGCTCATCTGACATGGACACGAATCGACCAAATATGGGTAACTAGAGGACTGGCACCTAAGACTAGAAAAGTGGAAATCTGCCCAAAAACTTGCTCCGACCATAACGCTTTGAAAGTGGAACTGAGATTAAACATAACCGGATCCTATAGATGGAAAATGAATGACACCCTATTAAGGGATCAGGAGATTGTTAAGAAGGCCCAAAAAACTTTAAAGGACTACTTTGAGATAAATTTAAACACCACTGTGGAAAAAAGAACAATCTGGGACGCAAGTAAAGCAGTTATGAGAGGGTTTCTTATACAACAAAATACGATCAAGAAAAAGTTCTGGAATGAAAAGAAGGAGAAGATATTGGAGAAAATAAGAGAAGGAGAGAAAAAATTAAGATCTAAGCCCAAGTCGAAGGAAGTGCTGAGAGAAGTGAAATTTTTCCAGGCACAATATTCGAAATTGATAAATCAAGAGGTGGAATGGAAAATTAAACAAATGAAACAAAGATCCTTTGAATCAGCAAATAAGTGTGGGAAACTGCTAGCATGGCAGTTGAAAAAGAGACAAAAACTTAATACAGTTACAAATCTAGAGATAGAAGGGAGAATGATCCAGAAACCCGAGGAAATTAGAAAGTGTTTCCAGAGATATTTCAAAGAACTTTATTCACAAGGGCCACAGAAAGACTTTGAGGTGGATCAATTCCTTAAAACTAATGGATTACAAAAAATAACCCAGGAAATGAGAACTACCCTGAATAGTAATATTACTCCGCAAGAAATTGAAAGTGCCATTCAGAACCTTCAACTAGGCAAATCTCCAGGCCCTGATGGACTTACCTCCAAATACTATAAGGTTTTGAAGGACTATTTGATACAACTTCTGTTGGAGGTCTGCAATCAGATTATGGAGGGGAGGAAAGCACCGGAGACGTGGAAAGAAGCTTTCATCACATTGATACCCAAACAAGAATCTGAAAAGACCCAGCTTAAGAACTACCGCCCCATCTCCCTCCTAAATGTGGATTACAAAATTTTTGCGGATATTTTGGCAAGTAGCTTCAAAAAAGTACTTAATGAAGTGATCCATAAGGACCAGGCTGGCTTTCTCCCCGGTAGGCATTTGTTTGATAATACAAGAAACATTATTGACATTTTGGAACTTCTACAAACAAATCTTAATACTAGAGCGGTTTTAATTTTTATTGATGCGGAGAAAGCCTTTGACAACATTTCTTGGATGTTCATGAAGAAAAATTTGGAAGGGATGGGAGTGGGGCGGGGGTTTGAAAATGGAATAGAGGCAATTTATTCAGAACAAAAAGCTAACCTGATAGTAAACAATGTGGTGACAGAGGGGTTTAAAATTGAAAAAGGGACACGACAGGGGTGCCCCCTATCCCCCCTATTGTTCATTTCAGTTCTGGAGGTGCTATTGAACATAATTAGAAAGGACCGGTCTGTACAAGGAATTGAGGTCGGAGTGAAACAATACAAACTGAAAGCTTTTGCAGATGACTTGGTATTAACATTACAGGAGCCAGTCTCTAGTACTAAAAGAGTGCTAGAATTAATTTCTGACTTTGGTCGGGTGGCGGGATTTAGGCTGAATAAGCAAAAAACTAAGGTTTTAGCAAAAAATTTGACAACTACAGAAACAGATGAGTTCCTGAAAGAAACAGAATTAAATGTGGTTAAAAAAGTAAAATACCTAGGGGTGTATCTGACCTCCAAAAATTTGAATTTGTTTAAAGATAATTATGAGAAATGTTGGTCAGAAATCAAAAGAGATTTGGAAATATGGTCAAGATTGAAACTTTCCTTGTTGGGCCGAATAGCAGCTATAAAGATGAATGTATTGCCGAAAATGTTATTTCTGTTCCAGGCCCTACAGATCGTGGACAAAGTGGAATGTTTTGGAAAGTGGCAGAAGGATATTTCTAAGTTTGTTTGGCAGGGCAAAAAGCCCCGAATAAAGTTTAAAATACTAACTGATGCGAAAGAAAGAGGGGGATTTGCCCTGCCAGACTTGAGGTTATATTATGAATCTGCAGCCTTCTGCTGGTTGAAAGATTGGATTTTATTGGAAAACACTGATGTCCTAGATCTGGAAGGGTTTGATAATGCTTTTGGGTGGCATGCATATTTGTGGTATGACAAGGTTAAAGTTCACAAATTGTTTAAAAACCATATTGTCAGAAGAGCAATTTTGTTGGTCTGGACAAAATATAAGGACTTATTGGAGAGTAAGACTCCGAGGTGGCTCTCACCGGTGGAGGCCAAGGCACGTAAGAGACTTAACATGGAAGCCTATTGGCCTAAATATTGGGAAATAATTGAAAAAATTGGAGACAATTGGAGGTTGCTGAGCTTGGAAAAATTAAAAAACAAGGTGCGAGATTGGTTGCACTATGCTCAAATTCAGGAGGTTTTTAAAGTGGATAAAAAGGTTGGATTCCAGGTGGAAAAATCGAAATTAGAGACAGAACTGTTAGAGCCAAAAAACAAACTACTTTCGAGAATGTACAACTTGCTGCTTAAATGGAATACACAGGACGAGACAGTCAAATCCGCCATGATAAAATGGGCGCAGGATTTGGGGCACAACATTATGTTTGAAGACTGGGAAAGGTTATGGAACACCGGAATAAAATTTACGGCATGTAGTGCCTTGAAGGAAAATATTATGAAAATGATATACCGGTGGTACATGACCCCAGTCAAACTTGCTAAGATACATCACCTGTCTGACAACAAATGTTGGAAATGTAAAGAGGCGGAAGGGACATTCTTTCACCTCTGGTGGACTTGCCCGAAAGTGAAGGCCTTTTGGGAGATGATTCATAATGAACTAAAAAAGGTACTTAGATTTACCTTACCTAAGAAACCGGAGGCCTTTCTTCTGGGCATCGTAGACCAGAGAGTACTTAAGAAAGATAGAACTTTTTTTATGTATGCTACCACTGCAGCAAGGATCCTGATTGCTAAGCATTGGAAGACACAAGATTTACCCACGCTGGAGGAATGGCAGACGCAGTTGATGGACTACATGGAACTGGCCGAAATGACTGGCAGAATCCGAGACTCGGGGGAAGAAACAATCGAGGAAGACTGGGAAAAAATTAAAGACTATTTGAAAAAACATTATAAGTTGTATGAATGTTAAAAAATGCACTTTTGAGGAAATTCTAGCTTCAGCAATTGTAAATCAATGAAATGAAAATTAAGGTACAAGAAGTCAGAGGTGGAATAATGAAATAACTTTATTATGTTCAAGCTAAAACGTATAAGATGTCGGCTACAACATTTTGGAAATTAGATAACATGATAAAATGAAAGATACAATAAGTTTTGAAATAAGTTAACAAATTGCTGATGTTTTGTATCACAGAGAACACAGGGTTAGGAAGATGCGGGGAAGTCCATTGGATTGGCTGAAAAAAAGGATTATGGAAATTTGTAACTTCTTTACTTTATTTTCTATATCTATCTTTTATTCTTTTTTTCTGTATTTTATAAACTTAATAAAAATATTATTAAAAAAAAAAAAAAAAGACCGCATTTTACCAGCTTCTTTACAAGAATATCATGGGGCACCTTGTCAAATGCCTTGCTGAAATCAAGGTAGGCTACATCCACTGCGTTCCCTTCATCTACCAGGCTTGTAATTCTGTCAAAAAAACCGAGATCAGGTTAGTCTGACATGTCTTATTTTTCAGAAATCCATGCTGACTATTGGTGATCACAGTATTCCTTTCTAGGTGCTCACAGACTGTTTGCTTAATGATCTGCTCCAGAATCTTCCCTGGTATTGATGTCAGACTGACTGGGCGGTAATTATTTGGGTCCTCTCTTTTCCCCTTTTTGAAAATAGGGACAACATTTGCCCTCCTCCAGTCTGCCGGGACTTCGCCTGTTCTCCAGGAATTCTCGAAGATGACTGCCAGTGGTTCTGAGATCACATCTGCCAGTTCTTTTAATACTCTTGGATGCAGTTCATCTGGCCCTGGAGACTTGAATACATCTAAACTAGCCAAGTATTCTTGTACTATCTCCTTAGCTATTCTGGGCTGTGTTTCCTCTGCTGAATCATTTGCTCCAAATTCTTCAGGTCGGGCATTGTTTTCTTTATCGGAGAAGACTGAGGCAAAGAAGGCATTGAGGAGTTCAGCCCTTTCTGTGTCCCCTGTTTGCATTTCAACATCTTCTCCTCTGAGTGACCCCACTGTTTCTTTGTTCTTCCTTTTGCTACGAACATACCCATAAAAGCCTTTTTTGTTGCTTTTAACCTCTCTAGCAAGCCTGAGTTCATTCTGTGCTTTAGCTTTTCTGACTTTGTGTCTACACGTGCTGGCTATTTGTTTGAATTCCTCTTTGGTGGTTTCCCCCCTTTTCCATTTTTTGTACACATCCTTTTTAAATCTTAACTCAGTTAAAAGTTCTTTAGATAGCCACCCTGGCTTCTTTAGGCACCTTCCATGTTTCCGTCTCATTGGTATTGCCTGAAGTTGTGCTTTTACTATCTCCCTCTTAACAAACTCCCAGCCATCATGAACTCCCTTTCCTTTTAGTATTACTGTCCATGGGATCTCACTCAGCACTTCCCTAAGTTTTATGAAGTCGGCTTTCTTAAAGTCAAGAAATTGAGTCCTAGTATGCTTGGCTGCTCCTTTCCGCTGTATAGTAAACTTCAGAAGAGCATGATCACTCGCGCCTAATGATCCTTCCACTTCTACCCCACTAACCAGGTCATCAACATTGGTTAGGACCAGATCTAAAATGGCTGTTCCTCTTGTTGCTTCTCCCACTTTCTGGACAACGAAGTTGTCTGCAAGGCCAGTGAGGAATCTGTTTGACCTTATGCTCTTGGCTGAGTTTGACATCCAGCAAATATCCGGGTAATTGAAGTCCCCCATTACTACTATCTCCCTCCCTTTTGCATGCTTGGCCATCTGTTCCAGGAAGGCATCATCTATGTCCTCCGTTTGGCTTGGGGATCTATAGTAAACTCCCACAATGAGGTCCCTGTTATTCTTCTCTCCCTTAATTTTGACCCAAATGCTCTCATTTTGGCTTTGAGCTTCTAAATCTTGGATCTCTTCACAGGTATACACATCCCTGACATATAACGCCACTCCTCCTCCTTTCTTGTCTGGTCTGTTTCTCTGAAATAGATTGTATCCCTCCATTATTACATTCCAGTCGTGGGACTTATCCCACCAGGTTTCAGTGAAGTTGTTTCAGTGACTAGCTCCTATCTACTTCAAACGATTGGCTGCCTGCCAACCTGCTTTCCTGCACCGCTTGTCTGGATAGCCTGGAACTTGCTCAACCTTTCATGGTTCAGCTAAAAGGCTGCAGAAAGGAAACAAGCAGATTAACAGGAAAGGAGAGAGAGTCTCACCCTTTCTATACAATTTGGGGTTGAGAATATAGCTACTATGGGTGCATTCTATTAAATCTAGTAAGTAATATATCTTATTTCTGTTAAGCCAATGGAGAGTCAGCATTTATTCCTCACACTCTCCTCAGGAGGATGCTGACAATTCTGAGCCTCTGACTGTCAGGAAACAGCAGAAACTCCTAAAAAATGGACAGATTCACCTTTTTGCATGAATCCTCCTTTATGTGGGGTATTGCCTGTGTGACAATTTGGTGTAGCCATCTGCTCCATAATGGAGAAACAATGAAGAGCAAGAAAAATGGACTGGCCCCCTTTCCCACCCAGCTTCATACTCTGGGCCCCAGAAGCTCCCAATTATCCTTTGCCTGGATTTTGTGCAACTGAAGCTTAGAGAGCCTTTAAGCCACATATTGCCCAGTAAAGGACACTGTAATCATGTTTGTACCACCTCTCCATTATTAGTGTTCTTCATTTATCAATGTATATATTACTCACATGCTACAATGGTTTCTAAGGGGTATACATGTATAAAATCCATACATAATTAAAATTCACAAATAAACAAGTCCATTAAAAAGCACAACAATTAACACAGTAAAAGTAACAACTGAAAGAATAAGATCCAGACGTCCAAGTTCGGGGGTGAGGTGGGGGGATGCTTGTCTGAACAGGTGTGTCTTCAAGAGCCGGTGGAATGCTGATAGAAGAAGAAGAAGAAGAAGAAGAAGAAGAAGAAGAAGAAGAAGAAGAAGAGGAAGAGGAGGAGGAGGAGGAGGAGGAGTTTGGATTTGATATCCCACTTTATCACTACCCTAAGGAGTCTCAAAGCGGCTCACAATCTCCTTTCCCCTCCTCCCCCACAACAAACAATCTGTGAGGTGAGTGGGGCTGAGACACTTCAGAGAAGCCCAAGGTCACCCAGGAGCTGCATGTGGAGGAGCGGGGAAGCGAACCTAGTTCACCAGATTACGAGTCCACCACTCTTAACCATGCTGGCTCTCAGATACAGACGGAGGCCTCTGGTTCTTCAGCCGGGAGGGCATTCCACAGCACTCATGCCACTGTCTGGCATTCAGCAGGCCAGGCAGTCAATGCCAGCTGGTTCAGAGGAACAGGCACACAAATTCTCAGCTGTGAAAGCTCTTCCTTCAACTGGAGATCTCACTTATTGCAGTGAAGCCATTACAGGGTTTGGATGACACACACACCTTGCACTGAGAGAACACATGATGGGCTTGTGGGACCATTCAGGCTAATTTCTTCCTCCTCCTCACCATTTTGTGTTTGTCATCCCTCAGAAGGGGTCTGACATATCCTGATATATGCGCGCATGGGTTTGCCAGTGTGGGGTGTTTTTACTGGAGCCAGAATCCACCACTGTGTAAAGGACCTACACACTCAGACACCTGCATGCACAAAAAGCCCCCTTCTGACACATTTACTGGTTTAATTTATATTCCACACTTCCTCCCTAAGGAGCCCAGGGCAGCAAACAGTAAAGACATATTGAAAACAATTCCAATGCAGATGCAGACTGGGACTGAGCTAAGAGGACAAGGAGACCACTTTTGGGTCAGGCCAGGGCCCCTCTAGTCCGGCATCCTGCTCTCACAGGGGATGACCAGATGACCATTATGGGAAACCCACAAGCAGGACCTGGGCACAAGAGCAGCCCTCTCGCCTCCTCAGGTTTCCAGGCAACAGGGATTCAGAAGCATCACTGCCTCTAACCAAGGCAGCGCATAGCAATCATGGCTAGCAGCCATCAATAATCCTCTCTTCCTTGCATTCTGAGCTGCAGAAGAACTTATTTGGGGCACAGCACCTGATTCGAGGTACAGGAAAGGTAGATGACATCGTCCCAATCCAACCACCTACAAATGGAGTTTGCCAGGGCCCTTTGAGCCAGGTAGGGTTGGCGTTTAGGGGGGGAAGGGATTCAGTCTCAACTCAGCCTGAGTTTCACCATGGCCCTGCCTGGGAGGAAAACCCTGGTGACCCGTTCACGGATCTCCTTGGTCCTCACCCCATACACAATGGGGTTCAGCATGGGAGGGAAGAGGAGGTAGAGGTTGGCCAGCAGGATGTGGATATGGGGGGCCACGGAGTGGCCAAAGCGGTGGGTGAAGAAGGAGAAGAGGGCAGGGCTGTAGGAGATCAAGATGACGCAGAGGTGGGAGCCACAGGTGCCAAAAGCCTTGTGCCTCGCCTCACGGGAAGAGAGACGGAGCACCGCAAGGACGATGAAGAAGTAGGAGAGCCCAATGCAGAGAAGGTCTCCTCCGATGACGATCAGAGCCACACTCAGCCCATAGGTGCGGTTGATGCTGGTGTCCCCACAGGCCAGTTTGACCACTGCCATGTGCTCACAGTACGTGTGGCGAATGATGTTGGTCCGGCAGTAGGACAGCCTCCGGATCAGGAAAGGGCAAGGTGCCATCAGCAGCGTTCCCCTGACTATGCCGGCCACAGCCATCTTGGCCACCAGTGAGCTGGAGAAGAAAGAGCTGTACCTGAGCGGGAAGCAGATGGCCACATAGCGGTCCAGTGCCATCCCCAGCAGCACCGCTGACTCCATCATGCACAAGGCATGGATGAAGAACATCTGGGCCAGGCAGGCAACGGCTTGGATCTCCCCGCCCTGGAACCAGAAGATGCAGAGCATCTTGGGCAGGGCGGAGGTGGAGGCTGCCAGGTCAATAGCTGCCAGCATGCAGAGGAAGTAGCACATGGGTCTGTGGAGAGCTGGCTCTGTGGCCACCACCAGGAGGATGGTGCAGTTCCCGGCAATGATCACCACGTAGATGCAGGACACTGGCACAGAGAGCCACATGTGGTAGGCTTCCAGCCCTGGGATGCCTTGCAGGAAGAACGTGGGAGGCCAGGAGTGGGTCACGTTGGCCATGGCCATGAGGAACCAGCTTCATCAGAGGCAGATGATTCACCACGGCTGCTTAGCTTACTCACAGGCCTCCTGAAACCCAGAGGAGAAAAACAGACACACACAAAGGTGACATGAGAAGATCGTAGAATTGCAGAGTTGGAAGAGATCCCCCAGTCTTCTAGCCCAACCCCCTGCAATACAGGAATCCCAGTTAAATAACCCCAGCAGATGGCCGTTCAATATCTGTTTAAAAACCTCCAGCCTCTGAGGTCATAAAATAGCAGAAGCGTAGAGTTGAACGAGAGCCATCTGTTTCAATCTCTATCAAAGCAGGAATCCTGGCTGAAGAATTCCTGACAGGTGGCCTTCCGATCTCCCTTCTGAGGGATTCTGTTCCACTGTCACACAGCTCTTACCCTCAGAAAGTTCTTCCTAACGTTTAGTCAGAACCTCCTTTCCTGCAATTCGAATCTGTTGTTTCAGGTCCTCCCCTTTGGAGCAGAAGGAGACAAGCTTGCTCCATCTTCTGATATTTGAAGGTGACTATCCTATCAGTTCTCAGTCTCCCCTTCTCCATACCCAACTTCCTCAACTGTCCCTCAGAAGGTTTGATTTCCAGGCGCTTGATCATCAGATATGGATGGGGGGGGGGGAATCACACTCCCTGCACTAGCATCCTCTGTGACTCTGAGAGCTTTTGCTTCAGCTGTCCTGGCGCTAGGCATGGAACTCCAGCAATGAGAGAAGAAATACATACTGGGGGAACATGTGGACTGTGCAAGGTCCAGCCCCACATATGGAGGGACAAATCTGTCCATTTTGGATTGGCTGAGGTTCTCATTTTTTTCCAGTCTTCACTTCAGTTCTTCACATTTGCACGTAAAAAACATAAGAAGATCAGGCCAATGGGGTTCATCATCCTGGTCTCACAGTGACCAACCAGATGCCCATTATGAGAAATCCGCCAGCAGGATCCAAGCACTAGAGCCCCCTCCCTTCCTACGGTTTCAACAACTGAGATTCTGAATCATTGCTGCTTCCAACTTTGTTTGCATTTTTTAAAAAATAATATTAAATAATTCTTTATGAATATTCATCAGGATTTTTTGTAGGATTATGACAACAATTGTAATGTACCAAGAACTATGGTATGAACAGAATTTTAAGGAAAAATTGAAAACATTATATGACGCAGGTGGGGAAAGATTAACAATTGAATCCATGGAGGGGTGGAGAGGAGTCCAAGGATTCAGGGAATCCTACATTTCTATTATTATGGTTTATGAATGAGCGTAAATGTTAAATGTAAAACTGAATAAAAAAAATAAAAGAGAAAGAATATTCAGCAGGATTTTGGTGCATGTTTCTCCTAACATTTATACAAAATGTTGTCCAATATGCACATTTTTGGAAATCCCTTTTTCTTATTACAATGCATTTCTGTATATTATTTTCAATCATATGTGTGTTGTTGCTGTTGTTATTTCGGTTTATTGCCCACTCGTCATAGGGAAGCTTAAGTTAATTTTTAAAGTCAGTATTAAAAACAGTTTAAACAATCACTATATATTCCTTGGCCACAGAGCTGGGATGCAAAACTCAGAGAATTTCAAAGGACAGCTCTATTTCAGCTCAGTTCAAATTAAGGAAGTTCATCTCTAGACAGAAGGTGAACTGAATTCCTTCCCCTCCCTTGTCCCACAGGGATCAGGAAGAAAAGCAGTTACACAAGGCACAACCTTATGAATGAACAGAGACAGATATCCTTCATGGAGGAGAAGATAATCTATGGTTCTTAGCCAGGATGGCTCTACTCTGCAAATCCACAGCTGGAGGCAGCAATGTTTCTGAAAACCAGCTGCTGCAAATCACAGTAGGGGAGAGGTCTCTGGTGCTCAAATGCTGCTGCTTGCGGGTTTCCCATAATGGGCCACTGTGAGAACAGGATACTGGACCAGATGAGCCATGATCCAGCAGACACTTCTTATGTTGTGGTGGCTGCGCTGGTGGCCACCAAAGGAAGCTTGAAGTGCTGACTCGCTTTGTATTAGAAAAACTCACCAGGCAGGCAGCGGAGAGGCAGAGTCCTTGTGGGGTCCTGGTGATACCGATTCTACAAGGGGGCACCTGTGAAGTGCAGGCAACAGACTTTATAGGCTTCCTTTGCCAACCTCCCAGCAAAGATCCCCAGAAGCTGAGGCCCTGGTGCTTAAGGGTAGCTGGGCAACGTTGGTGGGAGCGCCTGGGCTTCCTCCTCTCACCTGCTAAATAGCCTCTCAGGTGTTTCAGGTTTGCCTTCCTGAGAGATTTGGCTGGCTGGCTGGCTGGATGTGTGGGGCTCCTGAGGCCACCATGAAGGGAGCAGATGGAGAGGCTTCTCAGGCAGGAGGTTCTGCAGGTATAATGCTGAAGAGCAGCGCCAACATCTCTGCAGCATTGCTGACCTCATGGAGCAAAGAGCACAGCACCACTCCTTCCAGTAAAAACAGCCTGTCCCCAAGAGACTGTTGGAAAACAAGAAGGTCTTCATCTGCTGGCAGAATGACAACAAGGAGAGAGCCTGATCTAACTTCTCTAGGCATGCAGTTCCAAAATCGCCTGGTCTTTCAGATAGCTTGGACCTAGATAATTTTTAATTTTCTAGTACATGATGTTTACTGTTCAAAATAAAAGATTGCTGTCCAAATGATACAGACTGTCATTGAGTTCAGACTGGTGGGTCTTCACTTTTGAGACATAATCACCTCAGTTACTAAAGATGAAAGGAATGCATAAGAAGACGATAAAAGAATATGATTCCAGCCCCTTTAACTAACCAGAAAGGACTTGAATGCACCATAAAGTGAGAGGGGTGATGTCAGGGGCTCAGGAGCAGAAGCACAGGGAAGGGAGGAAAGGGAGAGCGAAGGGGAAGAATCGGAGGGCAGCGTAGGAGAAGATGACAGTGGCCCGAGAGATTCCATGAGCCTCTCCAGCGAATCGGAAGATTCACAGAAGGGGGCGCCGGTGGCCAGGGCAAGGGGGGTCCCAAGGGGGACACTCCAGAAGCAAGGGGCCAGCGGGGACTCCCAGAGCAGCAGTTGGAGATCAGGACCAGCTTCCCCACCAGAGCGTAGTGGGGGGGAAGAGTCCCAGATATCGGGGCCAGCGTCTCCCCCAGCAGGGAGAGAAGATGAGTCAGGGCTGACCACGCCTCCATCGGAGAGTCAGGCAACGGAGGGGAGGTCAGGTCCAGCTAGCATCCCGGAAGAGGGAAGCAGTGACAGAAGCAGTGTAACGGTCAGGAGGAAGGTCACTGGGTTGGCGCGAGAGCCAAGTTCAAATGTACAGGCGCGCGTGACAGCAGAGAACGAGGATTGGGAACCAGGTCCTAAAGCCCGCCGGAGGCAGGGGGAGGAGTCAGGCGACTCAGCGTCAGAAGAGTCCAGAAAGGGGAATGCCTCAGCGGGCAGGAGGACCCAGCGGAGGAGAGAGCAGAGGAAGAGGTGGAGCAGGGCTAGGATCTTAAACTGGTGTCAAGGGGGAGGAGATTCAGACGGAACTTCGACGGTCTAGGGTTTAAGACGTAGAGCTGCGCGCTGCGGCTTTGAAATGGAAACTGAACTTTAATAAAGACTTTTGTACATAACGACGACCTGGCGTTGGTCCTCTGTGAGCTGGGACCTTGGGGCAGCTCTGACAGGTGCAATTTGGGTTTATTCTCAGATCCTTGCTTGTTCCTTTTATGGGTACAACAAGGTCATACTTTATTATTCTTAAATTGGTTTTATTGATTCCACACACACCCATTTCACATTGTATATCACCTTGAAATAAAAATAAAACAAACCAACATTTGAGGTCAGCTGCAAGCCTGATGACTCCCTTCCTGGGTATTAAAAGAGGCCACTGTGAGGCCAGGAGTCACATCTGAAGGCAGCCCTGTTTAGGGAAGCTTTTAATGTTTAATAGGTTATTGTATTTTAGTGTTTTGTTGGAAGCCGCCCAGAGTGGCTGGGGGGACCCAGCCAGATGGGCGCGGTATAAATAATAAATTATTATTATTATAATTCATAGGAGGGAAAGGGGGTGTGGGCAGCCCTCCAATAACAAGGTTCACTCTACCTCAAATGCCCCATTCACACACCCCGTTAATGCCTCCTTTCCCCCTCCCTAGCCAAAGCACACCTGTAGATATGGGTAGACCACTTGCCACACCACTAGCAACCAATCAAAACCCGTAATCTTGACAGTTACTGAAATCCCAGCCTATTGGAGAAGAGAATGCCTAGAGAGTTATGAAACAGCGCCCCCTACCAAGGGCTACACCGGCACTGCAGCTGTCAAACCAGCCTCGGCTCTAGCTTTAGAACAGGCATAGGCAACTTCGGCCCTCCAGATGTTTTGGGACTACAACTCCCATGATCCCTAGCTAGCAGGACCAGTGGTCAAGGATGATGGAAATTGTAGTCCCAAAACATCTGGAGGGGCGAGGTTGCCTATGCCTGCTTTAGAAGGTTCCTCTGTCGCGAAAACTTTTAGAAATTCATATAAAATGTTTCCTGTGATGGTTTTACACCTTTACTCAGAAGGTAAATAGCTATCATGGGAGGAGCTTGGGACATGAGATGGGCAGCTATAATCCCTGAAGCTGAGACCACATGTACTCAGCTGGCAACACTGCCTGGGTGATAATAGCTGGCATCCTGACAAACCCAGCCTCAGTGGATTGGGGTCTCAGTCGAGACAAAAGGGTGTGCTTAACTTGGCTGGGAAAACCTTTGATTCACTTAAAGGGTGGGAGGTGGAGCAAGCCTGGTGCTCAGGTTTCTGCCAGAAGACCCCTCCCAATTTGTGACATAGTTATAACAAATGTATGATGTTTTACTAAAGTTGTTATGGGTAACTTCTGGAAACTTATAAAAAGGAGAGCCATCCTTTTTTCGGGGCTTCTCACAACTTCTTATATGTGGTAGTTTGAAGTCTTGTTGCAACAATAAAGACCAGGCCTACGGGCTGCTGTTTGGCTCCTATATTTTTGCTGGAGTCTTTACTGGCAATCCAAGTGAGTCTGGGAAATTCTCCACTACACTCTCTAGATGTTTTGGACTACATCTCCCATCGTCCCCAGCCAGAAAAGCCTTGCTCGATGGGGTTGATGGAGGTTGTAGTCATAGAGGCCAGTGAAGGTGGGGTAAGGTGTGTGGTGCAGTGGATGAGTTCACTGTTAAACCTCTGTTGCAAAAATGCCTCTTTGGGTCTCTCCTGCCTTGATAATGGTCCCTTTTTTGGAGCTCCAGATCACTATGATGCGCCAAAGTGGTCTTGGGTGGTACAGATGATCTTGATCCATTTCACCCTTGGTTCTAACCCATTTTTGGTCTTAAAACAGCCTTGGGCACCTTGGTGGCTGACCTATCTCAGGTGCTGGACAGGGGAGCTACACCCCTGTTGGGAATGGGTGGAGAGCTTGTCTTCCAGATGAGTGAGGGAGACCACAAAAGGCCCTTAGCCCAGCTCCCATTCTTTGTAGGAATCAACCACTGCTGGGTGAATCCAGCAATAAGGGGAAGTTTCCTTGTAAGCGTGGAAGAGTCAGAATAATTCCTCCTGCTCCTCGAATTGAGTGTTACTCCCTGGCTACTTCCAGAGTCAAGAGACTAAAGGAGGCACCTGCTCAAAGAAGGTACTCATGAGAACATTTAATTAACGGCACAGGTAGCAAATCAGCTGCACTGTTCTAGGCACTGTGGATTTCCCCATCATTGTTATTGTCTGGGGGCTCCTAAGCTGCACTATCATCCTCATCATTCCCACATCAAGAAGTTCCTCTATAAACGCTCATAGCCTGTCCTCTTTCTTGCAACCAAATATTGCATGCAAACTCTCTTCCCCCAAAACAAAATGAAAAGGGGGAAGAACAGCATTCTTCCAGGGCAGCTTAGACAACAAAGCCTTCTCTCAGCTACTTGGAAAGGAGCAGCGGTGAAGAACTCAAGGCTCAGAAGCCTTACCCTTGGAGCTCAGAGAGCCACAAGGAGGCTCTTCCACAGCATCGTAGTAGCATCCAAGAGAAGACCCTTCCTGCCCCAGCAAAGATTCCCTCCAGGCCACTCTACTAGCCCCTGAAACACTCAAGGAGGGAGACTCGGATCAAGGAGATCAGGATTTCTCCATCCGCTTCACTGCAAGCTATCCTTTTATTCTTGAAGAAGAGTCAGGAATTCTTCCATCCTCAAAGATGACAACTGTCCTCCAATGCTCCATTTCCGTGTGAGAGATCCTGGAAGTGAAAGATAGTAGCCGAGGTTCATCATGGTGCAGGATACTTTTGCCAACCTGAGCAGTGCAGTGCTTGCCCTGAGGGGCTTCCCTGGGTTGGAGGAGGTTCATGGCTGGATTGGGATCCCCATCTTCTCTGCCTACCTGGCAGCCGTCCTAGGAAACAGCACCATCCTCTATGTCATACGGACGGAGCCCAGTCTGCACCAGCCCATGTACTACTTCCTGGCCATGCTGGCCACCACTGACTTGGGTCTCTGCCTCGCCACGGCACCCACAGTGCTGGGCATCCTCTGGTTCCAGGTTGAAAAGGTCAGCAAGGAAGCCTGTGTAGCTCAGCTCTTCATCATCCACTCCTGCTCCTTCATGGAGTCAGCTGTGCTCTTTGCCATGGCCCTGGACCGATTCCTGGCCATCTGTTCTCCTCTGAGGTATGCGGCGCTGCTGAACTCCAGTAGAGTGGTCAGAATTGGAGTGGTCCTCCTGCTAAGGAGCACCTTGTTAATACTGCCCCCTGTCTCTCTCCTCTTGACGTTCCCCTACTGTCCACATGCTATCCTTTCCCATTCCTACTGTCTGCACCAGGATATGATTCGCGTGGCATGCACAAACACAACCTTCAACAGCCTCTATGCTCTCACCTTAATCCTCCTCACAATGGGTTCTGACCTGCTCTTCATCCTCATCTCCTACGGCCTCATCCTGAGAACAGTCCTGGGCATGGCCTCTGATAACCAGGGCCACCACAAGGCCCTGGGCACCTGGGTCTCCCACATCTGTGCCGTTCTGGTCTTCTATGTCCCGGTGCTTGGGCTCTCCATCGTACACCGGTTTGGACAGCATGCACCTGCACTCCTCCATGTCATCATGGGCAATGTTTACATCCTCCTGCCACCCTTGATGAACCCCATCATCTACAGCATCAAAACAAAGCAGATCTACAGCAGGATCCTCAGAATGGTCAGGAACTCCTGAAGGATTTGTCAGTTCATGGATTATTGCTTCATTTTATTTTCCTGTGTTTGTATCCTCCTTTTCCCCCATCATGGAACCCAATGTGGCATTCATGGTGTTCCCATCCTGCCACTGACATGCTTTGCTCCAGCAAGGCGGTGGCCTCATGGTCCTTCAGGCAAAATCCTGGGACCATTCATCCAGGGGAATCCCAAGAGAGAGCCAGTCACTCAACTCACTGTGACCAATATCAATTCATCAATATTGTGCCAGGCACTGTAGAAAAACAGCGTTTCCCCTCTCTGACGCAGAGTTGTACCAGTTAGGATGCTATTTTTGTTGGGTTGTTTCCCTCTACTGTATGTCTAATGTTATCATATCTCTTCTGCCTTCTCTAAATAAATACAAGATTAAACAGCTTGGATAGTCCAGCTGGTGAGAGTGTGGTGTTGATCATGCCAAGGTTGCAAATTTAACCCCCCATGTGGGACAACTACATATTCTTGCAGGGATTTGGACCAGAAGACCCTCTGAGTCCCTTCCAACTCTACTCTTCTATGATTCTAATATTTTATCCTGGCTTCTTTCGTTGCTGTGGCTGATTTGCTACTAAAGGTACTGAATGCCACCCACCCACAGCTAAGTGAAGCCCCTGTGGACACAATGGGTAGAGGAAGAGCAGAGATGGTGATGGGCTTCATTCCACACAACTGGGTGAGGGTTGCCTGCCAGTGGTGGACCTTCTCAAGATTTGGTGAGGGTTTCCTTCAGGGCCTGGACTACTGGCCATTTAGTCACACAGCATCGCTTATGGGTCAGGTGGGTGTTGTGTGTAACTCTCAGTTCCCCCAAATGTTCACTTTCCAAGCTTCAGCAGGTGCAGGAAACTGTGCCCTGGACAGGGGAACCTCTTGGGCATGCAGATCGTAAGGTCAGCAGTTCGAATCCACGCAATGGGGTGAGCTCCCATTGCTCTATCCCATACTTCTTCTAACCAAGCAATTTTAAAAGCATACCAGCGTGAGTAGACAAATAGATACCACTGTGGTACCTATGTGTGGTATTTCCATGTGCTCTGGCAATCATCAGAGTCCTATGTACATCAGTAGCGGTTCAGTCCTGCTGGCCACATGACCCGGAAAACTGACTGCAGAGAAATGTCAGCTCCCTCGGCCTGAAAATGGAGATGAGTGCCGCACTCCACAGTCAAATTCAACTGGACTTAACTGTCCAGGGGTCCTTTACTTTTTACCTTACCTTACCTATCTGTTTATTTGGTGGCATTTTGTTGCTGCAACTACACAGTGAACCAGGCAAAGCCAGTGGGGTTATTTCAGGGGGTACTCAGGGGTACACAGTTACCGGCACCTCTTTTTCTGGTTGTCAAAAAGTGTAGCACTTACTGTAGCAACTTCATGGTGAGTACTGGTACCTATTTTTCTAGGAAAAAAAGCACTGGGCAAAGCTGCTCCATCTTGGAGTTCCTCTACATGCTTGTATAAAACAAGAGAAAATAAGTGTTGGAAATGTAAAGAAACAGAAGGTACGTATTATCATATGTGATAGCAATGTAAGGTTATTAAAAAATTCTTGGAAATGATATATACTGAACCGAGAAAAATGTTCAGAATAACCTTTGTTAAAAAAACCAGAAGCCTTTTTGATTGGGTTTTACAGGAATGCATCTACCTAAAAAACATAAGAATCTGTTTGTGTATGCGACAACAGCTGCCCGGATATTGCTAGCCCAACGTTGGAAAGAAGAAGAAGTCCCCACCAAAGAAGATTGGCAAATTAAGTTAATGGAGCATGCTGAAATCGCTAAATTAAGCAGGAAACTTAGAAATCAATATGACAAATTTTAAAAAGAATGGAATTGTTTATTGCATATTTACAAAAGCAATATACACAAGTTAATACATCACCAGGATTTTTTTTTTTCAAAAAACCACTTGCAATACTATACACAATGTACAAAATTGGAAGTAAATACAGGATTTTATTGACATGCACAAATGAAAATAATATAAAGGAACGGGGGGGGGGGGAGGGTCAGGGGATTCAAATAATCCCATTCTGTGGATTCAATATTAATTGTATATATACCGTAGTTGTTTTAAATGTTTTATGTTATGCCTTTTAAGGTAATGTTTTTGCTATTATGAAAATTAATAAAAATTAGAGAGAGAGTTCATCTACATGCTGAGCGTATACTGGGGAGAGAAAAGCTCTTAAAAGGAAAGGCTAGTTTAGAGTAATTTTTAGCTATCTCACTGCAATTGTGGGAAGTTTGAGCAGAGGGACTCTGGTGCTCAAGGTCATTGCAAAGCCTCTGTGGAGTTGAAGCACTTTATTAATAGAGCCACAAGGAGGCTCTTCCACAGCATCTTAGCAGCATCCAAGAGAAGAGACTTCATGGACCCAGCAAACATCACCCCTAGGCCTCTCTTCTATCCCCTGAAACTCTCAACCAGGGAGACTTGGGTCAAGGAGATCAGGATTTCTCCATCCCCTTCACTGCAAGGTATCCTTTTATTCTTGAAGAAGAGTCAGTATTAGAGTGTCTGCTTTGCATGCAGGAAGTCTCAGGGTCATTGTCCAGCATTTCCAGGTATAGATGTGAATGTCCCCTATCTCAAAATCCTGGAGATCTGCTGCAAGTCAGTGTAACCAACCCTGAGCTACATGGACCAGTGGTCCAACTCAGTTTATTGCAGCTTGCTATGTTCCAATACTTTCCACTCCTGAATGACAGATATCTTCTGCTTGGGGCATAGCTTAGATTTCTACAGGAATTCTTCCTTGCCTTCCATCCTCAAAGATGACAACTGATCATGTCCTCCAAATGCTCCATTTCTGTGTGAGAGATCCTGGAAGTGAAAGACAGTAGCTGGGGTTCACCATGGTGCAGGATACCTCCGCCAACCTCAGCACCACAGAATTTGCCCTGAGGGGCTTCCCTGGGCTGGAGGCGGTTCATGGCTGGATCGGGATCCCCATCTTTTTTGCCTACCTGGCAGCCGTCCTGGGAAACTGCACCATCCTCTATGTCATACGGACGGAGCCCAGTCTGCACCAGCCCATGTACTACTTCCTGGCCATGCTGGCCACCACTGACCTGGGTCTCTGCCTCGCCACGGCACCCACAGTGCTGGGCGTCCTCTGGTTCCAGCTGAAGAAGATCAGCAAGGAAGCCTGCATAGCTCAGCTCTTCATCATCCACTCCTGCTCCTTCATGGAGTCAGCTGTGCTCTTTGCCATGGCCCTGGACCGATTCCTGGCCATCTGCTCTCCCCTGAGGTACACAGCGCTGCTGAACTCCAGTAGGGTGGCCAGAATTGGGCTGGTCCTCCTGCTAAGGAGTACCTTGTTCCTACTGCCTCCTATGCCTTTCCTCTTGACATTCCCCTACTGCCCTAATGCTGTCCTTTCCCACTCATACTGTCTGCACCAGGACACCATTCGTGTGGCATGTGCCAATACAACATTCAACAGCTTCTATGCCCTCATCCTCATCCTCCTCACCATGGGTTCTGACCTGCTCTTCATCCTCCTCTCCTACAGCCTGATCCTAAGGACTGTCCTGGGCATGGCCTCTGACAACCAGGGCCACCACAAGGCCCTGGGCACCTGCGTCTCCCACATCTGTGCCGTTCTGGTCTTCTACGTCCCGGTGCTTGGGCTATCCATCGTACACCGGTTTGGACAGCAAGCCCCTGCCCTCCTCCATGTCATCATGGGCAATGTCTACATTCTCCTGCCACCCTTGATGAACCCCATCATCTACAGCATCAAAACAAAGCAGATCTACAGCAGGATCCTCAGAATGGTCAGGAACTCCTGAAGGATTTGTCAGTTCATGGATTATTGCTTCATTTTATTTTCCTGTGTTTGTATCCTCCTTTTCCCCCATCATGGAATCCAATGTGGCATTCATGGTGTTCCCATCCTGCCACTGACCAGTCACTGACATGCTTTGCTCCAGCAAGGCGGTGGCCTCATGGTCCTTCAGGCAAAATCCTGGGACCATTCATCCAGGGGAATCCCAACAGAGAGCCAGTCACTCAACTCACTGTGACCAGTATCGATTCATCAATATTGTGCCAGGCACTGTAGAAAAACAGCGTTTCCCCTCTCTGACGCAGAGTTGTACCAGTTAGGATGCTAATTTTTTTCGGTTGTTTTCCTCTATGTCTAATGTTATCATATTTCTTCTGCCTTCTCTAAATAAATACAAGATTAAACAGCCTGCATAGTCCAGCTGGTGAGAGTGTGGTGTTGATCATGCCGAGGTTGCAAATTTAACCCCCATGTGGGACAGCTGCATATTCTTGCAGGGAGTTGGACCAGAAGACCCTCTGAGTCCCTTCCAACTCCACTATTCGATGATTCTAATATTTTATCCTGGGTTCTTTCGTTGCTGTGGCTGATTTGCTACTAAAAGTACCATATTTTTTGCTCCATAATACGTACCTGACCATAAGACACACCTAGTTTTTATTTTTATTTTTAAATAATGTTTATTAAGGTTTCAAATGATTACAGAAATAAAGAAAAAGAAAAAAGATGAAACAGTAAAAAAAGATACAATTAAAAAAAAGGAAAAACAAATCAATCTTTCCATAGCTTATCTTTCATCTGCTTGTTTCCTTGACCTCCTCACACCTCCCTTTTTTGTATTCTAGTTCAAAAGTTGTTTCAGCAAGTCCTTACCCTTTTTGCTTTTATCTTAATATTTTATCATAATATATTATAGCTTTACATTTTCACATGTTAACAATCCGTTTTTACAGACCCCTTAAAAACATTATTGCTAAAACCACATAGCTTCATTCCAGCATCCCTCTAACATTCCTTAATTTTACAGTGTTTCTGTAAATAGTCTTTAAATTTCTTCCAGTCTTCCAGATTTTCCATTGCTAATTTTCCTTTAGCTTATTTCCTGGACCTCCTCATACCTCCCTTTTTTGTATTCCACTTCAAATTGTTGGTTCATTAGATTTTTACCTGTTTATAACCCTTTTTTCATATTCTCTTAAAGCATTACAGCTGGAAACCACTTAATTTCTATCCAACATCATTCTAACATTCATTAATTTTACAATATTTCTGTAGATAGACTTTAAATTTCTTCCAATCTTCTTCCACCGGCTCTTCTCCCTGGTCTCGGATTCTGCCAGTCATTTCCGCCAGTTCCATGTAGTCCATCAACTTCATCTGCCATTCTTCCCGGGTGGGTAGATCTTGTGTCTTCCAATACTTTGCGATGAGTATTCTTGCTGCTGTTGTTGCATACATAAATAAAGTTCTATCTTTCTTTGGCACCAATTGGCCGACCATGCCCAGGAGAAAGGCCTCTGGTTTCTTCAAGAAGGTATATTTAAATACCTTTTCCATTTCATTATAGATCATCTCCCAGAAAGCCTTAATCCTTGGGCACGTCCACCAAAGGAAGACACACCTAGTTTTTAGAGGAGAAAACAAGAAAAAAATATTCTGAATGAAAGAGTGGATTTTTGTGGTTCATTCTGTGGTCACAGACATGATCTTATGGTGAATTTGGGGTGACCCAATGCAAAAATCCTGAGGATCCATGTGGATCTGTGCTTTGTAACCACGTTTTTGCACCATTGCAGCCCCATGAAACAGTGGGTGCATGATTTTTTTTTGGTGCAGGCAGTAACCATGGACATGCTATTTGATATGATGGTTAATTTGGGGTGACCCAATGCAAAAATCCTGTCGATCAATGGGCTTTACCTCCACCTTCCCAGGCAGCCTCCAAAAGCGTCCCTTATCTCTCTTCTGATCCCACCAATCAGCTGCCTCCTGTCAACGCTCCCTTCCCTCTTGTTTGCCTTAGTGTCTTTTCCTCAGCTGGAGCAGTTTTTTGCTCCTCCTTTTCTTCTAATTTCTCCCCTTATTGCTTTAGTCTTCCTGTCCCCCCCCCTTTGCAAGTTTGCTGTCTTCACCTCCCCGCTCCCAGGCAGCCTCATTTATCTCCAGCATCCCTTATCTCTCTCCCTGATCGGCAAACGATCAGGCTTTGTTTCAACACTCACTTCCCTCTTTCAAAAGAAAAAGCATGATCTTTTTGCCCCTGGGCAATTCGGCTCCTGGGACCACACATTTGCTCTATAAGATGCACAGACATTTCCCCTTACTTTTTAGGAAGAAAAAAGTGCGTCTTATGGAGTGAAAAATACGGTACTTGAATGCCACCCACAGCTAAGTGAAGCTCATGTGGACACAATGGGTAGAGGAAGAGGAGAAATGGTGATGGGCTTGATTCCACACAACTGGGTGAGGGTTGCCTGCCAGTGGTGGACCTTCTCAAGGTTTGGTGAGGGTTTCCTTCAGGGCCTGGACTCCTGGGAGCTGCCCAGAGTGGCTGGGGAAACCTAGCCAGATGGGCAGGGTATAAATATGGTCATTTAGTCACACAGCATCGCTTATGGGTCAGGTGGGTGTTGTGTGAATCTCTCAGTTCCCCCAAATGTTCACTTTCCAAGCTTCAGCAGGTGCAGGAAACTGTGCCCTGGACAGGGGAACCTCTTGGGCTTGCAGATCGTAAGGTCAGCAGTTCAAATCCACGCAATGGGGTGAGCTCCTGTGGCCCTGTCCCATCTCCTGCCAACCTAGCAATTTGAAAGCATACCAGTGTGAGTAGACAAATACAGAGGTACCTCAGGTTAGATACGCTTCAGGTTACAGACGCTTCAGGTTACAAACTCCACTAACCCAGAAATAGTACCTTGGGTTAAGAACTTTGCTTCAGGATGAGAACAGAAATCGTGCTCCGGTGGCGTGGCAGCAGCAGGAGGCCCCATTAGCTAAAGTGGTGCTTCAGGTTAAGAACAGTTTCAGGTTAAGAACGGACCTCTGGAACGAATTAAGTACTTAACCTGAGGTACCACTGTAGGTACCACTGTGGTGGGAGGATAAATGGCATTTCTGTGTACTCTGGGATTCATCATGGTCCTCTGTACATCAGCAGCAGTTCAGTCCTGCTGGCCACACGACCCGGAAAACTGACTGCAGAGAAATGTCAGCTCCCTCGGCCTGAAAACGGAGATGAGTGCCGCACTCCACAGTCAAATTCAACTGGACTTAACTGTCCAGGGGTCCTTTACCTTTTACCTTACCTTGCCTATCTGTTTATTTGGTAGCATTTTGTAGCTGCGACTACACAATGAACCAATGTACCTATTTTTCTAGGGGGGAAAGCACTGGGCAAAGCTGCTCTATCCTGGAGTTCATCTACATGCTGAGGGTGTATTGGAGGGGCAGAGAAAAGCTCTTAAAAGGAAAGGCTAGTTTAGAATAATTTTTAGCTATTTCACTGCAAGTTTGGGAAGTTTGAGCAGAGGGAATCTAGTCTCAAGGTTGAAGCCTTTGTGGGGTTGGAGCACTTTATTAAAAGAACGACAAGCATGGGCTTGGGCATAGCCAAGGGGCAGCAGCTGCCCCCATCCCCAATCAAGTAAGTAAATAAAAATGCTTAACTAAAAGTAGAAATTGTAGAAAACTGTTGACAGGTTTTTCTGAGAATTTGGGGTCAAAGGAAAGCAATTTAAAACAACTGTTGCTGAGACATTTTATTCCATATCTGCTAGTCAGAACCCGATACAGGATGATGACAGGTGAGTGCCCTGTCCCCCCCCGCAACATAAATTCTGTCTGCACCCCTTGCCAGGAGTGCCAGAAGAGACTTCTCTTTCTTCTCCAGGTCCATCCATTCCCCTTGGAGAGGCACCATGGAGTGGTCAGAAAGCTCCCAGCCAATTAGTGATCCCTGAAGATCACACCGCAGCCCATACATATTTCCTGGCTTTCCTCCAGGTTCTGGCAGAATCAGGTTTGCTACAGTTGTGACACTGGGGTGCCAATGGCTTGTCTGAGAGGGGCTTCGGCTGAAGGTGGAGTCCAGAACATCCAGCCAGAAATTGCGAGAAGGAACCAGGGGGGAGGAAGGTGAGGATTAGCAACCAGGATAGTTTGGAACTATGTCTGTTACTGCAGCATTCCCTGCAAAGTGAGAGAATCCCTTTTTGATGGCCTCAGTCACAACAGCAAGATCCTATCTGGGTGTTTGTCTTGGAGAATCCAATTCTGGCTGCATATTAAAGAGAGATAGCAGATTTAAAACAAACAAACAAACAAACCCAGATAATAGAAAGTCCTTCTTCATGCAGTATGTAGTTAAACTATAGAACTCCCTTCTACAATGAGGCAATGATGGCCTCTAACTTGGGTGGCTTTAAAATAGGATTAGACAGGTTCATGGAGGAGGAGAGGGCTATACATGGATACTAGACAGGATGGCTCAGCTTTGCTTCCACAGTTGGAGGCAGCCATGATTCTGGAGCCCAGATGCTGGAAACCACAGGAATGGAGAGAGCTGTTGTGTTTGAATCCTGCTTGCAGGTTTCCCATACTCGGCATCTGGTTGGCCAGTGTGAGAGCAGGACCCTGGGCAAGATTGGCCCCCACAGGCCTGATCTGGCAAGATCTTCTTAGGTTCTCAGGCCCGTACTCTCTGCTTAGCAAAACCAGGCAATATGCAAGCAAAATGGCCTTTGCTGACTCCCAGGTCTCCTCCAGAAAACCTGGTTACTGAACGTTTCTCCTGCTCTGCTGTGGTTAGCTGATGCCTGTTCTTTGCTGAACATATTGGTGTTTTTCAACTTTGACCTGTTGCAGGAGCTTAGCCAGACCTTAGCAGAGCATACTCAGAGTTCCAGAAAGCAATCATTTGCAGGCAGGATGGACGAAGCAGGAACAAGACGCTGCTACTAGTAACTTGGTTACTTAGAGGTGTTTATTATTTACAGCAGACTCTACAAGTTACTATATACAAGAACAGAAACGGATCTTAACTAGCTCTCTCTTAACAAACTCCGAAAATTTTCAGTTGAAAATTTTGCAGTCCCATATCCAACATACAACATAGAAACGAGATTCCAGAGAATCTTCTGGACTCCCCTCTTCCTCTTTGTGGGTCCTATTGTTAATAATTTCCTCCTCCATCTTTTATAATAATCCAAATCTTTTACCTCTCCACTGTGTCCATTAAACTACAAGTGATATTCCAACCCTACTAACGATTTTAACTGTTTACAATGGTTTTTAAGATTAGTTATGAATTTCCCCCATTCCTTATTAAAATTTTGGTCTTTCTGATTTCTGGTTCTTCTGGTCGTTTTAGCCATTTTGGCATAATTCATCAACTTGAACTGCCATTCTTCTCTGGTAGGGACTTTATCTTCTTTCCATCTCTGGCCAGAGATGAGCCAGAGACACCCATCTGTTGCCCCAGGAAAGCCCCCTCATCACTGCATGCCAACTCAGAGGCCAAAGGAGCCGGCTGAAGGGCACATCCTCCCTTACCAGGCTCAGCCTCACACAGTCCTGCATTGAAGGGTTGGACTAGAAGGCCCTTGGGGTCTACAATTCTATGGTTCTATGACCTAAGGCCCTTCCCCCCAGCAGTTTTGTTCCCTCCTGTACAAAAGAAGCTGGAAGACTGGTGTAGCTTTCACGGCTCAAATTGTTGCTTTGAGTTCCACAGTTCCTGTTTCTCCAGGCAGGTTCTGATGGCAAGTGTCACAGCTCAGTGGCTGCAAAAGGTCCTGGGTTCAGTCCCTGCCACCATCTCCACGGAAAGACCAGTCTTTGAAGCCCTGGAGAGCCAAAGGCAGATCAGTGTGGTAGATAATCCTGACCTAGAAAAATAAATGATCTCACCCTAGAATTCGTGGACATCCAATGATGGAGAATACTGGAAAAGTCTGGGTGGATAAGAGAAAGTCCTTCTTCACACATGTTGTTGTTGTTGTTTAATCGTTTAGTCATGTCCGACTCTTCATGACCCCATGGACCAGAGCACACCAGGCACTGCTGTCATCCATGGCCTCCTGCAGTTTGGTCAAACTCATGTTGGTCGCTTCGAGAACACTGTCCAACCATCTCGTCCTCTGTCGTCCCCTTCTCCTTGTGCCCTCCATCTTTCCCAACATCAGGGGCTTTTCCAGGGAGTCTTCTCTTCTCATGAGGTGGCCAAAGTATTGGAGCCTCAGCTTCAGGATCTGTCCTTCCAGTGAGCACTCAGGGCTGGTTTCCTTCAGAACGGAGAGGTTTGATCTTCTTGCAGTCCATGGGACTCTCAAGAGTCTCCTCCAGCACCATAACTCAAAAGCATCAATTCTTTGGCGATCAGCCTTCTTTATGGTCCAGCTCTCACTTCCATACATAGTACATAGCACATACATACATAGCACATAGCAGAGTTAAACGATGGAGCTCATGCCTGCAAAAGACAGTAATGGCCACCAACATTGGTAAAGGTACCCCTGCCCGTGCAGGACAGTCGTGTCCGACTCTAGGGTTGTGCGTTCATCTCACTTAAGAGGCCGGGAGCCAAAGCTGTCCGCAGACACTTCCGAGTCACGTGGCCAGCGTGATGAAGCTGTTCTGGCGAGCCAGCACTAGCGGAGCACACGGAAACGCTGTTTACCTTCCCGCTATAAAGCGGTACCTATTTATCTACTTGCACTTAGGGGTGCTTTCGAACTGCTAGGTGGGCAGGAGCTGGGACCAAAAGACGGGAGTTCACCCCGCCGCAGGGATTTGAACCGCCAACCATATGATCGGCAAGTCCTAGGCACTGAGGTTTTACCCACAGTGCCACCCGCATCCCTTGCACCACCTGCATCCCACCAACATGGATGGCTTTAAATGAGAATTAGACAAGTTCATCATCTGGCTGGCCACTGTGAGAAGATGGTGGGCCATTGTCCTGATTCAGCAGGCTCCTCTTGGGATCTTTTGACTTGGTGGGAGGCAGTTTCAATGCTCCTACGATGTTCCTCACAGAAGTTCTCTCTCCTTCTTCTCCTCCAGGAAGCATGCTCAGTGATGATGACCTGATCTCTCCAACAAGAGCACCATGTGTGCTTCCAACTGCAGTTCCCAGGCCAACCCCTCCTCGTTCATCCTGCTGGGAATCCCAGGGCTGGAAAGTGCTCAGCACTGGCTCTCCATCCCCCTCTCTTCCATGTACCTCATCACCATCTTGGGCAACGGCACCATCTTAGTCGTCATCAAGACGGAGCCCAGCCTCCACAAGCCCATGTACATCTTCCTTTCCATGCTGGCTGCCATCGACCTGGTCATCTCGACCGCCACCCTGCCCAAGATGCTCTGCACCTTCCTGTTCGATGCCAGCAAGATCAGCTTTGGTGGGTGCCTGGCTCAGATGTTCTTCATCCACTCTTTCTCCGTGATGGAGGCCACCGTCCTGGTGGCCATGGCCTTTGACCACTACGTGGCCATATGCTCCCCGCTGCGCTATGAAGCCATTTTGACCAAGTCTGTCCTCCTCAAGATTGGGGTGGTGGTGGTGGCCCGGGCGGTTGCTCTCATCACCCCGCTCCCGGTCCTTGCAGGGCGGCTGCCTTTCTGCAGAAGCCACCTGGTGCCCCATACCTATTGCCAGCACATGGCTGTAGTGAAGCTGGCCTGCACTGACGTCACGGTCAACAGCCTGTACGGGCTGAGTGTGGCCCTCTATGTGGGCATCTCCGACATGCTGCTCATCGCCCTCTCTTATGGCATGATTCTTCGTGCTGTCCTCCGCCTGCCCTCCAAGGAGGCTCGCCTCAAGGCCTTCAACACCTGCGGCTCCCACATCTGTGTCATATTGATCGCCTTCGTCCCCGGACTCTTCTCCATCCTGACACACCGCTTTGGCCACAAGGTGCCTCCACATGCCTGCATCCTCCTGGCTAACCTCTACCTGCCTCTGCCGCCTACCCTCAACCCCATTGTCTACGGGGTCAAGACCAAGGAGATCCGCAACAGAGTGTTCCACAAGTTTTGGAAGAGGAAAGACTTGTACTGAAGGCACTGCAGGCATTGGAGGGGCGTCCTTGCCCATGCGGTGGGCAAAAAGGCATTGGAGCAATCAGGGAACCCCCAAATGCAACATAGCTGGAGACATTGGGGCAGAATGCTGCAACATCATTGCTGACCAGAGTGGGGCCTTCTCAGCCTAGAACACCTGTGCTCTGGAATCCACAATGGCTGCCAATTTGCTGCCGGGCCAAGTTCAAGCTTTTGATTCCTGCATTGCAGGGGGTTGGGCTAGATGACCCTGGGTACCCCTCCAACTCTGCAATTCTATGACTCTGTGGAGGGGGGACCAGTTTGCCTTATCCTCTATGTGCCCAGTCAACTGCTACATGAAAGCTGTTCCTTATTTGTAAGAACCCTGTCATTTAGTGTGGCAGCATCTGAACTTTGAAACTCCCTTTCTCTTGACATCAGGCAAACATTTGGCACCTGCTAAACACATTTATGTTTATTATTTATTATTATTTATTTTAGGTAAATATTAAATTTATTAGTTTTCATAAAACATACAAGAAGGCTTGTGGAAGCATACTACAGCTATGGATTTATTGATCATAAATCAGGACAAAGAAACATGTCATCTCTCTCTCTCATGTCATCTCAGAGAGAACAGCAAAAAGCAAAAGCTATACACAACGGACGTTCCCAGCATACTGTGCTGGAATGTAAACAGACATGTGACACGCAACAATTCCACACACCTGCTCCTTAAGGTGGAATGGAAATGTCAACAGGTACCACTGTAGTCTAGTTGTCAAAGCTGGCCAGCCAAACGGAGCTCACAGCAAAGCAGAATTTTACCAGAGTTCCTAAATCAAGCTGGTAAATCCTAAATCCATCACTCAGACACCACACCTGCCACAGTCACACCTTAGTGCTTGATGGAAGTAGAGCCAAGGGGGCTTGTGGGGCGCCCATCTGGCCCAGTCATATTCAGGGGTGCTGAAAAGCCAGCCAGCTGCTCACACCATTGTCTGAGATGGGAGGCTTTCTAACACCACTGCCTTCTTAGCAAGTGTTGCCAAAGGAGCATAAAGGAGGCAAATCAGGATGTCAGTTTGCAAGGGAAAAAAGCAGGCTCATCTTGCTCAGGAGGCAAGAAGATACTTATTTAGGGAAGCCAGAAGAGAGACAATAATGTTAGCCATAGAGGCAAGCAACCAAACGGAACTCTTGAGATAGGGATGGAAAATGCTGCTTTTCTTTTTCGTGTGTATAATTTTTATTAAGTTTTCTATTTTACAATTTAAAATATTCATTAAACATCCTTAAAATGTCAGCAACTTCTCTTCTTCTCTTTCCATGGTTCATTTTGCATACTGTAAATCCCTGCGTATTTTACATAAACTAAACCATTCAGTATTCCATTAATACATCCATCAGGACTTGTTTACACTGTTGAATTTATCTTAACGCTGCCAACGTTTTCAAGTGTACACCGTTTCCTCCCATATATTCAGCAAACATTTTCCAATCTTCTTTAAACGTGTGTTCTTCTTGTTCTCTTATTCTATATGTTAGATCAGCAAGCTGTACATATTCCATCAGTTTAAGTTGCCATTCTTCCTTAGTTGGGACCTCGCTTGTTTTCCATTTTTGAGCTAACATAACACAGGCTGCAGTAGTGGCATACATAAATAACCATTTTTTACACCTGGAAAACCCACTCTTTAGTTCTAAATCGGAACAAATAGCAATCTGCGGGAAATTGCCGCTTGCTCCAGTTGAGCACAAAAGTCTGATTTCTGCCAACAGGAAGCATCAGAACAAGAAGAAGGGTGGATTTGCCCCATGTTTTTGGCACAAAATCAAACCAAACAGGAATAAATTCATCTGTTCTACATTGACATCTGAGCATTGACCTGCTCTCTCTTGGCCTTTCCTTGGCTGAATGTTTCCAGGGACTGGTCTGAAGGATCAGGAGGCCACATCCTTGCAGAAGCTAAGCAGGTCTGGATCTGCTCAACACCTCAATGGGTGATCACAAGGGAACTTGGGTTCTGTGTCATAAGAAAGACAGGATCTAAACATACTGAAACAAAATCTAGTAACAAGCTGGAACTTGTGCAGAGGAGGGCAACCAAGAAGATCAAGGGTCTGGAAACCAAGCCTTATGAGGAACAGTTGAGAGAGCTGGGTAAGTTTAGCCTGAAGAAGGAAAGGAGAGGGAACTGGGAAAGGCAGAAAGGATACAAAAAACTTATGGAATATGCAGAAATAGCGAAACTTACCAGAAGAATGGAAATGGTTAATTGACTATTTACAGATAAATTGTAAACAGATAAAAACATTGGCAGGATTGTTGCAATAACCTGCAGTTTTAAAAGAGTATATATTTATGGTAGATAATTAAATGACCAAGTTAAAGGAATTTGGATGTGCAGAAGATATTAAAAAATAAATTTAAGGAACTGGCCGCATGCCCTGATCTGTACCAGGGCCCAAGAAAGCATTGCAAACAGAGTTGCAATTACGTGTTTCTTGAGGATAATTGAGCCCATTGAGGATAATTAAGTGCACTTACAGATTATTACTGTTATTATTACTTCACCATGTATCAATTGAGGGCCCTTGGAATGTAGGACAGGACTCTGCCCCAGGGAGCTCACATTCAGGTTTGACAGCGTGGGGAGAGAACAGCAGAGGGAGAGTTGAAAGTGGCAGGGGTAGGAAGACATGGAGGTTCAACAAGGGCAGGGATTGGGAGCCCACTGCCTGCCAATGGGAAGCAGAGTCAGACCACATTCCGGAAGACCTCAGGTTCCCCATCTCTGAGCAAGAGCTTTGCTCAGAATATGTGCTTTGAAGCAGAACAGGTGTACAGAAGGGGGCAGGAATGATGAAAGAATTGAAACAAAAAAAACTAAGTTAGTTCTTGGTATGAGCTTTCGTGTGCATGCACACTTCTTCAGATACCAAAGAATTGAAAGAATTGAAGACTTCTAAAGTGACCCAAAGTCATACAACCAGAAAAGCTGAGGCCAGAGGCATTTCTCAGGAGAAAGATGATTCTGCGCACCTTGAAAGGTCACCTGAATCAGTCTGGGCTAATACACACAACCAAGTTTTATAGGCTTGAGAAAATTTAACAAACAATTGCAGAATTCTGGGGACTTGAAGGTCTAGAATGTCTGCTGAAAGTTCTCTTGGAAATTCCTAGTGCTCCCTCACAGAACTCCATTTCCCAAGGTTCCTTAAGACTGGGAATGAGAAAAGTCAGAGCCTTCTGGGTCAGGCCAAAGGAGACCCATCGAGTCCAGGATCCTGGACCCCAAGGGGCAAGCAGGATTGGAGCCCCAGAGCCTCTCCCTTGACGCTGTTTCCTGCAAGTGGGATTCAGAAGCATCGCTGCCTCTGATGGTGGAGGGAGAGAAAAGCCAGCCAGACTAGGAGCCACTATAGCTTCTCCTCCATGAATCTGCCTAGTCCGTCTTTCAGGCCACCCAGGTTGACATCTGATGTCTTTCCACAGGGAGGGAGCCACTGCTAAGAAGGCCGTTTGCCTGGTACCCTGTAGCTGAATCACCGGAGTAGGAGGACCTCAGTGTCTGGGCCGAGCGATGGGGGTGGAGACGCTCCTTTGGGGCTGCCTTCAGATGTCTTCTAAAGCCTTTATACTTGCTTGTCTCCTTGGCACAGGGGTGGCATTACTCCATACCCTCCAGGATTTCTCAGGGAAAAACAGGGATGTCTTAAGGAAAATCACAGCATTCTTTGATCAAATCAGAATCCAGGTCGGCTTCTGTAAATCCGGGAGGAGGAGCTTTGGCTCAGGATATAAAAGGCTCCAGCCCTGGAAGAAGCTCCAGCTCAGCCCAGAAGGTTTTCTCCAGCAGCCGAGAGAAGCTCCCAGCCCACAGCCAGCCATCATCACCGAGATGCAGATCATCATCGAAGTGGATGTGACCGTCATTGGTTCCGGAGAAGCCCTTGGCAAGTAAGTCCAGGGGTGGTCGCCTCTCTAAGCAGGTTGGGCAGGAGCTCCTCTTTCCACCTGGATAATAACCATCCATGCCTCTCCCTTTTTCCTTCCTTCCTTCCTTTGTTCCTTCTCTGCAGGCTGCTGGAGGTCGACCCCTGGTGCCCGATATTCCTCCCTCTCATAAGGAACCCTCTCCAGCCTGCCCTCTCATTAGGAACCTCTCCAGCCCTCTTTGCACGAGGTCCAGGAGGCTTTTTCCGAGATGCGTGAACTGCTCTGCGACAAGCTCCACATGGACCCCCTCAACTTCAGGGTGAGGCTGCTCCCACGCCCCAAGGGGCTGCCTGGTGGGGGGGGACTGGGGGTGCCGTGTGTGTGTGTGTGCCAGTGTGTGTGCGTGTGTGTCACTCTGGGTGGCTCACAGGACATAAAACATTAGACATTAAAAATTTCCTGATACAGGGTTGCCTTCAGATTTCAGTTAGTTTTTCATTTCCTTGACATCTGGTGGGAGGGCATTCCACAGGGCGGGTGCCACAACCAAAAAGGCCCTCTGCCTGGTTCCCTGTAACCTCACCTCTCACAGTGAGGGAACCGCCAAAAGGGAGCTGGACCTCAGAGTCTGGGCTGAACAATGGGGGTGGAGACCCTCCTTTGGTTATACAGGGCTGAGGCCTTTTAGGGCTTTCAAGGTCAACAGCAAAACTTTGAATTGTGCTCAGCGATCTTAACATCCACTGCCAGTCACCAGTCTAGCTGCCGCATTCTGGATTAGTTGCAGTTTCCGCGTCACCTTCAAAGGTAGTCCCACATGGGGGGCATTGCAGTAGTCCAAGCGGGCGATAACTAGAGCATGCACCACTCTGGTGAGACAGTCTGCGGGCAGGTAGGGTCTCATCCTGTGGACCAGATGGAGCTGGGAGACAGCTGCCCTGTGTTACGGAAAGGGGGGGGCATGTCTTCTTCACCTTCTTCTTCGCTACAATATATCAATTTATTTCCAATTGTCAAAAGGGACTAAAATCTATAAAATTCATAGAAAATCAGCGTGCCAGTTTGCTCAATTACTCTAGGACTCCATCACACCTCCCCTGTCCAGCATAATCCCTCAAGCAAAGTGTCAAGACCCTAATCCTTTCAAATTGTTCTGATCAGCCTTTCCTCCAGACAATGTCAGGTGGCAGACTATGCATATTTGAGACCATTGTCTTTTCATCCCCAGGAAGTGTTTATCTGTGCATATCTCCAGCTCTGCATATTCCCCCCTCCCTCCTCCATATGTTAATCTGTGCAACCCCTACCTTACTGAACTGCTGATCTGTGCGACCCCTACCTTACTGAACTGCTGATCTGTGTAAACCCCCACCCACCTGAAGTGCTAATCTGTGTAACCCCCCCACCTTCCTGAAGTGCTGATCTGTGTAACCCCACCTTTCTGTGATGTATTCATGACGTGTTTTGCACTGTATTCTGGGACATGGAGGGAGTTTCAAAAACTCATGTCACCCCTTTCTCACTGTTCAATCTCGCCTTGAACCTGTTGCGCAATAAACTTGGATCTTCTGCAGTTTGCTCCTGTCTCCGGCTGAGCTCATTTTCCTCCGCAGGGACCCACGGACTTAGTCCGATGAGCTGGGTGGCAGAGCAGCCTCGCACCCAGATTTTTGCCGTAACACCTGGAAACAGAAATGACCTGTGCCTCCATGGACAGCTTTGAGTCCAAAATGACTACCAGGCTGCGCACCTGGTCCTTCAGGGGCACAGTTGCCCCATTCAGGACTAGGGAGTCCCCCCCCACACCCGCTTGCCCCCAGTCCACCCTAAACAGTGCTTCTGTCTTGTCTGGATTCAGCCTCAGTCTGTTGAATCTGCTGTGGGATCTGTTGTGGGGGAGGCTGTCCCACACATGGGCCCCCTGGCAGAAGGAGTCACCCTCTCTTTTCTCTTCCAGCTCCTGGGCAAGGTCCTCATCACCCTCCTGCTAGCCCCCCCTTGGACAGAAATTCAGCCCTGCTTGCCACCATGCCTTCCACAAGATGGTCGGGGTGGTGGCTCATGCGCTGGCCTGCCGGTCCCACTGAGACACCCCCCAGGGAGAAGCGGCCGCCTCCTGCTGGTCTCCCCTTCCTGCCCCCATGTGACGCTTGACCCTCTAATAAATCCTCCCTCTGCATCTGACCTGGTTTCCTGTGTCTCCTTCTCTGGGACGGAGGGAGGGGACTGGCCTGGGCGTGGGGGGTAGAAGCACCTCCTGTTAGTTGGGGGGCTGGAAAAGGGGGCGCTTCTCTGTCACTCAAGAGGAACCATTGAGCACCACTGGGGGGGGGGTTCAGGACTCTGTGGCACTTTGCCCCCCTCCCTGAAGCTGGAGTGCTTTTCGGAGCCAGGGACCCCCGCTGTTTCCCCAAATCCTTCATCCTCAAAGCTCCTGCCAGACTGACCCCCCATGCCCCAACTGCCCCCCCCCGGTCATCTCCCCGCCCAGTTCTGGCCAGTTGCCCTCTCTGTTCTTCCTACTGTGTAATGCCCCTCCCTGCCTCTTTCCAGATGGGTGTCGGGGACGGAGCTGCCTCTTAATCGGCAGAGAGAGGGGGGAATTCATTTTGTTTTATCCATTTATTTCTTCATTAAATTTGTGGGTTCACAGGATGAAATTACGATATAAAAAAACAAAACACATAATCAAATAAAAACAAAGACAACCCAATAAACACCCCCGCCTACATATTTCACACCCATAATAGCACCAGAAGAATTTACCACGTTCATTGGAACATCAAACAAAGCGATGCAAAATAAAACGCCAGGGGGGGCAGCGAACCCGGCAAGTCGCCCTTTGGGGGTCCCAGGCGGAGGTCTATGGGGGTATGGGGCAGGTCTCCCCTAATCTTCCGAGGGTATAGAATGGGCACTGTTGTGTATTGAGTCAAAGGATTTTATATCTGTATTATTATTGTCTGTATTTGCATTAGGGTAAAGTAACTGCCTTTTGGTTCCAGAGGGTACAGCTACTATTGGTTCATTTAAGCTGCTGTATTTGGATCCTCTGTCTTATTGGTTGCCTCCAAAAGGCAGGACTGTGATTGCCTGATATTGCTCCCTCCAAAATGTATCCCTTCTAGCTAGTTCCCTGTCCCTATAAATGTAGCTCTCCCCTCCTCAAGTCTCAGTCTTGTTGCTTTAATAAAGAAGTGTTACTAGAGAACTGTCTCCAGCATATTATGTCAAGAGAGCTGAAATCACAAACCCCACATCACAACAACTGGTGACGAAGGTGGGATCCGAAATGCTGAGGAGCGGTTAAACGCAGCCCTGCCTCAGAGTCCGGATTGTAGCTAAGAACAAGACTCACTGGCCATCTGAGAAGACGACCCTGCCCACAGGACAATGGAGAGTCCAAGGGTATTGGAGCCCTTCCAGCCATCAGAGCCCCACACGTGGGAAGACTACGTCGAACGCTTCGAGTTCTTCGCAGTGGCTCAAGGGATCACCGATGCCAGCAAAAGAAGGGCCACATTCCTGAGCTACTGTGGGCCTGAGACCTTCAAGCTGGCCAAGGCATTGCCTGCCCCAGCGAAGGTAAGTGAGACATCTCTCAAAGATATTCTTGCCTGCCTAACAAGCCATTTAGCGCCTACTGAGACCAAGATGGCCCGGCGGATGGAGTTTCATAAGAGGCAGCAGTGTGCTGGGGAGTCTGTATCTGCATTTCTAGCTGAACTGCGGAAGCTCACTCAGCACTGCGACTTCCAAGATCTGGAAGAGACTCTCCTGGATCGGTTTGTCGGTGGTCTGAGCAGCAAGAAAGCCAGAAGACGCATCGTGGCTAAAGAAGAGGTTACCCTTGCTTCAGCCTTGAAGGAGGCCACCGCCACGGAGAATTATGAAAGAGAGGAGCTTGATGCCAGTCGCAGGGTCCCTAAGCCACAGATAGAAGTTGCGCATGCCATGGATGAGCTAGAGGCTACTCCGAGCCAGAGCCCAGTCCGTGGGGTCGAGTCAGTGCGTCAGGCCTGCACAGTGCACAAAGATCACCGAGGCAGGTGCCCTGGTTGTGGCGGAAACCATGAGCGGAAGAGTTGTCGTTTCCGGGATGCTATGTGCCGGACGTGTGGAAAGACAGGTCACATCGCCAGGGTCTGTAGATCGGCGGCATTGGGAGCGACAGGAGCACCTAGACTGGAGCATCGCAGATCGGCCACAGCGAACCATGTTCTAAAGGACTGCCACTACATAACGGAGATCAACGGGAGGGTCGTGCAGTTTCCAGCGCAAGGCTAGGCACACGTCAAGGTGAAGATTGAGGGTCAGCTGTGCGACATGGAGGTGGACTCCGGATCTGGATTCACTATCGTGTCGGACCAGACCGCGAGGACATTCTTCCCCAGGGGTAAGTTGCCCCCTCTGGAGCCCTTCCCGGCAACTTTGCAGTCATACTCAGCGGGCCGCATCCATGTCATGGGAATGTGTGCCGTGAGAGTACAGTTCCGGGACAAACAGGCGGTACTCAAACTGGTGATTGCGAAGGGCAGTCGCCCCAGTCTCCTGGGCACTGACTGGTTTCCCGCCCTGGGACTGAGTATATCAGGGCTTAATTCAATCCAAACCTGCCCTGAGATGAGCGAGGCATTATGCAAAGAATTTGCTGGTCTTTTTAATGGAAAACTGGGTTGTTATAAAGGGCCCCCAGTTGACTTCGAATTGGACCCTGGGGTGGCCCCAATCCGACTCAAACCAAGGTGAGTGCCATTTGCACTGCAACCCAAGATCGAAGCAGAGCTGGATAAATTGGTCAAGCAGGGAGTTCTCTCACCCGTGGACTCCGCTAAGTGGGAGACTCCAATCGTCACGCCTCTTAAAGCAAATGGGGAAGTCAGGATCTGTGCTGATTACAAATGTACTATCAATAAGGCACTCAGGGGAAACTCATACCCCATTCCAGTCGTATCACACCTGTTGGCTAAACTGGCTGGGGGCAAGGTGTTCACCAAACTTGACCTGGCACAAGCTTACCAACAGCTGCCAGTAACCCCACAATCAGCGGAAGCACAGACTATTGTCACACATAAAGGGGTGTTCAGAGTTAACAGATTACAATTTGGAGTTTGTGTGGCCCCAGGGATTTTTCAAGGGCTCATGGAACGCCTGTTAAGAGGTCTGCCGGGGGTCTTGCCATTTTTTGATGACGTTTTGATTGCTGGAAAAGACCCACAGGAACTGGTTGCGCGTGTCCGTGCAGTGTTGCTCAAGTTCAAGGAGGTGGGGTTGCAACTAAAAAAGGAAAAATGCAGTTTTGGGGTGCCAACTGTGGAATTCTTGGGGTTTAAAATTGATGCATCAGGCATCCACCCCACAGATGCTAAGGTTAAGGCCATCATCGAGGCACCACGACCACAGAACAAGACGGAGTTGCAGTCATTCCTGGGACTTATTAACTTTTATCATTCGTTCTTACCCCAGAAAGCTTCGGTAGCTGAACCATTACATAGACTGTTGCAGAAAAAGAATGTGTGGCGATGGGGGCAGGAGCAGCAGAAGGCTTTTGACTCCTTGCGAGGAATGCTGAGTAGCAGGAGCGTCCTTGCTCATTATGATGAATCGAAGCCGCTGGTCCTGGCATGTGATGCCTCTCAATACGGCCTGGGGGCGGTGCTGAGTCATAGGGAACCGGATGGGTCGGAAAAGCCCATCTCTTTCTATTCCCGTACGTTGTCACCCACGGAGTGCAACTATGCTCAAATTGACAAAGAGGCGCTTGCAATTGTGGCAGGAATCAAAAAGTTCCATGATTATGTGTACGGTCGTCATTTCTCCATTGAAACGGACCACAAACCACTGTTGGGGTTGTTCAACCCGAACAAACAAACACCACAAATTCTCTCCCCCAGAATGTTGCGTTGGTCTATATTCCTGAACGGGTTCCAGTACACCTTGACCCATGTGCCGGGGAAACAGTTGTGCCACGCTGATGCACTGAGTTGATTGCCCCTTCCTGGCGGGAGCAATGAGGATCCTGCTCCAGCGGAGCACATAATGATGCTGGAAACACTTCCGGGGGCTCCTGTAATGGCTACTGATATTGCTGAGAAAACGAGGAAAGATGCTGTTCTCTCCCGTGTGCTCACTTGGGTGGGGAGGGGGTGGCCAGGTGGTCCGCAGGAAGACAAGGCAGCACGAGTTGTCCATGCATAAGGGTTGTCTCCTGTGGGGAGATAGGGTGATCATCCCAGCACCACTGAGAAACAGGGTTCTTGAGACGCTTCACATGGGACACCCGGGAATGGTCAGGATGAAGTCGCTAGCCCGATGTTATGTGTGGTGGCCTGGAATGGACCAGAACATAGAACAATGGGTATGAACATGCAAGGCATGCCAAGAGGTGCGGCCAGAAGTGGCCAGAGCACCAGTTCACTGGTGGGAGCAGTCCAGATCTCCCTGGAGCCGGCTGCACTTAGATTTTGCTGGGCCATTCCAGGGGAAGGTCTTTTTGTTTATCGTCGATGCATATTCCAAATGGTTAGAAGTGGCGATGGTCCCTAGCATGGCATCAGCTGCCGTAATCAAGGTGTTGAGGCAGCTGTTTGCAACCCACGGGTTACCTGAGACCAATGTATCAGATAATGGGGCAGCTTTTGTATCCCAAGAATTCAGGGCATTCTTGGTTGATAACTTCATAAGAGGGGTCACATCCGTGCCCTTTCACCCATCCTCCAATGGGCAGGCGGAGCGCATGGTAAGAACAGCCAAAGAATCCATTGCGCGCTTAATGGAGGGTAACTGGTCAGCTCGCATCGCGCGAATGTTATTTTTGCAGCATGCGACGCCGTGTATTGCGACGGGCAAGTCGCCAGCTGAGCTGCTCTTGGGTAGAAGATTGGTAACGGTGCTGGATTATGTCCACCTGGATAAAATGCCAAACCGTAATTCAAGAGCAAACCCCCAGGCTGAGACTGACACAACAAGGTATTTCGCCCCTGAAGATCTGGTCTGGGTGAGGAACTATTCACGAGGTTCGCGGTGGGTGGCTGGTGTGGTCACCTGGGCTAGTGGACCTGTGTCCTATTATGTGACCTTGGAAAATGGACAAGTTTGGAAGAGACATATAGATCAGCTGAGGCGCCGGGCGCTCAGCAGGGAGGAGTCTGATAATTCATCCCTGGCTAACGACGCAGAGCTGCAAGACCAGAGTGAAAATGGCCCAGAGGTGCAATCACCAGGGGCTTCAGCAAATGAACCAGGGTCTGCTGGTCCTCAGGATGACGAGGTACAGGTAGGGGACCCTGAGATGTCTGGGACTCCATCTGTTCCTGATGAAACCCCTATAGCAGCCCCCCTACCACAGGTGACACCCAGTCCAGAACCGGCAACACCTGTTGTCAGGAGATCAAATAGAAGCTGTAGGACCCCACAGTACCTGAGAGATTACGTCTGCTGTGCTCACTAGGGGGGGAGGGGTGTTGTGTATTGAGTCAAAGGATTTTATATCTGTATTATTATTGTCTGTATTTGCATTAGGGTAAAGTAACTGCCTTTTGGTTCCAGAGGGTACAGCTACTATTGGTTCATTTAAGCTGCTGTATTTGGATCCTCTGTCTTATTGGTTGCCTCCAAAAGGCAGGACTGTGATTGCCTGATATTGTTCCCTCCAAAATGTATCCTTTCTAGCTAGTTCCCTGTCCCTATAAATGTAGCTCTCCCCTCCTCAAGTCTCAGTCTTGTTGCTTTAATAAAGAAGTGTTACTAGAGAACTGTCTCCAGCATATGATGTCAAGAGAGCTGAAATCACAAACCCCACGTCACAACAGGCACGACCGGCGCTCGTCCGTTAATTTATTTGGGGGGGTTTGTGAGCCGGGTTGGACATCCCTGTCTCCCAGACGAAGAAGAGGCGAGGTTCTCCCCCAGTCCCAGGCTTGGAAGCAGCCCCTCCCCCTGTGGCTTTTGTCCTTCTGACTGCCAGCCAGGTGTCCTCGGGCGCAGAGCAAGCGCCTTCCTGGCGCCCTCAGGCCATTCGCTGGCCCAGAAAGCTGCCTGGCTCCTTCAGCAAAGGATTTCAGACTGTCCCAGAACAGCCCTGGCCAACTCCTGTGGGGAGGGCGGGGAACAGCTTTGAATGGGGACACAATTGGCAAGCGAAGAGCCACACGCCCCCGTGGAAGAGATCCTGATTTCTGCTGCAGGAGAAGAGCATCTCTTTGGAAAGAGGCTGATTTCTGCTTTGCTTGAACAGGGCAAGGAGGGGAGGGAATGTTTTAAGTTATGGGGCTTTTTCGGGATCTGCGTCATCTCCCTTCCTTCCCCTGAAGCAAGGAATGCAAAGATTTCGGGAAGAGCGGACTTTAAATTTGCCTCTTTGCGATGGATTAGTTTTAGAAGTCAGGACTTTGCCTGAAAGAAGATGGAGAGTAACAACCTTGAGGGACTTTTGAGGGATTTTGACCCCCCCTTGGGACTTCCTTATGAGAAATAAAAGCAGCAAAGAAGAAAAGAAGGGTGACAACTGGATCGACTGTCTGCTAAGCAGGAAGATTTCTGAGTTCAGGGCGGAGGAAGGAGAGGAGAGCAGGATTTTGTGTAGATTACTACATCAGCCCACCTCCTTGGAGCCTGAAGGTGGAAAAAAGAGCAGCGAAAGGGACAGGACGGACCACATTGTGCAGCATCTTGACGGCTTCTGAGACGCAAAAGAAGAGAAATGGATTGTGCATATTTCTTAATGAGCTGGTTGTATGTAAAATTAAATTTGGTGGAATGTGAAGGGTGGGTGGCGTTGGGAGATTGGCAGTGTTACAGGAGGGGATGTATATTATATATTTATACAAACAACCCCTAGTGGTTTCATGTTCACCCTCTGCAGTCCGCTCTAGTGAGGCTGAGTTGCTGGTTATGGGGGCCGGAGGTCGGACAGCCGTGTTCAAGGCCAGGTAAGGGAGGAAGGTGTGGATGTTGTCTGGGAGGAAGCAGGGCCCAAGAAAGCATTGCAAACAGAGTTTCAATTGCTTGTCTCTTGAGGATAATTGAGCCCATCGAGCATAATTAAGTGCACTTTCAGATTATTATTATTGGTTTAACAATTGAGGGGCCTTGGAGTGTAGGACAGGACTCTGCCCCAGGGAGCTTACATTCAGGTTTCACAGCATGGGGAGAGAAAAGCAGAGGGAGAGTCGGAAGCGACAGGCCCCTGCAGCAGTTTATTTTCTCTGGTAAAATTCCAAAACAAGCAAACTTCAAACCTAAGAAAACGTCAACAACTGTGGTCGGCCATCACGCATGTTCACTTCATCAACCTGAAGGTGGAAATAAGAGCAGCGAAAGGGACAGGACGGACCACATTGTGTAGCATCTTGACGGCTTCTGAGACTTTCAGACAGAAAAGAAGAGAAATGGATTGCGCATATTTCTTAATGAGCTGGTTGTATGCAAAATTGAGGATTAAATTTGGTGAAATGTGAAGGGTGGGTGGCGCTAGAAGATTGGCAGTGTTAGGGGGGAGTGTATATTATATATTTATATAAAAAAAAAAACCCTAGGTGTTTCATCTTCTGTCAGGAGCTCATTCTACACTAGAGTAGGACCCTGGTAGAGACACATGCCCGACTGGCATGTTCCCTCCTTCCTGGTCGATCGTTCGGGAGCTTCAAAAGCTTTCTTCAGCCCAAACATCACAGTGACCGATGCCAACTGACAATCGGCACACTTAGGGCTCTGCAGAGTCTTCGCAGCTTGTGTACCAGAGCTCAGCAACTCAGCATTTTGGCTAATCTACTTTATTTACACATAAACAGACAGGGAGCACTGCAACATGGCTCCCTCTCTCTCTAGCATCAGACAGCAAAGAGAAAAAGAACAATAGTCCCACTTCACGGAACACAGTATCACAAACATGCTGTTTCTGTCACTTCCCACTCTGTGGAGTCAAAACATACACCGTCATGTGATAGACAAAAATCCCATGACTGCAGTCATGGAGCAGGAATTCTAATAGTCCACACTAGTGAGGCTGAGTTGTTGGTTACTGGGGCCAGAGGTCAAACAGCCATGTTCAAGGCAAAATAAAACCTAAAGTAGGTATTCAAAGCAATGTAATTAAAAGGGAACTAAAATATTGCTACGTGCCACCCCAGTCTCCAAGCGGTGCACGACTCCAAGGGTTTCTGCTCTGCTGTGTTTTATTGACCTCCCTTAGGAATGTTTCGTTAAAGATAATTGTTTAAGATCATTGTTTTGCTAAATGTCCTCTGTATACTTGACATTCCTTTGCAATGTCTTATTCTAAAATATTGTTTTGAGTTTCGGGTGGGTGGCTTAGCCCGTGTGATGCTGGAGAGAGTCCCTTCTAATTCCCATGTTTCCTGTGGGGGTATTATTACTTTATTACAAGTTCAGCCATTATTTATCAAAGGAATCTTCTGTCCATGGTTTGTAAGCCAAACCAGGGAGGCTTGAATTTCTGCAAAAACCCCAAGTTTATGGAGGTGGAATAAAATTGGACGAAAGTGTGTAAAAAAAGAATAACGGTAATCCTTTGCTGGAGGAGCCAGGCACCTTTCTGGGCCAGCGAATGGCCTGAGGGCGCAAGGAAGGTGCTTGCTCTGTGCCCGAGGACACCTGGCTGGCAGTCAGAAGGACAAAAGCCACAGGGGGAGCGGCTGCTTCCAAGCCTGGGACTGGGGGGGGGGACCAAGACCTTGTGGGGTGCAGTGCTATGAGCCCCTCCAGCCCCAGGGAGCTCACATTTTCTGCCCCAGGGAGCTCACATTCAGGTTTGACAGCGTGGGGAGAGAAAAGCAGAGGGAGAGTTGGAAGCGGCAAAGGTAGGAAGACAGGGAGGTTAAACAAGGGCAGGGATTGGGAGCCCACTGCCTGTCTCTTTGGGGTTTGTGAGCCGGGATGGACCCCCTGTCTCCCAGACGAAGAAGAGGCGAGGTTCTCCCCCAGTCCCAGGCTTGGAAGCAGACGCTCCCCCTGTGGCTTTTGTCCTTCTGACTGCCAGCCAGGTGTCCTTCTGACTGCCAAGCTCACACAGGGAAAAATGAGATGTCCCGTTTATGCGGAAATCGATCTCTGAGCTTGATCGATGGAGCCGTGTACTCAGACAGCTTTACGATCCCAATCAGTCATTTGCAGCGTCCGGCACGCTTCCTTCTAGCTGCGCACCAAAGTCTGCTGTCTCTTTGGTCACGGCTTAGCAGAGTAGCATACAGCGGTGTAAAACAGTCTTTTTCTCCCTTGCTCCATGCAAGCATACACAGACAGATCCGTCTATTTACAGCTTTTATTCAAACATTTGTCCATCACTGCTCGCAGCCATGTTAAAACATGTCCGTCTCTCTCAAGACACACAGAGAGAACAACAACAGTACAGTCTCCTCCCAGACTCCTCCCAGCTTCTACAGCTGACGTCAGAAAGTGACGCACAGCTCAGAACACTTAACCAGTTAAGTTCTGAACTCCCACACACCCCCTTGCGTTGCTTTCTGACAAAACCTGTGTAACATCTTCAGCAACACCTTGTGAGATCAATCCCTTCCCCAATGCCTTGCGCCCTACCTTGGCGTACCTGTTGGGCATCTGTGGAATCACCTCACAACTCTCAGAATCGCACTGTGCGAAACTTACCCACGTACCTGTGGCCTGGTACCTCTCAGGTGGAATACCCTTGGTTGTGCGACTGGATCGCCTAGGCACAAACTCTGGTGTTTCCTCTGGCTCACTATCACCAGCAGGTGTGTCCTCTGCATCACGGGTTTCCCCCTCTGACTTAAAGCGTCTTCGAATCCTCTCCATTACACTTACAGGAGAACTAGGCTCACTCTTGGGCTGTCCTTTCCTAACAACTTGTGGAGACGCCCCACCCTGCTCCTGACCCTGGTCAGTGACCTGGTCGTCATCAGCAGACTCAGCCTCTTCTTCCTCCTCAACAGAACTGTCCTCTGAATCAGAGAGACATTCTGAAAGAACATCACGCTGTGCAGAAATCTTTGGCCTTTCATCCTGCTCAAAGAATTCAGCGTGTTTACTGATCAGCACCTTACTCTGGTCACCTGACGGATAAGCAAATCTCCATGCACGAGCGTCTGGCTCATACCCACAGAAGATCATTTTCTGGACTTTGGCTCCATCTGGCCCTTGCAAAGCCTTAGGCACAGGGACAACCGCAGGAGATCCAAACTTGCGCAGAAAGTGAACCTGGGGTTTGCGACCATTTAACAACGAGTACGGTGTGTCACCTACCAGTGAGTTGTAGACACGATTCCAGGTGAACGACACACAACGGATTCCCTCCAGCCAAAACTTTGGAGGTAACCTGGCGTCTTTCAGCATCACCTGTCCAGCCTTAACCAGAGCTTCACTCCTCAGCTCTGCCACCCCCCTCTTACTGGGTGAAGTAACTGTGTGACGTATCCCTCTTCTGTGAAAGAACTGCTGCAAAGCAGAACCAGTGTACCTATCATTTCTGTCACTGACGATCGCTTGAACCCTGGTGGAGAATCTCTGTTCCACCCCCTCAACCCAGCTCTTGATCAGCTGTGCTGCATCCTCCCTGGATTTGAGGCCGTGGGTCCAGGTGCTCTGCGAAAAATCATCCAAAAAAGTTAGCAGAAACCTGGCCCCTCCCAGACTTGGTTCCTTGACAGGACCGGCCAAATCTATGTGAACCAGCTCAAAAGGTTTAGTGGTTACCCGTTCCACCTTTGGGTAACTGCACCCCCTCACCTTCGCCTGCTTGCATGTGGCGCAACTAATGGTACGTCCACAATCTCTAATTTTACACCCTCTGGTAACCTCAGGAAGTACTTGCAGTTCTTCTAGAGAACTATGATTGGTCCTCTGATGCCATGCACAAGCACATTGAACATGGGTGGGAACTGTAGCACGCTGCGCCTGTGCTCTCTCAACCTTCCCCTCACCCCCAAGAGACGTTTTAAGAATGAAAAGGTCATTCTGTCCCTTCCTAACTTTGGCAAGTAACCTCCCTCCTCTGGAGATTGTGCAGACATCATTTTCAAAACAAACTTTGAACCCCTTACTTAACAAATAAGGCACAGATAACACACAATGATCCGCCTCTGGGACGATACAAAAACCCATCTGTTCCTGCAAAACAGAAAAATAGGCATTAGCAAACTTATGAGTCCTTTGTCCTTTTGGAACTGCCGTGCAATTCCACATCTCGACTGCAGGGGTCTCTGGAACCATGTTGCGGTTAGCTGTAGAGTCGATGACAAAGCTAAGCTTGGAATTTTCCACACAGCTGTGCTCAAACAAGGCCATGCAGGCAGTTGTTTGAAAAGACTCTTCCTGTTGTTTACCACGACGCCCACCTGCACGTCTTCCTGCCTGGCCAGTCTTGTTGCCATGGAAACTCGCCTGGTTCCCATGAGAAGTGTCCTTGAAAACATCCTGTCTTGGCTCTGTGCTCCGGTGGGGGCAACTGCGACGCAAATGGTCTGGTGAATTACAGATGTAGCAACGACGAACAAACAAGGCCTGGACCGTGCATTCCGCTGGCCTGGCTCCGCCCTTACTCCCAGAGCTCCCGGTGCCAGCTTTGCCCTCCTTCTGGCGTCGTAATTCTTCATCCTGCAAACGTCCTGCCACGTAATTCAGAGTCAAATTCTGGGGATCCATTGACTCCAGAGTTAGACACAGATTGTCATAACTCTTGTCCAGAGAGCTGAGCAGAATGTACACCTTCAGCTCCTCTGAAAAGTTGACTTGTAACAGTCTCAGCTGATTAAAAACAGCTATCATATCAGTTACGTGCTTTCTGATACTATCCCCAGGACGTAACTTCATCTCAAACAAGCGTCTGGTGGTGTGTATCTTTGCCCCAGCAGTGGTTCTGTGGTGCACCCTTTCCAACGCTTGATAGGCGTCACAAGCATTTTCCAGCCCCTCTACTAAAGGTAGCTGTGAGCCATCCAAGCTCAACACAATAGCTCCTAGAGCTTTGTGATTGCGTCTCTGTGAGGCGTGGGCATTCTGGATATCAGCCGCTGTGGATTGAGGCCCCGGTGTGGGTAAAGGGGGTGCCTGCACAGCCTCCCACAGCCCCCTCGCCACCAGCCATGCCTTAAGCCTCCTGGACCATTCTTCCCAGTTCTGGCCGTTCAATTTTTCGAATGGGACGGACCACGATTCATGGCTGTCTGCCATGTCTTCCCGTTCTCCTAAAGGGGGCCCAAGCGTACTTACGATCAGGTACAGCTTCTCTGCCTCACCCTTCCGTGGAGAAACGACAGCAGCTGCGTCTCAGCTTCCAGCTCCAGCCAGCTTTCTGTATCAGAAGCTCTCACTGTCTCTCGGAAGCAGGCAAAAACTCCCTCTGCTTCCCGGCATTAGGCTAGACTCAAGGAATGCAGCTTCCAACCTCCAGCTAGCTTCCGTGCCGACTTCAAAGCGTTCCTGGAGCTCACACCGACTGTTTTACGAGCGTTTACTGACCTTCCATAACCTATGCGGAAATCGATCTCTGAGCTTGATCGATGGAGCCGTGTACTCAGACAGCTTTACGATCCCAATCAGTCATTTGCAGCGTCCGGCACGCTTCCTTCTAGCTGCGCACCAAAGTCTGCTGTCTCTTTGGTCACGGCTTAGCAGAGTAGCATACAGCGGTGTAAAACAGTCTTTTTCTCCCTTGCTCCATGCAAGCATACACAGACAGATCCGTCTATTTACAGCTTTTATTCAAACATTTGTCCATCACTGCTCGCAGCCATGTTAAAACATGTCCGTCTCTCTCAAGACACACAGAGAGAACAACAACAGTACAGTCTCCTCCCAGACTCCTCCCAGCTTCTACAGCTGACGTCAGAAAGTGACGCACAGCTCAGAACACTTAACCAGTTAAGTTCTGAACTCCCACACCGTTTGTTCTGGCACAGTTGAGGGGATATGCTCTGAGCCACTGAGTGCCTGTGACTGGGGGAGGGGAGAGCGAAGCACGGGAGGGGGGCTGGGGGGCTTCCGTTGGACATCTGGTTGGCCCAGCTCTCCTCGTTTTGTTTTGTTTTAATAATATTTTATTAGGTTTTAACAAGAAAAAAGGTTACAGAACCAATAAAAAAGAAAATTAAACATCAGAAAAATACAAAAACCAAAAATTCAACACAAAAGACAAGAAAAAATAAAAATAAAAATCCCTCCTTTCAATTTCTACCATTCTTTTACTTACTTTCCTGACTTCCTCTCACCTCCCTCTTTGTATTCCAATTATAGATTTATTCAGCAAATTCATACCCTCCTATCTTACCCTTAATTATGTATCCCCATATAATATTACTTCATCTTTTCATTTATAATCAAACCATTCTTGCAAATTCTTATTTCACCTTATTACTCAAACCACTTCATTTTTACTTTAATTTCATTAATTTTATCTTTTAACCTTTCTGCTAAAGCCAATTACTTCTTTTCCAACATCTCTTAAAATTTCATTAGTGTTACACTAATTCCATAAATATAGATTCATTACAAAAAACCATTTCTCATTCTAAGTTTATCCAACGTCCTTTTTCCTGGTTCCGGGTAATGTCAGTCCTTATGTCATTATATCCTCCTCAGTCAGGTGTCCTAATATCTGAGGCTCTCAGGTCACTTCCAAGCCCCTCCTGTGGGTTTTCTTGTTTCTGTTTGTGGTTGCATACCTCCTTGTTCCCTGTTGGGTTCTTTCGCACTTTCTTCTCTTTCTCTTTGGGGGGCCAATCACCGGGGGGTTCCTTTGCCAAACGGGGGGGGGGGCGCAAACGGTGCCCGCCGAGTCCCACGGTCGCAGGCTTCTTCCGCCTGCGGTTTTCAAAGGGTCCCCGCTTTGCTGCAGCGGTAGGACTCGATTTCTGCGGAGCTGTCTCCCTCTAGCTCAGAGGGAATCCGCCATTGTCGGAGGCGCCGCCTCCGGAAGTCCTCCTCATTTGTTTATTTCCTTCATTCACATGTATTTATAAAAACATTTCATATTTATTTATAAAAATATTTGTACACCACTGTGTCATACAAAAGTATATCCAAGAGATTTACATCACTAAATAATACCTGTTTAACCTTTGAAAAAGTGAACAGACATTGATTAAGCATCTGCAAAATGATGCGTTCTTAATTGCCTGCACAGTCCGGGAGGAATAGAAATGTTTTCAGCAGGCAACTAAAGCTTTGCATGGATGGCGCCCCCTGAATCTCCAGTGGCAGAGAGTTCCACTTGCCTGAGGACACAACAGGCTCAGTTTCTCTCTGTCGTCAAACGAGTTTCGCCAACAACCAGTGTTTGCTCCTGCAGACTGAGTTATGCTCCTTTAATTCCAATGGGCGAAAGTATATTTTTGCTGTGTCAGAATCACTGCTGCTTGGGTGATCTGCAGCAGAGTCATTTCCACCTCCTCCTGAGCAACACGTCGGCCTCTTGCAGCGGAGCTATTGGGGGAGCCAGGCCTGACTCAGCAGGAGGCTGGGGAGATTTGCAAATTAGTGAAAAGAAGGCGCTGCAGGATCAGGACCCGAAGCAGGGACCGTGCACCACAGCCTTCCAGAAAGGGATGCCTGAGCAGCTCCTGTTCCAGCCCTGTGAAGAAAGCAAGGGGAGCTCTGAGTGGAGAGGCAGCTACAAGGCGCCATGATAGGACTGCATCTTCATCATCATCATCATCATCCAAATTGGTAGGCCATCCCATACCCGCAGGTCTCAGGCGGTTCACAGGATAAAATCACAATGTAAAAACACGAAATGCACATTGAAAACAGAAGCAGCCCAATATGTGCCGTGGACTTGGGGAGTGTTGAAGGAGAGGCAGCTGTCATCGGGTGCAGGATAAAGGGCCAAGGAGACTTGCGTTTGAACCCCGCCAAAAAGCTTGCCTCTGCTTTGGCCTGGCCACCTCCCAGGGTCTTTGTGGGGATTGAATGGGACAAGAAGACCCATATCCCAAACTCCTTCGCAGATTATTGGACACAACGAGGATCGATAAACGAGAGGCTACTACTAATTCTAAGCATGACAGTCAAGGCAGGCCCTCCAAGCGTCCCTATTCCCAGTTTCTGATTTGATCCCGGAATGTCCCACTTTCCCTTAGGATATCCCTGTTTTCATCGGGGAAATGTTGGAGGGTATGGAGTCAGGCAACCCCCGAGCCAAGGAAATAAGTAACTATACGACCTTTAGAAGACATCTGAAGGCAGCCCTGGAAAGGGAAGTTTGTGAATGTTTTATTGTGTTTTTGTATATGTTGGAAGCCGCCGAGAGTGGCTGCGGCAACCCAGTCAGATGGGCAGGGCTTGAATTATATTCCCTTATGGAATAGGATGTTCCTATTTCCACCAGACGGAGAGGTATGTCAGGGCACCCGGCACTTTGATGCAACAGCCACATGGCATCCATTAAGAGGGACCGCTGCCCAATCGACTGTTTCAGCCCACTCCCCAGCCTGGTGCCAATGCCATGCAGCCCACGGTTTTTGCGCAACACAAAAGTTACGACAGCCGTCCTTGGACTGAGGCCCACGTGCCGAGTTACTAGCAGAGCAGGTTGGCTTTGCAAGAGCCAAGAGATCCAGAAACTTAATCGTAGACCTGTAAGGGACTCCAGGGGTCATCTAGTCCAGCCCTCTGCAACACAGGAGTCTCAGCTGAAGCATCCCTGGCAATTGGCTATTCAACCTCTGCTTCAAAACCTCCAAGGAAGGAGAGTCCACCTCCGTTTGTGAGAGTCTGTTGCACTGCTGAACTGTTCTTACTGTCAGAGAGCTTTTCCGAATGATCAGCCGGAATCTCACTTCTTGCAGCTTGAAGCCTTTGGTTCGAGTCCTGCCCTCCAGAGCAGGAGAAAACAAGCACGCTCCCTCCTCCACGGGACAACCCTTGATATATTTGAAGATGGCTCTCATATCTCCTCTCAGTCTCCTCTTCTCCAGGCTTCACATACCCAGCTCCTTCAACCGCTCCTCATACGGCTTGCCTTCCAGACCCTTGATCACCCTGGTCTCCCTCCTCTGCACACCTTCCAGCTTGTCCACATCCTTCTTAAACTGTGGTGCCCAGAAGTGGAGGCAGTGTTCCAGGTGTGGTCTGACCAAGGCAGAAGAGAGCAGGACTAGGACTTCCCTGGATCTGGACACTAGACTTCTGTGGAAGCAGACTAGAATAGTATTAGCTTTTTTTGCTGCTGCATCACACTGTGGACTCATGTTGAGCTTGTGGTCCACCAAGACTCCTAGATCCTTTTCACATGTACTGCTAGTAAGCCAAGTCTCCCCCACATTACATTGATTTTTATTTCTCCATTCCAATTATGCATAAAATAGTCTTTTAAAGTTTATTGCGCTTTTTCATATATTTCTTGATCATCTAATAAATTCGCATTCAATCTCCAACGAAAAGTCTATTCCTATAATTTCACACAAAATTGGATTATGATCTGAAAGAGTTTTTGGTTGACTGTTAAGGTCATTTTGAATCCTGATTGTGTCTTCTGCAGCATTAGCTACCATTCCCTGTTTGGTGTCAACTGCAAATTGGATGAGCACCCCCTCAATTCCTTCATCCAAATCGTTTATAAAGACGTCAAACAACAACAGACCCAGGACAGCACACTGCGCACATCACTTATCACTTCTCCCCAGGTTGATGGGGAACCATTAAGGAGTCCTCTTTGGGTTCGGTCAGTCAACCAGCTACAAATCCACCAAATTGTTACCTTGTTCAACCTCCATTTTAACAGCTTCCTCGCTAGAATATCATGGGGGATTTTGTCAAAAGCCTTACTGAATTCAAGATACACTATGTCCACAGCATTCCCCTGATCCACCAAATTTGTACCTCCGTCCAAAAAGAGAAAAAAGAAAGAAGGAAAGAAATCAGATTGGTCTGGATGACTTATTTTGGGGAAACCTATGCTGGGTCTCAGTAATCGCAGCATCTTTTCCAAAATGCTAGTAGACAGACTGCTGACATATCTAACAGGCTGAGCAAAAGAGCAACTGCTCTGGCTTACCTTCCACTTCAGTTGGGGAACTCAAGCCCAGATCCTCAGTTATAGACGGCCCAGAGAGCCCCTCTTTGCTCTGCAGATCAGCTCATCCAGCTGACGGGACAAACGACCTTCCAGCCATCTTCAGCAGCCAGGATCACATACCCTCCACCATTTCTCTGATGATAAGAGGGCCGTCCATCAGGCTAGCAATTCCCTCTGCCAAAAGAGGAAGACAGCTGATGGATGGGCAGCTTTCAGGCCCTGATCATGCGCAAGACCTTTGGAGCTGTTTTCTCACAGGAAAGTGTTTCTGGTTTTGTTTTGTTCAGAACTTTCCCCAGCCCTGCATCTGGGAACTGGTCAGTCAAAAAACCAGGCAGGAACAGGACATAGAAACCCAATGCAAGTGCTTTTCATATCAACGTTGAGGGTCTTTTCTGCCTTGCAATGCATCGGGTACTCCACTAATGTTTTTATTTGCTTTTGCCAAGGAATTACGATTGCATCAACACCAGAAACTTAAATCACCTGCAAATCACTTCTGCTCCTTGCACTAAATAACCTCAGGTGCAGTAGGTTTCTTGAGTTTATATTTCTGTTAAGAGACCGCTGACACTTTTATACTTTTACACGCCCCAAGGTTGGTAGCAACGATGAATCTTCAGTGGGAGATCTGCTCAGTTGTCTGCTTGGTGCCGTCTGGGGGACAGCCTGTCCTTTGGGTTGTGGGGAATGAATTCAACCACGGTCGGGGGGGGGGGCATGTGTTCTTTCCCCATGAGCTCAAGCGTGTGCTGGGTGAATCCTTTAGACTCCGCAAAGGACACCCCCTTCCATCGCTGCTTTCTCTAGCAGCACTTGTCAATACAAATGGGATTTAAGGGTAACAAGTAACAGTGCAGTTCTCGGCGTGTCTAGCTAGAGGGATGTCTTCTTGAATTTGATGGGTCTTACTCACAGGTAACTCCCACCACAGGGAAATAGATACCTCTGGCAGGGCTTTAAGGCGAGTTCCTGGGAAATTTGAAACGGCCCTGTCAGATTGGACCAAGCTCCATTTAGCCCAGTGCTCTGTTACTGATGGTGGTCAGCCAGGGCATGAGGGTGATGGGTTTTGTCCCCATCCTCAGCAAGGATGGGGGAACCCAAATCTTCTAAGACTCTGTGCTCAACGTACAGTGAAAGCACATGATTTCCCCCAAAGACTGCAGGGAAGTGTAGTTTACCCCCTCAAAGAGCCACAATACTTAACAAACTGCAGCTCCCGTGATTCAACTGGAAGCTGAATCTTTGTCTTCAGTGCTGGAGATGGGACAATGTTCTCTCCTGCACCTGAAGGCAGCAAGCCAGCTTGGGGGTGGCAGGCTGTGTTTGTCCTATGATGCCTCACCCCTGTGTCCTCCAGCCCAGCATCTGCCCCTGAAGCAGCCACCTCACTCCCAATGACAGGGGTGGCCCTGGGCAATCCTGGCCACATGCCCTGATCTGTACCAGGGCCCAAGAAAGCATTGCAAACAGAGATGCAATTACGTGTTTCTTGAGGATAATTGAGCCCACTGAGGATAATTAAGTGCATTTACAGATGATGATTATTACTTCACCATGTATCAATTGAGGGCCCTTGGAATGTAGGACAGGACTCTGCCCCAGGGAGCTCACATTCAGGTTTGACAGCGTGGGGAGAGAACAGCAGAGGGAGAGTTGGAAGCGGCAGGGTTAGGAAGACAGGGAGGTTCAACAAGGGCAAGGATTGGGAGCCCACTGCCTGCCAATGGGAAGCAGAGTCAGACCACATCCGGAAGACCTCAGGTTCGCCATCTCTGAGCAAGAGCTTAGCTCAGAATATGGGCTTTGAAGCAGAACAGGTGTACAAAAGGGGGCAGGAATGACGAAAGAATTGAAGACTTCTAAAGTGACCCAAAGTCATACAACCAGAAACGTTGAGGCCACAGGCAGGCATTTCTCAGGAGAAAGATGATTCTGCGCCCCTTGAAAGGTCACCTGAATCAGTCTGGGCTAATACACACAACCAAGTTTTATTGGCTTGAGAATATTGCAGAATTCTAGGGACTTGAAGGTCTAGAATGTCTGCTGAAAGTTCTCTTGGAAATTCCTAGTGCTCCCTCACAGAACTCCATTTCCCAAGGTTCCTTAAGACTGGGAATGAGAAAAGTCAGAGCCTTCTGGGTCAGGCCAAAGGAGACCCATCGAGTCCAGGATCCTGGACCCCAAGGGGCAAGCAGGATTGGAGCCCCAGAGCCTCTCCCTTGACGCTGTTTCCTGCAAGTGGGATTCAGAAGCATCGCTGCCTCTGATGGTGGAGGGAGAGAAAAGCCAGCCAGACTAGGAGCCATTAGAGCTTCTCCTCCATGAATCTGCCTAGTCCGTCTTTCAGGCCACCCAGGTTGACATCTGATGTCTTTTCACAGGGAGGGAGCCACTGCCAAGAAGGCCCTTTGCCTGGTACCCTGTAGCTGAATCACCGGAGGAGGAGGACCTCAATGTCCGGGCCGAGCGATGGGGGTGGAGACGCTCCTTTGGGGCTGCCTTATACCTGCTTGTCTCCTTGGCACAGGGGTGGCATTACTCCATACCCTCCAGGATTTCTCAGGGGAAAATAGGGATGTCTTCAGGAAAAGCAGGACATTCTTAGATCAAATCAGAAACCAGGTCGGCTTCTGTAAATCTGGGAGGAGGAGCTTTGGCCCAGGGTATAAAAGGCTCCAGCCCTGGAAGAAGCTCCAGCTCAGCCCAGAAGGTTTTCTCCAGCAGCCGAGAGAAGCTCACAGCCCACAGCCAGCCACCATGACCGAGATGCAGATCACCATCGATATGAATGTGACCGTCATTGATGAGGTTGAAGCCATTCGCATGTAAGGCCAGGGGTGGTTGCCTCTCTAAGCAGGTTGGGCAGGTGCTCCTCTTTCCACTTGGATAATAACCCTCCATGCCTCTCCCTTTTTTCTTCCTTCCTTCATTTGTTCCTTCTCTGCAGCTTGCTGGCCGATGTAACCCTTATGCGAGAGGCTCTTCGCTTTCTTCGGGAACCTCTCCAGCCTGCCCTCTCATTAGGATCCTCTCCAGCCCTCCTTGCACGAGGTCAAGGAGGCTTTTTCCGAGCTGCGTGAATTGCTCTGCGACAAGCTCCACATGGACCCCCTCAACTTCAGGGTGAGGCTGCTCCCCCGCCCCAAGGGGCTGCCTGGTGGGGGGGGGGACTGGGGGTGCCGTGTGTGTGTGTGTGTGTGTGTGTGTCACTCTGGGTGGCTCACAGGACATAAAACATTAGACATTAAAAATTTCCTGATACAGGGTTGCCTTCAGATTTCAGTTAGTTTTTCATTTCCTTGACATCCGGTGGGAGGGCATTCCACAGGGCAGGGGCCACTACCAAGAAGGCCCTCTGCCTGGTTCCCTGTAACCTCACCTCTCACAGTGAGGGAACCGCCAAAAGGGAGCTGGACCTCAGAGTCTGGGCTGAACAATGGGGGTGGAGACCCTCCTTTGGGTATACAGGGCTGAGGCCTTTTAGGGCTTTCAAGGTCAACACCAAAACTTTGAATTGTGCTCAGCGATCTTAACAGCCACTGCCAGTCACCAGTCTAGCTGCCGCATTCTAGATTAGTTGCAGTTTCCACGTCACCTTCAAAGGTAGCCCGACATGCGGGGCATTGCAGTAGTCCAAGCGGGAGATAACTAGAGCATGCACCACTCTGGTGAGACAGTCTGCGGGCAGGTAGGGTCTCATCCTGTGGACCAGATGGAGCTGGGAGACAGCTGCCCTGGAAACAGAAATGACCTGTGCCTCCATGGACAGCTGTGAGTCCAAAATGACTCCCAGGCTGCGCACCTGGTCCTTCAGGGGCACAGTTACCCCATTCAGGACCAGGGAGTCCCCCCCACACCCACTTGCCCCCAGTCCCCCCTAAACAGTGCTTCTGTCTTGTCAGGATACAGTCTCAATCTGTTGAATCTGTTGTGGGATCTGTTGCGGGGAGAGGCTGTCCCACACATGGGCCCCCTGGCAGAAGGAGTCACCTTCCCTTTGTTACGGCAAAAATCCGGGTGCGGAATTACCCTTGCCACCCGGCTCGTCGGACGGAGTCCGCGGGTCCTAGCGGAGAAATGAGCTCAGCCGGAGACAGGAGCAATAAACGGAGATCCAAAGTTTATTGCGCAACAGGTTCAAAATGGCATTGAACCCCGATAATGGGGCGACATAAACTTTTAAAAGTTCCCTCCAAGTCCCAGAATACAGTGCAGAAGACGTCACGAATACATCACAGAAAGGTGGGGTTACACAGATCAGCACTTCAGTACAGCGGGTGGGGGTTTACACAGATCAGCAGTTCAGTAATGTAGGGGTAGCACGGATCAGCAGTTCCGTAACGTAGAAGTAGCATGGATCAGCAGTTCCGTAATGTAGGGGTAGCAGAAAGAAAGAAATATGCATAAACGTTCCCTGAGTACAGGTGATGGCAAGACAATGGCGGAGATATGCATCGCCCATCACCTGGCATTGCCCGGAGGAAGGGCTTGACGGAATGATTTGATCAGATTAGGGTCTTCCTGAGTGCGTGACCTGCCGCTCAGGGGATTATGGCAGTGAGGCGGCAACATGGAGTCCAGAGGGGAGAGAGTAGAATGATGTCAAAACGGATAAAATCGGAGCTTTGGCTGATTTTATATCATTTTCCGGAGGTTTCGGCCGCCTCGCCGGCCAAGTGTATATTGTATATTGGAAACGGAAACAAATGGATACATTGTAACCTGACTTTGACAGTTTTACGAGGTTGCTGGAGGTTGCTGGTTTCGGTTCCATTGTTCTCGCAGCGGGGAGCCGTCATCAGCTCGTCAGGAGGTTAAATGAGGCGTGCAAGAGCTCCCTGGGCTAGCTGCTGCAGGGGAATGCACGCTCTTGATTGGCTGAGGCGCAGCCATTATAGTCAATGGAGGATGTAGTTCGACACGGTCAACCCGTGAATAAAATAGGGCGAAGGAAAGGCATAGAAAAGAAGGGCTTATTTCGCCCGTATATGAAAGGAAGAATATTGTTTCATAAGGTCAAGGGGTAGAGTGTGGTGCAGGGGTATAGTGTGGTGCTTGTGCGACAGTGCGGGGTTTTCAGGAACTGGGCACCATCGAGGTCATCGCCTCGGGCCCGCTTTCCAGAGGAGGAGGAGGAGAGGAAAGGTACCCCCCCCTCCTTCCGTATCAGTCCCCCATTCGGAGATAGATTTGCATTAAAGTTCTGTAAGAACTTGCAAATCCTTTCTCCGCACCCTATACCCCTGTGATTTCGTACTCCCCTTCCCCCAGGTGTCTCATTTGCACATATTCGGGGAAGACGGGGGCGCTGTGAGAACGAGAGTAGGCTCGGAGAGTAAGAGGGGTGGATGGAGCAGGACAGCGGAGAAGAGAGCAGCAAGGAGAGACACAGTGTATAGCACAGCAGAGCACAGAGATGCAAAGGACAATAATAAGGGCAGTAAGCAATATCACCTTAAGCAGCTGCCGGAGCCATCCGAGCTTGGGTAACCATCCCCATAAGTCTATGTCGGACAGTCCTTCATGTCGTATCTCATCCAGCTTCCCTGCCAGTTCGTGAATATTGTTTAAATGTCCGGTGATATTCAGAGTCTGATCGGTCACGTATGTACAGCACTCAGTGCCTATTAGGGCACATGTCCCTCCTTGACTGGACAGGAGAAAGTCCGTCGCAATCCTGGTCTGTAAACTAAGTTGTCTCACCTCTGACAGCTCCGACATCAAAGAATCTGTGATTTGGGTTGCCTCTTGCATGAACTTTAGAAGGATGTCAGTAAGCCGGAGGATGTCCACATGATTAGAGCCGGCCCCATAGGCAGGGAAGAGTGCTCGACCGACAGTCTCCCCATTAGCAGCGACATCGGACAGATCTGACAGCCCCTTCTGTTCTCTCTTATTCCTCTGTCTTCCAGGGGGTAGGTGTGGGACTACCCTTATACCGGGGACAATGTACCCCACAAAGCAGGAACCAGACATATGTGGGCTCACCCAGGTGTATGCGCGATGGCCACATATCCAGAATAGGCCGCTGAGGTAGGATTCCATCCGTCCGGACGCAAAGGCAAGCAACAGCATGGAGTCAGCGGGCTGAGGCTGCCAGGTTGGAGGGTGTCCGATAACGGTAGTCCAAGCAAGGGTGAGATTTGGGAATGTGTGGGATCCGGTCATATCAGTAACGGTGACATGGCCGGTGGGTAAGAGTTCTATGTTGGAGGTGCAGGTGCTGGACCCAATGAAAGTCCCTTCTCCGGTGAAAATGCGACACAGGGGTCCCTTTGTAGGGCCAGTAAGGTAGAGGTATTGGTGGGTCAGGTTCAGGGCAGTCAAGTTCCAAGAAGCGACGTCTCCGGACCGGAACTGTTCAGTGGTCACAGGTACCGGAACAAGGGGAAGACTTTGCTGGAGGTGGCTGGGTGCGTGTGCACATATCCAGCACTCCGGATAAGGTGCCTCTTTAGCCACCTGCCCAAGAAGTTTGATGTAAGAGTTCTGTTCCCAAGAGGAAAGGAGATCCTCCCCCGGAAGGGCGGGATCTATGCCGAGCTGGCGAGGTGCCGTGCCGAATGGATGAAGTGGGTCGGTGGTATTGAGGAGTCGCCTGTCCTTGGCTATGCCCCCGCACCTCAGAGGACCAACGTTATCCCAAGTGGGAGAGCGTGAGGGATGCGCCGGATGATACCACCCTTCTAAATACTCTGCCCCTCTCCAGTCGTGGGTGACCCCAAGGTTCCAGAGACAGCAAAATCCTCTCAGGCAAAGTCCTTGTAGTTGGGGTTTTCGGGGTTTTGGGGTCATGAGGAGGCATTGGAATCCGAAAATCAAGTTATCAGAGGGGTTTGTCGAGTCGGTGTAGGACGAAACGGCCCCTCCGTTTTCGACTTCGGTCCAATTTGGGTTCCTCAGGAGTTCGCCGTTGCCATAAAGGAAATGAGTTCCGTTCCTACAGGTGAGGCGGTAGTAGGAATGGTCAAGGGTAACTGCTGCTGACCCAATTCGATGTACATATCTGTCCCGGATGAAAAGTTCCCAGTAATCGTTGTCAGTTAACCGGGGTACCAAGGAATGGCGTAACAATGTCCGGGACTCTGGGAGGCAAAAGTCAAAGTCCCCCATTCGTGCGGGATTTAACTTCCCACCGGTTTCGACTCTATGGTAGTCCATAAAATGGTAATCCGTATCTAATCCGGTGCAATGATCCATGGGTGTAGCTGGAGATCGGGCCAAAGTTCCATAAACGAGAGAGATGAAAGAGAGGTTCATAATCAAAGTGCGGGAATGGTGAGGCATTGTCAAAGGGGAAGAGTTATCAAAAGCGCGTCGTCAAGAGGACTGTCGGAGGCGGACTGTCAGAGGAGCAAAGGAGCTGTCAAAGGCGCGCTGTCAAAGGAGCTGTCAAAGGCGCGCTGTCAAAGGAGCTGTCAAAGGCGCGCTGTCAAAGGAGCTGTCAAAGGCGCGCTGTCAAAGGAGCTGTCAAAGGCGCGCTGTCAAAGGAGCTGTCAAAGGCGCGCTGTCAAAGGAGCTGTCAAAGGCGCGCTGTCAAAGGAGCTGTCAAAGGCGCGCTGTCAAAGGAGCTGTCAAAGGCGCGCTGTCAAAGGAGCTGTCAAAGGCGCGCTGTCAAAGGAGCTGTCAAAGGCGCGCTGTCAAAGGAGCTGTCAAAGGCGCGCTGTCAAAGGAGCTGTCAAAGGCGCGCTGTCAAAGGAGCTGTCAAAGGCGCGCTGTCAAAGGAGCTGTCAGGGGCGCGCTGTCAAAGGAGCTGTCAAAGACGCGCTGTCAAAGGAGCTGTCAAAGGCGTTTCAAGCGTAGTTTGATAGTGTTGGGATCTGGGACGATCTCGGATGTCCAATTGGGTGGAACTGTGTCTGGTCCGGTCTGTTGGGCCCGATTCTGGCCCCGATCTGGTCCGGTCTGTTGGGCCCGATTCTGGCCCCGATCTGGTCCGGTCTGTTGGGCCCGATTCTGGCCCCGATCTGGTCCGGTCTGTTGGGCCCGATTCTGGCCCCGATCTGGTCCGGTCTGTTGGGCCCGATTCTGGCCCCGATCTGGTCCGGTCTGTTGGTCGTCGTCGTCGTCGATGTATGAAGTTGGTGGAGTGGGAGGGGTCGAAAAGGTGAAGTCGTCGCCGACGTCTTCCTCCGTCTCCGTGGGGGGTGGCGATGACTTACACCTGGTGTGGTGTAACCATGAGTGTTTCTCACCTACTTTCACGGCGGTTGGCGATGTCAGGAGGATTTGGTAGGGGCCTTCCCACGCTGGTTGAAGGGGTGCCCTCTGATAGACCTTGACAAGGATCCAATCGCCTGGTTCGAAGGAGTGGGCTTGGACGTCGATGGGCAGGTTTTGTCCTTCGATGGCCGTGTAGTGGTGGAGACGTTGTAGCTGTGTCTGGAGCTGAATAACATAGTTAGTGAGCTCTGCTTCTCCTAGTTCAAGTTCTGAGAGTGGAAATAAAGTGTTGTAAATGGGAGGGGGTCTCCCAAATAAAAGTTCATATGGAGATAGTTTCAATGGTCCAGTTGGGGCACTCCGTATATTGTGGAGAACTAGTGGAAGTGCGTTTACCCATTTCAGTCCAGTGAGTTTGCATAGCTTTCCTAATTGTGTTTTAACTTCCTGGTTCATGCGCTCTACTTGGCCTGAAGACTGTGGGTGATAAGGTGTATGAAGGTCCCATTTTATTTGTAGGGCTTTGGCCACCAGTTGTACTATTTGAGCTGTGAAATGGGTTCCTCGGTCGCTGTCTAGTCGACGGGGTACCCCAAATCGAGGGATAATGTCCTGTAGGAGGGCCCTGGCCACTACAGAGGCGGTGGGTTTCTTACAGGGAAATCCCTCTACCCAGGAGGAGAGTTTATCGACTATGATCAAGGCGTGTTTGAAACCCTGACAGTGTGGTAAGTCGATAAAATCTAATTGCAGACTTTCGAAAGGGACGAATGCCCATAGCCTGGCTCCTGGCGGTGCTCTGGGTTGTCGTTTGGGGTTAAAGGAGCTGCAGGTAACACAGTTCTTTGACGCGGTCGTGGCTGCGACTGCAAGTCCGGGAGCGTACCAGGATCTTTTAACATGTTCTATCAGTCTCCCTTTTCCCCAGTGTGTACGTTGATGGAGGACCCTCACTAATTTCGGAACCCAGGCCTTCGGAAGGACAGTTCTGCCATCAGGGAGAACCCAAACGTCATTTTGTTCGATTGCGCCCACAGAGCGCCAGAGAGTCTTTTCTTCTTCGGGGGCTTCTTTGTAAATTTTTGTGGGATCTATGTTGAGTGGGATTTGTAAGGCTTGGAATTCTGATTCGTTGTTAGGGGGGCGGAGTGCGGCTGATTGGGCTGCTCTATCAGCTCGCCTGTTACCCCTCGAGATAGGGTCTTTACCACGGGTGTGAGCCTTACAATGGACCACTGCGATTGCGGTAGGTAGGTGGATAGCAGTCAGTAGTCTCTCTACCAAGGCGGAATGTGAAATTTTAGAACCCGCAGCGGTTAGGAAGCCTCTTTGTAACCATATCTGCCCAGTTGTATGGACTAGTCCGAAACAGTATTTACTGTCGGTGTAGATTGTAGTTCGCTTGCCTTCACTGATTTCACAGGCACGTATGAGTGCTATTAACTCTGCAGCTTGGGCACTGTATTGCGGGTTTATCGGATTAGATTCTACCACTTCAAAGTCCGTGACTACAGCGTATCCTGTTTTCCTTTCCCCTTCTACAACTTTTGAACTACCGTCTGTATAGAGTATTAAGTCTGGGTTCTCTAAGGGTAGGTGATCTAGGTCTTCTCTGGGTTTCTCGGCTTGGCGGACTATGGTCGCGCAGTCATGGTGTGGGGTTCCATCCTCGGGAAGAGGAAGAAGGGTGGCTGGATTGAGGGAGTTAACTCTCTTTATAGTGACGTTTGATGGTGTTAGTAGAAGAGCTTCATACTTATTTAGTCGAGAGTTTGAAAAATGATGACAGCCTCTCAGAGTTAATAGGGTGGAGACGGAGTGGGGCACATGGACGGTGATTTCATGTCCCAGGACTGTTTCCTGAGCCTTTTCAAGGAGGATCGCGGCGGCGGCTATGGCTCTTAGGCAGCTTACTGCCCCTTTTGCGGTGGTGTCTAATTGAAGACTATAGTATGCTACGGGTCTTTCTTGGTCTCGGAAAGGCTGAGTCAATACCCCTGAGGCTACCCCCATTTGCTCATGGATAAACAAGTTAAATGGGATCCTGTAGTCGGGTAAGCCTAGGGCAGGGGCGGACCTCAATTCTCGCTTTAATCGTTCAAAAGATTTGTATGCCTCTTCTTCCCAGACTAGGGTGTCTGGATGATCTTGGCGGGTCATTGCGGATAGTGGTTTTGTTATTTCGCTATAACCCGCGATCCAGGCTCTGCAGAAGCCAGCCATTCCTAAAAATCCTCGAAGTTGTTGTTTAGTTTTTGGAAGGGGAATTTTAGTGACTGCTTCGATCCTATCGGTTGCTAAGCTTCGGGTGCCTACTCCTAGGATATGCCCGAGGTACTTAACTTCTTGTTTGCAGTATTGCAACTTTTTTGGTGATACTTTATGTCCCTTTCTGGCTAATTCCGAAAGGAGATGCTTGGTGTCTTTCTTACATGCTTCCTCACTGGTGGAACAAAGGAGGAGGTCATCTACGTAAAGCAAGAGGGCGGAGCTTGCTGGGAGATGGATATCCTGTAAATCCTGGTGTAAGATGGCTGAAAATATTGCAGGTGATTCCACATATCCCTGGGGTAATCTTGTCCAAGTTAATTGACTGGGTCCCCAGGTAAAAGCGAAAAGGAATTGGCTAGCTGGGTCCAGAGGAATACTAAAGAAAGCGGAACACAGGTCTGCAGCAGTGTACCATTTGGTTTCTGCTGGAATGGCGTTCAAGAGGGAGTTTGGGTTGCCCACTACTGGATGGCGGGGTATCACGAATTGGTTCACCAGCCTCAAGTCCTGTACAAAACGGTATCGAACTGGGGCGCCCTCTGTCGATGGTTTCTTTACTGGGAGTACCGGAGTATTACATGGGGATGCACAGGGAATCAAGATACCTTTCTCTAGGAAGTCTTCTATCATAGGAGTTAGTCCCTCGATGGCTTCCTTGGGCAATGGATATTGTTTAGTACATGGGAAAGGCAAATCAGTTCTGTAGGTGATTTTTACTGGGGCTGCCGACAATAGGAGACCTACTGAGGTTGACTCAGTGCCCCATAGAGAGGAGGGCAAGTCACTTTCCAGTTCGGGAGGGAGTTCCGGAAATTGTCTGTCAGTTTTTACTTCTTCAATTATCCCTTGGAAAGCGGGAATGGATTCTTCTGGCATGTATAAGTAGATGCCCTCTTCGGAGCATTTAATGGTTGCATTTAATTTACAAAGTAGGTCCCTTCCTAAGAGGTTTACTGGGCTGCTCGTTAAAAGGAAGGTATGTTCAGCCAGTAGGGGTCCGAGGGTGACTTTGGTTGGACGTGATAATGGACAAGTACGGGGTATCCCATCTAGACCCATGACTTTCCTTGTCTCCAAACTTGGTTCCAAGTGGCTATCAGTTAAGGTGGAGTAGGTAGCTCCGGTGTCTAATAGACACTGGTATGGATGGCCGTCTATTTCAATAGTGCAAAATGGTTCTTCGGAGGACAACGTTAGAATTGGGCAGATTGTTTGGGTTTGATTGGGATCCCCTTCTAATTGTCAATAATTCTCTTGGTCATCTGGAGGGGGTTGGTTAGGGGGGTGTAGGGGAGGTGCTGTAGCGTTCGTCCACGGGTGTGTGGATGTAGTGATTGCGGGCATTTGGGTCCTTGGTCCCGGTAGGGGTCTTTGGTTTTGAGTAGGGGCATTTGAAGGCGGCGGTGGTTTGTAGGGGGCAGGAGCCGCCTGAGGGTTATAGGCGACGGGCGGTGGGTTCCCATATCTATGGGTTGCGTTAGGATGCGGTGTAGCGTAAACCGTGTTATTGAGGTAGGGGCAGAACCTTCTAATGTGTCCCTCTTCTTGACAATAAAAGCATCCGCTGGTAGTAGGTCCCCAGGGTCTATGGGGATTGGAAGACCCTCCTCCCCGTGTTCCCCTTCCTCGGGCGAAACCCCTGCCCCTGTTAGAGTTTAATTCCATGCTGAGGGCAAGGACTCGTTCAACTTCAGGTTTGGGATCTTTTTTCTTCCTCTCGTCTCGTGAGTTATATATTGATTTAGCGATGGAGAGGATTTCGCTGATGCTCTTTCCATCGTACCCTATTTGCAAGTTTAGGGCTTTCCTAATATCAGGGCAAGCTTGATCTTTAAAGAAGCCTTTCACTATTACTTCGTGCTGCGAGTTCTCTGGATCTATTCCTCCCCAGGTCTTTATGGCGGACACTAATCTCGTATAATAATCAGACGGGTGTTCATTTGCCCCTTGAAGCACGGTCTGGACTTTCGTCCAATTGACGGTGCGTTGTCCGGCGGCCTTAATGCCGTCCAAAATCGCCTTTTTAAACAAATTTAGGCACCATATCCCATTTGTAGTGTTGTAGTCCCATGTTGGTTCGGTGCGGAGGCATTGGGCCGTGAGTGCTTCTAGACCTGCCGGGCGACCTGTCTGGTAATCTGGGAGTTCAATCGCTTCGCCAGCTTTGGTTAAAATATCCGCTTTCTCGGCTTCATTGAAAAGCGCGTTCAAAAGAACATGAACGTCTGGCCAGGTCGGTTTATGGGTCGAAAATATCGCGCTGACCTGGCGGTGACATTTATCCGGGTCGTCTCTTAATGATGGCATTTGATTCGACCAGGTTACTAAATCCGCCGTGTAGAATGGTTGGTGGGTATATACCATTCGGGGGGGTCCGTCTGGCTGCAACGGCGGGATTGGCAAAGCCCTTAAGGGCATCTGGACGGCTGTAGAGTCCGGTTGCCTGGACGTTCCCGGGGCCCCTTCAGGTCTGTCTAAGGGGTTTGAGCCTTCTAGGGTAGCATTTTGTATTTCTCTGGTCAAAGAATTGATGTTTTCTGAGATGGCGTTCTGTATCTCTCTTGCTCGTGCTAAGGGGCTAGTGTTTTCTGCGGTAGCACTTTGTACCTCCCTGGTTCTTGTTAGGGAGTTAAGGTTTTCTGAGGTGGCATTTTGCATCCCTCTGGTTCGTTGTCTGGTCATTATTTGGTTCGCTCCCCCCCGCGCTCCTTGTTCCCCTGTCTCTTCGCTGCTATCGTTACCATCCTGGTCATTGCCCTGACCGTTGCTTGGGGCGGATGGAGCGGTTTGTCTGTAGTAGAAGGGAATGAGCGCTTGTTCCACAGAATCATCTATAGGGTGACCTTCGTAAGGGGGCGGCAGGGACGGCCTTCCATGATTTAAGATAGGCAGTTGGTAGGTCGTAGCTCCCTTTGTAACTTGGAGCAATCCTCTGACTGTTTCAAAGGTGGCTAGGTATTCTAGTTGACGGGGTTTTTCTTCTATCAAATAGTTTCTTAGGTATTTCAGGCGGCCTTCATTAAAAGAGCCACTTGTTGGCCAACGCAACTCGGGCTTCGCGGAGGCTGTTCCGGCCGGCCAGGTTTCCCTACATAGATCTTCTAATTTCTGCCTCGATAGCAAGTTGTGCCCGGGAATAGACTTCCAATAAGAGATGACAAACTCAAGAGGGGAGTCGGGGTCTCTCTGGGATTCAGATGGCTTCCTTGAAGCCATCCTCCCGGGGCGAGCCCGCTCTAGTTTGGAAGCTTGGGTACCCATTTTATTCACGCGTGTCTGGGTAAGAAAAGGAGAAGGGAGGTCGTTAGGGGTTGCTTAGGGGTAAGGGGATCTTCAATAAGGGGTTTTGAGAGCTCTTTCTACCTATTCCTTATTTCTTTCTCTCCTATTTTCAATTCCTGGGGTTCCCTTTCCACTCTGCCGAGTCCCGCCCAATCCTCCCTGGGCTATGCCTCCTGGCAACCTCCTACCTATCGTCAATCTCAGGAAGAGGGGCCCTACTGAACGCCCGCGTAGTGTGGTGCCAGATCGGGTGGTCCCTTGATAGAGTTTCGAACGGAAAATCCCCCTTGCTTTCGGAAGCGGGCTCACGCACGATTCACGTGTTACGTGGCTCGACCGGTGCGGCTGGGATTGATACAGACAGCAAGACCCCTTCCTGCCCCCTCCGTAAGGGCGCTCGGGAAGTTCGGAAAAGAATTCCAGCCCCTTGCTCTCAACTAGGATGTCCGTTGCGGGGAGTCGGCTATCTTTTCAAGCCGGGTCTCTCCGTCTTATTTTCGGACCCTAATTGGTGCGGCTGACTGGAGAGTTTGGGAGAAGAAGGAGATAGAGCTCAGAACCCCCCTTTTGGGTCGAGCGGTGGTCCACGTTACCTCTCGCCGAACGGACCAAGAGAAGAAGGGTGAGAGAGATCGATAGAGAAGAGGGCAGAGAATTCAGTTGCCAGGAGATTCCAACCCCCTTATCCACCAGTGCACTGGGTTTCTCTACTATACTCACGAGTCTTCAACGTTGATCCCGGGATCGATGAATATGCCGGCCGGATTCCTTTTGCTCCCCGGCTGAACCCCTGGGGCGTTTGATTACCGCCCGGAAGATGGCCGAGGGTCCTAAGGATCTTCCCAGGCAAATGGCCTGGTGCCGGCTGAAGACTTCGGGGCCCCCGGTCAGCAACACGGGAGAACCGCCTCGCCCCACGTTGGGCGCCAAATGTTACGGCAAAAATCCGGGTGCGGAATTACCCTTGCCACCCGGCTCGTCGGACGGAGTCCGCGGGTCCTAGCGGAGAAATGAGCTCAGCCGGAGACAGGAGCAATAAACGGAGATCCAAAGTTTATTGCGCAACAGGTTCAAAATGGCATTGAACCCCGATAATGGGGCGACATAAACTTTTAAAAGTTCCCTCCAAGTCCCAGAATACAGTGCAGAAGACGTCACGAATACATCACAGAAAGGTGGGGTTACACAGATCAGCACTTCAGTACAGCGGGTGGGGGTTTACACAGATCAGCAGTTCAGTAATGTAGGGGTAGCACGGATCAGCAGTTCCGTAACGTAGAAGTAGCATGGATCAGCAGTTCCGTAATGTAGGGGTAGCAGAAAGAAAGAAATATGCATAAACGTTCCCTGAGTACAGGTGATGGCAAGACAATGGCGGAGATATGCATCGCCCATCACCTGGCATTGCCCGGAGGAAGGGCTTGACGGAATGATTTGATCAGATTAGGGTCTTCCTGAGTGCGTGACCTGCCGCTCAGGGGATTATGGCAGTGAGGCGGCAACATGGAGTCCAGAGGGGAGAGAGTAGAATGATGTCAAAACGGATAAAATCGGAGCTTTGGCTGATTTTATATCATTTTCCGGAGGTTTCGGCCGCCTCGCCGGCCAAGTGTATATTGTATATTGGAAACGGAAACAAATGGATACATTGTAACCTGACTTTGACAGTTTTACGAGGTTGCTGGAGGTCGCTGGTTTCGGTTCCATTGTTCTCGCAGCGGGGAGCCGTCATCAGCTCGTCAGGAGGTTAAATGAGGCGTGCAAGAGCTCCCTGGGCTAGCTGCTGCAGGGGAATGCACGCTCTTGATTGGCTGAGGCGCAGCCATTATAGTCAATGGAGGATGTAGTTCGACACGGTCAACCCGTGAATAAAATAGGGCGAAGGAAAGGCATAGAAAAGAAGGGCTTATTTCGCCCGTATATGAAAGGAAGAATATTGTTTCATAAGGTCAAGGGGTAGAGTGTGGTGCAGGGGTATAGTGTGGTGCTTGTGCGACAGTGTGGGGTTTTCAGGAACTGGGCACCGTCGAGGTCATCGCCTCGGGCCCGCTTTCCAGAGGAGGAGGAGGAGAGGAAAGGTACCCCCCCCTCCTTCCGTATCACCTTTTCTCTTCCAGCTCCTGGGCGAGGTCCTCAGCACCCTCCTGCCCCCCCCCCTTGGACAGGAATTCACCCCTGCTTGCCACCATGCCTTCCACAAGCTGGTCGGGGTGGTGGCTCATGCGCTGGCCTGCCGGTCCCACTGAGACACTCCAGGGAGAAGCGGCAGCCTCCTGCTCGTCTCCCCTTCCAGGCCCCATGTGACGCTTGACCCTCTAATAAATCCTCCCTCTGCATCTGACCTGGTTTCCTGTGTCTCCTTCTCTGGGACGGAGGGAGGGGACTGGCCTGGGTGTGGGGGGGTAGAAACACCTCCTGTTAGTTGGGGGGCTGGGAAAGGGGGGGCTTCTCTGTCACTCAAGAGGAAACATTGAGCACCACTGGGGGGGGGTTCAGGACTCTGTAGCACTTTGCCCCCCTCCCTGAAGCTGGAGTGCTTTTCGGAGCCAGGGACCCCCACTGTTTCCCCAAATCCTTCATCCTCAAAGCTCCTGCCAGACTGACCCCCCATGCCCCAATTCCCCCCCCCCGGTCATCTCCCCACCCAGTTCTGTCCAGTTGCCCTCTCTGTGATTCCTACTCTGGAGAAATTGGGGGTGAGAGACTCAGAGCGGGATGCGGACCCTTCCCCTGCTCTGGATTCCATCCCCCAGAATAAGGGGTGGGGGTACCAACATGGCCACCCAGGGAGACCCCCAAGGGCCACTCTCCCCCCGCAATGCCCCTCCCTGCCTCTTTCCAGATGGGTGTCGGGGACAGAGCTGCCTCTTAATCGGCAGAGAGAGGGGGGAATTCATTTCGTTTTATCCATTTATTTCTTCATTAAATTTGTGGGTTCACAGGATGAAATTACGATATAAAAACACAAAGCACATAATCAAATGAAAACAAATACAAACCAATAAACACCTCCGCCAACATATTTCACACCCATAATAACATCAAAGGAGTTTACCACCTTCATTGGAATGTCAAACAAAGCGATGCAAAATAAAACGCCAGGGGGGCAGCGAACCCGGCAAGTCTCCCTTTGGGGGTCCCAGGCGGAGATCTATGGGGTTATGGGGCAGGTCTCCCCTAACCTTCCGAGGGTATAGAATGGACATGATCTGCAGCCGTCCAATAATGTCTTTTTGAGAGCCAGTGTGGTGTAGTGGTCAAGAGCGGTGGACTTGTAATCTGGTGAACGGGTTCGCTTCCCCACTCCTCCACATGCAGCTGCTGGGTGACCTTGGGCCAGTCACACTTTTCTGAAGTCTCTCAGCCCCACTCACCTCACGGAGTGTTTGTTGTGGGGGAGGAAGGGAAAGGAGAACGTTAGCCACTGTGAGACTCCTTCGGGTAGTGTTTAAGCGGGATATCAAATCCAAACTCTTCTCTTCCTCCTCTTCTTCTTCTTATACCTTGCCATTTTCCATGTCAGGGACCAAAGGAGACTTACGGGTAATAATAAGAACAACTAAAAACATACAGAAAGTAATCATGAAGAATCTTCTGCTCTAATCCCGCTTGCAGATTTCCCACTGGGGCATCTGGTCGGCCGTGGTGAGAAGAGGGTGCTAAACTAGATGTGCCCCCTTTGGCCTGATCCTGCAGCCTCTTCTTATGTTCTTATAAATATAAGAACAACACCATGTCTAAGTAATGAGCTTAGCTTCAGAATGGGCAGGACAGAAAGCACTGAACGAACCAATATGTTGAATAAAGTAAAGGCTTCTGGATGTTGTGTGTGTGTGTGTGTTTTGCACTCCTAACCCTAACCCCTCCCTGAACCTGCTGGTACCTCTTTCTTGGGCACTATTTTGGCTACGAAAGTATCCACACTTGCCTCTGAACTGCAGAAATAGAAAGAACTAGGAGGACTACCATAGAAGAAAATGTTTATTTTGTTTATCTGCTTATGAATTCTGTTCCATAAAGCATCCCAAGATAAAGTTCTGCCGTGCATCCCTGGTCTCCGCCTTCCTCGTGGTTCCCTCTTCTGCCGGAAACACCCTCTGGCCCAGATGGCACAGGTTAGCCGAGAGGGGTCAAGCCTCTCCTGGAAGGCCATAGGCTGGGAGAAGACATCTGGCTGGCCACTGGGAGGACAGGCTGCTGGACCAGATGGGCCATGGTCAGATGCTGTGAGCCAAGGAAGGAGAAAGGGTCCACTGCAGACCATCTGTAGCCTTATTGGAGTTCACCGATTGGGTCTGCGTTGCTCTGGGACAGGAGGAAAGAAGTCAAAATGACACCAAGGTTGCTTCAAAGAAAGAGTTTATTCTGCTCTCTGGATAGCAGAAGGCACCTGCGTGGTGAGTCCACAGCAAGTACAAAGAAATGACAGGTTTCATGCAGTTTATATACCCTCCAGGCACCCTCTCCCTCCTTCCCCAGCCACGTCAACTTGTATACGCAGGTTGACATCACATATGTTCCTGCTCTGGTACTCTCAACCATAAAAGGATCTTCCTTCCTGTACTTCTGACCATAAAAGGGTCTTCCTCTTCCTACTCTTATCTGGGAAGACGTCATAATCTCTGGGAACATGCTTTTGGCGTTTTTCCCGGACATTGGTCTTGCGCGTATTTTGTGGTCAGCACATAAGATAAAGTTCTGACGTGTTTTCATTGTTCCCCTGGGGAGCCAAGGCCATCCCTTGCCTGTCCTGATAAAGGAGAGAACTGTTTATGCAGTTGTGTCCTTATTATGGTCTTGCTGAACAGTTCAAGTTTTACGCATTTAAAAGTGCTCTCTTTTGAGAGAACAAAAGGGGGGGGGGTTGAGTCAGTTTTAAACTTGCTACACAGAAACCCATTCCTTCACATCCAAACTGACGCACTGCAAGGGAGTCACCTCCGTCTCCGCTCCATCCCCCTCTTCCTCAGGGTGCTTTGATGGAACACCCAGATTATCTCCTTACGCACCTGCTGGGTTTTCAGGGCATAGACGATGGGGTTCAGCATGGGAGGGACCAGGAAGTGGAGGTAGGACAGGAAGATGTGGGTGTGGTGGGGAGCCTTCCTCCAGAAGCGGTGGATCATGGAGAGGCTGATGAGGGGAGTGTAGAAGAGAAGGACCGCACAGAAGTGGGAGACGCAGGTGTTGAGGGCCTTGGCTCGCTCCTTCCAGGAGGCAATGCTCAGCACGGTTCTGAGGATCAAGGTGTAGGAGACAACGATGAGCAAGGAGTCCAGTCCCAGGGTGGAGAGGAGGACGAAGAGGCCGTAGGTGCTGTTGAGGGAGGTGTCAGCACTGGCCAGCTTCATCACGTCCGGGTGCAAGCAGTAAGAGTGAGAGAGCTGGTGGCTTTCGCAGAAGGGCAACCTCCTCAAGAGGATGGGGGCTGGGATGTGCAGCCCAACTCCCCGGATGACGATGGCCAAACCGATGCAACCGACCCATGCTCTGGTCAACATTGAGACGTACCTCAGAGGGTGCCGTATCGCGACATAGCGGTCGAAGGCCATGGCCAGCAGGACGGAGGACTCCAGGATGGAGAAGGTGTGGATGAAGAAGAGCTGGGTGAGGCAGGAGTCAGCGGCCACCTCCCTGGAGCCCAAGGCGTACACCTGGAGCATCGTTGGCAAGGTGGAGATGGACAGGCCGATGTCTGCCAGGGACAGCATGGAGAGGAACAGGTACATGGGCTCATGAAGTGTTGGATGCAGCTTGATCACGGCGAGGATCAGGCTGTTGCCGACAAGTGCAACAAGGTACATGAAGCAGAATGGGATGTAGAGCCAGGGCTGAGGTCCAGCCCCAGGGCCAGAGATGCCTGCCAGAAGGAAGGATGTAGGCTGCCTGCACTTGCTGTCATTGAGGGTGAGCATCATGGGCCAACCAGCTGCTAGGACGCCAACATCACCCTGTGGTCAAATGAATACACAGAACAACAGACAATGTGCTTTCCAGACAATGACTAAGGCTTAACATCTCCTTCCTTTGAGGTTTTTAAGTAGAGGTTGGGTGGCCACCTGAAGGAATGGCCGCCAGGTGTGGACCACACTTCCACCCGCAGACAAGCCACAGCTGTCTGACCCTGTGACCTTTGGGTGTGGAGCACACATCCACCCACAAACAAACCACAGCTGTCTGAACATCATGCCCTCTATCTAACCTTTTGCTCTCTTAGTGGTCTGCTGTGCCCTGTTTGTGACCTTTGTCTCCTTCTTCATACACTGTTCAGGGGGAAAGTGATGTGGTGGAAACAGGAGCCAAAATAACTTTGTACCACCCCACGATCTTGGGATTGGAAGATGTGTAAAGATCACAGTCCAAAATGTATCTGACTGGTTTTGCATATTGTGCTAATAAAAAGAGCCTCGGCAGAGCTAGCTGGCAGCTTGCTTGTGCACAGTTCACCTGAATTACCAACTCCTCCCTCCTGCCTTCACTTCAGCCACCCGTCAAGGATTCTTGAGCTGTGATTCCTGCAGTGCAGGGGGTTGGCCTGGATGACGCTTGGGGTACCTCTCCACTCTACCATTCTATGGCTTTATGATTCTAACCCCTTCTTCATTGTCACCAGACATATTCCAGAGTGAAAGCCAGCTTCTGAGGCTTAGACCGGGTTCTGGATTAAACCAGGCCAGACACAGGGTTTGCCTAGAGAGAAAAACCTTGCCAACCCATCTGATGGGGGCCACCTGTCCAGGTGAGCAAACTCTGAAGGGCTGGTAGCAACAATGGCTCTACCTGGCACTGGCAGAATAGCTAAAGGTGATAACCCTCAGCACCCCTTCTAGCTATAATTCTATGATTCTATGATTTGTCAGAAAGCAAAAGAGCCCCATGCAACTGCCGCTTCCAACCCCCCAATCCCACCCCACTTGATGACCTCTCAGCAGCCCTGAAGCAGGTGAGGGGGCCTGGGCCGCCCAGTGAGCTTCATGGCTAGGCAGGGATAGGAGCTTGACCAGCAGAGAGAAAGTTTGAAGCTCAGGGGCAGAGCAGAAGCTTTACATTGAAGCTCTTTGCCCAAATACTTGCAATGCAATCCTGCACATGCTTATGTTCTGAGTTGTGGGGGTCAGTCTTGATGACACCCTGAGTCCCTTCCAGCTCTTGGAATTCTGTATTGGGGTGGGAGTTAAATGTGTGAGAGCAAGCTTGCAAAACCAGCTGCTTTGTCTAGATGATGCATTTGGCTGGCTGGTTAAGCATCACAATAAGCCTAACAGAAGATGTTGCTGTGTGCTATAGAAGGAATGGGTGGGCCTTTCCCTCCCCCCCCCCCCAGCAGGAGAACAATAGCCAGATTTTAGTGTGGGTGAGTTGAGCTGAAAGGAGGCTGGAAGCTGGTGACACAGAGACCAGCTTCCTCTGTGTGGGGTCCAAAGCTACGGCTGCTGGAGAAGCAAGACCTGCTTGGGGTGTTGAGGCTGTGAGCCCCTTCATCCGATGGTCAGGTTGTGTATAAGAGTAAATGAAACCCACTTTTCTAAAGATACCCTGGTCTCTGCTGACCTTCATCCCAAGGAAAATGAACCTGGCTAAGGTCTTGGAGCCTCTGGAGTCTCTTGCCACTCCAAGATTGGGACAGCATGTAATAATAATCATAATAATAATTTGTTATTTATACCCCGCCCATCTGGCTGGGTTTCTCCAGCCACTCTGGGCGGCTTCCAACAGAACACTAAAATACAATAACCTCTTAAACATTAAAAGCTTCCCTAAACAGGGCTGCCTTCAGGTGTCTTCTAAAAGTCTGGTGGTTGTTTTTCTCTTTGACATCTGGTGGGAGGGCGTTCCACAGGGCGGGTGCTACTACCGAGAAGGCCCCTCTGCCTGGTTCCCTGTAACTTGGCTTCTCACAGTGAGGGAACTGCCAGAAGGCCCTTGGCGCTGGACTTCAGTATCTGGGCAGAATGATGGGGGTGGAGACGCTCCTTCAGGTATGTACCATTTACAGGGAAGTTGCCCTATGTTTGGTGGGGTCTGCTCCCAGATAAATAAATGCATACAAGACTGCAGTCTTCCCATGGTGAGGAGAGATAAAATCCCAGCACTTACCAGAGCACATTGGATGGCTGTGGTGGCCGTGAGGTTCTCCTGCTTTCTGCTCCCGTTCCCTCCTGTGTGGATTGGGGTGAGCAAATGCTTCAGGGCAGTTATATATCTACAACAGGAAGGATCTCTGGAGGGCCACTGAAACTCTAGGGAATGGCTCTGAGCTGCAAAATAGCACAACCTCTTAACGGGCTGATTTTCCAAGGAACCCATTTTATGTTGAAAATCAGGGCAACTGTGCACTCCAGATGAGAAGCACATGTGGAGATAAATGTGTTCATGCACAAACACACATTTCAAAATAAGAATAGAACATTTAAGAGCAGAGAAAACCAACAAGGCGCAATGTTCCTGCAGCAGAAGAACTTCATAAGAATGGCTCATCTAGTCCAGAGTCCTGTTCTCCCAGGGAACACTCCGGGGGTTTCCTAAAAAATCTAGGGTGCACATTGTGCAATATGGGAGGTAGAAATCTGAGGGTCAAAGTAGATGTCGCACAAGCCCCACCAGGTGGATTCCCCTCTTCTGCTCAGGTTGCTCAAGGGGCAGGAGTCCTGCCACTGTCTCTTGCAGAGATCTTGCCACCCTATAGCAATGTGCACACAGCCTCAGTCATCATCATCATTTTGGATTTGTATACCCCCTTTCTATCTTACAATACTCAAGGCAGTTCACAAGCTGAAGAAACAAAAAATGTACATCTTATAACAATCTAATGCAATACAAAAATGTGATAATAAAACATAACTTTAAAATAGGAAAACTCCATCCAAAAAATAACATTCAACAATCATTAGAATAGTATAAAATAATAATATCAACATATAAAGTGTCTGGAGGCGGTTGGAGGATGGATGGCGGCTAACAGATTGAGGTTGAATCCTGACAAGACAGAAGTACTGTTTTTGGGGGACAGGAGGCGGGCAGGTGTGGAGGATTCCCTGGTCCTGAATGGGGTAACTGTGCCCCTGAAGGACCAGGTGCGCAGCCTGGGAGTAATTTTGGACTCACAGCTGTCCATGGAGGCACAGGTCAAATCTGTGTCCAGGGCAGCTGTTTACCAGCTCCATCTGGTACGTAGGCTGAGACCCTATCTGCCTGCAGACTGTCTCGCCAGAGTGGTACATGCTCTGGTTATCTCCCGCTTGGACTACTGCAATGCACTCTACGTGGGGCTACCTTTGAAGGTGACCTGGAAACTACAACTAATCCAGAATGCAGCAGCTAGACTGGTGACTGGGGGTGGCCGCTGAGACCATATAACACCGGTCTTGAAAGACCTACATTGACTCCCAGTACGTTTCCGAGCACAATTCAAAGTGTTGGTGCTGACCTTTAAAGCCCTAAACGGCCTCGGTCCAGTATACCTGAAGGAGCGTCTCCACCCCCATCATTCTGCCCGGACGCTGAAGTCCAGCGCCGAGGGCCTTCTGGCGGTTCCCTCATTGCAAGAAGCAAAGCTACAGGGAACCAGGCAGAGGGCCTTCTCGGTAGTGGCGCCCGCCCTGTGGAACGCCCTTCCAGCAGATGTCAAAGCAATAAACAACTACCTGACATTCAGAAGACATCTTAAGGCAGCCCTGTTCAGGGAAGTTTTTAACGTGTGATATTTTACTGTATTTTTGCTTTCTATGGAAGCCGCCCAGAGTGGCTGGGGAGGCCCAGCCAGATGGGCGGGGTATAAATAATAAATTATTATTATTATTATTATTATTATAAAAGTTAAACTGAAATCGACTCAACACCATATCAGCAGTCATCAGGGAAGTACTAAATTGGAGGTGGGGTAGCTCTTCAGATATTTGAAGATGGCCATCATATCAGCTCTTCATCTTCTCTTCTCACAGCAACAGGGGTTTTGGTGGCACAGACAGGTGCTGCCTCGCTGCATTCACAGGCCCGTTTCTGATGCATCCACCAGATGACTCTTCTGATTCACCAGAAAATGCCAGTAACCTGTGCAGTCTCCCTCCTTACATGCACCGCACCATGAACTGTGACATGTTCCTGGATTTCATGTCATGTATATCAGCCTTCCCCAAACTGGCACCCTCCAGATGTCCTGGGCAGCTGTGTTGGTTGCATCTGCTGGGAGTTGTGATCTGAAAAATCTGGAGGGCACCAGCACCGTGAAGGTTTGCCCAGCTGCTGAACAGATCTCCATAAAACAGCATGAAAATACAGTGGTACCTCAGGTTAAGAACTTGATTCGTTCTGGAGGTCTGTTCTTAACCTGAAACTGTTCTTAACCTGAGGTACCACTTTAGCTGCCGCTGCACCACATGATTTCTGTTCTCATCCTGAAGCAAAGTTCTTAACCCGAGGTACTATTTCTGGGTTAGCAGAGTCTGTAACCTGAAGCGTCTGTAACCTGAAGCCTCTGTAACCCGAGGTACCACTGTACTGTTGCACACCACCACAATCTCCAAGCGCTTAGCTAGGATTTGGTTTCCTTGGAATGAAGGCAAATGGAGACTGTTGCATCTTTAGGATATATGGGATTTACCTATGCATATATAGAACCTGAGCATAGAATGGCGGGGCTCACAGCATAACACTGACGGACAGTCCTCAAAGCTGGATGTTGGGAAATGCAGGACGGGCACCAAGGCAGATCTAGGGGAGCTTGACTTCTTCAGTTGCACCTTCAGCTTCTGAAGTGCCCCAGCAGGAGACACGACTGTGAAGTCCAATGGAAGGTGAGAGGCCAGGAGTGCCATATTTTGCAATCACAGAGGGCACTGCTGAAATGAGAGACGCCATGGTCAAACTATGGAACTCACTCCCAAAGCCAGCCTAGATGGCTTTGAAAGAGAATCAGATGAATTCATGGAGGAGACTAACCATGGCGGCTCCGCTCTGCATCCAGTCAGAGGAAGTAATGCACCTGAATGTCCTTTACTGGAACTCCCAGGAGGGGAGAGTTCCTCTCGTGCTCGGATCCTGCTTGTGGGTTTCCCATAATGGGCATCTGGTTGGCCACTGTGAGAACAGGAGGCTGGACTTGAAGGGCTCCGCTTGGACTGATATAATAATAATAATAATAATAAATTTTATTTGTGCCCCGGCCTCCCTGGCCAGAGCCGGGCTCAGGGCAGCTAACACCAGTAAAATTACAGTAAAAACATAATGGGGGGGGGACCAATTTAAAATACAGGTTAAAATGCAATTTAAAATGCAGCCTCATTTTAAAAGTGGCCCATAGATCAAAAGCATAAGGGGAGGGGAACATAAGGGTCAGACTGAGTATAAACCAAAGGCCAGGCAGAACCCCAGGGCCCTGGTCTCTTGTGACAGAGTACTCCACCAGGTCGGGGCCAGTGATGAAAAGGCCCTGGCCCTAGTTGAGACCGAACTAACCAACTTGGGACCTCCAAAATGTTGTCATTTGTGGACCTTAAGGTCCTCCGCGGGGCATACCAGGAGGGTCCTAGGCCGCATACGTGGGTCCTAGGCCGCAAAGGGCTTTAAAGGTCAAAAGCAGCACCTTAAACCTGACCCTGTACTCCACCGGGAGCCAGTGCAGCTGGATGAATGTGATCCCGTGACAAGGACCCTGTCAGGATCCACGCCGCGGCATTCTGCACCTGCTGGAGTTTCCATGCTCTTGCAATATGATAAAGCAGGTTTGCCTGAGCAATTTGGGGGACAAGAAGGACATGAAACTAGGTTCTCCACACTTAACTTCACTCTTTCCAAGCACGCTCTGGGCACCCTATTTGCGCTCTGAAGTTTTCCCTGCAAAAGCACAGTATTTAAGCTCAACCAGAACAAATGCCAACTGACGTTTGCTCCGACTGAGTGCTACAGAGCGGGTTTTCATGGGGAAAACCAAAGCAAAACATCCTCAGACGCGAAGCATTCAAGTGCAGCCCTCTGCCTGGAAAATTCTGAGTTTTGTATTTTTACCTTTTCACTTTTGGTAAGCTGCTTTGATTTATTTTCTACAATATATTTTAGTGGCACGTAAATGTTTTTATTAAGGAAATACACGAATTCAATCCACAACAGCAGCTATTTGCAGTAGCCTTGCAAGCAAAGCTCCAGCTGAAGCAACCTCTTTGCGTGGGTCTTTTCACGGCATCCTTTACAGACTTGGCCGCAGCAGCAGCAGCTTCTATGCTGGCTGCCCATGGGCCAAGCCATCCAGGCCCCCCAAGGCTCCAAGGGTCAAACCTCCGCCTGGGAGTGCCAGCTTAGCAGGCACCCAGCTGTGGCTTCAAGAGCAGCTTCATCCTTGGGAACAAAACTGGGCATTAGTAAAGAAGTTGACAAGAACCCGGCACAGGAATCTTTTCCAACTGAACAAATTGAAGAATCTGAGAAGGAGAAATTTGTTGTGATTAAAGTGATGCAAGGGGGAGCCGTAACCCTACAGAGGCAAATGGTGGATTATAATTTGTGGCCTTACATGATGGCAACTAGGAGGAGCCAGTTTTTGGAGATGGAAGCCTGGCTTGGTTTGGAAAATGAAAGATGGAGAGATCACCCTATGTGGAGATCAAATGATTTTTGGGATACAAATCTGAGTCAGGTGGAGGCTGGAGCTTTTGGGGCCTTTGGATTTGAAAGGAGTGTGAAACAAGATTTGGAATATCCTATAGGCCCTACTTTTAACTACGGAAATCTGGCATACCTGTTAAGAAGGAATATGACTACCGATGGGTTGGAGCTTCCCCGAGATCTGTTCTTTAACACCAAAGACTACCAAAAAGACCAGCAGAGGGGACATGAAAGAGATTTAAGAGCCTCGGACTTAAGATCTCCGGGTTGATGGTTTTCCGAGATTGATGGAACTATTGCTAGGGGCCGAAACCGGGGAGGGGAGTTGGTGAAAGAAAATTGGGAATTTAAAACGTATATATTATAATTTGTGGTTTTTTTCTTTTTCTTTTAATGAGAGATGGGAAAATCGTGGAATGGAATTTTTTCTGACCCTGGGGGAAACGTTTCAAGAATAAGTTCAGATATATAAGTTTTAATGAGAAATAAGATTAAATAAAGTAAAAGTGGATGGTTAATTGGTGAAAGAAAGAATGGAAAACTACAGTATAATAATATAAGATATAAGGATAAAAATAAGGTGAAGGATTTGCTGAAATATCTATATGAATTAGAATACAAAGAGGGGAGGTGTGAGGAGGTCAAGGAGATAAGTTAAGAAAGGGAGTTATATTAAGGTTTAACTTGTTCTTTTGCTTTTTTTGTTTTTTGGGTTGTATCTTATTTTTTCCTTTTTAGCTGTTTTTGCTTTTTCTATTTTCCTATTTTTATTTTTCTCTTGGATATGTTTTGTTTTTATATATTGTGTTCTTTTTTGTAACCTTTTAAAACTTGAATAAATAATATTGTGAAGGGAAAAAAAAAAGAGCAGCTTCATCCTCCAGATATCAGCCAGTCAATATGCTCATCATCTCCATACTGGGAAAAGCTTCCCTTTATCTTTAGTGAAGATCAAACGCCCCTGAAGGCACAAGAGTAGGCTAGGTGGGTGGGTGGGGGGGTGCGTGGGCTTTTTCAGGGGGCGGGAATTACATCTGGTCATAGACTTGAAGAGTTGGAAGGGACCTTGAGGGTCATCTAGTGACTAGTCCAACCCCCTGCCATGCAGGAAATTATTTTTCTCAATGCAGGGCTAGAACCCACAACCCTGAGATTAAGAGTCTTGTGCTCTTCCGACTAAACTTTCCTCATCCCACACCAATCTCAGGGGCCCCAAACACAACTACTGGTTTCCATCCAAAGCCTCGCTCTTGTGTCCTCCTCCTCCGGATGACCCTGGGATCCCCTCCTCTCTCTCCACTCCGGAATTCCAGGAGGAGCTTCCTTGCCTCCTGCAAAGCCCTTTTCCCTGCAGGCTCTTCCTCTGGTTTCTGGCCAAGGGAGGGAGATGCTCAGAGTCCAGCCAAGAGCCTCACCCCCAAAAGGATATCTGGGCATGGGCGGAGCCGGGGGGGGCAGCTCTCCCTCTAATTCCATTAAAAATGGAACAGACATCTGGGCAGCTGCCCCCCAAAATCCAGAAGAAATAATAAGAATCTGAGAGAGGCTGAGCTGGGTGGAACTCGGCACTGCAAGGGTTAAAGGGAAGTGAGCTGGCTTCCTAGAGAGGCCAGGAAGCAAGGGGGGGCCAGGTCCTCCCGAGCCAGCCCCCCTCCCTCCCCAGTCCTTCCCTGCTTTGGGGTCTCTCCTGCAAGGGCTGCCTCTCTGTCCCCCTCCTGGGATCTGGTGAGTCTCCCCTCTCTCTCTCTGGGATCTGGTGGGGGTCCCAGGGCTGCAGCAGGGGAGGGGGCCTGGGGGGCCTGATCTGCTCCTGCAGGGGGGGGGACCCCAAGTCAGGGGGGAGGAGAGGGTCCTGCCAGGGAGGGGCCAGGGCTGCCTCGCTCTCCCCTCCTGGGATCTGGTGAGTCTCCCCTCTCTCTCTCTGGGATCTGGTGGGGGTCCCAGGGCTGCAGCAGGGGAGGGGGCCTGGGGGGCCTGATCTGCTCCTGCAGGGGGGGGGGACCCCAAGTCAGGGGGGAGGAGAGGGTCCTGCCAGGGAGGGGCCAGGGCTGCCTCGCTCTCCCCTCCTGGGATCTGGTGAGTCTCCCCTCTCTCTCTCTGGGATCTGGTGGGGGTCCCAGGGCTGCAGCAGGGGAGGGGGCCTGGGGGGCCTGATCTGCTCCTGCAGGGGGGGGGACCCCAAGTCAGGGGGGAGGAGAGGGTCCTGCCAGGGAGGGGCCAGGGCTGCCTCGCTCTCCCCTCCTGGGATCTGGTGAGTCTCCCCTCTCTCTCTCTGGGATCTGGTGGGGGTCCCAGGGCTGCAGCAGGGGAGGGGGCCTGGGGGGCCTGATCTGCTCCTGCAGGGGGGGGGACCCCAAGTCAGGGGGGAGGAGAGGGTCCTGCCAGGGAGGGGCCAGGGCTGCCTCGCTCTCCCCTCCTGGGATCTGGTGAGTCTCCCCTCTCTCTCTCTGGGATCTGGTGGGGGTCCCAGGGCTGCAGCAGGGGAGGGGGCCTGGGGGGCCTGATCTGCTCCTGCAGGGGGGGGGGACCCCAAGTCAGGGGGGAGGAGAGGGTCCTGCCAGGGAGGGGCCAGGGCTGCCTCGCTCTCCCCTCCTGGGATCTGGTGAGTCTCCCCTCTCTCTCTCTGGGATCTGGTGGGGGTCCCAGGGCTGCAGCAGGGGAGGGGGCCTGGGGGGCCTGATCTGCTCCTGCAGGGGGGGGACCCCAAGTCAGGGGGGAGGAGAGGGTCCTGCCAGGGAGGGGCCAGGGCTGCCTCGCTCTCCCCTCCTGGGATCTGGTGAGTCTCCTCTCTCTCTCTCTGGGATCTGGTGGGGGTCCCAGGGCTGCCGCAGGGGAGGGGGCCTGGGGGCCTGATCTGCTCCTGCAGGGGGGGGGACCCCAAGTCAGGGAGGAGGAGAGGGTCCTGCCAGGGAGGGGCCAGGGCTGCCACGCTCTCCTTCCTGCAGATCAGAGGATCCCAAACTCATTTGGCCCTCTCCCCCCCCCCCGCTTCAGAAAAGATCTCCCTTCTTCAAACAAAGGAGTCCCTGGGACTTTAACTCTGTGTGACGTCACTCAGCCTCATTGCACAACGGAGGAAACATGTGCAAATGGTTTTCCAAAGCTGGACAAGGAGGTGGACTAGACACCCCCCCCCCCAAAAAAAAAGTTGGGAAAGAGAGGCCAGGAATAAAGAGAGGGATCCCAGCCCAGAGTCTGGCTGCTGCATTGGGGACCAGTTTCCCAGTGTCTCCCAGGGCAGCTCCCCACGGAGGCCACTGCAGCAATCCCCTCGCACCCAGAGCAGGGCATCCCAGGACCACATCCTCTCTCTCCCAAAGGGATTGTTGCTGGAAATGGGCGCTGCTACTCACTGAGCCTCCAGGGTTAAGCTATCTAATAGAATAATCATAATAAATTGCCAGCCTAAATTTCAAGAGAGATGTCTTTGGCCCCGCCCACTTGGCCCTCAGGGGGTTGGCCAGATACATACCTGGCCCTCAGAGCAAAGAAAAAGGGACCCCACCCCAGGAGTCTGTCTGGAGAGCGGCAGAGAGACCAAGTGAAAGAAAAGGAGACAGAAGCAGGGGAGTGGGGGTGGGGGGAGCAACTCCTGAGGACCCCCAGGTGAGGACCCCCACTAGAGCCAAGCATCCATTATTCACAAGATACAAATGACTCCCTTATCAGTCAGTTCAGACTTCACGCATTGACTGGAAGGCAGGAGAAACCAGGCTGATTCATCTCCCAGAAATCCCTTCCGTTGCCTCCACAATTTGCATTGCTAGAAGGCTAGAGACATATTTCTTCTCCTCTTACTCCTCTTTCCCCCCAAAAAGATAGCCAATGGTCTGGGATGTGGTGCAGTCCAGCCCTGGTTCTCAGCAAGACTCATCCATGCTTCCAGAAGGAACGTTTTTCTTCTCCTGATATTAGACAACCTTTGTAACAGAACAATGTATTTGCTTTGTAGGATTTGCTAGAGCTTCCCATTCAGACGGACAGAACTTGGCAGAAGACCAAAGTGTTCCTTGCAATCTCTCAGAGGCTTCCTGAGAGCACAGATGGATGAGCAAGACACAGCTGGCCCTAGAGCAGGAAGAGGCCATGTCATCCAAACTGGGAGCAGTGGGGGGTTATGGGAAAACTCTGTGCAGAAGATCCTGGGTGAGGAAGATACCCACTCCTCAGAGGTGCAGAGCCAGCAGTTCGGGAGGTTCTGCTGCCAGGAGGCCAAGGGACCCCGAGAGGTTTGCAGCCGACTCTACCACTTTGACCGACAGTGGCTGAAGCCAGAAAGGCACACAAAAGCTGAGATGCTGGACCTGGTGATCTTGGAGCAGTTCCTGGCTGTCCTTCCACCAGAGATGGAGAGCTGGGTGAGGGACTGTGGAGCGGAGACCAGTTCCCAGGCGGTGGCCCTGGCCGAAGGTTTCCTCCTGAGTCAGGCAGAGGAGAGAAAGCAGGTGAGAGAGACTTTCCTCTGGATACTCCCAAAGGGCTCCAAACAGGACAGAAAACATCCCATAATGCTCTACTGTTGGCCCATTCTTTTCCTGGGAAGGCATCCATGGAATGAGATCTAACACCCTTAATGTTTTTGTATTTGTCATTCTCTTTCTAATATTTTTTGCCATTCATTCTCTGTTTTGAATCCTTGTTTCTTTCTCAGGGAAAGGATCTCTTTGCAGAAATGGGCCAGATTTCTTCTGAGGCAGAGAGGCCTCCGTTGGACACTGGAGAGAGGCCACTGGGTAAGGAGGAAGGTGGTGTTTCTCTGTTTGGTCTCATTCTGTTGGTTTTCCAACTCATCTGAGGGTTCTTTGTCACAGCTAAAAATTGGCAGCTGTTTCTTTAATGCTTAAAAAGCTGGGTCAGCATGAGTCAGCGGCCTGCAACGGGTCGTATATATAGAGTGAGAAATGTTAGTTTGGTTTGGGTTGGTTGGTTGGTGAAAGCTGGTAGTGTTGATGTGTGTACAGTTGGTCAGTCGCTTTTGCAGAAAGGCTTTTAAGAATAAAAGCAGAAATCACTCTGCAAGGATACTCTTCTCATGGACTCTTTTATGCCAACAAGGGTCCAAGGAACAGGCTGAGGCAACAAAGGGAGGTCAGAACCTTTTTTTTTTTTTTTTTTTTACAAACACTGACAGGTTATGGGCCCAGTGTTTCTGAGCTTGTGCAGAGTGCAAAACGACCGACAGCATCTCAGCAGGGAGCTGGTGAGTCCTGGTGGTGTATGGAGCCAGTGGCTGCGCGTTGGAGCAGTTGGTGGCAAGCTGTAACTGTCTGCAGTGACGCTGGGGCAGCTAGGATCTGAGGATCAGGAAAGCACTCGGCATCGGCTACTGGAACAGTTTGAACTGCTAGAGGACCACAGTAGGCGACTCACAGAGCGGCTACACCAGTTACTCTGCAAGGATACTCTTCTCGTGGACTCTTTTAGGCCAACAGAACCTTTTTTTTTTTTTTTTTTTTTTTTTTTTTTAACAAACACTGATATTCTTTTCATCTTGTTTTGCGGGGAGACAGTTGGGAACAAGGGTCCAGAGGAGGGGAGATGGGTTTTTGCACATCTAACATATGAAATGGGCACAAACATCCAAATGCTCTCAGCAAGTAAGGCTTTCTCAAAGGCCCATCTGTAGTTAGAGATGCCCTGTTTCACCTGTGAGAGACGCAGGCCCTCCTGGCTTCCTGCTTACCTTTTTTCTCTTGCAGGTGGCAGAAGGATGCCGGCAAAACCTCCTGATCCGCCTTTTCATGGGGGCAGAAGGGAAGCAGCGGCTGTGGAACCAGATCAGGTCAGGGGAAGCTGCCTTGTGGGGACAGAGGCCGAGGGATGGAGCAATGTCATGGACTGGTTGGGCACAGAGGAGTGGTGGGAGGAAACAGCCGGGGAACCAGGAAGGGAAGATGGCTCAGAGCCGAAGGAGTGGAGGTGGAGGAAGGATGAGCGGTCAGAGGGAGAAGAGGGAGAAGCCTGGGAAGAGGAGGTGTCAGAAGCTGAAGGGGTAACAGGGCTTAGTGAGCTGGGAGACTCTGTGGCAGAATGCAGTGCAGAATCAGAGGCAGAAGAGGAAGGAAGCGAGTGGGAGAGGAAGGTCGAGAGGCAGAGGTGAGTCAGGAGAAGGAGGAGCCACTGGGGGCTCCCTCTCCTTCTGCCAGAAGCCACCCTCCCTGCTTGTCACTCAGAGCCAGGAGACCCCCTGCATTACAGGAATCTCTGCTAGATCATGCAAACTGACAGACCCTCTGGGAATGAGCTGCTGTTCTCATGAAGCCCGAAACTCAGCCAAGTCTGTGAATATCGTGTTCTTGCTAAGAAAGTGTGAACTCCAGCTGTGTAGTGTGGGATTTCCTGCCCATATAACTCTGTGACTCCAGCCTTCTGAATGTTGCCAGTAGGATTCATCTGTAGTTGTAGTTTTCATGGAATCCTAGAGTTGAAAGGGACCCCAAGGGTCATCAAGTCCCACCCCCTGTGTTGCTAGATTATCCAAGACCGATGGCCATCCAAAATAGGCTTATCTTATTTCTAGACTGATCACTGAATGCAAAAATTGGTTTCTAAGAAGTGGACAAATGAGAACAAATAGTGGCATGGATTCACCTAACCAGCGCCATCCGCTGGAAAATGGAGCCTGCCCCCCATTCCTCCCCTCCCCCTCTCCATGCCCCCATGAACCCCTTGAATTTGGCTCTTGGGCATTGGGAGGGAACCTTCCCAGAAGAGCTGACAAGTGGATCCTTCCATCGGGGAAACTGGAACGCTTGCGTAGGCAGAATGACTTGGGAAACACAAGGCGGAGTAACACCTATTTGCACAAAGACGGATACCCATAACTAAAAGGCAGAATAAAATAAGCATCCATAATTAAAATGTGCTGCAAAACAATCCTATTGAAACAACACCGCAATTTACAGGAAGGAAACAACAGAGCATTGTGTAGCAGATCATATTTCTGCTGTCTCAGAGGAGGACATTTCCCTTTTTTTTTAAGGGTCCAGCGTGCTTTGAAGACGTCTCTATTCGTTTCACGGACGAGGAGTGGGCGTTGCTGGATCCTGACCAGAGAGCTTTGCATAAGGACGTCATGGAGGAGAATCGTGGGATCGTGGCCTCTCTTGGTAAGGCTCCCTGTGGGATCATCATATCAGCCTGGAAATTCAAAACATACCTCTCTTTCACAGAGCTCAACAGCGCCCCCTATAACACCTGGGAACCTAACACCCCCACAATAAACAGTAACTTACAGTTTTTTCTTTGAACAATCTTCCTCAAATTATTCCTTTTTCTACCACGACCGGGCTGGTCTGAACTGCCCAGGCCATCTTAAATTTCAGCTTCAGAATTGTTAAGAAAGATAAGTTGTGAGGTTTAGAGCTTACAGGGTTAACAGCTCAGAGTGTCCTGCATCTGGGGAGGAGCTTTCTCAACATCCAGGAAAGCTGTTTCTTCGTTCTTTCTGACTTTCGTTTTCTGCTGAGACAAGGAAGACGCAATGTCTGCATCTTCCGATGGTTTATCTTGCTGTACATACAATAAAGCTTTCTAGTCTAGAGGAACAGCAGTGTATTGGACTCTGTGCTCTGCAAGCTCACACACACAAGCAGCACTCGCTCTGCCGCTCTGATACAAGTCCAGGAATTCTGGAGCTTCAGGTTTTCTGTTTTTGTTTTTGCTCCTGTCAGTCTTGGGTTGACCAAAATAACGACTGACAATGGAGATGGAGGGGATGCCATGACTGGGCCAAACAAATTTCATCCCAGAGAAGAGCTAGACTTATTGAATCTCAGGTAGTAGTAGCAGTGATGATGATGATGATGAAGATGGTTTACAAACGTAATCTTTTCCGGAACAGGACTGCTCTTAAATCGATGTACCACTGTAGTAATAATAATATTTTTTTATTTATACCCTGCCCATTTGGCTGGGTTGCCCCAGCCACTCTGGACAGCTTCCAACACATATATAAACATGGCTTCCAACACATTTATAAACATGAAGCATAAATAATAATAATCTGATCCCATGTAAAAAGAACATTAACTTTAAAGTGAACTTCTCCTAGTGGCCAAAATTGTGGAAACCTTTTGTGAAAAGTGTATTTCTGAGGTTTGATGGCTCATAACACCACTTTTGTGTGGAGTAAGTAAAGGTAAAGGTACCGCTGCCCGTACGGGCCAGTCGTGTCTGACACTGGCGTTGTGCGCCCATCTCGCTTAAGAGGCCGGGGGCCAGCGCTGTCCGAAGACACTTCCAGGTCACGTGGCCAGCGTGATGAAGCTGCTCTGGCGAGCCTGCACCAGCGCAGCACACGGAAACGCTGTTTACCTTCCCACTATAAAGCGGTACCTATTTATCTACTTAAAGGTACTTTCGAACTGCTAGGTGGGCAGGAGCTGGGACCGAACGACGGGAGCTCACCCCGCTGCAGCTCCTCTCCACTGGAGGTGTGTTTACTCTCCTCCGTTGAAGAGGAGCTGCTTCCCATGATCCCTGGAGGCTCTCTGTGATCCATTCGGCTTTTCCTCTCTCCCTCCTGAACCGATGGCAGTTCCCTGACAATATGCTTCAGCATCTGGGAAAAGATCACCTGAGGAACGCTTCAGTTTGGGCGCAAGTATTTCATTTATGCATTTTAGGGCATTTACATTCCCATTAATGACGTAAATTTTGCCCACACCTTTTGCTGCCATACAACCCCAGATCAACACACTATCTGGGTGTTTCACGCTCGGTGTAATGCAAGTAGGATGTAAATCTTCTCTGATTCTTCTCCTCGCGTATGTCATGCCATCACTACCAAGCAAGGAGTTTTGGGTCTCATCGCACCAAATAACATTGTCCCATTGTTCCGCTGTCCAGTTAACATGGGTTTAATCTTTTCAACCTTTGCTTGAGAGATAACAATGGCTTTTTCCTTAGAATTCTAACATTTAGACCAGTCCTTGCACTCAACTTCACATTACATTGCACCATGTCATCTTGTATACACCCAGATGATTTTCTTCTGTCATGTAGGGACAGTCTCTCCACTCGTCCATCGTCACTTGCCTTTGTGCACCTTTCCCTGCCTTTACCGGTCTGATTTTGTAGTGACTGAGTCTCCTTATACCTCTTCAAAAATATATAAAGGCCAGCTCTGGTTAAGTTTTTCGTAATATTTAATCAATTTCTTCATAACTGTAGCCTTGTTCACTTAACAGTACAATTTTACATCGCTTTCTGGGTGACCAGTCAACTCTTTGTGCCATTTCTGTAATTTTATTTTATTTTTTTTAATAAAATTTTTATTGGGTTTTTACATTTTATAAAGACACACACACACAAAAAGACAAAGACAACACATATACAATTTCATACCCTTACTTTCTTTACCCTCTTTCCCTGACTTCCCCCCACCCCCTCTTCATACATCCCAATTCCGATAATTAGTTCAGCAAGTTCTTATCTATAATCTTAAACATATTATCATTATTTTTAAAACTTAGCTCTTTTTACTTGTCCACATTTAATTTATCCAATTCTCTTATAAACATTAAATCCTTTTTCTAAGGTCGACCTAACTTCCCTTCCACGAATTTCTCCCTTTATTATATTAATTATAGGTCACAATGGCCAAATACAAAAATCATAAAATTTTGAAATCCTATTCTCCCCTCCCTCCCTATCCCGGTTTCCATCCCTTCCCAAGCAAATGTCCACAAAAACAGTTCCTAGCCCGGATTCCTCACATCCGAGGCCTTCAATTCTCTGTCAGTCTCTCTCTGCCAATTTTGTTGGTAATCCTTTTTGTTGGTCCTCAGGTCTCGAAGGAGTTCTGTCACAGTCACATCAAATTTTCTTCCATCCAAAATGTTTAAAAGCAATTGCTGCAAAAGGTCAGCTGCTCTCCCATACTCAAAGAGGAAGTCCCGATCATGTTTCTTTATTCTTTTAAATTCCAGTATTCCAAGTACTCCAGGGACTTCCTTCCTCATCTTTCTCATCTTTCGCAGATTTGTAATCCAAAGATCTTCTTCTTTATTTTCTGACGATATAGGCTTCTGGTTGGTATTTTCCACCTGTACTTTCTCCACTGTACTTCTTTCCTCTCCGCCAATTCCAAAGATGTCTCTTCTGGTTCAGCTGCAGATTTTTTATCAGTCGAATCCTTTATGCATTCAGCAGAGTTGTTTGTTTTAGAATTCAAGGTCATAAGTTCTTTGTTCATAGCCGTACTCTGCTCTTGCAAGATTCCCACGAGAAAAAACATTTTTTCTATCTCTGCCAGTAATTTTCCCTCTGCAGCCATTGTAATGTCTCTAGTTCCCCCTAGGGGGATTCCAATTGCTTAATAGTCCTTTTCCAACAATCCGTTACTTTGTTGTTTATTACTACTTTGTTTCCAACCACCTCAATTCAAATGTAACACCTTTAGTTCAGAGAGTTATTAAATAGCAAAGTTCTTGACTTTAACCGCCCGTTTGACAGCTCCTTTGACAGCTGTCAAACTCCTTATTCTTTTTCCTCCGGCACACACACAGGACGCTCCCGGGTTCGGGGGGAGGGGTTACACAAAAACTTCCAAAATTCCTCCCTTTCTCTCCAGCACAAAGACTTCTTCTGTCAAATTCATGGAAATATCTTTTATCTAGCACCAAAAAGACAGTAATCTCTCCACCTTAGTTCTCCAATCCTTGCTTTAGATCGTTTGTAGGTAGGGGGGGTGCGGACTTCCCTTTAGCACATCCCCCGGTCGTGCCGAATTCAAAGGTAAAAATTTTAAAGTCCAAATTCCATTCTACTCACAGGTTGTTTGTTTTCCAGTCCAAATTTTGGGAAAAAAGTCAGCGCTCTCCGGCCATGGCTCGCGGCTTCGCTCCACTGAAGTAGCGGTCTACTCACAGCACCACGCCACTCTCCGTACCCTCTCCGTAGCCTTTAAAAAGGCTCTTCGTGGGTCGGGGAAGGCGCTTAAAGGTGCCCGCCGAGTCACCAAGTCCGCAGGCTTCCGCGCCTGCGGTTTCTAAGGGTCCCCGCGTCGCCGGCGCGGTAAGACCCGTCTTCAGCAGAGCCGATTCCCTCCGGAGCTCGGAGGGAATCCGCCATTAACCGATCGCACTAACCCGGAAGTCCCATTTCTGTAATTTTCTTATGTTTTATAAGAACACAAAAAAAACCAACCAACTTGATAGCAATCACAAAAGACACTGACAAAAGTCAACCTAAGCAAGTTGTGCTTCCTTTTTCTGGTTATTTGGCTATAGCATTAGATAGAATATGGGTAAATGAACAATTTCCATTGATACATAATTGTATGATATTACGCCAAAAGAAGCAGTGTTATGAGCCATCAAACCTCTGAAATACACTTTTCTCCAAAAGTATTTCACAATTTTGACCACTACTGTATATCAAACAAAGCAACATTCAGCACCTCAACAGAATCTCATAATAAATATGTTGGTTAATGACAAACAACAAAGGTAATAAACACACTGAACTCCCTTCAGTTCTTCTCCATTTGTTCCTGAGGTTCTAATCCCTTTTTGTCTCCATGGCAGATTGTGATGAATCAGAAATCAAGAACGAAGGTAACCACGATAAAATCCCCACAGAGGAGAAGCCACATAAAAATTTGGAGTTTGGAGAAAGCTGCAGTCAGCGCTCCCATTCCACTTCCCATCAACAAAATATCCTTGGAAAGAAACTCTATCAGTGTGTGGAATGTGGAAAGGGCTTCAGTCACAGCCGCAGTCTCACTTGCCATCAGAGAATTCATACAGGGGAGAAACCCTATCAGTGTGTGGAATGTGGAAAGAGCTTCAGGAATAGCTCCCCTCTCACTAGGCATCAGAGAATTCATACAGGGGAGAAACCCTATCAGTGTGTGGAATGTGGAAAGAGCTTCAGTACGAGCTCAGATCTCACTAAGCATCAGAGAATTCATACAAGTGAGAAACCCTATCAGTGTGTGGAATGTGGAAAGAGCTTCAGTCACAGCCACAATCTCACTTCCCATCAGAGAATTCATACAGGGGAGAAACCTTATCAGTGTGTGGAATGTGGAAAGAGCTTCAGGAATAGCTCCCCTCTCACTAGGCATCAGAGAATTCATACAGGGGAGAAACCCTATCAATGTGTGGAATGTGGAAAGAGCTTCGGTAGGAGCACCGATCTCACGTACCATCAGAGAATTCATACAGGGGAGAAACCCTATCAGTGTGTGGAATGTGGAAAGAGCTTCAGTCAGTGCTCCTCTCTCACTTCCCATCAAAGAATTCATACAGGGGAGAAACCCTATCAGTGTGTGGAATGTGGAAAGAGCTTCCATCACAGCCACAATCTCACTTCCCATAGAAGAATTCATACAGGGCAGAAACCCTATCAGTGTGTGGAATGTGGAAAGAGCTTCAGGAATAGCTCCTCTCTCACTTCCCATCAAAGAATTCATACAGGGGAGAAACCCTATCAGTGTGTGCAATGTGGAAAGAGCTTCAGTCAGAGCTCCGATCTCACTTCCCATCAAAGAATTCATACAGGGGAGAAACCCTATCAGTGTGTGGAATGTGGAAAGAGCTTCAGGAAGAGCTCCTCTCTCACTTCCCATCAAAGAATTCATACAGGGGAGAAACCCTATCAGTGTGTGGAATGTGGAAAGAGCTTCAGGAAGAGGTCTGATCTCACTTCCCATCAAAGAATTCATACAGGGGAGAAACCCTATCAGTGTGTGGAATGTGGTAAGAGCTTCAGTCACAGCCACAATCTCACTTCCCATCAAAGAATTCATACAGGGGAGAAACCCTATCAGTGTGTGGAATGTGGAAAGAGCTTCACTGAAAGCTCCTCTCTCACTTCCCATCACAGAATTCATACAGGGGAGAAACCCTATCAGTGTGTGGAATGTGGAAAGAGCTTCACTGAAAGCTCCTCTCTCACTTCCCATCACAGAATTCATACAGGGGAGAAACCATATTAATGTGCGGAATGTGGAAAGAGCTTCTGGAGGAGCTCCAATCTCACTTTCCATCAAAGAATCTATACAAAGGTCGGAAAAGCCATTAAACAACTTTAGGAACAAGACAAATCCCCACCTTTGGCTGATTAACATCGGTTTTATGTTTTTATATTGTGTTTTTATGTTGTAACATTCCTGAGACCTGTGGGTGTAGGGAATAGGACCAACTCTTAAAGCCCTAGGGGTCTTTGTCCCCCAATAAAATATTTGAGGGGGCCACCCCTAGGGGTTTTTTCCCAAACACAACCTTTTATTCTTCCACAACTTGCCATACAATTTCTCTTTTAATTTTCCCTCTACAAATAAATAAATAAATAAATAAATAAATAAATAAATAAATAAGTAATGTACAAAGGTCACAAGAAAATCAAAATACAAGAAAATACAAAAGTGGACAGGTCCCATATTTGCAGACCAAACGCAAAAGTTGCTTTGAAGCAGGGTTTCCCAAACTTGGGTTCCCAGCAGCTCCTGGACTACAGTTTCCATCATCCCTTTTCATTAGTTCTTCTAGCTAGGGATGATGGGAGTTGTAGTCCAAAAACAGCTGGAGACCCATGTTTGCTTTAAAGGGAAGGTAGGCTGGCCCTGTGACACCCTCTGCTGGCTAATTGGAATTTATAGATCTCAAAACTGAAGTTTATCGGCACTTCAACCTCTAGGGAGCTTCTAGGTGCTTTCTGCACCACCTAGAGTACACACAGAATTGTGGCTTCTACTGACAACATACATAGGAGAACAAATGAAATACAAACACAATGGACAGGCAAAAACCTGGAAAGGGTGATACCAAATGGACACAGGTAGGGGAGATGACATGCTAGAAGTGTTCTCCAGGGCAAGGGGAGGTGCTGGGCTCAAAATTTTACTTTTTTAAAAAGTCACTGCCATTATAGGCATTGCCATTCAAATGGTGTGCATGCATCATGTGATTGATTGTGCAAGGAGGGCCTTACCTGGCCTCCCACCAATATTTTATTCAAGTCAGCACCACTGCTTGAGAAGTTCAGGATGTCTTAATGCATGGGTCAGAACACCCATGGAGACAAGTTATGTGAAAGATAGTCAGCAAGTAGAATGCGCTGAGTTCAAAAATGCTGAGATTTTGCAGTCAGCTCTGGGTAGTCTGTTGTATCTGTCCCAGTGGAGCAGACCAGACATTGCTTTTGCTACCAATCTGCTCAGTAGGGAAGCTACAAACCCGAGTGTGAGTGCCTGGAATGGTATCAAGAGGCTGCTGCGTATCTGCAGGATACCAAGGATTTCTGTCTCAAGCTGTCATCTAAGGGTGACCTCAAGCTGATGTTCTGGAGAGATAGCGATTGGGCGAATCTGGCTAACAGGAAACCCGTATCTGGGATGGTGGTAAGTTTTGGGGACTCTTTGGTTGGGTGGATGTCCCGGTGTCCTGGTCCCGGGGGTTAATCAAGAGCCAAGGTCCAAGTCCAGCCCATGGTTGATGAAGCAATATGAAGGCAGTCCATAAAAGTCAAAACTGGGTGCAGGGCAGGGTTCAGGCAGCGACTGACAACCACCAACGTTGCTCCCGCAACTTGGGACTGGGGCTGGCTGGCTTTTATATGTCCTGAGGCATAGGGCGGCCCTGATCCTCAGAAGACTCACCTCTCGTGGCCTGGAGGTGAGCACTCCTCCTGCGGGAACTGTTCAGTTTCTGTTAATTGATTCTCATGAAAACTTGCAGATTCTGGCTTCACACAATTAACTCAAGGCAGTGTCAGTTTACTCTTGGCAGAAAGCCAAGGTCTGCTTGACCTAGAAACTACTTACTCTGATTGGTTAACGACCAGCACTCAACTCTGTTATCTAGGAATGCTAGCACAGTTTGGGTTAGGTGTGTTAGGAGTAGGAGTGCTGTGTATGGTTGAGAGAGAGAGAGAGAGAGAGAGAGAAAGGATTTATTTTACTTTGTTTTGTATGCAGAAACTCTGCTGGTTTCTTTTCCTTTTAATAAATCCTGTAAATAGTTATTCTGAGTCTAGCTGACTAGTCATTTCCACCTCAACTAGCTTCTTCGCTGTGCAGGAAAACTCTTCTACGTTTGGGCTAAAGACATTAGAGCTATGCCTGACACTTCAAAGTTCCAAGAGGTTATGGGTATTGTGCTGCCAGCCTGAGTTGTGGTGGTGTCAGCATCAACGGTGTTGGTTCCAGTAGTTCCGGAAGTTGTTGTTCCTGTTGGTGCAGCAGATGGACACTGGCTGGTTCCTGACTGTTGTGAGCTGGTGACGCAGTGGACACAAGGACAACAGCTGCAGTGTGTGAGTGCTGGGTGCTGTGGTTCCTGTTTTCTCTCTCGGTGGTCGTGAGTAGCTGGTTCCGGGTTCCAGGGACATCGCTCTCAAGATGGCCTCTCAACCAGTTCAGATGGCTTTTGAGCGTCTGAATGACTCCAATTACTTGCTGTAATTGGAACGCATGCAGGCAGTGCTGCAGAGGGATCATCTCTGGCAAGTGGTGAGTAAGTTTCCTGCAAAGCCTGATGATGAAGACCTCGATAAAGACCAAAGAGCAAGGGCCACAATTGTTTTGGGGCTGGAAGATTCCCAGTTGCTGTATGTGAGGGGAACCAAGACAGCTAGAGGTGTGTGGCAAGCACTTAAAGAACTTCATGTGCGTGAGACAGCGGTTTCCAAGCTGTTCATTCGCAAGGCATTGTACAAGGCAACGTTGCAGCCTGGGGTTACAATGCAGGAACACCTACACAGTTTACAGTTAAAGTTTGCTGCGCTACAGGAAAGAGACTGTGTGTTAGACCAGGAGGAGAAGGTGGCTATTATTTTTAGTTCTCTCCCGGAAAGCTGGGATAATTTAGTTTTGTCTCTAGAAGGCATACAGGAGCATAATTTATCAGTCAGTTACGTTACTGGGCGTTTGATTGAAGAATGGCAGAAGAGGCAAGAAAGGTCGTTTGCTGCAGAGGCTTCTACAGGCGGGCGGTTTGGAAGGAGTTCTCATGCCGTGCCAGAGGTGAAGCAAAAGCAGCGTACCGGTGAGGAGTCAGCGTTTGCTGTTAGGCGTTGTTTCCGATGTGGGTCTTCAGCGCATCTAAAACAACAATGTCCGGAGTTGGTCAAGTCTCAGTGGCCGGTGCAAGAGCAGAGACGAGATCAGCAGCAGGAGCATAAAAAGAAATTCTTCAAACGAAAACAGTCAGCTCAGCTGGTGACCGCCGAGGTCAAGATTGCTGATGAGAAACAAGCTGTCTGGGTGGTCGATTCGGGAGCGTCTCGGCACATCGTAAATTCAGATGAATTGTTTGTTTCCAAGAACTCAGCACAGCGCAGCCAGGTGGCCCTAGCAGACGGAAGTACTTCCGAAGTGATTTCGGGGGGTGCAGTTTTTGTTCCTTGTTTTCGTGAATGCCTGCAAAATGTACTTTGTGTGCCTTCATTAAGGAGCAATCTGATGTCTGTAGATTGTTTGCTAAAAGCTGGGTTTAAAGTGTATTTTGAAGGAGACAGTTGCATTATTAAGAAGGCTGGTGAGATTTTAGGCACTGCTAAGTCAGAGGGAGGCTTGTTTTGGCTTAAAGCAGGATCTCAAGTTGCAGCAGTAGTCAGTAAATCTCAGCCTGCAGTGAATAACAAAGCTATACATGACAACTGTGTGCACTTATTGCATAGGAAAATGGGGCATGCTGGCTGGAAAAGTATACTAAAAATGTCTGAATTGGCTGATGGGGGTAATTTAAAGAGTTGTAACAAGTACCTTGATTGTAATGTCTGTAAAAAGGTTAAAACCCACAGAGTCTCTTACCCCAGAAGTGACAGAGTTAGTGAGTCACCGCTACAGCTGGTTCACATGGACGTAATTGGTCCATTTGCTGTAAGCAGGGGTGGATCGCGTTTTTCATTAACAATTGTGGATGACACCACGCGTTACTCTTGGGTTTTCCCCATGAAGAAAGGGTGACGTGTTCACTAAGTTTAAAGGCTGGGTGGCATCTGTGGAAAGATTTCTGTCCATTAAACTCAGAAGGATTCAGACGGACAGAGGTGGCGAATTTATGTCAAATGCTTTTAGAGATTGGTTACAAAAGCGTGGCATTGGGCATAGAAAAACGAACGCTTTTTCCCCAGAGGAGAATGGCGTTGCAGAGCGAAAACACAGATCGTTACAAAATATGATGTTTGCCATGCTTGATGATGCTGATTTGCCCATGCCTTATTGGGGGGAGAGCATGCTCACCGCATGTTATCTCCAAAATAGGCTCTTTCATCAAAAAATAGGTACAACTCCGTACTTTAAATTGTTTCAGAAAAAAACCAAAATTGACCATTTGCATGTGTTTGGATCAAAAGCCTGGGTATTAATTCCAAAACAAATGAGAAAGAAGGGAGATCCTAAGACCAAACAATTAGTGTTTGTGGTCCCAGGAGCTGGGAAAAGGTTTCCGCTTTGCTGAAGGGACAAATGGCATTCTGATCTCCAGGAATGCCAATTTTTGTGAACATAGTGGCTGGGAGAGACTACATGCCAATTCTGAGGTTTGGTTTGAACCTTCCCAGGAGCTTCATGACTCTGAAGGTAAACATAAAGAATCAGAGTCTGAGGGGGAGGAAACTTCAGATAAGAGCTCTCAAGAAAGTGGAATTAGCCAGAGACCAGTTGCTAAGCAACAAAAGAGAGGTCGTAGTTCTGAGGAGGAAAGTGGGTCAGAAGAAAAATTTTCTCCCAGAAGATCTAAAAGACAAAACAAAGGAGTGCCTCCGGTGCATTTTTCTCCAGATACTGCAAATGTGTTTAGTGTAATTGCAGAGCCCAAGAGTTTTCAGGAGGTGTTAAAGTTACCAAAAGAGGAGGCAGAGCTCTGGAAACAGGCAATGGAAGAAGAGATGTCCTCTCTGAATGAGCACAAGGTCTTTACACCAGTAGCAGCGCCTGAGGGGGCAAAGATTGTAGGCTGCAGGTGGGTGTACAAACTTAAACCTCTGGTGACAGGAAAGTACAAATACAAAGCTCGTTTAGTGGATACTCTCAGAGGCCTGGAAAAGATTATGACGAGACTTTTTCCCCTACTGCTAAGGGGGACAGTGTAAGGCTGATTCTAACGCTTGGAGCAAAGAGAAAACTCCTGTTAAACCATTTTGATATCCAGACTGCATATTTACATGCATCAATATCAGAAGACCTGTATCTAGCCGAACCGCCTGGTTATGAGACAGGTTCCAATAGAGTGTTGAAATTAAACAAAGCTCTATATGGTCTCAAACAGGCGGCAAGATCTTGGAACAAATGTTTCCATGAGGCCTTAGTGTCATTTGGTTTCAAGCAGAGTACAGCTGACAATTGTGTTTATGTACGTGGTACAGGCAGTGATCAAGAGTTTTGTCTGATTTATGTAGATGATGTATTGTATGCTTGCAAAACAGATAAACAAACTAAAAGGTTTGCGAAGCAATTGTCCAGCAAGTTCAAAATGAAGGACTTAGGCCCGGTTAGGACATATCTAGGGTTGGAAGTGTGCTGGGCCCAAGATGGCAGCTGCCTAATTAGGCAGCAGAACAAAGTTAAACAACTACTGACTACATACAGGATGCAGGATTGCAAAGGGGCAGTGGTGCCTATGGATCCAGGTTTCATAAAAACACTTCATATAGATGAGAGTCCTGAATTTGAACATCCTGATATATATCATTCTGTAATTGGAAGTTTATTGTATCTAGCACAGTGGTCCAGACCTGATATTAGCTACGCAGTAGGCATATTGAGTAGATTGGTCTCAAAACCCACACTAAATGCCTGGAGAGGGGTAAAACAAGTTCTGAGATACCTCAAACAGACAATTGGCTATATGTTACAATTAAATTCTTCAGAGGATGAAATGTTGAGTTGCTACTGTGATAGTGTCTGGGGAAATTTGCAAGGAACACTTCAAAGTTCCATGAGGAACTTAGTTCCCTCTGCCTCTCTGCCCTGAGCCTCTGCAGCTCAGGAGAGGCTGGAGGGTTACTGGACCCGGAAGCAACTCCAGCTTCCTCTGACGGGGCTGAGAGTGGAGCACCTGCAGGCAATGGGTCCTCTATCACCTCAGGAGCCAGAGCAGACTCAGCTGGTGCCTGCACCTGAGGATCCAGCACAGGTGGGGACCTTTCAGGCTCATGCCCCAACCCTGGCTCAGCTGCTTCTGGAGGCGGGGAATCCTGTGCAGGCTGGGATTCCTCAGGTTCAGCATCTGAATCCGAATCCCAGGCCTTCACACCCGGAAGCAAAGTCTCATTGCGCTTTCCTTTACTGAAGCTGAATTCAGTGCGCTGTCTGAGCTTTGCAGGGAATTGGAATTCTATGTTTGTTTGGTTCAAGAAATCTGCAGGGATTGTTATTTGCCTGTCATGGTGTGGGAGAACAATCAACCCTGTCTGAAGTTGGCAGAGTCTGGGCAGTTTAAGGCCAGAACCAATCACCTAGACATCCGTTTCCAGAATGTGTTTCAGAGTATCCAGTTAGGCTTGGTGAGACTGAAGTACTGTTCAAGCCAGAAGAACCTGGCAGATGGGTTCATGAAACCTTTGAGCTTTCAGCGTCATGGGGAGTTCTGTAAAGGTCTGTGTTTGGGGTAAGTGGTGAAACTTACGAGCCCCCAGCAGTGCAGGACGAGAGGGGATGTGATGGGGAATCAGAGCTTACAGGCTTAACAGTTCAGAACCTATCGTCCTGCCTGTTCTGGGGAGGAGCTGTCTCCAACTTCTGGAGAAGCTGCTTCTTTGTTCTGTCTGACTTTTGCTTTTGCTGCTGAGCAAGGAAGCAAGATGCCTGCTGTCTCAGATGGTTTGTTTATTTTTACTGTTCTGCTGTAAATAAAGCTGTTAGTTTTGAACAACAGCGTGTGGACTCTATCTTCTGCAAGCTTACACACCAAGTGGCTAGCGCTGTGCACACTGCTACAAGTACAGAAAGCTGAATGGAACACAGGGAAGTGTGCTAGACTCCACAACACTTTGTTTTTTTAAAAATAATATTTATTCAGATTTTTTTAAAGATTACAGTGAAAACCTGGGGGGGGAGACAAAAAATACACAATACAACACAAAAAGCAGGAAAGAAAAAATACAAAATAATAAAAAAGACAAAAATACAAAGAAAAAATGCAATCATTAAAAAAAGAAAAAAGAAAAAAACAATTTAAATCCTTTACATGACAACATCCCTTTTACTTATTTTCTTGACCTCCCCACACCTCCCATTTCTGTATTCCAATTTAAATTTTTATTTCAGCAAGTCCTTTCAACCTTATTTTTTAACTTAATAATTTTTTTTAATATGTTATTATTTTACTTTCTCTCTTTCGTCCATTTCCTCAGTTCATTTTTGCTTAATCTTCTATATCTAATCATTTTCCCTATATATCCTTCCAACCTTATTTTCATTTAATTTAATTCATTTTAAAAACACTTTTACTTTATCCAATCTTAACTCTCATCCAAACTTATACATCAATACTTATTCTTAAACCATTTCTCTAAGGTCAATCAAAATTCCCGTCCACGAATTTCCCAATTTTCATACAAGTAACAAGACAAAAAGGAAAACAAAATTATAATTATATACCCTTTGAGTTCCCAATTTCTATCCCACCCATGCCCCCTTCCCGGTTTCAGTCCCCAACATGTGTCCATCAGTCTCAGTATACAATCAGCCTGGAGATCTTACGTCCGAGGCTCTTAATTCTCTCTCACTTCCTCTCTGCCGGTCTTTTTGATAGTCCTTAATATTGAAAACCAAGTCTCGGGGAAGCTCCGGCCCAACAGGATCCACTTTTCTTCCATCCAGGCCTTCATACTTAAAGATAAAGCCTATGGGGTATTCCAGATCTTGTTTCATACTCCTTTAAAATCCAAATGTCCCCAAAGCTCCAACTTCCACCTTGATCAAATTTGTAATCCTTAGGTCTTCAGATCTCCACATAAGGAGATCTCTCCATTTTTCACTCTCCAATTCAGGCCGGACTTTCCACATCAGGTTTTTATTTTCCTTTATTGCCATCATGTCAGGCCTCAAATTACAGCTCTCCTTTAACATCTGCAAGGTTACGGCTCCCCCTTCCTTTTCTTCAGGGACAACATATATCTCCTTCTCCAAATTCTCAAAGCTCTCAAATTTCTCTGTTTGTCCAGTTAAGTAGGCTTCCTGTGTCAGATCCTTATCCTTATCAAATTCAATGAAGGTATTCACTGTTAAATCCAAAGTTGTAGCACTTGTAGCCAAAACATCAATTTGACCTTGCAACTTTCCCAAGAGAACAAATGCTCTGTTCAGTTCAGCCTGTATTTTTCCTCCTCCAGCCATTCTTTGTAATGTCCCAAAGCCCCCTCTAGGGGAGTTTTAGTTCCTTGATGTTCCTTTCAGCACAAATCCAAAAGTCCGGTTAGTTTGTATCAGCCCTAACTTTTTTTTTTCAGGAGCAAATTGTAACAAATGTAACCAGCAAAAGCAACAGAAACAAAGTCCTCTTTTTGCATTTGACAGCTAGCTTGACAGCTGTCAAGATCTTCTATACCTCATCACCAGGCTCTCGCGGAACACTCCTGGGTCCGGGGGGGTGGCGCTTCAGCTCCCAGATTTATTTCTTTTTCTGCAGGCTCCCCTGCTTCCAATAAAATTCTTATAGTGCCAATCCGTGAAATTAAAGTCTTTTACAAAAAAAAGAAGAAAAATTCTCCTCGACCTTAGTTAACAGGTCCTTTGCTTTAAGTTGTTTACAGAGAGGGAAGGCGGACTTCCTGTTTAGAACTTCCCCGATCGTGCCGAATTTAAGAAATTTTCTTTAAAATTCCAATTTCCGTACTACTCACGGGTTGTTGCTTTAAAGTCCAATTGTTCACAAGAAGAAGTCAGCGCTCTCCGACAAACGGCTGTGTGGCTTCACTCCGCGGAAGAAGCAATCGACTCTCAGCACCGCGCTGCTCACCCCGTCCCGTTCCGGAGCCTTTAAAAAGGCTCCTTCGCGGCTTGGGGGGCGCAAATGATGCCCGCCGAGTCCCCACGCTCACAGGCTTCACCCGCCTGTGATTTTTTGAGGGTCCCCGCTTTGCCACAGCGGTAAGACCCGATCCCACGGAGCTGATCCCTCCGGAGCTTGGAGGGAATCCGCTATTAGTCGTTGGCACTAACCCAGAAGTCCCCAGACTCCACAACACTTTGCACCTCCAAGGAGTCTTCACCCAACTGGTGGATCGGACCCTTCTTGGTGTAAATATGGTGAACCAGTTCCATCTTCCACAAAGGTTTGCCTTAGCCTTTGTACTGGAACAGCTAGTGACCACATCTGCGCAGATCATCCTGGCGTTTGGACTCTGCCCAAACTTCTCACAGGAAAAACTTCCACTGCTTCTAACACAGCAGTGCCACCTGCTGGTTGCAGAGATGCTTGGGATGACGTGGCAGCCAACTCCCCTTGCTCCTCCTGCTTTGGAGATTTCACCCCCTGAACAGGAAACACCCCCCTTGTGCACTCTTCTTCCAAAAGCTTCCCTTTTGTGGAGCTTTTGGTTTCAGGAACGCATCTCTGCATGGTCCGGGATACTGTATCAGCTTTCCCCGGGGTGTAACTTCTGGCAGTCTGCTCAGCAGCCCCCGCCATCTTGAAGTGTCCATCATGTGATGCAGCTTTCATTCCTAGTATACCAGTCACAGAAAATTGCTGATGTGTTAACCAAGCTAAACCTGATGGATGCTAACCCTGTAGACACACCAATGACAACAGCTTATCAGGTAGATGACACGGAAGAAGCATTTTCTGACACTTCACTGTACAAAAGTGTGCTAGGCAAACTAAATTTCATTGCCAGATGTTCAAGACTTGACATTGCAGTTAGCTGTAACTTGCTAAGCAGACAAGTCAACAATCCTACTGTTAAGGATTGGAAAGCTCTGAAACGCATAGCACACTATTTGAAAGGCACTATGCATTACAGACTGACATTTAACAATCAGAAGTCTGGTGGTCTTGAGATATTTGCTGATGCGAGTTTTGGAAGTGACACTACAGACAGGAAAAGCACGTCTGGAGTTTGCTCTATGTACAACCAGGGTCTATTTGATTGGTTGTGCAAGAAGCTGCAACATGCTAGAGAATGTGTTCAGAAAGGACTTGTAACAGTGTCCTACATGCCAGGTAATGAAATTCCTGCTGATTTATTGTCTAAGGTTGTTCCGAAGGATCAACACTGTACCTATGTACAGAAATTGGGTTTGTACTGATAATGTACTGACACGCTGCCCAGTGGTGTTCACAGAAAGGGGGAGGATGTTAGTTTCTGTTTCTCACTGTGCAGCTGTGCGGAGTCCCAGGACTCTGTTTACATTCCAGAGACTTTGCAGTCTCACGGGAAAAGGGAGACAGGATGTGACGTTCGTGGTTTCCTGGTTCCTTTGTTCCTTTGTTCCTTTGCTCTCTGCTTTCATAGAGAGAGGATGTCTTTTCTGTTCTGCGTAGTTTAGAAATAAAACTCTTTACAATGTAGCCAAACCTCTCGTCTCTTCCCTGTGCTGGGAACCCTGCTGGATAGAATGTGCTTGAGGCCTCATCAAAGGCTCAGGTCATTATACACGTCGGAGGCGATTTCAAAGGCTCAGCTCGGAGGAAGATGAGGCCTTATCGGCTTGGCCGAATGGAGATTCTGACAAAGATTCACAAAATGTTTAGGGGTCTGCGTACCCCCAGGAAAAAAGCACTGGATCTAACCATCATCTTTCTTTTTTCTTTTACAAACATTTTATTGGTTTTGAATGAATCATAGAATTATAGAGTTGAAAGGGACCCCAAGGAACATCTAGTCCAACCCCCTGAATGCAAGAAACTCAGCTAAAGCATTCATGACAGAATGAACCACGCACATCACAAACACTATAACAACAGTTATGTAGAAGTGTCCATGTACTGTTCGAGTAGGAACCAAGACGGGTGACCAGTGGAATGAATAAATGTTTACTCCCAGCATCTAGTGCTTAAACCAAAGGGAAGCACTATCTCCATATTGATGCAGTGGGAAGGGGGTGGGGGTGGGGAAACTGCCTGTCTAAAGGAAGAAGAAGAAGAAGAAGAAGAAGAAGAAGAAGAAGAAGAAGAAGAAGAAGACGATGAAGAGGAGGAGTTTGGATTTGATATCTCACTTTATCACTACCCTAAGGAGTCTCAAAGCTGCTCACAATCCCGCCTTTCACTCCCCTTCAGGAGTCTCAAAGCGGCTAACATTCTCCTTTCCCTTCCTTCCCCACCACAAACACTCTGTGAGGTGAGTGAGGATGAGAGACTTCAGAGAAGTGTGACTGGCCCAAGGTCACCCAGCAGCTGCATGTGGAGGAGCAGGGAAGCGAACCCGGTTCACCAGATTACGAGTCCACCGCTCTTAACCACTACACCACGCTGGCTGATGTTGTTTTATTCTCCTTCTTTTTTTCGTTAGCGTGTATATTAATTTCCCAATAAAAAACCTCCAATTAACATATCAAATCATAATCCAATAAAAATAAAAAACTAAAATAAAAAAGATCAAATTGTCTTCCGAATTGTAATTTTGATTTTACGACTTCCCATAGCCTGAACCTCGAAGCATATCCAAATCTCAGTCCTGCCTCTCGTTTCATTCCCCTTCTAACACCTCTGTTGTGTTGTGTCAAATGTCCATACAGGTTTATATGCCATCTTTGATCAATCCAGCCTGCAGTTGATGGTCCAGCCTGAAGCTCCAAATGCCTCATGGAATCATAGAATCATAGAGTTGGAAGGAAACCACAGGGGTCACCCAGCCCAACCTCATGCATTGTTGGAATCGCTGCTGAACAATCCCTGGTGGATGGTCCTCCGGCCTCTGTTTAAAAATCTCCAACAAAGGAGAGTCCACCAGCTTCTAAAAGAGTCTGTTCCCCCATCAAACTGCTCTTACTGTCAGAAAGTTCCTCCAAATGTTTACTTGGAATCTTCTTTCATGCCATTTGAATCCAACCCTCTGGAGCAGCAGGAAATAAACTTGCTCCATCTTCCATGTGGCAGCCGTTCAGATAGTTGAAGATGGCTATCATATCCTCTTTTCCAGGTTAAACACACCAAATTGCCTCAGCCATTCCTTATAAGGCTTCATTTACAGTTCCTTGGTCATCTTGGTTGTTCTCCTGGTATATACATTCCAGAGTTAGATAAAAAAGATTCATGGTTTATAGCCCCATGCTTATTGTCACTTCTGGTAAGGCCTCGCATTCTCCAGTGTCCATTGTATATTGAATCAAGTCCCACTACAGAACACTAAAATTCTGTGTGTAAATGTATTCTAGAACTCCCCCATTTTTAACTCTCCATGAATCTATTCAATTGATATTGGTAATAATGGTGTAGTAGATGTTGTTTTACTCCCATGAGATGTTTGGGTTGTGTCAGGGAATTGCAGGCAGAGAAGGGGGAGAGAATACCGAGATAAGCCTCCGTTAATTAGCAGCTGTTCTTCCTTGGACGAGGAAGGTGACGAAGGGCTGTCAGGAGGCAATGAATCTGAGAGGGGGGAACCACTTCCGGGGCCCAGCCACTCTCGTCACAGAGGAAGGAAGGGGGTTGGGCTCAGAAAGTGAGCTCTTGTAAATAACGACAAGAAACCAATAAATCCTGTAAATATGGCTGGATTCCCAGACTCTTATCTCTGCTAGCACTCACCAATCATTCCTGACAGGTTGGATGTGCCCTTTGATCAAGTCTAAGTTCACATACAGCAGTGATTCACCAATTAGAGGTCCAAGGACCACCCACCCAGCGGCTCCATTACACCATTCACATAACAAAAACTGCCAAAGAGATATCCAAATGTTCAAAGGTAGAGGGGCCCATGGGTCTTGGCTTCTGAAAAAGAAGGGGTCTGTACTACTTAGCTAACTGGGAACCACTGGCATACAGGGTTTAAGTTCCCAGCTGGCATTATCCAACTCCAATGGCCTTTTGTGAACTTTACTCAATGCCTTTGCCAAAAAGGTTAAGTGATTAGTATTGGGTGCATCAATGGAGACGAATGCCATTGGGTTTTGTTCCAGGAGAAAGCGACCCTCTATTCATCCAGTCTTGGTAATAAATGCCAGACCAGCTCGCTGTTCTACTACCAAGCTGTGGATGAGTGAGATCTTACTCTGACCTTGTCAATCCATCAACACGGGTTGAAAATAACTGTAAGGTACTTAAAGGGAACCATGAACTGTCTTAAACAACCCAAAACTATTGGGGATCTGTCAGTGATTCCCGCTTTTTCAGGGGGTTGGACTAGATGTCCCTTGGGGTCTCATCCAACACTCAGTTTCTATGTGTCTATGATTCTATCCAAGAGAGTGACGTGAACTACGCTCTCTCACACACTTGCCTCATGTTAGTTCTGAGATTGCTAGTTATTCAGATTGTTTAGCAGATAACTGTAGAAATATTTTCCTAAAGAGAGTGTCACTCAGTTGAGGTTCCTGCAAGTCCTTTTGTAGCTGAGCTAAGCAGCACAACCCATTGAAAAGGATGCCCTCACCCTCTTCTGAATCTCCACATTCACTAGGTTAGAGAAGCAGGAAGAGCAGCCTTCCTGCCTCTCCAACCTTGTGAGAAGAAGCAGCCGCTCACCTGGACAATGATGTGGAGGAGTACATCTGCAGATCTTTGGTAGCAGAGAAAAGTGCATGGCAAAATATATTTGGAGAGTGAACAGATCAATTATGTAAACAGAACCTGCAACTTTTTGGAATGCATGCCATTAACAAATGTTTCTTCAGAAACTTACTGGACTGCAGCCTCCATTCCTGACAGCCACGACCATTTCTTTCCCTTGTCTTTAAAGACTCCAATCCAAAAAAACTTTTGATGTCTTTCTACTTGCTTGTTTATAAAATACTAGGGAAGGGGTGCAGAAAGAACAAATAAAATCTTTTAAGACAATGTCCTTTTCTCTAGGAGACTATAGCCCTTGACAGAAATTAAACATGCATAAAACAAGCACATTTTAAAAGCAGCAGGTGTCACATTTGAAGGTCCAATCCACATATATTGAGGAAGCAGTGATCAAAACTATACATAGTATTCCCATCAGCAAGAATAATTTCGTACAGTGGATGTGGTATTGTCCCCCTGATCACAATTATGATGATGATGGAATCAAGGAAGCATCCCAAAGAGGAAATATTGTAGGGAAGGGTAACTTCACCTGCCCTCACCGAGACTGTATACACATGTCTTCCAGTCATATCACAGAGTTAAAATTCCCAAATGCTGTAAATGACTGTGCTTTTTCTGTGAACCGTCCCTTGGATCTTTCCGGGCCCCAAGCTGTTATTTGTCACTGCTCAATGACCCACCCTTGCATCGTGGTGTTCCCCTTCTGTTGTTAGATGTATTGGTTTTTTATGCTTCTGTGCTTTTATGTTTGTACATATTTTATGGGCTAATAGCCATAAATAAATAAATTTGAATTTGACTGTGCCACAGAAGAGTTGGTCTTGGAACCACCTAGCAGGACAGTGACCTGTGTGGCAAATACTCCAATTTCCGCCGCCATGTTTGTTGGTTGGCTCCAAAGACACTGGAATCAGTCTGCTTGTGGGATACTTGATGGCATGATGACGGAGTCTCACCCATGTCTGTGCCCTGTAGCAGCCCAGTAGCTCCTCTACCAGGGCTAAGGTGCTGGGAGAGGGATATACCCTGCAAGCTCCTCTAGAGTAATCTCCATGATACTCTCATGCCAGAGGGTTAGGGTTTGTCTGTGCATATTTCAGTTATTTTTGTTAAGTCCATTCCTGTGGCCACATGATAACATATATTCATCTAGGAAGCTGAGAAAGATTAAAACAAGAACAACATTAATGCTCCAACCCATGCTGGTGCTGCAGTAAATACCTGGGTGGGGAGAGCTGGAAAAGGAACGCAGTCAAGAAGCTTTTATTCGAGGGAATAGACCAAAGATGTAGGTCCCCCCACAGGCCTTATCTGAACCCCTGGGGCCTCACCTATTTGTTTCCACCTGGATACTCAGGGCAGCATCAGGGCAGACTTGAAGGTTGGGGAGGGGAAGTAGCTGTGGCTTATCAAAATTCTCTTTCTCTCTCCAGGCTCTCTGCTGGGGGTGGGGGTGGGAATCTAGAGTGTGTGTTCCTGGCATTGGGCAACTGGGACAGATGAGGGAGTCTGCTGGTTTACCACCCAGTTTGCTGCCCAGCAGTCTCCCTGCTTGAGCTGACAGGATGGATCCAGTGGGCTTCCCAAATGGCTCTGGGGGATTTTGGTGCTCCTGCTGAACTTTGGCCAAGCTCTGGAACAACAACAACAACAACAACAACAACAACAACAACAACAACAACAACAACAACATAATAATAATACTTTATTTATATGTTGCCCATCAGACTGGGTTTCCCCCAGCCACTCTGGGCAACTTCCAACAAATTAAAACAGAACTGGACACCAACCATTAAAAACTACCCTGAACAAGGCTGCCTTCAAATGTCTTCTGAAAGTCAGATAGTTGTTTTTCCCCTTGACATCTGGTGGGAGGGAGTGCCGCAGGGCAGGTGCAACTACCCAGAGGGCCCTCTGCCTTGGCTTGGGCCATTGACATGATTGGCCCTGAGCGCCCATTCCTGCTTCATGCAGCCTGTTTGGCCCCCTGGTATACTGCAGAGGTTAGGGCAAAGAAAGATGCTGGGAGATGGCTTTTACGCTAGTGGAGGAAAAATCTGGTGGAATGCAATCGACTCCTGGTGAGGGCTCATCATCGAGCCCACCAAGTGGCAGTGAAGGCTGCAAAGAAGACTTGCTTTGCTTCCTCCATTCTGCCATCCAGCAGAGCTTTCCCGGGTAGCGCAGGGCCTGCTACAGTCTGGCCCGAAAGAGATGGTAGAAGTGAGAGCAGCTTTCTGTGTCTTCTTTTCAAAGCATTTTGACAGTTCAGGAGAGCTGATCTGAATATATCTAATGTTTCCCTCGGGTGGTGGATGCATAGGAGGGCAGCAATCTGCTCTGGCTCTAAGAGTTTTCAGCTAGAGGAGGGGCTTTCAGCTGGTGCAGAATCAGGGCGGGTTCCCACTGCACTACAATTTTTCAGCATCGTAGGGTAGCTTACCAATTTCTTTTTGCAGTTGATCATTTAAGTTGGCAAAATACTGCATTTCCTCCAATATGTTTTGAGCTGCAGCAAGTATTTCTAAGTCTAAAAGATTTGAAACCGTTTAAGGCAGGAGTATCTGAAATAACAATCTGCAATAACAAGCTGAGCTCCAGGATGGATTTCGTATGAATATAAGGGCAGACTTGATTCTCTGTGGCTGAGATCACCAACGAAAAACCTCTGAAGACCCCTGCAGCTGGATCAGACCAAAGACCCATGCAGTCCACTATCCTGTTCTCATATTAAAAGTGGCTCATGAAGTATCTCTGATGTTCCCCTCCTATGTCCTCCTTTTCTGCTGGAAATCACAGTGTCACAAAGCAATTCTGCCTTGAATTCCACAGGAAAGCCAAATATACAAAGAATACTTTGCAGTTTTCAATTATGCTTTGTGAGATCTAAGAAAATAGAGGCACTGAAACTCTTTTAGTGATGTGGGATATAATTTCAGTGCAAGGATTTTCCCTTGTGCAATGCAATCTTCCATCCCCTTCCCTCCAATCTGTTCCAAAGTCCGTCCCCCCCCCCCCCGGAGAGCAGCTTTGGTGATGGCATGCAGGGAGAAGTGGGGGGGGGGGACGTGAGTTACAGTGTGATGGGGGAGGACAGCATTTCTAGTGGGGAGATGTGAGAATCACAACCGTCTGCTTTTCTTTCTGCTGAGCAATGAAAAAGTGATGAACTCTGTTGGGTGCTGAGTTTCATTGAATATATGTATTGCTCAAGCAATATGAACCCCAAATTTAACTACAGGAATTGAACTCTGTTTAATTTAAACATGTTACAGCAAAAGTGTGGATGTGCATATAAAATGCTTACCATCTTTGTCTTCGTAGATTGGATCAGTCCCAACAACAACAGTTCGTATCATATCCATCGCCACTTGAAGCTCCTCTCTCTTTTTCAGTTCCTTCCGATCTAAGAAGGAGGGAGGTAGAAAAGAAATGAAGAAATTGTGTTCTGGCACACTAATCTGATAAACTGGGGAAGGGGATACTTGGTTTCAAACTGCTATTAATATATAATTTAAATTGCCAACTTATAACATGCCCTGGGTCCTTAGGGAGAAGGGCAAATAAAATATAAAATCAGCCAAAACATGAAAACGACTTCTATTAATATTTTCTGCTCTCAGCCCTTAGATTGAGGGTTCCCATGCCTTGATTGTGGCTGCCCTGGTCGTCTGAAGTCCTGGTTCCATATAGCCTGCTATTTCTTCACCAGATAGTTGGCCTTCCTTAGAGAGCTTTAGATTTTTGGTGTCTAGATACACCTGTCCTCTTTGTCCTACAGACTTGCATTTGCCAGGTTGCCTCGTGCTCTGCCATATGCTTAAATATGCAAATTCTTGGATCACTTGACTCCCTCTCCCTGAGCTTTGCTTACTTTAAAAGTGAATTCACTAGGCAAATAGGCCATGTGTTCATCTATCCAGTGCTATTTTTCTGGGAAAAGAGGCACTCAAACTCGCCATTAATGCCTCCCTTGTTCTCTTAGAATGGAAACATCACCCACCTGAGAGGGGCCGGAACTGAGACCTGATGAATTCCGGCTGAAAAAAGCCCTGCATATATCTCGATATTTAGGTAGGCTCTGGATCCAGCCACATTAGCCATGGCCTTATCCTTTGCAGCCTGTTTTCCCCAAACACTTTCCTTGAAGAGACTGGAGCCCTAGCAGAAGGCAGGGTGCCGAGGACCAGAAATGGGGGCTCTCCCACAGCAAATGAGATTTAGTTGGGAAAGGAGGAGAGAATTGCAAGCTGGGAAAGGGAGTTGTCCCGGATGTCCCAGGGACTTGTGTTAGGCTGTGCTTCTGTTCCAAGTGCTGGGACTCACTTATTCAGGCAGAACAAAGAAGAGTTTGAAGAAGAAGAGTTTGGATTTGATATCCCGCCTTTCACTCCCCTTCAGGAGTCTCAAAGCGGCTCACATTCTCCTTTCCCTTCCTCCCCCACAACAAACACTCTGTGAGGTGAGTGGGGCTGAGAGACTTCAGAGAAGTGTGACTGACCCAAGGTCACCCAGCAGCTGCATGTGGAGGAGCGGAGACGCGAACCCGGTTCACCAGATTACGAGTCCACCTCTCTTAACCACTACACCACACTGGCTCTCAACAAAACAGAGCCATTGCTCTCACTGGGTGACAGCTGTAACTCCCCCCCCCCCTAAAATCAAAGAGAGATGAAAGGAGTAAATGGAAGGTGGATCCTGCCATCTCTTTTTGGAAATGCTATTGGCATTGAAGCAAAGCCCACGACAGAAGTATCACCATATGCCAATTGTGTACTTACACAGAATGAAAACCAGCAGTGTCATGACAGTAAAGATGAAAATCTCAAGTACGATCAATCTTTCACCCGTTGGAGATTTGAAGAATGTAACCAAGTCCTGAATAGCAGATGCTTGAAGAAAGAAACTTCTGCTTTAGCCATCAGTAGGCAACATACCATTGCCACTCCAGGAAAAAGGGTTTCCATATGCTGTGGAATCCATCAGCCAGAGACACTCAACTGTTCAGGGGGTGGGCAATTGGGAGGATAAAAGCAGGTGGAGACGAGATGCCTTGCTGCTTGTGGAAACTTTTCTGACCAATGTCTGGATGAGAAGACAGGAGCCTTTGATACTACTTTCTGCCCCCCAGGCAAATGACAAGATGCTCCCTCCAAACATGTAATTCCACATACACAAGCTGGGCTGGCCTGGCCATTGGCTCTTATCTCAATGTTGCTAATAAGGCAGCAGACTAACTGAGGAGGTGGAGTGCAGCTTGTGTGGTCTACACATCTCTACCCACCCCAGACCTGCTACCTGAGGCAACTGCCTCACTCTGCCTAATTGTACAGCCATTCCTGGCTGCACACACTAAAGGAATACAGCAGCCAGCAGCAAAGAGTGGGCTCACCCCCGGGGTTTCTATGGGGCTTAGTGGCTCTCTGGCACCCAAAGAGCTGTGTGGGCTTTTCTCAGCACTCCTCCCTGGCACAATCCACGCCCTGCCCGTCTCTCCACCAAGTTCCCTTTCCCGCGCATTCCTCTACTTTATGAGAAACCTCAGCCCATATGACTGTGTTGTATACAGACCACCAGTTTCATTTGTTTTTGCTTTACGCTTTCTGGACGCTGTGTTCCTTCTGGACGCTCCACGCTTTGCAAGCACTAGCTTCCCCATCCTCTTGGTTTTGTCTCAGTAAGAATAAGACATGAACAAATGGAGAATAACACTATGAGCACATTAGGTACAGAGTGGGGTCTATCAGTATTATGCCATCCTTTCCCGTAAAGAGGTTGTTGAGTCCAATATAACTGAAATGTCTTTCTTTTTCTTTTGCTAGATCAATCTCAGTTTTGAACCAAAAGAAATGTTCTATATGGATTCCAATGCATTTTTGAAAATTGTTTTAGGTAATTTTGCACTTTCTCATTTTGCATCCTATTCCTCTCTAAACTCCTGGACGTCTCGTTTGCAGGACTCCATTAAGATGTTCACCATTTACTAGATCTTGTGGGATCTATGAGGTCTTCCTATGTTCCTGGGTGCCAACTCCCTGCATCATAGGCATCCTGGTCAATGGTTGAGGACGATGGGAGTTGTAGACCAATAACATCTGGAGGGTCACCACCCTTGATGGAAGGTAAAGGTAAAGGGACTCCTGACCATTAGGTCCAGTCGTGGCCGACTCTGGGGTTGCGATGCTCCTCTTGCTTTACTGGCCGAGGGAGCTGGCATACAGCTTCCGGGTCATGTGGCCAGCAGGACTAAGCCACTTTTGGCGAACCAGAGCAGTGCACAGAAACGCCGTTTACCTTCCCCCCGGAGTGGTACCTATTTATCTACTTGCACTTTGACGTGCTTTCGAACTGCAAGGTTGGCAGGAGCAGGGACCGAGCAACAGGAGCTCACCCCATCGCGGGGAATCGAACCGCCGACCTTCAGATTGGCAAGTCCTAGGCTCTGTGGTTTAACCCACTGCGCCACCCGCGTCCCTTTGATGGAAGGTATATACATTTAATTACAGAACTACCTCCTGATCATCAGAAAAGATGGGGTACAAGATCCAGTCTCCGTGAGATGCACAGAAATCCAATTGAATGGAGACCATGAGTTGGAACTGGAAAAGAAGCAGAGAGGCAGCTGTTACACAGGCTCTCCAAGTCTGCCAAGACCCAGCCTGACACCTGATGCTGTGGCTTAACGAAAGAAGGAAGAGGGCTGTTGTCTCATTCCATTTTGAAGCCATCTGAGCTAGCAAATGGAATTGCAAAGACTTGCATTTTCTGGATCATAATATGGATCTGGACTGACCAACTGGGCCCATGAATCAGAGCAGGGCACCAGGGAATAAAACAGAATGTGGTGCTTCTGATTTGCAATGTAGCTGTAGCTTTAATATAAGGAACGTGGCTGTTTAAGAGGAAGTGAAACGATGGGAACGTAATTTCTGCTCACACCCCCTCCAGTAGGTGGGCGGGGTTTGCGACACAGCAGGGGGCTTACCTGCCAGGTGCCACCCACCTTGCTGCAGAGTGACTGTCACCCTGCCCCCATCTCAGCAGGACAATGGGCCCCAGTTGGGGGTGGGGTGAGGGCCAGGCAAAGGGCCGGTGCTCTTCAGCCCAGGCTCACCTTCATGGCTTCCCCCCGGGGATGGGCAGGGGATTGGGGCCATGGTGGGGCCTGCTTAGGCCTTGCCGCAGCCCCCACCTTCTTCCGGGCATCGGGGCCAGGTCATAGCTGTCAACCTTTCCCTTTTTTTAAGAGAAATTCCCTTATTCCAAATAGGATTCCTCGCAATAAAAGGGAAAAGTTGACAGCTATGGGCCAGGTTGGGGCCGCCTGGGTGGTGTGGCCTGACTCAGGCCCCCGGAGCAGCCTGCTGGGCCTCCCGCGGTCAGCACCTCTTCCACGGCTTTGGGGGTGGGATGGGGGCTGCGGTACAGCCTCCCACGGCCTGCGCCTTTCCCTCCGGCAGTGTGGGGTGATTGGGGCTGTGCAGGATGGGAACCTCATTACATCAAAGGATGGGAATGTAATTACAGCATTTATTACATCTGTTGCCAGCTTGGCATGAGAGCTTCATTATGGACTATAAAAGGGCCAGCAGCTTAAGGATTGCAAATGCGCTGGATTATGGAGAAAGCTAGAGAGTTCCAGAAAGACATCTACTTCTGCTTCATTGACTATGCAAAAGCCTTTGACTGTGTCGACCACAGCAAACTATGGCAAGATCTTAAAGAAATGGGAGCGCCTGATCACCTCATCTGTCTCCTGAGAAATCTCTATGTGGGACAAGAAGCTATAGTTAGAACTGTTTAAAAAACAACAACATGGCCCAATGGTCACAGAAAATCATAAAAATTCAAAAAACAAACAAACCCACAAGCTCCCAGTTTCCTGCAAACCCTTCCCCAGCTGTTCCCTAAACCACCCAGCACACAGAAATTCAAACTCAGAATTTTTTTTTTAAAAAAAACCAACATGGCCCAATGGTCACAAAAAATCATAAAAATTCAAAAAAAAAAAAAAAACCGACAAGCTCCCAGATTCTTGCAAAAACAAAAAACAAAAAAACCCCAACACCAAGTCCTTGAATCCCAAACACCCCAACCCAAAATCCAAAACCCCCCAAAAAAGTTTTAAAAGTTTTACTTACCAAATGGATGCTGAAGAAGTTCTGGAAAAGTTTTGGAAAAGCTTCAAAAATGAGCAAAGTCTGAAAAAGGCTACCAAACCGCGTGCTAACAGTTGCTCCTCGAAGTCAAGTCGCAACTGCAGCTGTTCAAGCAAAGCACCCTTGGTTTTAACAGTTATAAGACAAAGGAAACAAAGTCGCAAGACGTTTTCGGCTTGCAAAGCAAGCCCATAGGGAAATTCGTCTTGCGAGGCAACTCGAAAACGGAAAACCCTTTCGTCTAGCGGGTTTTCCGTCTTGCGAGGCGTTCGTCTTGCGGGGCACCACTGTATTATCATTGCTGAGTTGCTTCCAGTCTCTGGGTTATTTTACACGTTCTGTCTCTGCCCACTCAGAACTGGCACCCATGACCTGTTTTTTTTGCCTAGGGAATTCCAGGAGGTGGGGGAATCATTTGTCCTATTCCAATAATCTGCTTGCATAGGTTTAATGTTATTTGGAGACAGTAACACCCATTAATTTCACGTTATCTAGGTGTTTATTCAGGTGAGGATGAATAAAACACTCTAGAAAAATCCTTCATGACTGTGTCTGCAATGTTTCCAATATGAGTTCACTTACCCATTAAAGTGTGTCATTAAATGCTGAGAAATCGTACCATACTCTGCTTACGGATCTCAACCCCAAGAAACCCCAAGTAGCTGCCTTTCCCCCAATTTCTTAGCTAGAAATAATGGATATTGAGAAGGAAGGAGAGAGAGAGGTAGGCATCCTTTCGGCGATGCTTCCCCGCTCCAGTTTGCCTCTGTCGGCCCCCGATGCCCCTTTCCTGTGGCCCCTGAATGGCTCTCTTCTCATCCACCTGTCTCGGGAGACAATGGAGGACGGCTCAAGCGGTGGGGAGATGGCAAGGCCTGCTGGGGCAGCTGGCTGCTGTGACGGACAGCAGAGCCAGAGCAGAGTCTGGGGGTGCAGTGCCTCACCATTCCACCAGGGGGCCAGAGCCTCTTTCTGATTGGCTACCCAGAGGGGGGTGGCGCCAGCACTTTTGGAGGGAAAATAAAGAGAGCCGTTTCTGAGGGGATTTGAGATGGGAGAGAGGGAAGGTTGGGAGAAGATGGGGATGAGGAGAGGGGGGAGGGAGGGAGGGAGAAGTGGCTCTGATCTGAGTGGATCCTCCGCTCTGAGGAGAATATCTATGGAGCCAGAGGAAGGAGCCTCACAGCTGAGATGGGAAGACCATGTTGAGGGTCTGGAGGGAGAATTCAGATGGGAGTGAAGCTGGAGGGAGAAGCTGTGGGAAGACTCTCCTCTTCTTCTTCTGGGGTCTCCTTCCAGTCAGGAGGAGAGAGATCTTCTAGGAAAAGGAGATTCCCGAGTCCCTGGCAAGGGCTGAGAGGATCCCCTGGGTCTGGCATACGAAGGAAAATACCTCAGGAGTGGGATTGCTAAGAGAGAGGGGAACCGAGGAAAAGTGGCCCCTCGCTGTGAAGGAAGCTGGGCTGTGTCAAAAGTACCTCACGGAAAGACCCCTCATAACTAAGTTCGGGGGTGAGAGAGAAGCAGCAGAAAGAGAGTTCAGCCTTTCACCACCTATTCTGGAAACCTGAACATCTCCCTGAAGTGTGACAACTGATTTTGAGAGGAGGGAGTTGAAGAGAAGCTGTGCCTGCAGAACTGTGTTTAATCCTGAGACATTTAGCTGAAGTAATAAGTTAACTTCTCCCTGAAAGAACACATCTCCTGTCTTCCCTTTGTTTCACCATTCTCTCTTTTTTGTAAATAAAGCTTTCCTTATCTGATAATCTCCTGCCAGAGACTCCCTGGATTGCAGTTTCCCTCACACAAGACGCCCCACAAAGTAGCCTGTGGGAAATCGTAGACATCTGTCCAATCTTCATCATCATCACTTTATTTTATTTGTAACCTTTCCATCGTTAAAACAACGCTCAAGGTGGCTTACAAGATGATAGGCAAAGGGCCTTCTCGGTGGTGGCGCCTCTTCTGCGGAACGCCCTCCCATCGGATGTCAAAGAAATAAACAACTCTCTGACGTTTAGAAGACTCCTGAAGGCAGCCCTGTTTAGGGAAGTTTTTAAGGATGGATGTTTTAATGTAGTTTTAATCATTTGTTGTAGGCTGCCCAGAGTGGCTGGAGAAACCCGGGCAGATGGGTGGGGCATAAATAATAAATTATTGTTGTTGTTGTTATGACAAGATTTACATAATTACCAACATAACCAAAGTCATAAACGATAAGCAAAACACATCCAAAGGTACACAACCAAATGGAAAAGAATTTCCACATAAATCATAAGATCAAAAATTCAGAATACAACATTAATATCAATAACAATTGAAAATGACACAGATAAAAACCCAAAACCATTTGAAGAAGGAGGCCTATCTGCCCAGCAGTAGCAGCAGTATTTATTATTATTATTATTATTATTATTATTATTATTATTATTATTAATACATACCCCGGGCATCTGGCTGGTTTTTCCCAAGCCACTTTGGGCGGCTTCCAACAAAATATTAACATACAATAGTCCATAAAATATTAAAAGCTTCTCTAAGCATAACAACCATCCATTTTTAGTCCATTGAGTTAGAAATTCAGCATTTCTGGAAGGGGAAATGGCATACTATTGAATGTTTGCATAGCAACATGCTTAAGAAAGTATTACTCATTTATGACGAGAATGGGATTTATTTCTGTTGAGCTTCTCTTGGTTCCTCCTTGGCAGCCAGTGCCATTGTTTCAGCAGGACTAGAACTCAGGACCCGCTGCCTTGAGGGACACCTAAGAGCAGCTGGGCAGGGGAAAGGTCTCCCTGGGGAGGTGGGGGACTCTCCTTCCTGGGAGGTTTCTCAGCAGAGATCGGAGGGCCATCTGCCCTGGAGGCTGGAGCTGAGATTCCTGCATTGCTGGGGGTGGGACTAGATGACCCTGGGATCCCCTCCTCTCTCTCCACTCCGGAATTCCAGGAGGAGCTTCCTTGCCTCCTGCAAAGCCCTTTTCCCTGCAGGCTCTTCCTCTGGTTTCTGGCCAAGGGAGGGAGATGCTCAGAGTCCAGCCAAGAGCCTCACCCCCAAAAGGATATCTGGGCATGGGCGGAGCCAGGGGGGGCAGCTGCCCCACCATATCCATTAAAAATAATAAAAATCTGAGGTTCTGCCAAGCGAGAGAGGGCTGAGCAGGATGGACTCTGCATTGCAAGGGTTAAAGGGAAGTGAGCTGCCTTCCTAGAGAGGACAGGAAGCAAGGGGGGCCAGGTCCTCCCAAGGCCCCCCCTCCCAAGTCCATTCCTGCTTCGCTGTCTCTCCTGGGATCTGGTGAGTCTCCTTTCTCTCCCCCCCAGAGGGTGTAGTGGGGGGACGGGGGGGCAGATCTGCTCCTGCAGGGGGGGGGACCCCAAGGGGAGAGGGTCCTGCCAGGGAGGGGCCAGGTCTGCCACGCTCTCCTTCCTGGAGATCAGAGGATCCCAAACTCATCTGGCCCTCTGCCCCCCCCCCCCGTTCAGAAAAGATCTCCCTTCTTTAAACAAAGGGGTCCCTGGGACTTTAACTCTCTGTGACGTCGCTCAGCCTCATTGCACAACGGACGAAAAATGTGCAAATGGTTTTCCAAAGCTGGAGGAGGAGGTGGACTAGCCCCCCCCCCTAAAAAAGGTGGGAGAGAAAGGCCAGGAATAAGGAGAGGGACCCCAGCCCAGAGTCTGGCTGCTGCATTGGGGACCAGTTTCCCAGTGTCTCCCAGGGCAGCTCCCCACGGAGGCCACTGCAGCAATCCCCTCGCACCCAGAGCCCGGCATCCCAGGACCACATCCTCTCTGCCCCAAAGGGATTGTTGCTGGCAAAGCAGCCGGAAATGGGCGCTGCTCCTCACTGGGCCTCCAGGGACCTTGCCCTAAATTTCAAGGGAGGTGTTTTTGGCCCTGCGAACTTGGCCCTCAGGGGGTTGGCCAGAAACATACCTGGCCCTCAGAGCAAAGAAAAAGTGACCCCACCCCAAGGGGTCTGCCTGGAGAGTGGCAGAGAGTTCAAGTGCAAAAAAGGAGACAGAAGCAGGGGAGTGGGGGTGGGGGGAGAACAACTCCTGAGGACCCCCACTAGAACCAAGCATACATTATTCAAAAGATACTGATGACTTCCTTGTCAGTCAGTTCTGACTTCATGCATTGACTGGAAGGCAGGAGAAACCAGGCTGATTCATCTCCCAGAAATCCCTTCCGTTGCCTCCACATTTTGCATTGCTAGAAGGCTAGAGACATATTTGTTCTCTTCTTACTCCTCTCCCCCCCCCCCCCCCAAGATAGCTAATGATCTGTGCTGTGGTGCAGTCCAGCCCTAGTTCCCAGCAAGACTCATCCATGCTTCCTCAAGGAACCTTTTTCTTCTCCTGATATTAGACAACTTTTGTAACAGAACAATGTATTTGCTTTGTAGGATTTGCTAGCGCCTCTCCTTAAGACAGACAGAACTTGGCAGGAGACCAAAGGGTTCCTTCCAATCTCTCAGAGGCTTCCTGAGAGCACAGATGGGTGAGCGAGACTCAGCTGGCCCTGGAGCAGGAAGAGGCCATGACATCCAAACCGGGAGCAGTGGGGGATTCTGGGAGAACTCTGTGCAGAAGATCCTGGGTGAGGAGGACACCCTCCGCTCAGAGGTGCAGAGCCAGCAGTTGAGGCAGTTCTGCTGCCAGGAGGCCAAAGGACCCCAAGAGGTTTGCAGCCGACTCTACCACCTTGACCGTCAGTGGCTGAAGCCAGAAAGGCACACGAAAGCTGAGATGCTGGACCTGGTGATCTTGGACCAGTTCCTGGCTGTCCTTCCACTGGAGATGGAGAGCTGGGTGAGGGACTGTGGAGCAGAGACCAGTTCGCAGGCAGTGGCCCTGGCCGAAGGTTTCCTCCTGAGTCAGGCAGAGGAGAGAAAGCAGGTGAGAGAGACTTTCCTCTGGATACTCCCAAGGGGCTCCAAACAGGACAGAAAACATCCCATAATGGTCTGCTGATGGCCCATGCTTTTTCTGCAAGGCATCCATGGAATGAGATCTCACACCCTTCAAGTCTTTGTCATTCTCTTTCTAGTATTTCTCCCCATTCTCTGTTTTGAATCCTTGTTTCTTTTTCAGGGAATGGATCTCTTTGCAGAAATGGACCTGGATTCCTGTGAGGCAAAGAGGCCTCCGTTGGACACCAGAGAGAGGCCACTGGGTAAGGAGGAAGGTGGTTTTTCTCTGTTTGGTCTCGTTCTGTTGGTTTTCCAACTCATCTGAGGGTTCTTTTCATCTTGTTTTGGGGGGAGACAGTCGGGAACAAGGGTCCAGAGGAGGGGAGATGTATTTCTGCACAACTAACATATGGAATGGGCACAAATGCCTAAATACTCTCAGCAGGTAAGACTTTCTCAAAGGCCCATCTGTGATTAGAGATGCCCTGTTTCACCTGTGAGAGATGCAGGCACTCCTGGCATCCTGCTAACCTTTTCTCTCTTGCAGGTGACAGAATGATACCAGCAAAACCTCCTGATCCGCCTTTTCATGGGGGCACAAGGGAAGCAGCGGCTGTGGAACCAGATCAGGTCAGTGGAAGCTGCCTTGTGGGGACAGAGGCCGAGGGATGGAGCAATGGCATGGACTGGTTGGGCACAGAGGAATGGTGGGAGGAAGCAGCCAGGGAACCAGGAAAGGAAGACATCTCAGACCCCACGGAGTGGAGGTGGAGTAAGGATGAGCAGTCAGAGGGGGAAGCCTGGGAAGAGGAGGTGTCAAAAGCTGAAGGGGAAACAGGGCTTAGTGAGCTGGGAGACTCTGGCAGAATGCAGTGCAGAATCAGAGGCAGAAGAGGAAGGAGGCGAGTGGGAGAAGAAGGTCGAGAGGCTGAGTGAGGAGAAGGAGGAGCCACTGGTGGCTCCCCCTCCTTCTGCCAGAAGCCACCCTCCCTGCTTGTCTCTCAGAGCCAGGAGACCCCCTGCAATGCAGGAATCTCTGCTAGATCATCCAAGACAGATGGCCATCAAAAACAGGCTTATTTTATTTCTAGATTGATAACTGAATGCAAAAATTGGTTTCTAAGCAGTGGACAAATGAGAACAAATAGCGGCCTGGATTCACCTAACCAGCCCCATCCGCTTGAAAATGGGGCCTGCCCCCCCATTCCTCCCCCTCTCCATGCCCCCATGAACCCCTTGAATTTGGCTCTAGGGCATTGGGAGGGAACCTTCCCAGAACAGCTGACAAGGAGAGGAGAACGTAGATCCTTCCATTGGGGAAACTGGAACGCTTGCGTAGGCAGAATGACTTGGGAAACACAAGGAGGTGTACCACCTATTTGCACAAAAACGGATACATAAAATAAGCACCCATAATTAAAATGTGGTGCAAAACAATCCTATTGAAACAACACCGCAATTTACAGGAAGGAAACAACAGAGCATTATGTAGCAGATCAAATTTCTGCTGCCTCAGAGGAGGACATTTCCTTTTTTCTTTTAGGGTCCAGTGTGCTTTGAAGATGTCGCTGTTCGTTTCACGGATGAGGAGTGGGCGTTGCTGGATCCTGACCAGAGAGCTCTGCATAAGGACGTCATGGAGGAGACTCGTGGGATCGTGGCCTCTCTTGGTAAGGCTCCCTGTGGGATCGTCATTGTTGTTGTTGTTGTTTAGTCGTTTAGTCGTGTCCGACTCTTCGTGACCCCCTGGATCAGAGCACGCCAGGCACTCCTGTCTTCCACCGCCTCCCACAGTTTGGTCAGACTCATGTTTGTGGCTTCGAGAACACCATCCAACCATCTCGTCCTCTGTCGTCCCCTTCTCCTTGTGCCCTTCATCTTTCCCAACATCAGGCTCTTTTCCAGGGAGTCTTCTCTTCTCATGAGGTGCCCAAAGTACTGGAGCCTCCGCTTCACGATCTGTCCTTCCAGTGAGCACTCAGGGTTGATTCCTTCAGTATGGAGAGGTTTGATCTTCTTGCAGTCCATGGGACTCTCAAGAGTCTCCTCCAGCACCAGAATTCAAAAGCATCAATTCTTCGGCGATCAGCCTTCTTTATGGTCCAGCTCTCACCTCCATACATCACTAATGGGAAAACCATGGCTTTAACTATACGGACCTTTGTTGGCAAGGTGATGTCTCTGCTTTTTAAGATGCTGTCTAGGTTTGCCATCGCCTTTCTCCCAAGGAGCAGGCGTCTTTTAATTTCGTGACTGCTGTCACCATCTGCAGTGATCACGGAGCCCAAGAAAGTAAAATCTCTCACTGCCTCCATTTCTTCCCTTTCTATTTGCCAGGAGGTGATGGGACCAGTGGCCATGATCTTCGTTTTTTGATGTTGAGCTTCAGACCATATTTTGTGCTCTCCTCTTTCACCCTCATTAAAAGGTTTTTTAATTCCTCCTCACTTTCTGCCATCAGGGTTGTGTCATCTGCTTATCTGAGGTTGTTGATATTTCTTCCGGCGATCTTAATTCCAGCTTGGGATTCATCCAACCCAGCCTTTCGCATGATGAATTCTGCATATAAGTTAAATAAGCAGGGAGACAATATACAGCCTTCTTGTACTCCTTTCCCAGTTTTGAACCAATCAGTTGTCCCATATCCAGTTCTAACTGTAGCTTCTTGTCCCACATAGAGATTTCTCAGGAGACAGATGAGGTGATCAGGCACTCCCATTTCTTTAAGAACTTGCCATAGTTTGCTGTGGTCGACACAGTCAAAGGCTTTTGCATAGGGATCATCATATCAGCCTGGAAATTCAAAAAATTCCTCTATGTGACCAACCTCATCTATTTTCACAGAGCTCAACCGTGGCCCCTATAACACCTGGGAACCTAACACCCCCACAATAAACAGTAACTTACAGTTTTTTCTTTGAACAGTCTTCCTCAAATTATTCCTTTTTCTACCACGACCGGGCTGGTCTGAACTGCCCAAGCCATCTTAAATGTCAGCTTCAGAATTGTTAGGAAAGATAAGTTGTGAAGTTTAGAGCTTACAGGGTTAACAGCTCAGAGTGTCCTGCATCTGGGGAGGAGCTTTCTCAACAACTGGGAAAGCTGTTTCTTTGTTCTTTCTGACTTTTGTTGTCTCCTGAGGCAAGGAACACGAAATGTCTGCATCTTCCGATGGTTTAGTAGCAGTGATGCTGATGACGCTGATGATGAAAATGGTTTACAAACTTAATCTTTTCCGGAACAGGGCTGCTCTTAAATCGATGTACCACTGTAGTAATAATAATATTTTTTATTTATACCCTGCCCATTTGGCTGGGTTGCCCCAACACATATATAAACATGGCTTCCAACACATTTATAAACATGAAGCATAAATAATAATAATAATCTGATCCCATATAAAAAGAGCATTAACTTTAAAGTGAACAACTTCTCCTAGTGGCCAAAATTGTGGAAACCTTTTGTGAATAGTGTATTTCTGAGGTTTGATGGCTCATAACACCACTTTTGAGTGGAGTAATACCATAGAATTATATATCAATGCAAAGATAATTTAATGAAGAATGTAATGAAAGAACTTTTATGAAGGTGTATTTATTAGAACAGCAGTCATAACCATTGGCAACCTTTAGCTTTAATTACGGCCTTACAATGCCTTCCCATGATATGAACCAAGTTTTTAGTTCTGCAGCTGTAATAAAGTGAAACCAAGATTAAATTATTGCCTCTGTTAATTGGACTTTATTGCTGGGTTGCTTCTGACTAACAAGTTTCTTTAGTCGGCTCCATAGATTTCTGATTGGGTTAAAGTTTGGGCTATTCCCAGCCCTTCCAGCAGTGAAATATATTTATCTTGAAAGCACCTTTTGCACACAGCAGCAACATGACATGGAGCGGAATCCTGTCGAAGTATAAAATAGAATATATATGTGTGTGTGTGTGTGTGTGTGTGTGTGTGTGTGTGGAATGTTTCCAAGGGGTTGCTCGAGAGCAAGCAGGCAAATATCTCCCTGCTTAGCTGTGAAGCCTTGCTTTTGCTGCCAAAATAAACCTTATCTGTCCGGAGCGCCACTCTCCCGTGGCTGACTCAGTCGCTGGCAGAATCTGTGAGTGGGCGGTTCCTAAACTTTCCCCAGCAAAGCAGCTTCTTGACGCCCAGTCTGCGCCTCCCCTCTCTGCACGGATGCTTTCTGCGCAAGGAGAGCATGGATAATGGAGGACCTCTCTCCTCCCCGCTTTGGCCTGGCACCGTCTTGCCTCTTCCGACTCCTGCAGCTCCGCTCAACTGGAGGCGTGTTTACTCTCCTCCGTTGAAGAGGAGCTGCTTCCCATGATCCCTGGAGGCTCTCTGTAATCCATTTGGCTTTTCCTCTCTCCTTCCTGAACCGATGGCAGTTCCCTGACAATATGCTTCAGCATCTGGGAAAAGATCACCTGAGGAACGCTTCAGTTTGGGCGCAAGTATTTCATTTATGCATTTTAGGGCATTTACATTCCCATTAATGACGTAAATTTTACCCACACCTTTTACTGCCATACAACCCCAGATCAACACACTATCTGGGTGTTTCACGGTCGGTGTAATGCAAGTAGGATGTAAATCTTCTCTGATTCTTCTCCTCGCGTATGTCATGCCATCACTACTAAGCAAGGCGTTTTGGGTCTCATCACACCAAATAAAATTGTCCCATTGATCCGCTGTCCAGTTAACATGGGTTTAATCTTTTCAACCTTTGCTTGAGAGATAACAATGGCTTTTTCCTTAGAATTCTAACATTTATTTTTTTTTTAAATATTTTTTATTAAGTTTATGAAATACAGAAAAAAAGAATAAAAGATAGATATAAGAAAGTAGAATAGAAAAATAACGAATTTCCATGTTCTTTTTTCCATCAAATCTAAAGGACTTCCCCACATCCTCCAAACCCTGCATTCTCTGTAATATAAAACATCAGCAATTTGTTAACTTATTTCAAAACTTATTGTATCTTCCATTTTATCATGTTGCTTAATTTCAAAAATACTGTAACTTGATTCTTATACGTTTTATGTTAAACACAATAAAGTTGTTTCATTATTTTACCTCTAAATTTTTGTGTCTTAATTTCCATTTCATTAACTTGCATTTGCTGAAGCTAGAGTTTCCTAAAAGGTGCATTTTTTTAACATTCATACAGCTTATAGTGTTTTTTCAAATAGTCCTTAAACTTTTTCCAGTCCTCCTCGATTGTTTCTTCTCCCAAGTCTCGGATTCTGCCAGTCATTTCGGCCAGTTCCATGTAGTCCATCAACTGCGATTGCCATTCCTCCAGCGTGGGTAGATCTTGTGTCTTCCAATGCTTTGCAATCAAGATCCTAGCTGCTGTGGTAGCATACATAAAAAAAATTCTGTCTTTCTTAAGTACTCTCTGGTCCACAATGCCCAGAAGAAAGGCCTCCGGTTTCTTAGGTAAGGTAAATCTAAGTACCTTTTTTAATTCATTATGAATCATCTCCCAAAAGGCCTTCACTTTCGGGCAAGTCCACCAGAGATGAAAGAATGTCCCTTCCGCCTCTCTGCATTTCCAACATGTCAGACAGGTGATATATCTTAGCAAGCTTGACTGGGGTCATGTACCACCGGTATACCATTTTCATAATATTTTCCTTCAAGGCAGTACATGCCGTGAATTTCAAACCGGTGTTCCATAACCTTTCCCAGTCTTCAAACATGATGTTATGCCCCACATCCTGCGCCCATTTTATCATGGCGGATTTGACTGTCTCATCCTGTGTGTTCCACTTAAGCAGCAAGTTATACATTCTCGAAAGTAATTTATTTTTTGGCTCTAACAATTCTGTCTCTAGTTTCGATTTTTCCACCTGGAATCCAACCTTTTTGTCTACTTTAAAGACCTCCTGAATTTGAGCATAGTGCAACCAATCTCGCACCTTGTTTTTTAGTTTTTCCAAGCTTAGCAACCTCCAATTGTCTCCAATTTTTTCAATTATTTCCCAATATTTAGGCCAGTGGGCCTCCATGTTAAGTCTCTTACGTGCCTTGGCCTCCACCGGTGAGAGCCACCTCGGAGTCTTACTCTCCAATAAGTCTTTATATTTTGTCCAGACCATCAAAATTGCTCTTCTGACAATATGGTTTTTAAACAATTTGTGCACTTTAACCTTGTCATACCACAAATATGCATGCCACCCAAACGCATTATCGAACCCTTCCAGATCTAGGACATCAGTGTTCTCCAATAAAATCCAATCTTTCAACCAGCAGAAGGCTGCAGATTCATAATATAACCTCAAGTCTGGCAGGGCAAATCCCCCTCTTTCTTTCGCATCAGTTAATATTTTATACTTTATTCGGGGCTTTTTGCCCTGCCAAACAAACTTAGATATATCCTTCTGCCACTTTCCAAAACATTCCACCTTGTCCACGATCTGTAGGGCCTGAAACAAGAATAGCATTTTTGGCAATACATTCATCTTTACAGCAGCTATTCGGCCTAACAAGGAAAGCTTCAATCTTGACCATGTTTCCAAATCTCTTTTGATTTCTGACCAACATTTCTCATAGTTATCTTTAAACAAATTCAAATTTTTGGAGGTCAGATGCACCCCTAAGTATTTTACTTTTTTAACCACATTTAGTTCTGTTTCTTTAAAGAACTCATCTGTTTCTGTAGCTGTCAGATTTTTTGCTAAAACTTTGGTTTTTTGCTTATTTAACTTAAACCCCGCCACCCGACCAAAGTCAGAAATTAATTCTAACACTCTTTTAGTACTAGAGACTGGTTCCTGTAATGTTAATACCAGGTCGTCTGCAAATGCTTTCAATTTATATTGTTTCACTCCGACCTCAATTCCTTGGACCAACCGGTCCTTTCTAATCATGTTTAGCAACACCTCCAGAACTGAGATGAACAATAGGGGGGATAGGGGGCACCCCTGACGTGTCCCTTTTTCAATTTTAAACTCCTCTGTCACCACATTGTTTACTATCAATTTAGCTTTTTGTTCTGAATAGATTGCTTCTATACCATTTTCAAACCCCCGCCCCACTCCCATCCCTTCCAAGTTTTTCTTCATAAACATCCAAGAAATATTATCAAAGGCTTTCTCTGCATCAATAAAGATTAAGACCGCTCTAGTGTTAAGATTTGTTTGTAGAAGTTCCAAAATATCAATAATGTTTCTTGTATTGTCAAACAAATGCCTACCGGGGAGAAAACCAGCCTGGTCCTTATGGATCACTTCATTTAGTACTTTTTTAAATCTACTTGCCAAGATATCCGCAAAAATTTTGTAATCCACATTTAGGAGTGAGATGGGGCGGTAGTTCTTAAGCTGGGTCTTTTCAGTTTCTAGTTTAGGTATCAATGTGATGAAAGCTTCTTTCCAAGTTTCCGGTGCCTTCCTCCCCTCCATGATCTGGTTGCAAACCTCCATCAAAGGTTGTATCAAATAGTCCTTTAAAACCTTGTAGTATTTGGAGGTTAGTCCATCAGGGCCTGGAGACTTGCCTAATTGGAGATTCTGAATGGCACTTTCAATTTCTTGCTGTGTGATGTTACAATTCAGGGTTGTTCCCATTTCCTGGGGTATTTTTTTGTAATCCATTAGTTTTAAAAAATTGATCCACCTCGGAAACTTTTTGCGGCCCTTGTGAATAGAGTTCTTTGAAATATCTCTGGAAACACTTTCTAATTTCCTCAGGTTTCTGAACCATTCTCCCTTTAATCTCTAGATTTGTAACTGTATTAAGTTTTTGTCTCTTTTTCAACTGCCATGCTAGCAGTTTCCCACACTTATTAGCTGATTCAAAGGATCTTTGTTTCATTTGTTTAATTTTCCATTCCACCTCTTGATTTATCAATTTCGAGTATTGCGCCTGGAAAAATTTCACTTCTCTCAGCACATCCTTCGACTTAGGCCTAGATCTTAATTTTTTCTCTCCTTCTCTTATTTTCTCCAATATCTTCTCCTTCTTTTCATTCCAGAGCCTTTTCTTAATCGTGTTTTGTTGTATTAGAAACCCTCTCATGACTGCTTTACTTGCGTCCCAGATTATTCTTTTTTCCACGGTGGTATTTAAATTTATCTCAAAGTAGTCCTTTAAAGTTTTTTGGGCCTTCTTAACAATTTCCTGATCTCTTAATATGGTGTCATTCATTTTCCATCTAAAGGATCCGGTTGTGTTTAGTCTCAGTTCCACTTTCAAAGCATTATGGTTGGAGCAGGTTTTTGGGCAGATTTCCACTTTTCTAGTCTTAGGTACCAGTCCTCTAGTTGTCCATATTTGGTCGATTCATGTCCATGTCAGATGAGCTTCAGAAAAGAAAGTTCCTTCTTTCCCTAGAGGGTTCTTGACCCTCCATATGTCAATTAAGTCCATATTGTCAGTCATTTCAAAAAAAGTTTTAGGTAGTCTGCCATCTTTCGATATGTTGACACTTTGTGACTTATCCATGTTTACAGACACAACCCCATTCATATCACCCAACATAATGATGTTATTGTAGTCCAAGTAATCCAGCATAGTCTCATGCAGCTTCCTGAAAAATTCCGATTTTCCCTCATTTGGAGCATATATTCCTAATATCAAAAATTTTTCTCCTTGTGTTTGTATTTCAATCGCCAAAATTCGGCCATGTTCATCTTTGAATAAAAATTTCGGTGACAGGCTCTCCTTAGCGTATATCACCACTCCTCTTTTCTTAACTTTGTCCGAAGAAATAAATTCTTGGCCTAGTCTTTTATTAATTAGCACTTTTCTGTGGAGCCTTGTCACATGTGTTTCTTGTAGGCAAATAACGTCCAATTGTTCTTTTTTCAAGATGTGGAAAACTTTCCTTCTTTTTTCCGGGGAATTTCCGCCATTTATGTTCCAGCTAAGAAGCTGCAGAGACATCCTAGTTCAATTAGTGGGTCCTACAATGGGGTATCTAGGTTTCCCTCCGATCCCGGAGGTGGTAGTGCTGGTCCAGATCCAGACGGTATAGCTTTTGAAGGTGGTCCCGGTGGTGGTGGTGGCCAAGAAGCTGCAGCTCCTTTTTGAAGGTCCTCCTCGTGGTCGTATAGGAACTTCTGCTGGTCCTCAGGTGATTTAATTTTTATTTTCCTTCCTTTGTAAGTAAATGATAGTCCTTGTGGAAACTCCCACCTATAAGGAATTCCGTTGTGTCTCAACAATTTGGTCAAGTCTATATAGGTAGTCCTGAGATCCAAGAGATATTTGGGTATATCTCTGTAAATTTCAGCCTTTTTACCTTCTATCTCCAAAGATTTCTTGAAATGTAGGCCTAATATCTTATCCCTCTCTTCTCTTGATCTCAGAATGACTAAACAGTCTCTGGACTTGTCTTTCTTTACAGATCTTCCCAGTCTAAAGGCCGTCACAATTTTAAAGTCCTTATCTTCCTCAATTCCCCAGAATTTGGAGAACAAAAGTGTCAGAAATCCCTCTAGGTTGTCTTTCTCCAGTTCCGGGATGGCCCTTATCCTGAGATTATTTTCTTTACTTTTCAATTCAACCAATGACAGGTAGGCTTGTTGTTCCCCTACCTGTCTTTTCAGAGGCCTTACTTCCCCTTTAATCTCCTCAACCTTTATGTTCGCCTGTTCTGCTTTTTGATTGGCTTCCACAGCTAGTTTGTAATTTTCAGCCGTAGCTCCTTGCAGTTTCTCAATTGCCTGAGTGTGCTGCGAAACCTGTTCAGTTAATTTGCCAATAGAGGATGTAGCTTGATCAATTTTTGATGTTTGATTGTCCACTTTTTGATTTAAAACTGCCAATTGTTCCAAAATTTGTTTCAAGACTGTTTCAGATCCTCCAGTTGCCATATCTTCTGCAGCAGGCTGTACACTTTCCACCTCCTGTGCTGTCAGCACAGTTGGGACTGATGATCTACGTTGATGAGTTAAAGTTGTTTGAACAAGTTGCGCCGATTTTTTGTCTTTCTCTTTTTCTTTATCCTTGGCTTTAGCTGCTCTTGTTCTCCCTGAGCCGCTCATTCCACACCTGCCTCTGTTCAAGGTCAAATTTTCTTTTGTCCCATGAGAAATGCCAGTCCAGAGTATAAACAATTAAACCACAAAAAGTCTCAATAAAATACAGTTCCCAAGCTTCAATATCTCCACAGTCCTCTAGGGGGGATACTTTCAAAAATTTCAAGAAAGGAGAAACCTCTTCTCCGCCATTGAAGTTCCTATAATCCCTGTATTAATTCTTTTTAATTCCAGAGCACAAAAGGAAGGTTCCTCAGGCTTTCTGTTTTTCCAAGTGGGACACAAGGTGACAAGAGAGGTCCCAGCAACAATGTTTAGACGCTAGTGTCTCAGTCAATGTAACAATTCAATCAGTAAAAGCTCCAGCAACTGTATCAAGTCAGCAGTTTGACAGTTCTCCTTTAAGCACTGACAGTCCGACAACTGGGTCGTCCCTTTCAGCTCGCATAGCTCAAAAGTAGGAAGAGAGTTCCAAGAATAAAGTCCACCAATTTTATAAAAAATTCCCTCTTGTCTTTCTAAATACAGAGTCTATCAATGCGCCTTTGATCTACTTTTACAGTCCCTTTTAAGCGCTTCGGCACACTTCCGAACTTTGCTTTGATCTAGTTAGCAAGATCGGGAGACGGACTTCCTGTTACTCGCCTCCCGTTTTCAGCCAAATTCCACCAAATTAGTCCAATATTTAGCACCCCTTACTCACGGGTATGTTTCAGCCAATTCCAATGTTTCAGGAAGAAAGGTCGGCGCTCATCGGCAGCAGCAGCGCGGCTTTGCTTCCACGAAAAGAGTGATGAACTCACAGCGCCACTCCCCCTTTCACGTTCCGGAGCCTCTTACGAGGTCCCTTCTTTGTTTCTGGGGGGGCTTTTGGCGCCCGAGTCCCACAGCCACAGGCTCGCTCTGCCTGCGGTTTATCTTGATGGGTCTCCGCTTTGCCGCAGCGGACGACCCTTTTTCGCGGAGCCCCTCTTCACCAGGTAAAGAGGACCGCCATTGCCGTTTTGCGCCGCCTCCGGAAGTCTAGAATTCTAACATTTAGACCAGTCCTTGCACTCAACTTCACATTACATTGCACCATGTCACCTTGTATCCACCCAGATTATTTTCTTCTGTCATGTAGGGACAGTGTCTCCACTCGTCCATTGTCACTTGCCTTTGTGCACCTTTCCCTGCCTTTACCGGTCTGATTTTGTAGTGACTGAGTCTCCTTATACCTCTTCAAAAATATATAAAGGCCAGCTCTGGTTAAGTTTTTCGTAATATTTCATGAATTTCTTCATAACTGTAGCCTTGTTCACTTAACAGTACAATTTTACATCGCTTTCTGGGTGACCAGTCAACTCTTTGTGCCATTTCTGTAATTTTATTATGTTTTACAAGAACACAAAAAAACCAACCAACTTGATAGCAATCCCAAAGACACTGACAAAAGTCAACCTAAGCAAGTTGTGCTTCCTTTTTCTGGTTATTTGGCTATAGCATTAGCTTTAGATAGAATATGGGTAAATGAACAATTTCCGTTGATACATAATTGTATGATATTACTCCAAAAGAAGCAGTGTTATGAGCCATCAAACCTCTAAAATACACTTTTCTCCAAAAGTATTCCACAATTTTGACCACTACTGTATATCAAACAAAGCAACAGTCAACAACTCAACAAAATCTCATAATAAATATGTTGGTTAATGAGAAACAAAGGTAATAAACACACTGAACTACCTTCAGTTCTTCTTCATTTGTTCCTGAGGCTCTATTTTTTTAAAAAAATACTATTTATTGAAGCTTCAACAGAATTACAAATATGAAAAAACACACAAAAGGGATAGAAAATAGAAAAAAAGAATAAAAAAAAAGAGTTAAAAACATTTCAATCTTTCCATATGCTGTCTTTCATTTACTTATTTCCGTGACCTCCTCACGCCTCCCGTTTTTGTATTCTAATTCAATTAAATATTCCAGCAAATCCTTCCAACTTCGTTTTTATCCTAATAATTTATCTTAACATATCATGATTTTACCTTCTCTCTTTCACCAATTCATTTTTACTTAATCCTTTATATCCTTTCTGCTAAAACCACATAATTTTTTTCCCCAACATCTTTCTAACATTCCTCAATTTTGCAATATTTCTGAAGATAAACTTTAAATTTCTTCCACTCTTCTTTCACCAAAGGTGAAAGAATGTACCTTCAACCTCTTTACATTTCCAACATTTATTGTCAGGCAAATGATAAATTTTTGCAAGCTTGACTGGTGTCAGGTACCACCTGTAAATCATTTTCATTATATTCTCTCTTAAGGCATTACATGCCGTATACTTCATACCTGTGGTCCATAACTGTTCCCAGTCAGCCATCATGATGTTATATCCAACATCTTGTGCCCATTTAATCATAACAGATTTAACCATTTCATCCTGTGTATTCCATTTCAACAGCAAGTTATACATTCTTGACAAATTCTTAGTTTTAGGTTCTAAGAGTTCTGTTTCCAATTTTGATTTTTCCACCTGAAAGCCAATTTTCTTATCCAAATTATAAGTCTCCCTAATTTGATAATAATGGAGCCAGTCTCGTACTTTGTTTTTTAATTTTTCAAAACTCTGCAGTTTTAATCTATCTCCTTCTTGTTCCAAGATTTCCCAATATTTCGGCCAATTTGCCTCCGTATTAAGTTTTTTCAGAGTCTTGGTTTCCATTGGTGACAGCCACCTTGGCGTTTTATTTTCGAGCAAGTCCTTATATCTTATCCAAACATTAAACAGTGCTTTCCTGACAATATGGTTCTTAAAAGCTTTGTATGCTTTGACCTTGTCATACGACAAATATGCATGCCACCCAAATACATTATTGAAACCTTCTAAATCCAAAATGTCTGTGTTTTCCAGAAGCAGGCATTCTTTCAGCCAGCAAAATGCGGCTGATTCATAATAAATTTTAAGGTCTGGCAGGGCGAATCCCCCTCTTTCTTTAGCATCAGTTAAAATCTTAAATTTAATTTGAGGCTTCTTGCCCTGCCAGACAAATGTAGAAATATCTCTCTGCCACTTCTTGAAACAGTCCACCTTGTCCAAAATTTGCAATGTTTGAAACAAATACAACATTCTTGGCAATACATTCATCTTTATGACAACAATTCGGCCTAGCAATGATAACTTCAAATTTGACCATATTTCTAGATCCTTTTTCACTTCAATCCAACATTTTTCATAATTATCTTTAAATAAATTCACATTCTTAGCAGTCATATTAACCCCCAGGTATTTCACTTTCTTAACCAATGTTAATCCTGTCTCCTTCTGAAACCTCTCTTTCTCAATCACTGTTAAGTTCTTCTCTAACACCTTAGTTTTCAACTTATTCAACTTAAATCCCGCAACCTGACCAAATTCTTGAATCAATTGCAATACTCTTTTAGTACTGGATTCCGGCTCCTGCAATGTCAAGACTAAATCATCGGCAAAAGCTTTCAGTTTATACTGTTTAGCTCCGACTTTTATATCTTTAACCAATTGGTCCTTTCTTATCATATTAAGCAAAACCTCCAGGACCGAAATAAAAAGCAATGGGGAAATTGGGCAGCCCTGTCGTGTTCCTTTCTCAATCCTAAATTCTTCTGTAATTACATTATTCACAATTAATTTAGCTTTTTGTTCTGAATAAATTGCACCTATACCGTTTTCAAAACCTTGGCCTACCCCCATTCCCTGTAAATTTTTAGTCATGAAGCTCCAAGAGATGTTTTCAAAGGCTTTCTCTGCGTCCAAAAATATCAAAACTGCTTTAGTATTAATATTTACTTGTAATTTTTCTAAAATATTGATTATATTCCTTGTATTGTCTGACAAGTGTCTCTCCGGGAGAAAGCCTCCTTGATCTTTGTGGATTTCTTCTACCAAATACCTTTTTTAATCTTTTAGCCACAATTTCAGCAAAAATTTTATAATCCACATTAAGCAAAGATATGGGGCGGTAGTTCTTAAGTTGTGTCTTCTCCCATTATGTTTTCGGTATAAGTGTAATATAGGCGTATTTCCACGACTCTGGTGCCTTTTCCCCCTCTAGTATTTCATTACAGACTTCCTTCAATGGCTGTACTAGCCAATCTTTCAAAGATCTGTAATATCTTGAAGTTAAACCATCCGGCCCTGGAGATTTGCCCAGTTTCATATTCTGAATGGCTCCTTCCACCTCTTGATCTGTTATTTTATAGTTTAGCATTAACTTGTTCTCTTGAGAGATTTTTTGTAGTCCATTTGTTCATTTGTTCCTGAGGCTCTAATCCCTTTTTGTCTCCATGGCAGATTGTGATGAATCAGAAATCAAGAACGAAGGTGACCACGATAAAATCCCCAGAGAGGAGAAGCCACGTAAAAATTTGGAGTTTGGAGAAAGCTGCAGTCAGTGCTCCCATTCCACTTCCCATCAACAAAATATCCTTGGAAAGAAACTCTATCAGTGTGGGGAATGTGGAAAGAGCTTCAGTCAGAGCTCCAAACTCACTTCCCATCAAAGAATTCATACAGGGGAGAAACCCTATCAGTGTGTGGAATGTGGAAAGAGCTTCAGTCAGAGCTCCAGTCTCACTTTCCATCAAAGAATTCATACAGGGAAGAAACCCTATCAGTGTGTGGAATGTGGAAAGAGCTTCAGTCAGAGCTCCAACCTCACTTATCATCAAAGAATTCATTCAGGGAAGAAACCCTATCAGTGTGTGGAATGTGGAAAGAGCTTCAGTCAGAGCTCCAACCTCATTACCCATCAAAGAATTCATACAGGGGAGAAACCCTATCAGTGTGTGGAATGTGGAAAGAGCTTCACTCATAGCTCCAACCTCACTTTCCATCAAAGAATTCATACAGGGGAGAAACCCTATCAGTGTGGGGAATGTGGAAAGAGCTTCAGTCAGAGCTCCGATCTCACTTCCCATCAAAGAATTCATACAGGGGAGAAACCCTATCAGTGTGTGGAATGTGGAAAGAGCTTCAGTCAGAGCTCCAAACTCACTTCCCATCAAAGAATTCATACAGGGGAGAAACCCTATCAGTGTGTGGAATGTGGAAAGAGCTTCAGTCAGAGCTCCAGTCTCACTTCCCATCAAAGAATTCATACAGGGGAGAAACCCTATCAGTGTGTGGAATGTGGAAAGAGCTTCAGTCACAGCCAGAATCTCACTTCCCATCAAAGAATTCATACAGGGGAGAAACCCTATCAGTGTGTGGAATGTGGAAAGAGCTTCAGTCAGAGCTCCCATCTTTCTTCCCATCAAAGAATTCATACAGGGGAGAAACCCTATCAGTGTGTGGAATGTGGAAGGAGCTTCACTCATAGCTCCAGCCTCACTTTCCATCAAAGAATTCATACAGGGGAGAAACCCTATCAGTGTGGGGAATGTGGAAAGAGCTTCAGTCAGAGCTCCGATCTCACTTCCCATCAAAGAATTCATACAGGGGAGAAACCCTATCAGTGTGTGGAATGTGGAAAGAGCTTCAGTCAGAGCTCCAAACTCACTTCCCATCAAAGAATTCATACAGGGGAGAAACCCTATCAGTGTGTGGAATGTGGAAAGAGCTTCAGTCAGAGCTCCAAACTCACTTCCCATCAAAGAATTCATACAGGGGAGAAACCCTATCAGTGTGTGGAATGTGGAAAGAGCTTCAGTCAGAGCTCCAGTCTCACTTCCCATCAAAGAATTCATACAGGGGAGAAACCCTATCAGTGTGGGGAATGTGGAAAGAGCTTCACTCATAGCTCCAACCTCACTTTCCATCAAAGAATTCATACAGGGGAGAAACCCTATCAGTGTGGGGAATGTGGAAAGAGCTTCAGTCAGAGCTGCGATCTCACTTCCCATCAAAGAATTCATACAGGGGAGAAACCCTATCAGTGTGTGGAATGTGGAAAGAGCTTCAGTCAGAGCGCCAATCTCACTTCCCATCAGAGAATTCATACAGGGGAGAAACCCTATCAGT